>NW_028317987.1:5075084-6293855 GCF_062004578.1 Staurois parvus
CATATAGAGTGCAGGGGCCAGGAGTAAGTACAAAACACAACATAGAGAGTGCAGGGGCCAGGAGTAAGTACAAAAACACAACATAGAGAGTGCAGGGGCCAGGAGTAAGTACAAACACAACATATAGAGTGCAGGGGCCAGGAGTAAGTACAAAACACAACATATAGAGTGCAGGGGCCAGGAGTAAGTACAAACACAACATAGAGAGTGCAGGGGCCAGGAGTAAGTACAAAGACAACATAGAGAGTGCAGCAGTCAGGATGAGCACCATGTTCACATAAGAGTCCCCCCTTGCATAAAAGTCCCCATCTTTACCCCTTACGTCAGTGTCCAGCGGAGTGCCCCCCTTATGTCAGTGTCCAGCGGAGTGCCCCCCTTATGTCAGTGTCCAGCGGAGTGCCCCCCTTATGTCAGTGTCCAGCAGAGTGCCCCCCTTATGTCAGTGTCCAGCGGAGTGCCCTCCTTATGTCAGTGTCCAGCAGAGTGCCCCCCTTATGTCAGTGTCCAGCGGAGTGCCCCCCTTATGTCAGTGTCCAGCGGAGTGCCCCCCTTATGTCAGTGTCCAGCAGAGGCCCCCCCTTACATCAGTGTCCAGCAGATTCCCCCCCCTTACATCAGTGTCCAGCAGAGTCCCCCCCCCTTACATCAGTGTCCAGCAGAGTCCCCCCCCTTATGTCAGTGTCCAGCGGAGTCCCCCCTTATGTCAGTGTCCAGCTGAGTGCCCCCCTTATGTCAGTGTCCAGCAGAGTCCCCCCCCCTTATGTCAGTGTCCAGCAGAGTCCCCCCCCTTATGTCAGTGTCCAGCAGAGTCCCCCCCTTATGTCAGTGTCCAGCGGAGTCCACCCCCCTTACGTCAGAGCTCAGCGGAGTCCACCCCCCTTACGTCAAAGCTCAGCGGAGTCCACCCCCCTTACGTCAGAGCTCAACGGAGTCCACCCCCCTTACGTCAGAGCTCAACTGAGTCCACCCCCCTTACGTCAGAGCTCAACGGAGTCCACCCCCTTGCGTCAGAGCTCAACGGAGTCCACCCCCCTTGCGTCAGAGCTCAACGGAGTCCACCCCCCTTGCGTCAGAGCTCAACGGAGTCCACCCCCCTTGCGTCAGAGCTCAACGGAGTCCACCCCCCTTGCGTCAGAGCTCAACGGAGTCCACCCCCCTTGCGTCAGAGCTCAACGGAGTCCACCCCCCTTGCGTCAGAGCTCAACGGAGTCCACCCCCCTTGCGTCAGAGCTCAACGGAGTCCACCCCCCTTGCGTCAGAGCTCAACGGAGTCCACCCCCCTTGCGTCAGAGCTCAACGGAGTCCACCCCCCTTGCGTCAGAGCTCAACGGAGTCCACCCCCCTTACGTCAGAGCTCAACGGAGTCCACCCCCCTTACGTCAGAGCTCAGCGGAGTCCACCCCCCTTACGTCAGAGTTCAGCGGAGTCCCCCCTTATGTCAGAGCTCAGCTGCTAACTGGACATGGAATAGTGAAGTGTATAGCTGCTGGAAGAACAGGGAGGGGGGAGGTAGATAAGGAGAGAAGGGAAGGAGGTGGGGAAAGCTCCATGGTAGAGCAGAGATCGCTCACCCCCAGGCTGCTCTCTGCAGGCTCAGACATTGCCAATTGTACAACCGGATGGATTTTCAAATTTCCCGCCCACGGGGCAGTCACAGAGCAGAGGGGCGGGAAGAGGCGGAGCAAGACAGAATCTCTCTCCTCCCCCGTCTATGCGGGGAGGGAGGGGGGAAGTGTGCTGTCTGAACAAATATCACAGGCACTGAGCGTGCCCAGCTGCAGCCTGCCCGCCCCCCCCCCGGAGTCTACCAATCACTTTCTTAAGTAACCCTGCTGCTTGCCTGCAACAGGGATAAATGTAAGAAAACAACATGCACTGCGCCCATGGGGGGAGTAATTCTTCAATGTCCAGCAACCCTCCTATTCCCCCCTCACATCCACATCCTATTATTGTGTGACCAATACCATCCAAATCATTCTTACTTTCATTTCCCAAAGTTATCCGTCTACAAGGAGACCTGTATAGATCACATGATGGCACCAATGAGGATGGAGGAGGACCGGAGTCACATGACTGAGAAGATACTAAACCTCACCCTGGAGATCATCTACCTGCTGACCGGAGAGGTGAGGAGGATTCTGGGAGGTCACATGACATCACTCTTATCTCTATTAATAAAACACAGACCTGACCGGAGAGGTGAGGAGGATTCTGGGAAGTCACATGACAGCACTCATCTCTATTAATAAACACAGACCTGACCGGAGAGGTGAGGAGGATTCTGGGAGGTCACATGACATCACTCTTATCTCTATTAATAACACACAAACCTGACCGGAGAGGTGAGGAGGATTCTGGGAGTCTAACATGATATTCCTATTGGTTCCTCAATACAGAGATTTCCTCTTCTGAAGTCAGGTGATCATATGACCATCACAGTGCCTCCATGTGACTCCCTAAACCCTGAGAAACACAACATGCAGAAGATTCTAGAAGTCACCAAGAAGATGATGGAGCTGCTGACAGGAGAGGTGAGCGGTGCCGGGAATTCTGGGACATTCTCCAGTAACAGACAAGGGATGTGTCTGGATGGTGACTGTATCATTGTGTGTGTCAGGTTCCTATAAGGTGTCAGGGTGTCACTGTCTATTTCTCCATGGAGGAGTGGGAGTATTTAGAAGGACACAAGGATCTCTACAAGGACGTCATGATGGACAATCAGCCGCCCCTCACATCACCGGGTAAGAGGAGACTTTATTGTAAAGGAGAGAGCAGTACGGAGGATCCACCTAGATCCCCCATCATCTGATAAACACATAGAAACAATGGATTCAGTCAGTGTGTGTGTTTGCTACAGATGGATCCAGTCATGGGAACCCACCAGAGAGATGTCCCCGTCCTCTGTATTCCCGGGATTCCACACAGGAAGGTCACACCATCCCTCAATATTACAAGGTTAGTGGGATGGAGAATCTAGAACATGGACTTGTAAAGATGATGTGTGGATTGTTATGTGACCTGTGTTTGTGGTCAATACCGCAACACGGGATAGGAAATGGACAGTTTCAGGATGGCATGCGGTATTTAGGGGAAATGTACCCACATATCACATGTGATCTGCTTCTGTGAAGGGAGACAATGTGTGGATTTTGTGTGTGATGTCACAATCATAAATCTTACATTTTACAGATGATATTTTCTCTCATTTCCTCAACAACCAGTAAACAAGGAGCGGACGGCCGACAGGTTCTCCGCTGATGGCTGTGATAGGTCTGGTATGAATTTTGAGGGGAACCCCGATGCCAAAATTATAAAAATAATGGCGTGGGGTCCCCTCCAAAATCAATACCAGACCCTTAGTGAGAGCCCACCTTCCTCCTGAACCATACCAGGCCACATATCCTCAACATGAGGTGGGTGCTTCAGGGCAGGGGCGCTCTGCCTCCCCAAAAACACCTTGTCCCCATGTCGATGGGGACAAGGGTTCCTTCCCCACAACCCTGGGCAGTGGGTGTGGATGAGGGGCTTATTGGAATCTAGAAGCCACCTTTAACAAGGAGGCCCCCAGATCCCGGCCCCCCACAATGTGATTGAGTATAGAGTACATAGTATCCCTATTCATTCACCAAAAAAAAATTGTAGTTTAAGAAAACATTGGAAGTAATTTTTCACAAAACAAAAATAAAGAAAAATGTCCCCCTGATGTAGATCCATTGATGATCCAATCACGATACTCGCTGTCATCGCTGACTGGAAGAAAAAACAAAGCTCCCCTCCTGCCATCTGACAGCTCCGCCGCCTCCCAATTCTAAATAAACTAAGGACCTGTGACATCACTGGGTGGCCTTGCCCGCTTGTGACATCATCAATACAACATGCCCCGGTCAGTGACATCACCAATACAACATGCCCTGGTCAGTGACGTCACCAATACAACATGCCCCGGTCAGTGACGTCACCAATACAACATGCCCCGGTCAGTGACGTCACCAATACATCATGCCCCGGTCAGTGACGTCACCAATACATCATGCCCCGGTCAGTGACGTCACCAATACAACATGCCCCGGTCAGTGACATCACCAATACAACATGCCCTGGTCAGTGATGTCACCAATACAACATGCCCCGGTCAGTGACATCACCAATACAACATGCCCCGGTCAGTGACGTCACCGAGTGGCACCGTCCCCTAGTATATTTAGTGGCAGGAGGCAGCAGAGCTGTCAGACAGAGGGGAGTCTTCATTGGGAGCGGAGCTTTTCTTTCTGAGTCAGCGGTGACAGCGAGCATCGTGATTGATGATGGATCTACACCGGGGGGAACATTTTGCTTTAGTTTTGCTTTTTTAATAAAGGACTTGTCAAATACTGCCTGCTGTCTATTTAACAGAATACTTTTTGGGGTGAATAATTAGGGGTACCATGTACACCATACTCATTCACATGGGGTGAGGGATCTGAGGACCCCTTGTTATATTTTGTAAGTCCTTTGCCTGCAAACCCCCACAGCCACTAGCCTGGGTTGTGGGGAAAAATCGCTTGTCCCCATCAACATGGACAAGGTGCTCTGGGGGAGCAAAGCCCCCCTGCCCCAGAGCATCCACTGCATGTTAAGGGCATGTGGCCTGGTATGTTTCAGGATGGGGGGTCGCTTGCTCATCACCCCCATTCCTGACCTGCTGGGCTGCATGCTCAGATAGGGGTCTGGTATGTATTTCTTTCATTTTGGCAAGGGGTCCCCCTCAAAATCCATACTAGACCCCCCAAAGGGGGGGACCCCACGCCATTTTCTTAATATTTCATTGCCGGTAATTCTTTTTTTCAGATTTATCGGTTGGTTAGGACGCAGCGGCCGCTCGCTCCCTAACAACCATGTTGTTTACTGGTTGTTAAGGATGCCAGCGGCCGCCCACTCTTTACCAAGCAGTACACATTTCCTGAATGCCGCATGTCTCCACCACTAATTAATGACCGCATGCATTTCATTCTTTATTCCCTTCTGTGAATGTAACGCCTGTTCATGCGGTATTTACTGAGCGTGTTCAGTGTTTGTGGTCAATACCGCAACACGGGATAGGAAATGGACAGTTTCAGGATGGCATGCGGTATTTAGGGGAAATGTACCGACATATCACATGTGATCTGCTTCTGTGAAGGGAGACAATGTGTGGATTTTGTGTGTGATGTCACAATCATAAATCTTACATTTTACAGATGATATTTTCTCTCATTTCCTTGATTTAGAGTGGAGATCCAATCGATATAGAATTTGAGGTGAAAGCAGAAGAAGAAGAGGCGTATGTGAGGGATGATCAGCAGTCTATGGAGGAGGATGGAATAACGGGGACATTTATAGAGGAGGACACTCCTACAGAGATCAGCACAGGTGGGTCATGAACACTAAATCCATTCCTCCACCCATACTGCTCACTGATTGGTCCAGAGTAGGGCGGGGACTGGGTGATATCAGCCTGTAATCCCCTGGTCACTTTCCTGAGCTGTGTTCCCCGTCCTGTATTCCTGGATTTCTCTCGGATAATCTTCCTTCTCTGTGCTGCAGACACAATTTATGTCTCTAGACTGGATTTATGGAGGTTCTGGGGTTCAGCTGGCAGTAAAATGTGGATTTTTCCTATAAGCATTGCATAATGTAGGCACCCAGAACATGTGACTGGGGTCTCCTGCCTTGTGCCTGACTCCTCCAGGGGACCTTCTCTGTTATCTGCTGGCTGTGCCGGGTGGAGGGATATGTCTGTAGTGTCTCAGACCCAAGTCACTGAGTGCAGTCTCAGGAGATGGGAGACAAGTAACCGTTTAAGGACCTTTCATTACTGAATAACAATATTATAATTCCTGACCATTATACTATACAGGTGAAACTCGAACAATGAGAATATGGTGCAAAAGTTCATTTATTTCAGTGCAGCAACTTAAAAGGTGAAACTAATATATGAGACTCATTCCATGCAAAGCAAGATAGTTCAAGCCGTGATTTGTCATCATTGTGATGATTATGGCTTACAGCTCATGAAAATCCCAAATCCACAATCTCAGAAAATGAGAATATTCCATGTAATCAATAAAACACGGATTGTACATAGAACAATATCGCACCTCTGAAAAGTAGAAGCATGCATATGTACTCAGGACTTGGTTTGGGCCCCTTTTGCAGCAATTACTGCCTCAATGCGGCGTGGCATGGAAGCTATCAGCCTGTGGCACTGCTGAGGTGTTATGGAAGACCAGGATGCTTCAATAGCGGCCTTCAGCTCTTCTGCATTGTTCAGTCTCATGTCTCTCATCTTTCTCTTGGCAATGCCCCATAGATTCTCTATGGGGTTCAGGTCAGGCGAATTTGCTAGCCAATCAAGCACAGTAATCCCACGGTCAATGAACCAGTTTTTGGTGCTTTTGGCAGTGTGGGCGGAGCCAAGTCCTGCTGGAAAATGAAGTCAGCATCCCCATAAAGCTTGTCTGCGGAAGGAAGCATGAAGTGCTCCAAAATCTCCTGGTAGACGGCTGCGTTGACCTTGGACCTAATGAAGCACAGTGGACCAACACCAGCAGATGACATGGCTCCCCAAATCAACACAGACTGTGGAAACTTCACACTGGACTTCAAGCATCTTGCAGTGTGTGCCTCTCCATTCTTCCTCCATACTCGGGGTCCTTGGGCCTCTCCATTCTTCCTCCATACTCGGGGTCCTTGGGCCTCTCCATTCTTCCTCCATACTCTGGGTCCTTGGGCCTCTCCATTCCTCCTCCATACTCGGGGTCCTTGGGCCTCTCCATTCTTCTTCCATACTTTGGGTCCTTGGGCCTCTCCATTCTTCCTCCATACTCGGGGGTCCTTGGGCCTCTCCATTCTTCCTCCATACTCGGGGTCCTTGGGCCTCTCTATTCTTCCTCCATACTTGGGGTCCTTGGGCCTCTCCATTCTTCCTCCATACTCGGGATCATTGGGCCTCCATTCTTCCTCCATACTCGGGGTCCTTGGGCCTCTTCCTCCATACTCGGGGTCCTTGGTTTCCAAATGAGATGCAAAAGTTGCTCTCATCAGAAAAGAGGACTTTGGACCACTGAGCAACAGACCAATATATACTCTGTTGTACATTACATACTCCTGACCCCTGCACTATATACTCCATTTTGTACATTACATACTCCTGACCCCTGCACTATATACTCTATGTTGTACATTACATACTCCTGACCCCTGCACTATATACTCCATGTTGCACATTACATACTCCTGACCCCTGCACTATATACTCTACAGTGGATATAAAAAAGTCTACACACGCCTGTGTCAGGTTTCTGTGATGTAAAAAAATTAGACAAAGAAAAATGATTTCAGAACTTTTCCACCTTTAATGTGACCTATAAACTGTACAACTCAAATGAAATATAAATTGAAATCTTTTAGGGGGGAAGTAAACAAAAAAATACTAAAATAATGTGGTTGCATAAGTGTGCACACCCTCTTTATAACTGGGGATGTAGCTGTGTTTAGAATTAAGCAATCACAATCACAATCATGGTAAATAGGAGTCAGTACACACCCGCCATCATTTAAAGTGCCTCTGAATAACCCCAAATAAAGTTCAGCTTTTCTAGTCTGTCTTTCCTGACATTTTCTTAGTCGCATCCTACAGCAAAAGCCATGGTCTGCAGAGAGCTTCCAAAGCATCATAGGGATCTCATTGTTAAAAGGTATCAGTCAGGAGAAGGGTACAAAAGAATTCCCAAAGCATTAGATGTACAATGGAACACAGTGAAGACAGTCATCATCATGTGGAGAGAATATGGCGAAACAGTGACATCACCAACAGTGACATCACCAAGAACTGGACGTCCCTCCAAAATGGATGAAAAGACGAGAAGAAAACTGGTGTGGGAGGCGGCCAAGAGGCCTACAGCAACATGAAATGAGCTGCAGGAATATGTGGCAAGTCCTGGCTGTGTGGTCCATGTGACAACAATCTCCGTGTTCTTCATATGTCTGGTCTATGGGGGAGAGTGGAAGACAGAAGCCTTTTCTTAGGAAGAAAACCATCCAAGCTCGGCTACATTCTACAAAAACACATCTGAAGTCTCCCAGAAGCATGTGGGGAGATGTGTTCTGGTCTGATGAAACCAAGGTTGACCTTTCTGGCCATAATTCCAAAAGATATGTTTGGCACAAAAACACTGCACATCACCAAAGGAACACCATACCCACTGTGAAGCATGGTGGTGGCAGCATCATGCTTTGGGGCTGTTTTTCTTCAGCTGGAACTGGGGTCTTAGCCAAGGTAGAGGGAATTATGAACAGTTCCAAATACCAGTCAATATCGGCACAAAATCTTCCAGCTTCTGCTAGAAAGCTGATCAAAGAGGAGCTTCACCTTTCAGCATTGCGACCACCCAAAGCATCCATCCAAATCCACAAAGGAATGGCTTCACCAGAAGAAGATGGAAGATTTGGAATGGTCCAGCCAGAGCCCAGACATGAATCCGATGGACAATCTGTGGGGTGATCTGAAGAGGGCTGTGCGCAGGAGATGACACGCAATCTGACAGATTTGGAGTGTTTTTTTCAAGGAAAAGCGGGCAAATATTGCCAAGTCAGGATGTGCCATGCTGATAGACTCCTCCCCAAAAAGACTGAGTGCTGGAATCACATCAAAAGGGGCTTCAACAAAGGATTAGTTTAAAGGTGTGTACACTTATGCAACCAGATTATTTTAGCTTTTTATTTTTACTTCCCCCAACTAAGCAATTTCAGTTTGTTGTTTAACTGAGTTGTACAGTTTATAAGTCACATAAAAGGTGGAAAAAGTTCTTAAATTATTTATCAGACTTTTTATATCCACTGTATGTTGTACATTCCATACTCCTGACCTCTGCACTATATACTCTATGTTGTATATCTATATTGTACATTTGTCCATTACATACTTCTGGCCCCTGCACTATATACTCTATGTTGTACATTACATCCTCCTGACCCCTGCACTATATACTCTATGTTGTACATTACATCCTCCTGACCCCTGCACTATATACTCTATGTTGTACATTACATACTCCTGACCCCTGCACTATATACTCTATGTTGTACATTACATACTCCTGACCCCTGCACTATATACTCTATGTTGTACATTACATACTCCTGACCCCTGCACTATATACTCCATGTTGTACATTACATACTCCTGACCCCTGCACTATATACTCTATGTTGTACATTACATACTCCTGACCCCTGCACTATATACTCTATGTTGTACATTACATACTCCTGACCCCTGCACTATATACTCTATGTTGTACATTACATCCTCCTGACCCCTGCACTATATACTTTGTTGTACATTACATACTCCTGACTTCTGCTCTCCCCCCTCCCCCCACTGCTATATATACACATAATATGGATTCTCTTTTGTTACACCCATCTCCTACCAGCTGGACATTTTATATCGGATGATGTGATTGGAGCACAGACTTTTACATGGTGATAATAATGTGATAACATCCTCCAACTTTGGACCCTTAAACAGAAAGTGATAATGAGGGAGGAGTCAATACCCCAATGATGGTGGTCTTCAGGATCAGTCCAGTCTTCATCTTGGTTGTTCTCCCCCATCCTCACTCTCTGACCTCTGGTGGGGCTCAGCCCCGCTGTTCTTCATGACTAAATCATGGACTAAATAAGGAAGTGCAGTACTTCTTGTGTTGGGAAGATGGCGTTGAGTGATAGAGGGGGTGGGGACCCTCGTCCTATAATCCCCTCATCACTGTCCCTCCTATAAAAGACAGTTCTGGTTGTTTCCTCACTCTCTGACTAAGGTCCATGAATAAAGAAATGACCTGGTAGGAGATCAGAGGAGCCATTTCCTAGTTCCCTTGAGGGTGGAATTGTAAGCTCCTCAGAGACCAAGCTGCCTGATGTGGGCGGAGTCCTGGTTTGGGGGAACCAATCAGCTCCTGTCTAGTAATCCTCTTTGCCTTTGTATTTTAGTCCATAGCCGGGAGATGAGGAAAACCTCCGAGGATTGTCTCACTTTGTCTCCAGACTGGAAAGTAGAAGATGAGGACATCACACAGTATAGTCCAGGAGAAAACCCGGCTCCCTCCAATGTCCATCCGGCACCACCCAGTGTAGATGGACCATCGGATTCCTTGTATCCTGAGGAACCTCAGACTGTGCGGGACTGGGCCGGACTTCCAACAGGGAAGAAGTTCTCCTGTACTAAGTGTGGGAAGGGTTTCCATTATAGATCCCGTCTTAATGAGCATAATAGATCTCACACGGGGGAGAAGCCGTATTCCTGTACTGAGTGTGGGAAATGTTTCCCCTATAAATCAAATCTTAATGTGCATAAAAGTACTCACACAGGGGAGAAGCCGTATTCCTGTCCTGAGTGTGGGAAATGTTTTGCACAAAAATCAGACCTTGTCAAACATGAAAGGTCTCACACAGGTGAGAAGCCGCATTCCTGTCCTGAGTGCGGGAAATGTTTTTCACAGAAGTCCAATCTTTACAAACATCAGAGATCTCACACAGGGGAGAAGCCATATTCCTGTTCTGAGTGTGGAAAGTGTTTTTCAGTGAAGTCCAGTCTTTACACACATCAAAGATCTCACGCGGGAGAAGCCATATTCCTGTCTTGAGTGCAGGATATTATTTCAATGAAGTCCAGTCTTTACCAGCATCTGAGATCTCATACAGGTGAGAAGCCTTATTCCTGTCCTTAGTGTGGGAAAAGTTTTTCACAGAAGTCCAGTCCTTACACACATCAGAGATCTCACACGGTGGAAAAGCCGTATTCCTATCCTGAGTGCGGGAAATGTTTTTCACTGAAGTCCGATTATTATATACATCAGAGAACTCACACGGGGGAGAAGCCATATTCCTGTCCTGAGTGCCGGAAATGTTTTTCAGATACGTCCAGTCTTCATAGACACAAGAGATCTCACATGAGGGAGAAGCCGTATTCCTGTCCTCAGTGCGGGAAATGTTTTTCACAGAAGACTGATCTTCGCAGACATCAGAAATTTCACACAGCGGAGAAGCTGTATTCCTGTCCAGAGTGCGAGAAATGTTTTTTATACAAGGTCAGGCTTCACACACATCAGAGATCTCACACTGGGGAGAAGCCGTATTCCTGTCCTGAATGCGGGAAATGTTTTTCACAGAAGTCCAATCTTTACAGACATCAGAGATCTCACATGCGGGAGAAGCCACTTTCCTGTCCTGAGTGAGGGAAATGTTCCTCACTGAAGTCCTGTCTTCCTGTACATCAGGGGTCCCACACAACCCTGGAGGTGTATTTGTGCCTTGAGTGCGGGAAATGTCTTCTAGATGAATGTTGCTGGACATCCCAGCTCTCATGTGGGGAAGAAGCACACCCTGATATACACCTCAGATATACTCCATGGCTGATCTTCATCATGGAAGAAACAGTTGATAAGGAGATGAGAGGCCCCCAAAGACATGGATGAAGTGCAGTAAGTGTCGGGGTGCAGAGTGGTCAGTAGATCCTGGAAATGAAGGACACAACTTCAGCCCTTCTTGGGTGTCGGAGTTGCGTTTCCTGATAATGATATAGCGGGTTACAGAGCTAGAAGCCGGGAGAGCCCAGATCTCGTTATCGGGGAACTTTACACAGACAACAAGAACTTCTGAAGTTGATGTCCTTCATTTCAAGGCTCTACAGAACAGTGGTGACCCCGAAGCGTCTCTCTGTCTTCAGTCCATCCTTCTCCCATCCCCCAACAGGAGGGAAGGAGAACTCCACCCCAAACTAGGGGGGAACTTTCCTCTCATTATTTCCCTTGGCTTCTGTGTGGGTTTGGGTGGTTGGAGGAGTGCGGCACGAGAGGGAACACAGCTTGTTGTTCTATGTCTACATATGGGGTCTGGGTAGAGGGGATCCACCGGAAAATATTTCTACTCTTTGATTTTCTGCAAATCGTTTCTGTTTTCACTTTGAAGGGCGATATTATGTGTGGTTTGTAAAAAGGATTGGCCCAATAGATACCACCCCACTTAGAGAATAGATGAACTAATATGACCAGCATTCATTCAGCCATGTCACATGTTGGGATCTTTTCTACAATACTTTGTTATAATAATGGAACACGTTGTGTATTGTATTGTACACCAATAATAATGACTCCGCCCCCACATTCCAGACAAGGGATCTTCCTGACCAATCCGATTCCTTCCTTTGTTATTTCCTGATTCTATGATTACAATCTTGTTAGAAGTAAAACTATAATAAAGAATTTATTGAGTGAAAAGAATTGTGTGTGTCGGGGCCAGGATGGGGATCTTTGGGGCCCAAACATTTCTCACAGGAGACACTTTACAAGCCTTTACAGGTCATCCAGTTTCTGGTTCACCATGAATAATGGCCCAGAGTGCAGGGGTCAGGAGACTACTTCATACAGCCCTGCAAACAACATGCAGTGGTCAGGAGTTACATCCCAGAGTACAGAGTGTAGTGGTCAGGAGTATGTGATTTACATCCCAGAGTACAGAGTGTAGTGGTCAGGAGTATGTGATTTATATCCCAGAGTACAGAGTGTAGTGGTCAGGAGTATGTGATTTCCATCCCAGAGTACAGAGTATAGTGGTCAGGAGTATGTGATTTACATCCCCGAGTACAGTTTGTAGTGGTCAGGAGTATGTGATTTCCATCCCAGAGTACAGAGTGCTGTGGTCAGGATTATGTGATTTACATCCCAGAGTACAGAGTGTAGTGGTCAGGAGTATGTGATTTCCATCCCAGAGTATAGAGTGTAATGGTCAGGAGTATGTGATTTCCATCCCAGAGTACAGAGTGTAGTGGTCAGGAGTATGTGATTTCCATCCCAGAGTATAGAGTGTAGTGGTCAGGAGTATGTGATTTCCATCCCAGAGTATAGAGTGTAGTGGTCAGGAGTATGTGATTTCCATCCCAGAGTACAGAGTGTAGTGGTCAGGAGTATGTGATTTCCATCCCAGAGTGCAGGGGTCAGGAGTATGTGATTTCCATCCCAGAGTACAGAGTGTAGTGGTCAGGAGTATGTGATTTCCATCCCAGAATACAGAATGTAGTGGTCAGGAGTATATGATATACAGAGTGAAGTAGTCAGATGTAGTATGTGATGTACAGCGCACAGTGGGTAAGATCATGTCTTATACAGCCTCAGCAAAAAGAGTGCATTGGTCAGGAACATGTCGCATACAGCCCATCATGCAGAGTGCAGTGGGCAGGAGCATTTAATATACAGCTCTGTGTACAGAGTGCAGTGGTCATGAGTATATCTTAGGTCTTTGTACAGAGTACACTGGTCAGGAACAGGTCATATACAGCTCTGTGTAGAGTGCAGTGGTAAGGAGTATATCATATACAGCTCTGTGTACAGAGTGTAGTGGTCAGGTTTATATCTTAGGCCTGTGTACAGAGTGCAGTATTCAGGAGTACAGTTGCAAGAAAAAGTATGTGAACCCCTTGGGATTACGTGGAGTTTTGCATGAATTGGGCATAAAATGTGCTCTGAACGTCATCTAAGTCACAACAATAGAAGAACACAGTCTGCTGAACATAATACTACACAAACATTAGATGTTGCCATGGTTTAATTGCACATAACATGTAAACATTCACAGTGCAGGGAGGAAAAAGTATGTGAACCTTTGGACTTAATAACTGGTTGACTCTCCTTTGGCAGCAATAACCTCAACCAATTGTTTCCTGTAGTTGCTGATCAGACCTGCACAACGATCTGGAGTCATTTTGGACCACTCCTCTTCACAAAACTGTTTCAGTGTAGCAATATTCTTGGGATGTCTGGTGTGAATCGCTTCTTAAGGTCATGCCACAGCATTTCAATGGGGTTGAGGTCAGGACTCTGACTGGGCCACTCCAGAAGGCGTATTCTGTGCTGTTGCAGCCATTGTTTTGTTGAATGACTTGTATGCTTTGGGTCATTGTCCTGTTGCATCACCCATCCTCTGCGGAGCTTCAGTTGGCGGACAGATGGTCGTACGTTTTCCTGCAAAATGTCTTGATAAACTCTGGAATTCATTTTCCCATCAATGACAACAATCCGTCCAGGCCCTGAGGCAGCAAAGCAGCCCCAAACCATGATGCTCCCTCCGCCATGTTTTACAGTGGGGATGAGGTTTTGATGTTGGTGTGCTGTGCCTTTTTTTCTCCACACATAGTGTTGTGTGTTCTTCCCAAACAACTCAATCTTGGTTTCATCTGTCCACAGTATATTTTGCCAGTAGTGCTGTGGAACATCCAGGTGCTCTTTTGCAAACTTCAAATGTGCTGCAATCTTCTTTTTGGACAGCAATGGCTTCCTCCGTGGTGTCCTCCCATGTACTCCATTCTTGTTTAATGTTTTCCTTATTGTAGATGTGTCAACAAAAATGTTAGCATGTGCCAGAGATTTCTGTAGGTCTTTAGCTGACACTCTGGGATTCTTCTTTACCTCATGCAGCATTCTGCGCTGTGCTCTTGCAGTCATTTTTACAGGACGACCGCGCCTAGGGAGAGTAGCAACAGTGCTAAACTTTCTCCATTTGTAGACAGTCTGTCTTACCGTGGACACATGGACATCAAGGCTTTTGGAGATACTTTTGTAACCCTTTCCAGCTTCATGCAAGTCAACAATTCTTGATCGTAGGTCTTCTGAGAGCTCTTTTCTGCGAGGCATGGTTCACATCAGACAGTGCTTCTTGAAACCAGTAAACCCAAAACAGGTGTGTGTTTTTTAAGGGCAGGACAGCTGTCAGCAACACATCCAATATCATCACACTGATTGGAGTCAAGGTTGGCTCACTCCTGGCTCCAATTAGCTCTGGGAGAAGTCATTAAGCTAGGGCCTCACATACTTTTTCCTCCCTGCACTGTGAATGTTTACATGTTATGTGGAATTAAACCATGGCAACATCTAATGTTTGTGTAGTATTATGTTCTGCAGACTGTGTTCCTCTATTGTTGTGACTTAGATGACGTTCAGAGCACATTTTATGCCCAATTCATGCAAAACTCCACGTAATCCCAAGGGGTTCACATACTTTTTCTTGCAACTGTATATCATATACAGTCCTATGTACAGAGTGCAGTGGTCAGGATTATATCTTAGGCCTGTGTACAGAGCGCAGTGGTCAGGAGTATGTCATATACTGCCCAGCATGCATAGTACATTGGTCAGGATTTTGTGATATACAGTCCTCTGTGCAGCAACCCCCCCGATACTCCCTTGAGCCCCATCCTGATCCAGCGATGTGCACAAGATCCTTGGCAGTCTGGGGATTCTCCCTCCTCATTGGCTGAGACAGAAGCAGGGGCCATTTTTTGTTTTAAAAGAAACACAATGTTGTCTTTACAATAGCTTTAAGTCTCATTTACTAATGGACACGACACCCTCTGACACCCACAGACCGTAGACAAAGCAAAAGTGACAAATAAATGTGACAGCAAATATCCAACCCAACAACCTGACTATAATACACTGTGTACAAATGGAGGGAAGCTGACATACACCGGGCAGACCCAGGACTGGGACTGGGAATCAGGGGAGCAGAGATGGGGGAACAGGATGCAGGAAACCAGAATCAGGGAAAAGTATACAAGATACAGGATCCAGCAGGGAAGAGGCTCACAGGCAGACCACTGAGGCACTGATGAAAACTACGGGGGGATTATATACCTTCCCAGCAGCCAGCATCAGGTGGCAATGTCTCCTCTCTACTTCCTCCCAACTCACCTCTCACCCAGAGCTTCCTGT
Source organism: Staurois parvus (assembly GCF_062004578.1). Taxonomy (NCBI): domain Eukaryota; kingdom Metazoa; phylum Chordata; class Amphibia; order Anura; family Ranidae; genus Staurois; species Staurois parvus. The sequence continues at coordinate 5,090,867 of NW_028317987.1, forward strand.
CTGTACCTGACATCCCTTCCCATCTGTACCTGATATCACTTCCTGTCTGTACCCAACATCACTTCCTGTCTATACCTGACATCCCGTCCCATCTGTACCTGACATCACTTCCTGTCTGTACCTGACATCACTTCCTGTCTGGATAGAAGGGAGATCACCACCTGGTGGAACTCAGAGGAACTGCAGCTCTAAGAAATGTCTCATAGTTTGAACCTTGTTGTTGTTTCCAAGTGTTCTCCAATGTTCATGTCCATGTCTGGCAGGTTCCAGGACTCTTCAGAGTGGCAGTGAGGTGATAACTCCGGAACACTCTCTGGGTTCCATCACCAGGCACTGCAATTATACCCGACTGCTGGGAGCCGGCATCTCCTTTCCTACAGTGAAAGTATAATTCTGACATCAGCAGAGAGGCAGCCGGAGGGTGGTACCACCACTGACCACCAATGCTGGGCTGGGGGTACACTTTGTTCTCACTGACACCAACAATGGGGCTTATTTTATCTCACTGACACCAACAATGGGGCTTATTTTATCTCACTGACACCAACAATGGGGCTTATTTTTATCTCACTGACACCAATGATGGATGTCAAGGAAATCATGCCCATGGTGACTGGCTAACTGGAGTGAGATCCTTGATTGGTGGAGAAGGAATGAGGGTTGAGCTTTCTCTGAATTCTCATCTGTTGACAATTGATGGACTGATCTGAATTCTGTGTGAAATATATCCGGTTGTTAATGATTGGCTGGAAATCAGGTGGCCACACCCCTAACTGATGACTCCTCATCTGTCGGCAGGTTTCCCCACTGACAGCTGAATGTCCACAAAAGAATTGTCAGCAATTACAAATTGTGGAAAACCCCTCAGAATGTCTCTGAGAAGAAATGATATTTTATCTTCTCTCCAACTCAGACTATATTTGTCTTAGACATAAGAGGCCCAAAATCCCGAGTCCCTGTCAGGTCTGAGCTCCAGCCGGATACAATCACCTTCTCCACTCACATAGTTTGCTTTTGTAAATGAAGTGAGTACAGAATTGAGGAAAGCGAGGACACCCGGCAACAATGGGATTCTGTCCTATCTCCTGCACCCGGAGCAAATGAACAACATGTACCAGCCTTCCCAGCCCCATCAATGTACACTGTGGAGGCATCTTGTATGTAGACTCTGGATTCAACAAAACCAGCAGCCTGGCCATTCAGGAACGTACCATTGTTCAGTTCTGGGGGGGAAACAAACATCTCTCATGGAAAGGAGCTCTGGGGAGTCAACAGACCAATCTTTCATCTATACGTATGTTTCCATCTCTCCACATCACTCCATTCTTTTTCTGGACAAAACCATTATAAATATCAGCAACAGATTTACAAATCTAGGATTTTACAATGAGAACACAATGTCACAAGGGATCTATAAAAGATTTTATCCGGACACAAGATCCCATTGTAAGAAAGGAATTCTGAATATGAACAGCGACTGTTATGTGGGATCCCATTATATTCAGTGCGGGGAAATGTATCTTTTATATTTTACTGAAACCTTAGATAATAAATGACATTTATGTCCCAGAAATTAACTTTACTGTGTTTTTAACTGAAATTGTACCTTTCATAAATCATTGCACTAATATTGTGTAAAATAATAAAACTCATAAAACATCAGAACTGCTAACAATTTATCCTCTAGTGTGTCTAGAGAAGTCCTGGAGGCTGGCATGGGAGGAGGAGACCAGGGAACTAGAGAGAAGGAGGTCTTGTGAGGAGCGGAGTGTGCGTGTTGGGTGGTACTTGGATATTAGGTCAGTGATGTAGTTCGGGGCAGTATGGTGGACAGCTTTGTATGTCAGTGTAAGAATTTTGAATTTCATCCGTTGTGCAATCAGAATCCAGTGGAAGGATTGGCAGAGGGGGGTGGCGTAAATGGAGCCGTTGGAAAGGTGAATGAGTCTGGCTGCCGTATTCAGGATGGACTGAAGCAGGGATAGCCAGTGGCAAGGCAGGCCAGTGAGGAGGGAGTTGCAGTAGTCGAGTCGTGATATGATGAGGGAGTGGATGAGCTGTTTAGTGGTTTCTGGGGTTAGGAACGTGCAGATTTTGGCGATGTTGCGGAGGTGGAGTCTGCACGAGTTTGTTAAAGATTAGACTTGGGGCTGGAAGGATAGGTTGGAGTCCAGAATGACACCAAGTACTCTGGCCTGCGGGGTGGGTTTGATGGTGGAGTTGTTAGATGTGATAGAGAAGTCAATGGGGGGTGGTGTCCGGGCTGGGAAACACGGTTTTGGAGAGGTTCAGTTTAAGGAAGTGGAGCGACATCCAGTCTGATATGTCGCTCAGTAGGTGTGTGATTCGGGCGGAGACTGAGGGGGTGAGGTGAGGGGTAGAGATAGATTTGTGTGTCGTCGGCATAGAGGTGGTAGTTGGAGCCGTGAGAGTGTATGAGTTGGACCCCTTCTCTTCTCCATCTACACCTCCTCCCTTGGCTGAGGATGGAGCCTTAAGGGACCCCAACAGAGAGGGGGAGTGAGGGGGAGGTGGTAGCATTATTCTTTAAGCTTCGTCTGATCAGGATGGCGGTCATTTCTCCCTGAACACGGAGCGCCCTAAACACGAGGTAAACGTGGTGCAGCATTGAGCCCCGTCCAGCTGTAGTGTAGACTTTGACAGGCTGCAGGCAGCGGGGCTGGATGCTGTACCTGTGCCTACCAGGTGTATTATAATGCCAGCATTGAACCCACAGGGGCTGGACCCCCCCATGTACAAGGGGCCTAAGAGACACAATCAGCTGGTGTCCCATTCCACCAGACCCCTATAACTGGAAGAGGACATTTTTGGGGGGATGTGTTGTAGAAGAACCCAGACCACGGTATTGTGTGATGAAATTATAATTCAACTTAAAGTGTCAATATATGTGACACTTTAACAACAGAAGAAAAGAGATAGATTGTTTACATTTCAAGGATCTCAGCTATGCTAAGAAACTGATTAACATATGACATGCCCTTCATTAATATCAGCCCCGCCCACTTATGTGACCCTCTAAACATCCAAATCCCTGGAAATTCCCAGAAGACACTTTCATCTTTTATCCATAACAAGCTGATTAGGTACAAGAGAACCCCGAGCCCCTCCTACTCATTCCCACACAACAAGTCCATGTCACCATCTACAAGGTAAGAGGACCTGAAGGAGAACAAGACCATGACCACCAGGACCATCGCCTGACTGAAGCCATGCTCACATTTCTTTCTAATGCTGCTTCTATGGTCTCCTCAGATACAGATTTGGCAGATGTACATTAGTGGAACCCTTTCACTCCGGCCAACGTAAGGTTTACATCAGCAGCAGCACGGCCTTATAGCTATAGCACCTGGGGGTTGTCTACATTTGTTAGGCCAACTGTCAGCTTTCTGGTAGAAGTGGTTCAGCCGCACTGAAGGTCCTCCCCCCACCAGGTATACTGGGCTCAGCTGTCCCTCCTGCAAGCCCAAGACAGACATGGTGGGTGTCAGCGATGAGAGCAGGAGGAGATCAGCAAACATCTGATCTCTCCTTCAGTGAATGAATGTGGGAGGTGGGAGATTATGTCATTTCTGGGTTCATCGCTGTCATTCTCCAGTCACTATGGTTTGGGAAGAAGCTGATTAGGCATGATCTGTTCTTGACCATCTTTTTTGGGGTACAGAGGTGACATTAGGGTTCTAATAATGTTCAGACGTCTCTTTAAAGAGGATCTGTGGCCAGAAATATGTATCAACCCCCTATCTGATAGAAGCCATGTTAAGTGAAAAAAGAGTTGAAAAAAATTTAAGTAACACTATAAAAATAAAAAAAACCACAAAACAAATCACACGACACATTTTATATATCATTGCACAAGTGAGAGTGAGAACAATCATTCTGAGGCCATCGTTCACGGATAACTATCTGAACTGATAACCTATAAAGGCTCTTAAAGCGTCAACTTTGAACAATTTTTGGTTCTGAAGTTTGTCACCATTTCACAAGTACGCACAATTTGTAAAGTTTGACATGTTTGGGATCTATATACTTGATGACAACCCCATATTTTATATTTCACCAAACAAATTGGGTCATATATTGTGTTCTTTGTGCACTAACATTATCTTTTTTTTACAGAAAATATGTATTTGATAAACAGCTGTACTAATATTCTGTGACATGAAAAATGGCAACTGCCACCATTATATTCTCCAGTCTCTGCTTTCAGATAATAAAAAGAAATGTTTGGGCTTTAACTAATCATATGGCCTACAATATGAATTTAACAAAAAACAAAAGCAAAATAAACTCTGGCAGTGAAAGAAAATACATCAATATATAACATTTCAAAATCAAAACTATGGTAGCAACTAATGGCTTAAGAAGCAAACCCACCATATTACTCAACCAGGTTCCAACTAAACCCACCCAAAACATTGGATCCCACCTCCTCCCACCCAGGTTCCTGTTGGAACTCCTTTACCTTGTGTAGATATCCCCTTCTGAGATCCTCATGATCTAATATAAACGTACAACACTCTCCATCTGACACCATTTGTAGACTCCACCTTGGTCTTCCAAAAGATAGTAAGCTGTTAAGCAGTTCTGTGACACCATCTTAGGTGGTGGAGCCACTTCTGCTGTCAGCTCTGCTATACCATCAATGGTGTCATTGGTTATCTGATCCATGACTCCAGTACACCAGTTCATCTTACTTATCTTAGATTCCCCATCCCGTCTATAAAGGGCTCACTGCATAAAGCATCTCCAATCCATAGAAAATGTTTCTTCTCAATGGAAGGCCAGTAGAGTATTGGGAGAAATTGAGGCTTTCCCTTACAGATACGGGGGGGGGGGGGGCAAAATAACCTAATGTACATCTATGGGTGCAATTGAAGGGAAGCCATTTTAGGGTGCTCCTTCCACACAGGAAGCAAATGTTATCTGGAAGGACTAGGAATCCATTGGACCAATGGGGATTAAACATTCTGCAATTACATTGAGAAACCATGAAATGTTACTGGCCTGTGATTGGCTCTCCTATTGTTAGTGAAGTAAGTGAGACTCCCCTTGTTGGTGTCATTAATGGAATTTCAGAAACCATGTGAAATGTTTCTTCCAAATCCAAAAAGGTGATCCCCTTGGGAAAGTACCCATCCTACTATTCCTGATATGAGGTTGTAGTCCCTGCTACTACAGGAAATATGTGGGCAATCATTTACACCTTTTACAGCAGGACAGCAAATATCAGAACTCAATTCAAACAGAAGACCAACAGCAGGAAGTCTGCTAACTGAATGTGTAATGCAATCTGTCATTAGCATTCCCAGAGTTCCCTCTGCAACATAGTTGTATCGCTGTTGGTCCTGTCTGTAGATCTGTTATTTCCCACCTTCTGTAACAGGGTGACAACCCTGATCATTCTGCAGGAACATTACACAGCAGCGTTGTCACCCTGTACAGGGAAGTCTTAGATAGATTATAAGTAAAGTCCAACTTCAGCTAACACTTCTACAGCAGTTACTACAACAGGTATTCTATAACGATCAACCCACCATATGAATGGAAGTTGACAGTTGTAAGCACCCCCAGCAGTCTTATATGGTGTTTCCCAACCACCCAAATTTAATTTTTGCCAAAAAGCTTGGCCTTCTACACGAAGCAGAAAAAACAGATCTACTGGGAGGGTCAACAGGTAATAAAAATGTTACAAGGGGAGACTTGGAAAAACATAAACCGTTTATGTTAATGACAGATTCTACCATTTATGTAATTATTGATTTTGCCCATTGTTACACTTTAGTGCCGATGTCTTAGCATTTCCAGGAATAATTAGTGCTCTTTGCACACTTTGCCCCAAAAAGGGACCCGTTCATTCAGAGTCATTAAGGTGAACCCCAATAAGAGGAATTTCAGTCTCCCAGAAGAAGTGGTAGGAATATGACCACACACTTAGCACTTTGTAAGTTCAGATCTCTTGCAGTTGTACTTTGTGAATAGTTTATGGAGATGAGCAATAGTGGACAAAACAAAAAAAGATAACAAGGACATCCAATCTTCACCTGATAGAATCCCTTTTGAGAAAACCAGATGAAACATAAGTGGTCAGCTGGGATTAGGTGGTACTGTTGAATATGTCCCCTAAAACAGCATTAACTCCGTGTTGGAAGGCCTACGCCAGCTTAAGAAGTTACTCTCTAACCAGAGACCTCTATCTGGCTGGTATCGCAGCTACAGACCTGCCTGCAAAGTTGTCATCCATGAGAGAAGATGGAACATGGAAAGGAGGCATTGATCATGGGAGAGGAGGTGGAACATGTAATGGGAGGTGTGGACAAGGTGGGCTTAGCTGGAACCCTCAAGCCTAGCTTATGATGTATCAGTTCTCAAAAGAACCTGGAATGGACTCTCCTAATGAGGTTTCAGAGGCGTGGCAAGAAGCCATTGGACCCCATCCTAGACTCTGGTACTGAGGCATTGTTGGTCATATTCTGGCAATGAAGAAAACACATGGGAACATAGCTCAGTTAGTGAATGATGAAAATGCATTACATGTTCAATGCTCCATAAAAAAGGATAAAGATGAGAATAAGGAATACAGTTCAGTCATTGCTGCTTTTCTGAAGAAATGTCCAAAGGTAAAATATTCACAGGCCTTCTAGATGTGTTTCTGATGGACATAAGCACTAAAACCAATGAATCTGATCATTAGAGTCCTGTTTGTTCAAAGTTTTTTTTTTTTAAGTAGCATCATGTCTTCCCTAGTTTGTGGGAAGACATTGGGCCTGTGAGCCTAATGGGACAGCTGTGACTTCTTTAATATTGCCCCTTCTTCTGGAGTTTCCTCTATGCAGCTCAAGCTTGTGAATCCTCTGGTGATAGATTAGCCCGGCCTTACCTGTAAAAGCTTTGTCACATTCTGAACATTAATATGGCTTCTCTCCAGTGTGAACCCTCTCATGTATGACAAGGTTTCCTCTCTGTTTAAAAGTTTTATCACATTCAGAACACTGATATGACTTCTCTCCAGTGTGAATCCTCTGGTGTGTGATAAGATATGACTTATGTGCAAAAGCTTTGTCACATTCAGAACACTGATATGACTTCTCTCCAGTGTGAATCCTCTGGTGTGTGTTAAGACTTGACTTCTGTGTAAAAGTTTTGTCACATTCAGAACACTGATATGACTTCTCTCCAGTGTGAATCCTCTGGTGTGTGATAAGATATGACTTCCATGTAAAAGCTTTGCCACATTCAGAACACTGATATGGCTTCTCTCCAGTGTGAATCCTCTGGTGTTTGATAAGATCTGACTTATGTGTAAAAGCTTTGCCACATTCAGAACACTGATATGACTTCTCTCCAGTGTGAACCCTCTGGTGTGTGATAAGACTTGACTTATGTGCAAAAGCTTTGTCACATTCAGAACACTGATATGACTTCTCTCCAGTGTGACTCCTCTGGTGTATGATAAAATGTGATTTCCATGTAAAAGCTTTGTCACATTCAGAACACTGATATGGCTTCTCTCCAGTGTGAACCTTCTGGTGTCTGATAAGACTTGACTTCCGTGTAAAAGCTTTGTCACATTCAGAACACTGATATGGCTTCTCTCCAGTGTGAATCCTCTGGTGTGTGATAAGACTTGACTTATGTGCAAAAGCTTTGTCACATTCAGAACACTGATATGACTTCTCTCCAGTGTGACTCCTCTGGTGTATGATAAAATGTGATTTCCATGTAAAAGCTTTGTCACATTCAGAACACTGATATGGCTTCTCTCCAGTGTGAACCTTCTGGTGTCTGATAAGACTTGACTTCCGTGTAAAAGCTTTGTCACATTCAGAACACTGATATGGCTTCTCTCCAGTGTGAACCTTCTGGGGTGTGATATGTTTTGCCTCCATTGTAAAATCTTTGTCACGTTCCAAACAAGAAATAGCTTGAAATGACTCCTCTTATGTATACTTGGGTTGGACTTTACTGTAAAGCAATTGTCACTTCCAGAGCACTGAAATGACTTTTCTCATGTTGTCCTCTGAGGTTGGATCAGTGTTGAAGAGGACACAAAGCACTTATGACATTTAGAACACGGATATGATTTGTGTCCTGTGTGAATCCTCCAGTGAACTGCAATAAAAACATTCAGTCAATTAAGACACCCAGATGTTTGGTTTCCCATGTGACTGAGATGTATTCACGAAGCCCAGCATGACCGAGAATATGGTTCATCAATCCACCTGTACAAAAAAAATAAAAATCAGAATTCTATATAAAAGGGCTAAAGTTGGTTTTTATTTTTAATGATCATTAATAAATATATCTTATATATCATCGCAGGCTGTGTCAGCATTATGGTTGTCCTCAAAGGGCCAGTTGTAATTGTAAGACTAGATGTCCAGAGCACCTCACCCCCCCATTACATCAGATGCCAAGAACCCCACACCCACCCTAACATCACCGTGCACCTCCTTTGGGGGCAGAGCTGGAAAGAAGAAAGTGCAGGGTCTGGAGGAGGACCAGAGGAGGAGTTGACTCAATTACCAGAGTCTCCTAAATGCTGAGACCAAGGGAGGTGGAGATGAGGGGATGCTGCAGCTGCACTGAGAGGTGCAGGATTTGGCATAGGAGTTCTTTTCTCCTCTCTGCTGCCGACTGCTGAGACAAGGTGGGGAGGAGACAAGGGGTACCTGCAGGAGAGGTGCAAGGGCCACATGAAATAACTTAGAGGGCAGGATCTGGATACAGGTGTTTGACACCTGTGTTATATATATAGAAAGCATATGTACATCATCATTTGTATATATATATATATAATATTTTTTTTAATTAAACTAAATTGTATTATTTAAGTTTTTAAGTGCACACAGTATATCCAACATTCAGCCCAGACAATGGAGTCATACATTCTAATGTATAAGCAGTTGTGGCAATGTTACAGATCATACAGAACAATAACTTGCTTTGTCTCTGGTGTCACTTTTACTTTCTATAAACAAATGAAAAGAGAAAAAAGAAGCAACGTAGAACAATTCACCTGTACATGGCAAGTAACTCTCCCCAGTACATACATAGATAGCTGACTCCGTTCAAGTAGGCCTGTGTCTACAGGATCATACACCAAGTATCAGCCTCCAATGTAGTTACCATTTAGTAGGGTACAGTTGGCCGGGTCCATTTTTAGGGGCCTAAAAAAGTTAAACCTATAAAAACCTATGACAAATGAAGTATGGGGAGTGAGTACCGGAGTATCCAGCCAGTTCTGCCAGAGAGCCATAAGTCTCCTAGGAGAAGTTAGGTTTTCATGTATTATTATGGGGTTCACCTGCTCAATCCATGCCTGGTGGGAGTATGAGTTGATAACCAGAATGCTTGGATTCGATTTGCAGGTTCGTTCAGAAAGTGCATCTAAGGATCCAAAAATTGCAAGCTTAGTCTCAGCTAGGGAGAGACTTTGTTCAATTAAAAGAAAAACTTCAAAGACAAGTGAGAAAATTGTAAATGAGAAGCTGAGAGAGGAGCTAAAAACACTAAAAATACCCCCAAAGATCTATCCTAGAAATTCAGTCTAAAATGTAACAATTACACCAAGAAAACCCTCAACTGAGGGAAGAGATAATGACACCAAAGATACAAATAGAGCTCAACAATCAGGAAAGAGAATCAAAGAGGATGATTTATACAAAGTACCCATCAAGGAACAACAGACCGGTGAGACCAATCAGCTTCCGAAATGTAACAAGACAAAGACCAGCAATAGCCAAGACAACTCTACTAATCCTGAGACCACAAATAGTGATGGCCGAACACCCCCCTGTTCAGGTCGCGGTCAAACATCAGAACCTACAGAATGTTCTACAGTGAATGTCAAACACAAAGGACTGAGAGGTGTCTTACCGCATCTGAGTATGAAGATCCCGCTCAGTTACTAATATCCGGCATGAGTTATGTGATGAAGTCACGGTGTATTTTAGTAGTGAGACATTCATTCATGCTCCTGGTGTCAGTGGGGCTCCCCGCTGACAGCTGAATGTCAAAAGAATTGTCAGCATTGCCCAGCAATTAAAAAAAAAAACAAGCCCATCGAGACTGGTATGGATTTTTAGAGGAACCTTCCATGACAATTTTTTTTACCGGGCACTTTTACCCCCTTCCTGCCCAGGCCAATTTTCAGGTTTCAGCGCTCTCACACTTTGAATGACAATTGCGCGGTCATACAACATTGTACCCAAACTAAAATGTTATCATTTTCTTCACACAACTAGAGCTTTCTTCTGGTGGTATTTAATCACTGCTGCGGTTTTTATTTTTTTGCTAAATTAACGAAAAAGAACCGAACATTTTGAAAAAACACATTTTTCTTTGTTTCTGTTATAAAAGTTTGCAAATAAATAATTGTTCTTCATAAATTTAGGCCAAGATGTATTCTGCTACATGTCTTTGGTGAAAATAACCCAAATTAGGATGTATTATTTAGTTTGTAGGAAACTATGGTATAGATCTGAACATTGATCAATCCTGAAGTACTGACAGCCAATCTAATTTCTTAAGGACCAAGAATGTCAGAACAGTACAGATATCCCCCAAATGTCAGGACAGGACAGATATCCCCCAAATGTCAGGACAGGACAGATATTCCCCAAATGTCAGGACAGTACAGATATCCCCCAAATGTCAGGACAGGACAGATATTCCCCAAATGTCAGAACAGTACAGATATCCCCCAAATGTCAGGACAGGACAGATATCCCCCAAATGTCAGGACAGGACAGATATTCCCCAAATGTCAGGACAGTACAGATATCCCCCAAATGTCAGGACAAGACAGATATTCCCCAAATGTCAGGACAGTACAGATATCCCCCAAATGTCAGGACAGTACAGATATCCCCTAAATGTAAGGACAGTACAGATATCCCCCAAATGTCAGTACAGTACAGATATCCCCCAAATGTCAGGACAGTACAGATATCCCCCAAATGTAAGGACAGTACAGATATCCCCCAAATGACCCCTTTTTGCAGAGTAGACAGTCCAACGTACTTCATAAGAGGAATGGCGAGTTTTGTGAAGTTGTATTTTTTTTGTCATAATTTGTCGGAAAATGAAAAAATTAAAAAAAATTATTTTCACTATTTTTTTTTACATACTGTCACCAGTGCAGTACAGCGTCATCATATAACTGGCATGGCGGTGATCAGGGACACTGACTGGTGACAGTATGAAAAAAAATATATATATTATTTTTTATTATTATTATTTTTAATTTTTTTATTACTTTTTTTCTTTTTTAATATTTTTTTTATATTTATATACCATAGTAACATTGTACTACTTTGGGGAAGTGATCAGTATTTTTTTTTGTTACACAATTTGCTTATAGCAAAGAATTACTTTGCTATAAGCAAGCATTTACCTGAATGACATCGATTCATTCAGGGTTTTTTTTGTGCTTAGCTGTGATTTGGCCACAGATAATCACATGACATGTGCATGTGATCGCTGTGACCATTCACAGCTAGACACACTAGTATACAATGGATGGCATGAATGAAGCCATCCATTGTATACAACTGTCATGTAACCTGCTGTGATTGGTCACAGCAGGTCACATGGTACCAGCAACGGGGGCTGGTACACAGATCTGTCATCGGCCATGTTCGAGGTACACGGCCGGTGACAGATCACGCTGCTGCGCGCTCTGCAAGTGCGAAAACTGTGCGTGTGGGAGGACGCCATATGGCTTCCACCCGGAAATCTACAGCCTTTTCCTGGCCACCAAACGGCTATTGGCCGGATGGCTATTGGTTAAAAATGGCATGGGGGTCCCCCCAAAATCCATACCAGACCCTTATCTGAGTATGCAGCCCGGCAGGTCAGGAAAGGGGTGGTGAGTGCCCCCCTTCCTGAACCATACCAGGACACATGCCCTCAACATGGGGGGTGCTTGGGTCGGAAGCCCACCAAAGCACCTTGTCCACATATTGATGGGGACAAGGGCCTCTTTCCCACAACCGTGTCCTGTGGTTGTGGGGGTCTGCAGCCTGGGGGCTTATTGGAATCTGAAAGCCCCTTTTAACAACGGGACCCCAAGATCCCAGCCCCCCGCCTATGTGAATGAGTTGGCGGTATATGATACTGCTACCCATTCACAAAAAAAGTGTAGTGTAAAAAGTGATAGGACAAAGTCTTTGACAAGTCCTTTATTAAAAATAAACATTTAAAAAAAATGTCCCCCAAAGTAGATGCAACATCAATCACGATGCCGCCACCACCGCTACCCAAAAAAGGGGGAAAAAAGCTCCGCTTGCGACACTGGCTCCCGGCTGTCTGACAGTTTTTATATACCCCGCCCCCTTTTGACATCACCACACACTGTGATTGGTCAAAGTATTACACCTGACTTGTGGTTAGGTGTATTGCTTTGTCCAATCACAATGCACTGTCAGGGAGCATTGCATTGTGGGGCATGGTGGGCAAACAGCCCACTGAACACCCGTACTATTTGTGTTTGCCGAACACACGAACGGCCCATGTTCAAATCAAACTTAGGTTCAACTGGAACATGAAGCCCATCCCTACAAACAAACAATCATCAAACCACAAGAACAGCCAACAAACTCCGGATTCTTATTGTTAATAATAGACTCCAATGGGAAATATCTAAACACCAAACGGCTCTTCCCAGGAACAAGACAACAAAATTCAAGTCCAACAACTGAACAAGCGATAGGAGTCATCAATGATCCGTATTTCACCAACCCCAAACATATCATCATACACACCGACCCAAACGTATCATCATACACACCGACCCAAACATATCATCATACACACCGACCCAAACGTATCATCATACACACCGACCCAAACATATCATCATACACACCGACCCAAACGTATCATCATACACACCGACCCAAACGTATCATCATACACACCGACCCAAACATATCATCATACACACCGACCCAAACGTATCATCATACACACCGACCCAAACATATCATCATACACACCGACCCAAACATATCATCATACACACAGACCCAAACATATCATCATACACACCGACCCAAACGTATCATCATACACACCGACCCAAACATATCATCATACACACCGACCCAAACGTATCATCATACACACAGACCCAAACATATCATCATACACACCGACCCAAACGTATCATCATACACACCGACCCCAAACATATCATCATACACACCGACCCAAACATCCTCCAGGGACAAAAGGAAGCCTCTGAGAATAAACTATTACAACTAACAGAGACCGCACAACAAAAATGTCCTCACTCCAACATCATACTGTCCTCCCTAATTCCAAGGATGGACATAACAAACAGATAAAACCAGGTCAAAGCCTACCATTCACCTGACACAACATCATTCCATCATGACCCAACACCTCTATGACTACAAACACCTTGTCGGAGATCGCCGCGCCGCTGGGCTTGGCGCAGGCGCAGTACAGCGCCCTGTACGCGGGCGCCGGGACTTGGCCGACCGCGGCAACCAGGTTCGCGCATGAGCAGTAGAGACCACGGGCGCGCGCCTGGCACCAATGACAGCGCAGGGCGGGATATTTAAACGGCCCTGAGCTGTCATTCAGTGCCTTCTGGTCTCTTTGTATCCTGTGAACCTGTGAAAGTAAGTTGCTGACCCGGATTGTGCCCTGACCTTGCTGTTTTCTCCTGTTCTTGACCCTTGCTTGCCTGACCTCTCTCCTGAATGCCCCCATTGGATCTGACCTGCTGTTGCTGACCTGGCGTGTGACCTGACTATTCTTTGCCCGCTGCTCTGTACCGCACCGTCCCCATAGTTACTGACCCGGCTTGTATGACCTTGCACTTGTTCAGCCATCCATCCATCCGTCCCTCTCAACGGGGTCTCCAGACCTCCTCATACCTAGCTCTCTCCCGTGGGAGCCCCTGGCGAATACCCCTACCACTGACGGGTGTCCTCAGTAGTCACGACCTGGTCCTGGGGTACTCCAAGTCCATCCCCACCATCAGGGGCCCTGGTGAACAAGTACTCTGGGGCTTAGACTCCGTGCGCTGGGAACATCCGATCAGTGGAGTGCTAGTGGTACCACCGGGCGGTCCCTTACAGTACCAAAAGGCCATGACTGAGCCTAGAGGAGGGCCCTCCCCGCTAGAGGAAATTTGCAGGCACCTAGCTAATTTGACGCAGGCCGTAATGGCCCTGCAGGACAGGTGCATGCAGCTGGAGAATCGCTTCCAGACTGGCTCTATTTCTGACCCTGCCCCACAGGCCCCGGTTTCTGCACCCCCGGCCCTGGTAGCTCAGGAGCCAGTCTCAGGGGCTTCCGCCCCGCTCCCTATGGCGGAACCCCGAGTACCCTTACCGGAGCGTTTTCACGGGGACCGCACACGCTTCCGGTCATTCTGTGATTCCTGTCTCTTGTTCTTTGAGCTACAACCCCGTACCTTCCTGACCAAAAATGTGAAGGTAGGATTCATTATTTCACTATTACAGGGTGAACCCCAGGATTGGGCCCACCGGCTAAGGGGAAACAATGATCCTCATCTGGGATCGGTCAATAGTTTTTTTGAAGCAATGGCCATCTTGTATGATGACCCACAGCGGGCAGCCTCTGCCGAAGCGACCTTATATGCACTCCGGCAGGGCCGGCGGGCGGCAGAGGAATACGCCTCTGATTTCAGGCGGTGGATGGGGGATACACGCTGGAACGAGTTTGCTCTGTTGCACCAGTTCCGTATGGCTCTCCGATCCCTTGAAAGATGAGCTGGCCCGGGTGGAGGTTTCCGAGTCTCTAGAAGACCTTATTGCCCTGACAATTAAAATTCACCAAAGACTGCGGGAACGCAGGCTCGAGAGGTCCGGCCAGGGTCGCGGAAATACCTGGGGTCCATTCCTAGGCCACAGCCCATCAACCCGACAAAGCATCCAGAACCCACCACCAGGAGATGTTCCGGAACCTATGCAGCTAGGCCTGGGACGGCCTAAATTACCACCGTAGGAATGCCAGCGCAGATGAGCCCAGAACCTCTGCCTTTACTGCGGTGAAGCTGGTCATATGGTGCGATCCTGCCCTTAGAAAATGAGTAAGTGCACCCGTTTTTCTTCCTTGTCTATTAGCAATACTTAGTAGTGCCCCTCTCCTTTCAGCTTCCAGAAAAGACCGTGGAGGTGACAGCCATAGTTGATTCGGGGGCATGCAGCTGTTTCCTTGATTTAGAGTTTGCTCACCAGCAGGGCATTCCCCTCCAACACAGAAAGAAGGGCTTCAACATATTTTTGGCCGATGGTTCCCAGATAAAATTGGGGGTAGTTAATCAGGAAACTCCCCCCATTGCCACTATCATTGCCAACCAGCACCAGGAATTCCTCCGCCTGGACGCTATTGCGTCACCTCTTTTCCCAGTCATTCTGGGGCTCCCATGGTTACGGGCCCATAACCCCCAGATTGACTGGGAAACCGGGTCAATCTCGTTCCCTTCCCCATACTGCCGGGAACATTGTCGCACTTTGGGCCCTGCAGGGCCCCGAGTTCTCCTATGCTCCGAAGGAGACTCCGATTTGAAATAGGTTATTCCCGCAGCCTATCATGGGTTCAGTAAGCGGGGAGCCGATACCCTGCCCCACCACCGCCCGTATGACTGTCCAATCGACCTGTTACCAGGCTCTGAAATCCCTTTTGGGTGAATTTTCCCCCTATCTGAGCTTGAATTGGGGGCCCTAAAGGAATATATTGAGGACAGCCTCCAGAAGGGATTCATCCGCCCCTCCACTTCTCCAGCAGGAGCGGGAATCTTCTTTGTGGAGAAAAAAGACAAAACCCTGAGACCTTGTATCGACTACCGGGAGCTGAACAGGGTCACAATCAAAAATCGTTACCCGTTGCCATTGGTACCAGAACTGTTTCAGAGCCTAAAGGCTGCGGTTATATTCACAAAGCTTGATTTAAGGGGGGCCTATAACCTGGTACGCATAAGAGAGGGGGACGAGTGAAAAACAGCTTTCCGTACCCGGTTTGGCCACTTTGAATACCTGGCCATGCCATTTGGGCTGTGCAATGCACCAGCCACCTTCCAACATTTCGTGAACGACATCTTCAGGGATTTTTTGGATGTCTTCGTTATCGTCTACTTGGACGACATACTAATTTTTTCACCCTCTCTAGAGGATCATAGGATGCATGTGGCAAAGGTATTGGGGCGGTTGCGGCAGCATGGGTTATATGCTAAGGCGGAGAAATGTTGCTTCGAGCAATCTAGCATCACGTTTCTAGGCCTGATTATCTCCACTGCGGGGGTCGCGATGGACCCCCAGAAGGTCTCTGCAATTTTAGATTGGCCTGAACCCACGGACAAAAAAGGCGTCCAACGGTTTATAGGGTTCGCAAACTTTTATCGGAAGTTCATCAAGAACTTCTCGGGTCTGGTCTCCCCCATTACTCAACTAACCAAACTTGGAACACGGTTCAAATGGACACCGGAGGCTCAAGAAGCTTTCGAAGCTCTGAAAAAGCTATTTACCTCAGCACCCATCCTGGGCCATCTGGACGCAGCCCTTCCCTACATCTTGGAGGTATATGCATCGGAGAATGTGGTAGGATCCATCCTGTCTCAGCGGAAAGGCACCAAAGAGTTACTCCATCCCGTAGCATTCTTCTCGAGGAAACTCACCTCAGCGGAGAAGAATTACGATATCGGTGATCGAGAACTGTTGGCTATCAAAGCAGCGTTAGAGGAATGGAGGTACCTGCTGGAAGGTGCCTCACACCCCATATTGATTTTCACAGACCACAAGAATCAGGAGTATCTGAGGACTGCCAAGCGTCTACGCCCACGGCAGGCAAGATGGGCCCTATTCTTTTCCAGATTCAATTTTCACATTACTTACAGGCCCGGATCTAAAAATACGAAGCCCGACGCGCTATCTCGTATGTATGAGGACTCCGAAGAAGAACTGGTACCCGACACTATCTTGTCTTCAGGGAACTTCTTGGCGCTCCAGACGGACCTTCGCTCCAAGTTAATAGAAGCATCTACGGCCACATCAACCCCAGTTGGGGTATCCCTCCAGAACAAGGGGGGACTCCTGTGGAAGGAAGATTCAATTGTGGTACCTGAGGAAGTCCGGACCCTGGTTTTGGGGCATTGCCACGATCACCCGCTGGCAGGACACTTTGGCCCAGTCAAGACTCTGGAGCTTCTCCGGTGCTCTTTTTGGTGGCCAAACATGGCTAAGGATTGCAAGCGCTACGTGAGATCCTGTACCATCTGCCAGAAGAGCAAACCATTGAGGAGCAAAGCCTGAAGGCTGTTGCGACCTTTGCCGATTCCCGAACGGCCTTGGCAGAGGATCGCGATGGACTTCATAGTCGAGCTCCCACCGTCGCAAGACCACACAGCAATTCTGGTGGTCATTGATCGCCTATCCAAAATGGCTCACTTCGTGCCACTAAGGAAGACTCCGTCAGGAGCCGAGATGGCGCGAATATTTATCCGGGAGATCGTTAGACTTCATGGAGTACCTGAGGACATTGTCTCTGATCGAGGAGTCCAGTTTACATCTAAGTTTTGGAGGGCTCTGTGCAAGGCCCTGGACATCAAGTTGTCCCTCTCCTCCGCGTTCCACCCTTAGACCAACGGTCAGACTGAGAGGACGAACCAGACCCTGGAGCAATACTTGCGTTGCTACACGTCTTTCCTGCAGGATGATTGGTTGTCACTCTTACCCCTGGCGGAGTTCGCTTATAACAACACAAGCCATTCGGCAACGGGGCAGTCCCCATTCTTTTCGAATTGTGGGTTTCACCCTGTCTTTCTCCCTGATTTGGCCTCTGAATGCCCAGTTCCAGCAACGCAGGATGCGTTGACCTTCTTCTCCGCCAATAACAAATTACTCCAGGAAGCCATCGCTCGGGCTCAAGAGGACAATAAGAAGGAGTTTAACAAGAAACGAAGAGGGGATTTGGCGTTGCGGCCTGGGCAGAAGGTGTGGTTGGCCACAACCAACTTAAAGATGCTTTGTCCCTCGAAAAAATTGGGACCTAAATTTGTGGGGCCTTTTCAGGTAAAGCGGATGGTCAACGAAGTAGCATATGAGCTTATCCTTCCGGACACGTTCAGAATTCATCCAGTCTTCCATGTATCCCTGCTGAAGCCAGTGTTCCCAGATGCCTTCCCAGAACGAGAATCCAGACCCCCGGAAGCCATAACGGTCGAAGGACAAGAGGAATTTGAGGTGGAAACAATCCTTAAGTGCCGAAGAAGGGGGGGCCAGACCCAATTCCTAATTAAGTGGAAGGACTATGGTCCAGAGGACAATTCCTGGGAACCGGCTCATAATGTCCACGCACCTAGACTAGTCTGGGAGTTTCTTTGTGATCACCCGTGGTGGAGAGATCGGGTGGGCATCCAGAGGTTGCCCGTAGGGGGGGGGGCAATGTTGGAGATCGCCGCGCCGCTGGGCTCGGCGCAGGCACAGTACACCGCCCTGTACGCGGGCGCCGGGACTTGGCCAACCGCGGCAACCAGGTTCGCGCATGCGCAGTAGAGACCACGGGCGCACGCCTGGCACCAATGACAGCGCAGGGCGGGATATTTAAACGGCCCTGAGCTGTCATTCAGTGCCTTTTGGTCTCTTGAATCCTGTGTACCTGTGAACCTGTTTAAAGTAAGTTGCTGACCCGGATTGTGCCCTGACCTTGCTGTTTTCTCCTGTTCGTGACCCTTGCTTGCCTGACCTCTCTCCTGAATGCCCCCTATTGGATCTGACCTGCTGTTGCTGACCTGGCGTGTGACCCGACTATTCTTTGCCCGCTGCTCTGTACCGCACCGTCCCCATAGTTACCGACCCGGCTTGTATGACCTTGCACTTGCTCAGCCATCCATCCATCCCTCTCAATGGGGTCTCCAGACCTCCTCATACCTGGCTCTCTCCCGTGGGAGCCCCTGGCGAATACCCCTACCACTGACGGGTGTCCTCAGTAGTCACGACCTGGTCCTGGGGTACTCCAAGTCCATCCCCACCATCAAGGGCCCTGGTGAACAAGTACTCTGGGGCTTAGACTCTGTGCGCTGGGAACATCCGATCAGTGGAGTGCTAGTGGTACCGCCGGGCGGTCCCTTACACACCTCAACTAACAAGGGGGCAGTCAACTAGCAAGAGAACTCAAAGACATTGTACTGAATGGAACTCACAACCCGGGATCTGGCACAAACCATCTCAGATGGACACAATGGGGCTGATTTACTAAAACTGGAGTGTGCAAAATCTGGGGCAGCTGTGCATGGGAGCCAATCAGGTTCTGACTTCAGCTTGTTCAATTAAGCTTTGACATAAAACCTGGAAGCTGATTGGTTCCTATGCAGAGCTGCACCAGACTTTGCACTCTCCAGTGTCTCATTGTAATCATAGGCTGTGTCCAGAATGACCACCCATCCCCCTTATCAGCTGGCTTCAATGTTATATCTCCCCTTGCTGCTAATGATGGCAATGCACCTTTCTCCTCAATGGTCCCATTATTAGGATATGACCCCAGAGTTCCTGATTATAGACTGTCATACTTTACCATCTTTATCATCCAAATGAAGGAACATTTCTGCTGCTGCATATGTAGTGGGTGGTGGAAACTTCCATTTTGTCTGCAAACCTCAGACAGACCTACTCAGTGGTGTGAGTACAGATGATCCCTCAATATCACCTCTCCAAGAATAATGTACCTTCAATCTAATATTCCTAAATAATCTATACAAGTCTTCTGCCAACAAAAACTTCTTCATGATACCTTTAGGGCTAAAGCCCAAACCTTTCCCCAGAAGGTCCATCTTCCCCGATGTCAGTCCAGCTGAGGAGAAGGTGACAATTCCGTCTATTTCTGTTGATGATGAATCGTCTGTTGGGATGGTTGGATGAGTGGGAGATCCCTTGTTGCAGCGTTGATGTTTCTTAGCTCCCCTGTGGCCGGATCTCTGCTGTTTCCTTGATTCTGATGGACAATACGAGGCCGGTGTTGTCCCTCTATAGATCCTAATAAAGTGCCTCCAGCAGAGGAGGGAAGTGATGGGTCAGAGGCTGTAGAAGAAGCTCTAGTGAGCAGTCTAGATGGACGAGGTGAGTCTTGTGTAGGTGGTGCTCCAAGAGTACGCCTGACTAGTAGACGTTTAGATGTTGGACTCCTTCAGCTGCTCGGCTGACAATGCAGACTGCAGTGTAGACTCCACCTGTGTGATCTGTACAGCCAGACCAGCTTCTTCCTTCTGGAGAAATGAAACTCCGAGAACAATGGAGCTTTTGTTTAGGACTTGTGTAAACAGACCATTGGACTCCTCCCTGTCCACAAACAAAGCTGGGGTCAGTTTACCTCCTAGCCCCCTCAGAATACGCTGTGCTTTCTAAGATTCAGCTAAAGCTATCTTTTTACATAGACAAGACAGCTGTCTTTTTAGGAATTTCTCAGGAGGACTTTGATCTGGTGTCATTTACCCAAAAAACCCTTCCCGTCCTCCACTAAGAACACCCCCTTTCTCCCCCCATAAAGGACACCCCTCCCCCACTAAAGACACCCTCTCCACTGAAGATACTCCATTCCTCTTTTTTCCTCCTCTGAAGACACCCCTTCCCCTCCTTTCCTGCACTGGGGACAACCTTTCCCTTCTGAGGACACTCTCTCCCTTAGTGTTGTCACCCCTCCCCCACTCAAGACACTCTTTCCACTGAGATCACCCCCTCCAGTTTAAGAAGCTCCGGGTAGTTTTGGTTATTAAGGATACGTGTGAATGTGGTAAAACCTTGAGATTGGAAATAATATTTGGCCTTGCTGCAAATTCTGTCAATCAGTGCTAGAGTGGGGAACTGTGCTAGGGCTTTGAGCTCACCTGCTTCCAGGCATTCCACTAAATGATCTGTGGACACAATCCCTAGAAGAAGTGACCTGACCGGGTCTGGGTGTGGATTGTCCTGCCAGGCTGGAAAGTGTTGTAACTGGGCCACAATATAATAAAGAGAAGGATTGGGAACCTCAGGGCCTCCCATATATTTAGCCTCCTGTAGAGTTTCTAGTTCAATCCGAGGCGTGGCATCCACCAGATTAAGGAGCCAAACACCATATCAAATCTTCTAAAGATCCGTATAGGTATCCAAACAGGGACGTTGTGCAGAATATAAAGTCATTGAGGGGCCCAGATCATTCTGATTAAGTTACACCTCCCTACCACGGATCGAGGGAGTTTAGTCCAGCTAGTTGTTTTCTGTTGAAAACTTTTAATGAATGGATGTCAGTTTAGATCTGTATATATCGATAGAGTGGGGTGAATGATAATACCCAGATATATAAAGGAGGCCACTATTTCAATCTGCGCATCTTCAGGTGGTATGGGATGTGCAAGGGTGTCCAGTGGGAGAAGGGTGGACTTATCCCAATTTATTGAGAAGCCGGAGAAGGAGACTGTCACGGAGCTGGTCCTTCCTTCCCCATCCTCCAGGTTTGTTGGCTGCCACCCTTCTGTCCCATCCATGCTGGGACTTCTAGTCCTCTTTGTCCCTGACACAGGCAGACCTCAGCAGCCCCTCACCCCCCTGGCTTGCAGCCTGGCCTCCTGCTGGAGGAATCCACAAACAGGCCATCTCCTCCCTTCCCCCTCATGCATGAATTCCTGGGCAGGTCTGGAGACCTGAGAGACAGGGCCCGTCACCATGGTAACCCGATAGGAAGTATCCGGTTACCAGCTCTATACTTAAGGGTGAGCAGGAAAACCCCCATTGTGTTCTTCTGGCTGCGGGTGTGAGGGAAGGCTGGCTGAGGGCCAGCTTCTCTCATCCGAAAATCCCCCGTCCTCCTCCTCATCTCCTGGACTGTCTGTGCTGCCTGGAATCCCTGCACTGTGGAGTGATCTTCTGCTGTCCCCGTGAACCTGCCTGGATCTATCCCCTGCCTGGACTTAACCCCTTGTTCTCCGTGAACCTGCTTGGATCTATCCCCTGCCTGGACTTAACCCCTTGTTCTCCGTGAACCTGCCTGGACTTAACCCTTCCCTGTCTGGAGCCTCCTGTGTGGACTAACCCTGTGGATTACAATACCCCTGTTGTTCCATATTGCCTTCCCGAGAACTGTACTGTGTTGCTGTGTCTGGTGTGGATCTGTGGACTAAAGGAACTGTTGTCTGTGCCCCAAAAACCTCCCCAATAAAAGCACGTTGGGTTCCGTGCAATCTGTCTCTGTGTGCTCTCTGGTTCTCTTGACAACTGGTTGGCAGCGGCGGGACGAGAGCACTCGAGATGATAGATGAGAGTCTGCATACAATGGAAGCGGTGGCCCCGGAATATCAACACTGGACGGTAACCAGCTTACAAGAAAAGGCCAGAACTTTGGGCCTCAACTACAAGGGACTTACCAAAGATCAGCTGGTCCGAATGCTGGAGGAAACCATCCAACAGCAACGGGAAGATGCGGGCACAGACAGGAGCCAAGCGGTCCTGAGAGGAGATGGACCAGAGCTTCAAAGCACAAGTGGCAAGAGCCCTTGGGTCATCTGGTACGAGGAAGAGATGGCCATTCTGGGGGTGATGCCACCCTAAATAGAAAGCTGGCGGCCATGGAAAAGGCTCAAAAGAGACAAACAGAGTGGGAAGCTGCAAAGTACCAAGCAGCTGCTCCTGTGGCTGTCCCTGTGGCACGGGAGGCCCAGAGAATATCCAGGAAGGACTTTAAGCCCTACCAAGAGCACACCGGAGATGTGGATGGGTTCTTCCAGGACTTTGAATACCAGTGCGAACTACTGGAGGTCCCACCCACAGACTGGACTCGACATGTGGTAGGGCTGCTTGACGGAGGGGCTGCTGAAGCCTACCGAATGATGGACCCCCTCAAGAGACGGAACTATGTGGAGATAAAAAGGGCCGTACTGGACTACTATGTTGTGGTGGTTTATGTAAGGATATATATTATTTATAAAGGGCGTGTCCCTTTCCCTTAGATGAAATATTACAGTGCCTCCAGCCGTTAAAATACGGCAAATATTTAGTAAACCAATAATTTGGACACCTTGATAATTTGATCACCACTTATTATTATACCTTGAATTCTTTTAGCCAATATGATTTCGTACCATACACACAAAATTTGCCTTATAATAGATAAATATAAAAATTTATTTATGTACAAAAATTATATATATATTAACACAAAACGCAAAAGACTGGTGATAAATGAATATTGGTACACACAATCAAAAATATATCCTACCAATGTAAGACACACTAATAATGTCTCTAACTAATTACATCAATCACAAATTTAAATGATATGATATTTATTAAATTTATTAATAATTAATAATTTCGAATATCTCAAAGGTTATATTCTTACATGCCGTGGCCATAGGCTTGCAAGAAGTAAGCCCTTGATATATGATACTCTGGTTATTAATATTCAATAAATTATGAAATATGGAAAAATTTATAATATGGCAATCAACAATTTTTCTTTTTAACAGTAACACAGTATCTGACTACATATATCTAACTATCCAATATTGTTGTAATACACTACGGTAATTTTTATGATTCTACACAACAGAGGAAATAATTAATACAAAATCAAATAAACATCTCACCACACCCGGACGTCAGACTAGGCAACTCTCCCGTGGATTTAGCTGGCAGTGGAACGCCTTTAGACTGATATATAGGCAAGTGAGAGATTCAATAGGGGAGAATGTAGGAAGTTATAAGTTTAGAGGTTTAAAGTTTTAGGAAGTTTGAAAAGATGGAAGAGTAGTTATTTCAGCAGAGATCTTCTTCAGATGTCAGGTCTTTCCATGAGGTCTTATGAGGGTTCTTCTTTTTCATGAGGTTTTTTTTTGTTACAGCACATGGGCTTTTTATATCCACTAGTCCATTGTTCTAAGATACCTTCCCACCAGGCTTCCTGATTGGCTAGTTGAGAAATGTGTGTACATAAGCTATTTCTCACCTGCCCGCCAGGTGGCGGTCATGTATCACAGAACAATGTGAGCATTTGAGATGACTCATACCTTGGGTGGAATCTTCAGGTAATTTCAGGAATAAAATATACGGCTCTATCCAGATATAGCAGTGATCATACCTATGATATTCTAAATAGGGACCATGGAATATAGGTGTATATTCGGTTATTCCTCCTTGAAGTATCATCCTGTTTGTTTCTTGATAAGACATGTAACTAATGCTAGTTTATAATACATCTTACTTCCCATCATCTCAATACTCAAGTTAGTGATATATAGTTCCCATTGCTGAGTATTTAGTGGTGTTTAAAGTCTATGACATCTTATTCATAATCTGTTTTTGTAGTACATTTTTGTAATGATATACAGTGAACTTTTAAACTTAAATGTCCTGAATTTCACCCCTTGGTTTCAGCATCAACATTTCCTCTGTTGTAGGGAAAAATCTCTGTTTGCCTAGCCCTTGTATCGGACTCATAGTAAACAATTGTTAATGCTTTCACCCTTGGTGAACAATAGTAGATAGTAATAGTTTCAGAGGTTTGTTGGTTCATCACACTCTACAGGTTTTGGTTAAGCTTCCAAACAGTTGAGTTCCCGTCTCATTATTGTTGAAATGTTTACAAGTCAGAGTCCTATGTGTTTGACTTTCTGTAGATGCATTCTTCTCACTTCCATATACAAATAGTCCTTGTTGACAGTTCAAACATCCCATTGTCTTGGAAAAGTCTTAATTCCCTGTTCTCTTCATTTCTTTAACTAGAATTCTTGAAGGTTTAACCAAGACAAAATTAACTCTTAACATCCGGTTCTGCTGAGCTGTTTGCTATATAACATTATGTCTTGATAAAAGTCATATTTTTGACATGATTCCAAAAGCCCACAACAAAATCCCCCTTTGTTTTTTGGGGTATAGGCACGCGTAGAGGGGTGTCTGTATCGAAAAAACATGAGTGAGGCTTTTGGCTAGAGTGATTGTTCGTCTTCTCCGGTGAAGGGAATGAAATAATAAAAAAAAATTTCCGATAATAAAATGGCAGCGGTCATGCTGGTTGTTCCTCAACTTGACTCGGCGTCTTTAGATGGACACTTCCGATGACGATCCTGGTCTTGTGATGAGGCCGGCCTGGCCTGACACATCCACCTTGGGGTCCATGGGTCCTCCGCACGACAGGTCTCTTAGACGGTCTCCTAGGCGGGTCTTTTCCTCTGGACTGGCCCTTGGTGGCCTGGGACATCAGGTTATCGTCTCCGGATCGATCTCTGGCATCTGGTCTTTCCCACAGGACATTATAGCTTCCTTCTAGGGTCCGGTCATTGACACCTCCGATCGCCGGTCTGGTCATAGTCTGGGCCTTCCTTTCTAAATTATTAAAATGAACAGTTTGAGTAATGGATATACATAAAATTATGTTACTGGATCCTGTAAGGCAAAAGATGAATTATATGTTTAAAGGAAGTTTAAGAATGATCTCAATATCTCCAGATAGGAATTGGTGGGTTTAGTCTTCCAACAACTGCAATTGAGACTTCGGATGGCAAGCACGTAATTGGTTGATGTGCACCCATCTATCACTGATTTCACCATACCGTGTCACCTGCAATTTATATGCGACCGGAGAGATTTTATCAATGATAGAGAACGGACCTTTCCAAGATGGAAGGAATTTCCGTTCCTTGATCTGGTCTCTTGCAAAGTTGTATAGATAGACCTTGTCACCAATCTCATATTCCTTCTTGGAGGTTTTGAGATCATAGTATGTCTTAGCACTAGTTGCAGCTCTTTCCAAATTTCGCTGGGCAAAGGCAAAAGCATATTGCAGATGTTTACGTAAATCCTCTATGTACTGGTGTGTGGTGGTAGCATTGATCAAATTTTGATCTGTAGTGCGATACAATAAGTGCTGGGGCAGTACCATCCGTCTACCTGTCATCAGTTCAAAAGATGACATTTTTGTAACTGTATTCGGAGTAGCCCTCAACGCCATCAGGACCAGCGGGAGTTTGACATCCCAATCTTTACCTGTTTCCTTAACAAATTTCTTAAGGACATTAACGATGGTCTGATTGTATCGTTCTACACCACCACTAGAGGCTGGCCGATAGGCGATATGCAATTTCCTTTTAACCCCCAAAATTTTCCACAATTTGGCCATCACTTCGCTAGTGAAGTGTGATCCTCTATCAGACTCTATCCTCTGAGGTAAACCAAAACGAGAAAATACATGATTTATTAGCAATGCAGCACATGTCTCGGAGCTATTATTTGGTGCTGGTATACATTCGACATACTTGGTGAATAAACATGTAACTGTTAACATATACCGATTTCCTCGTGAAGATTTTGTTACTGGCCCAATAAAATCCATCTGAAGGTCTGACCAAGGCATACATATTCCCCTCTTCTGGAGAGGTGCTCTGTGAGTTGGCTTGGTAGGTTGAAATTGGGGACATATTAGGCAACCTTGGCAGTATTCCTTCACATCACGTAACATATGAGGCCAGTAGGCATAATCCCGCAGGATCTCATACGTGATCTTCTCTCCACGATGACCGGAAGTGGGAGCATCATGGGCATGCTGTAGCATCAAACCTCTAAATTTAAGTGGGACGACCCATTGTTGTACGCCACCCTTTGAGGTTCGTATCAACAATCCCTGGTATAAAGAGAATTGGGATTTGGATTTCATTAAGATACGTAAATCCTCCTTCCCACTATATACTTCCTTATTTATGGGATTTTGGTTGGGATCTTCTATATGACTATAAAACAAGCCAATTATTGGGTCTTCTTTTTGGGCAGTAATTAAATCCTCACTAGGAGAATCGTGACTCCACTGTATTGCATTTGGATCACCAGCTGTTCTGGCCTGTTGCCTGGTGACAGCTTCAACCTGTACGGTACCTAAAAATTGATCAATGTCTAACAGTTCACCGGTGATTGCCCCTTCCTTGGCTAGAGAATCGGCCAGATCGTTCCCTTCTTTCTCGGCACCTAGAACCTTGGAGTGGCCTTTGGTCTTCTTGAAGTGCAGGGTGAGATCATTGAACCTTACCAGTTCATCGATGTGACAAAAGAGCTTACCATGTTTCACGGGTTTGTGATTACTCTTGTTCATGTTGTTTCGCTTCCACCTAGGAAAATACTCCACAAAACTATTCCTGACATAATTGGAATCGGTTATGATGGCACACTCTCTGATGTTGAACTCTATAGCCATCTCAACTGCTCTAAGAATTGCAGTAAGTTCAGCAACCTGACTGCTTTTTGGTCCAAGTTTGTATCCCACAGAAATTGGGGTGACACCTTGGGTCCAAACGATTCCAATACCTGCCACTAGTTGGAGCTGTTCCCCATCCTTGTGATGAAAAGCACAACCATCCACATATACACACGGCAGCTGTTTACAGTATTCTTCATCGTAAACCTTGTAGGGAGAGAACAGTTGTTCTTCCAGAAAGTCAGTGTCCGGGGCCTCCATAACAGGCGTAGTTGCGGAACAATCATGGAGCTCGGCTAGGCCCTGGGCTACTGGACTTTCCTTGTTCTGTTTGTACCGAATTTCAAGAGGCCACCCTTGCAAAGACAAAGTCCAAGCAGTGATGCGGCTATTAGACACATTTCCTCCCTTGATACGTTCACTCTTTAAATACTGTAAAGGCTGGTGGGCCGTTTCAACAATGATTCTCTCTCCCTGAATGTAACTGCGAAAATTCTGTAATGCCCACACGGTGGACAATAAAGCTTTTTCACAGTCACTGAACTTTACTTCAACCGGGGACAAAGTTTTACTGGCATAGGCAATCACCTTACTGACATCATCACGTTTCTGGTAAAGAACAGAACTCATACTTACCTGCGTAAACCCTGTCTCTAGATAGAAATTTTTACCCCCTTCGGGATATCCGAGACACGGCGCTTGTGTGAGACGTTCCTTTAATTCCTTCATGGCGTCCTCCTGTTTCTTACCCCACGACCATTCGACATCCTTCTTCAGTAGGTGAAGCAGTGGCTTGCTTATCTCGGCGTAATTGTCAATAAACTTACGCGAGTAGTTTACCATACCTAGGAATGATCTCAATTCTTTAAGGTTAGTAGGGACTTTACAGTTCAGAACCGCCTCAACTTTCTTCTTTTGTGGGTTCAAACCTTCAGCAGTAACTTCATGGCCTAGGAAGTTTACCTTCGTGCGACACCACTGGGCTTTTTGTAAGGACAGTTTAACTCCTGCTGCTTTTAATTGGCCCAGGACATGCCGAAGTTCTGTAATGTGTTTGGCCATATCTGTACTTTTGATCAGGATATCGTCCACATATGCCAACGTCCCCCTTTCGAAGGCGTCTGGCATGGCCTTGTGCATGAACACAGCAAATTCATGTCCGGAATTTATGAATCCGAAAGGCATTCTCACCCAACAATATTGTCGATTCCCAAAACTGAAGGCCAGTTTGTATTGGTCTTCCTCGCTCACCTTTATGGTCCAATACCCCTGTGCACAATCCAAAGCTGTGAAAACTTGGGATCCTTGGAGCTGGGCGAGACACTGGTCTATGTATGGGACCGGCCATCCTGACATGTACACACGTTTGTTCAGCTGACGGAGATCAGCGCATAAACGCCATTGTCCATTGGGTTTTAAAATACCCAGGATCGGGTGGTTGTAGGAGCTGTGGATGGGCCTAATTATACCCCTTTCATGTAACTTCCTGATAATCTCAGCTAGAGATTCATAGGAAGCTAATGGTAACCTATACTGTCTTACGAATACTGGTGGGGCATCTGGATCTGTTTGGATCCTAGCGATGTGTAGGTCAGTAGTCCCACAATCGTAAGAATCCTTGGCAAAGATCTCTTGGAATTCAAGGAGAAGCTCTCGGAGCAATTGTCGGTCGAGATCACTGGCACACGCGTCGGCGAGGGCCACCATCTCTTCCACTAACTCCTTGAATCCAGGAAAGCTTTCCGGCTGACCTATCTCATATGCCTCTTCAAGTTTCGTGGTGAGGTCATTGGGTATGTGATGTGTGTGTGTGTTCTCCTGCCATCCAGGTTCTTTGGGGTACTCTTGTTCTTTGATTGGGTGATCAAAGACAATTGATGTCTCTTCGATTCGACAGGTGCCATCTTTAGAATCGAATGGATAAATGGACTCTATGGTGAAAATACCCTCTGGTAATGAATGGAATGTTTGTTCAATTAATTGTTCCTCCGACAAATATTCATCGGGGATGAGTCCAATCACCTGGTTAGTAACCCCAAAGGTATAATATTCAGTCTCTACCGCTAGACCAATAAGGGTCTCTTTGGGTAAGACGATGTCCTGATTGGACAGATTATGTACGTAAATGTACATCGGGGATTGATGTGTGTTGACTAGGGGCGTGTGTGTAATGTTCAGTCCCTCCCCCTGCATTTTATGGGAGAGGCATACTAATGCATCTGACCCCTTCAGTCTATGTCCCTTTTTAACTTGGATGGGGAGTATGAAGTTATTTATGCCCTTAGGAATTGTAATCTTTTGGGCTACCTGGACTTCAACAGCATAAGGCATCTGTTGCTGGGATTTTAAAGCTAAGTCCAGATTTTGGTATTTTTCGGGGTCCCCCTTTAGTCGACTCCATAAACAGTCATTAATTAGGTCGACTTGCATTGCAAAGCGATGTAATATATCGTTGCCAAAATCAATTTTAGTTTGGGAATTATCCAAGACTAGGAACACATGGGCGGCTGTTTTGTTTCCTACAGTGACGTTTAAGAGACACCTAGCCATTGAATTGTGATCATCAGAGTCATCAAGGGAGTCTGAAATCCAATGACGCTGAGGTGTGGAGAAACGGATCATTTCCATTTCGGTCAGGTGTTTTATCAACCCATGGCTTACAAAGCTGTGTTCCTGTCTCAAATCTAGTTTGGCATATTTTGACCTATTAAGACCATTTATCCGGATGGGGATAAACAAGTCGCTGTTAACCCTTTCAATACCTGTCAAGAATTGGGTATGATCTCCCCCTTTTCTTGGTTTATCCTCCTGATGAAAAGATATCGTAAGGATGTCATCTTGGAGGGAAATATCTTTGATTTTATCTTGGGGAATTCTAAAAATGTGTTCCTCATCTCTTCTGATAGGGTTACAGTCATCAGGTTTGATAACCGTTACATCAGGAAGTTGGCTGTTCCTGAAATGGATTTCTAATGATCCAGGCCTTTCTTCCACCAGGTGGCAGTGTTGTCGGGAATGGGGAGTTTTAAGTTTCCCATATTTAATTGGGGTATTTACCTGTGACCACAGGACTTGGTTCACACAATCAACTATGGTGTTCAGCCTTTTTAGGAAGTCCATCCCAATTATCATGTGGTGCTGTGATATGCTAGCAATGATGATGGGGTGTCTCAGTTCCTTATTACCCAGTTTCAGTTTAAGCCAGGCGGTACCCATGACTTGTAAAGGGTCTCCACCTACACCAATCAATGAGCTGTCAAAACTTTTAAGTCTTGGCTTGGTGGGCATGACATTCGCCACTTTGTCAAAATGCTCCTGTGACATGATGGTTGCTTGGGATCCAGTGTCTATTAAGCCGACAATCGAAAGATCACTGGCATCCTGCACCTGCACCGTGGCATAATATCTCCCATCAGATTCAGTCAGCTCACACATGAAATTAGTGTGGTTGAAGATCTGTGGGCCCTTCAATAACATATGACTGGCTCTTATCTCACCGCATGTGGTGGACACATTACCCTTATCCTCCCTGGTGGGATTCTTGGACTGTCTCAAGACAGAAGCACAACTAGAAGTTGGTGCTCCGTCTGGCTTGTCAATCCCGACGACTTCCGATGCCGCGACTATATTAGGGGCAATAGATGGACACTGAAAAACAGGAGAATCATTAATAACCAATAACTGGTCCCCCTTTGCCTGAGAACTAGCTTCTCCATTAGTAGGCGTGTCAGGGACGGGGCACACATCTCCTGTCATTTGACTCAGTGTCCTCCCCTGTTGGTTTAAGGCTTGGTTGCCTGTTAATTCTGTGACCCTTGGTTGGTCACAGGAGCTGCTCCTAAAAAAGGATTGGATGGAAATTGAGTGACAAGCCTGTCCATCTGTTCAGCCATTTTGCTGACCTGTGCCTCTATTTGTCCAATACGCTCAGAGGAGTCATTCTGTTGATTCTCCCTTTTCCTATACTTGCGCTTGTATTTTGGACGAGACTGGTAATGAGATTCAGAGTCAGAACTACTGCTCTGGTCCCGACGCCATTGTTCTCTCTGAGGTTTTGGGGTCTCCCTGTTATTAAAGGGAGCCTGGGGTATTGTATCCCCCCTTTGAGCTTGAGGGTGTTCTTGGCGTGGAGGAAATCTTTGGAAGTCGGAGTTTTTATTAAAATTGGGATTCTTATTGTAATTATGGGGCCTGTTGAAATTGGGGTTCCCATAAAAATTCCCATGTTGGTTTTGGCGAGGATAATAGAACCTCTGAGGATACCATTGCCTCCTTTGATTTTCATCACTGTACTGGCCCTTACCATACTTTTTATTCTTCTCACTTCCACTACCGTAGTTCCCTGGCTTTTGCCTATCCTTTCTCACCCACTGGTTTTGGGGTGCAAAGTTATGGACCTCCTTTACTTGCTGGGTTTGAGGTGCAAATCTGGGGGAACCATTGGTTTTACCCCCACGGACTACTTCCGCATATGATTTCTTCTCTGCCTGCACATTTGGATTTGGAGGGGAAACGGTAGTGGCTGCTACTATCTTGGGGCTATTTTTAGGTTCTCTTTTTATCCCGCCCTCACTGGACTGTTGGATCGAGAATAAATAGTCACTCTCTCTTACCAACCAATCAAGAGAGCATCCCTTTCTGTAATCCTTTGCAAGTCCCAATTTTATGTAAGCAGGTAATGCTTCATAGAATAGTGTCTTGAATTCTGGCTGGTTAGGATTGGGATCCTTTTCAGCCAGGAAATAGGCATTTCTGAGGACAGCCAGAAATTCTGCAGGGCTTTGGTGAGGACCACACTTTAAATTGTAGGCCGCAGCCTTGGCAGAGGTTACAGTTTTATAAGGCCCAAATTCCATGTGGCACTTATGTTTAACCTCTCTCCAGGACTGATTGGAATAGGCCCTCAAGGTCTCAAAGAATTGCCGGTATTTCTCCTCAAACACCCATGGCAGCAATTCTATTTTGGTGTGGTCATCTCTAATGCCCAGAATCTCTAACGTCTGTTCATATGTTCTCATGTGTTCGGTGATCTCAAGGGACCCTTTCTTAGAAAACATAGGAACAGTGTCCTTCAGGAACTTAATAACCTTTGGGGTGTCATATCTCCTGAATGACCCCTGGGATTTCCCTTCCTGCCTATATGAAACCTCATATTTTTCTTCAGAGCGCTCTGGAGTGTATCTTGAAAGCCTAGGAGGTGACCTATATTCTGACCCTGACTCACTATCAGATACTTCGCTGTGATGCGGGTATCTCCGCTCATCAGCCTCTGGCTTGACTGGGTTGGTCCGTCTTTGGACCCCAGAATTTATTTGGGCCGTCAACCTTATAATCTGCTCCTCCAGAGTTTTCTGCTCAGATTTTATCAAGGTAAGTTCTGACTGGTCATGCTTATCCCCTGGGTGAACTTTAATTTTGACAGGAGATAACCTCTCTGATCTGAAGTACTCCACCTCATCTTTTAAGTCCTGATACTTCTTTTGAAGTTGTTTTAATTCCTGAAAGTTTCTTTCATACAGGTCCTGAGCACTTCGAAAGTCTCCGACCAATCTATCATAATGTTTCTCGGATTCGTCTAAACGAATACCGGCATGACCAAGCTTCCCTTTCAAAGACTCAATGTCCTGATTTTTGCTTTCTAACAAGAGGCGGGCCTCTGACAACTCTTCCCTTAGAATCCTGGTCTGCTGGGCAGCTCCAGCGGTCATGAACCATAACATGGGCCAAGCTTCTAGGAGAAGTCTATCACGGCCTCTATCACTTTCTGCTCCAGCAAATGCCATTAAAAACCCAACAACCTGGCCCTTTTGGTTAAACAGGTCCTCAAAGGTGCCCATGGCCTGCTCTTTCTCTTCATCCACAAATTCATTATTGCTATCCCCCAAATTCAATTTCTTGCGGAGATAATTTATTACTTCATTTTCAACATACTTCTGCCAAGCACCGGCAGCTTTCCGAGCTGGCTTCATAACTTCCTGCTCAATGCCTTGAGCCGCCATATTTTCCTCGTTATGCTTGGAAGAGGTGGATCCGTGATTACTGGATGCCATTTTGATACAAAATATATGTTTGATAAAGTGTACAAATATACAATCACCAGTGCGTTTTGTGTTATGGTACGATTTCTATGGATCTCAGCAGTGCCTCCAAATTTATGTTGTGGTGGTTTATGTAAGGATATATATTATTTATAAAGGGCGTGTCCCTTTCCCTTAGATGAAATATTACAGTGCCTCCGGCCGTTAAAATACGGCAAATATTTAGTAAACCAATAATTTGGACACTTTG
Organism: Staurois parvus; assembly: GCF_062004578.1. Classification (NCBI taxonomy): domain Eukaryota; kingdom Metazoa; phylum Chordata; class Amphibia; order Anura; family Ranidae; genus Staurois; species Staurois parvus. The sequence goes on from NW_028317987.1 coordinate 5,124,377, forward strand.
ATAATTTGATCACCACTTATTATTATACCTTGAATTCTTTTAGCCAATATGATTTCGTACCATACACACAAAATTTGCCTTATAATAGATAAATATAAAAGTTTATTTATGTACAAAAATTATATATACATTAACACAAAACGCAAAAGACTGGTGATAAATGAATATTGGTACACACAATCAAAAATATATCCTACCAATGTAAGACACACTAATAATGTCTCTAACTAATTACATCAATCACAAATTTTAAATGATATGATATTTATTAAATTTATTAATAATTAATAATTTTGAATATCTCAAAGGTTATATTCTCGCACGCCGTGGCCATAGGATTGCAAGAAGTAAGCCCTTGATATGTGATACTCTGGTTATTAATATTCAATAAATTATGAAATATGGAAAAATTTATAATATGGCAATAAACAATTTTTTTAACAGTAACACAGTATCTGACTACAGATATCTAACTACCCAATATTGTTGTAATACACTAAGGTAATTTTATGATTCTACACAACAGAGAAAGTAATTAATACAAAATCAAATAAACATCTCACCACACCTGGACGTCAGACTAGGCAACTCTCCCGTGGATTTAGCTGGCAGTGGAACGCCTTTAGACTGATATATAGGCAAGTGATAGATTCAATAGGGGAGAATGTAGGAAGTTATAAGTTTAGAGGTTTAAAGTTTTAGGAAGTTTGAAAAGATGGAAGAGTAGTTATTTCAGCAGAGATCTTCTTCAGATGTCAGGTCTTTCCATGAGGTCTTTATGAGGGTTCTTCTTTTTCTTAAAGCACATGGGCTTTTATATCCACTAGTCCATTGTTCTAAGATACCTTCCCACCAGGCTTCCTGATTGGCTAGTTGAGAAATGTGTGTACATAAGCTATTTCTCACCTGCCCACCAGGTGGCGGTCATGTATCACAGAACAATGTGAGCATTTGAGATGACTCATACCTTGGGTGGAATCTTCAGGTAATTTCAGGAATAAAATATACGGCTCTTTCCAGATATAGCAGTGATCATACCTATGATATTCTAAATAGGGACCATGGAATATAGGTGTATATTCAGTTATTCCTACTTGAAATATCATCCTGTTTGTTTCCTGATAAGACATGTAACTAATGCTAGTTTATAATACATCTTACTTCCCATCATCTCAATACTCAAGTTAGTGATATATAGTTCCCATTGCTGAGTATTTAGTGGTGTTTAAAGTCTCTGACATCTTATTTATAATCTGTTTTTGTAGTACATTTTTGTCATGATATACAGTGAACTTTTAAACTTAAATGTCCTGAATTTCACCCCTTTGTTTCAGAATCAACATTTCCTCTGTGTAGGGAAAAAACTCTCTATTTGCATGGCCCTTGTATTGGGCTCATGGTAAACAACTGTTAATGCTTTCACCCTTGGTGAACAATAGTATATGGTAATAGTTTCAGAGGTCTGTTGGTTCATCACACTCTACAAGGTTTGGGTAAGCTCTCAGACAATCAGTTTGGTTCCTCTATTGTCATGTCCAGACCTTGTATATGTTTACCTGCTTATTGAAGTCTGAATAATGGTGTTTGATCACCTGTAGAACTTCAAAATAGTATTGTCTCTAGGAGGAAAGAAAAACAATCCCTTCACCCATTCTCTCCAGTTCTTTAACTAGAATTCTTGGTGGTTCAACCAAGACAAAATTAACTCTTAACATCCGGTTATGCTGATCTGTTTGCCATATAATATTATGTCTTGATAAAAGTCATATTCTTGAGACATGATTCAAAAGCCCACAACAAAGTCCAGCACATAAGGCAGGGATCCAGGCAGACCAGGGTAGGATGTAGCAAGGGTCAACTCCAGCAGACAGGGCCAGAATCCGGGCAGACCAGTGGTTGAGTCCAGCACAGGACAGGGCACTGGGCAGACAAGTGGGTTGAGTCAAGCACAGGGCAGGGATCCAGGTAGACAAGGAGTTAAGCTTTTAAACTGAGGGCCACATGAATGTTAAAACTCATTCTAGCAGGACATCACATTGGGGTATGGAAGTGGTTGGCTTAGGGACACATTTGAAGTGCTGGGTGGATAGTTTGATCTACTTACATTACCACTCCACCAAACTGCAGCTGTGGAGTCAGACATTTCTCTACAACTCTTGGGACAGTTAGTTTGTTTGTGACCCCGCTGTCTCCATTTACAGCATCTGGGATGGGGTGCTCTTCCTTTATGTCTCCACCTGTTTTGCAAACCAAGAGATCCTCCTCTGAAACCTTGGGGCGTTGGTGGGATTGACCCAAGTCTTTACATAGTTAATGGGGTAGATCCTTGATGAATTTGCATCAAGCCTGTCTTAGATTTTTTTCTCTGCTCCCAGAGAATGGCTCTGGATCACACTCCCTAGAAACTGACAATTATGTTCTCTCAGGTCATTCCCTAGGAGAATGTAGGCAGGAAGTCCTGCCATAACCCCAGCAGAACAAAGTTCATAATCCAGAAGAAAAAAGGCCTTTGGGTGATTTCTCATGGCACCCTCCCCCACTAGTTCAATAGAAAATCCATCCAATCAGATTCACCAGACAGCGATCAACGATGGTCAGTAAGGTGCATGTATCACGGAAACCAATGACTTTTCGTCCATCTATGCAGACCTCCTGTAACTGCTGCTGTCTTATCTCAGGGTAGCTTGGGGTAAGTGGCTGGACTCTGTAGACTCCTAGAAGGGTGCTGGTTGTTGTTGGAGGCATCCATTCACTTTGAGATGGTGAAAGGCTCTCTCCTCCTGGCACCAGCACTACACAGGGATCAGTGCAAGTGTTTTGAGTCTGGGGAGGGTGGAAGTTCCTTGGGCATCTAGCCTGGAGATGCCTGGGTTGTCCACATCTGTAGTGTGTGCTGTCTAAGGGTGACCCAGAGGGCTGGGGTAGGAGTGGCATTTCCTCAGAAGCTTGGTACATATCCACAGTGCACCGACTTGGGAGAGGTTTCTTAGCAGGGCAGCCAAAGCAGAGTCTCTCTATAGTAGGCCTGGGGGCCTGCTGAGGGGGAACTGGATTGTCATCCAGCAGTGGGGAGGCATAGAGGGCACAAATGTGGGGCTGGGAATCCTGGGAACTCGGGGTACCTCAGCAGCTGTCTTCTTCCATTGAGGATTAATCATGAGGGCCTCATCTGCTAAGGCTGTTGCTTCCTCTAGGGTGATGGGTTTCCTTTCACACACCCACTGTTGGAGCTCAGGGGGACATGAACAAGAACTTCTCCTTCTGGATAATGTGAATAATTTCCTCAGGGGAGGTCCCTTTCTCCCCTGTCAGTGATCAGTGAAACGCTAAAGACAGTTTATGCGAGAATATTTTGAAAGGGGTCTCTGGGAGGTGAGGGGTAGTCTAAAACTGGGCCCAATAAGACTGTGATGCCGCTTCCATCCCTGCCCTTTTTATGTACTCATAGCTGCATTTCTTTAGGGGATCCATCATGTGATGGGCCTTAATGTCCCCTTCATCTAGCATCCCTACCACATGGCAGGTCCAGTCCATGGGAGGTACTTCCAGCAGCTTGCACTGGTGTTCAAAGTCCTGAAAGAACCTTTTCTCATCTCTAGTATGTTATTGGTTATAGCTAAAGTACTTCCTGGAGACTCTTGGGGTTTCCCTTACCACAGGGATGGACACGGGGCAGCTGCTCTGTTCTTTGCAGCCTCCCACTTTGTCTCTTTTTTTTCTTTTCAGTGACTGCAAGTGTCCTTTCTGTCATGGCACCCTCCCCCAGAATGGCCATCTCTAGTACCAGATAACCCATGGACTCTTACTGGCTTTCCTGGTTAGCTCTGGTACATCCTCACAGGGTGGTGCCTGACCCATGTCGGTGCTCAACTCCTTTTGGCCAGCGAGGTGAAAGATCATTCATGTGTATCTATGTCTACAGGGATGTCAGATCATTATTGCCATCTGGGTGTTCATCTCTCCAATCTTCAGGCTCCACTCCAGAGCCAACTATTCAGATTTATAAATTGTGACCATTTGTCTTCTACTGACCACTAAATGAAGAGAACACTGTATCTGTAATACTGAACATTGAATTCCAGGAATATCTGTCATATTATGCCACCTTTACAGGGTATGTTACATCCCAACCATTGCTGGTGTCCTCCATGTCTATGGTCACCTTACAGAGAGTATCTGAGATATGTTCCAGAAGGTCCTGCCAACATTCTATACCTGACCCTTATGTGAGCATGCTGGCCAGGCCAGGAAAGGGCAGGGATCCTACTCAATCACAAAAAATATAGACTGTAAAAAAAAAGTCCCATGATGTAGATCAATGTCTAGCATGAAGTATAATGATCACCGAAAAAAACAAATCTGATGACCAAATGTGACAACACAACTCACTGAATGACAACTCCCTGACCTATCATCCGCAATATATGGGAAGGGGTGGGGATAGTGATGACATTATGGCCCAAATCTGGGGATCAGGAGCCATGTCCACCCTTTACTCTGGGCTGGGGGGCTTTGTATCCATATACCAGATGTTCTACAGGACTAAATCTGCAATCAATTTTACTGCAGAATCAAAGGGGCCAAAATCCCTCCCCCGAGCAGTCATATATTTCTGTCCCCCTTGATGGGAGTGGAGGTGACCCCTCTATAAGGATCTACAGTCCATACACACCCAGCACAAGGCCAGGGTCACACTACCAGACGCTTCTCGGGGCTGCAGTTCCTCTGAGCTCCACAAGGTGGGGATCTCACTTCTACCCAGACAGGAAGTCTGTATGGAAGACAGACAGGAAGTGATGTCAGGTACAGACAGGAAGTGATGTCAGGTACAGACAGGACGTTACATGAATGAGGAAGCAGAGTCGACATTCCTGGATCTGGCGGCAGAGGAGGTAATATGTAGATTATCCCCTTCAGGGGGAGGAGTTGATGATAATATATTTGCTCCCAAAGCTGGCCTACATGGTTCAGTTTTATCGTTCAGCCAGCGGGATGAGCAGAAAAAAAACTGAAGCGATTCCCCCATCCACACATTGGAGGTGGATGGGGGAATCCTCCCCGCTTCACTCTTGTATTCTGACAATGGGGGGACTCCTCCGCTCTCAGAATACACAGATCAGCACTGAAGCTATTGGCTGCAGCTGCTGGGGGAGTGGCTTTTATCCGGCAGTGGCCACACATGGATGGAAATGTGAGCGATCCCTGCTGAACCAGCTGAATTTCCATGGATCTATGGTCACCTTCAGTGACTTCCTCCCCTCCCCCTCATCTCCTTCATGATGGAAGTCATGCTGAGATCATCTCCCATTGGCTGAGCAATATTCTCATTTGTCTCTCAGCTCCTTCTTGCTATTCCTCGTCCTGCCTGTTGTTTCCTTGGATTGATTTTCTGTGTAGTGACCCCGGCTTGGTCTCTTGGATGCGCTCGTCTGTTGCTTGCCCTGACCTTTCTCCTGATTCCTGGATCTCCTCCTCATCTCTCCTCCATATCCTCTTACACAGCTTTTCTCCACACCTGCAGTGACCCTGGGGGGAGGAAACTTGGCACCAGCACGCCGCCAAATCCATCCCCACCATTAGGGGCTCTGGAGACAATTGTCTGCTATTTACACTCCGTTCCTCCGCACGTCACCTGATCACATGACAGCTTACTTCCACAGATCCCGGACAGATTTCTGGATGGTAAAGGTCAAAGGTCACTCTTCAGCTTAGGAGAGGTAGGACGCACCCAGGATCAATTACTTGGTTTATACAGGAGCCTCATATAGAGGACCCCTCAAATCTCCCCATCCAAATGTCCCTCCATCCAGAGTCTATATGTCCTATGACATCACACTGACCTCACAGCTCCTCCTCCCAATGTCCCTCCATCCAGAGTCAGAGAATCTTATGACATCACACTGATCTCACAGCTCCTCCTCCCAATGTCCCTCCATCCAGAGTCAGAGAATCCTATGACATCACATTGACCTCACAGCTCCTCCCCCCAATGTCCCTCCATCCAGAGTCAGAGAATCCTATGACATCACACTGACCTCACAGCTCCTCCTCTCGATGTCCCTCTATCTGTTTTTTTTTTCTGCTGTTCTTAGGATGGCTATTCTCACTAACAAAGTGGGACTGTTGGTCCTGCGTTGTATGTAATGACATCAGAATGCTGCAACAAGCCTATACCCTGCGTAGTGTGGGGGTCCTGTGGGGGGAAATTATACCTCAGCCTGAAGTGGGGCTTTAATAAAATGGAGACCTGAATGGAGAGGTGAGGAGGATTCCGGGAATATCATTTGATGTGACTATTTGTGTTCAGATGTAGAGTTTTCCTCCTGTGAAGTCTGGAGATCATATGACATCACATTGCCTCCACCTCCCTCCCTGATAGAAGAGAGAAAGAAGAAGAAGATTCTAGAAGTCACCAGAGAGATCACTGAGCTGCTGACAGGAGAGGTGAGCGGTGCCGGGAATTCTGGGACATTCTCCAGTAACAGACAAGGGATGTGTCTGGATGGTGACTGTATCATTGTGTGTGTCAGGTTCCTATAAGGTGTCAGGGTGTCACTGTCTATTTCTCCATGGAGGAGTGGGAGTATTTAGAAGGACACAAGGATCTCTACAAGGACGTCATGATGGACAATCAGCCGCCCCTCACATCACCGGGTAAGAGGAGACTTTATTGTAAAGGAGAGAGCAGTACGGAGGATCCACCTAGATCCCCCATCATCTGATAAACACATAGAAACAATGGATTCAGTCAGTGTGTGTGTTTCCTACAGATGGATCCAGTCATGGGAACCCACCAGAGAGATGTCCCCGTCCTCTGTATTCCCGGGATTCCACACAGGAAGGTCACACCATCCCTCACCATTACAAGGTTGGTGGGATGGAGCATCTAGAACATGGACTTGTAGAGACAATGTGTGGATTGTTTATGTGACGGAGGAAAGGCAGGACAGAACACACAGAGAGGATGACAGACGCACAAAGCTTTATTGAGACAAACAGACGGCAGTCCTTCAATACGGGGGGTGGCAGACAGGGTGGATTTGCCACTAAATGGTAACGAGGGTCCCCACCCACTTATAGTCCACTAGGAGAGCCAAGGGGGTGTCCCTGTAACAGGGGTAGTCCGACACAGGAGAGGGGTGCCTGGGGTCACCACCGTAACAGTTCAGGTAACAGTGGGGAAGCAGGTACTCACGGAGAACAAGGTGTTCAGTCCAGGCAGGGGATAGATCCAGGCAGATTCACGGGGACAGCAGAAGATTCCTCCACAGTGCAGGGATTCCAGGCAACACAGACAGTCCAGGAGATGAGGAGGAGGACGGGGGATGAGAGGAGCTGGCCCTCAGCACAGCCTTCCCTCACATACGCAGCCAGGAGAACACAGGGGGGGGGGGTTCCTTGCTCTCTCTTAAGTATTGAGCTGGTAACCGGATACTTCCTGTCGGGTTACCATGGCAATGGGTCCTGTCCAGAGAGTTCAGGAATTTGTGCATGAAGGGGGAAGGGAGGAGGGGTCCAGAGTAATTTATTTGGCCATTTGGCCAGTGACACGGGACAATTGGAAGAATACAGAGCAGGACTCTGAGGGCATGTGATACAAGGCATTAATAAGGGGATTAATAATTGGCAGGCTCCCATACCGTGACAGTTTATGTGATGTCACAATCATAAATCTTACATTTTACAGATGATATTTTCTCTCATTTCCTTGATTTAGAGTGGAGATCCAATCGATATAGAATTTGAGGTGAAAGCAGAAGAAGAAGAGGCGTATGTGAGGGATGATCAGCAGTCTATGGAGGAGGATGGAATAACGGGGACATTTATAGAGGAGGACACTCCTACAGAGATCAGCACAGGTGGGTCATGAACACTAAATCCATTCCTCCACCCATACTGCTCACTGATTGGTCCAGAGTAGGGCGGGGACTGGGTGATATCAGCCTGTAATCCCCTGGTCACTTTCCTGAGCTGTGTTCCCCGTCCTGTATTCCTGGATTTCTCTCGGATAATCTTCCTTCTCTGTGCTGCAGACACAATTTATGTCTCTAGACTGGATTTATGGAGGTTCTGGGGTTCAGCTGCCAGCGTCATGTGACCTAGGCTCCTGGGACATGTGATTTGGGTCTCCCTCCCCATGCCCTGGTAAGATCTCTGACAGAACAATTCTCCCAGGGTTCCTTGCTCTGTTATCTGCTGGCTGTGCCGGGTGGAGGGATATGTCTGTAGTGTCTCAGCCCCAAGTCACTGAGTGCAGTCTCAGGAGATGGGAGGCAGCGGTGTGGGATCTCTGCAACTTGTCTACAGTAAACATTTAAAGTGGTTGTTAACCCTCCATATACCCAGTGCAGTGACTGGCCTCAGGTGATACACAGAGATGAAACAAATCCTCCTACATATGTTGTACCTTTTTTATCTGCAGCACTCTTCACTATATCTGTTCAAAGTCCAGAATTTATACAGCTTGTTTGAGAAGTCAGAAAAAGGGTGCAGAAAGCTGAACTCACTCTCTTCAGAGCTCAGTGAAGTGAGCTGTGAGAGATGATTGGAGGGAAGGGATACACCCCCTTCACACAAGAACAGAGCTGAGGCTGTCAATCACAGGCTGTGTGCTGGAGCTCCCTCCCCTATCTTTTTTTTTTCTCTTGGTGTCAGGAAGACTTGTCAGAAGTGATTCATGCTGATTGCAGAGGAAGGAGACAGCAGACAGAAGTGGCTCTTATTGCTCTGGAGTGAGACAAGTACACACTGTAGAGGGATATGTTTGTTCATATTCCATGTCTGAGGGTTACAACCACTGTAAGTGATCTCTGATTACTAAACACCAATTTGATGTGATCCTTACACTATTTATTAGTGTGGCCCCCTTGTCCTGAATAGAGGTACTATGTGGGTTTAGTTTGTGGCTGGGCTGTACTTGGCTCAGGCTGATTGTATAGTTCTTCACTTGGTTTCTCCCTAAGTTTAGGTTGTCTTGTGATGTCTCACTGTGGCCAGTAGATGTCACTGCTATCACTGGACATAGGATGAGATTTCACCAACCAAACTAAAGGGATATTAGACCACAAATGCCCCATATTGCAGCTTACCAATCATTGGGTGTGGTGGCTGCATTCCTTTTCTTTGGCTTTTTTCCCTGTTTTCACCTGGTGATCTGGCCAGTAAAACACACACCCCCTATCACAGCGCCCCCACTGTGGAGACAGCAGCAGTCAGTCTGGGGGGAGGGGAGTGTTAGCAGATTTAAAAACAGTAACTAATTGAAACCAAACTCCAGCTCACACTTCATAATCAGTTTCATCAAACAGGATTTTTTCCTTTTGGGATAAAAGTTTTACATGAATAAATAAAAGCTGATCATTGTAAGCCCCCTGTCAGTGGTAAATGGTCTGCCTCATCCCTGGAACTGATACATTCTGCTGTAGAGTTTTTATAAAACAGATTTACTGGCTAGATCACCAGATGAATATAGAAGAAATCCTAAAAAATAAAACTAATACTGTTTAGTCCTAACTTTTGTATCCTATATGGTAAGTTGTACATTACATACAGCGAAGGAAATGCATATTTGCTCCCCTGCTGATGGTGAATGTTCGCCCCTCACACAGAAATGATCGGTCTAACAATGGAATGTTCGCCCCTCACACAGAAATGATCGGTCTAACAATGGAATGTTCGCCCCTCACACAGAAATGATCGGTCTAACAATGGAATGTTCGCCCCTCACACAGAAATGATCGGTCTAACAATGGAATGTTCGCCCCTCACACAGAAATGATCGGTCTAACAATGGAATGTTCGCCCCTCACACAGAAATGATCGGTCTAACAATGGAATGTTCGCCCCTCACACAGAAATGATCAGTCTAACAATGGAATGTTCGGTGTAACACTGAGAGACAGAATACAACAACAAATTCAGCAGAAATGCGTCTAACAAATGATGACTGATCTGCATGTTCATGAGGGAAAGAAGGATTTGATCCCCTATCATTCAGCAGGATTTCTGGCTACCAGGTGTCTTTCATACAGGTAACAAGCTGAGATTAGAAGCAGTCTCTTAAAGGGAGTGCTACTAATCTCATTGTGTTACTTGTATAAAAGACACCTGTCCACAGGAGCAATCAAACCATCAGATTCCAAACTCTCCACCATGGCAAAGACCAAAGAGCTGTCCAAGGATGTCAGGGACAAGATTGTAGACCTACACAAGGCTGGACTGGGCTACCAAACTATGGCCAAGCAGCTTGGTGAGAAGGTGACAACAGTTGGTGCAATCATTCACAAATGGAAGAAACACAAAACAAGTGTCAGTCTCCCTAGGTCTGGTGCACCATGCAAGATCTCACCTCGTGGAGTGTCAATGATCATGAGAACAGTGAGGAATCATCCCAGAACTACACGTGAGGATCTTGTCAATGATCTCCAGGCAGCTGGGACCACAGTCACCAAGAAAACAATTGGTAACACACTACGCCGACAAGGACTGAAATCCTGCAGTGCCGCAAGGTCCCTCTGCTCAAGAAAGCCCATGTCCAGCCCGTCTGAAGTCTGCCACTGAACATCTGAATGATGCAGAGGAGGACTGGTGGAAAGTGTTGTGGTCAGATGAGACCAAAATCCAGCTCTTTGGCATCAACTCAACTCACCGTGTTTGGAGGAGGAGGAATGCTGCCTATGACCCCAAGAACACCATCCCAACTGTGAAACATGGTGGTGGAAACATTCTGCTTTGGGGGGGTTTCTGCTAAGGGGACAGGACTGCACCGTATCAAAGGGATGATGGATGGGGCAATGTACCCTCAAATCTTGGGTGAGAACCTTCTTCCCTCAGCCAGGGCATTGAAAATGGGTGGTGGATGGGTGTTCCAGCATGACAATGACCCAAAACACACGGCCAAGGCAACAAAGGAGCGGCTCAAGAAGAAGCACATTAAGGTCCTGGAGTGGCCTAGCCAGTCTCCAGACCTTCATCCAATTGAAAATCTGTAGAGGGAGCTGAAAGTTTGAGTTGCCAAACGTCAGCCACCAAACCTTAATGACTTGGAGAGGATCTGCCAAGAGGAGTGGGTCAAAATCCCTCCTGAGATGTGTGCAAACCTGGGGGCCAACTCCAGGAAACGTCTGACCTCTGTGATTGCCAACAAGGGATTTGCCACCAAGTACTAAGTCATGTTTTGTGAAGGGGATCAAATTGTTATTTCCCTCATGAACATGCAGATCAGTCATCATTTGTTAGACGCATTTCTGCTGAATTTGTTGTTGTATTCTGTCTCTCAGTGTTACACCGAACATTCCATTGTTAGACCGATCATTTCTGTGTGAGGGGCGAACATTCCATTGTTAGACCGATCATTTCTGTGTGAGGGGCGAACATTCAGCATCAGCAGGGGGGCAAATACGCATTTCCTGCACTGTAGGCCTTAATTATTTTCCACCCATTTCCTCCCAGCTGGACATTTTATATCGGATGATGTGATTGGAGCACAGACTTTTACATGGTGATAATAATGTGATAACATCCTCCAACTTTGGACCCTTAAACAGAAAGTGATAATGAGGGAGGAGTCAATACCCCAATGATGGTGGTCTTCAGGATCAGTCCAGTCTTCATCTTGGTTGTTCTCTCCCCATCCTCACTCTCTGACCTCTGGTGGGGCTCAGCCCCGCTGTTCTTCATGACTAAATCATGGAGTAAATAAGGAAGTGCAGTACTTCTTGTGTTGGGAAGATGGCGATGAGTGATAGAGGGGGTGGGGACCCTCGTCCTATAATCCCCTCATCACTGTCCCTCCTATAAAAGACAGTTCTGATTGTTTCCTCACTCTCTAAGGTCCATGAATAAAGAAATGACCTGGTAGGAGATCAGAGGAGCCATTTCCTAGTTCCCATGAGGGTGGAATTGTAAGTTCCTCAGAGCCCAAGCTGCCTGATGTGGGCGGAGTCCTGGTTTGGGGGAACCAATCATCTCCTGTCTAGTAATCCTCTTTGTCTTTGTATTTTAGTCCATGGCCGGGAGATGAGGAAAACCTCCGAGGATTGTCTCACTTTGTCTCCAGACTGGAAAGTAGAAGATGAGGACATCACACAGTATAGTCCAGGAGAAAACCCGGCTCCCTCCAATGTCCATCCGGCACCACCCAGTGTAGATGGACCATCGGATTCCTCGTATCCTGAGGAACCTCAGACTGTGCGGGACCGGGCCGTCCTTCCAACAGGGAAGAGGTTCTCCTGTACTGAGTGTGGGAAGAGGTTAAGTTCTACATACCATCTTAATGTGCATAAAAGATCTCACACGGGGGAGAAGTCATATTCCTGTCCTGAGTGTGGGAAATGTTTTTCACAGAATTCCAGTCTTTACACACATCAGAGATCTCACACAGGTGAGAAGCCGTATTCCTGTTCTGAGTGCGGGAAATGTTTTTCAATAAAGTCCCATCTATACACACATCAGAGATCTCACACGGGGGAGAAGCCGTATTCCTGTCCTGAGTGCGGGAAATGTTTTTCACTGAAGTCCAATCTTTACAGACATCAGAGATTTCACACGGGGGAGAAGCCGTATTCCTGTCCTGAGTGTGGGAAATGTTTTTCAGAGAAGTCCAATCTTTACACACATCAGAGATCTCACACAGGGGAGAAGCCATATTCCTGTCCCGAGTGCGGGAAATGTTTTTCAACAAAGACCCATCTGTGCACACATCAGAGATCTCACACGGCGGAGAAGCCGTATTCCTGTTCTGAGTGTGGGAAATGTTTTTTACTGAAGTCCAGTCTTTACAGACATCAGAGATCTCACACGGGGGAGAAGCCGTATTCCTGTCCTGAGTGCGGGAAATGTTTTTCAGTAAAGTCCAGTCTTTACACACATCAGAGATCTCACACAGGGGAGAAGGCATATTCCTGTCCTGAGTGCGGGAAGTGTTTTACAAGTAAGTCCAATCTTTACACACACCAGAGATCTCACACAGGGGAGAAGCCGTATTCCTGTCCTGAGTGCGGGAAATGGTTTTCAGAGAAGTCCAGTCTTTACACACATCAGAGATCTCACACAGGTGAGAAGCCGTATTCCTGTTCTGAGTGCAGAAAATGTTTTTCAGTGAAGTCCCATCTATACACACATCAGAGATCTCACACAGGGGAGAAGCCGTATTCCTGTCCTGAGTGCGGGAAATGTTTTTCACTGAAGTCCAATCTTTACAGACATCAGAGATCTCACACGGGGGAGAAGCCATATTCCTGTCCTGAGTGTGGGAAATGTTTTTCAGACAAGTCCCATCTATACAAACATCAGAGATCTCACACAGGGGAGAAGCCATATTCCTGTCCAGAGTGCAGGAAATGTTTTTCAGACAAGTCCCATCTATACACACATCAGAGCTCTCACACAGGTGAGAAGGCATATTCCTGTCCTGAGTGCGGGAAATGTTTTACAAGGAAGTCTAATCTTTACAAACATCAGAGGTCTCACACGGGGGAGAAATAACTTTCCTGTCCTGAGTGAGGGAAATTTTCCTCACTTAAGTCCTGTCTTCCTGTACATCAGGGGTCCCACACAACCCTGGAGGTATATTAGTGCCTTGAGTGCGGGAAATGTCTTCTAGATGAATGTTGCTGGACATCCCAGCTCTCATGTGGGGAAGAAGCACCCCCTGATATACACCTCAGATATACTCCATGGCTGATCTTCATCATGGCAGAAACAGTTGATAAGGAGATGAGAGGTCACCAAAGACATGGATGAAGTGCAGTAAATGTCGGGGTGCAGAGTGGTCAGTAGATCCTGGAAATGAAGGACACAACTTCAGTCCTTCTTGGGTGTCGGAGTTGCGTTTCCTGATAATGATATAGCGGGTTACAGAGCTAGAAGCCGGGAGAGCCCAGATCTCGTTATCGGGGAACTTTACACAGACAACAAGAACTTCTGAAGTTGATGTCCTTCATTTCAAGGCTCTACAGAACAGTGGTGACCCCGAAGCGTCTCTCTGTCTTCAGTCCATCCTTCTCCCATCCCCCAACAGGAGGGAAGGAGAACTCCGCCCCAAACTAGGGGGGAACTTTCCTCTCATTATTTCCCTTGGCTTCTGTGTGGGTTTGGGTGGTTGGAGGAGTGCGGCACGAGAGGGAACACAGCTTGTTGTTCTATGTCTACATATGGGGTCTGGGTAGAGGGGATCCACCGGAAAATATTTCTACTCTTTGATTTTGTGCAAATCGTTTCTGTTTTCACTTTGAAGGGCGATATGTGTGGTTTGTAAAAGGGTTTGGCCCAATAGATACCACCCCACTTAGAGAATAGATGAACTACTATGACCAGCATTCATTCAGCCATGTCACATGTTGGGATCTTTTCTACAATACTTTGTTATAATAATGGAACACGTTGTGTATTGTATTGTACACCAATAATAATGACTCCGCCCCCACATTCCACACAAGGGAACTTCCTGACCAATCAGATTTCTTCCTTTGTTATTTCCTGATTCTATGACTGCAATCTTGTTAAAAGTGAAATTATAAAAAAAATGTATTGAACAGAAAAAAATTGTGTGTGTGTGCAATGATGACAAAGCTGTGTATCCAGAAACGGCTGGTCGGTGACACTTCCATATACAGACCAATGAAGTGACAAGGAAGCCCTAGAACCCTTTGGAGGAACCCTGGCTGAGAAAGGCTGGACTAGGCAGTCACATATCTCTGCCCCCCTTGCAGGGTTCCCAACCCTCCGTGACTTTTATTACTGACACAACATGAACATTTACTGACGGAGGACATGTTTTTCTTGACATCCTGAAAAATGACAGAACTCCTGTTAGGATGTCAGACGATGGATATTGAATCCATATAACAGGACATGTGATCACTGACAATCCCCAGAACAAGCCATCTGCCTGGTTTACACCTAATAATTCAATCCATGGTGACCACAAATCAGCCCAACGCAGACACATGAAAACCAAGTTCTGCTCGGCATGTCATGGAGAGTAATGGGCACGAACAGATGGGAGGGGCTTAGAAGAGGATGATGTCACAGACCCGCCCCCTGATCACCTACCTCTAAATGAAGAAAGCAGCTGATTGGGTGAGTACACATTGCTGTGACCTCCATGCTTAGCTTCACAGTGCGGCAATGTTACCTTCACATGCCGAGTCTCACAGGTGGCACCGCCTGTCATCCATTGTGCTGAAATGTCATTGCAGCAACTCAGAATGGTCCTCAGTAGTCTGTATGGCCCCCATGTGCTTGTATTCATGCCTGACAATGTCGGGGGAGGCTCCTAATAAGATATCACCAGCAAGACTCCCATCATCCATCCATTACACATCTGCATCAGAGGCTGGTCAGGAGCTCTGAGGAAAGGGATTCATCCCTGAAACGCGTCATCCATTTGACCGCACTGACACTTGGAACACCTTGCTTGCCGTTGTGGCCATCGTCATTATGCAAATGATTTTTAGATACATGCTTCACCTGTGAGTCTGGTTTTATTTTTCACTCCTTTCAATAATCCTTGGATAATGCACAAGGTGTGTGCGCACCTGTTTATTCTCTATCTAGTGGCTGATCTCCCCGTCTGAGGAGGGCTGCACCCCTGAAGCATTTCCTTTGGTTGTCACTGTCCTGGTTCTCTTGGCTTCCCTTTTGGCTGTGCATATCCTGAGGCGCTGGAGAGTACAAACGATATCCGGTTTGGTTGCAACCTGGTGGCGTCGGATGGACCACAACATGATATCCTAGAGGTGTTCTGTTGGATTTAGGTCAGGTAAGTGAAAGGATTGATTTTCTTATCCCCTCAGAGACCCCCGGTCTGTGGAGAGATTCCTGGTTTATCAGCAGAATTCTGGGAACACCCCTGGAACACGGAAATAACGGCAGCTTATGTTCAGAGATGTTGAAAGTTTATTAGACATTACTAAGATTATATAGGATACAGAAATAATAAGGGGGGGGGGGGGCGAGTTCTAAAACTGTAATTGTAAGTTTCCATCATGAGCTGACTACATGAAACATGACATATACATTTCTTTCTGAGAAATAGTCGAACAGAGGAAACTTCAGGGTCATGTTATCTTTTGTTGATACAACCTTCAGCAAACTAAAACAGTTCCATTAAACTTCAAATATATCTGCAAAAACCTAACTTAATACTTAAAATGGCGTACATCAACACAATGGAGGTTCTCTAGATCCTTTCAGTCATGAGCCGGGTTCAGCAACGGGAGGTCAGATAAAGGGATAAGGCTGAGAATAGTCTTAGTCAAAGCCGAGTCGGTTTCCAGGAGAGCCACGAGAGTAGAACAAGAGCTTGCTGCAACACAATCATACAGGACACGAATGCAAAGAGCAAGTGCAGACAACAGGCTTAAATGTGATCAACCACACCCCTCTGGGGGATGGACCGCAGAGGCCTGAAAGCATAAAAGGCTCCCACCATGCTTTGCAGAAACCTAAGATGGATGCCAGCACATGGAGCAGCATAACCTCTGAGGAAAGGTAGGACCTTGACACCCACCTAGCATTCCTCACACTAAAACCCCCTCTACACTCCACTCCTTCAACCTCACTACTACTGAAGAGGTCACTAAGGTCTTCTCAGAAGCCCACCTCCTCACCTGCCCCCTTGACCCTGTCCCCTCACAACTTCTATGATCATCCTCTTCCTCCATCCTACGCTCCTTCACTCACATCTTTAATCTTTCCCTCTCTACTGGCACATTCCCCTCCCCTCTAAAGCATGCGCACATCACTCCCATACTTAAAACACCCTCCCTGGATCCCACCGACCTAAACAACCTTAGACCCATCTCCCTGCTGCCATTTACATCCAAATTCCTAGAGCACTTAGTTTATAATTTCCCGAGTTCCCACCTCACTGACAACAACCTCCTTGATCCTCTACAGTCTGGCTTCTGCCCCCTACACTCCACCGAAACTGCCCTACTCAAAGTCACCAATGACCTGCTAACTGCCAAAACTAATGGCCACTATTTAGTGCTCCTACTCCTCAACCTCTCTATGGCTTTCGACACCGTTGACCACCCCCTCCTCAAAAAACTCCACTCTCTGGGCCTCAGAGACTCCGCTGCCTCCTGGCTCTCTTCCTATCTATCACAGTGCTCCTTCAGTGTTACCTATAATGCTGCCATCTCCTCTTCACTCCCCCTCTCTGTTGGGGTCCCTCAAGGTTCTGTCCTTGGGCCCCTTCTCTTCTCCATCTACACCTCCTCCCTTGGACAATTTATACATTCTCACGGCTTCAACTACCATCTCTATGCTGACGGCATGCAAATCTATCTCTCTACCCCTCACCTCACCCCTTCAGTCTCCACCCGTATCACAAGCCTACTGAGCGGCATATCAGATTGGATGTCACTCCACTTCCTCAAACTAAATCTTTCCAAAACTGAGCTCCTAGTTTTCCCCCCAGCTCTCCCCCCCCGACTTCTCCATCAAGTCCAACATCACCACCATCAGTCCCACCCCTCAAGCCAGAGCACTAGGTGTCATCCTAGACTCCAATCTGTCCTTCCAGCCCCAGGTCCAATCGCTGACAAACTCATGCAGACTCCACCTCCGCAACATCTCCAAAATACATCCATTCCTAACCCCGGAAACCACTAAGCAACTCATTCACTCCCTTATTATATCACGACTTGACTACTGTAACTCCCTCCTCATCGGCGTACCTCACCACAGGCTATCCCCACTTCAGTCTATCTTGAATGCTGCGGCCAGACTCATCCACCTTACTAACCGCTCAGTATCCGCCACCCCTCTCTGCCAATCCCTCTACTGCCTCTCGATTGCCCAACGGATAAAATTCAAAATGCTAACATTGACGTATAAAGCTGTTCATAATACTGCCCCAAACAACATCACTGATCTGGTATCCAAATACCACCCAAAACATATTCTCCGCTCCTCAAAAGACCTCCTACTCTCTAGTTCCCTGGTCTCCTCTTCCCATGCTCATCTCCAGGGCTTCCACCATCCTCTGGAACTTCCTACCCCAATCCGAACCCCTCGTGTATTGAATCGTATTGTTACTGTGTTGTCTCATGCACTGTCTCCCATTATAATGTACAGTGCTGAGCAAACTGTTGGCGCTATATAAATCCTGTATAATAATAAAAAAATTATAACCTTGATTAAGGTCAGCAAGAAATCTTAATTGAGGTCACCAAGGAACCTTGATTGATTGATGTCACCAAGGAACCTTGATTGAGGTCACCAAGGAACCTTGATTGGTGTCACCAAGGAACCTTGATTGACTGAGATCACCAAAGAACCTTGATTTATTGATGGCACCAAGGAACCTTGATTGGTTGAAGTCACCAAGGAACCTTGATTGATGTTACCAAGAAACCTTGATTGGTGTCACCAAGAAAACTTGAATGATTGATGTCACCAAGGAACCTTGATTGAGCTCACCAAGGAACCTTGATTGCTGTCACCAAGAAGAAAATTCCACAAAGTTAGAAAGCTAGCAAAGAAATAAGTGGACTTTTTTCTTCAGAGCTGAAGCATCCAACCACTTAAGATAATAGCAAAAAACTGAAGCTTGCTGGGAGCAGAAGGGGTTACACAAGGACTGGCTTATAGGTTTTCTGTTTGGTCATGTCCAATACTATTGTAACTCAGTTCCCAGGCATTTTGGTACAAGCCCTGCAGCCCATTGAAGACACAGGGACTTTTGGAGACATCAAGCCATGAACAACGCCATGGACTCTTGCCTCACAGAGGTATGCCTGGGCAGCCACATTACTATAGTTAGAGCTAGGGGAAAAATGTTGTTCATATTGAACTGTACACTGCAACCCATTCAGTGAAGGATCCTGCTCTGAAGGTATTCAAAGTGGTGAATAATGTTGGTTTTGGTGCATCTAAATTGTATTGCACTGAGGGGTATAAAGTAACATTGTTATAAAAGGGTTAACTTGGCAAGACCAGGAGAGGAGTGTAGTTGCTATGGGTAACCAAGTGAAGGAACAAGCTACAAGCAACCAATTGTTAGGTGTGGTACCTGGTGTCACAATCACAAGATCGCCGCCACCAACATGCGACAATCCCACGATCACGACGTACAATATGTCACGATCGTGGCATCAGACCCCAGACCTTCTCACCCAAACTCGTGAGCAAAGGACTAGCCAATCTAAAACCGCAATGTGACATGCGTAACAATGCCACACCCAACTGCACCCTGCACAAGGATTTTACAGCTAATAGATCACAGATCGATGTACCGGCAGCCTGAGTGATTGTTACTGGGTCAGGTTAATTACGCAATTAACCTTTCACTCTGCCACCACCTCCATTTTGTCAGAGAAAGAGGAAACTCGGTGATCTCAGCTAAAACACTATAATGATTGAGAGAATTGTCTGTATAAAATGATCATAACACAGGCCTGTTATACAGAGGGTTAAACAAACAGTAGCATTCTCTTTAGAGGCAGGGATTCGTAAAGTGCAATACAGAGCTATAGAAACAGTTCAACACTTTCAGAAAGAAAGATTTATTACTAAAAGGTCAAACGGGCGCAATAAAAAATATTTACAGAAACAAGAAGTAACTAAGATATATATATATATATATACATATACAAAGAACCATAGCACAGCAAAAAGATATCAGAGAGAGGCGAAAGGGTTAAGGTACTTGCCAAAGTCCTGGGTTAGCAGATACAAGTTTCAGAGCAAGAGGGCATGTGTCTCCCCAAATGGCATTGATGGGAGACTTCTTCCACTTAACTAATCTTAGGCCTGACAGCCTAATTTGTAGTTCCCAGCAGGGGGTGTTGCTGAAGTCAAAGGACCAATACCCTGTTTGGGAGGGAACATCTGGGCGTAGGCCTAAGCCAGAGCCAAAATCTTTCATAACTCATATTTTGGCCCATAGCTTCCCATAACTTCCCAAGTGACATTCAACCCATGGGTAGATTATTATGCAGATAAGTCTGAGGATTGATTAGATATGAATTAAGTAATTCTATGCTGAATGGTTCACAAGATCTATTTTTCTGCTTTCCTGTGTATGCGAGATGTGTCGAGTGACTCATCAAACTGTTCGGCTCCTCCTAACCAATCTGACGGTATGTCTGGTTTTTATGTAAGTTTCTTATATTTCAAGATATGAGACATAGGGGAAAAATGGATTTTGAGTGTTATCTGATTCTTTCACCTACACTGCATTAGGTTCATTAGGTCAGAATCTCTTTCAACTCCTGAGAAAGCTTGTCTTATCTCTTCCAAGGTGGGAAATGGCACAGGTTCTTGGGACAGTGGGGCACCTTGTGGCTCCCTGCTGGGATCTGGCCTGTGACACTTTCAACACACACACATCTGTCACTGTGCCTCTTAGAGTGAGGGGGGGAAGAATGAGGGAATAACATGGCTACTCTTAACAAAATGGCAGACTGCGTCAGTCTCTGGCGCGCACATTTGCGACACCTGGTGAGGTGACATGTCCTCTGGTAGCGAGGGGGTCATTGTTTGGCTCCCTCTCTAGCGATTAGCATCTAATAGAAACAAGATCCAAACCCACATTACAGAGATCTATGACCTGGTCATGAGGTATGGAAAGGAAGGAGCATGCATGAGGTCCATGCTAGGTGCATGGTGGGACTCCATTCTGTTACTGGGAGTGAGGTAACAGAGGTACACTGGGCTGGTGGAGTGGGCACAGGCTCAGCACGTCCCTCCTAACGCAACATCCAAGATACAGAATATAGTGTCCTAAGAAAAGTCACTTTTCAGAGGAACTCTGCGCTTTAAGTACTGCACTCAGTGAAGGTTCATCTCCAAGTCGGGGAACTGCCTTAGTGTTTGACTTTTCACATGACTGCAATCTCCACCTGGTCTCCGGACATCAATGAGCATGCTCCACCCGAAAGCATGCGTGGCGAAGATGACCCTGCCAATAGGCAGCAGTATAACCTGCCTCCTGTGTCCCTCAATGGACAAGAAAGGAAAATACCTTAGTAGGTTAGAAGAAAACTAGACCCCTGTCAGATTTTTATTCCTTGTAGAGTTTCCCTGACTTCCTGATTGGTAAATTGTTGTCAGGAGGACAGGAAGTGTAGGGAAATCTCTCAAAGGAGCCCCAGATAGTAAAAACCTGACAGGAGTTCTAATCCTTCACCACTCCATCCACAATTAATTTTTGGTCTCCATTTGTAATTTAAATCTGCTTGGCCCAGCCTACCTCTATGGTTACACCCTGAGTAGTAAGCTGGCCACAACCCCGGACACCCCCCCCCCACACACACCCATTCACCAGGATACAAATCATTGTCATGTATTGTGTGTTAGAAGGAACAGACACCTCTGATTGTGGATTGAGGTCTGATCTGTCTTAGAAATTTGCTTTCAATGAATTTCTCCTTACCGTGAGTACCCGCAGTTGGATGCTCAGCAATCCCCCAAAAAGCTGTGCGAACTTCGCTTACCGCGACTGCAGCTTAGCTCCATGATTCCTGCGCCTCCAACTGGTGTGCAAAGGTTTAGCTCTCTTGAGATATGGGGAAATGGAGCTCCTGTGATCCATGAATAATCAGACGACACTCCCAGGTTGGAGTTGGAATCCACTCTGTCTGGGTCTAACACCAGACTCCTGTTTTATTATCTTACAAAAACACACACCCCCACACGGGGGCCAAGTCAATCCCCTCCCACAGAACAATGTATAGGGAGTGTCCTTACACGAGAATGTCTATCCTGCTTGGAGTGTAAAGTTCCCTCTTACTAAAACCAGTTAAACCAGTTTTCCTGCCCTCCCCCGTAAGCTCTCTTTGCTCTCCCCCATAAGCTCTCACTATTTACATGCTATCAACTCCCAGCAGTATGTCCATTCTCTGTACAAGCATCCCTTAGATTAAACAATGCCAGTCTGTATCTGAATGGGCCCAATACGATCTTTATTAAAACACACCCATCCAGATACAGTTCAGGTCGGTAGCGGCTTGTAGAGATATACATGAGCCTACACGCGGAGTTCGTACTGCCTGGCGCCTGGCCATACGAAGTCCATGTGGTACTATGCTCCTGATATGTGGATACAGGCCCGCGGCCTACCGCCGGCGGCATTCGCATCGAATGCCGTGGTGGCATACACGCCAGTCTATAAGCGCAGATCTGCCATCTCATCTGTTACAGAGCTGAGTACTGTAATATATAGACATTGTAAATGCGCATGGCCCAATTGCAGCCTTCAGAGCTTTAATTAAGCCACACGAGAGACATATGAATAACACTCATATATGACACATTTAAAGGACAACCTGTAATAGAAAATTTCCATGACAGATCTGACCCCATTTAATAAACACAACACAACACAACTGACTCCATGTAACTCATCTGTCTAGTCACATCATTGATATATCTTGTCTTATACAATAAAGATTGTTTAATTTGTGCCGGTGACTTTGTGCTGGGATAGCCTTGGTACTGTTGAAAAGCTAAGTGGTTATATAATGGGGATAGCTAGATTTGTGAGGTGCATTCATAGGCTTGCTGAGCGGAAGTTTATACAATATGGCTGCCGGGCCCCTCATCTAGGAAGATGTCCCTTGGTGGGTAAATATTTTCTTATCTTCCAGGATTGTCCTCAGACACTCACTCATTACTCTTCTGGCCCCAGATAATATTAACAACAGAAAATTTACTCAAAATTCACCATAGAGAGGTTTCACCCTTCTTATTGTACAAAAAAATCAACAGGTTGAGTAGTTTGAGTCCCCCTAGAAGTCCACTTCCCCCTCGTACAGGAAGATGCCGCTAAACACTGTCAGAGGCTCATCAGAATGGGACAACTTTCTGGTCACCAGGTCAATGCAGACGGTGTCACCCGCACTCAGCTGTAGAATAATATTGAAGACCCCAAGTGAGCTGGTGGTGGTCTTGTTTTCTATGAGGGGCTTCTTCTCCAGGCCTTCTGGTTGGTAGCCCTCAAAGTCCACCCTGGCAATGCCCAAGTTGGATTTGGAAAGCACAGCTTCAATCTTTTCATCTTTGTAGCCAGTCTAGATGGCACTAAAGAAGTACCTGCCTTCTACTGGGGCAGTGAAGATACCTGGGAAGAAAACAAACATGGCTAGTTTGAGAGGGGAAACCTAAGACCTAAAACCTTTGTTAGAGACAGGTGACCTAAGACCTATAACCTGTGTTAGAGACAGGAGACCTAAGACCTAAAACCTTTGTTAGAGATGGGAGACCTAAGACCTAAAACCTTTGTTAGAGACAGGAGACCTGAGACCTAAAACCTTTGTTAGAGACAGGAGACCTAAGACCTAAAACCTTTGTTAGAGACAGGAGACCTAAGACCTAAAACCTTTGTTAGAGACAGGAGACCTGAGACCTAAAACCTTTGTTAGAGACAGGAGACCTGAGACCTAAAACCTTTGTTAGAACCAGGAGACCTATGACCTATAACGTGTCGGAGAAAGGAGACCTGAGACCTAAAACCTTTGTTAGATACAGGAGACCTAAGACCTAAAACCTTTGTTAGAGACAGGAGACCTGAGCTCCTGCGTTTAGCCCCTGCGCTTACCCCCCCTTCTCCCCCAGCAAGTGCAGTGTCAGTAGGTCACTATCACTTGATACATTGCACACAAAACCGCAGTGTTCGCAGAATCAGGCCTGATCTCTGTTAGCACTTGCTGGTAAATTTTGATGACTCTCATATGCAGCAGAGTGCCAGTACTAGTGCCACGCTACCTTTTGGTGAACTGGCGAGCACTAGTGGGCTAGTACATCCTGGTCTTTCACATACCTCTTAGATTGTAAGCTCCCAGGATCAGGCCCTCCTAACCCTCTTGTATTGAACTGTATTGTTGCTGTATTGTCTCCTGTTATATTGTAAAGCGCTGAGCAAGCTGTTGGCTCTATAAATCCTGTATAATAATAATAATACCAGCACTGCAGTATGACTTGGTGACGTGGTGAGTCCCATAAGTCCAGTACAAGCCGGTGCGGTGGTGCACACAAGTATTGTCCCGCTGCCACCAAGAATTCGCACACAGGCCTGTAGAGCCCCTAGTATCCTTCCAGATGTGCTTGCAAATCCCAATTGACAGCCCACAAATTCTGCAGCACCCGTACTTCCCCCATTCACTGCCCAACCCGGAATTCAGGTGGAAATAGCAAATTTAACTCCTCCCCTTGATTTTTGGAGCTGTTTTTCATGGAATATCTGTATGCGTTGATTGTGGATCAAAGCAATTTATATGCACAACAATTTATCGCCACCAACCCAAATTCAAACCTTGCCAGACCAGTCGCATGGAAACTCATTACGGTTTCCAAATTTACATTTTTTGGGGGCCTAACCCTCAACATGGGCATTACTAAAAGAAATGAATTGTGGTTGTATTGGTCCGCAGACCCGATTCGTCATATGCCCATGTTCTCTGCTGCCATGGCCAGGCATAGATATGAGTATAATGTGTTTTATGCATTTCAACAACAATACACTCTGTCAGTCTCGGGGTGACCCTGAATTTGACCGGCTCCACAAAATTCAGCCCCTCGCTAATCACCTTAACCAAAAATTTGCAGATGTCTATACTCCCCAGCAAAACATCTGCGTTGATGAGTCCCTGATTTATTTTTCTTGGCGCCTTGCATTCAAACAATTTCTCCCCAGCAAGCGTGCCAGATATGGGGTCAAGATGTAGAAGACCTGTGAGAGGACAACAGGCTATACTTATAAGTTTCAGATTTATGAGGGAAAAGATAGTCACGTGGAGCCCCCTGGATGCCCAGACTACATGGGGAGCAGTGGCAAGAGAGTTTGGGACTCAGTGTCATCCTTTTTCCATATGGGGTACCACTTTTACGTGGACAATTTTTATTCAAGCGTGCCACTATTTAGACATTTGTACAATCTTGGAACTGGCGCATGTGGCATCGTGTGACCTAATGTGTGCCCACCATTAGAAGTGGGTGGATGCAGGGTGGTATATTATAATGGTGGGCATACCACACACTTTTTCTGGCAGAGATTCCTTCTCTTTTCATTCAGTCCACAGGCTGCATACAAAAAAAAGAACATAGCATATATAACCAAGGACCAGAGATGTACTGGCACATCCCTGGACTTTGAATGGTTATACCAGGATGATGCCTACAGCTGCAGGCATCATCCTGTTATTGTTTTTTTCAGCCGGCAATCAACTTTCATGTAAAAGCAATCCTAATGGCTAATTAGCTGCAGGATTGCTTTTACAAGCAGCAGGATATGACGCCACCCCCCCCCCCCCCCGCTACCTTCCATGGCCTCAGGGCAACCTGAGAATGCAGCCGGTGTTTCTGCCAGCTGACCATAGAGCTGATTGGAGACCAGAATGGTGCCAATCATCTCTATAGTCTAAGAATTCGGAAGCTACAAGCATTTCATCACTTCAGTTTTGCAGGATATAAACAGCGCCATTTGTAAATTGGGAAAGCATCTGATCACCGATGTTGGTTTGATTAGATAATGTAAGGGCAGAGGAGATATCCAGAGTCTGATAGACCCCAGATTTCTCCCCATTGAGGTTATAGGGAATATTTGTATTCCTGTTATAGCATTAAAAGTGCTAAAAAAAAATTAAAGGGACAGTGTAAAAATAATTGAAAAAATCAAAATAACAAAATAATGAAAAAAAACCTTGCCCCCCCACGCACGTGCACACCGGTGTGCAGGAGTGTTGACCCTGTACTGGTATGTAAACAGCGGTTGCACCATGCATGTGAGGTATCACCACGAACGTCATATTAAGGGCAGTAATTCTAACATCAGACCTCCTCTGTAAATCTAAAATGGTAGCTTGTAAAGGCTTTTAAAATGTTGCCTGTGGATGTTAAAAATGTTTGCAGTTTGTCACCATTGCATGGGGCATGTGCAGTTTTAAATCATGTCATGTTTGGTATCTATTTACTCGGCCTTCCATCATCTTTTAAATTTTACCAAATAATTGGCCAACATATTGTGTTTTTGTGCATTAAAAGTAAAAAAAGTGAATTTTTTTAATTTGCATTTGAATAATCATTGTGACATGAAAAATTGTAGCACCCACCATTTTATTCACTAGGGTGTCTACTTTAAACAAATATATAATGTTTGGGGTTTAAATTAATTTTCTAGCAAAAAATACAGATTTTTTTCATGTGACCAAAAAGTGTCAGAATAGGCTTGGTCTTCAGGTGGGTAGAAGAGTGAGTGATGTGTGGCATAAACTTCTAATGCTGGGCATAGAATGCCCCCACCACCCAAAAATGACCCCTTTTTGGAAAGTAGACACCCCAAACTATTTGCTGAGTGGCACGTTGAATCAATAAATTAAATAATTATTTTACCACAAGTTTTTGGAAAATTACAAAAAATTTTTTTTTTTACACAAAATTGTCACTTAAATGATTTACTGCTCACACATGCCATGGTTATATGTGGAATTACACCCCAAAATACATTCTGCTACTTCTCCTAAGTATGGGGGTACCACATGTGAGACATTTTGGCAGTCTAGCCAAGTACAGGACCCCAAAATACAATAAGCACCTTTTAAAGGGCTTTATTTCCTCATTACACTTCCTGACTCCCTATCATAGTTTTGGAGGCCCTGAAATTCCAGGATAGCACCAAACCCCCCAAATGACCCCTTTTTGGAAAGTAGACACCCCAAGGAATTTGATAATAAGCATGGTAAGTATTTTGCAGATCTCGTTTGTTGCCACATGTTCTTGGAAAATGAATTTTTTATATTTCAAAACCTTGTAGGAAAAAATGAGATATGCAAAAAACTCACCATGCCTCTTTTTAAATTCCTTGGGGTGTCTACTTTCCAGAAAGGGGTCATTTGGGGGGTTTGGTGCTATCCTGACATTTCACGGCCTTCAAAACTGTGATAGGTAGTGAGGAAGTGAAATGAGGAAGTTACCCACCTTCAGGCTTTCAAAGTGGTCATTGGATTTCAGGCTCCTGTATGTGGCTAGGCTCACAAAAAGTCTATATATATAATTCCACATATGCCCATGGCTCATGCAAGAAATATATCACTTAAATGACAACTTTGTGTAAAAAAAATATGTCGCTAGGCTCCCAAAAAGTCTCACACATGTGGTACCCCCATACTTGGTAGAAGTAGCAGAATGTATTTTGGAGTGTAATTCCACATATACCCATGGCTTGTGTGACAAATATATAATTTAAGTTACAACTTTGTGTAAAGAAAAAAAAAAATGTTTCCAAAAACTTGTGGAAAAAAATAAATCTTCCATGGACTCAATATGCCTCTCGGCAGATAGCTTAGGGTGTCTACTTTCTGAAAAGGGGTCATTTGGGGGTGTTTGTACTGTCCTGGTATTTTAGCACCTCAAGAAATGTGATGAGGAGTCAAAGTAAAAGCTGTGTAAATTCCATTATCTCTCCCATAGTTTGTAGACGCTATAACTATCACAAAGCAATCAATATACACTTATTGGGAATGTTTTTTACAAAAACATAGAGCAGAATACATTTTGGCCTAAATTTATGATGAAATTAAATTTTTTTGATATTTGTTGTGACATAAATGAGAAAATATTGTTTTTATTAAAAAATGTTGGTCTTTTTTTGTTTATAGAGCGGAAAATAAGAAGTGCACAGGTGATCAATGACCACTAAGGGAAAACTATTTGTGTAAAAAAAAAGGATGAAAATTTCATTTACTTACACAATAATCAATAAACAGAATTCCGCACCCTATCACCTACAAAAATATCTACTATACCCAAAAGAAAAGTAAACTTTCACCCTTGAAAGTATGTGTACATGTAACTAAACTCTTCTTTAAACATAGATGAATCTATCCCAATATACAATAAAATAATACATAAATACAATTTACAATAAAATAAATTGTAAATTAAAATTAATATCCCAAAAAATTATATATCAAACTAAATGTCCCAAAAAATAAATGTCCAAAATGTCTCTGTAAAGATGTCTTTTCAAATTCCAAAGCAAACTCGTATCATCTTTAATCATCCAGTATGGAAATTCCAAAATTCTTTGTGAACCTCAAAAAAATAAACTTCTGATAGTGTATTACCTTAAACTGAACATACATGTAAAATAGTGAAAACGTTTGTGTATTTGGTAGATTTTATATTAACTGTTAGTGTTTTTTAGGGGTTGATTTTATATATTTTATTTAATTTATTTTATTATCTATCATATTTATCATACTTTTTATGAGATAGTTTGGGGGATATGGATCAGGTGTAGTTTGTGTGTGAGTAGATGTAGAATGTATTGATCTGGGAATGCATAGATTGACCAGTAGAGGGAGTCATTACCATAGGGGGTATAAGATTGTCATTGTATTGAATATCGGTCTGTTATATATTTATATATTATATAAGAAGGGTGTATATACAGTTGCAAGAAAAAGTATGTGAACCCCTTGGGATTACGTGGAGTTTTGCATGAATTGGGCATAAAATGTGCTCTGAACGTCATCTAAGTCACAACAATAGAAGAACACAGTCTGCTGAACATAATACTACACAAACATTAGATGTTGCCATGGTTTAATTGCACATAACATGTAAACATTCACAGTGCAGGGAGGAAAAAGTATGTGAGGCCCTAGCTTAATGACTTCTCCCAGAGCTAATTGGAGCCAGGAGTGAGCCAACCTTGACTCCAGTCAGTGTGATAATATTGGATGTGTTGCTGACAGCTGTCCTGCCCTTAAAAACACACACCTGTTTTGGGTTTACTGGTTTCAAGAAGCACTGTCTGATGTGAACCATGCCTCGCAGAAAAGAGCTCTCAGAAGACCTACGATCAAGAATTGTTGACTTGCATGAAGCTGGAAAGGGTTACAAAAGCATCTCCAAAAGCCTTGATGTTCATGTGTCCACGGTAAGACAGACTGTCTACAAATGGAGAAAGTTTAGCACTGTTGCTACTCTCCCTAGGCGTGGTCGTTCTGTAAAAATGACTGCAAGAGCACAGCGCAGAATGCTGCATGAGGTAAAGAAGAATCCCAGAGTGTCAGCTAAAGACCTACAGAAATCTCTGGCACATGCTAACATTTTTGTTGACACATCTACAATAAGGAAAACATTAAACAAGAATGGAGTACATGGGAGGACACCACGGAGGAAGCCATTGCTGTCCAAAAAGAAGATTGCAGCACGTTTGAAGTTTGCAAAAGAGCACCTGGATGTTCCACAGCACTACTGGCAAAATATACTGTGGACAGATGAAACCAATATTGAGTTGTTTGGGAAGAACACACAACACTATGTGTGGAGAAAAAAAGGCACAGCACACCAACATCAAAACCTCATCCCCACTGTAAAACATGGCGGAGGGAGCATCATGGTTTGGGGCTGCTTTGCTGCCTCAGGGCCTGGATGGATTGTTCTCATTGATGGGGAAAATGAATTCCAGAGTTTATCAAGACATTTTGCAGGAAAATGTAGGACCATCTGTCCGCCAACTGAAGCTCTGCAGAGGATGGGTGATGCAACAGGACAATGACCCAAAGCATACAAGTAATTCAACAAAACAATGGCTGCAACAGCACAGAATACGCCTTCTGGAGTGGCCCAGTCAGAGTCCTGACCTCAACCCCATTGAAATGCTGTGATATGACCTTAAGAGAGCGATTCACACCAGACATCCCAAGAATATTGCTACACTGAAACAGTTTTGTGAAGAGGAGTGGTCCACAATTACTCCAGATCGTTGTGCAGGTCTGATCTGCAACTACAGGAAATGTTTGGTTGAGGTTATTGCTGCCAAAGGAAGGTCAACCAGTTATTAAGTCCAAAGGTTCACATACTTTTTCCTCCCTGCACTGTGAATGTTTACATGTTATGTACAATTAAACCATGGCAACATCTAATCTTTGTGTAGTATTATGTTCAGCAGACTGTGTTCTTCTATTGTTGTGACTTAGATGACGTTCAGAGCACATTTTATGCCCAATTCATGCAAAACTCCACGTAATCCCAAGGGGTTCACATACTTTTTCTTGCAACTGTACATTGCTACTATTTAGTTGGATTCACAGTATATGTTGATCCTTTTTAGCATTTTAATTACATGGGGATTTAGATCAGGTATGGGGGCGTGTACCTGTTAGGGGGAGTGGGGGGGTTTTTAAGATGGAGTTTATGTTACAGTATAGGTACACAGTTATATGGTTCTAGTATAGATGCTGTGTGATTGCAGTGTTTGTATAGGGATTGTAGTGTTTCTATAGGGATTGCAGTGTTCGTATAGGGATTGCAGTGTTCGTATAGGGATTGCAGTGTTTGTATAGGGATTGCAGTTCTCGTATAGGGATTGCAGTGTTCCCATAGGGATTGTAGTGCTCGTATAGGGATTGCAGTGTTCGTATAGGGATTGCAGTGTTCGTATAGGGATTGCAGCGTTCGTATAGGGATTGCAGTGTTCCCATAGGGATTGCAGCGTTCGTATAGGGATTGCAGCGCTCGTATAGGGATTGCAGCGCTCGTATAGGGATTGCAGCGCTCGTATAGGGATTGCAGTGTTTGTATAGGGATTGCAGTGTTCGTATAGGGATTGCAGTGTTCGTATAGGGATTGCAGTGTTTGTACAGGGATTGCAGTGTTCGTACAGGGATTGCAGTGTTCGTATAGGGATTGCAGTGTTCGTATAGGGATTGCAGTGCTCATATAGGGATTGCAGTGTTCGTATAGGGATTGCAGTTCTCGTATAGGGATTGCAGTGTTCGTATAGGGATTGCAGTGTTCGTATAGGGATTGCAGTGCTCATATAGGGATTGCAGTGTTCGTATAGGGATTGCAGTGCTCATATAGGGATTGCAGTGTTCGTATAGGGATTGCAGTTCTCGTATAGGGATTGCAGTGTTCGTATAGGGATTGTAGTGCTCGTATAGGGATTGCAGTGTTTGTACAGGGATTACAGTGTTTGTATAGGGATTGCAGTGTTCGTATAGGGATTGCAGTGTTCGTATAGGGATCGCAGTGTTCGTATAGGGATCGCAGTGTTCGTATAGGGATCGCAGTGCTCGTATAGGGATTGCAGTGCCCGTATAGGGATTGCAGTGCTCGTATAGGGATTGCAGTGTTCGTATAGGGATTGCAGTGTTTGTATAGGGAATGCAGTGCTCGTATAGGGATTGCAGTGCTCGTATAGGGAATGGGAATAAAGATATACATGATTCCATTTTTCCATATAGTAAGATGGTGGATTCGATTTCCTGCCCTTGATGTGGGACAGAATATAAGGAACCACCTCTTGATCCCTTGTGTAAAAATCCAGGAAGTGACGAAACACGTCGGGACACGTAACGTCTAACACACTCACGTAAAACCGGAAGTGTGGTGGTGGCCATTTTGGAAGTGGGAACATGCGGTTCTCTATACATAGGACTACACCTGAGCTGTTCTGAATGCTGGAAGCTGATATTCTTCAATTGTAATGTAAGATATTCAATAAATATTGACTTCTGTTACTATATAGCGCTGATTGTCTCCTATCTCACCTTATGAGGAATATGGAAGAGTGCCAACAGGAACATTAGGAAGCCTGGAGAGTGCGACTATCCCCTGAAAGCCTGGGATTTATTTCCAGAGGGGAATGATCCATTGTTGCACCAGTTGGAGGAGAGCACTTTATTGTTCACTATTATTGAGTTTGTAGTGCTCACTATTAGAGATTTGGGTTATTCTCCATTCTCACTATTTGGAGGTGATCACGTTTCATGGTTTGGACTTGGAATGGTCACTCTTCTGATTCTTGTCACGAGTGTATTTACATATTCAGAGATTGATATATTGGTAGAGGAATTGTTTTTCACGTGTGAGCTCACGTCATGCAGTTGGCATGATACACGGTTCTTTCACTATTTTACATGTATGTTCAGTTTAAAGGTAATGCACTATCAGAAGTTTATTTTTTTGAGGTTCATGAAGAATTTTGGAATTTCCATACTGGATGATTAAAGATGATACGAGTTTGCTCTGGAATTTGGAAAGACATCTTTACAGAGACATTTTGGACATTTATTTTTTGGGACATTTAGTTTGATATATAATTTTTTGGGATTTTTAATTTTATTTTACAATTTATTTTTTTATTTTATTGTATATTGGGATAGATTCATCTATGTTTAAAGAGGAGTTTAGTTACATGTTCATTTATGTACCGTATTGCATGACCGCGCAATTGTCAGTAACACAAGTGCAGTGCTGTATAGCAGAAAAATGGTGTAAATTCCATTATCTCTCCCATAGTTTGTAGACACTATAACTATCACGCAAAGCAATCAATATACACTTATTGGGAATTTTTACCAAAAACATGGAGCAGAATACATTTTGGCCTAAATTTATAACTAACTTTGAGTTTACTATATATTTTTTATAGCCAAAAGTAAAAAATATTGTTTTTTTTCAAAATTTTTGGTCTTTTTTTGTTTATAGCGCAAAAAATAAAAAGCGCACAGGTGATCAAATACCTCTGAAAGAAATCTCTATTTGTGTGAAAAAAAGGACATAAATTTTGTTTGGGTGCAGCATTGCATGACCGCGCAATTATCAGTTGAACTAGTGCAGTGCTGAAAGCAAAAAGAGGCGTGGTCAGGAAGGGGGGTAAATCCTCAGGAGGGGGAGGGGTTAAACTCTCCAGTATCTTCCCAACTATAGAAGTTCCACTAACAGGTCTATAATTACTTGGGAAAGATTTTGTCCCCTTTATAAATATTGGCCCCACATTGGCCTTACACCAATCCAGTGGTACTATGCCAGTCATTAAAGAGTCCCTAACAATGAGAAACAATGGCTGTGAGATGACAGAGCTGAATTCTGTAAGGCCCCGTGGGTGTCTGCCATCCGGTCCAGGGGCTTTATTCACCTTTATTCTGTACAAATATTTCTGGATCATATCAATTGTGAGCCAATGTGGATCATCTGGGGGGTGTCAGTACCACCCCCCATTATAGACAAGAGCCCCCCCATGCTCCTTTGTATACACAGAGCTGAAGAAGGGATTTCATACATTGTCCTTCTCTTTGTCCCCCCCCCCCTCTAGATGGTTCTGTAAAGGGCCTACATGCTGGGACCGGACCTTTCTACTATTCATATATTGGAGGAATGTTTTGGGGTCGTCCTGATATCTTTCTGTCGTTTGTTTTCAGTTTTTGCTCCTTTATTTCCTTTTTGCATATTCTGTTCTATTCTTTGTAATGTGTAAACGATGATCGCGTTCCTTCATTGTTATATTTAATAAAAGCTCTTTTCTTATTATCTATCGCTTTTGTAACTTTGGCCGTAAGCCACATAGGTTGGATTTGTAGCCTTTTATACTTGTTGCCCATGGGAATATATTTTGCAGTGTGGTCACATACAGTCTTTTTGAAGGACTCCCATTTCTGTGTTGTGTTCATCGATGCCAATATTCCCTCCCAGTCTAAGTCTTGGAGAGCAGCTCTCAGCCTTGGAAAATTAGCTCTCTTAAAATTGAGCATTTTTATTTTTCCTGTGCTTACTGTTTACAGGTAACAATAAATGAAATCATGTTATGGTCACTGCTACCCAGATGTTATTTTATATGGACATTCGTAATAAGCTCAGCATGGTTGGAGATGACCAGGTCCAGCAGAGCATCATTCCTAGTTGGGGCCTCTATGAACTGGACCATAAAATTGTCCTGTAGTAGGTTTATACATTTTTGGCCTTTAATTGTTCCTGCAGTACCATTACTCCAGTCAATTTCCGGGTAGTTACCATCCCCCCATTATTATCACTGTCCCAGCCCTTTCCATCTGTGGGAGGAGCTGAGTCTCCACCTCCTCATTAACACTGGGAGGCCTATAACAAACTCCAATGATGACCTTTGTAGTACCGCCCCCCATGTGCAGTTCCACCCAGAATACTTAAGTCTCATCACACTCTCCATCATCTAGGTCCTCTTTCACACTTGCTCTGAGATCACTTCTCACATAGAGACAGACACCACCACCTTTCCTATTTCCCCCGTCTCTCCGAAAGAGAACCTAGCCAGGAATATGAATGGCCCAGTCATGTGAGGAATGAAGCCAAGATTCAGCAATACCAATTCAATCCTAGTTCTCTTCATGCACCAAACCTTCCAACTCACCTATTGTGCTGGGCACACTTCTGGCATTGGTGAACAAACACTTCATTCACTGACACCTTGTTCATTCACGGATACATTGTTCATTCGCCGACACCTTGTCCATTCGCTGACACCTTGTTCACATGAATTTTTTGTATTTTTTATTTGCATACAAATGGTACCAATTGCACTGGTTGTTTGTAACATGGGAACCTTCTTATCATCTGCCATAGCCCTCCCCCCATCTTTCCCCATTCCACCCCCCAATAAGTACTGACCCATCTGATCTGTCTACCCCGTTATAATACCTGATGTACAGGAAAACAGGACTTCAGTGAGGAACATTTCCCTCAGGACAGGAAAGTGGCTTCTCCCCAGTGTGAGATCTCTGATGTCTGTTAATATGGGATTTAACTGAAAAACATTTCCCACATATAGGACAGGAATACGGCTTCTCTCCCGTGTGAGATCTCTGATGTGTGTAAAGACTGGACTTCACTGAAAAACATTTCCCACACTCAGGACAAGAATATGGCTTCTCCCCAGTGTGAGATCTCTGATGTGTATTAAAATAGGACTTAACTGAAAAACATTTCCCACACTCAGGACAGGAATACGGCTTCTCTCCCGTGTGAGATCTCTGATGTGTGTAAAGACTGGACTTCACTGAAAAACATTTCCCACACTCAGGACAGGAATACGGCTTCTCTCCTGTGTGAGATCTTTGATGTATGTAAAGACTGGACTTCAATGAAAAACATTTCCCACACTCAGGACAGAAATGTGGCTTCTCCCCTGTGTGAGATCTCTGATGATAATCAAGTTTGGACTTCAGTGAAAACCATTTCCCGCACTCAGAACAAGAATACGGCTTCTCCTCTGTGTGAGATCTCTGATGTCTTTTAAAATGGGACTTATCTGAAAAACATTTCCCACACTCAGGACAGGAATATGGCTTCTCTGCCATGTGAGATCTCTGATGTGTGTAAAGATTGGACTTATCTGAAAAACATTTCCCACACTCAGGACAGGAATACGGCTTCTCCCCTGTGTGAGATCTTTGATGTGTGTAAAGATTGTACTTCACTGAAAAACATTTCCCACACTCAGGACAGGAATACGGCTTCTCCCCTGTGTGAGATCTCTGATGTGTGGAAAGACTGGACTTCTCTGAAAAACATTTCCCGCACTCAGGACAGGAATATGGCTTCTCCCCTGTGTGAGTTCTTTGATGTGTGGAAAGATTGGACTTCTCTGAAAAACATTTCCCACACTCAGGACAGGAATATGGCTTCTCCCCTGTATGAAATCTTTTATGCCCTTTTAGACCAGATTTAGACTGGAAACCTTTCCCGCATTCAGTACAGGAGAACCTCTTCCCTGTTGGAAGGCCGGCCCGGTCCCGCACAGTCTGAGGTTCCTCAGGATACAAGGAATCCGATGGTCCATCTACACTGGGTGGTGCCAGATGGACATTGGAGGGAGCCGGGTTTTCTTCTGGACTAGACTGTGTGATGTCCTCATCTTCTACTTTCCAGTCTGGAGACAAAGTGAGACAATCCTCGGAGGTTTTCCTCATCTCCCGGCCATGGACTAAAATACAAAGACAAAGAGGATTACTAGACAGGAGCTGATTGGTTCCCCCAAACCAGGACTCCACCCACATCAGGCAGCTTGGTCTCTGAGGAGCTTACAATTCCACCCTCAAGGGAACTAGGAAATGGCTCCTCTGATCTCCTACCAGGTCATTTCTTTATTCATGGACCTTAGTCAGAGAGTGAGGAAACAACCAGAACTGTCTTTTATAGGAGGGACAGTGAGGAGGGGATTATAGGACGAGGGTCCCCACCCCCTCTATCACTCATCACCATCTTCCCAACACAAGAAGTACTGCACTTCCTTATTTAGTCCATGATTTAGTCATGAAGAACAGCGGGGCTGAGCCCCACCAGAGGTCAGAGAGTGAGGATGGGGGGAGAACAACCAAGATGAAGACTGGACTGATCCTGAAGACCACCATCATTGGGGTATTGACTCCTCCCTCATTATCACTTTCTGTTTAAGGGTCCAAAGTTGGAGGATGTTATCACATTATTATCACCATGTAAAAGTCTGTGCTCCAATCACATCATCCGATATAAAATGTCCAGCTGGGAGGAAATGGGTGTAACAAAAGAGAATCCATATTATGTGTATATATAGCAGTGGGGGGAGGGGGAGAGCAGAAGTAAGGAGTATGGAATGTACAACATGGAGTATATAGTGCAGGGGTCAGGAGTATGTAATGTACAACATAGTATATAGTGCAGGGGTCAGGAGTATGTAATGTACAACATAGAGTATATAGTGCAGGGGTCAGGAGTATGGAATGTACAACATAGAGTATATAGTGCAGGGGACAGGAGTATGTAATGTACAACATAGAGTATATAGTGCAGGGGTCAGGAGTATGTAATGTACAACATAAAGTATATAGTGCAGGGGTCAGGAGTATGGAATGTACAACATAGAGTATATAGTGCAGGGGACAGGAGTATGTAATGTACAACATAGAGTATATAGTGCAGGGGTCAGGAGTATGTAATGTACAACATAGAGTATATAGTGCAGGGGTCAGGACTCATAATATTGGTAATCAGTAATGAGTGGAAGCTTAAATGTTTACTGTAGACAAGTTGCAGAGATCCCACACCGCTGCCTCCCATCTCCTGAGACTGCACTCAGTGACTTGGGTCTGAGACTATACAGACATATCCCTCCACCCGGCACAGCCAGCAGACAACTGAGCAAGGAACCCTGGGAGAATTGTTCTGTCAGAGATCTTGCTGGACTCATAGACATCTATGGTGAACATCAACATTTTGCTGCCAGCTGAACCCCAGAACCTCCATAAATCCAGTCTAGAGACATAAATTGTGTCTGCAGCACAGAGAAGGAAGATTATCCGAGAGAAATCCAGGAATACAGGACGGGGAACACAGCTCAGGAAAGTGACCAGGGGATTACAGGCTGATATCACCCAGTCCCCGCCCTACTCTGGACCAATCAGTGAGCAGTATGGGTGGAGGAATGGATTTAGTGTTCATGACCCACCTGTGCTGATCTCTGTAGGAGTGTCCTCCTCTATAAATGTCCCCGTTATTCCATCCTCCTCCATAGACTGCTGATCATCCCTCACATACGCCTCTTCTTCTTCTGCTTTCACCTCAAATTCTATATCGATTGGATCTCCACTCTAAATCAAGGAAATCAGAGAAAATATCATCTGTAAAATATAAGGTCACATAAAATATCCACACATTGTCTCTATGAATCCATGTTCTAGATTCTCCATCCCACCAACCTTGTAATGGTGAGGGATGGTGTGACCTTCCTGTGTGGAATCCTGGGAATACAGAGGACGGGGACATCTCTCTGGGGGGTTCCTGGTATTAGGTGGCTCCATCATATCCTTGTGTCCTTCTGAAAACTCCTCCATCACTCCATACTCCTCATCCTCCTCTTTATACTCTTCTTTAACATCAATATTATCATCCCCGAGGATTCCACTCTGAAAGATATAATAAAACATTCATTGTAACAAACATGCTGTGTATAAATCACAACTACCAATAATTGTCATCATCTACCTGATGATGGTGAGGGATGGTGTGACCTTCCTGTGTGGAATCCCGGGAATACAGAGGACGGGGACATCTCTCTGGTGGGTTCCTGTAGCTGGATGACTCCACCATGGTGTCCTGGTACAGATCTTTGTGTTTCTTTAGAAGCTCTGACTCCTCCATCCCCCCATCCTCATCCTCCTCCTCTTTTATCTCTTCTTTAACCTCAACTTTAGGATCTCTCAGGTTTCCACTCTGAATATATAATAAAAATGCCATCAATGGTAACAATGCAGATAATGTACAGATCCTAATGATACTATCAGTGATTGTTCCTCATCTACCTGATGATGGTGAGGGATGGTGTGACCTTCCTGTGTGGAATCCCGGGAATACAGAGGACGGGGACATCTCTCTGGTGGGTTCCCATGACTGGATCCATCTGTAGGAAACACACACACTGACTGAATCCATTGTTTCTATGTGTTTATCAGATGATGGGGGATCTAGGTGGATCCTCCGTACTGCTCTCTCCTTTACAATAAAGTCTCCTCTTACCCGGTGATGTGAGGGGCGGCTGATTGTCCATCATGACGTCCTTGTAGAGATCCTTGTGTCCTTCTAAATACTCCCACTCCTCCATGGAGAAATAGACAGTGACACCCTGACACCTTATAGGAACCTGACACACACAATGATACAGTCACCATCCAGACACATCCCTTGTCTGTTACTGGAGAATGTCCCAGAATTCCCGGCACCGCTCACCTCTCCTGTCAGCAGCTCAGTGATCTCTCTGGTGACTTCTAGAATCTTCTTCTTCTTTCTCTCTTCTATCAGGGAGGGAGGTGGAGGCAATGTGATGTCATATGATCTCCAGACTTCACAGGAGGAAAACTCTACATCTGAACACAAATAGTCACATCAAA
Source organism: Staurois parvus (assembly GCF_062004578.1). Classification (NCBI taxonomy): domain Eukaryota; kingdom Metazoa; phylum Chordata; class Amphibia; order Anura; family Ranidae; genus Staurois; species Staurois parvus. Next base: position 5,163,013 of record NW_028317987.1, read on the forward strand.
TGATATTCCCAGAATCCTCCTCACCTCTCCATTCAGGTCTCCGTTTTATTAAAGCCCCACTTCAGGCTGAGGTATAATTCCCCCCCACAGGACCCCCACACTACGCAGGGTATAGGCTTGTTGCAGCATTCTGATGTCATTACATACAACGCAGGACCAACAGTCCCACTTTACATGTGAGGATACCAAGGGGCCCCACATCCTAAGAGCATCAGAAAAAAGTCAAGATGGAGGAACATTGGGAGGAGGAGCTGTGAGGTCAGTGTGATGTCATAGGATTCTCTGACTCTGGATGGAGGGACATTGGGAGGAGGAGCTGTGAGGTCAGTGTGATGTCATAGGATTCTCTGACTCTAGATGGAGGGACATTGGGAGGAGGAGCTGTGAGGTCGGTGTGATGTCATAGGATTCTCTGACTCTGGATGGGGGGACATTGGGAGGAGGAGCTGTGAGGTCAGTGTGATGTTATAGGATTCTCTGACTCTAGATGGAGGGACATTGGGGGGAGGAGCTGTGAGGTCAGTGTGATGTCATAGGATTCTCTGACTCCGGATGGAGGGACATTGGGAGGAGGAGCGGTGAGGTCAGTGTGATGTCATAGGATTCTCTGACTCTAGATGGAAGGACATTGGGAGGAGGAGCTGTGAGGTCAGTGTGATGTCATACGATTCTCTGAGTCTGGATGGAGGGACATTGGTGGAGGAGCTGAGAGGTCAGTGTGATGTCATAGGATTCTCTGACTCTGGATGGAGGGACATTGGGAGGAGGAGCTGTGAGGTCAGTGTGATGTCATAGGATTCTCTGACTCTGGATGGAGGGACATTGGGAGGAGGAGCTTTGGGGGGGTGCTCTGTGAGGTTTCTGTACATTGCTCCCAGGTGCACCCCATTTCTCCAAACATGAAAGATGAACTTTGTCTTTGGGCTTTGCCAGGACACATCATATTTCTCAGATCTCTGTGTATTCCGGAGACTTTATTGATCACATTTTAGGATGAATATCTGAGACTGGGATCATTATGGAGAAATATGCTTTCAGGACATTTTTATTATTATTATTATTATACAGGATTTATGGCGCCAACAGTTTGCTCAGCGCTTTACAATGTAATGGGAGACAATACAGCAACAATACAGTTCAATACAAGAGGGTTTGGAGGGTCCTGCTCCTTGGAGCTTACAATCTAGGAGGGAGGGGCTAGTGGTACAAAAGGTAGTAACTGTGGGGGATGGACTGGTAGGAGGAGTAGAAGATTCCAGTATTAGCTGAGGGCAGGATAGGCTTCCCTGAAGAGAGAGGTTTTCAGAGATAGCCTAAAAGTGAGCAGAGTAGGCGATAGTCTGATAAAATGGGGTAGAGAGTTCCAGAGGATGGGGGAAGCTCTGGAAAAGTCTTGGAGCTGAGCATGGGAGGAGGAGACAAGGGAGCTAAAGAGCAGGAGGTCATGCGAGGAGCAGAGAGTACGGTTTGGGTGATATTTGGAGACAAGATCGGTGATATAATTTGGGGCAGAGTTATAAATGGCTTTATATGTTATTGTTAATGTTTTGAATTTTATCCGTTGGGCAATGGGAAGCCAGTGGAGGGATTGGCAGAGAGGAGTGGAGGACAGTAAGTGGAATTGGGGAGAGGGATTGGCAGAGAGGGGTGGAGGACACTGAATGGAGACCAGTGAAGGGATTGGCAGAGAGGGGTGGAGGACACTGAATGGAGGCCAGTGGAGGGATTGGCAGAGAGGGGTGGAGGACACTGAATGGAGGCCAGTGGAGGGATTGGCAGAGAGGGGTGGAGGACACTGAATGGAGGCCAGTGGAGGGATTGGCAGAGAGGGGTGGAGGACACTGAGTGGAGGCCAGTGGAGGGATTGGCAGAGAGGGGTGGAGGACACTGAGAACGGTTAGTAAGGTGGATGAGTCTGGCAGCAGCATTCATGATAGAATGAAGAGGGGATAGCCTGCGATGAGATCGGCCAATGAGGAGGGAGTTACAATAGTCAAGGCGAGATATAACAAGGGAGTGAATAAGTTGCTTAGTGGTTTCCGAGGTTAGGAACGGGCGTATCTTGGAGATGTTCCGGAGGTGAAGTCTACAAGATTTGGACAGCGATTGGATTTGGCGGTGAAAGGACAGATGGGAGTCTAGGATTAAACCTAGTACCCTGGCATGAGGGGAGGGACTGATGGGTGTATTATTGCTCTTGATGGAGAAGTTGGGGGAGGGGGCACAGGCTGGGGGGAATACTAAGAACTCAGTTTTGGAAAGATTGAGTTTGAGGAAGTGGAGTGACATCCATGCCAATATGTCACTTAGTAGGTAAGTAATGCGAGAGGAGACTGAAGGGGTGAGGTGAGGAGGAGACTGAAGGGGTGAGGTGAGGAGGAGACTGAGGGGGTGAGGTGAGGAGGAGACTGAAGGGGTGAGGTGAGGAGGAGACTGAAGGGGCGAGGTGAGGAGGAGACTGAAGGGGCGAGGTGAGGAGGAGACTGAAGGGGTGAGGTGAGGAGGAGACTGAAAGGGTGGGGTGAGGAGGAGACTGAGAGGGGTGGGGTGAGGAGGAGACTGAGAGGGGTGAGGTGAGGAGGAGACTGAAGGGGCGAGGTGAGGAGGAGACTGAAGGGGCGAGGTGAGGAGGAGACTGAAGGGGCGAGGTGAGGAGGAGACTGAAGGGGTGAGGTGAGGAGGAGACTGAAAGGGTGGGGTGAGGAGGAGACTGAAGGGGTGAGGTGAGGGGTAGAAAGATAGATTTGTGTCATCAGCATAGAGATGGTACTTAAAGCCATGGGAGTTTATCAAGTGACCAAGGGAGGAGGTGTAGATGGAGAAGAGAAGGTGTCCATGGACAGAACCTTGAGGGACCCCTACAGAGAGAGGGAGTGGAGAGGGGGAGAGAGAGTTATAGGTAACGCTGAAGGAGCTCTGCGATAGGTAGGAGGAGAACCAGGAGAGAAGAGATGACAATGTATTGATGAGAGTGACAAAGTCGTCTTGTTTGGCAACATGGAGGGAAGAATTTTATGTGAAGAAAGCAGATTTATATCGGGTGAATGCTTGCTGGGATTTAAACATACATAAAATAGTGAAGCGCTATATAAACCCAAATCCTAATCATAAATAAAAATTCATACTTAATTGTGCAAAATGTGTCAACATATTAGTGCTCAGTGGTAAAAATGACCCGCAAACGGGAATAAACTATCCTTAATGTGACACCACTACACAAAGAATATATAGAAATAAATAAAGTTCAAGTGATATAAAGAAGAATATATCGAATGCATTAACAATATATTTTACAAAACTAATAACCACTCAATATTAAATGACATCAGAATGTGAATCAATGCAAAAAAACCATCCGTGAATATTCAAAATATAAAGTCCATGCAAGTGAAACTGTCAAAAGGTGATCTTCACTCTGGTGAAAAAATCCTCAAATGTCAGCAATGCTGCTCCCCTCCACACACTGACCACACAGGGCCAAAGGCTAGTAACCTCCTGTGTACCAGATCCTCATAAATATGCTCCTCATCCAGGGACCACAGGATAAATGGAGATCCTCCCAAGCGTACCTTATCCACTCCACCTCCCCTCCAGGGCATATAAGTGACACACAGAAAGATCCTTCCATAGTGCAGTATTGTTTATTGTAAGAATGGATACAAGTTATATTGCATCACGTGTTATGAGGTGATGCATGTCCCTGGATGAGGAGCATATTTATGAGGATCTGGTACACAGGAGGTTACTAGCCTTTGGCCCTGTGGGGGTCAGTGTGTGGAGGGGAGAAGGCATTGCTGACATCTGAGGATTTATTCACCAGAGTGAAGATCACCTTTTGACAGTTTCACTTGCATGGACTATGACTATGGAGGAAGAGGACAGACATGATAATGGAATAAAAGGACAGACATGACTATGGAATAAAAGGACAGACATGACTATGGAGGAAGAGGACGGACATGACTATGGAGGAAGAGGACAGACATGATGGGGGGTTACTGGGTGTAAATAGAACATAACATCTTATTACCTCCTCTGCTGCCACTTCTAGCAACGTCTCCTCTCTGTTTCCTGTCTGTACCTGACATCACTTCCTGCCTGTACATGACATCACTTCCTCTCTATCTTCCATACAGACTTCCTGTCTGGGTAGAAGTGAGATCCCCACCTTGTGGAGCTCAGAGGAACTGCAGCCCCAAGAAGCGTCTGGTAGTGTGACCCCGGCCTTGTGCTGGGTGTGTATGGACTGTAGATCCTTATAGAGGGGTCACCTCCACTCCCACCAAGGGGGACAGAAATATATGACTGCCTAGTCCAGCCTTTCTCAGCCAGGGTTCCTCCAAAGGTTTCTAGGAGCTCCTTCAGCAATGAACAATTCCTGTCTCTTAGTAACAAATGGCATCAATGATGTGTAAAATCCATTTCTTGGAATACATCACAGGACACGAAGCATCTTTATAAATCCTTCCTAACACTGTTATGCCCACCTACAGGAGATCGGACATTGGCAAACAATAGACAGGATGTCCCCTTGTAGAGCATATCTCCGACATAGGAAAGGTTTGTAGCAAGCCATAGCCCATAACAGGAGGGGACGGATCTCTGGGATTCCTGAGGGACTCCAAGAAATGGATTTTACAGGTAAACCAAAAAATGTCATTTTCTTTGTCGCACATCACAGGACACAGAACATCTTTTACATTCCTTACTAACAGGGATGTCCCACCTAGAACATGAGGGGAGGACAACAAGCCAACAGGTCCCAAAAACAACCAGAAATAGGAAAGAACCTCATGCAGCAGCCTGCAAAAACCAATGTGTCCAAAGGGAAGAGTCCTTAGTGACTCCAACATCCACCTGGTAACATCATAAAGAGTGCACCGAAGACCAGGTAGAGGCTTCACCAACATGATACACTGAAGGTAGGTAGTGTCATCCCTTATAAAGGAGAACCTGTCCTTTCATACTGGAAACTGGAGCAACAAGCCGACAAATTCAGGGTAAAAACGTAGACATGGAAGCTGCGGGATCCTTCTATTCGGTCCTCAGGTGCCACAAAGAGAAATCCTGTTGCCAAATTGCGGCTGTCAACTACAGGTAACCTGATAGACAAACAAATACCCAACGTGATAAAAACCTATTCCCCCAGTTACTGAGCCTGAGGGCAAAGGGAGGTAATACACTGTCCTGGCTGAGATGAGGGTAAAGGGAGGTAATACGCTGTCCTGGCTGAGATGAGGGTAAAGGGAGGTAATACGCTGTCCCGGCTGAGATGAGGGTAAAGGAAGGTAATACGCTGTCCTGGCTGAGATGAGGGTAAAGGGAGGTAATACTCTGTCCCGGCTGAGATGAGGACAAAGGGTGGTAATACGCTGTCCCGGCTGAGATGAGGGTAAAGGGTGGTAATACTCTGTCCCGGCTGAGATGAGGGTAAAGGAAGGTAATACGCTGTCCCGGCTGAGATGAGGGTAAAGGAAGGTAATACGCTGTCCCGGCTGAGATGAGGGTAAAGGGAGGTAATACGCTGTCCCGGCTGAGATGAGGGTAAAGGAAGGTAATACGCTGTCCCGGCTGAGATGGGGGTAAAGGGAGGTAATACGCTGTCCGGGCTGAGATGAGGGTAAAGGGAGGTAACACGCTGTCCCGGCTGAGATGAGGGTAAAGGAAGGTAATACGCTGTCCCGGCTGAGATGAGGGTAAAGGAAGGTAACACGCTGTCCCGGCTGAGATGAGGACAAAGGGTGGTAATACGCTGTCCCGGCTGAGATGAGGGTAAAGGGTGGTAATACTCTGTCCCGGCTGAGATGAGGGTAAAGGAAGGTAATACGCTGTCCCGGCTGAGATGAGGGTAAAGGAAGGTAATACGCTGTCCCGGCTGAGATGAGGGTAAAGGGAGGTAATACGCTGTCCCGGCTGAGATGAGGGTAAAGGAAGGTAATACGCTGTCCCGGCTGAGATGGGGGTAAAGGGAGGTAATACGCTGTCCGGGCTGAGATGAGGGTAAAGGGAGGTAATACGCTGTCCCGGCTGAGATGAGGGTAAAGGAAGGTAATACGCTGTCCCGGCTGAGATGAGGGTAAAGGAAGGTAATACGCTGTCCCGGCTGAGATGAGGGTAAAGGAAGGTAATACGCTGTCCCGGCTGAGATGAGGGTAAAGGGAGGTAATACGCTGTCCCGGCTGAGTTGAGGGCAAAGGAAGGAAATACACTGTCCCGGCTGAGATGAGGGTAAAGGGAGGTAATACGCTGTCCCGGCTGAGATGAGGGGAAAGGAAGGTAATACGCTGTCCCGGCTGAGATGAGGGTAAAGGGAGGTAATACGCTGTCCCGGCTGAGATGAGGGTAAAGGAAGGTAATACGCTATCCCAGCTGAGATGGAAAGGTACAAACTCCTTTAGATAAAAAAAAATAATAAATAAAAGCTAAGGTAAAAAAGCCATCTTTGTGAAAGAACAAAGGGAACAAAAGGAAGGTCCTAAATGGGCTCAAACAGAGAATTCTGTAAAAACAGAAAGAGATCCCATAGAAACAATGACAGGCTGACTGGAGGAACAACATACATGACATCTAGTACCAACACATGCAACTAGAAAGTGTAATGCAATCAGCCCCTGAAAGAAGAGACTGCCAAGGCTGAAATCTGACTCTTGGTTATACACAAGGCCAGGCACACATTCACCCCCCACCCCAAGAAGGAAACCAAGACACGGACCAAAACAAGGAGGAAACCTCTTAGGTCAACAAAACACAAAATATGATTGTAAAGACCTGCGGGAAGTCTCCCTAATTTAGAATTCCTAACCTTCAAAAGAGCAGAAACAACAAAAGGCCTAGATACTTCTGTCTCTCAAAACCTTTTTGGCTGCAACAGTCAATCCAGTATGCCCACTGACACCATAAGGCTGGAAAAATCAGGCTTTGTAACAGCAGGGCTTGACTATCTGGAGATCCAAGGACTTGTGTAGAATCAAAGAAAAAACATGAAGCATGAAGTAAGGAGGGGAACAGTTCCAAAATTCTAGGGCCTGGTTCACACTGCAATGAACAGCTGCCGGAGGTCTTTACCTCTCAGCCTTTGGGCTGGGTACATTCCCCTTGCCGTACCATCTGGTAGCCTGGTGTAGCGATTCCTCAGTTTGCTGGTCCATCCTATGTGGACTATCTGTGTGGTATTACATTGCTACCCAGAGGACTATTTTGTTGTGCTGTGTCTTGTTATCCCTACTCTGCCCTCATGTTCCCTAATAAACACTAATATGTTGGGTTTTGTGTGATCTGCCTCCATTTGCTCTCTCTCTGCCTTCTTAGTTCATCACAAACTGCCAGCAGTGGGACAAGAGCACTGGAGATGGATCACAAGAATCTGCACATCATGGATAGATGTCCCAACCTACAAGAAAAGGCTGGAGAGTTGGGTCTCAGCTACAAGGGACTTTCTAAAGAACAGCTGGTCTGGATACTGGAGGAAGCTGGCCAACAGGAGTTGAGCACCGACGTGGGTCAGGCACCACCCTGGGAGTATGTACCAGAGCTACCCAGGAAAGCCAGTAAGAACCCATGGGTTATCTGGTACTTGAGATGGCCATTTTGGGGGAGGGTGCCACAACAGAAAGGAAACTTGCAGTCACTGAAAATACACAAAAGAGACAAACAGAGTAGGAGGCTACAAAGAACAGAGAAGCCACCTCTGTCCCTGTCCCTGTGGTACGGGAAACCCAAAGAATCTCCAGCAAATACTTTAAGTCTTACAAAGAACATACTAGAGATGTGGAAGGGTTCGTTCAGGACTTTGAACACCAATGCAAGCTGCTGGAAGTACCTCCCATGTGGCAGGTCTGCTAGATGAAGGGGCCGCTGAGGCCTATCACATGATGGATCCCATAAAGAAATGCAGCTATGAGTAAATAAAAAGGGCAGGGATGGATGCGGTATCACATAGTCTTATTGGGACCAGTTTCAGACTACCCCTCACCTCCCAGAGACCTCTTTTAAAATGTTTGTGCATAAGTTGTGTTTAGCCTGTCGTCGATCACTGGCAGGGGATAAAGGGACCTCCCTTTGAGGAAATTATTCATGTGATCCTGAAGGAGCAGTTGTTGTTCAAGTGTTCCCCTGAGCTCCAAAAGTGGGTGTGTGAATGGAAACCCATCACTCTAGAGGAAGCAGCAACCTCCCCACTGCTGGATGAGTCCCCAGATAGCGCTGCTTCCTCAACCAAATCTCTCCGACAATCCAGTTCCCCCACAGAAGGTCCCCAGGCCTACTATAGAGAGACTCTGCTTTGGCTGTGGACAAACCGGTCACTACCAGGCCAGCTGCTCTGTTAGAAAAAGACTCTCAGGTCCACCTCTCCCAAGCTGGTACACTATGTGGATATGTACCAAACTTCTGAAGAAATGCCACTCGAACCCCAGCCCTCTGGTCACCCTTGGACCACCCATGCTACAGATGTGGACAACGCAGGCATCTCCAGGCTAGATTCCCAAGGAACTTCACCCTCCCCAGACTCAAAACACCTGTCCTGATCCCAGTGTAACTCTGGTGCCAGAAGGAAAGAGCCTTTCACCATCTTAAAGTGAATTGATGCTTCCAACAACAACTGGTGCCCTTCTAGGAGTTTATGGAGTCCAGCCACTTACTCCAAGATAAAGCAGAAGCAGTTACAGGAGCTCTGCATAGATGTACAAAAAGTCATTGGTTTCTGTGATACAGGTGCTTTCCTGACCATCATTGATCTGTGTGGTGAATTCGACAGGGGATTTCGTCTGTTGGGGTAATGGCAGGACTTTCTTTTGATATTCTCCAAGGGAATGACCTGTGAGAACTTAATTGTCTGTTTCTAAGGAGTGTGACCCAGAGCGCTAGGAGTAGAGCACAAATCTGGGACAGGCTTAATGCAAGACGTAAATTCATCAAGGATCTACCCTGTTAACTATGTAAAGGTTCAGGTCAATCCCACCAACATCCCAAGGTTTAGGGGAGGACCTCTTGGTTTGGAAAACAGGTGGACATAAAGGAAGAGCACCCCAAACTTGATGCTGTAGATGGAGACAGCGGGGTCACATGCAGGCTATCTGTCCCAAGAGTTGTAGGGAGATGTCCAACTTTACAGCTGCAGTTTGGTGTAGAGATAATGTTAGTGGATCAAATTATCCTCCCAGCACTTCAAATGTGTCCCTAAACCAACCACTTCCATACCCCAAAGTGATGTCCTGCTGGAAAGAGCTTTAATAACCATGTGATCCTCAGATGAAAAGCCACCCCATGGATACTTTTGTAGTTTTTCTGCTGAACTGGGACATGTACCTTGCAGAGGCATGTTGAGGCCTCTTGCTGGTACATGTTTGGAAGGGGCAGGGGTTGTACATTACTCAGCGCTGTACATTACAATGGGAGACAATACATGAGACAGTACAGTAACAATACAATACACGAGGTGTTCGAGGGCCCTGCTCCTTGGAGCTTACAATCTAGGAGGGGAGGGGGGGATAGTGGTACAGCAGGAAAAGCTGTGGGGGATGGAGTGGTAGGAAGAGTGAAGGAGATCGGCACTTAGCAGGGGGCGGGGTAGGCTTCCCTGAAGAGATGGATTTTCAGGGTGCTCCTAAAGGAGAGGAGAGTAGGTGATATGAGTGTATAACATCTATAAACATTATATAGGAAAAGCAAACCTGTCATAACATGAACTATCCATTACTTATCTTTTGGAAAGGTAATATTCCAATATTTTAGTAACCCCCTTTATCTCAGTATATACATCCAGAGTCCACCACTGGTGAAAATATTTCCTCCAAAAATGTCACGTCATATATGGCTATTAAAAGTCCGCAGAGGGCAGAATCCTGGCAGAATCAGATGGTAGAATGTGGCGGAATCAGAATATTAGTACAGACAACACAGCACAGTTCAGTGGTTTGGGACTCACGCTAACTCATCCTTTAGTTTAACCCCTTCCCGCCGGCACCTCCCGGCCCTTTAAGAGTTCCAGAAGCCAGGAGGCGGGGTCTACAGATCATGTGACCGCCATGACGCGTTGTCAGGGTGGTCACATGATTGGGAAAGGTCCCGATTGAAAGAGCAGCCCGGGACCTTTGTGTGAGTACCAGACATGTGGGCTGGGAGCGTGCAGGGTGCGTGCAGGGTGCGTGTAGGGTGCGTGCTCTCAGCACATATGTTTTTTGTTAATTGCACGCAAATGTGCGGCCCGGCGTAAAGGGGTTAATAACCCCTGGTTCACATCTGTGCGGGTGGTGCCGCTGTGGGACTCACACAAATACCTGCACCACCCACGCAGAGGAATGCGGGACCCGCAGGCGGATACCATTCATTTTAATGGCCTGTCGCCCGCACTGGAAATCCCAACTGTATTGGGAACCTTGGTTCCCGCGCGGCTGTGATTTCCCAAGTGAATGGACTCCCAGGGCACAGGAGTCCATTCAAATTAATGGTCTCTCGTGCCTGTGCAAACCATGGACTGCATGACTGCACAGATGTGAACGGGGGGGTAAAGAGCCCGCTGTTATGAGCAGCAGAAACTTCTATAGCTCTGGTCATCAGAATGAGAAATCCATTATGATTGCTTAGCAAAATCCAAAAACGAGACCGCACTCCATGGAGATCCCACTGGCAAGTCCACCGTGTATAGCTGGAAGCCGACACAGTCCCCGCCCTTACACCAGACCCCCCGACATGTTTCACCCATCTTATGGCTTTATCATAGACCTTGGAGGGGCAAAACCTGTTGACCAGCTTAAGCCTGTATTGCAATATATGTGAAATATCCCTATTTATTGCATAGTCTGCTTGAAGGGTATATACCAGTGTGCAGAGGGGCCCCAGAATGTCCGGGGTCACACTAACAGATGCTTCTCGGGGCTGCAGTTCCTCTGAGCTCCACAAGGTGGGGATCTCACTTCTACCCAGACAGGAAGTCTCTATGGAAGACAGACAGGAAGTGATGTCAGGTAAAGACAGGAAGTGATGTCAGGTACAGACAGGAAGTGATGTCAGGTACACTCAGGACGTTCTAGGGAGAGGTGAGTCAGGAGGAAGCAGAGAGGAGAATCTGGCAGCAGAGGAGGTAATACGTAGATTAACCCCTTCAGGGGGAGGAGTTGATGATAATATATTTGCTCCCAAAGCTGGCCTACATGGTTCAGTTTTATCGTTCAGCCAGCGGGATGACCATAAAAACTGAAGTGATTCCTCCATCCACACATTGGAGGTGGATGGGGGAATCCTCCCCGCTGCACTCTTGTATTCTGACAATGGGGGGACTCCTCTGCTCTCAGAATACACGGATCAGCACTGAAGCTATTGGCTGCAGCCGCTGGGGGAGTGGCTTTTATCCGGCAGTGGCCACACATGGATGGAAATGTGAGCGATCCCTGCTGAACCAGCTGAATTTCCATGGATCTATTGTCACCTTCAGTGACTTCCTCCCCTCCCCCTCATCTCCTTCATGATGGAAGTCATGCTGAGATCATCTCCCATTGGCTGAGCAATATTCTCATTTGTCTCTCAGATTGATTTTCTGTGTAGTGACCCCGGCTTGGTCTCTTGGATGCGCTCGTCTGTTGCTTGCCCTGACCTTTCTCCTGATTCCTGGATCTCCTCCTCATCTCTCCTCCATATCCTCTTACACAGCTTTTCTCCACACCTGCAGTGACCCTGGGGGGAGGAAACTTGGCACCAGCACGCCGCCAAATCCATCCCCACCATTAGGGGCTCTGGAGACAATTGTCTGCTACTTACACTCCGTTCCTCCGCACGTCACCTGATCACATGACAGCTTACTTCCACAGATTCCGGACAGATTTCTGGATGGTAAAGGTCAAAGGTCACTCTTCAGTTTAGGAGAGGTAGGACGCACCCAGGAACAAGGATTTGGTTTGCATGGGAGTCTCATATAGAGGACCCCTCAAATCTCCCTATCTAAATGTCCCTCCATCCAGAGTCTATATGTCCTATGACATCACACTGACCTCGCAGCTCCTCCTCCCAATGTCCCTCCATCCAGAGTCAGAGAATCCTATGACATCACACTGACCTCACAGCTCCTCCTCCCAATGTCCCTCCATCCAGAGTCTATATGTTCTATGACATCACACTGACCTCACAGCTCCTCCTCCCAATGTCCCTCCATCCAGAGTCAGAGAATCCTATGACATCACACTGACCTCACAGCTCCTCCTCCCAATGTCCCTCCATCCAGAGTCTATATGTCATAGGATTCTCTGACTCTGGATGGAGGGACATTGGGAGGAGGAGCTGTGAGGTCAGTGTGATGTCATAGGATTCTCTGACTCTGGATGGAGGGACATTGGGAGGAGGAGCTGTGAGGTCAGTGTGATGTCATAGGATTCTCTGACTCTGGATGGAGGGACATTAGGAGGAGGAGCTGTGAGGTCACTGTGATGTCATAGGATATATAGATTAACCAAAATTATTGGTAGTTGTGATTTATACACAACATGTTTGTTACAATGAATGTTTTATTATATCTTTCAGAGTGGAATCCTCGGGGATGATAATATTGATGTTAAAGAAGAGTATAAAGAGGAGGATGAGGAGTATGGAGTGATGGAGGAGTTTTCAGAAGGACACAAGGATATGATGGAGCCACCTAATACCAGGAACCCACCAGAGAGATGTCCCCGTCCTCTGTATTCCCGTGATTCCACACAGGAAGGTCACACCATCCCTCACCATCATCAGGTAGATGATTGACAACTGAAGTTCTGCTTTATAAACAGGTTTGTTTGTTACAATAATTTATTTATTTCAGAGTGGAATCCTCGGGGATGATAATATTGTTGTTAAGGAAGAATTTATAGAGGAGGATGAGGAGTATGGAGTGATGGAGGAGTTTTCAGAAGGGCACAAGGATATGATGGAGCCACCTAATACCAGGAACCCACCAGAGAGATGTCCCCGTCCTCTGTATTCCCAGGATTCCATACAGGAAGGTCACACCATCCCTCACTATTACAAGGTTGGTGGGCTGGAGAATCTAGAACATGGACTTGTGACAATTTGTGCATTTTTCATGTTAGTTTATATTTTACAGATGATATTTTCTCTTACTTATTTTAGGGTGAAGATCTGATAGATATAAAAGTTGAGGTGAAAGCAGAAGAAGAAGAGGCGTATGTGAGGGATGATCAGCAGTCTATGGAGGAGGATGGAATAACGGGGACATTTATAGAGGAGGACACTCCTACAGAGATCAGCACAGGTGGGTCATGAACACTAAATCCATTCCTCCACCCATACTGCTCACTGATTGGTCCAGAGTAGGGCGGGGACTGGGTGATATCAGCCTGTAATCCCCTGGTCACTTTCCTGAGCTGTGTTCCCCGTCCTGTATTCCTGGATTTCTCTCGGATAATCTTCCTTCTCTGTGCTGCAGACACAATTTATGTCTCTAGACTGGATTTATGGAGGTTCTGGGGTTCAGCTAAATATTAATTCATTGACTCTGCTACACCTAGGCACCTGTCAGAGCCTGGACCTGAACCCAGGAACTCTACTGTGTCTGGCAGAAACTCTTCTCACTGAGTTACCTGATATAATGGAAGGCACTCTGCTTATCCATTGCTGTGTTTTCTGCTGAGCCTTGAACTCTTTGCTCCTCCCATGAACTTCCTGATTTAAGCCATGTCTCTACACTTCCTGTTTGGCAGATTATTGTGCCTTCTCCATCCAATATCTTGCCCTTGTCTCTCCTGCTACCGTCTGTAGCTTTGCTATTGACCTTTGGCTTGTTCCTGGGCTATGATTCTGCTTCATCCCAACCTGGAACCACTTGTTACTGACCCTTGGCTTGTTTATTGACTACTACTACTGTGACCTGGTACTAACACGCAGCAAAACCCATACCCACCATCTGGAGCTCTGGTGATACTGGTTAGTGCTTAGACCCCGCACCTCAGGTGAGCCTACGTCATCTGTCAGGGTGACCTGCCTGTATACCTATCCTGTTGGCTGGTCTTCTGCTATAACTACTGGTCTCTGAGCCTGACCTCTGACCGGCACAGGAAAATCTGACCCAAACATGGAGGCCGCTATAGCAAATACTGTGGCTCCTTTCAGGCACCAACTTTCAGAACTGCAAGAGTTCGGTGTTACCTACCAAGAAAAATGTTCTGGAAAGTGTGTTAAAGGGGCAACAGGAGGAAATCCATGACTGTAAAGACGATTGCTGGACTTATGTTCCCGCGATGTTGCTAACACAGGCATGCCTCTGTCAGTCAAGTTCAATGGAGACCGACGCCATTACAGAGGTTTCCTTAACCAATGCCACATTTTTTTCCAGATGCAACTTGCTGCATTTAATTCTGAGAAATAGAAAGTATTGTTTGTTATAAACCTCCTGACTGAGGAAGCCCTAGCTTGGGCCTCTCCCCATATAGAACATGACTGCATTGAACCAGGACTTTGAGGATCCCAACCATTGTGCTACTGCTGAAGCAAAGCTGCATAGTTTACTGCAGGGTAGACGCTGTTTCTGAGTACACAGATGAATTCTGATGATTGATCTCAGATACCACCTGGAACTCAGCAGCACAAAAGAATCAGTTCTGTCAAGGGCTCTCTGAATAGGTAAATGATGAGCTCACCAGAGTAGAGACTCCTAATGATCTGGAAGCTTTCATCCAATTATGCATCTGAATTGATCAGAGACTTACAGAAAGGAGGAAGGAGGGACTGGGAATGTTTGGAAGTAATGGTGACATACGTTTTCCTACTGATCAGTTCATTCACAAGGATCTAAAAGTTTCTCCAGATTCTAACACATCCAACCTATGCAGGTAGATGCTATTAAGTAATCCATTTCTACTCAAAAGAAAGAGAAGACGTTTGGAGAACTTATGTCTGTATTGTGGGGACTCTGGACATTACGCAGTTAATTGTCACAGCAAAGTTAAAAGAACAATTGCTGCGATTGATAGTATATTATTATTATACAGTATTTATAAAGCACCAATAGTTGGCTCAGCGCTGTACATTACAAAGGGGACAGAACATGTGACAGAACAATACCAATACAATGCAAAACATGAGGGGATCGAGGGCCCTGATCCTGGGAGCTTACAATCTAGGAGGGAGGGGATGGTGGCACAGGAGGAGATAGCTGTGGGGGATGGAGTGGTAGGAAGAGTGGAGGAGGTTGGCAAGTTAGCAGGGGGTGGGGTTGGCTTCCCTGAAAAGGTGGGTTTTCAGGGTGCACCTAAAGGAGAGGAGGTGATAATCTGATGGGTTGGGGCAGGGAGTTCCAGAGGATGGGTGACACCCTGGAGAAGTCCTGGAGGCGGGCATGGGAGGAGGAGACCAGGGAACTAGAGAGAAGGAGGTCTTGTGAGGAGCGGAGTGTGCGTGTTGGGCGGTACTTGGATATTAGGTCAGTGATGTAGTTCGGGGCAGTATGGTGGACAGCTTTGTACGTCAGTGTTAGGATTTTGAATTTGATCCGTTGTACAATCGGAAGCCAGTGGAGGGATTGGCAGAGGGGGGTGGTGGAAACAGAGCGGTTGGAAAGGTGAATGAGTCTGGCAGCCGTATTCAGGATGGACTGAAGCGGGGATAGCCTGTGGCGAGGCAGGCCAGTGAGGAGGGAGTTGCAGTAATCAAGTCGTGATATGATGAGGGAGTGGATGAGCTGTTTAGTGGTTTCTGGGGTTAGGAACGTGCGGATTTTGGCGATGTTGCGGAGGTGGAGTCTGCATTTTGCGGAGGCGGAGTCTGCATGTTGCGGAGGTGGAGTCTGTACGAGTTTGTTAAAGATTGGACTTGGGGCTGGAAGAATAGGTTGGAGTCCAGAATGACACCAAGTACTCTAGCCTGCGGGGCGGGTTTGATGGTGGCATTGTTGGACTTCATGGAGAAGTCAATGGGGAGTGGTGTGCGGGCTGGGGGGAAGACAAGAAACTCGGTTTTGGAGAGGTTCAGTTTAAGGAAGTGGAGCGACATCCAATCTGATATGTCGCTCAGTAGGTGTGTGATTCGGGCAGAGACTGAGGGGGTGAGGTGGGGGGTTGAGAGATAGATTTGTGTGTCGTCGGCATAGAGGTGGTAGTTGAAGCCGTGAGAGTGTATGAGTTTGCCAAGGGAGGAGGTGTAGATGGAAAAGAGAAGGGGCCCGAGGACAGAGCCTTGAGGGACCCCAACAGAGAGGGGGAGTGAGGGGGAGGTGGTAGCATTATATTTAACGCTGAAAGAGCGTTGTGACAGGATGAGAGCCAGGAGAGAGCAGAATCTCTGAGGCCGAGGGAGTGTTGTTTTTTGAGGAAGAGGGGGTGGTCGACTGTGTCGAAAGGAAAGGTCAAGGAGTAGGAGCACTGAATAGTGGCCATTAGCTTTGGCAGTTATAAGGTCGTTGGAGAGTTTGAGTAAGGCAGTTTTGGTGGAGTGTAGGGGACGGAAGCCAGACTGTAGGGGATCGAGGAGATTGTTGTTGTTGAGGTGAGAGCTTAGGCGAGTGTAGAAGAAGGAGTTTGGATGTGAATGAGAGCAGGGAGATGAGTCTGAGGTTGTTCGGGTCATTGGGGTCCAATGAGGAGATGGGGTTGGAGGGAGTTTGAGCAGCAACAAAGTCTCTGCAGAGTGTGTTGAGGGAGAGGGGTGATGAGGGGGTAGCTGTGTGAGAGGGGACGGGTTTGGGGGGAGTGTGAGCTGTGGCGATGTCCTTGCGAATTGTGTCAATCTTGTTTTTGAAGTGATTGGCAATCTCAAGGGCGGTGAGTGAGGTGCTGGGTGGAGGTGGGGGTGGTGAGAGTAGAGAGTTGAAGGTGGAGAAGAGTCGGCGAGGATTGGAGGAGAGGGTCTTGATGAGGGTCAGGAAGTAGGCTTGTTTGGCTGCGTGGAGGGAGGAGGTGTAGGTGTGGAAGGCAGATTTGTATCGGGTGAAGGCTTGTTGGGATTTGGTTTTGCGCCATAGTCGCTCCAGGGCACGACTGTGTCGCTTGAGAGTTTTGGTGTGCTCAGTCTGCCAGGGCTGGAGCGGTCGGGGTCTGATGTTTCGTGTGGTTAAAGGCGCTAGTGAGTCAAGGGCTGTTGACAGCGCGTTGTTATAGGCAGTCATAGCCAGGAAAAGGCAGGACAGGGGGAGGATGCTGTCATGGAGTTGATCAGCTGCAGAGTGGAGGGGGGCAGGGTTCAGGTTGCGGAGGTTACGGCTGGTGGTAGTATGACATTTGGAGGGGTAGGCGTTAGAGGACAAGGAGATAGAGAAGGTGATAAGGTTGTGGTCAGAGAGAGGGAAGGGGGTGTTAGTGAGGTTGTGGGGAGCGCAGCGGTTGGAGAAGACAAGGTCCAGGATACTTCCGTCGGAGTGTGTGGTGGATTGTATGCACTGTGCAAAGGAGGAGGTTAAGTGGAGGAGTTGGGATGTGTCCGGGTTGTCAATGTTGACAGGGATGTTGAAATCCCCAAGTATAGTGCCTGAACAAATAAACTCCATTACCAGTCTATCTCCCCATTGATTTATGAAGACATAAAAGTTGATTCTATGCAGTCTCATTTTGTTGTCCCTATCATTCTTATCACTGAGGGCCATGAAATTCCATGTTCTGCTATGCTGGACTCTGGGGTCGGGCGGAACTTTATGGACATAGAATTTGCCCACAACAACAATAATCTCCCAAGAAACAAATCTGCCCCATTGATATGGAGACGGTTGATGGTTCACCTTTAGGACCGGTGTTGCCCATGAAACGGTTCCCCTGGTACTCTAATTTGAGGCTGACCATTATGAGACCATCAGCTCTCAGCTGATTACATCCCCTAAATTTCCTGTCCTCCTGGGCATTCCTTGATTTTCTACCCATAACAACTCCACCAATTGGGGAGAACGGACTATACATTTTATGTCCCCTCATTGCAAGGAGCATTGTAGGGAACCATGTTGTACAAGTTTTCTACCAATCAGGGAATCACAAGTTGATGTAACTACCCAGTCATATGACAACCTGCCTCCACAATACTATGAGTTCCGAGATATCCATGATAAAAAGAATGACAATCAATTACCTCCTCCTCACCCTTACGATTGTCCCATTGATCTGCTTCCAGGGTCAGAAATACCATTCAGCCGCCTTCTCAATCTGTCAGAACCTGAATTAAAGGTGCTCAGGGATGGCTTGATGAGAATTTGAGAAGGGCTTTATCAGACCCTCAACATCTCCTGCAGGGGCAGCCCTGTTCTTTGTTGAGAAAAAGGATTGCACTTTGCGTCCATGCATCGATTTCAGGGACTAGAATAAATCACTATAACCGTTACTCCCATTAATCATTGAAATGTTGGAAAGACTCCGCACTGCCAAAGTCTTTACAAAACCTGACTTACGGGGGGCATATAACCTGGTATACATTCATCAAGGAGACAAATGGAAAGCCACCTTTAGAACCAGATATGGGCACTTCGAGTCCCTAGTTATTCCTTTTGGCCTATGCAACACTCCCGCGACTTTTCAGCACTTCATCAATGATGTGTTTTGACATCTGTTGGACCAGTTTGTTATTGTATATCTGGATGACATTCTCATCCTTTCCGATAACTTGGAGGACCATCTCAAGCGTGTCTGCACTGTATTCGAAAGATTAAGGAAGAACCGACTTCAAACTGGAGAAATGTGAGTTTGAACAAACCCAGATCCAGGTCTTGGGATTTATTATCTCTTCAGAAGGAGTGAGCATGGATCCCGAGAAGATCAAGGCAGTGGTGGATTGTCCTGTACCTGGAAACGTGAAGGAAATACAATTTGTTGGATTTGCCAACTTACAGGAAATTCATAAGAAACATCTCTAAGGTAATCGCACCAATTACAGAGCTGACAAAGAAAGGAGTGCCCTTTGTATGGTCACCTGAGGCACACACTGCTTTTAGTAAGCTAAAGTTTATTTTTCATTTCTACACCAATATTGGTACATCCTGATCCTGAACTACTCTCGTTATCTCTCACCTTGACTATTGTAACTCCCTCCTCATTGGCCTACCTCATCGCAGGCTATCCCCTCTTCAGTCTATCATGAATGCTGCTGCCAGACTCATCCACCTCACTAACCGTTCTGTATCTGCCACCCCTCTCTGCCAATCCCTCCACTGGCCCCCATTCCGTGTCCTCCACCCCTCTCTGCCAATCCCTCCACTGGCCTCCATTCAGTGTCCTCCATCCCTCTCTGCCAATCCCTCCACTGGCCTCCATTCAGTATTCTCCACCCCTCTCTGCCAATCCCTCCACTGGCCTCCATTCAGTGTCCTCCACCCCTCTCTGCCAATCCCTCCACTGGCTTCCATTCAGTGTCCTCCAACCCTCTGCCAATCCCTCCAGTGGATTCACATTGCCCAACGAATAAAAGTCAAAACATTAATAACATATAAAGCCATTTATAACTCTGTCCCAAGTTACATCACCGATCTTGTCTCCAAATATCACCCAAACCGTCCTCTCTGGTCCTCCCACGACCTCCTGCTCCTCCTGAGGGAGGAGTCAATACCCCAATGATGGTGGTCTTCAAGATCAGTTCAGTCTTCGTCTTGGTTGTTCCCCCATCCTCACTCTCTGACCTCTGGTGGGGCTCAGCCCCACTGTTCTTCATGGACTTCATGGACTAAATAAGGAAGTGCAGTACTTCTTGTGTTGGTAAGATGGCGATGAGTGATAGAGGGGGTGAGGACCCTCGTCCTATAATCCCCTCATCACTGTCCCTCCTATAAAAGACAGTTCTGGTTGTTTCCTCACTCTCTGACTAAGGTCCATGAATAAAGAAATGACCTGGTAGGAGATCAGAGGAGCCATTTCCTAGTTCCCTTGAGGGTGGAATTGTAAGCTCCTCAGAGACCAAGCTGCCTGATGTGGGCGGAGTCCTGGTTTGGGGGAACCAATCAGCTCCTGTCTAGTAATCCTCTTTGTCTTTGTATTTTAGTCCATGGCCGGGAGAGGAGGAAAACCTCCGAGGATTGTCTCACTTTGTCTCCAGACTGGAAAGTAGAAGATGAGGACATCACACAGTATAGTCCAGGAGAAAACCCGGCTCCCTCCAATGTCCATCCGGCACCACCCAGTGTAGCTGGACCATCGGATTCCTCGTATCATGAGGAACCTCAGACTGTGCGGGACTGGGCCGGCCTTCCAACAGGGAAGAGCTTCTCCTGTACTGAGTGTGGGAAAGGTTTCCGTTCTAAACATGGTCTTAATGTGCATAAAAGATCTCACACGGGGGAGAAGCCGTATTCCTGTTCTGAGTGCGGGAAATGTTTTGCAGTGAAGTCCAGTCTTTGCACACATCAAAGATCTCACTCGGGGGAGAAGCCGTATTCCTGTCCTGAGTGTGGAAACTGTTTTTCACATATGTCCAGTCTTTACAGACATGAAAGATCTCACACGGGTAAGAATCTGTATTCCTGTCCCGAGTGTGCAAAATGTTTTTCAGAAAAGTCCAATCTTCACATACATCAGAGATCTCACAGGAAGGAAAATCAATATTCCTGTCCGGAGTGTGGAAAATGTTTTTCAGTGAAGTCCCATCTTTACAGACATCAGAGATCTCACACGGGGGAGAAGCCGTATTCCTGTCTTGAGTGTGGGAAATGTTTTTCAAGGAAGTCCAATCTTTACACACATCAGAGATCTCACACAGGGGAGAAGCCACTTTCCTGTCCAGAGTGTGGGAAATGTTTTTCAGACAAGTCCCATCTATACAAACATCAGAGATCTCACATGGGGGAGAAGCCGTATTCCTGTTCTGAGTGCGGGAAATGTTTTTCATGTAAGACCAGTCTTTACACACATCAGAGATCTCACACAGGGGAGAAGCCGTATTCCTGTCCTGAGTGTGGGAAATGTTTTTCAGACAAGTCCTATCTTTCCACACATCAGAGATCTCACACGGGGGAGAAGCCGTATTCCTGTTCTGATTGTGGGAAATGTTTTTCACAGAAGTCCAGTCTTTCCAAACATCAGAGATCTCACACAGGGGAGAAGCCGTATTCCTGTCCTGAGTGTGGGAAACGTTTTTCATTGAAGTCCCATCTTCACACACATCAGAGATCTCATACGGGGGAGAAGCCGTATTCCTGTCCTGAGTGTGGGAAATGTTTTTCAGCAAAGTCCAATCTTCACGCGCATCAGCGATCTCATAAGGGGGAGAAGCCGTATTCCTGTCCTGAGTGTGGAAAATGTTTTTCACGGAAGTCCCATCTTTCCAGACATCAGAGATCTCACACGGGGGAGAAGCCACTTTCCTGTCCTGAGTGAGGGAAGTGTTCCTCACTGAAGTCCTGTCTTCCTGTACATCAGGGGTCCCACACAACCCTGGAGGTGTATTAGTGCCTTGAGTGTGGGAAATGTCTTCTAGATGAATGTTGCTGGACATCCCAGCTCTCATGTGGGGAAGAAGCACCCCCTGATATACACCTCAGATATACTCCATGGCTGATCTTCATCATGGAAGAAACAGTTCATAAGGAGATCAGAGGTCCCCAAAGACATGGATGAAGTGCAGTAAATGTCGGGGTGCAGAGTGGTCAGTAGATCCTGGAGATGAAGGACACAACTTCAGCCCTTCTTGGGTGTCGGAGTTGCGTTTCCTGATAATGATATAGCGGGTTACAGAGCTAGAAGCCGGGAGAGCCCAGATCTCGTTATCGGGGAACTTTACACAGACAAGAAGAACTTCTGAAGTTGATGTCCTTCATTTCAAGGCTCTACAGAACAGTGGTGACCCCGAAGCGTCTCTCTGTCTTCAGTCCATCCTTCTCCCATCCCCCAACAGGAGGGAAGGAGAACTCCGCCCCAAACTAGGGGGGAACTTTCCTCTCATTATTTCCCTTTGCTTCTGTGTGGGTTTGGGTGGTTGGAGGAGTGCGGCACGAGAGGGAACACAGCTTGTTGTTCTATGTCTACATATGGGGTCTGGGTAGAGGGGATCCACCGGAAAATATTTCTACTCTTTGATTTTGTGCAAATCGTTTCTGTTTTCACTTTGAAGGGCGATATTATGTGTGGTTTGTAAAAGGGATTGGCCCAATAGATACCGCCCCACTTAGAGAATAGATGAACTAATATGACCAGCATTCATTCAGCCATGTCACATGTTGGGATCTTTTCTACAATACTTTGTTATAATAATGGAACACGTTGTGTATTGTATTGTACACCAATAATAATGACTCCGCCCCCACATTCCAGACAAGGGATCTTCCTGACCAATCAGATTTCTGCCTTTACTGTTTACTGATTTTTTTTCTGCAATCTTGTTAAAAGTGAAATTATAATAAAAATTGTATTGAATGAAAACAAAATGGTGTGTGTGTGCAATGATGACAACATTGTGTATCCAGAAACGGCTGGTCGGTGACACTTCCATATACAGCCCAATGAAGTGACAAGGAAGCCCTAGAACCCTTTGGAGGAACCCTGGCTGAGAAAGGCTGGACTAGGCAGTCACATATCTCTGCCCCCCTTGCAGGGTTCCCAACCCTCCGTGACTTTTATTACTGACACAACATGAACATTTACTGACGGAGGACATGTTTTACTGACATCCTGAAAAATGACAGAACTCCTGTTAGGATGTCAGACGATGGATATTGAATCCATATAACAGGACATGTGATCACTGACAATCCCCAGAACAAGCCATCTGCCTGGTTTACACCTAATAATTCAATCCATGGTGACCACAAATCAGCCCAACGCAGACACATGAAAACCAAGTTCTGCTCGGCATGTCATGGAGAGTAATGGGCACGGTCGGATGGGAGGGGCTTAGAAGAGGATGATGTCACAGACCCACCCCCTGATCACCTACCTCTAAATGAAGAAAGCAGCTGATTGGGTGAGTACACATTGCTGTGACCTCCATGCTTAGCTTCACAGTGCGGCAATTTTACCTTCACATGCCGAGTCTCACAGGTGGCACCGCCTGTCATACCATTGTGCTGAAATGTCATTGCAGCAACTCAGAATGGTCCTCAGTAGTCTGTGTGGCCCCCATGTGCTTGTATTCATGCCTGACAACGTCGGGGGAGGCTCCTAATAAGATATCACCAGCAAGACTCCCATCATCCATCCACTACACATCTGCATCAGAGGCTGGTCAGGAGCTCGGAGGAAAGGGATTCATCCCAGAAACGCGTTAGCCATTTGACCGCACTGACACTTGGAACACCTTGCTTGCCGTTGTGGCCATCGTCATTATGCAAATGATTTTTAGATACATGCTTCACCTGTGAGTCTGGTTTTATTTTTCACTCCTTCCAATAAACCTTGGATAATGCACAAGGTGTGTGCGCACCTGTTTATTCTCTATCTAGTGGCTGATCTCCCCGTCTGAGGAGGGCTGCACCCCTGAAGCATTTCCTTTGGTTGTCGCTGTCCTGGTTCCCTTGGCTTCCCTTTTGGCTGTGCATATCCTGAGGCGCTGGAGACTACATACGATATCCGGTTTGGTTGCAACCTGGTGGCGTCGGATGGACCAAAACATGATATCCTAGAGGTGTTCTGTTGGATTTAGGTCAGGTAAGTGAAAGGATTGATTTTCTTATCCCCTCAGAGACCCCCGGTCTGTGGAGAGATTCCTGGTTTATCAGCAGAATTCTGGGAACACCCCTTGAACACGGAAATAATGGCAGCTTATGTTCAGAGATGTTCAAAGTTTATTAGACATTACTAAGATTATATAGGATACAGAAATAATAAGGGGGGGGAGCGAGTTCTAAAACTGTAATTGTAAGTTTCCATCATGAGCTGACTACATGAAACATGACATATACATTTCTTGGTATAAACTGTTTTTGCTAGCTTTCTGAGAAATAGCCGGGCAAGGAAAACTTCAGGGTCATGTTATCTTTTGTTGATACATCCTTCACCAAACTAAAACAGTTCCATTAAACTTCTAATATATCTGCAAAAACCTAACTTAATACTTAAAATGGCGTACATCAACACAATGGAGGTTCTCTAGATCCTTTCAATCCCCTCTTAGATCATGAACATGATCTCAATTCTTTACCTCATTCATCAGATAACCTTCATTTGTATTTTGCGGCTTGGTAGCTCTAGCAATGCAATATAATAAGCATTTAAAACATAGATATAAAAATAAAACAAAAAACAATATCATGACTATGATTACAGCGATACCTTTCATCCATGAAAAGACGGAACCAAATCCTGATCCTAGCCAATCAAAAGGAGTCCATCCATCTTTTCCTATAGCTCTAGCTTCTTCCATCAAACCATCTACCTGTTCCCTGTGTTGCTTTATTATTTCATAATAATCTGGAACAGTCATTGTGGTATTATATATCCAAGTACAACATTCAGAATCCTCTGTCATCTCACACAGACCTGTCAGAGCAGCACTCATGCTTTCAATAGGTAATTCTTGCATCTCCAGCTGTTCTCTAATAGCTCTGGTCTCAGTATTTAGCAACCCCATGTCCTTAGAGTTCCTCTCCAGTATATCATCAATAATGTTTGTGTCATTATTTATTTTGTTCATGAGTGTTATTCCCCATCCCGTGTTGGTAGGGAACCATGACCAAACCTTATCGCCTGTAGAGAATAGATCTACCTTTTCTTGTTTGGCTTCCCTTCTCTGTCTCAGAGTTAGTTGGTGTTTTGGGTATGTACTGGCTTTTACCTGGTGTTCCTTCTGGTCTATAGCTGCCATGATTGGCACTAATTGGGCTACATAGCACCAGCCCTGGACATTACTCGGTATCCAAGGGTAACAGATCTTACCACAACAGATATAGGTATTGTTTCCCAAGGAGATCGGCAATTTTTGTATTGCAGAGCGAAATTCAGGGGTGACAACAAGTGTGAAATAAAAAAGAAGTTTTCCAAACATAGTTTTCCCCACATTGTCTTGTATCCCTTCTAAACTTTCATTCAGGGCTCTACCATTTACTTGCCAGAGACAATAACAGAGCCAATTTACTTACCACTAGGCAAAAGATCCTGACTGAGAAATTTTGCTCTTTCATCACCAACTTTTCCACCCAATATAGGGACATAGCCAAGATCATTAAGAGAAACTGGTCTATTCTCAAGAATGACCCCATTATAGGGAAACACTTACCCGAAATCCCCGATATTACTTACCGCAAGGCACCTCCTCTGAGAAAACAGGCTGGCTCCAAATATAGTCAACCCACCTAAGCAGCCATCTTTCTTTTTTGATCGGAAAGGGTTTTTCCCTTGTAATAGGTGCATGTTATGTACTCACAACGGTATTCATAAAAACCCAATCAAGACTTTCCATTCCAACACCACCGGGAGAACATATGACATTCAATCTACTATAACCTGCAACAGCACGCATGTTGTATACCTCTTAGAATGCGCATGCGACAAACAATATGTCGGTAGAACGACTAGAAGACTTCGTGATAGATTACGGGAGCACTTAAAAAATATAAAAAAGGGATTCAGAGAACACTCACTCTCCATGCATTTCCGCCAAACGCATAACAATAATCCACACTCCCTGAAATTCATAGGAATTGACATGATTCAAAGACATTGGAGAGGAACACACAAACGTAGGGCAGTCTCAAAGATAGAAACCAAATGGATTTTTTCTACTTAAAACATTTGCCCCACAAGTGTTAAATGTGGACTTGGATCTTAACTGCTTTTTAGACACTAGTTAATGGTCTTTTATTGATTGATTTTATGGCATTTTAGTCTATGTCTTTGGATTTTACCAAATTTCATTGGTACCGTGTTTGATCAACCCACGGTGCCTAGCATGAGTACCAGACACCTAAGGCCCAGATCGAATTGTTCCACTTAACATTTTATTTTATTTACCTAACCTATCTTACATTGGTTGGTGTATTTTGAGTGTTTATTGTGTTGCCACCCTTCGGCCACATTTTCTGTATATTCACACCAGCACTATTACTTATATTTTATATTTTTAATTGCATTTACATTTCATGCATGTGATGTTATTTCATGTATTTTTACATATGCATATATATTTTTATATATATTTATATATGTATATATTTTTATATGGTTACCTGTATAAGAACTACACGTGGTGTCACCTGTATAAGAATTATATGGGGTGTCACCACAATTACTTATGAAGATCGGTTTTGCAATAAATCAAAGACCGATTCTCTGCTAATAAATTATATATGAATGCCAGGTGACGCCTATATTCCTATATATATGTATTGTGTAATTTTAATATATATTACGCATTTTTTGTTAATTTATTTTTCATCAGACTATGCTATTTCTATACACATATGTGTAGTTGAATATAATCTGCCTGTATTAACATGCTTCCAACAAGGACTTATTTGCCGAATGCCTCCAATTGAGCAACCTATCCTGGGACTTGCAGTCCCACTAATTTCACCACAGGATGACTATGCTCTTGATTTCTATAGTGGCTGTGATCTATTTCTGACATTCCCTGAGTACACTAAAATCCGGTGGTCACTATAAACAATAGCCCTTTATACCGCACTGAATCTTTCCCCCTAGGTTGGTCTGTCATCCTAGACAGCAACCATAGATTGTACTTTTCCCCCTGGTAGTTCTGTCCTTAGAGGCAGTATCCATAGACTTGGACTCCATGAAAATGGCCGCCGAGCACGATCTGCGCATGCGTGGAAGATTAGCGATGACGTGATAGCGTCAGACTCCGCATGCGCGAGGCACCCGATCTGCACATGCACAGTAGTGGTAATTTGCCGCGATTAGCGTCCTCAAGCATTTTAGGCACTACACTATAAATAGGTGGCCTCTAACAGTAGCTCACTCCCTTTGACAACGTGCAATTGTCACGAAACGCATTAGGTAGATGCTACTTAACCTACCACTACTACCCACATGGTCCACATCTTTGGAATTGTGTATTGCACCATGTAAGTGCTTTATTTGTCTATTACTCCTTAATAAAAGTTATCACACTATCGGAAGCCTCTCTTTTGGGTTTATTTCTGAGCCCTGAAGGTGATTCCTGTTCCTTGAGCGCACACCGTACCCCTGGAGGTCGCTGACATAAGGATTCCACTACATACTGGATGATCGTTTATTCCACTGGACACCTGGGAATTCCACAATTGGAGAGGACGCAGACGATTCTGGTGACCACAGCAGAGACGACCACCACTCCAGCAGGTTCCCTGATCCATTGACCAGGAGTAGGTCATTTTACTCCAATGCGCTAATATCTGCGCTATCTGGTTAGTGCATTCTACAGCCACACTTCCTACCACAGATGTCACAGATTTATTTACGTCACTCCTATGATATATTGACTTTGACACCTATATCACCATTTACACCTTCTTAACCATGAGAATGTTGTAGTATTGGTTGCTTAGACCATTACCTTTATGCTAGCTGCGTTTATACCCAATTAGGTGGTCACACTTTATCGTGAGAAAGATCTTTATACTCTAGCGCTGCATGTTTTTTGTATGTGAAGAGAATAGATCTACATTTCCTTGTTTGGTTTCCCTTCTCTGTCTCAGAGTTAGTTGGTGTTTTGGGTATGTACTGGCTTTTACCTGGTGTTCCTTCTGGTCTATAGCTGCCATGATTGGCACTAATTGGGCTACATAGCACCAGCCCTGGACATTACTCGGGATACAAGGGTAACAGATCTTACCACAACAGATATAGGTATTGTTTCCCAAGGAGATCGGCAATTTTTGTATTGCAGAGCGAAATTCAGGGGTGACAACAAGTGTGAAATAAAAAAGAAGTTTTCCAAACATAGTTTTCCCCACATTGTCTTGTATCCCTTCTAAACTTTCATTCAGGGCTCTACCATTTACTTGCCAGAGTTTCACAGAAGAAGTTCCATCCCTCCTTCCAGGATCAGATATATTTAATATGGACTGAGAGCACATTCCCCTTCCCTTGTGAGAAGTATTCCCCAGTCTAAAACACCAATCGGGGAGCTGAGTGACTCCCAGAGTTGGAAAAGATATGGCGGCATCTGAAGTAATATTGGTCAAACCAATACTTACATTCCCTTTTATTAACAAAAATATTTTGCCTGGAGCGGCCAGAAGAGGAATTTCCTATGTGCTCGGATGTAACTTACTACATATCCAACATTTATCAGAACCTGACTTTTGAGCATAAGCAGATTTAAACTGCATCATCAACATTTTCCTGAAAAAGGATTGTTCTCTTCAAAACTTCTTTTTGACTTTCTTTCACTTTTGGTTATCTGGGTCTCATTTAAATCTAGTCCTTGACCACAGATACCTTTTATTAGGCCCAAGTCCTCAGGGTGATAAATACAGTTAGTTATGATCCATACTGACAGGAAAAAGAGCAGTCAGTGTGCCCAATAGGACCCAGATCTTCAAAGCACCATGAGGGGCAGTAAAAAATGTCATCTTCAGGGCCTTTTTCACTGACTTCACCCGCTCTTCGAGGATTTTCCTCTCATACTTCACCTCCTTTTTCCATCTCGTGTTTCTCAGGTGTTTGGTTCACCTTCTTCACTCGACTAGCATGGATCCAGGACTGGGAATTCTCCACCAGAACAACCGTTCTGGTAACTGCTATCACCGTAGTAGGGAACGGTCTTCCATTAATATTTCAAAAGGAGATAACCCTGTAGTCTTATTAGGTGTCATTCTTACCTCTGCTAGAATTGCAGGTAACATCTTCTTCCAGTGGGTATAGGTTCCTCCAGTGGCCTTCCTCAACTTATCCTTAATTGTCCTGTTCATCCTTTCTACTATACCCCAACTTTGAGGATGATAGGGAATATGACATTTCCAATCTAAGTACTTTTACCAGGTCTTGGCATACCTTGGCCACAATGGCTGGTCCGTTATCAGAATTTATCTGCAGCGGACATCCCCATCTGGGTATTATCTCCTGTGTAAGAATTCTGACTACAGTCTGTGCGTCTTCTTTATTAGTGACAAATGCTTCCACCCATCTGCTGAACATATCCACCATTACCAACAAAAACTCTTGCCTCTGTCCTGTTTTTGGCATGTGGGTAAAATCTATTTGTAAATGGGTGAAAGGTGTAGTTGGGTACACTAGATGCTGGTGTTGTGATTTCTTTGGGTTCTGTGGATTGTTCCTTATACATGTAATGCACCTGGAAACATATTCTTTCACCAACCTAGATAAGCCTGTAATGTACAAATCCTGCAATAATGTTTCACACGTCGTTTTCCATCCTCTATGTCCTAGACCGTGGTACTGTGCAATGAACAATGGGGCACTTGACATGGGAATGCATGGTTTCCCCTCTAAGCACACTAGACCAGAAGCTGGATCTAGTTGTGCTCCAGAACCATTCCAGTCTGCTAGATCGATTTTTGTAGCAAATGTTTGTAAATCTGCATACATCTGGTCATGTGGGGTGGTTGTGACGCCTGAAGTGGGCATAGACATCTGTTCACTGGCCACCTGTTGTAATGCGGCTTCCTTTGCTACCTTATCTGCTAATGCATTTCCTTTGGCAATATGATCTCTGCGATTTGTATGTGTCCTGCAATGAAGAATGGCTAATGTTTTTGGTAACTGTATGGCTTTGAGTAGATCAGATATCAAGGAAGAGTGAGATATGGTTTTGCCATCAGCAGCAATGAGTCCTCTTCTCTCCCAAATGACCACAAAATCATGTACAGCACCATGGGGGTACTTGGAGTCTGTGTAAATGGTGACATCCTGTCCTGCAAATAATTGACATGCTCTTGTAAGGGCAATCAGTTCGGCTGCTTGGGCTGACTGATATGGAATTGGCTTTGCCTCGAGTATTTTGTCAGGAAGTTGCACAATGGCATCTCCTGCATGGTAAGTATTATCATTTGGCCTAGAACATGAACCATCTACAAACACATCTGGGGCCCCATCAAGAGCCACAGCTGACATGTCGGGCCTAGGGGAAGTGTCTTGCTGTATGTGGGTTATACAGTTGTGTTCTGGTGCCACTTCATCCTGTTCCCCCTTTAGCCCCAGTAGGGCATTCAGAATTGGAGTAGGACCTGAATTTGCTGAAGAATATTTAATAATCAAGTTGGGATCAGATAGAAGAATCACTTCATATCCGCTCAACCTTTGTGCTGACATGTGTTGAGTGTGTATGTTTTTCAGTAGTAAGGACACTTGGTGTGTGGTGTGTAGGGTAGTTTCATGTCCCAATGTGAAAGAAATAGCCATCTCCACCACCATCACGCAGGATGCAACAGCTCTCAGACAAGCAGGCATGCCCTGAACCTGAGTTGGCACTACTTTGGGAAAAAAAATCTACAGGGCGGAGCTTGCCTCCATGTTCCTGAGCCAGGACCCCCGCCATGGTTGTACAATTTTCCCCCGCATACAGATGAAACATTCTTATAGTCAGGTAGTCCAAGACCAGGGGCCGTTACCATAGCATTCTTCAGGTACACAAAGGCATCAACCATTTCATTTGACCATGTGAGAATGTCAGGTGATTCTGAAAGTGTGGCAGACCTCAGAGTGTGATCATAGAATGAACAATCAGGTATCCATTGGCGGCAGTAACCAATCATACCAAGAAAAGTTAGCGTGTCCTTTTTTGTTTGTGGGCGGGGCAGACCCACGAGAGCCGCAGCTCTTTTGTGACTGACATTCCTCTCACCATGACTTAGAGTAAAACCAAGGTACTCAACCTGTTTTTGGCACCATTGCAGTTTTTTTTAGATGCTTTGTGACCATTCGCTGACAACCATTCTAACAGAGACCAACTATCCTCCTGACTGGCCGCCTGACTTGAACTACAAATCAATAGGTCCCACATATTGTAGGAGGACCGAACCATTGGGAGGGGTCCAGGACCTCAGTGTGGTCTGGAGGGCAAGTGAGCAGACTGCAGGTGAATCTACAAAACCCTGGGGCATGCTACACCAGCTCATCTGGCGATTTCAGAATATAAATGCAAATAGCGTCCTCGTCTGGTGGTCCACAGGAACCAAAAAAAATGCATTTGTTAAATCAATCACTGTAAAATATTCTGCATCGGATGGAATGGAGGTGAGGAGTGATGGCACGTCAGGCACTATTGGGGCTATTGGAACCACCAAATTATTTATGGCCCTCAAATCTTGTACAAACCTGTAAGAGCCATCCGGCTTCTTAACAGGATTAATAGGTGTGTTGTAAGGAGAAACCGTTTCTTCTAAAATACCTGTCTCTAAAAATCTTTCCACTAGAGGAGCAATTCCTTCCGCCTTCTCTGGCGTCAATTTGTATTGCCTCTGTTTGTAGGGCAATGCCCCTTCCTTGAGTGTGACTGTGTATGGTGTACATGAAATTAATCCTACATCCATAGAATTTGTGGCCCAAACTGGATGTGTATCAGGAGGGGGTGTAATGTGTGAGGGATGACTCTCATCATTGAAATAGGTGGGTATAATGGGTACTTTGGAGGATCTGGCAACAATACCTCCTTCTGATGTTACTCTCAGAGAAATCCCTAAAATTCCCATAAAATCTCTCCCTCTCTGGAATGGGTCTGTACTTCCCATGGCTTCTGTCCAGCCTGCCATACAATCCACCCAGGGATTTATTAAATAATCCATTCCACAAACTCTAGCAACATAATCCTTACAATTTTCTCTTTTCTGGGGGACCTGATGGGTAACTACCTCCTTGACCCATATTTAGACAGTGGATAAGATTCTTACCTTTTTATAATCTTATTTTGTTCCACACAACAAATTATCTTATACTTCTACGCAGCAGAAAGAAAAAGCAAAAGACAGATAAACCAGAATCTGCTCCACAGACTTATTAACCTTTTGATAACTTCCCAAAAGTTATCTCTTCACTGTTCTACCTGTTAGGAATGGGCTCAGCAAAGGTGGTGCTGGGGCTCACCTGCCTTGTGGGCTGCAGTACCAGTGCTGGCCAGCGGGTGCTCTCAGCAGCCAGAATCTTACTCCTGCAATCAAGCCATCACCTGAGACTGATTGCAGGAGGTGTATTTAAGCAATGGCCAGGCCTGCAGTCAGTGCCTTGGTGTTTGTTCCCATGAGCCCCTGTACCTGCATCCTGCCTGATATTCCTGCCTGATCGTGACTCTGCTAGAACTCTGCCTGCACCGACCCCGGCTATTCCTGACCACTCTCCTGCCTGCTCCTTGGTACCTTGTCTGCTCGATAGTTACCGACCCTGCCTGACTGCGTTTGTGTTCCCGCACATATTGTTATTTATTGAAGGTTTGGTTTTTGCACTGTGTACTGTATAATCTTAATAAATTATATTGTTTTATACCATACTTGAAGCTTGCGTTTCCCTGTGTCAGTCCACACATCTCTGGTCATACCTGGATCCCTAACACTACCAAAGGACAGTGTGTTCTACCAAAGAACAATCTGTGTTTTACCAAAAACACTCTTTTTTTTATATATATATAGTGCACTCTTTTGTAACTCTACCAAAGAGTTAAGTCTGCTTACCAAAAGCAGCTACAGGTTATCACGGGTCTATATAGACAATACAGAATGATTCAAGACCTTCCCTCAACACAGGGCAAGAAAGAGCTTTTGGTCATAAAAAGACAAAAGGTTTACTTACCAAGTGAGGTGGGTGGTCATCCCGGGCCGAGCCCCCAGCTGAAAGGAATGATTTTCTTATCCCCTCAGAGACCCCCGGTCTGTGGAGAGATTCCTGGTTTATCAGCAGAATCCTGGGAACACCCCTTGAACACGGAAATAACGGCAGCTTATGTTCAGAGATGTTCCAAGTTTATTAGACATTACTAAGATTATATAGGATACAGAAATAATAAGGGGGGGGAGCGAGTTCTAAAACTGTAACTTGTAAGTTTCCATCATGAGCTGACTACATGAAACATGACATATACATTTCTTGGTATAAACTGTTTTTGCTAGCTTTCTGAGAATTAGCCGGGCAAAGACATTGTCAGGGTTGTGTTATCTTTTGTTGGTACATCCTTCAGCAAACTAAAACAGTTCCATTAAACTTTTAATATATCTGCAAAAACCTAACTTAATACTTAAAATGGCGTACATCAACACAATGGAGGTTCTCTAGATCCTTTCAGGCAGGATTCCATTTTTATTCTTCTCCTATCCATGGCCAACCCGGTCCCAGACTTCATCCATGTCTTTGGGGACCTCTGATCTCCTTATGAACTGTTCCTTCCATGATGAAGATCAGCCATGGAGTATATCTGAGGTGTATATCAGGATGTGCTTCTTCCCCACATGAGAGCTGGGATGTCCAGCAACATTCATCTAGAAGACATTTCCCACACTCAAGGCACTAATACACCTCCAGGGTTGTGTGGGACCCCTGATGTACAGGAAGACAGGACTTCAGTGAGGAACATTTCCCTCACTCAGGACAGGAAAGTGGCTTCTCCCTGAAAGGAATGATTTTCTTTTCCCCTCAGAGACCCCCGGTCTGTGGAGAGATTCCTGGTTTATCAGCAGAATTCTGGGAACACCCCTTGAACACGGAAATAACGGCAGCTTATGTTCAGAGATGTTCAAAGTTTATTAGACATTACTAAGATTATATAGAATACAGATAGAATAAGGGAGGGGGGAGCGAGTTTCAAAACTGTAACTTGTAAGTTTCCATCATGAGCTGACTACATGAAACATAACATATACATTTCTTGGTATAAACTGTTTTGGCTAACTTTCTGAAAAACAACCAGACAGAAACATTGTCAGGGTCATGTTAGCTTCTGTTGATACATCCTTGAGCAACTAAAACAGTTTCATTAAACTTCTAATATATCTGCAAAAAACTAACTTAATACTTAAAATGGCGTACATAATACAAAATGGAGGTTCTCTAGATCCTTTCAATCCCCTCTTAGATCATGAACATGATCTCAATTCTTTACCTCATTCATCTTTTTGTACATAGCCAGATAACCTTCATTTGTATTTTGCGGCTTGGTAGCTCTAGCAATGCAATATAATAAGCATTTAAAACATAGATATAAAAATAAAACAAAAAACAATATCATGACTATTCTTACAGCGATACCTTTCATCCATGAAAAGACGGAACCAAATCCTGATCCTAGCCAATCAAAAGGAGTCCATCCATCTTTTCCTATAGCTCTAGCTTCTTCCATTAAACCATCTACCTGTTCCCTGTGTTGCTTTATTATTTCATAATAATCTGGAACAGTCATTGTGGTATTATATATCCAAGTACAACATTCAGAATCCTCTGTCATCTCACACAGACCTGTCAGAGCAGCACTCATGCTTTCAATAGCTAATTCTTGCATCTCCAGCTGTTCTCTAATAGCTCTGGTCTTGGTATTTAGCAACCCCATGTCCTTAGAGTTCCTCTCCAGTATATCATCAATAATGTTTGTGTAATTATTTATTTTGTTCATGAGTGTTATTCCCCATCCCGTGTAGGTAGGGAACCATGACCACACCTTATCACCTGTAGAGAATAGATCTACCTTTCCTTGTTTGGTTTCCCTTCTCTGTCTCAGAGTTAGTTGGTGTTTTGGGTATGTACTGGCTTTTACCTGGTGTTCCTTCTGGTCTATAGCTGCCATGATTGGCACTAATTGGGCTACATAGCACCAGCCCTGGACATTACTCGGTATCCAAGGGTAACAGATCTTACCACAACAGATATAGGTATTGTTTCCCAAGGAAATTGGAAATTTTTGTATTGCAGAATGAAATTCAGGGGTGACAACAAGTGTGAAATAAAAAAGAAGTTTTCCAAACATAGTTTTCCCCACATTGTCTTGTATCCCTTCTAAACTTTCATTCAGGGCTCTACCATTTACTTGCCAGAGTTTCACAGAAGAAGTTCCATCCCTCCTTCCAGGATCAGATATATTTAATATGGACTGAGAGCACATTCCCTTTCCCTTGTGGGAAGTATTCCCCAGTCTAAAACACCAATCGGGGAGTTGAGTGACTCCCAGAGTTGGAAAAGATATGGTGGCATTAGAAGTAATATTGGTCAAACCAATACTTACATTCCCTGTTATTAACAAAAATATTTTGCCTGGAGCGGCCAGAAGAGGAATTTCCTATGTGCTCGGATGTAACTTACTACAGATCCAACATTTATCAGAACCTGACTTTTGAGCATAAGCAGATTTAAACTGCATCATCAACATTTTCCTGAAAAAGGATTGTTCTCTTCAAAACTTCTTTTTGACTTTCTTTCACTTTTGGTTATCTGGGTCTCATTTAAATCTAGTCCTTGACCACAGATACCTTTTATTAGGCCCAAGTCCTCAGGGTGAGTAATACAGTTAGTTATGATCCATACTGGCAGGAAAAAGAGCAGTCAGTGTGCCCAATAGGACCCAGATCTTCAAAACACCATGAGGGGCAGTAAGGAATGTCATCTTCAGGGTCTTTGTCACTTACTTCACCCGCTCTTTGAGGATTTTCCTCTCATACTTCACCTCCTTTTTCCATCTCGTGTTTCTCAGGTGTTTGGTTCACCTTCTTCACTCGACTAGCATGGATCCAGGACTGGGAATTCTCCACCAGAACAGCCGTTCTGGTAACCGCTATCACCGTAGAAGGCGGTCCAAAGGGGTAGCCTTGCTTCTTGTCTTTAGGGAGTTGGCGGACCACTACGACATCTCCCACTTGGAAAAGGTGTGTTGGTTCCTGAAAAGATAAAGGAGAGGTGTGAGTAACATTTCTTTCAATCTGATCTAAAGTCTGAATCAGTTTTCTCACATATTCTTGTTCCAGGTCAAGGTCCCCTCTTTCTAACATAAGTGGCTGTCTAGCCCAAGGAGTGGGGAACGGTCTTCCATTAATATTTCAAAAGGAGATAACCCTGTAGTCTTATTAGGTGTCATTCTTACCTCTGCTAGAATTGCAGGTAACATCTTCTTTCAGTGGGTATAGATTCCTCCAGTGGCCTTCCTCAACTTATCCTTAATTGTCCTGTTCATCCTTTCTACTATACCCCAACTTTGAGGATGATGATGAGGGAATATGACATTTCCAATCTAAGTACTTTTACCAGGTCTTGGCATACCTTGGCCACAAAGGCTGGTCCGTTATCAGAATGTATCTGCAGCGGACATCCCCATCTGGGTATTATCTCCTGTGTGAGAATTCTGACTACAGTCTGTGCGTCTTCTTTATTAGTGACAAATGCTTCCACCCATCTGCTGAACATATCCACCATTACCAACAAAAACTCTTGCCTCTGTCCTGTTTTTGGCATGTGGGTAAAATCTATTTGTAAATGGGTGAAAGGTGTAGTTGGGTACACTAGATGCTGGTGTTGTGATTTCTTTGGGTTCTGTGGATTGTTCCTTATACATGTAATGCACCTGGAAACATATTCTTTCACCAACCTAGATAAGCCTGTAATGTAAAAATCCTGCAATAATGTTTCACATGTCGTTTTCCATCCTCTATGTCCTAGACCTTGGTACTGTGCAATGAACAATGGGGCACTTGACATGGGAATGCATGGTTTCCCCTCTAAGCACACTAGACCAGAAGCTGGATCTAGTTGTGCTCCAGAACCATTCCAATCTGCTAGATCGACTTCTGTAGCAAATGTTTGTAAATCTGCATACATCTGGTCATGTGGGGTGGTTGTGACGCCTGAAGTGGGCATAGACATCTGTTCACTGGCCACCTGTTGTAATGCGGCTTCCTTTGCTACCTTATCTGCTAATGCATTTCCTTTGGCGATATGTTCTCTGTGATTTGTATGTGCCCTGCAATGAAGAATGGCTAATGTTTTTGGTAACTGTATGGCTTTGAGTAGATCAGATATCAAGGAAGAGTGAGATATGGTTTTGCCATCAGCAGCAATGAATCCTCTTCTCTCCCAAATGACCCCAAAATCGTGTACAGCACCATGGGCGTACTTGGAGTCTGTGTAAATGTTGACATCCTGTTCTGCAAATAATTGACATGTTCTTGTAAGGGCAATCAGTTGGGCTGCTTGGGCTGACTGATATGGGATTGGCTTTGCCTCGAGTATTTTGTCAGGAAGTTGCACAATGGCATATCCTGCATGGTAAGTACTATCATTTGGCCTAGAACATGAGCCATCTACAAACACATCTGGGGCCCCATCAAGAGCCACAGCTGACATGTCGGGCCTAGGGGAAGTGTCTTGCTGTATGTGGGTTATACAATTGTGTTCTGGTGCCACTTCATCCTGTTCCCCCTTTAGCCCCAATAGGGCATTCAAAATTGGAATAGGACCTGAATTTGCTGAAGAATATTTAATAATCAAGTTGGGATCAGATAGAAGAATCACTTCATATCCGCTCAACCTTTGTGCTGACATGTGTTGAGTGTGTATGTTTTTCAGTAGTAAGGACACTTGATGTGTGGTGTGTAGGGTAGTTTCATGTCCCATTGTGAAAGAAATAGCCATTCCCACCACCATCACACAGGATGCAACAGCTCTCAGACAAGCAGGCATGCCCTGAACCTGAGTTGGCACTACTTTGAAAAAAAAAGCTACAGGGCGGAGCTTGCCTCCATGTTCCTGAGCAAGGACCCCCGCCATGGTTGTACAATTTTCCCCCGCATACAGATGAAACATTTTCTTATAGTCAGGTAGTCCAAGACCAGGGGCCCTTACCATAGCATTCTTCAGGTACACAAAGGCATCAACCATTTCATTTGACCATGTGAGAATGTCAGGTGATTCTGAAAGTGTGGCAGACCTCAGAGTGTGATCATAGAATGAACAATCAGGTATCCATTGGCGGCAGTAACCAATCATACCAAGAAAAGTTAGCATGTCCTTTTTTGTTTGTGGGCGGGGCAAACCCACGAGAGCCGCAGCTCTTTTGTGACTGACATTCCTCTCACCATGACTTAGAGTAACACCAAGGTATTCAACCTGTTTTTGGCACCATTGCAGTTTCTTTTTAGATGGTTTGTGACCATTCCCTGACAACCATTCTAACAGAGACCAACTATCCTCCTGACTGGCCGCCTGACTTGGACTACAAATCAATAGGTCATCCACATATATAATGAGGACCGAACCATTGGGAGGGGTCCAGGACCTCAGTGTGGTCTGGAGGGCAAGTGAGTAGACTGCAGGCGAATCTACATAGCCCTGGGGCATTCTACACCAGGTCATCTGGCGATTGCGGAACGTAAATGCAAATAGCGCCCTCAGCTGGTGGTCCACAGGAACCGAAAAAAAATGCATTTGTTAAATCAATCACTGTAAAATATTCTGCATAGAACAGAATGGAGGTAGGAGGAGGAGCCTAACCATGGCGGTAGGGGAGAGGGCGATGTGAGCGCTCTCCGCGGGATGGCTTCCCTCCTTCCTCAAATGTTCCCTGTGTAATGCTGCGGAGGAGCCTGGCTAAAACCTACGGGTGAGAGGGGGTTCCAGAGGAGAAGCGGAGAGAACGGAGCTGCAGGAGTCCATGATAGTGGGACGGCCGGGAACCTCCCGCTCGAGGCTGCTGGGAACGCAGGTGACGCGAGGCGGTCACGTGACCTCCCAAAAGGGAGCTCTGGGAGACAGAGAAGCCGGCTGGCTTCCTGAGCCAGGAGGAGACGCCGGCTCTCTAACAGCACACGAGGATTCGGTTCAGTGACCCGGTTCAGCGGGAGGAGAAGGAGAGAGAGCTGGCTGGCATCCTATGGAGTCGGAGAGATGCCGGCTAAATAGAGAGGCACTCCTGTTTGACGATTACCTGTGAGTAAGGTGGACGGAGAAGGAGGAAAGACACTTGGAGAACCCCCCCCTCCCAATCAAGGGGAAGAGGAGCACAGCCACATCAAAGGATAGAGATCCTAAAGGAGAGCCTCCCTGGAAAAACAGCTGGAAGGAGGGTGAGTGAGAGTGGCTGGACTGTGTATTAAATCTGCTTATGGACAGTACTTTGATACAGCAGGAGAAATATATATAGAGAAATAGGGGGGAACTCCAATTAGGTTGAAGAAATTAGAACTTCTCTAAAGGATTCATTTCAGCATATACCCTAAAGTTTAAAAGAAGAGGGTCTGGATATATATAGAAAATATGAAGAGTAAAAATAGTAAAGGGAGTGGTCCCAAGCACTCCCAAACTGGAACAATTAGAAAATTTACGTCTCAAGGTAATGTGACCCCAGAAAGATCTCAGGGGGCAGGTGAAAAAAGTATAATGGAAAACAGTATGGATAAGAGCACCAGGTCTCCTGTGGAAATGGATAACAATAGCCAACAAATACTAGGAGGAATAAACCTAAGAGAAAATGAAGGAGAACTACAAATCCCGAATAAAAAGGAGATGGCAGAAATATTTAGAAATCTGGAAAAATCAATTAAACAAGAGATGGGAATTATTCGGAAAGACCTGGAACATCTTTTGACCAGAGTAGAAGAAACAGAAGAAAAAATTAAAAAACACGCTCAAGTCATTCCTGAACTGAGAAATCAGATAATGGAGATTAGGCAAGAACAGAAAAAATTGGGGTATAAGTTGGAGATACAAGGTAACATACATAGGAAAAATAACCTCAGGATAAAAGGAATTCTGGAGCTTCCACAAGAAAAAGATTTAAGAGAGACAATACATAAAATCCTAAACTCCATTATGGGTAGATCCAGAACTGAGACATTCCTATTAGACAATATATACAGGTTAGGAAGGTTCCAACGAGATCGGGTGGAAGAGAGACTGAGAGATGTAGTGGTACAATTTAATAAAAATGGAGAGAGAGAAGAGATATGGAAGAAGATAAAAGGAAGATCTAGTATTGAGTATGAAGGGAAAAATTTACAAATCTTTGCAGACTTGACACCTGAGACATTATTGAGAAAGAGATCATTGAGACCACTAATAGAACAGATGAAAAAACAGAATATACAATATAGATGGAGTGGCTCAATGTGTCTAATTGGATGGAAGAATGGAGTTACTGCATACTTGAGATTTCCTGAGGATTTGAGAGACTTTTTTGATAAACTTAATATTCCAAGAGTAGAGATTCCAGGTTGGGCGGAAGAAGAAGGAGGGATATATGCTGAGGGAAAAGAGGAGTGGCAGCAAGTTAGAAGAAAGAATAGAGAATGGAAGGAAAGGGGAGCATTTGGGGAAATGGAGGGAAGCTGAATCGTACAAGGTTAGAGATCCACCTCAGGGTTAAGATCCGAACGTGGCATTAGGCTCACAAAGGATTAGATGGCAAAGAATAGGCCTAATGGGGGAGGGGGGGTTGGAGGGGGATGAGAGGATTGTTGAGGGGGGGGGTGGGTGTTGGGGAGGGGGGAGGAGAGAGGGAGGAGAGAGGGGAGGGGTATAGTAATAGAAATATGAGTAGTAGAAATATGGAAGATATACGATTTATAACATATAATGTAAAGGGGTTGAATAGTCCTGGGAAGAGATTTAAGCTATTTAAAGAATTACAACATAGAGAAGCTTCGGTAGTTTTTTTGCAAGAGACACATTTTGAGATTAAGTCAAATATTAAATTAATCACCAGAAATTATCCAACATGGTTTTATGCAGACTCCCCAATTAAGAGAGCTAAGGGGGTGGCAGTTGGGTTTGCAAAAAACGTAAGGTGGGAGGTGGAGGAGAGAGAGACGGATCCTGAGGGGAGATTGCAGGAAATGGAGTGTACAATAGCAAATATCTATTGCCCAAATAAGAGACCAGAGGTATACCTGAAAGGGATATTAAGTAAATTGATGGATTTTAAAAAGGGAAGATTGATAGTGGCAGGGGATTTGAATCTATGCTTGGATCAACAGATGGACACAACTTCTTGTGTGCAACGAGAGGGAGGTAGGTCTCTGAGGACCTTAAAGAAGGAGATACATGAGGGTCAACTAGTGGATATATGGAGAGTAATGCATGGAAAGGAAAGAGACTATACCTTCTTCTCTAATGCACACGAGATTTACTCGAGATTGGATTATTTAATGGTAGATCATCAACTTATTGAGAGGGTGGTTAAAGTAGAAATAGAGACAATGACTCTCTCAGACCATGCCCCGGTTATAATGAAGGTAAGATGGGGGAGGCAGCTGACAAGGGGGTTAGGATGGAGGTTAAATGAGGCTCTTCTACTAGACCAAGAGATTGATCAGCAGATTAGAAAGTAGAAAGGAGATGGAAAGATACTTTCAGGAGAATGAAACAGGGGACGTGTCAGTGGCCACTGTTTGGGAGTCCCATAAGACATATATTAGAGGTATATTAATCGCGCTAGGGGCAAAAAAGAAAAGGGAAAGGAGTAAGAAAATGACGGGGCTTTTAAAAGAAATATATGACCTGGAACAGATCCATAAAAATAGAACAAGTGAGATAAGACAGAAGGTAATAAAAAAGAAGAAAGAACTGGAAATATTAATGGAAGAAGAGAGGAGGAGAGTATTTAATAAAGTAGCAGGGGAGAGGTATAGATGGGGAGATCGACCAGGAAAATATTTAATGAAAGCCCTGAGAAAAAAGAAAAATAGAAATTATATAGAAAAAATAAGAAATCCCAAGGGAGAAAAGGTGTTCAAGGAATATTATAGTAAGTTGTATAATATTAATCCTCAGGATTTAGTAAATAATAGTGAAAATGAGAATAGAGAAAAAAGAAGGGCATACTTAAAAAATGCAGGATTACCAAAGTTAGATGAAGATCTATTGAAATCCCTGGAATTAGAAATCACACAGGAGGAAATAAAAATAGCATTAAAAAACACTAAAGTGGGGAAAAGCGCTGGCCCAGACGGATATACTGTGAGGTATTATAAAAAAATATAGTGAACTGTTAATACCTAAATTGAAGGAGTATATGAATACCCTAGGTGGAGAAATGGAGATTAGACAGGAATCCCTACAAGCACATGTAACACTTATACATAAGGAAGTGAAGGACGCTACTCAATGTTCCAGTTATAGGCCAATCGCACTTCTAAATGTAGACACGAAGTTATATGCAAAGGTCTTAGCAAATAGGATGAAAGATTTAATGTCAGAATGGATCCAGGGAGATCAGGTTGGTTTTGTATCAGGGAGAGAAGGTAGAGATAATGGAATCAGAACTATGTTGTTGATCCAGAAAGCTAAGAAGGGGAAAACCCCGGCAGTGGTGCTCTCGATCGATGCGGAAAAGGCTTTCGATAGAGTAAATTGGAATTTTATGATGGACACCCTGGAGTTTATGGGGGTAGGTGGTAGAATGAGGGAGTGGATAGGAAAATTGTACAAAGCGCCCTCTGCGGTTATTTTGGTTAATGGTGAAAAATCTGAGCCCATAGGGATGTCAAATGGGACAAGACAGGGATGTCCGTTGTCCCCATTGTTGTATGTGTTATCATTAGAACCCTTGCTGGAAACAATTAGGAAGAACGTAGACATAAAGGGAATACAGATAGGGGAAACTGAACATAAGGTGGCAGCTTTTGCAGACGACCTGTTGTTTTATGTGGGAAATCCTAGGATAACACTCCCGAATTTAATAAAAAGCCTAAAAGATTATGGGGAATTATCAAATTTAAAAATCAACCCAACAAAAACTGAGATCTTAAATGTAAATCTTCCAAATAGTGAGAAAGAAAAGATAAAAAAAAATGCCCTTTTATATGGAGAGATAGAGAGATAAAATATTTAGGGGTTAAACTTACTGCTTCATATGCAAAATTGTATAAATTAAACTATATTGTTCTTCTAAATGAGATTAAGGAGGAACTGAAGAAACTGGGAGGAGGAACCCCCTCCTGGATAGGACGTATAAATCTGATAAAAATGATAATTGTACCCAAAGTTTTGTATAAATTTCAGATGATCCCAATTAGACTCCCAGAGGCCTTTTTTAAAGAAATTAAAAAGATGATAAAATTTATATGGAAAAATAAAAAATCTAGAATATCCTATGATGTGATGAGTAGAAGTAAAG
Organism: Staurois parvus; assembly: GCF_062004578.1. Classification (NCBI taxonomy): domain Eukaryota; kingdom Metazoa; phylum Chordata; class Amphibia; order Anura; family Ranidae; genus Staurois; species Staurois parvus. The sequence goes on from NW_028317987.1 coordinate 5,205,859, forward strand.
AGAGGGGGGGATTGGGAGTGTCAGATTTCAAGAGATACTATAATGCTGTAGTCCTAACTAGAATTTATGATTGGACACACAATATAGAGGGGAAAAGGTGGGTTAAGATAGAGAACGATCTGAGTGGAGTTGATTTGAGTAGAAACATATGGGCACCCGCACAATACAGAGGTTTAAAAGATACCACGAGTGTATATACACTTAGTGTTTTAAAGGTTTGGGATAATTTACATAAGTGTATGAAATGGGATTTTAACTCACAATTAATGTCACTAAGGAATATGGAGTATTTTCCACCAGGTATAGAGGGGAGTATGGGAAAATGGATTAAAAAGGAAGACATTCAACTAAGGGATATTATGGATGGACAGAAATTGAATACATTGAAGGATTTAAAGAAAGGTGGAGGGGAACTTTTTATTAAGATTGATGAGTGGAAATATCACCAATTAAAACACTTTGTTGAGGGTCTTCCGAAACCCATGAGAGGGAGAAAGGAGTGGAATTTGTTTGAGAGGTTGTTGGAATCACGGGGAGATGGAAAACGGGGTACGGCAAAAATTTAAAGGATTCTCACAGAGTTAAGCACGGAAGCAAAACCAATGTACATAGAAAAATGGGAAAAGGATTTGGGGATAGAGATATATGAGGATAAACAGAGGAAAATATATAGACTTACACACAAAAACATTAGTATGAGAGAGGTGGAGGTAAATTATAAGTGTTTGGTAAGATGGCACATCACACCGACTGTTGAACATAAAATGGGTGTAGAGAGAACACAAGAGTGCTGGCGGGGGTGTGGAAAGATTGGTACGTGGTTTCATATATGGTGGGAGTGCCCAATGATCCAAAGCTTTTGGGAGACAACGGTCAACCTAATAAAGAAAATCTCAGGGATAAAGATAGGATTAGATCCAGAAGTGTGTTTATTACATAAAACAGAGTTACCAGTGAATAAATACAAAGACTTGGGTATATGGTACTATGTAAATGCAGCAAAGGGTTTGATACCTAAGTTCTGGCATAGCTCAGAGGTGCCGAGAGAAAAGGATTGGGTAGAGAGAGTAAATCAGATTATTAGGATGGAGAAATTGTACTATATCCAAGAAGACAAGATGGAGATATATAATAGGAGATGGGGAAATGGGAAGATTTTGTACATCAAATGAATATATGTGAAGCACTGGGAAATGATAAGAGAAGTTTCTTGATTTTATAGGGAAGGATGTAAGAGAGTAATGCAGAGTGGGAGGGGGGAGGGACGTGGTAGGGTGTAGGGGTGGAGGGAAGGGATATAAAAAGGGGGAAATAGAAGGAGATAGGATTAAGAATTGTATATATTATATGAGATTGTTGAAGAAATATATTGTTATGTTCTTCTTTCCTTTTTTTTATATGTATGTATAAATATGAAAAATTAATAAATATTTGAATTAAAAAAAAAAAGAAAGAATGGAGGTGAAGAGTGATGGCACATCAGGCACTATTGGGGCTATTGGAACCACCAAATTATTTATGGCCCTCAGATCTTGTACAAACCTGTAAGAGCCATCCGGCTTCTTAACAGGATTGATAGGTGTGTTGTAAGGAGAAACCGTTTCTTCTAAAATACCTGTCTCTAAAAATCTTTCCACTAGAGGAGCAATCCCTTCCTCCTTCTCTGGCAACAATTTGTATTGCCTCTGTTTGTAGGGCAATGCCCCTTCCTTGAGTGTGACTGTGTATGGTGTACATGAAATCAATCCTACATCCATAAAATTTGTGGCCCAGACTGGATGTGTATCAGGAGGGGGTGTAATGTGTGAGGGATGACTCTCATCATTGAAATAGGTGGGTATAATGGGTACTTTGGAGGATCTGACAACAATACCTCCTTCTGATGTTACTCTCAGAGAAATCCCTAAAATTCCCATAAAATCTCTCCCTCTCTCGGGAATGGGTCTGTACTTCCCATGGCTTCTGTCCAGCCTGCCATACAATCCACCCAGGGATTGATTAAATAATCCATTCCACAAACTCTAGTAACATAATCCTTACAATTTTCTCTTTTCTGGGGGACCTGGTGGGTAACTACCTCCCTGACCCATATTTAGACAGTGGGTAAGATTATCTATCTTACCTTTTTATAATCTTATTTCATTCCACACAACAAATTAACTTATACTTCTACGCAACAGAAAGAAAAAGATAAACAAGAATCTGCTCCACAGACTTAACCTTTTGATAACTTCCCAAAAGTTATCTCTTCACTGTTCTACCTGTTAGGAATGGGCTCAGCGCAGGTGGTGCTGGGGCTCACCTGCCTTGTGGGCTGCAGTACCAGTGCTGGCCAGCGGGTGCTCTCAGCAGCCAGAATCTCACTTCTGCAATCAAGCCATCACCTGAGACTGATTGCAGGAGGTGTATTTAAGCAATGGCCAGGCCTGCAGTCAGTGCCTTGGTGTTTGTTCCCATGAGCCCCTGTACCTGCATCCTGCCTGATCGTGACTCTGCTAGAACTCTGCCTGCACAGACCCCGGATATTCCTGACCACTCTCCTGCCTGCTCCTAGGTACCTTGTCTGCCCGATAGTTACCGACCCTGCCTGACTGCGTTTGTGTTCCCGCACATATTGTTATTTATTGAAGGTTTGGTTTTTGCACTGTGTACTGTATAATCTTAATAAATTATATTGTTTTACACCATATTTGAACCCTGCGTTTCCCTGTGTCAGTCCACACATCTCTGGTCATACCCGCATCCCTAACACTACCAAAGAACAATCTGTGACTTACCAAAAACACTCTTTTTTTATATATATATATAGTGCACTATATTGTAACTCTACCAAAAAGTTAAGTCTTCTTACCAAAAGCAGCTACAGGTTATCACGGGTCTATATAGACAATACAGAATGATTCAAGACCTTCCCTCAACACAGGGCAAGAAAGAGCTTTTAGTCATAAAAAGACAAAAGGTTTACTTACCAAGTGAGGTGGGTGGTCATCCCGGGCCGAGCCCCCAGCTGAAAGGATTTTCTTTATCCCCTCAGAGTCCCCAGGTCTGTGGAGAGATTCCTGGTTTATCAGCAGAATTCTGGGAACACCCCTTGAACACGGAAATAACGGCAGCTTATGTTCAGAGATGTTAAAAGTTTATTAGACATTACTAAGATTATATAGGATACAGATAATAATAAGGGGGGGGGGGAGCGAGTTCTAAAACTGTAATTGTAAGTTTCCATCATGAGCTGACTACATGAAACATGACATATACATTTCTTGGTATAAACTGTTTTTGCTAGCTTTCTGAGAAATAGCCGGGCAAAGAAAACTTCAGGGTCATGTTGTCTTTTGTTGATACATCCTTCAGCAAACTAAAACAGTTCCATTAAACTTCTAATATATCTGCAAAAATCTAACTTAATACTTAAAAAGGCGTACATCTACAAAATGGAGGTTATTTAGATCCTTTCAGGTAGAACTCCATTTTTATTCTTCTCCTGCCATCAATGGCCAACCCGGTCCCACACTTCATCTATGTCTTTGGGGACCTCTGATCTCCTTTAAACTGTTTCTTCCATGATGAAGATCAGCCATGGAGTATATCTGAGGTGTATATCAAGGTGTGCTTCTTCCCCACATGAGAGCTGGGATGTCCAGCAACATTCATCTAGAAGACATTTCCCGCACTCAAGGCACTAATACACCTCCAGGGTTGTGTGAGACCCCTGCTGTGCTGGAAGACAGGACTTCAGTGAGGAACATTTCCCTCACTCAGGACAGGAAAGTGGCTTCTCCCCTGTGTGAGTTCTCTGATGTCTGCAAAGATCGGACTTCTGTAAAAAACATTTCCCGCACACAGGACAGGAAAACGGCTTCTCCCCCTTGTGAGATCTCTGATGTCTGGAAAGACTGCACTTATGTGAAAAACATTTCCCACACTCAGGACAGAAATATGGTTTCTCCCCCGTGTGAGATCTCTGATGTCTGGAAAGATCAGACTTCTCTAAAAAACATTTTCCGCACTTAGAACAGGAATACGGCTTCTCCCCCGTGTGAGATCTCTGATGTTTGTGAAGAACGTACATATGTGCAAAACATTTCCCACACTTAGGACAGGAATACAGCTTCTCTCCTGTGTGAGTTCTCTGATGTGTGTAAAGATTAGAGTTGTCTGAAAAACATTTTCCGCATTCAGGACAGGAATATGGCTTCTCCCCCGTGTGAGATCTCTGATGCCTGGAAAGATAGGACCTCACTGAAAAACATTTTCCGCATTTAGAACAGGAATACGGCTTCTCCCCCGTGTGAGATCTCTGATGTGTGTGAAGACTAGACTTTTCTGAAAAACATTTCCCACACTCAGGACAGGAAAAGGGCTTCTCCCCCGTGTGAGATCTCTGATGTTTGTGAAGACTAGACTTTTCTGAAAAACATTTCCCACACTCAGGACAGGAATACGGCTTCTCCCCTGTGTGAGATCTCTGATGTGTGTAAAGATGGGACTTGTCTGAAAACCATTTCCCGCACTCAGGACAGGAATACGGCTTTTCCCCTGTGTGAGATCTCTGATGTTTGTAAAGATTGGACTTGTCTGAAAAACATTTTCCACACTCAGGACAGGAATACGGCTTCTCCCCCGTGTGAGATCTTTTATGCCTATTAAGATGTTTTTTAGAACTGAAACATTTCCCACAATCAGGACAGGAATAAGGTTTCTCCCCCTTGTGCGATCTCTGATGTGTGTAAAGACTGGACTTGTCTGAAAACCATTTCCCGCACTCAGGACAGGAATACGTATTCTCCCCTGTGTGAGATCTCTGATGTTTGTTAAGAATGGACTTGACTGAAAAACATTTCCCGCACTCAGGACAGGAATATGGCTTCTCCCCTGTGTGAGATCTTTTATGCAGGTAAAGATAGGACTTCTGTGAAAAACATTTCTCGCACTCAGGACAAGAATATGGCTTCTCCCCTGTATGACATCTTTTATGAAGGTAAAGACTGGAGTTATGTGAAAAACATTTCCCGCACTCAGGACAGGAATATGGCTTCTCCCCTGTGTGAGTTCTTTTATGCACATTAAGCTCTGGTTTACGCCGGAAACCCTTCCCGCACTCAGGACAGGAATACGGCTTCTCTCCTGTGTGAGATCTTTTATGCACATTAAGATTGGATTTTGAATGGAAACATTTCCCGCACTCAGGACAGGAATACGGCTTCTCTCCTGTGTGAGATCTTTTATGCACATTAAGATTGGATTTAGAATGGAAACATTTCCCGCACTCAGTACAGGACAGCCTCTTCCCTGCTGGAAGGCCGGCATGGTCCCGCACAGTCTGAGGTTCCTCAGGATACGAGGAATCCGATGGTCCATCTACACTGAGTGGTGCCGGATGGACATTGGAGGGAGCCGGGTTTTCTCCTGGACTATACTGTGTGATGTCCTCATCTTCTACTTTCCAGTCTGGAGACAAAGTGAGACAATCCTCGGAGGTTTTCCTCATCTCCCGGCCATGGACTAAAATACAAAGACAAAGAGGATTACTAGACAGGAGCTGATTGGTTACCCCAAACCAGGACTGGCTGAGCCCCACCAGAGGTCAGAGAGTGAGGATGGGGGGAGAACAACCAAGATGAAGACTGGACTGATCCTGAAGACCACCATCATTGGGGTATTGACTCCTCCCTCATTATCACTTTCTGTTTAAGGGTCCAAAGTTGGAGGATGTTATCACATTATTATCACCATGTAAAAGTCTGTGCTCCAATCCCAGCATCCGATATAAAATGTCCAGCTGGGAGGAAATGGGGGGAACAAAGGAGAATCCATATTATGTGTATATATAGCAGTGGGGGGAGAGGGAGAGCAGAAGTCAGGAGTATGTAATGTACAACATAGAGTATATAGTGCAGGGGTCAGGAGTATGTAATGTACAACATAGAGTATATAGTGCAGGGGTCAGGAGTATGTAATGTACAACATAGAGTATATAGTGCAGGGGTCAGGAGTATGTAATGTACAACATAGAGTATATAGTGCATGGGTCAAGTTGTAATATAAATTATATAGTGCATAGCACCCTCCTAGACAGGTTTCCAGATAGCCTAGGCACCTTTAGTCCTTTTTGGTTCCCCTCTAATCAGTGATTGAATGTTTTGGACTGTTCTAGGCTTCACTGGCTTCAGGTTCAACTGCTTCCCCTGCCTTCTAATGACAAGTTGCAGAGATCCCACACCGCTGCCTCCCATCTCCTGAGACTGCACTCAGTGACTTGGGTCTGAGACACTACAGACATATCCCTCCACCCGGCACAGGTGACAAATACTGGGAGAATTGCTATGTCACCACCATGAGGAATAAGATCATAAGAACATGTCCAGGTGCCTAGGTCTAGTAACACTTATGGTGAAAATGAACATTTTGCTGCCAGCTGAACCCCAGAACCTCCATAAATCCAGTCTAGATACATAAATTGTGTCTGCAGCACAGAGAAGGAAGATTATCCGAGAGAAATCCAGGAATACAGGACGGGGAACACAGCTCAGGAAAGTGACCAGGGGATTACAGGCTGATATCACCCAGTCCCCGCCCTACTCTGGACCAATCAGTGAGCAGTATGGGTGGAGGAATGGATTTAGTGTTCATGACCCACCTGTGCTGATCTCTGTAGGAGTGTCCTCCTCTATAAATGTCCCCGTTATTCCATCCTCCTCCATAGACTGCTGATCATCCCTCACATACGCCTCTTCTTCTTCTGCTTTCACCTCAAATTCTATATCGATTGGATCTCCACTCTAAATCAAGGAAATGAGAGAAAATATCATCTGTAAAATGTAAGATTTATGATTGTGACATCACACACAAAATCCACACATTGTCTCCCTTCACAGAAGCAGATCACATGTGATATGTGGGTACATTTCCCCTAAATACCGCATGCCATCCTGAAACTGTCCATTTCCTATCCCGTGTTGCGGTATTGACCACAAACACTGAACACGCTCAGTAAATACCGCATGAACAGGTGTTACATTCACAGAAGGAAATAAAGAATGAAATGCATGCGGTCATTAATTAGTGGTGGAGACATGCGGCATTCAGGAAATGTGTACTGCTTGGTAAAGAGTGGGCGGCCGCTGGCATCCTTAACAACCAGTAAACAACATGGTTGTTAGGGAGCGAGCGGCCACCACGTCCTAACCAACCGATAAATCTAAAAAAAAAGATTTACCGGCAACAAAATATTAAGAAAATGGCGTGGGGTCCCCCCCGGGTCTGGTATGGATTTTGAGGGGAACCCCTTGTCAAAATGAAAGAAATACATACCAGACCCCTATCTGAGCATGCTGCTCAGCAGGTCAGGAAAGGGGCCAAGCAAGTGACCTCCCTCCTGAAACATACCAGGCCACATGCCCTTAATATGGAGTGGATGTTCTGGGGCAGGGGGGGCTTTGCTCCCCCAGAGCACCTTGTCCATGTTGACGAGGACAAGGGACTCTTCCCCACAACCCAGGCTAGTGGCTGTGGAGGTTTGCAGGAAGAGTACTTACAAAATATAACAAGGGGGCCCTCAGATCCCTCACCCCATGTGAATGAGTATGGGGTACATGGTACCCCAAATTATTCACCCCAAAAAAGTATTCTGTTAAAAAGACAGCAGGCAGTTTTTGACAAGTCCTTTATTAAAAAAGCAAAACTAAAGCAAAATGTCCCCCCGGTGTAGATCCATCATCAATCACGATGCTCGCTGTCACCGCTGACTCGGAAAGAAAAGCTCCGCTCCCAATGAAGACTCCCCTCTGTCTGACAGCTCTGCTGCCTCCTGCCACTAAATATATTAAGGGACGGTGCCACTCGGTGATGTCACTGACCGGGGCATGTTGTATTGGTGATGTCACTGACCGGGGCATGTTGTATTGGTGATGTCACTGACCGGGGCATGTTGTATTGGTGACGTCACTGACCGGGGCATGTTGTATTGGTGATGTCACTGACCGGGGCATGTTGTATTGGTGACGTCACTGACCGGGGCATGTTGTATTGGTGACGTCACTGACCGGGGCATGTTGTATTGGTGACGTCACTGACCGGGGCATGTTGTATTGGTGACGTCACTGACCGGGGCATGTTGTATTGGTGATGTCACAAGAGGGCAAGGCCACCCAGTGACATCACAGGGTGGTAGTGCTCCTTAGTTTATTTAGAAGTGGGAGGCGGCGGAGCTGTCAGATGTCAGGAGGGGAGCTTTGTTTTTTATTTGAGTCAGCGATGACAGCGAGTATTGTGATTGGATCATCGATGGATCTACATCAGGGGGATATTGTTCTTTATTTTTGTTTTGTCAAAAATTACTTCCAGTGTTTTTTTACACTACACTATTTGGTGAATGAATAGGAGTACTATGTACTCTATACTCATTCACATTGTGGGGGGCTGGGATCTGGGGGCCTCCTTGTTAAAAGTGGCTTCCAGATTCCAATAAGCCCCCCACAACCACTGCCCAGGGTTGTGGGGAAGGGACCCTTGTCCCCATCGACATGGGGACAAGGTGCTTTTGGGAGGATAGAGCGCCCCTGCCCTGAAGCACCCACCCAATGTTGAGGATATGTGGCCTGTTATGGTTCAGGAGGAAGGTGGGCACTCACTAAGGGTCTGGTATTGATTTTAGTGGGGAAACCACACTTTTTGTATTATTTTGGCATCGGGGTTCCCCTCAAAATCCATCCCAGACCTGTCACAGCTGTCAGCGGGGAACTTGGTGGCCGTCCGCTCCTTGTTTACTGGTTGTTGGGGACACTGGCGGCTGCCCTCTCCTTAACAACAAGCTATTTACAAGTGTTGCTATGGACACCAGTGGTAAATTCCCCGCAGGATTCACTACTAAAAAACAGAATGCAGCATCTTACTACATACTGGGATACGGGAAGATACCGCTTTGTGATTGGAGCCCATAGTCTCTACAAGTCCATGTTCTAGATTCCCCATCCCCCCAACCTTGTAATAGTGAGGGATGGTGTGATCTTCCTGTGTGGAATCCCGGGAATACAGAGGACGGGGACATCTCTCTGGTGGGTTCCTGGTATTAGGTGGCTCCATCATATCCTTGTGTCCTTCTGAAAACTCCTCCATCACTTCATACTCCTCATCCTCCTCTTTATACTCTTCTTTAACATCAATATTCTCATCCCCGAGGATTCCACTCTGAAAGATATAATAAAACATTCATTGTAACAAACATGCTGTGTATAAATCACAACTACCAATAATTGTCATCATCTACCTGATGATGGTGAGGGATGGTGTGACCTTCCTGTGTGGAATCCCGGGAATACAGAGGACGGGGACATCTCTCTGGTGGGTTCCCATGACTGGATCCATCTGTAGGAAACACACACACTGACTGAATCCATTGTTTCTATGTGTTTATCAGATGATGGGGGATCTAGGTGGATCCTCCGTACTGCTCTCTCCTTTACAATAAAGTCTCCTCTTACCCGGTGATGTGAGGGGCGGCTGATTGTCCATCATGACGTCCTTGTAGAGGTCCTTGTGTCCTTCTAAATACTCCCACTCCTCCATGGAGAAATAGACAGTGACACCCTGACACCTTATAGGAACCTGACACACACAATGATACAGTCACCATCCAGACACATCCCTTGTCTGTTACTGGAGAATGTCCCAGAATTCCCGGCACCGCTCACCTCTCCTGTCAGCAGCTCCATCATCTTCTTGGTGACTTCTAGAATCTTCTGTGTCTTCTGTCTTGTAGGGATCAGGGATGGAGGTGGGGGGATGGTGATGGAATTCTGGATTCTCGAGGATCTTGTGGTCATACGATGAGATCTCCTTCTGGTGTCATTGTCGGTAGATTTCTTCATGACTCCTGTACAGTTCTGTGTGATACAAAGATAAATCTCACTCTCCCATAATCCCTCACTTCTATGGTCAGCTCTAGATTTATTCTCCAGCGATTGGCCACAATGTGCCGACTCAGCAAAGGACAGACATCTCCATCCAATGATATGATGACAATGGGGTCAGATTTATAGCTCCTTCTAGAAGTCATATAATAGAGTCACTAATGGTTTACTAGTAAGGCTCACTGACCCACCAGGAAATGTCACCCATGGATTTAGTGGTCAGTGGGCGTGGCATGCTGGTAATCATGGGTCTCCCTGATTGGACTAAAGCTGAGATTGTTCTCTTCTATAACCAATGCCGCCATCTTGTGCTATAACCAAATCTCATAGAGTCCGGACACTTTATGTATTCATAGTACTTGTGTGGATGTCGTTATTGATTACAGAACATCAGAAGACTTCAAGTGACTCTGAATACCTCCCAGTGTACAGCCCAGTCAGATTTAACCCCTTCATTACACTCACCTCTCCAGTCAGCAGGCTGAGGATCTCCAGGGTGAGCTTCAATATCGTCTCATTCCGGGGAAATTCCTTCCTTACAATCTTCACAAAACCCAAAGTCTGCTGATTGTCCATCATGACGTCCTTGTAGAGATCCTTGTGTCCTTCTAAATACTCCCACTCCTCCATGGAGAAATAGACAGTGACACCCTGACACCTTATAGGAACCTGACACACACAATGATACAGTCACCATCCAGACACATCCCTTGTCTGTTACTGGAGAATGTCCCAGAATTCCCGGCACCGCTCACCTCTCCTGTCAGCAGATGGACCATCATGGTGGTCAGTTCCAGAATCTTCTGCTCTTTCTCCCTCTCAGGTATCAGAGAATGAGATGGAGGCACCATGGTGAGGCTCTGGGTTCTGCTCCATCCTCCTGAGATTGGCTCCCCACTAGACTTCTTCTTTACAACATAATCCTACAGATCAGGAGACAAATAAAACAATATCAACCACCTGACATCATCTAAATGTGTGCAAAAATAAAATGGTCTATTGACCAGAATAGACAAGAGTGATGTCATGTGACCTCCCAGAATCCTCCTCACCTCTCCGGTCAGGTCTGTGTTTTATTAATAGAGATGAGAGTGATGTCATGTGACCTCCCAGAATCCTCCTCACCTCTCCAGTCAGGTCTGTTTTATTAATAGAGATAAGAGCGATGTCATGTGACCTCCCAGAATCCTCCTCACCTCTCCGGTCAGCAGGTAGATGATCTCCAGGGTGAGGTTTAGTATCTTCTCAGTCATGTGACTCCGGTCCTCCTCCATCCTCATTGGTGCCATCATGTGATCTATACAGGTCTCCTTGTAGACGGATAACTTTGGGAAATGAAAGTAAGAATGATTTGGATGGTATTGGTCACACAATAATAGGATGTGGATGTGAGGGGGGAATAGGAGGGTTGATGGACATTGAAGAACTACTCCCCCCATGGGAAGACATTTTGTTTGGACTGTTTAGTGTTTACTACAATTTTGAGGTCCGGGGCCCCTTTTCTCTGTTGGGTTTGTTTGGTCTCTGAACTGGTTTTGATGAGTATTAGATCTGCAGACAAGGAATGATAAATCTGATCCTTCCTATGACTAGTTTGCTCTGAGGCAGTGCTGTGAGGTCAATGTCGGCTCATCATGCAGGGATGGTCACTTTACATCACCCGACGCCCGGGATATGTAGTTCTGGGGGCCGGGCAAGTATTGTGTTTAATCTTTATCCCTGCTGAGGGCAAGCCACAGGGCTCTCCTTTCAGGTGCCAGCCTCTGCCACCCCGTGTGTGTGAACCTCTCCTGTACCTACTTTGCTTCCCCGGCTCTGCTTGCCCATCTGTGGGCCCGGGTCAGCAGGTGTTGGAGGGTAGAGGGGACGGAGGAGAGCGGACACATTCACTCCCTTCTTGTCCTGACCCAGAAGTGACGTTATGACAGATTTCCCGACCATCGAGGACGGCAAAGAATGTAATGCGGTGCGATGTGCGCTACATTACATCCAATGGAGTACAGGGGAGACATTGGGGGTCTTTTAGACCCTGGATGTCTCAATAAAGAGAACCTGTCATCAAACGTCATCTCATAGAGGACTTTGTCCCCTTAAGTAAAAATGTTTTTTTTAAATGCAAAGAATTAAAGTTATAACCAAGTACATAACTCCTCCCTTTAAAAAATTTTAAGGCCCCCCCCTCCCCCACATATATGCACACCCAAACCTAAGAGCACACGCTGGAGCGCCTACACGTGATAACATTGATTGTGATACACGTTACATATCGCCGGTCACACCAGAAAGAGAGCGATAATTCTAGGAGCAGACCTCCTCCGTACTCTATACTGATGACCTAGAAGGGGCTATAAATGTGTCACCTATAGATAATACCGGGGACTAAAGGTTGTCACCATTTCAGCACACACAACTTAAGGTTTGACATGTTGGATATCTATTTACTTGCTGCAACCTCGGCTTTTATATTTTTACACATAAATGGGTCATTTATTGCTTTTTATGCCCTAAAATCAGCTTAAGAGTATTTTTTACTGACATTTGGCATTTCATAGACTTTGTGATAATATTTTGTGACATAAAAAATTAGAACTGACGCTATTTTATTCTCTAAAGTCTCTACTTTCAGAAAATCGATATTTTGGGGGTTTTGTGTCAACTTCAGGATAAAATGATTTTTTAAACGTGCAAAAATGCAAAAATGGCTCTGGGAGTGAAAGGGAGAAAAGATAAGCCGGACACTCCCCTTTCCTGAGGAGCAGCCAATCGGTTCTCATTACACTGCAAGGAATCTCCCCTCCCTGCTAGTCCCCGGGTGCGGTGCTGGAGACAGGCAGGGGAGGGGAGGAGGAGATAAACAGCGCAATGTTACACATATTAAATGTTTTAGTCGCTATAAAGCTCCTTTCATTTTTGAAACCCCACATAATCCTAAAAGCGCCTCAGATTTATATACATTTTTTGTTGAAAAGGAATATTTTCTTCCTCCTGAGCAGCAATGTAAGGGGCTCTATGCTCCATACTCCTGACCCCGGCACTCCATCATTGTGTTGGCTGCATAGTGTAATGATTGCCCATTGGCTGCCTGTGTAGTGTCATCATTGTCCTTTGTAGGCCATGTATGGTCAGGATGGTCCTTGTCTTGTCTATTTATTGTCAGTGCTGTTTGTTTAGAGGACCATATTACTAGAATTTATCTCCACAATGAGGAGAATGTTCCGGCCCCGGAAGTGGGGGAATGTTCTGCCCCTGAAGGGGTTAATCTGGGTTCCCACACTATATATGTGTGTATCATCATCTGCTGGAGATAAAAGACATCACAGTGACTGTAAGGAATGGACTTGCCAGTAATGGTGGGACTCACCTGCCTTGTGGGCTGCAGTACCAGGGCTGGCCAGCGGGTGCTCCCGGCAATCAGAGACTCAACCTTGCATCCAGCCAAACACCTGAAGCTGATTACGGAGGTGTATTTAAGGGATGGCCAGACCTGCAGTCTCTGCCTTGGTGTGTGGTTTTCCTGGGCCCTGTATCTTGTTACCTGCATCCCTGTTCCTGTCTGACTAATTCGTTGCTGACCCTGCCTGATTCCGGACCTCTGCTGACTTCTCCTGTTTCATCCCTGGCTTGTGACCCCGACCATTCTCTGCCTGACCCCCTATTCCTACCTGCCCGATTGTTATTGACCCGGGCTGCCTGACGACGCTTGCATTGTAAGTACTGTTATCTGTGGGTGGTTTGGTTTGGTTCGTTTGCACTGTGTTATGTTTTAGTATTGCACTGCGTTTATGTTTGTATTGTTAGTCTTTAATAAATTATATTGTTTATAACTTATCTGAAGCCTGCGTTAGTCACATACCTCTGGTCACACCCCGGAGCCCTGACAGTGACTATGGAGGAAGAGGACGGACGTGACTATGGAGGAAGAGGACGGACGTGACTATGGGGGAAGAGGACGGACGTGACTATGGGGGAAGAGGACGGACGTGACTATGGGGGAAGAGGACGGACGTGACTATGGGGGAAGAGGACGGACGTGACTATGGAGGAAGAGGACGGACGTGACTATGGAGGAAGAGGACGGACGTGACTATGGAGGAAGAGGACGGACGTGACTATGGAGGAAGAGGACGGACGTGACGGTGAGGTTACTGGGTGTAAATAGGAAATAACATCTTATTACCTCCTCTGCTGCCACGTCCACCAATGTCTCTGATCTGCTTCCTCCCCACTCACCTCTCGGAATGGCCTGTCTACCTGACATCACTTCCTGTCTGTACCTGACATCACTTCCTATCTGTATCCCATAGAGAAGTCCTGTCTGGAGAGAAATGAGGTCACCATCTTGTGGAGTTCAGAGGAACTGCAGCCCCGAGAAACATCCCCTAATAACCATTCCAGCATTGTATCTACCTTACAGAGATACCAGGGAAGATCAAAAAGAACTAAAAAAAGTAAGAAACAATAAACCTAACTCTTATGCAACCAACTGTTTAAATAATATATTTTACTACAGATAGAAAAGTCTTAAAGACACAGAACACAAGATAAAAACAAAATACATAATAAAACAGAGATCTCCAAAACAGATCTTTTTGGGTAAAAAAAATGCAAAAATACATCCTAAAGTATAAGAATATCTATCAATCCACTCATAATGAAGATGTTAGACATAAATGACAAGGATGTAATGGTCACAGAGGAATGGTGGTGGAGATCTCTCAAAGTAAGAACACTTCCTTGAATGGTTCTATAAATAAAGAATGAATCCTGGAGGGAATAAAGCTGTAAAGCAATAAATAATATATAAACTGGGCCATCCACTTCATCCATAAAGACATTGTGATTGAAGATCTTCTAGATCACATAGAAGGAGGACTCATCCATGATTTCATACATTTGTTTGGAAGGATAGAACAATCCTCAGAAGGGAACATGTAGGATGACAGGAAAGGCTCCTGACTGGTGAGATCCTCCAAACATAATGATGACATCCATGAACTGGAGCGAGCTCGTTGGGGTGATAAAGCCAATCTGGAAACACTGTGTAGACGTTCTCCAAGAACTCCGCACACTCCAGGTGTGGAGAAAGTCTCCAGGTGGGTTTAGCCTGTCATTTATCATAGGTAGAAATGTCCACACATGGACTTCCACAGGGACCCCCGAGACTACATGTAGAACCTGTACAGTGTCCCCTGTAATGAACTGCTTCCCACCAGGCCTATAGCAGAATGACAGCTGAGCGGGATCTTTCCCATCCTGGGAGGACATCATATGAAGTCCTCCAAGTCTAGTGGCTCTGCTATATCTTGATATGTCACCTGCTGTGTCCACCAAATGACAGATCATTTTATCTGGCCAGCCCAGTACCATGTGATTGCTATGACCAATCACAGTGATCATATGACAGTTGTACACAATGAATGGCTTTCATTCATAGCCATTCATTGTGTACTATTGTGATGATCTCTGTGATTTGTCTCTGGCTCACTACCTCTACTGGAAATGTATTCCAAGCATCAACTACTCTTTCAGTAAAATAATACTTTCTGAGATTAGTTGTGAACTTTCCTCCAGTTAGTTGGAGGTCATGTCCCGTGTTCTTCATTTTGGTTTTATATTGAAAATCCTGTCCTCCTGAACCCTATTCACTCCCTTGTTGTATGTAAAGGTTTCAGTCATGTCTCCCCTTTCCCTTCTCTCCTCCAGACTGGACATGTTACGTTCCTGAAGTCTCTCCTGATATCACTATTTGTATTCCCCGTCTCTGGACTCGTTCTATCTTATCACCTTTATGTAAGCGAGGTCTCCAGAACTGGACACAGTATTCTAAATGAGGTTGCTGGTGACCCCTCTAGTGATAGATCTATATAGAGGAATCAGGACCTCCTTCCTCCTGCTGGTGACCCCTCTAGTGATATAAAGATCTATAAAGAGGAATCGGGACCTCCTTCCTCCTGCCGGTGACCCTTCTAGTGATAGAAAGATCTATATAGAGGAATCGGGACCTCCTTCCTCCTGCCGGTGACCCCTCTAGTGATATAAAGATCTATATAGAGGAATCGGGACCTCCTTCCTCTCGCCGGTGACCCCTCTAGTGATATAAAGATCTATATAGAGGAATCAGGACCTCCTTCCTCCTGCCGGTGACCCCTCTAGTGATATAAAGATCTATATAGAGGAATCAGGACCTCCTTCCTCTCGCCGGTGACCCCTCTGTAAGGGAATTCCCGTGAGACGGCTGGTGATTAGACGTGCGCATGTGCACAGAAATGTACGATCATGCACGGTGAAGATTGGCTCCAGGTGGACTATTTAAAAGGTGCCTTTGCCTGTGCTGAGTGCTGACTGGTCTTCAGCTGTTCCCTGTTTCCTGCTCGTTCCTGTGTGTGATTTCCTTGTTGCTGACCCGGCTTGTTCCTGACCTGACTCTGATTACTCCCCTGCTTGATACTGGTTCCTGACTTCGGCTCTGCTCCTGACTTTGGCTTGCTTATGATTTGGTACCTTGCTGTCCGCCCATTAATGACCCCGGCTATTCCTATGACATTGCTCCTGTCTCCCATGCCTGCTTCCTGCCTTGCTCTGGTGCACACCTGGTGATCTACCATACCAGCTCTGCATATCACTACTGTGCCTCAATTGGAGGTTCATCAGTCTTCCAAAGTCTCCAACTGCAAGAGCTGCAAACAACACCTGCTGGCGCTCTTGTCCCCCTGGTCCCTAGACACCCTCTGTTCCTCTTCCAGTGGGGTCAGGGCTAGTGACACAAGTAAGGCCGACCTCGTCATTTCAGTCCCCCATCAGGTACATGACAGTACCAGTCAGCCAATGATGGAGTCTGAAAGGGAGGCCTCTGCAATAGGGGACATCTGTCAATCAATCTCTGCCTTGTCTTACATGGTGCAGAGGTTGCAAAAGAATCCTTGAGCACATGGAAAACCAATTACCAACCAAGTCAGATGTCTCAACAGCCATGGGTCCTTCTGCAGTCTCAGACATAACTACCCAGAGAGGGCTCAGCATGATTCATGACCCCTCTAGTGATATAAAGATCTATATAGAGGAATCAGGACCTTCCACCTCCTGCTGGTGACCCCTCAAGTGATATAAAGATCTATATAGAGTAATCGGGACCTCCTTCCTCCTGCTGGTGACCCCTCAAGTGATATAAAGATCTATATAGAGTAATCGGGACCTCCTTCCTCCTGCTGGTGACCCCTCAAGTGATATAAAGATCTATATAGAGGAATCGGGACCTCCTTCCTCCTGCCGGTGACCCCTCTAGTGATATAAAGATCTATCTAGAGGAATCATGATCTCCTTTCTCCTGCCGGTGACCCCTCTAGTGATATTAAGATCTATATAGAGGAATCAGGACCTCCTTCCTCCTGCCGGTGACCCCTCTAGTGATATAAAGATCTATATAGAATGAGGACCTCCTTCCTCCTGCCAGTGACCCCTTTAGTGATATAAAGATCTATATAGAGGAATCGGGACCTTCTTCCTCCTGCCGGTGACCCCTCTAGCAATATAAAGATCTATATAGAGGAATCAGGACCTCCTTCTGTGATGATTGTGTGCAATAGAGGCATAGACGTTGTACATGACAGCCATCTTGTTAGGTTTCAGCCATGTTCCCTTCTGTCCTCCCTCATCCCTTTGTCCATGGAATGCATAGCTACAAGTTGACGGATGTCAACAGGATCTATTATCCTAAATAAAACACAGATAGATCAGCTCCAGGGCTGTAAACCTCTAATTAGTCTGGTTCCAGGGGGTTTGCTGGAAAACCACTTCCCTCTGCCTGGTTGTAAAACAATAACTCAGTCAGTCATGACCTGTTAGGCTATTAGAGCAGAGCGTGCCATAAAATGTACATTCCACAAGAGTAATTTTTCATACAATTTATAAACTTCAGCAGGAACTGGGCACATTAATATGAAGTATATATACAGATAGATCATTTTAATATGAGTCACACAAGACCTTACATTACTATGTTAGTGCCTACAAGAGAGAAGAAGCAGTCTCTTTCCTCCTGGGTGACAAGGGTATGCTATGCTTGGTATCTTTGTGTTCCGAACAGGGGCGGACTGACAACTCATGGGGCCCCTGGGCAATAGGGGATCATGGGGCCCCTGTGTCCTTGCCCAAACTCAAAAAAGCCTATGAAAAAGGTACCAGGGGCATCTCATGGGGCCCCCTACTCACCCCGAGCCCTCGGGCAGTGCCCGAGTTTCCAAATGGTCAGTCCACCCCTGGTTTGGAATATATTTCTAAATATTAATCTGTCAGTTGCTAGGATGCTGCCTGTACCTATTGAAGGTTATTGACCTTGGTATAAAATTGTAAGGGATTTGGTCATAACCTTGGTTACCGCCTAACACCCATCCCCAAACTGCATGATTGGTCATTTGTTCTCAGGAGACACCCCTTTAATATGGTAGAAAAAGACTGACAGCCTGGAGAAGACAGCTCTCATTTAACATCAATCAGAAAACATCTAACAGACTTGAGAGCCAAGGCAATCTTTTTGTTCGGACAATTGGACTCTGCTCAAACCAAGGATATTGCAAGTATTCTGCCTTCTGAACTCCTTTCTTTTATTTCTCTGTTGTTTTATTGCTCTCTTTATATCTTTGTTACATCTTTGTTTGTAAATATTTTTATTGCACCATTTTGACCTTTTTAGTAATAAATCCTATTTTCTGAAAAGTGTTGAACTGTCTCTAAAGCTTTTAATGCAAACTAAAGAATCTCTGACCCTGGAAGAGTGCTCCTGTATGTGATAATCCTCTGAATATCCCTGTCCCTGGAAGAGTGTTCCTGTATATAATAATCCTCTGAATATCCCTGTCCCTGGAAGAGTGTTCCTGTATGTAATAATCCTCTGATATCCCTGTCTGAGGTGACAGTGTGTATTACAGACACTTATACTAATATCATAGTGTTACTGCTAAGATTTGTGAGTTTCCTCCTTCTCTGTAAAAAGGTGGTGGTGGCAGTGTGAAGGGTTAATTGCGTAATTAACCAGTAACAATCGCTCTCAGGCTGCTGGCACATAGATTGTAGTGCCACAAGCTGGAAAATCTTTGTTCAGGGCGCAACTGAGAGTGGCATTGTTACACAAGTGGCAGATCGGCTGGTCCCTCGGTCACGAGTTGGTGAGAAGGGCTGAGGTCGGATGCCGCATTCTGTCATACCTTCCTCCCGCTGGTGACCCCTCTAGTGATGCATCCTAGAATTCTATTTGCTTTCCCCACTGCCTGGCCATGCTGTTTGTTCATTTTGCAATCATCTGAAATAAGTACCCAAAATCCTTTTCTTCTGAAGTGCTGGCCAACACTGTACCCCAATGTTGTACTTTCTCAAGGGATTCTTTTTCCCTAGGTGCATTATTTTAGATTTGAAATATTGAACTGCAATTTCCACTTTTTTACCAATCTTCCTGCAATGCTAAATCCTGTTCCATGTTACAGACACCTCCAGGGATATCCTCCCTATTACACACCTTTGTGTCATCAGCAAAGAGACATCCCCTTACCCAACAACCCTTTAGTTCTATCACTTACATATAGATTACATAGAACAGGTCCCAGTACAGAGCCTTGGGGTACACCACTAGTGACTGCTCTCTGTTCTGAGTGATCCCCATTTACAACCACACTCTGGTATCTCTCCTTTAGCCAACTGCACATCCACTGAACCACCCAAGGGCTAAGTCCTAGCTTGTCCAACTTCTGTATTAGATCGTTATGTGGAACTGTATCACATGCCTTGCTGAAATCAAGATATTCTATGTCCACAGCACCACCCTGGTCCAAAACATTAGTAATATAGTCAAAAAGTCCAATCAGTCGAGTCTGCCATGGTCTGCCCTCAGTAAAGCCATGCTGCTTTGGATCCAGCAAGTTGTGTGTTTTTAGATGATCAATGATCCTTCCTTTCAGGAGTGATTCCATTAACTTGACTACCACCGATGTTAGACTCACTGGCCTGTAATTGCCGGCTTCTACCTTGCTGCCCTTCTTGGATGGAACACACTGTGCACTCCATTACATGAACAACATTGGGAGTGCTGCAATCATCATCTGAACAGGATACACAGGAGTATGAGCCAATCATAGATCAGCAGGTGCCTACAGGTTACCACCCCACAGGGTTATAAGCCAATCATAGATCACCAGGTGCCTACAGGTTACCACCCCACAGGGTTATAAGCCAATTGTAGATCAGCAGGTGCCTACAGGATACCATCCCACAGGGGTATAAGCCAATTGTAGATCAGCAGGTGCCTACAGGTTACCAGTCCAAAGGGTTATGAGCCAATCGTAGATCAGCAGGTGCCTACAGGTTATCACCCCACAGGGTTATGAGCCAATCGTAGATCACCAGGTTGGCAGAACTGTTCTGGGCTCACAGAATGAAACAGGAAGGCTGAACTTATCATCACTACATGGACATGCTGGAAGCCATTTTGTTCTGTATATTCTATTTCATGGTTCCTGAACACAGATTCTAAGAGCATTCCAAGGTGGTTACAGCTTATGTTCCCAGGTTATAAATCTGGGGGGAGGTATGGTGGTATCAGACGGCTACAAGATGAAGACTAGACATGACACCAAGTGGTAAGATAAATGGATGAGTCCATGTCTAGATTGAACAAAGGACACAAGAACTGGTCACAATGATTATTTCCCATGATCCTCTGGAAAGAGTGCATATTATACCTTACATTGTATATGGTGTTATTATTATGTGACAGGAATATCTGATCCAAAAATGTCAATTGTATTATTATTAGTATTACATGAAGTGAATGCTTGCTTACTTATGTCATCCAGGTTTATATTACTATATTCCATTTCCACATACATATATTTATATGAAATGGTTTAACAATGAATACATATTGATATATTGGGGATATTCTGTTTCTAACATTATAAAGTATCAGTTTGAGTTCATTGTATGACAACGTTGTTATGTTACAGAAGACGTGAGATAAGAAGTCTCAGTATAATGACCTCATCTTTTGTAGGATATATAGGTAGATTTTTCTTCTCCAGAATCACTTAATACATTATTTGCAGTGACTTTGGTACAAGTTTGTCTGAAACCAACCCGTCAGGAAAGCCGTTATCTGGTAATATAGTGATGTCCTTACTAGCCAAGGTTAAAGGTCAACCCTTGTCATGTTGCAGAAGACATGTCAGAGGAACCCAAATCCTTCCCAATCCTATACTGCCCCCTATATGCCGATGATGTCAAACAGTAATACCGGAAGTGCATGGGCCGCCATCTTGGTATAGGACCATCACATATCCCAATAGAGATTTCACCCTGCAGTGTCCCAGGTGGACACTTTTAAATGTGAGTTCATTATTATATTATTTTTATAAAGGTATTTTATTGGAAATATTACACTATTTGGAGTGTTCTTTTCTATGATATGGAGCGGAGTTGGAGAGTTTTAAAGAGCTGAGGGTGGTGAGCAGTTTGTACCAGTATACCTGCCCGGGTTACAAGGGGAAAAGCGCAGTATGACCTGGGATGCAGGTCAAACCTGAAGGTGAGGGCAATAGTGTGTCCGGGGTGTATGCACACTGAAGGGTGACACAAGAGCCCTTCATCTGGATGTGAATGAGCAGGAATGTGATCACTGGTTATCACTTGAAGCACCGTGCAGGTAAAGGCACAGATCAATGTCATTTTGGAGGAGTATTGGACGGTGGATTGTGAGCACTGTATATAAAGGACTTCCCACGTTGATGCACATGAAGAACTGTATTATGTGGAAGTGATTGGTATTTAGCACTGGAAATATATGGTTTAGAAGATATATAAATTATATACTAGGACATGGGATATAGGATATAGGTGTCAGGTAACCACGCACATCTATGCACATACGTTTATCACTTCTCACACAAGGTTTTGCACATATTACATTGATTATACTCATTTGTATCTTCTATTTATTTATTTATATGATGGTATGAATACAGTTTGCTGATCATGCACATTTTGCACATGCGTTCAACGCCTCACATTAGGTATTAGTACCACTGCATCTGATTGCTTTTATTTGTGCGCTGCATTTATATTCACTTGCATAGAAGACCCTGTTAACACCCCTATATTGGAGGAAGACTATGCCCAAGAAGAAGACCTCCGATTATTAGTGACATGCAAATTTCAATTCAGTATTAGAGATGGATTACTGATAAGAACATCCAAAAATGGTCTCCAACAATGGGGAGTCCCCACTATATGTAGAGGACTCATGTTACAACATGCTCATGAAGCACCTACAGCAGGTCACCGAGGTGAGAAGATTCCCTACGAATTACTCCGGGATTATGCTTACTGGCCTCATATGTTGAAGAATGTTCAAACCTACTGTCAGGGTTGTCTAGTTTGTGCTCAGTTTCAGCCATCATGTCCAACTTCAGAAGAAGGGTTTCTCATTGTCATGGTCCAATTTGCAGATTGATTTTATTGGTCCTGTCACAAAATCATCTACAGGAAACAAATACATGTTGACAGTCACTTGTTTATTTACTAAGTAGGTAGAATGTTTACCGGCTCCCAATAATACCACTGAAACATGTGCCACGTCACTCATTAATCATGTATTTTCCAGACTTGGTCTTCCTCAAAGGATTGATTCGGATCATGGCAGCTATTTTACAAGTGAGGTAATGTCTAAGATGTGGAAAATTTCAGGTGTCAAATGTAAGTTACACATTGCCTATCGTCCAGCATCCAGCGGAGCAGTAGAGTGCTATAACCAGACAATCATCAACATCCTGAAGAAATTCATGAAAGAATCAGGTAAAGACTGGGATATGACGTTACCTTTAGTGCTCATGGCTATTAGAGCAACTCCAAGTACCACAACCAAGATGTCACCATTTGAGTTGATGATAGGTAGGAAAATGGTACATCCACAACTTCTGTTGTATCACACATCTGACCATACCCTGATCAATGCAGCCACGACACATCAATATGTGGAAAACCTTCGACAGAACCTACAACATGATTTTGCCTTTGCACAGAAGAATCTAGAGAAAGCCGTGGTAAGCAACAAAACGTATTACCATCTCAAAACTACCAAGAAGGAGCATAAAGTAAGTGATAAAATGTATTTATACAACTGTGCTCCAGATAGAGTCAAGGAAAAGAAATGTCTTCCTTCATGGAAAGGTCCGTATACTATTACTGACATTTCACCTGTGGTATATAAAATAAGAATTGTCATAAATGGAGATTGTGTGGAGAAATGGGTTCATATTAATCGATTCTGTGCTTGTCATCCTAGGTCTCAACTGAGAATGATGCAAGGTAATGCAGAAGAAGATTTTCTATTTGTACCATAAGAGAACGTTACTATAATGATTGAACATTCTGATGTTTTTCTCTCAACATCTAGATATCTTCATCTTCATATCTGAAGTCCTATGGAGTTTTATTGGACATACCAATTATAGCAGAATACCATAATAATGTGGCCAATCAGTTAATATCCAGCATAGCTAGAATACGTAAATCATTAATTGGTAAGAATACATATTTAAACTATCTGTTTTTCTTTAATAGCATCCATATTGAATCCATATTGATCCTTTATTGATCAAGACTGAAGGTCCAAACAGACCAGATCATTATTTGGTAAAGATACGGATGGCTAGCAAAGACACAGCGATCATTTGGATGGACTTAATCCTTGGTGTACACCTCAAGTCCGAACCTATCATTGGACCGGGTCCCTCATCAGGAAAGATGTTCCAGGATTCTTAGTAACAGAAAGAGAGATATTATCTCAGAAGATCTTTGTGAATTTTGATCCAAAGATATCCATTGAAAGAAACTACAACATATCCCACCTACAACTTGTGGAAATACAAGAATGGTATACTGCCACATAAACCGAGCTCAAGCAAGAGTACGGGTCATGTTGGAACACACCAGGAAAACATTCACTGCTCAACCAATGTCTACAAATCAACGACCAAAGTGATTCATCAGATTTTTGATTACAAGCTTTGTATTCTCGATGTTGGGTATGATGGTGGAAACAACTACTTTGCAGTTCATTTCATTTTTATTAAGACTCCACCATGCCGTTATCAGTTTGGATGAAAAGAGGAAAACATTCCTCAATCCAGGATGAAGAAAGGCCTCACTCTTTGGAGTAAATGACTTATACTCCGACCTTTGCCCCAGATATGTCTTAGGTTGTTCACCTGAATACCATGGAGAAAAAGGGGGGAAATGACGGAACTGTTCTGGGCTCAGAGAATGAAACAGGAAGGCCTGAACTTATCATCTCTACATGGACATGATGGAAGCCATTTTGTTCTGTATATTCTATTTCATGGTTTCTGAACACAGATTCTAAGAGCATTCCAAGGTGGTTACAGCTTATGTTCCCAGGTTATAAATCTGGGGGGAGGTATGGTGGTATCAGACGGCTACAAGATGAAGACTAGACATGACACCAAGTGGTAAGATAAATGGATGAGTCCATGTCTAGATTGAACAAAGGACACAAGAACTGGTCACAATGATTATTTCCCATGATCCTCTGGAAAGAGTGCATATTATACCTTACATTGTATATGGTGTTATTATTATGTGACAGGAATATCTGATCCAAAAATGTCACTTGTATTATTATTAGTATTACATGAAGTGAATGCTTGCTTACTTATGTCATCCAGGTTTATATTACTATATTCCATTTCCACATACATATATTTATATGAAATGGTTTAACAATGAATACATATTGGTATATTGGGGATATTCTGTTTGTAACATTATAAAGTATCAGTTTGAGTTCATTGTATGACAACGTTGTTATGTTACAGAAGACGTGAGATAAGAAGTCTCAGTATAATGATTAAAGTGGTTGTAAACCCCAAATATTAAAAAATTACTTTTTTCCATAAATGCATTTTAATGTAAACATCTATACAGCTGTGAGTGTACCTCAGAAAAATGTTCCTTTAGCTTGTCTCCGCCCTCCAAAAACTGCTGGTCTGTGGGCGTGGCTTAGGACCAGAGAATAGTAGGAGGAGATATGATGTCACACAATCCCCCAGTTATACCCCCCTCCAGCCTCGGCTCAAGAACAATCACTGGTGCTGATGAGTGCTGAGTTGTGGATCTTGTGAAGGCAGAGACCAGCATAGAGAGGACACCCCCTCCCCCACCCCCTGCAGTGTATTACATGGAGGCTCATTCTGGTCTCATCCTCAGTACAGCCTGTCACTCACAGGAGAAGGGGAGTGGTGACACCATATTTCTGCTGGTGTCAGATTTATTCTGCTCAGAAGATCAGGCGGGATTTCTGGAGAAAGGAATTGCTTCAAGATACCAGACTAAGCTGAATGGCTCAGTAAAGGTAAAATCTACCCAACTGCAGGATTGGACTGATTTGTGTTTTTTAGGTTTACAACCACTTTCAGTAATACATTATTAGCAGTGACATGGGTACCAGTCTGTGTGACACCAAACCTGGCAGAAAAGCAGTTCTCTCTAAATGTAGTCATGTCCTTACCAGCCGAGGTTAAAGGTCAACCCTTGTCATGTTCCAGAAGACATGTCAGAGAATTCCTCATCCTATACTGCCCCCTTCAGGTCACTGAAATCAATTAGTAGAGAAAATAGCACCTAGTCTGACGTCATTGTGAGGAGAGATGAGCTTTGCCCGCCTAGGTTTTATTTGGAGGGATAAAAGTAATAGACGGACAGAGAAGAGGACACACATCACAAAACAAGACCTCACAAGACAGGAGACAAGGGGCAACAGACGGACACAGACACCCCCTGAAGTGAGCGCACTGAAAGCTGACACCACTGACACCATACAGTCCATATTGGGAACTAGAACTTTCATTTTCCTCAGATAACTTGTACTCCCCTTATATCTCCAGATACATTGTTTAGTCCGATAACGGTTCTGGTGAGCACAGGAGGGGATGTGACGTATTTTTACCTGCAGTATAAATTATTATCATTTCACTCCTCTGGGGAAGATTGATTTTACATATCCCTGAAGCTGATTCTGGCTTCTAGTCAATGGTTTATCCGGATGTATACAGTATATATATGACAAGGTAGACTACTTCATGTAACATTACATCTTCATCTCAGATTGTAAGCGGATTGGATTGGCCTGTGTATGGGATTCCAGATCAAGTCATGGCAAGGTACACGTTGAGCGTTGAATATCTGGCTGTAGAGAGATCACGGGGGGGATTTGTATATCTGTTGTCACATGTTGCTGAGTTACTGATTTCTTACACGACATTTCCAGACAGTTGGATGTAATTCATTAATATTTGGCAGTAATTGCTGGCTTGTATTTCTCCCCATTATTGTGGATTAGATCATTGTACTGTTATCTTGTATTGTTTATTATTTATCATCACCTATTAGATTTCATCCCCATTTTGTACTGATTTATATTATTAATAAATATATATTTTTGCACATTATTGTGTTTTATTTCGTCTTCCAATTATCACAAATACAGAACTGGGATGTCGGTTACTTTGTGAGAATTAGTAGGGAATCTCCTTCATTCCAGATCCCGCCTGTTTCCATGAATTGTATACGGATTATTTCCTCACAGATAAAGTTCTGACAATTTGTACCGTTCTGGTGTTTTTGATCCTCAGAAATGAGATCTGCCGTCATCAGACATGATGGATTTTCAGACATCTCTCCCATAGTTTGTAGACTCTATAACTCTCCTACACACTGAATCATAGACACTGATTGGGGTTATTGTACCCAAGAAATGGCGCAGAATACACCTTTGTCTACATTTATAAGGAAAGACCATTTATTTGTAAAAACAAGAAACAAGCAAAAATGGTAAAAAGTGATGTTTAATACCACCAAAATAAATATCTATTTGTGTGAAAAAATTACAAAAATATAATTTGGGTACAATGTTGCATGACTGTGTAATTGTCATTCAAAGTGTGAGAGCGCTGATAGTTACCAGTCAGCCTGGGCAGGAAGGGGGGGAAGTGTCCGGTATACAGGAGGTAGAAATATTTATTTTTTAAAACAGACATCTAAGTGTTTGTGAAATCTCCCACCACAAAATGTACTCAGCCAATCACAGAGCAGGACTCCATTTTTATTCTTCTCCTTCCATCAATGGCCAACCCGGTCCCACACTTCATCCATGTCTTTGGGGACCTCTGATCTCCTTATGAACTGTTTCTTCCATGATGAAGATCAGCCATGGAGTATATCTGAGGTGTATATCAGGGTGTGCTTCTTCCCCACATGAGAGCTGGGATGTCCAGCAACATTCATCTAGAAGACATTTCCCGCACTCAAGGCACTAATACACCTCCAGGGTTGTGTAGGACCCCTGATGTACAGGAAGACAGGACTTCAGAGAGGAACATTTCCCTCACTCAGGAAAGGAAAGTGGATCTTCTCTGTGTGAGATTTCTGATGTCTGTAAAGATCCGACTTCCGTGAGAAACATTTCCCACACTTAGGACAGGAATATGGCTTCTCCCCCGTGTGAGATCTCTGATGTGTGTAAAGACTGGACTTATCTGAAAAACATTTTCCGCACTCAGAACAGGAATACGGCTTCTCCCCCGTGTGACATCTCTGATGTGTGTAAAGATTGGACTTCCGTGAAAAACATTTCCCGCACTCAGGACAGGAATACGGCTTCTCCCCCGTGTGACATCTCTGATGTGTGTAAAGATTTGACTTCTGTGAAAAACATTTCCCGCACTCAGGACAGGAATACGGCTTCTCCCCCGTGTGATGTCTCTGATGTCTGTAAATATTGGATTTATCTGAAAAACATTGCCCGCACTCAGGACAGGAATGTGGCTTCTCCCCCGTGTGAGATCTTTTATGCACATTAAGATGGGATTTATAGCAGAAACCTTTGCCGCACTCAGTACAGGAGAAGCTCTTCCCTGTTGGAAGGCCGGCCCGGTCCCGCACAGTCTGAGGTTCCTCAGGATACGAGGAATCCGATGGTCCATCTACACTGGGTGGTGCCGGATGGACATTGGAGGGAGCCGGGTTTTCTCCTGGACTATACTGTGTGAGGTCCTCATCTTCTACTTTCCAGTCTGGAGACAAAGTGAGACAATCCTCGGAGGTTTTCCTCATCTCCCGGCCATGGACTAAAATACAAAGACAAAGAGGATTACTAGACAGGAGTTGATTGGTTCCCCCAAACCAGGACTCCGCCCACATCAGGCAGCTTTGTCTCTGAGGAGCTTACAATTCCACCCTCAAGGGAACTAGGAAATGGCTCCTCTGATCTCCTACCAGGTCATTTCTTTATTCATGGACCTTAGTCAGAGAGTGAGGAAACAACCAGAACTGTCTTTTATAGGAGGGACAGTGATGAGGGGATTACAGGAGGGTTTACAACCACTTTAAATGTCTACCCGAGACAAGTTGCAGAGATCCCACACCGCTGCCTCCCATCTCCTGAGACTGCACTCAGTGACTTGAGTCTGAGACTATACAGACATATCCCTCCACCCGGCACAGCCAGCAGACCACAGAGCAAGGAACCCTGGGAGAAATGTTCTGTCAGAGATCTTACTAGACTTGGACATTGTGCAAAAGATCAAAAGAACATGCCCTACGGGCCTAGGTCTACTAATGCCTATGGTGAAAATGAACATTTTTCTGCCAGCTGAACCCCAGAACCTCCATAAATCCAGTCTAGATACATAAATTGTGTCTGCAGCACAGAGAAGGAAGATTATCCGAGAGAAATCCAGGAATACAGGACGGGGAACACAGCTCAGGAAAGTGACCAGGGGATTACAGGCTGATATCACCCAGTCCCCGCCCTACTCTGGACCAATCAGTGAGCAGTATGGGTGGAGGAATGGATTTAGTGTTCATGACCCACCTGTGCTGATCTCTGTAGGAGTGTCCTCCTCTATAAATGTCCCCGTTATTCCATCCTCCTCCATAGACTGCTGATCATCCCTCACATACGCCTCTTCTTCTTCTGCTTTCACCTCAAATTCTATATCGATTGGATCTCCACTCTAAATCAAGGAAATGAGAGAAAATATCATCTGTAAAATATAAATTCACATGAAAAATGCACAAATTGTTTCCACGAGACCAAGCTCTAGATGCTCCATTCAACAAACCTTGTAATAGTGAGGGATGGTGTGACCTTCCTGTGTGGAATCCCGGGAATACAGAGGACGGGGACATCTCTCTGGTGGGTTCCTGGTATTAGGTGGCTCCATCATATCCTTGTGTCCTTCTGAAAACTCCTCCATCACTCCATACTCCTCATCCTCCTCTTTATACTCTTCTTTAACATCAATATTATCATCCCCGAGGATTCCACTCTGAAAGATATAATAAAACATTCATTGTAACAAACATGCTGTGTATAAATCACAACTACCAATAATTGTCATCATCTACCTGATGATGGTGAGGGATGGTGTGACCTTCCTGTGTGGAATCCCGGGAATACAGAGGACGGGGACATCTCTCTGGTGGGTTCCTGTAGCTGGGTGACTCCACCATGGTGTCCTGGTACAGATCTTTGTGTTTTCTTAGAAGCTCTGACTCCTCCATCACCCCATCCTCATCCTCCTCCTCTTTTATCTCTTCTTTAACCTCAACTTTAGGATCTCTCAGGTTTCCACTCTGAATATATAATAAAAATGCCATCAATGGTAACAATGCAGATAATGTACAGATCCTAATGATACTATCAGTGATTGTTCCTCATCTACCTGATGATGGTGAGGGATGGTGTGACCTTCCTGTGTGGAATCCCGGGAATACAGAGGACGGGGACATCTCTCTGGTGGGTTCCCATGACTGGATCCATCTGTAGGAAACACACACACTGACTGAATCCATTGTTTCTATGTGTTTATCAGATGATGGGGGATCTAGGTGGATCCTCCGTACTGCTCTCTCCTTTACAATAAAGTCTCCTCTTACCCGGTGATGTGAGGGGCGGCTTATTGTCCATCATGACGTCCTTGTAGAGATCCTTGTCTCCTTCTAAATACTCCCACTCCTCCATGGAGAAATAGACAGTGACACCCTGACACCTTATAGGAACCTGACACACACAATGATACAGTCACCATCCAGACACATCCCTTGTCTGTTACTGGAGAATGTCCCAGAATTCCCGGCACCGCTCACCTCTCCTGTCAGCAGCTCAGTGATCTCTCTGGTGACTTCTAGAATCTTCTTCTTCTTTCTCTCTTCTATCAGGGAGGGAGGTGGAGGCAATGTGATGTCATATGATCTCCAGACTTCACAGGAGGAAAACTCTACATCTGAACACAAATAGTCACATCAAATGATATTCCCAGAATCCTCCTCACCTCTCCATTCAGGTCTCCATTTTATTAAAGCCCCACTTCAGGCTGAGGTATAATTCCCCCCACAGGACCCCCACACTACGCAGGGTATAGGCTTGTTGCAGCATTCTGATGTCATTACATACAACGCAGGACCAACAGTCCCACTTTACATGTGAGGATACCAAGGGGCCCCACACCCTAAGAGCATCAGAAAAAAGTCAGATGGAGGGACATTGGGGGAGGAGCTGTGAGGTCAGTGTGATGTCATAGGATTCTCTGACTCTGGATGGAGGGACATTGGGAGGAGGAGCTGTGAGGTCAGTGTGATGTCATAGGACATATAGACTCTGGATGGAGGGACATTTGGATGGGGAGATTTGAGGGGTCCTCTATATGAGGCTCCCATACAAACCAAATCCTTGTTCCTGGGTGCGTCCTACCTCTCCTAAACTGAAGAGTGACCTTTGACCTTTACCATCCAGAAATCTGTCCGGAATCTGTGGAAGTAAGCTGTCATGTGATCAGGTGACGTGCGGAGGAACGGAGTGTAAATAGCAGACAATTGTCTCCAGAGCCCCTAATGGTGGGGATGGATTTGGCGGCGTGCTGGTGCCAAGTTTCCTCCCCCCAGGGTCACTGCAGGTGTGGAGAAAAGCTGTGTAAGAGGATATGGAGGAGAGATGAGGAGGAGATCCAGGAATCAGGAGAAAGGTCAGGGCAAGCAACAGACGAGCGCATCCAAGAGACCAAGCCGGGGTCACTACACAGAAAATCAATCCAAGGAAACAACAGGCAGGACGAGGAATAGCAAGAAGGAGCTGAGAGACAAATGAGAATATTGCTCAGCCAGGGGGCACGCATCATAAATTATGTCTCTTTGCAGATGACGTCTTGCTCTTTCTTACATCCCATTAACTTCCTCCCCTTCCTTACTTCGGCTCCTTGAGACATTTGGCGCGCTTTCGGGCCTAATAGTAAACCCTAATAAATTGACAGCACTCAACATTTCCCTCTCCCCTTTAGAGGTGTCGCACTTGCAGCAGATTTTACCATTCCCATGGTCACAGTGTCATATCCCTTTCCTGGGTATCAAACTGACTCCTAGATTATCAGACCTTTACGCAGCCAACTATCTTCCGATGCTTAACCACCTCTCAACCCTTCTGACCAAATGGTCCTCCCTCCCCCTCGCATGGCTCGGCAGAATAGCAGTTATCAAGATGTCAATCCTCCCAAAAATTCTATATCTGTTTAGAGTCCTCCCTGTCCCAGTACCTCCTCATTACCTCCGCACACTGCAGCGTCACATCTTTTCCTATGTATGGGGCAATACTCGTCCTCGTATACCTCGCTCCACCCTCTATCGCCCTAAGCTCAGTGGAGGTTTGGGCCTACCTGACATTAACAAATATTATCAGGCAGCGCATTTAGCCCAGTTGCCTAAATATCATGCAACTTTTGAAATCCCTCAATGGGTTGTGCTTGAATAGATAGAATGTGACCCCTTATCTACAGCTAACTTACTCTGGTTGAGGCCGATGGACCGCCGCTCTATAACCAACCCCATCACTTCTCACTTTTTATCCTTATGGGACAAACTGAAAACCCGTTATCTCCTCCAATCACCACACAATCCTATGCTCTCGTTCCTGCGAAACCCAGCTTTCCCCCCAGCTTGGCAGGCACCCCTTTTATTCAAAGCCTGGTCCTCTGCTAATTTACTCCGTACACATCATTTCCTACAGAGGAATAAGTTTAAATCCTTTGCCTCGCTGCGGGAAACGCATAGCCTCCCAGCCTCCGAGATATTCCGATACTTGCAGCTACAACACTTTTACGCTCCCTATACCACAATACCCAATCGGCCAGATGCCATGTCTCTCTTTGAACGAGCGTGCTACAAAGACCCTCATAGACGTGGGCTTATCTCCTGCTTATATTCACTCTTCACCACTTCGATTACCACGTCCCCCCTTCTGTATACCCACAAGTGGGAAGCGGATATGGGAAAGAAATTTGACCCGTCTGAATGGGACCGCATTTGGGCCAACACAAAATCATCCTCACAGAACTTTGTAGCATTGGAAACAAATTATAAAGTCTTAACCCGCTGGTACTTAGTCCCGGCGAGAATTGCAAAATTTACCCCTAATTACTCTCCCAACTGTTTTAGAGGCTGTACGGACCCAGGAACGCAGTACCATATGTGGTGGGACTGTCCAATAGCCCGAACCTTTTGGGGTGAAATCTTCACCATAATATCTACACTTAGCACTACCACCCTACAACCCGATCCATCAATAGCCCTACTCAATCAATGCCCCCCTGGCATCTCCAATTCACAATTTAGGCTCATCATGCAAGTTACAACGGCGGCTAAGCAGGTTATAGCAAAATCCTGGAAATCCCCCACCCTGAGTATCGCGGCCGTCAAAACTAGAATAACACAAGCCATGATACATGCAAAGGTGGAAGCCACAATTCTTGACACGATTCCTAAATTCTTACGCATATGGAGCCCCTGGGTAGAGCGCTTTCTCCCCCCTAACTTTGACGAATCACTCCTTCTCCCCTGATTTGTATACTATGCACTTTGGATATACTCAATAGCCCTTTGTACGTAGCACGCAGGGGCGGTTATAAACTTGTTGAACATTCATGGAGTCATGGTTGTTGTTCCACTTTCCCTCTCCCCCCTTCCACCCCGGTTTGACCCCCCCTTCAAATTTCCCCCTATTTCTTTAATGCACTCGGGAGACATTACCGTGATTGGCGGGAACAATACTGTCTGTTATGTCAACCTGTATCTACCTGTGTATGCTAGTAGCATATGGACATTTGTATTGTGAATCTCATTCATTTTTTTAATATATATCCTATTGCAACTTCCATGTCCATTATACTTTAACAATGTCTCCTTGTTTGTTCCACTCTGCTTTATTATTAATAAAATTGTTTGAACAAGAGAATATTGCTCAGCCAATGGGAGATGATCTCAGCATGACTTCCATCATGAAGGAGATGAGGGGGAGGGGAGGAAGTCACTGAAGGTGACCATAGATCCATGGAAATTCAGCTGGTTCAGCAGGGATCGCTCACATTTCCATCCATGTGTGGCCACTGCCGGATAAAAGCCACTCCCCCAGCAGCCAATAGCTTCAGTGCTGATCTGTGTATTCTGAGAGCGGAGGAGTCCCCCCATTGTCAGAATACAAGAGTGCAGCGGGGAGGATTCCCCCATCCACCTCTAATGTGTGGATGGGGGAATCGCTTCAGTTTTCATGGTCATCCCGCTGGCTGAACGATAAAACTGAACCATGTAGGCCAGCTTTGGGAGCAAATATATTATCATCAACTCCTCCCCCTGAAGGGGTTCATCTACGTATTACCTCCTCTGCTGCCACATCCAGGAATGTCTCCTCTCCGCTTCCTCATTCATGGAACTTCCTATCTATACCTGACATCACTTCCTGTCTGCACCTGACATCACTTCCTGTCTGCACCTGACATCACTTCCTGTCTGCACCTGACATCACTTCCTGTCTGTCTTCCATAGAGACTTCCTGTCTGGGTAGAAGTGAGATCCCCACCTTGTGGAGCTCAGAGGAACTGCAGCCCCGAGAAGCGTCTGGTAGTGTGACCCCGGCCTTGTGCTGGGTGTGTATGGACTGTAGATCCTTATAGAGGGGTCACCTCCACTCCCACCAAGGGGGATAGAAATATATGACTGCCTAGTCCAGCCTTTCTCAGCCAGGGGTCCTCCTAATTTTCCTAGGGGCTCCTTCAACAATGAACAATTCCTGTCTCAGTCTATTAAATATGGATGGACTAGATGTTCTAGTGGAAACCTAGGTTTCTAGGGGCTCCTGGAAAATCAACAATTTATGTCTCTCAGTAACAACTGACATCAATGATCTGTAAGAGGGGGCAGTCTTCCCACTGATGAACATTAAGAATGTCCTACTGATCACTGATATAAGGGGGTCCTTCTACTGACAACTGATATAAGGGGGTCCTTCTCCTACTGATCACTGATATAAGGGGTCCTTCTACTGACTACTGATATAAGGGGGTCCTTCTCCTATTGATCACTGATATAAGGGGGTCCTTCTCCTACTGATCACTGATATAAGGGGGTCCTTCTACTGACCACTGATATAAGGGGGTCCTTCTACTGACCAGTGATATAAGGGGGTCCTTCTCCTACTGACCACTGATATAAGGGGGTCATTCTACTGACCACTGATATAAGGGGGTCCTTCTACTGATTACTGATATAAAGGGGTCCTTCTACTGATCACTGATATAAGGGGGTCCTTCTCCTTCTGATCACTGATATAAGGGGGTCCTTCTACTGACAACTGATATAAGGAAATACTTCTCCTACTGATCACTGATATAAGGGGGTCCTTCTCCTACTGATCACTGATATAAGGGGGTCCCTCTACTGACAACTGATATAAGGGGTCCTTCTCCTACTGACCACTGATATAAGGGGGTCCTTCTACTGACCAATGATATAAGGGGATCCTTCTTCTACTGATTACTGATATAAGGGGGTCCTTCTCCTACTGACCACTGATATAAGGGGGTCCTTCTCCTACTGACCACTGATATAAGGGGGTCCTTCTCCTTCTGATCACTGATATAAGGGGGTCCTTCTACTGACCACTGATATAAGGGGATCCTTCTTCTACTGATTACTGATATAAGGGGGTCCTTCTCCTTCTGATCACTGATATAAGGGGATCCTTCTTCTACTGACCACTGATATAAGGGATCCTTCTTCTACTGATTACTGATATAAGGGGGTCCTTCTCCTACTGATCACTGATATAAGGGGGTCCTTCTCCTACTGATCACTGATATAAGGGGGTCCTTCTCCTACTGATCACTGATATAAGGGGGTCCTTCTCCTTCTGATCACTGATATAAGGGGGTCCTTCTCCTACTGATCACTGATATAAGGGGGTCCTTCTCCTTCTGATCACTGATATAAGGGGGTCCTTCTCCTTCTGATCACTGATATAAGGGATCCTTCTACTGACCACTGATATAAGGGGATCCTTCTCCTACTGACCACTGATATAGGGGGTCCTTCTCCTACTGACAACTGATATAAGGGGGTCCTTCTCCTACTGACCACTGATATAAGGGGTCCTTCTCCTACTGATTACTGATGTAAGGGAGTCCTTCTCCTTCTGATCACTGATATAAGGAGGTCCTTCTACTGACCACTGATATAAGGGGGTCCTTCTCCTACTGACCACTGATATAAGGGGATCCTTCTACTTCTGATCACTGTTATAAGGGGGTCCTTCTACTACTGATCACTGATATAAGGGAGTCCTTCTCCTACTGATCACTGATATAAGGGGGTCCTTCTCCTACTGACCACTGATATAAGGGGATCCGTCTACTTCTGATCACTGTTATAAGGGGGTCCTTCTACTACTGACACTGATATAAGGGAGTCCTTCTCCTACTGATCACTGATATAAGGGGGTCCTTCTCCTACTGATCACTGATATAAGGGGGTCCTTCTCCTACTGACCACTGATATAAGGGGGTCCTTCTACTACTGACACTGATATAAGGAGGTCTTTCTCCTACTGACCACTGATATAAGGGGGTCCTTCTCCTACTGATCACTGATATAGAGGGTCCTTCTCCTACTGACCACTGATATAAGGGGTCCTTCTCCTACTGATCACTGATATAAGGGGGTCCTTCTCCTACTGATCACTGATATAAGGGGGTCCTTCTCCTACTGATCACTGATATAAGGGGGTCCTTCTCCTACTGATCACTGATATAAGGGGTCCTTCTCCTACTGATCACTGATATAAGGGGGTCCTTCTACTGATCACTGATATAAGGGGGTCCTTCTCCTACTGATCACTGATTTAGAGGGTCCTTCTCCTACTGACCACTGATATAAGGGGGTCCTTCTCCTACTGACCACTGATATAAGGGGGTCCTTCTCCTACTGATCACTGATATAGAGGGTCCTTCTCCTACTGACCACTGATATAAGGGGTCCTTCTCCTACTGATCACTGATATAAGGGGGTCCTTCTCCTACTGATCACTGATATAAGGGGTCCTTCTCCTACTGATCACTGATATAAGGGGGTCCTTCTCCTACTGATCACTGATATAAGGGGGTCCTTCTCCTACTGACCACTGATATAAGGGGATCTGTTGGTTCTGTTGACCCTTAGACCCCTGGTCTAAGTTCTCTGTCACTCGTTCTGTCTCCTCAGGCCTGGAGAAGCATTGGTTACAAGTAATCACACATGAGACCGTCTTGTAAGTAACCAAAAACTTCTAATTTATTCCACAACGAAAGCTCTCTTATATAGTACAATATAACGTGCAAGTGGGAATACAAGCATTTACGTCAATCCTGAATAATGATGAGAAGCAAAATTTAAGGAATGTCTATAATATTACATAAAAACTTATCTGCTACATACAATAGAATCTGGCTAGATACTTTTCAAGGCTGTGAACATGATCTTTCTCAGGCATTGTAATTAGTTATAAGTAACAAACAATTATTTTCTCATGGAACAGAAATATTTGACATTTAATTGTATCATAACAGAAACAGGTGCTTGTTAATACAAAGAAATAGTTGAATACTTTCACCGTCTCTACCAAGGCTAAGCTAAGATAAAAGATAGAAGAATGTTGTGAGTATAGTTCTGTAATACATAACTGACATAGCATATTTTCATTAACTCATTCTGGTTATAATACAAAACAATTAATCAACATGGAATATAAAATGGAGTGGGAAAAACAAAATGACAGACCTAAAAGACATACATTTCCCTTCAATGACGAGCGTACACAAATATGTGGTTTCATAGCGGCTGGGCCTTGACGCTGAGCGTACACAAATATGTGGTCTCTTAGCGGCTGGGCCTTGATGCCGAGTGTACACAAATATGCGGTCTCTTAGCGGCTGGGCCTTGATGCCGAGCGTACACAAATATGCGGTCTCTTAGCGGCTGGGCCTTGATGCCGAGCGTACACAAAT
The DNA here is from genome assembly GCF_062004578.1 of Staurois parvus. Classification (NCBI taxonomy): domain Eukaryota; kingdom Metazoa; phylum Chordata; class Amphibia; order Anura; family Ranidae; genus Staurois; species Staurois parvus. The sequence goes on from NW_028317987.1 coordinate 5,243,189, forward strand.
ATGCGGTCTCTTAGCGGCTGGGCCTTGATGACGAGCGTACACAAATATGCGGTCTCTTAGCGGCTGGGCCTTGATGCCGAGCGTACACAAATATGTGGTCTCTTAGCGGCTGGGCCTTGATGCCGAGAGTACACAAATATGTGGTCTCTTAGCGGCTGGGCCTTGATGCCGAGCGTACACAAATATGTGGTCTCTTAGCGGCTGGGCCTTGATGCCGAGCGTACACAAATATGCGGTCTCTTAGTGGCTGGGCACGCGCCCTGCACACTCCCAGCACATATGTTGGTGTCTCACAGAAAGGTCCCAATCTCCCCTTGTGATCAGCACCTTTTCTGATCATGTGACAGCGAATCACAGCAGTCACATGACCCTAAAACCCCACCCCACCTCCTGGCTCCTGAAACCTCTTAAAGGGCAAGGAGGCGCCGGCACGAAGAGGTTAAGCTGGTGTTTGTATGAGTTGAAATGCAGTATGGACCACTGTTTTCTGCACCATCTTGTTGGTACATGGGACAGTAAGTGTATATTCGATCATCTTCCCTGCCAAGAGAGGGCTGGTGCTTGCCTGGGAATAATTTTTTGGACATATTGTTGCCACTGGTATGGTGGTGGTCAGGACCCGCTGGTATGACGGTGATCAGGACCCACTGGTATGGTGGTGATCAGGACCCGCTGGTATGACGGTGATCAGGACCCACTGGTATGATGGTGATCAGGACCCACTGGTATGACGGTGATCAGGACCCGCTGGTATGACGGTGATCAGGACCCACTGGTATGATGGTGATCAGGACCCACTGGTATGACGGTGATCAGGACCCACTGGTATGGTGGTGACCAGGACCCACTGGTATGGTGGTGGTCAGGACCCGCTGGTATGACGGTGATCAGGACCCACTGGTATGGCGGTGGTCAGGACCCACTGGTATGATGGTGATTAGGACCCACTGGTATGGTGGTGTTTAGGACCCACTGGTATGGCGGTGATCAGGACCCACTGGTATGATGGTGATCAGGACCCAATGGTATGGTGGTGGTCAGGACCCACTGGTATGATGGTGGTCAGAACACACTGGTATGGTGGTGATCAGGACCCACTGGTATGGCAGTGGTCAGGACCCACTGGTATGATGGTGGTCAGAACGCACTGGTATGGTGGTGATCAGGACCCACTGGTATGGCAGTGGTCAGGACCCACTGGTATGATGGTGATCAGGACCCAATGGTATGATGGTGATCAGGACCCAATGGTATGGTGCTGGTCAGGACCCACTGGTATGATGGTGATCAGGACCCAATGGTATGGTGGTGGTCAGGACCCACTGGTATGATGGTGGTCAGAACGCACTGGTATGATGGTGATCAGGACCCAATGGTATGGTGCTGGTCAGGACCCACTGGTATGATGGTGATCAGGACCCAATGGTATGGTGGTGGTCAGGACCCACTGGTATGATGGTGATCAGGACCAACTAGTATGGCGGTGATCAGGACCCACTGGTATGATGGTGATCAGGACCCACTGGTATGGTGGTGGTCCAGACCCACTGGTATGATGGTGATCAGGACCCACTGGTATGATGGTGATCAGGACCCAATGGTATGGTGGTGGTCAGGACCCACTGGCATGATGGTGATCAGGACCCACTGGTATGATGGTGATCAGCACCCAATGGTATGGTGGTGATCAGGACCCACTGGTATGATGGTGATCAGGACCCACTGGTATGATGGTGATCAGGACCCACCGGTACGGCGGTAATCAGGACCAGCGCTATGGTGGTGATCAGGACCCACTGGTATGGCAGTGATCAGGATGATTGTGTGGTAGTAATCAGGACATTGGTGCTGGTGTACAGCAGTATGACATCACTGCAGTGAGGGACAGATGGCTGGCTGTGGTTGGTTCACACTAGACACTGTTGGGCAAAGATCCCGGATACTGTGAGCTGGCTGGCAATGTTTTGTGAGTGTGTGTGAACTATGTGCAAAGGGTGAAATCTACTCACAACTGTAATGGCTCTCTCACCTCACAGATGATGGTGGGGATGAAGGCCAGCTGGTATGACAGTGATCAAACCCACTGGTATGGCAGTGATCAGGACCCTCTAGTATGGCGGTAATCAGGACCCACTAGTATGGTAGTGATCAGGACCCACTAGAATGGCAGTGATCAGGACCCACTGGTATGGCAGTGATCAGGACCCGCTGGTATGGCAGTGATCAGGACCCGCTGGTATGGCAGTGATCAGGACCCGCTGGTATGGCAGTGATCAGGACCCACTGGTATGGCAGTGATCAAGACCCACTGGTATGACAGTGATTGGGACCTGCTGGTATGGTGATCAGGACCCGCTGGCATGGTGATGAGGTCCCGCTGGTATGGCAGTGATCAAGACCCACTGGTATGACAGTGATCAGGCCCCGCTGGTATGGCAGTGATCAGGCCCCACTGGTCTGGCAGTGATCAGGACCCACTGGTATGGCGATCAGGACACACTGGTATGGCGATCAGGCCCCACTGGTACGGCAGTGATCAGGACCCACTGGTATGGCGATCAGGCCCCACTGGTATGGCAGTGATCAAGACCCACTGGTATGACAGTGATCAGGCCCCGCTGGTATGGCAGTGATCAGGCCCCACTAGTATGGCGATCAGGACACACTGGTATGGCGATCAGGCCCCACTGGTACGGCAGTGATCAGGACCCACTGGTACGGCAGTGATCAGGACCCACTGGTACGGCAGTGATCAGGACCCACTGGTATGGCGATCAGGCCCCACTGGTACGGCAGTGATCAGGACCCACTGGTATGGTGATCAGGACCCGCTGGTATGGTGATCAGGACCAGCTGGTATGGTGATCAGGACCCGCTGGTATGGCAGTGATCAGGACCAGCTGGTATGGTGATCAGGACACACTGGCATAGTGATCAGGACCCGCTGGTATAGTGATCAGGACCCGCTGGTATAGTGATCAGGACCCGCTGGTATGGTGATCAGGATCCTCTGGTATAGTGATCAGGATCCGCTGGTATAGTGATCAGGATCCGCTGGTATGGTGATCAGGAATCGCTGGTATGGTGATCAGGACACACTGGTATGGTGATCAGGACACACTGGTATGGTGATCAGGACACACTGGTATGGCGGTGATCAGGACCCACTGGTATGGCGGTGGTCAGGACCCACTGGTATGACGGTGATCAGGACCCACTGGTATGTCGGTGGTCAGGACCCACTGGTATGACGGTGATCAGGACCCACTGGTATGGCGGTGGTCAGGACCCACTGGTATGATGGTGATTAGGACCCACTGGTATGGTGGTGTTTAGGACCCACTGGTATGGCGGTGATCAGGACACACTGGTATGGTGATCAGGACCAGCTGGTATGGTGATCAGGACACACTGGTATGGTGATCAGGACACACTGGTATGGTGATCAGGACACACTGGTATGGCAGTGATCAGGACCAGCTGGTATGGTGATCAGGACACACTGGTATGGTGATCAGGACCCGCTGGTATGGTGATCAGGATCCGCTGGTATAGTGATCAGGATCCGCTGGTATGGTGATCAGGACACACTGGTATAGTGATCAGGACACACTGGTATGGCAGTGATCAGGACCAGCTGGTATGGTGATCAGGACACACTGGTATGGTGATCAGGACCCGCTGGTATGGTGATCAGGATCCGCTGGTATAGTGATCAGGATCCGCTGGTATGGTGATCAGGACACACTGGTATGGTGATCAGGATCCGCTGGTATGGTGATCAGGACACACTGGCATGGTGATCAGGACCCGCTGGTATGGTGATCAGGACCCGCTGGTATGGTGATCAGGACCAGCTGGTATGGTGATCAGGATCCGCTGGTATGGTGATCAGGATCCGCTGGTATAGTGATCAGGATCCGCTGGTATGGTGATCAGGACACACTGGTATGGTGATCAGGATCCGCTGGTATGGTGATCAGGACACACTGGCATGGTGATCAGGACCCGCTGGTATGGTGATCAGGACCCGCTGGTATGGTGATCAGGACCAGCTGGTATGGTGATCAGGATCCGCTGGTATGGTGATCAGGACCCGCTGGTATGGTGATCAGGACCCGCTGGTATGGCAGTGATCAGGACAAGCTGGTATGGTGATCAGGACACACTGGTATGGCAGTGATCAGGACCAGCTGGTATGGTGATCAGGACACACTGGTATAGTGATCAGGACCCGCTGGTATAGTGATCAGGATCCGCTGGTATAGTGATCAGGACCCGCTGGTATAGTGATCAGGATCCGCTGGTATAGTGATCAGGATCCGCTGGTATGGTGATCAGGAATCGCTGGTATGGTGATCAGGAATCGCTGGTATGGTGATCAGGACACACTGGTATGGTGATCAGGATCCGCTGGTATGGTGATCAGGACACACTGGTAAAGCTGTAATCAGGATGTAAAGTGGTGATCAGGACCAGCTGCTAAACTGTTTCTTCCATGATGAAGATCATCCATGGAGTATATCTGAGGTGTATATCAGAGGGTCAGAATGGGCAGGAAAAAGCCCCTCTACGTGTAGCCCCCCTAATACATTTCTTGGAATACAAGGCAAGCCCCTCCCATAAAGTCAAGCAAGAGTAAGCAGGCTCATCAATAACACATCACAGGGAAGATCTCCAAGCTCCTTGACAAAGCAGCACACATGACTGTTACAGACATTGCACATGCTCAGAAATGCATTGCATTCCACCCAGGTGACGTCATCATGCTAGCACTGTGGTCCACAGTGCATTACAACCCTGATTTCCAGATATGGGATGTCTGCTGGCCACCTTCCTCCCCCATAGAAAGCGGCACACACCGATCACTCTGGAGTTCTTCCCGGTGATGTGTTACTGATGAGCCTGCTTACTCTGACTTTATGGGAGGGGCCTGCCTTGTATACCAAGAAATGTATTAGGGGGGCTACACTTAGAGGGGCTTTTTACTCCCCCACTTGTCTTCTTTACCTGACAGCCAGCGTCTGCTCCAAGGACAAGCTTGTCCCCCCCAGATGGACTCTCACAGACGGACATCGGTTTTATTCACTGCATTTTATTGGGACTTTTATGTGATATTAATCAGCATTCATCTTCATAGACTTGGGACAACGTAGGAAGTGCCAATTGTTTGTGCCATTCCTTCCCAGGTGTGTGTACATCAGGGTGTGCTTCTTCCTCATATGAGGACTGGGATGTCCAGCAAAATTCATCTAGGAGGCATTTCCCGCACTCAAGGCACTAATACACCTCCAGGGTTGTGTGGAAACCCGGATGTACAGGAGGACAGGACTTCAGTGAGGAACATTTCCCTCACTCAGGACAGGAAAGTTGCTTCTACCCCGTGTGAGATCTCTGATGTTTGTAAAGATGGGACTTCTGTGAAAAACATTTCCCACACTCAGGACAGGAATACGGCTTCTCCCCCATGTGAGATCTCTGATGTCTGTAAAGATTGGACCTGTGTGAAAAACATTTCCCACACTCAAGACAGGAATATGGCTTCTCCCCTGAATGAATTCTCTGATGTGTGTAAAGACTGGACTTGTGTGAAAAATATTTTCCACACTCAGGACAGGAATACGGCGGCTTCTCCGCAGTATGAGATTTCTGATGTCTCTGAAGAATGGACTGCACTGAAAAACATTTTCCACACTTAAGACAGGAATAAAGCTTCTCCCTCATGTGAGATCTCTGATGTCTGTAAAGATTTGATTTCTGTGAAAAACATTTCCCACACTCAGAACAGGAATACGGCTTCTCCCCTGTGTGAGATCTCTGATGTGCAAAAAGATTGGACTTCTCTGAAAAACATTTCCCACACTCAGAGCAGGAATACGGCTTCTCTCCTGTGTGACATCTCTGATGTGTGTAAAGATGGGCCTTTTGTGAAAAACATTTCCCACACTCAGGGCAGGAATATGTCTTCTCCCCTGTGTGAGATTTCTGATGTGCGTAAAGACAGTACTTGTCTGAAAAACATTTCCCGCACTCAGGACAGGAATACGGCTTTTCTCCCATGTGAGATCTTTTATGCACATTAAGACGGGATTCAAAACGGAAACATTTCCTGCACTCTGTACAGGAGAACCTCTTCCCTGTTGGAAGGCTGGCCCGGTCCCGCACAGTCTGAGGTTCCTCAGGATACGAGGAATCCGATGGTCCATCTACACTGGGTGGTGCCGGATGGACATTGGAGGGAGCCGGGTTTTCTCCTGGACTATACTGTGTGATGTCCTCATCTTCTACTTTCCAGTCTGGAGACAAAGTGAGACAATCCTCGGAGGTTTTCCTCATCTCCCAGCCATGGACTAAAATACAAAGACAAAGAGGATTACTAGACAGGAGCTGATTGGTTCCCCCAAACCAGGACTCCTCCCACATCAGGCAGCTTGGTCTCTGAGGAGCTTACAATTCCACCCTCAAGAGAACTAGGAAATGGCTCCTCTGATCTCCTACCAGGTCATTTCTTTATTCATGGACCTTAGTCAGAGAGTGAGGAAACAACCAGAACTGTCTTTTATAGGAGGGACAGTGATGAGGGGATTATAGGACGAGGGTCCCCACCCCCTCTATCACTCATCGCAACATAGAGTATATAGTGCAGGGGTCAGGAGTATGTAATGTAGAACAAAGAGTATACTGTATAGTATAAGGGTCAGGACTCATAATATTGGTATTCAGTAATCAGTGGAAGTTTAAATGTTTACTGTAGACAAGTTGCAGAGATCCCACACCGCTGCCTCCCATCTCCTGAGACTGCACTCAGTGACTTGGGTCTGAGACACTACAGACATATCCCTCCACCCGGCACAGCTAGCAGACCACAGAGCAGGGAACCCTGGAGGAGTCAGGCACAAGGCAGGAGACCCCAGTCACATGTCCTGGGTGCCTTCATTATGCAATGTTTATAGTGAAAATGAACATTTTGCTGCCAGCTGAACCCCAGAACCTCCATAAATCCAGTCTAGAGACATAAATTGTGTCTGCAGCACAGAGAAGGAAGATTATCCGAGAGAAATCCAGGAATACAGGACGGGGAACACAGCTCAGGAAAGTGACCAGGGGATTACAGGCTGATATCACCCAGTCCCTGCCCTACTCTGGACCAATCAGTGAGCAGTATGGGTGGAGGAATGGATTTAGTGTTCATGACCCACCTGTGCTGATCTCTGTAGGAGTGTCCTCCTCCATAAATGTCCCCGTTATTCCATCCTCCTCCATAGACTGCTGATCATCCCTCACATACGCCTCTTCTTCTTCTGCTTTACCCTCAAATTCTACATCGATTGGATCTCCACTCTAAATCAAGGAAATGAGAGAAAACATCATCTGTAAAATGTAAGGTTACATAAAAAAAACACACATTGTCTCTATGAATCCATGTTCTAGATGCTCCATCCCACCAACCTTGTAATAGTGAGGGATGGTGTGACCTTCCTGTGTGGAATCCCGGGAATACAGAGGACGGGGACATCTCTCTGGTGGGTTCCTGTAGCTGGATGACTCCACCATGGTGTCCTGGTACAGATCTTTGTGTTCTTTTAGAAGCTCTGACTCCTCCATCACCCCATCCTCATCCTCATCCTCTTTTATCTCTTCTTTAACCTCAACTTTAGGATCTCTCAGGTTTCCACTCTGAATATATAATAAAAATGCCATCAATGGTAACAATGCAGATAATGTACAGATCCTAATGATACTATCAGTGATTGTTCCTCATCTACCTGATGATGGTGAGGGATGGTGTGACCTTCCTGTGTGGAATCCCGGGAATACAGAGGACGGGGACATCTCTCTGGTGGGTTCCCATGACTGGATCCATCTGTAGGAAACACACACACTGACTGAATCCATTGTTTCTATGTGTTTATCAGATGATGGGGGATCTAGGTGGATCCTCCGTACTGCTCTCTCCTTTACAATAAAGTCTCCTCTTACCCGGTGATGTGAGGGGCGGCTGATTGTCCATCATGACGTCCTTGTAGAGATCCTTGTGTCCTTCTAAATACTCCCACTCCTCCATGGAGAAATAGACAGTGACACCCTGACACCTTATAGGAACCTGACACACACAATGATACAGTCACCATCCAGACACATCCCTTGTCTGTTACTGGAGAATGTCCCAGAATTCCCGGCACCGCTCACCTCTCCTGTCAGCAGCTCCATCATCTTCTTGGTGACTTCTAGAATCTTCTGCATGTTGTGTCTCTCAGGGTTTAGGGAGTCACATGGAGGCACTGTGATGGTCATATGATCACCTGACTTCAGAAGAGGAAATCTCTGTATTGAGGAACCAATAGGAATATCATGTTAGAATCCCAGAATCCTCCTCACCTCTCCGGTCAGGTCTGTGTTTTATTAATAGAGATGAGAGTGATGTCATGTGACCTCCCAGAATCCTCCTCACCTCTCCGGTCAGGTCTGTGTTTTATTAATAGAGATGAGAGTGATGTCATGTGACCTCCCAGAATCCTCACCTCTCCGGTCAGGTCTGTGTTTTATTAATAGAGATAAGAGTGATGTCATGTGACCTCCCAGAATCCTCCTCACCTCTCCGGTCAGGTCTGTGTGTTATTAATAGAGATGAGAGTGACGTCATGTGACCTCCCAGAATCCTCCTCACCTCTCCGGTCAGCAGGTAGATGATCTCCAGGGTGAGGTTTAGTATCTTCTCAGTCATGTGACTCCGGTCCTCCTCCATCCTCATTGGTGCCATCATGTGATCTATACAGGTCTCCTTGTAGACGGATAACTTTGGGAAATGAAAGTAAGAATGATTTGGATGGTATTGGTCACACAATAATAGGATGTGGATGTGAGGGGGGAAAAGGAGGGTTTCTGAAAATTCATGAATTACTGCTCCCATGGGAAGATATTTAATCTGGACTGTTTAGGGTTTACAAAATTTTCAAGGTCCCGGGACCCTCTTGACTTGCTGCATCAGAAACCCCTTTTCTCTGTTGGGTTTGTTTGGTCTCTGAACTGGTTTTGATGAGTTTTAGATCTGCAGACAAGAAATGATAAATATGATCCTTCCTATGACTAGTTTGCTCTGAGGCAGTGCTGTGAGGTCAATGTCGGCTCATCATGATGTCCAGGAAGGGGAACTTACTGGCCGGAATTGCTCTATAATCAGGATAATTGGCAGAACTCCGGCTGCAAGGCTCCAATCTCCAGCAGCCTGCTTACTGACAGGAGTGATGTCACTGTCACTCTCTGCAATAAGAGAAGGGATTGGATTGTATAGCAGGAGGATGGTGCTGGTGGAGTAGAGAGCTGTGGGGGAGGAGTCTGTTCTCATCTCTTCTATGTGTGGGTAGGAGGAGGACAGCAGGGGAAGGGTTTGATCTCTTAGTTGTCAAGTATTCTGACATTTCCAGGACATTGTACAGAGTGGCAATGGATTTTTCTGGCTCTGAATTCTAGTACCGGCACTGCCAGATTCTGTGGTATGGGAAGGTATTGGACTGTCCGCCCATTAAGCATTAATGCTATGCATACAGACCTCCCCAAGGACCAAGTGTCCTTCTTTGTTCTATTTTGTGTCTTGACCAGTGAGATGGTGAGGTGAAGACTTCCTACACGTGCTGGCAGGAGATCAGAAAAGTAAGTGAAGGTGGGGTGGGAGGACCATCAGAGACCAAGAGTTCCTATGAGCCCTAAAGCCCCCTCTTACCTCAGAGCCTTGCAGCCTGAATACCCCTCAGAGGCCCCCACAATCCTTCAGCCCCACTAACCTCTCAGAGTTGTTCAGCCCTATTACTTCCTAACAGGCTCCAAAAGTTCTTCAGCTACTCCTCCTCCTCAGAGGTCCCAGAGTCCTTCAGATGCAGGAAACCCTCAGAGGATCCAGAGTTCTTTAGTCCCACTACCTCCTCAGAGACCCCTCAGCTCCTCTACTTCCCTCAGTATTTCCCTCTCTCTGACACCAATGATGGAACATATTCTTCATGGCCGGCTGGGGAATGTTTCCTTCCTCCTGAGCAGCAATGTAAGGGGCTCTATGCTCCATACTCCTGACCCCGGCACTCCATCATTGTGTTGGCTGCATAGTGTAATGATTGCCCATTGGCTGCCTGTGTAGTGTCATCATTGCCCTTTGTAGGCCATGTATGGTCAGGATGGTCCTTGTCTTGTCTATTTATTGTCAGTGCTGTTTGTTTAGAGGACCATATTACTAGAATTTATCTCCACAATGAGGAGAATGTTCCGGCCCCGGAAGTGGGGGAATGTTCTGCCCCTGAAGGGGTTCATCTGGGTTCCCACACTATATATGTGTGTATCATCATCTGCTGGAGATAAAAGACGTCACAGTGACTATGGAGGAAGAGGACGGACATGACTATGGAGGAAGAGGACGGACGTGACTATGGAGGAAGAGGACGGACGTGACTATGGAGGAAGAGGACAGACGTGACTAAGGAGGAAGAGGACGGACGTGACTAAGGAGGAAGAGGACGGACGTGACTATGGAGGAAGAGGACGGACGTGACTATGGAGGAAGAGGACGGACGTGACTATGGAGGGAGAAGACAGACCTGACTACGGAGGGAGAGGACGGACGTGACTACGGAGGAAGAGGACGGGCGTGACTACGGAGGAAGAGGACGGACGTGACTACGGAGGAAGAGGACGGACGTGACTACGGAGGAAGAGGACGGACGTGACTACGGAGGAACAGGACGGACGTGACTACGGAGGAAGAGGACAGACATGACTATGGAGGAAGAGGACAGACATGACTATGGAGGAAGAGGACAGACACGATAGGGGTTACTGGGTGTAAATAGGAAATAATATCTTATTACCTCCTCTGCTGTCACTTCTGGTAACATCTCTTCTCTATTTCAAAGCCACTTCAAACTTCCTGCCTGACATCACTTCCTGTCTGTCTTCCATAGAGAAGTCCTGTCTGGGAAGAAGTGAGATCCCCACCTTGTGGAGCTCAGAGGAACTGCAGCCCCGAGAAACATCTGTAAGGCTCTGTTCACACCTTTGCGGTTTGCTTTTTGTTCTTTTCGCAGTTCATTTTGCGTTTTTGTTGTGTTTTTGATATGTTTGTAAGGGAGAATGTCACCAGCACACCGAGGATCACCAATATGGGGCCAAAAGTTTTAATGAACGATCACATAGTTACAGCAAGGCAACGTTTCGGAGTCTCATAGGATCCCTTCATCAGGCATGTGACGGAGGGGTCCTGCGAGTCTCCAAAACATTGCCTTGCTGTAACTATGTGATCGTTCATTAAAACTTTTGGACCCATTTTGGTGATCCTCAGTGTGCTGGTGACATTCTCCCTCGCTGATTCTATTCGGTTCCAGCCGATGGTCGCTGCAGCCATTTGTAACATAGGAACGTGTGCGTTTGGATTGTGCACTTGCATGTTGATACGTTTGTGATGCGTTTTTACCGCGTTTTGTTCAGCTCTTTTTTTTTTGTCTTTTTCAAAGTGGAATTTTTTTTTTGCTGGGCAGAAAAATGCAAAAACACACTACCATGCTTTTCAGCAGATTCTCCATTGAATTCTATTGCATTTTGCTTTTTAAAAAGTCCCTGACCCTTTCCAAAAACACAGCAGTTCAAAAAAGCCTTGATGTGAACATGGCCCATAGGAAACCATGGTAAGGGGACTGTTGTGTGTTTCTAAAAACAGAAAGTACTAACATACATGTTGGTGAGAATGGAGCCCAAATAATCATTCCTGTAAAATATCTTCCTTACACGGCTACCAGGGAAATTCATATATAACACAAGATAAGGAAGAACAAATCATTCTAGTTCTTATGGAACCAACACTTTAACAAAGATAATTTATTACATATAGAAAACAAATTAAAACAGATTCCTTCTGAAATCAATCTTTTTGGTGAAGAAAATGTAAAAATTATACTTTAAAGTATAAGAATATCTATCAATCCACTCATAATGAAGATGTCAGACATAAATGACAAGGATGTAATGGTCACAGAGGAATGGTGGTGGAGATCTCTCAAAGTAAGAACACTTCCTTGAATGGTTCTATAAATAAAGAATGAATCCTGGAGGGAATAAAGCTGTAAAGCAATAAATAATATATAAACTGGGCCATCCACTTCATCCATAAAGACATTGTGATTGAAGATCTTCTAGATCACATAGAAGGAGGACTCATCCATGATTTCATACATTTGTTTGGAAGGATAGAACAATCCTCAGAAGGGAACATGTAGGATGACAGGAAAGGCTCCTGACTGGTGAGATCCTCCAAACATAATGATGACATCCATGAACTGGAGCGAGCTCGTTGGGGGGTGGGATCTCCGGTGTTTGTATGACACCGCCCCTCACATAGCACACTAATAATATGTTGGGGGGTGTGATCTCCGGTATTTGTATGACACCGCCCCTCACATAGCACACTAATAATATGTTGGGGGGGTGTGATCTCCGGTATTTGTATGACACCGCCCCTCACATAGCACACTAATAATATGTTGGGGGGTGATCTCCGGTATTTGTATGACGCCGCCCCTCACATAGCACACTAATAATATGTTGGGGGGTGTGATCTCCGGTATTTGTATGACACCGCCCCTCACATAGCACACTAATAATATGTTGGGGGGTGTGATCTCCGGTATTTGTATGACACCGCCCCTCACATAGCACACTAATAATATGTTGGGGGGGTGTGATCTCCGGTATTTGTATGACACCGCCCCTCACATAGCACACTAATAATATGTTGGGGGGGTGTGATCTCCGGTATTTGTATGACACCGCCCCTCACATAGCACACTAATAATATGTTGGGGGGTGATCTCCGGTATTTGTATGACACCGCCCCTCACATAGCACACTAATAATATGTTGGGGGTGTGATCTCCGGTATTTGTATGACATCGCCCCTCACATAGCACACTAATAATATGTTGGGGGGTGTGATCTCCGGTATTTGTATGACACCGCCCCTCACATAGCACACTAATAATATGTTGGGGGGTGTGATCTCCGATATTTGTATGACACCGCCCCTCACATAGCACACTAATAATATGTTGGGGTGTGATCTCCGGTATTTGTATGACACCGCCCCTCACATAGCACACTAATAATATGTTGGGGGAGTGTGATCTCCGGTATTTGTATGACACCGCCCCTCACATAGCACACTAATAATATGTTGGGGGTTTGATCTCCGGTATTTGTATGACACCGCCCCTCACATAGCACACTAATAATATGTTGGGGGTGTGATCTCCGGTATTTGTATGACACCGCCCCTCACATAGCACACTAATAATATGTTGGGGGTGTGATCTCCGGTATTTGTATGACACCGCCCCTCACATAGCACACTAATAATATGTTGGGGGGGTGTGATCTCCGGTATTTGTATGACACCGCCCCTCACATAGCACACTAATAATATGTTGGGGGGGTGTGATCTCCGGTATTTGTATGACACCGCCCCTCACATAGCACACTAATAATATGTTGGGGGGGGTGTGATCTCCGGTATTTGTATGACACCGCCCCTCACATAGTACACTAATAATATGTTGGGGGTGTGATCTCCGGTATTTGTATGACACCGCCCCTCACATAGTACACTAATAATATGTTGGGGGGTGTGATCTCCGGTATTTGTATGACACCGCCCCTCACATAGTACACTAATAATATGTTGGGGGGTGTGATCTCTGGTATTTGTATGACACCGCCCCTCACATAGTACACTAATAATATGTTGGGGGGGTGATCTCCGGTATTTGTATGACACCGCCACTCACATAGTACACTAATAATATGTTGGGGGGGTGTGATCTCCGGTATTTGTATGACACCGCCCCTCACATAGTAGACTAATAATATGTTGGGGGTTGTGATCTCCAGTATTAAACTCAGTAACTTCCTATAATCATCAGCTCCCTCTAGTGGCCATAATGGAGGTATTAGTTCCAAAATGCCTCAATCAGGAAAAACAATTCAATACCACATTATGGCCACTAGATGGAGCCAATGATCATAGGAAATCACTGTATGAAAAGATCCCACATTGTGACATGGCTGAATGAATGCTGGTCATTTTAGTTCATCTATTCTCTAAGTGGGGTGGTAACTATTGGGCCAATCCCTTTTACAAACCACACATAATATCGCCCTTCAAACTGAAACGATTTGCACAAAATCAAAGAGGAGAAATATTTTCCGGTGGATCCCCTCTACCTAGACCCCATATGTAGACATAGAACAACAAGCTGTGTTCCCTCTCGTGCCGCACTCCTCCAACCACCCAAACCCACACAGAAGCCAAGGGAAATAATGAGAGGAAAGTTCCCCCCTAGTTTGGGGCGGAGTTCTCCTTCCCTCCTGTTGGGGGATGAGAGAAGGATGGACTGAAGACAGAGAGACGCTTCGGGGTCACCACTGTTCTGTAGAGCCTTGAAATGAAGGACATCAACTTCAGAAGTTCTTGTTGTCTGTGTAAAGTTCCCCGATAACGAGATCTGGGCTCTCCCGGCTTCTAGCTCTGTAACCCGCTATATCATTATCAGGAAACGCAACTCCGACACCCAAGAAGGGCTGAAGTTGTGTCCTTCATTTCCAGGATCTACTGACCACTCTGCACTCCGACATTTACTGCACTTCATCCATGTCTTTGGGGGCCTCTCATCTCCTTATCAACTGTTCCTTCCATGATGAAGATCAGACATGGAGTATATCTGATGTGTATATCAGGGTGTGCTTCTTCCCCACATGAGAGATGAGATGTCCAGCAACATTCATCTAGAAGACATTTCCCGCACTCAGGACACTAATACACCTCCAGGGATGTGTGGGACCCCTGATGTACAGGAAGACGACTGCAGTGAGGAACATTTTCCTCACTCAGGACAGGAAGGTGGATTCTTCCCCATGTGAGATCTCTGATGTCTGTAAAGATGGGACTTCTGCGAAAAACATTTCCTGCACTCAGGACAGGAATATGTCTTCTCCCTCATGTGAGATCTCTGATGTGTGGAAAGATGGGACTTCTGCGAAAAACATTTCCTGCACTCAGGACAGGAATATGTCTTCTCCCTCATGTGAGATCTCTGATGTCTGGAAAGAACGGACTTCCTTGTAAAACATTTCCCGCACTCAGGACAGGAATACGGCTTCTCCCCCGTGTGAGATCTCTGATGTTGATGAAGACTGAACTTCTGTGAAAAACATTTTCCACAATCAGGACAAGAATACGGCTTCTCCCCCGTGTGAGATCTCTGATGTTTATGAAGACCGGACAGCTCTGAAAAACATTTTCCACACTCAGAACAGGAAACTGGCTTCTTCCCCGTGTGAGATCTCTGATGTCTGCACAGATGGGACTTCACTGAAAAACATTTCCCGCACTCAGAACAGGAATATGCCTTCTCCCCTGTGTGAGATCTCTGATGTGTGTAAAGATGGGACTTCTGTGAAAAACATTTCCTGCACTCAGGACAGAAATATGGCTTCTCCCCCGTGTGAGATCTCTGGTGCTTGTAAAGATTGGACTTCTGTGAAAAACATTTCCCGCACTCAGGACAGGAAAATGCCTTCTCCCCCGTGTGAGATCTCTGATGTCTGTAAAGTTCGGACTTCATTAAAAAACATTTCCCACACTCAGAACAGGAATATGGCTTCTCCCCCATGTGAGATCTCTGATGTCTGTAAAGTTGGGACTTCAGTGAAAAACATTTCCCGCACTCAGGACAGGAATACGGCTTCTCCCCTGTGTGAGATATCTGATGTTTGTAAAGATCAGACTTCCTTGTAAAACATTTCCCACACTCAGGACAGGAATACGGCTTCTCCCCTGTGTGAGTTCTCTGATGTCTGGAAAGATCGGACTTCCTTGTAAAACATTTCCAGCACTCAGGACAAGAATATGGCTTCTCCCACCTGTGAGATCTTTTATGCACATTAAGATGGGATTTATAACTGAAACATTTCCCGCACTCAATACAGGAGAAGCTCTTCTCTGTTGGAAGGCCGGCCCGGTCCCGCACAGTCTGAGATTCCTCAGGATACGAGGAATCCGATGGTCCATCTACACTGGGTGGTGCCGGATGGACATTGGAGGGAGCCGGGTTTTCTCCTGGACTATACTGTGTGATGTCCTCATCTTCTACTTTCCAGTCTGGAGACAAAGTGAGACAATCCTCGGAGGTTTTCCTCATCTCCCGGCCATGGACTAAAATACAAAGACAAAGAGGATTAGTAGACAGGAGCTGATTGGTTCCCCCAAACCAGGACTCCACCCACATCAGGCAGCTTGGTCTCTGAGGAGCTTACAATTCCACCCTCAAGGGAACTAGGAAATGGCTCCTCTGATCTCCTACCAGGTCATTTCTTTATTCATGGACCTTAGTCAGAGAGTGAGGAAACAACCAGAACTGTCTTTTATAGGAGGGACAGTGATGAGGGGATTATAGGACGAGGGTCCCCACCCCCTCTATCACTCATCGCCATCTTCCCAACACAAGAAGTACTGCACTTCTTTATTTAGTCCATGATTTAGTCATGAAGAACAGCGGGGCTGAGCCCCACCAGAGGTCAGAGAGTGAGGATGGGGGGAGAACAACCAAGATGAAGACTGGACTGATCCTGAAGACCACCATCATTGGGGTATTGACTCCTCCTTCATTATCACTTTCTGTTTAAGGGTCCAAAGTTGGAGGATGTTATCACATTATTATCACCATGTAAAAGTCTGTGCTCCAATCGCATCATCCGATATAAAATGTCCAGCTGGGAGGAAATGGGGGGAACAAAAGAGAATCCATATTATGTGTACATATAGCAGTGGGGGGAGGGGGGAGAAAAGAAGTCAGGAGTATGTAATGTACAAAATAGAGTATATAGTGCAGGGGTCAGGAGTATGTAATGTACAACAGAGTATATAGTGCAGGGGTCAGGAGTATGTAATGTACAACATAGAGTATATAGTGCAGGGGTCAGGAGTATGTAATGTACAACATAGAGTATATAGTGCAGGGGTCAGGAGTATGTAATGTACAACATAGAGTATATAGTGCAGGGGTCAGGAGTATGTAATGTACAACATAGAGTATATAGTGCAGGGGTCAGGAGTATGTCATGTACAACATAGAGTATATAGTGCAGGGGTCAGGAGTATGTAATGTACAACATAGAGTATATAGTGCAGGGGTCAGGAGTATGTAATGTACAACATAGAGTATATAGTGCAGGGGTCAGGAGTATGTAATGTACAACATAGAGTATATAGTGCAGGGGTCAGGAGTATGTAATGTACAACATAGAGTATATAGTGCAGGGGCCAGGAGTATGTAATGTACAACATAGAGTATACAGAGCAGGGATCAGGAGTATGTAATGTACAACATAGAGTATATAGTGCAGGGGTCAGGAGTATGTAATGTACAACATGGAGTATATAGTGCAGGGGTCAGGAGTATGTAATGTACAACATGGAGTATATAGTGCAGGGGTCAGGAGTATGTAATGTACAGCATAGAGTATATAGTGCACGGGTCAGGAGTATGTAATGTACAACATAGAGTATATAGTGCAGGGGTCAGGAGTATGTAATGTACAACATAGAGTATATAGTGCAGGGGTCAGGAGTATGTAATGTACAACATAGAGTATATAGTGCAGGGGTCAGGAGTATGTAATGTACAACATAGAGTATATAGTGCAGGGGTCAGGAGTATGTAATGTACAATATAAATTATATAGTGTAATGGTCAGGACTGATAATATTGTTATTCAGTAATTAAAGGTCCTTAAAGTGTTGCTTGCCTCCCATCTCCTGAGACTGCACTCAGTGACTTGGGTCTGAGACACTACAGACATATCCCTCCACCCGGCACAGCCAGCAGATAACAGAGAAGGTCCCCTGGAGGAGTCAGGCACAAGGCAGGAGACCCCAGTCACATGTCCTGGGTGCCTACATTATGCAATGCTTAGAGTAAAAATGAACATTTTGCTGCCAGCTGAACCCCAGAACCTCCATAAATCCAGTCTAGAGACATAAATTGTGTCTGCAGCACAGAGAAGGAAGATTATCCGAGAGAAATCCAGGAATACAGGACGGGGAACACAGCTCAGGAAAGTGACCAGGGGATTACAGGCTGATATCACCCAGTCCCCGCCCTACTCTGGACCAATCAGTGAGCAGTATGGGTGGAGGAATGGATTTAGTGTTCATGACCCACCTGTGCTGATCTCTGTAGGAGTGTCCTCCTCTATAAATGTCCCCGTTATTCCATCCTCCTCCATAGACTGCTGATCATCCCTCACATATGCCTCTTCTTCTTCTGCTTTCACCTCAAATTCTATATCGATTGGATCTCCACTCTAAATCAAGGAAATGAGAGAAAATATCATCTGTAAAATGTAAGATTTATGATTGTGACATCACACACAAAATCCACACATTGTCTCCCTTCACAGAAGCAGATCACATGTGATATGTGGGTACATTTCCCCTAAATACCGCATGCCATCCTGAAACTGTCCATTTCCTATCCCGTGTTGCGGTATTGACCACAAACACTGAACACGCTCAGTAAATACCGCATGAACAGGCGTTACATTCACAGAAGGAAATAAAGAATGAAATGCATGCGGTCATTAATTAGTGGAGGAGACATGCGGCATTCAGGAAATGTGTACTGCTTGGTAAAGAGTGGGCGGCCACTGGCATCCTTAACAACCAGTAAACAACATGGTTGTTAGGGAGTGAGCGGCCGCCACGTCCTAACCAACCGATAAATCTAAAAAAAAAAGATTTATCGGCAACAAAATATTAAGAAAATGGTGTGGGGTCCCCCCCTGGGGTCTGGTATGGATTTTGATGGGAACCCCTTGTCAAAATGAAAGAAATACATACCAGACCCCTATCTGAGCATGCAGCCCAGCAGATCAGGAAAGGGGGGTCAAGCAAGTGACCCCTCCTGAAACATACCAGGCCACATGCCCTTAACATGGAGTGGATGCTCTGGGGCAGGGGGGGGGGGGCTTTGCTCCTGCAGAGCACCTTGTCCATGTTGATGGGGACAAGGGACTCTTCCCCACAACCCAGGCTAGTGGCTGTGGAGGTTTGCAGGCAGAGGACTTACAAAATGTAACAAGGGGGCCCTCAGATCTCTCACGCCATGTGAATGAGTATGGGGTACATGGTACCCCTAATTATTCACCCCAAAAAAGTATTCTGTTAAATAGACAGCAGGCAGTTTTTGACAAGTCCTTTATTAAAAAAACAAAACTAAAGCAAAGTGTCCCCCCCGGTGTAGATCCATCATCAATCACGATGCTCGCTGTCACCGCTGACTCGGAAAGAAAAGCTCCGCTCCCAATGAAGACTCCCCTCTGTCTGACAGCTCTGCTGCCTCCTGCCACTAAATATACTAAGGGACGGTGCCACTCGGTGACGTCACTGACCGGGGCATGTTGTATTGGTGACATCACTGACCGGGGCATGTTGTATTGGTGATGTCACAAGAGGGCAAGGCCACCCAGTGATGTCACAGGGTGGTATTGTTCCTTAGTTTATTTAGAAGTGGGAGGCGGCGGAGCTGTCAGATGTCAGGAGTGGAGCTTTGTTTTTTCTTCATGACAGCGAGTATCGTGATTGGATCATCGATGGATCTACATCAGGGGGATATTGTTCTTTATTTTTGTTTTGTCAAAAATATCTTCGTGTTTTTTTACACTACACTATTTGGTGAATGAATAGGGGTACTATGTACTCTATACTCATTCACATTGTGGGGGGCCGGGATCTGGGGGCCTCCTTGTTAAAGGTGGCTTCTAGATTCCAATAATTCCCCCACCCACAGACCCCCACAACCACTGCCCAGGGTTGTGAAGAAGGGACCCTTGTCCCCATCAACATGACGGCAAGGTGCTTTTGGGGGGGCAGAGTGCCCCTGCCCTGAAGCACCCACCCAATGTTGAGGATATGTGGCCTGGTATGGTTCAGGAGGAAGGTGGGCACTCACTAAGGGTCTGGTATTGATTTTGGAGGGGAACCCACACTTTTTGTATTATTTTGGCATCGGGGTTCCCCTCAAAATCCATACCAGACCTGTCACAGCTGTCAGCGGGGAACTTGGTGGCCGTCCGCTCCTTGTTTACTGGTTGTTGGGGACACTGGCGGCTGCCCTCTCCTTAACAACAAGCTATTTACAAGTGTTGCTATGGACACCAGTGGTAAATTCCCCGCAGGATTCACTACTAAAAAACAGAATGCAGCATCTTACTACATACTGGGATACGGGAAGATACCGCTTTGTGATTGGAGCCCATAGTCTCTACAAGTCCATGTTCTAGATTCTCCATCCCACCAACCTTGTAATAGTGAGGGATGGTGTGACCTTCCTGTGTGGAATCCCGGGAATACAGAGGACGGGGACATCTCTCTGGTGGGTTCCTGGTATTAGGTGGCTCCATCATCTCCTTGTGTCCTTCTGAAAACTCCTCCATCACTCCATACTCCTCATCCTCCTCTTTATACTCTTCTTTAACATCAATATTATCATCCCCGAGGATTCCACTCTGAAAGATATAATAAAACATTCATTGTAACAAACATGCTGTGTATAAATCACAACTACCAATAATTGTCATCATCTACCTGATGATGGTGAGGGATGGTGTGACCTTCCTGTGTGGAATCCCGGGAATACAGAGGACGGGGACATCTCTCTGGTGGGTTCCCATGACTGGATCCATCTGTAGGAAACACACACACTGACTGAATCCATTGTTTCTATGTGTTTATCAGATGATGGGGGATCTAGGTGGATCCTCCGTACTGCTCTCTCCTTTACAATAAAGTCTCCTCTTACCCGGTGATGTGAGGGGCGGCTGATTGTCCATCATGACGTCCTTGTAGAGATCCTTGTGTCCTTCTAAATACTCCCACTCCTCCATGGAGAAATAGACAGTGACACCCTGACACCTTATAGGAACCTGACACACACAATGATACAGTCACCATCCAGACACATCCCTTGTCTGTTACTGGAGAATGTCCCAGAATTCCCGGCACCGCTCACCTCTCCTGTCAGCTGATGGACCATCATGGTGGTCAGTTCCAGAATCTTCTGCTCTTTCTCCCTCTCAGGTATCAGAGAATGAGATGGAGGCACCATGGTGAGGCTCTGGGTTCTGCTCCATCCTCCTGAGATTGGCTCCCCACTAGACTTCTTCTTTACAACATAATCCTACAGATCAGGAGACAAATAAAACAAATATCAACCATCTGACATCATCTAAATGTGTGCAAAAATAAAATGGTCTATTGACCAGAATAGACAAGAGTGATGTCATGTGACCTCCCAGAATCCTCCTCACCTCTCCGGTCAGGTCTGTGTTTTATTAATAGAGATGAGAGTGATGTCATGTGACCTCCCAGAATCCTCCTCACCTCTCCGGTCAGGTCTGTGTTTTATTAATAGAGATGAGAGTGATGTCATGTGACCTCCCAGAATCCTCCTCACCTCTCCGGTCAGGTCTGTGTTTTATTAATAGAGATAAGAGTGATGTCATGTGACCTCCCAGAATCCTGCTCACCTCTCCGGTCAGGTCTGTGTTTTATTAATAGAGATGAGAGTGATGTCATGTGATCTCCCAGAATCCTCCTCACCTCTCCGGTCAGGTCTGTGTTTTATTAATAGAGATGAGAGTGATGTCATGTGATCTCCCAGAATCCTCCTCACCTCTCCGGTCAGGTCTGTGTTTTATTAACCGCATGCCGCCCAACCACTGTACATATAAGGTGGCAGGGCGGCACTCGCAGGCAAAACCACGTTTTAAAATGTGTGTTTTGTAAACAAATAAGGGGCGCGCGCGAGGCGCGCTGCCGCCCTATTTGTCCCACGGATCACCGCCGCAGATGTCAGTCGCCGGGTCACAGCCGCTCCTTAGCGGCTATGTCCCGGCGATCGGCGGTAAACAGTGACAGAGAGCACAGCTGCAGTAGCTGTGCTGTCTGTCACTTCTCTGTCAGCTTGAGGATGAGCTGATCGAGAAAGAACAGTTTCTCTTTCTCGATCAGCCTTGTCCCACCCAGTACACACCCCGCCCCCTAGTAAAACACTCCCCTCACTCCTATAACCCTTCCCTGCTAAATAAAGTTAACCCCTTCCTCCCCATTGCCATTAGTGCAGTGTCAGTTTTTTTTTTTTGCACTGATCACTGTATTAGTGTTTTTGGGGATGTCAGTGACCCCAAGTCAGTACACCCCAATGTCAGAATGTCCGCCGCAGTCCCGCCATAAGTCGCTGATTGCCGCCATAAGTCCCTGATCGCCGCCATAATTCGCTGATCGCTGCCATTATTAGTATAAAAAAACCCCTAAAAATTCAAGTATCTTTCCCGCCATTTGTAGACGCTATAACTTTCACATAAACCAATTAATTTACACGTATTGGGTTTTTTTTTAGCAAAGACATGTCGCAGAATGCATTTTGGCAGAAATTTATAACTAAATTTGATTTTTGCATTTTTTTTTTACTGGACATGTTTTATAGCAAAAAGTCCAAAATATTGTTTTTTTTTCCTCAAAATTGTCAGCCTTTTTTATAGCGCAAAAAATAAAAACCGCACAGGCGATCAAATACCACCGAAAGAAAGCTCAATTTGTGGGGAAAAAAAGGATGTAAATTTCATTTATGTACCGTATTGCATGACCGCGCAATTGTCCATTAAACTAGCGCAGCGCTGTATAGCAAAATAATGGTGTAAATTGCAGTATCTATCCCATAGTTTGTAGACGCTATAACTATCACACAAAGCAAACAATATACACTTATTGGGATTTTTTTTACCAAAAACATGGAGCAGAATACATTTTGACCTAAATTTATAACCAACTTTGAGTTTACTATATATTTTTAATAGCTGAAAGTAAAAAATATTGTTTTTCTTCAAAATTTTTGGCCTTTTTTTGTTTATAGCGTGAAAAATAAAAAGCGCACAGGTGATCAAATACCACCGAAAGAAAGCTCTATTTGTGTGAAAAAAAGGATGTAAATTTCGTTTGGGTGCAGCATTGCATGACCGCGCAATTATCAGTTGAATTAGTGCAGCGCCGAGTAGCAAAAAGAGGCGTGGTCATTAAGGGGGGTAAATCCTCTGGAGCTCAAGTGGTTAATAGCGATAAGAGTGATGTCATGTGACCTCCCAGAATCCTCCTCACCTCTCCGGTCAGGTCTGTGTTTTATTATCAGAGATGAGAGTGATGTCATGTGACTTCCCAGAATCCTCCTCACCTCTCCGGTCAGGTCTGTGTTTTATTATCAGAGATGAGAGTGATGTCATGTGACCTCCCAGAATCCTCCTCACCTCTCCGGTCAGGTATGTGTTTTATTAATAGAGATGAGAGTGATGTCATGTGACCTCCCAGAATCCTCCTCACCTCTCCGGTCAGGTCTGTGTTTTATTAATAGAGATGAGAGTGATGTCATGTGACCTCCCAGAATCCTCCTCACCTCTCCGGTCAGGTCTGTGTTTTATTAATAGAGATGAGAGTGATGTCATGTGACCTCCCAGAATCCTCCTCACCTCTCCGGTCAGCAGGTAGATGATCTCCAGGGTGAGGTTTAGTATCTTCTCAGTCATGTGACTCCGGTCCTCCTCCATCCTCATTGGTGCCATCATGTGATCTATACAGGTCTCCTTGTAGACGGATAACTTTGGGAAATGAAAGTAAGAATGATTTGGATGGTATTGGTCACACAATAATAGGATGTGGATGTGAGGGGGGAATAGGAGGGTTGCTGGACATTGAAGAACTACTCCCCCCAAGGGAAGACATTTTGTTTGGACTGTTTAGTGTTTACTACAATTTTGAGGTCCGGGGCCCCTTTTCTCTGTTGGGTTTGTTTGGTCTCTGAACTGGTTTTGATGAGTTTTAGATCTGCAGACAAGGAATGATAAATCTGATCCTTCCTATGACTAGTTTGCTCTGAGGCAGTGCTGTGAGGTCAATGTCGGCTCATCATGCAGGGATGGTCACTTTACATCACCCGACGCCCGGGACATGTAGTTCTGGGGGCCGGGCAAGTATTGTGTTTAATCTTTATCCCTGCTGAGGACAAGCCGCAGGGCTCTCCTTTCAGGTGCCAGCCTCTGCCACCCCGTGTGTGTGAACCTCTCCTGTACCTACTATGCTTCCCCGGCTCTGCTTGCCCATCTGTGGGCCCGGGTCAGCGGGTGTCGGAGGGTAGAGGGGATGGAGGAGAGCAGACATGTTCACTGCCTTCTTGTCCTGACCCAGAAGTGATGTTATGACAGATTTCCCGACCATCGAGGACGGCAAAGAATGTAATGCGGTGCGATGTGCACTACATTACATCCAATGGAGTACAGGGGAACATTGGGGGTCTTTTAGACCCTGGATGTCTCAATAAAGAGAACCTCTCATCAAAAGTCATCTCATAGAGGACTTTGTCCCCTTAAGTAAATTTTTTTTTAATTGTAAAGAATTAAAGTTACACCCAAGTACATAACTCATCCCTTTAAAAAATGTTAAGGCTCCCCACCCCCACATATATGCACACCCAAACGTAAGAGCACACGCTGGAGCGCCTACACGTGATAACATTGATTGTGATACACGTTACATATCGCCGGTCACACCAGAATGAGAGGATAATTCTAGGAGCAGACCTCCTCCGTACTCTATACTGATGACCTAGAAGGGGCTATAAATGTGTCCCCTATAGATAATACCGGGGACTAAAGGTTGTCACCATTTCAGCACACAAAACTTAAGGTTTGACATGTTGGATATCTATTTACTCGCTGCAACCTCGGCTTTTATATTTTTACACATAAATGGGTCATTTATTGCTTTTTGTGCCCTGAAATCAGCTTAAGTGTATTTTTTAATTAAATTTGGCATTTCCTAGACTTTGTGATAATATTTTGTGACATAAAAAATTAGAACTGCCGCTATTTTATTCTCTAAAGTCTCTACTTTCAGAAAATTGATATTTTGGGGGTTTTGTGTCATCTTCAGACTTAAATGATTTTTTTAATGTGCAAAAAATGCAAAAACGGCTCTGGGAGTGAAAGGGAGAAAGGATAAGCCGGACACTCCCCTTTCCTGAGGAGCAGCCAATCGGTTCTCATTACACTGCAAGGTCTCTCCCCTCCCTGCTAGTCCCCGGGTGCGGTGCTGGAGACAGGCGGGGGAGGGGAGGAGGAGATAAACAGAACAATGTTACACATATTACACATTTAAGTTGCTATAAAGCTCCTTTCATTTTTTAAAGCCAAAAACATTCATAAAAGAGCCTCAGATTTATATACATTTGTTGTAAATAGGAAATAACATCTTATTACCTCCTCTGCTGCCACTTCCACCAACGTCTCCTCTATACTTCTTCCCGCCTCACCTCTCATCTGGAACTTCCTGTCTGTGCCTGACATCACTTCCTGTCTGTGCCTGACATCACTTCCTGTCTGTCCCTGACATCACTTCCTGTCTGCATTCCATAGAGACTTTCTGTGTGAGTATAGGTGAGATCCCCACCTTGTGGAGCTCAGAGGAACTGCAGCCCCGAGATCCATCCCATAATCCCCCTTCCTGTATAATATGTACCTTACAGGGATACTACGGGAGATGAAACATTACTGAATAAAGGAAGAAGAAATAAATGTAACTCTTATGTAACCAACTGTTCAACAAACATCTCTTATTACATATAGAAAAGTCTTACAAACACAGAACACAACATACAAATGTATAGCTAATGAGAGCGATCCCGCCAAACCTGATCCTTCTGGGGGGGACAATGCAAAAATATATATCAATCCACTCATAATGACATCATCTTCTGGGAGTGTCTGCACATCCATCCATTTCATACACATTTCACTGTCTCAGCAGATCTCCTGCAGCCTATTAGCTCCCATTTCCCTCTCTATGTCTCAGCGGATCTCCTGCAGCCTATTAGCACCCATTTCCCTTTCTATGTCTCAGCAGATCTCCTGCAGCCTATTAGCACCCATTTCCCGCTCTATATCTCAGCGGATCTATTGCAGCCTGTTAGCACCCATTTCCCTTTCTATGTCTCGGCAGATCTCCTGCAGCCTATTAGCACCCATTTCCCTTTCTATGTCTCAGCGGATCTCCTGCAGCCTATTAGCACCCATTTCCCTCTCTCTGTCTCAGCAGATCTCCTGCAGCCTATTAGCACCCATTTCCCTCTCTATGTCTCAGCAGATCTCCTGCAGCCTATTAGCACCCATTTCCCTCTCTATGTCTCAGCGGATCTCCTGCAGCCTATTAGCACCCATTCCCTCTCTATGTCTCAGTAAATCTCCTGCAGCCTATTAGCACCCATTTCCCTCTCTATATCACATATTACAACAAGCAGTCACAAAGGTAAATGTAAAATAAAAGCAGAGAGGGAGAGAAGGCTGATAAAGCAGCTCATCGATGAGAGGTACATAAGAACATACAATGTCAATACAAAACAGTGACATGGCCATCAATCACAAACGATCGGAGCAGACAGATCGGTGTCATAGGTGTCCCGTGGGTCCTGAACTGCCTCCAGCACAGGGACAGTAGCAGGGTGTAAAGCAGGTAGGTACTCCAACTTTCTCATTTCTGCTCTGACCTTCATCAGTGCCGGTAACATGGGGGACATAGAAGACAGCCAATGCATGGGAATGGTTCTCCTGGCTGCCCTCATGTAGGTGGAAAGTTTCCGTTCATATTTAGAGAGACCCGAAAAGGTAGACCCAACAGAAAGTAAATGGGCTCAAAAGGGACAGGAGCCCGCAGAAGTCACCACAATGGGGTAAGGACCTCCTCCAAAAGGGCGCAATGGACCGGCAATCCCAAAAAATGTGGAAAAGAGTGTCAGTTTCCGTCCCACAACACCAGCAAACAGAAGAAACATTCGGGTTACTATCATGGAGAACCTCAGGGGTCCGATACCAAAACATGGGGGTCTTAGAAGGATTTTCTGTATACATTACACACACAGAAGATTTAGAAGAGGCCTCCCAAATCCTACTCCATTGATCCAACCCAATATCACATTGAAGGAAACGGGACCATTTACACATATAAAGGGGAGAACCAATAGAAAAAGGGCATCTACAAGCAATGTATACATAGCGGAAATGATGTCCCAGTGGTGTGGGCCTTGGATGCAGATATGATCTAAAGGGGTAGGTTGTTCAAGAGTCAGAGAAGAGGCTTTGGAGGCAAAAATGTGTTGTATCTGTAGATAAAATACTGATGGGGTGGAATGCGAGCAGCTTTTTGAATGTCAGGGAAGGATTTAAGGTTGTGAATTACGGGATTGACCAAATGTCACAATTGGAATAGATTAACCTCAGCCCAAGGAGGCACTCGACCAATGGCCAGACCATCTGGGAGACTTGGATTAAAAATGATGTTGGTCAAGGGAGAACACTTAGAGCCTAGGATGAATCTAACCCTACACCTCCTCCATATAGACAACATAAACTGCATGGGTCCTAATATGAGAGGAGAGGTAGTGCGGGCTGTGACAAAATAAGTCCCCCTCATTCCCTCTTTACACCAAGTCATGGCCAGACATGCACGCCTCGGTTAGCTAGTCGCTGTGGGCGTGTGCATGTGGGTGGGATCTGTGACAGCCTCTGATGACTCCTCTGTCATCCAATAAAGCTGATGGACCTCTGATGTCTTCCTTGTCCTACGATGAAGCTGATGGACCTCTGATGTCTCCTGATCCTCTGATGAAGTTGATGGACCTCTGATGACTCCCCTGTCCTCCAATAAAGCTGATGGAACTCTGATGTCTCCCTTGTCCTAGGATGAAGCTGATGGACCTCTGATGTCTCCCCTGTCCTCTGATGAAGCTGATAGACCTCTGATTTCCCTCTGTCCTCTGATAAAGCTAATGGAACTCTGATGTCTCCCCTGTCTCCAATGAAGCTGATGGACCTCTGATGTCTCCCTTGTCCTCTGATGAAGCTGATAGACCTTTTATTTCTCCTCTGTCCTCTGATGAAGCTAATGGACCTCTGATGTCTCCCGTCTCCAATTAAGCTGATGGACCTCTGATGACTCCCCTGTCCTCTGATAAAGCTGATGGACCTCTGATGTCTCCCTTGTTCTACAATGAAGCTGATGGACATTTTGATGTCTCCCCTGTTCTCAGATGAAGCTGATGGACCTCTGATGTCTCTCCTGTCATATGATAAAGCTGATGGACCTCTGATGACTCCCCTGTACTCTGATAAAGCTGATGGACCTCTGATGTCTCCCTTGTTCTACAATGAAGCTGATGGACATTTTGATGTCTCCCCATTCTCAGATGAAGCTGATGGACTTCTGATGTCTCTCCTGTCATCTGATGAAGCTGAAGGACCTCTGATGGCTCCCCATCCTCTGATATCCACCAGTCAATGTTCACTGAAGGAAGGGGGATCCAGGAGTGAACATTCACTGAAGGAAGGGGAGATCCATGAACAAATGCTCACTCCAGGAGGGAGAAATCCAGGAGTGAATGTTCACCATGGGAAGTGGAAATCCAGGAGTAAATGTTCAATGAAGGAAGGGGGGATCCAGGAGAGAATGTTCACTAATCTCCCACCCCTCTAACTGGTATCACCCCCTGTGTCAATCCTAGGTGTGCTAATGGGCCCATGGCAGGGGTGTGTGGGGGGACTTACCTTTACCAGGGAGTGTGGGGAAAACCCCCATTGCTGGGCTATGCAGTGGGACCTACCATTACTTATATGTATGGAGGAATCCACCATAACCTGGGTGTGTGCGGGAGGGCTCACCATTACCAGGGTGTGTGCGCGGGGGGGGCACCATTGCTGGGGTGTGTGGGGGAACCCACCATTACAATGGAGTTTGGGGGAGCCAACCATTACTGGGGTATATGGGGGACCCACCATTTGTCAATAAGATAACACCGTGTTATCATTAGTTCATTTTTAAAGTGGAGTTCCCCTTCATCTTCATACTTCTCCTAATGTTGGATGAGGAACTGGTATGGATATTAAAGGGGAACCCCACACTTATTTAGTTTTGAAGCAGAGTTTTCCTTTATATTCTTAGCCCTCACAGTTGAGCTGAAATTTTACTGCCCCCTATATCTGCAGAGGCAGTGGGCAGTGTCTACACATATCCCAGTAGTGATGGTTGTCTTCGCAGTCACAGCAGGAATTATCCCCAAGATGTCACTTTTGATGGGTGTATCTCCTGCTGAATGTGACCCATTGAAGTGAATGAGGCTGTTCCTTGACCCCAACAAGTGCAGGCAATGCATGTGACTCACAAACTGCACCAAAAACACAAGGCAGGTGCATTTTTGATGTGGTTTGCCATGTTTTCCATTGATTTCAATGGGGAGGTGCATTTTTTGTGTGGCTTTTTTTTTACCACACCAAACTTGCACTAAAAATGTGACAAGCAGGACTTTGAAAAATGCAGCGGCCCCGCATCGGCTGAGTGTGAATCTGGGAGGGAAATGTAATTTGTTGGCAATTTAAAACTCTTCTCTAGATTTGTAAATGTCAGCGACGTGCGATGATTGACACCCCCTTACCCAGATAATGGGGACTTGTAATCTGACAGATTCACACAGGAATTGTTCATTGCTGAAGGAACCCCGAGAACCCTTTGGAGGACCCCTGGCTGAGGAAGGCTGGACTAGGCAGTCATATATCTCTGCCCCCTTGGTGGGAGTGGAGGTGACCCCTCTATAAGTGTAGTGATCCCCCAAAGGGGGTAAGTTTGTTCACTCCACCACTCTGCCTCCCAACCCCAAGAACTGTCTCAGCCCCAACTGACACCCCTGACAATAGTGAAGTACAAGGACCAATGAAAAGCACACACGGTATAATAAACACAGAGATCAGCTTTACTGTAAGACCTCTATGGGAAGTAATAAACATGAACAACAGGTATACGTTCGGTGAATCCAGAGAACAGCAAATCCTGAGACCGGAAGCAATATAACTCACTTTTACACTCAGGCTGCTTTCAGGGGATTCCAACCGTGAATAACCCCAAGAGCAGAGGAAACACTTACATGGCGCCCTCAAAGTGGGTCTAAACCCCTTTACATAAACTCAGCTCTATGATGTCCAAGCAGGAGGAGAGCAGAAGGATGACTCTCTGTGGTGTCAGACTTCTCCCCTCTAACCCCTGACACCACAAGCCCAATAGGCAAACACTGCGCCCAACTGATGCTTCATAGCTACTTTCCAAGGTAGAGCTATTCCCTCCCACACCATGCAATATAGAGGCCTGAATACGCATGCGCGTGCCCGTATGGCACCAGTAACTTCAGTCTCTTGGTAACAGGATGAATGTTGGGGTCTTCAGCGAGACACTTTCATTGGTGCACTTACACTCCTATGGTAAAGTATCATTGTAATCCCGTGGCAGGATTTGTATAGCAAAGCAAACACTGTGTCTGTATAGCAGAGCCATCTACACAACCCAGTGCCTGGTGAGTATGGGAGAAGTGTCATGTCTCTGTGTGCCGTGTTCCTGTCATCTGCCAGGGGGCAAAATCCCTCTCACCAGATCCTGGGACTAAGGCCCAAACCATGGTCCTGGAAATGACCGGCTCCTGTGGTCACCTCACGATGAGCCCTTCACACTGTCGGTGTAGGCACTGTACTGTAGGCCACATCTCTCAGGTTGGATGTTCCCTGACTGATGCAGATACCTAAACATGGAGTGAACTGACCCTGAGCACTTCTCTGCCAGGTCCAGACTGTCTCCTGCCACATGCAGACTGCCTCCCCTCAGGAAAAACAAGATGGAGTCCTTCACTCTGCTCTCACTAAGCATGCTGGTCTCTGTAGTTCCATCCCTCATACCAGCCTATCAGGCCATTTATGTTCAGGACTGCATATTCCACAATGCTTTGCAGCTGCACCTCCTGCTTGAGAAAGTCCCTGTCATTGGCTCCTTTAATACCTCTTCTGATTGGCTCTCTCTGTATTAAGGTCTGAGAGGAGAAGGGAGGGGCTGAAATCCCTCACTGCCTTGTGTGTATCCAGTGCAAGTGTCAGATTTCACAGGAGATGCCGGTCAGCAGGTTACAGCAGTCACAGATAGGAGTCATTTCCTCCCCTACACAAGGATCTACAGTCCATACACACCCAGCACAAGGCCGGGGCCACACTACCAGACGCTTCTCGGGGCTGCAGTTCCTCTGAGCTCCACAAGGTGGGGATCTCACTTCTGCCCACACAGGAAGTGTCTATGGAAGACATACAGGAAGTGATGTCAGGTACAGACAGGAAGTGATGTCAGGTACAGGCAGGAAGTTCCGGGTGAGAGCTGAGTTGGGAGGAAGCAGAGAGGAGACGTTGCTGAAAGTGGCAGCAGAAGAGGTAATAAGATGTTATTTCCTATTTACACCCAGTAACCCCCCATCATGTTCATCCTCTTCCTCCATAGTCATGTCCATCCTCTTCCTCCATAGTCATGTCCGTCCTCTTCCTCCTTAGTCACGTCTTTCCTCTTCCTCCATAGTCATGTCCGTCCTCTTCCTCCATAGTCACGTCCGTCCTCTTCCTCCATAGTCACGTCCGTTCTCTTCCTCCATAGTCACGTCCGTCCTCTTCCTCCATAGTCACGTCCGTCCTCTTCCTCCATAGTCACGTCCGTCCTCTTCCTCCATAGTCATGTCCGTCCTCTTCCTCCATAGTCATGTCCGTCCTCTTCCTCCATAGTCACTGTGACATCTTTTATCTCCAGCAGATGATGATACACACATATATAGTGTGGGAACCCAGATGAACCCCTTCAGGGGCAGAACATTCCCCCACTTCCGGGGCCGGAACATTCCCCTCATTGTGGAGATGTGTCACCTTCTCACCTCATCAGTCTATACTAATGGATTATACCACTTTTATAAGTGGCGGGGAATGGAGAATCCTATGACATCACACTGACCTCACAGCTCCTCCTCCCAATGTCCCTCCATCCAGAGTCAGAGAATCCTATGACATCACACTGACCTCACAGCTCCTCCTCCCAATGTCCCTCCATCCAGAGTCAGAGAATCCTATGACATCACACTGACCTCACAGCTCCTCCTCCCAATGTCCCTCCATTTGGCTCCTTTCTTTTTATTCTATGGTCTTAGGATGTGGGGGGTCCCTTGGCATCCTCATAAGCAAAACAGAACTGTAGATCCTGTGTTGTGTATAATGACGTCACAATTCCTTTTACCCTGCGTAGTGTGGGGGTCCTGTGGGGGGAATTATACCTCAGCCTGAAGTGGGGCTTTAATAAAATGGAGACCTGAATGGAGAGGTGAGGAGGATTCTGGGAATATCATTTGATGTGACTCTTTGTGTTCAGATGTAGAGTTTTCCTCCTGTGAAGTCTGGAGATCATATGACATCACATTGCCTCCACCTCCCTCCCTGATAGAAGAGAGAAAGAAGAAGAAGATTCTAGAAGTCACCAGAGAGATCACTGAGCTGCTGACAGGAGAGGTGAGCGGTGCCGGGAATTCTGGGACATTCTCCAGTAACAGACAAGGGATGTGTCTGGATGGTGACTGTATCATTGTGTGTGTCAGGTTCCTATAAGGTGTCAGGGTGTCACTGTCTATTTCTCCATGGAGGAGTGGGAGTATTTAGAAGGACACAAGGATCTCTACAAGGACGTCATGATGGACAATCAGCCGCCCCTCACATCACCGGGTAAGAGGAGACTTTATTGTAAAGGAGAGAGCAGTACGGAGGATCCACCTAGATCCCCCATCATCTGATAAACACATAGAAACAATGGATTCAGTCAGTGTGTGTGTTTCCTACAGATGGATCCAGTCATGGGAACCCACCAGAGAGATGTCCCCGTCCTCTGTATTCCCGGGATTCCACACAGGAAGGTCACACCATCCCTCACCATCATCAGGTAGATGAGGAACAATCACTGATAGTATCATTAGGATCTGTACATTACCTGCATTGTTACCATTGATGTCATTTTTATTATATATTCAGAGTGGAAACCTGAGAGATCCTAAAGTTGAGGCTAAAGAAGAGATAAAAGAGGAGGAGGATGAGGATGGGGGGATGGAGGAGTCAGAGCTTCTAAAAGAACACAAATATCTGTACCAGGACACCATGGTGGAGTCATCCAGCTACAGTAACCCACCAGAGAGATGTCCCCGTCCTCTGTATTCCCGGGATTCCACACAGGAAGGTCACACCATCCCTCACCATCATCAGGTAGATGATGACAATTATTGGTAGTTGTGATTTATACACAGCATGTTTGTTACAATGAATGTTTTATTATATCTTTCAGAGTGGAATCCTCGGGGATGATAATATTGATGTTAAAGAAGAGTATAAAGAGGAGGATGAGGAGTATGGAGTGATGGAGGAGTTTTCAGAAGGACACAAGGATATGATGGAGCCACCTAATACCAGGAACCCACCAGAGAGATGTCCCCGTCCTCTGTATTCCTGGGATTCCACACAGGAAGGTCACACCATCCCTCACTATTACAAGGTTGGTGGGATGGATCATCTAGAATATGAACTCATGAAGACAATGTGTGGATTTTGTGTGTGATGTCACAATCATAAATCTTACATTTTACAGATGATATTTTCTCTCATTTCCTTGATTTAGAGTGGAGATCCAATCGATATAGAATTTGAGGTGAAAGCAGAAGAAGAAGAGGCGTATGTGAGGGATGATCAGCAGTCTATGGAGGAGGATGGAATAACGGGGACATTTATAGAGGAGGACACTCCTACAGAGATCAGCACAGGTGGGTCATGAACACTAAATCCATTCCTCCACCCATACTGCTCACTGATTGGTCCAGAGTAGGGCGGGGACTGGGTGATATCAGCCTGTAATCCCCTGGTCACTTTCCTGAGCTGTGTTCCCCGTCCTGTATTCCTGGATTTCTCTCGGATAATCTTCCTTCTCTGTGCTGCAGACACAATTTATGTATCTAGACTGGATTTATGGAGGTTCTGGGGTTCAGCTGGCAGAAAAATGTGGATTTTCACTATAGACTTTACTAGATCTGGGCACCTGGGGTGTGTGATTTGGGTATTCTATCCCATGTCCGGGTCTAGTAAGATCTCTGACAGAACAATTCTCCCAGGGTTCCTTGCTCTGTGGTCTGCTGGCTGTGCCGGGTGGAGGGATATGTCTGTAGTGTCTCAGACCCAAGTCACTGAGTGCAGTCTCAGGAGATGGGAGGCAGCGGTGTGGGATCTCTGCAACTTGTCTACAGTAAACATTTAATCTTCCACTGATTACTGAATACCAATAATATGAGTCCTGACCCTTATACTATATACTCTATGTTGTACATTACATCATTCTGATACTGTATAGTCCTAACATTTGTATCCTTTATGATAAGTTGTACATTACATCGGCGTTACTTCTTTTACACCCATTTTTTCCCAGCTGGACATTTTATATGGGATGATGTGATTGGAGCACAGACTTTTACATGGTGATAATAATGTGATAACATCCTCCAACTTTGGACCCTTAAACAGAAAGTGATAATGAGGGAGGAGTCAATACCCCAATGATGGTGGTCTTCAGGATCAGTCCAGTCTTCATCTTGGTTGTTCTCCCCCCATCCTCACTCTCTGACCTCTGGTGGGGCTCAGCCCCGCTTTTCTTCATGACTAAATCATGGAGTAAATAAGGAAGTGCAGTACTTCTTGTGTTGGGAAGATGGCGATGAGTGATAGAGGGGGTGGGGACCCTCGTCCTATAATTCCCTCATCACTGTCCCTCCTATAAAAGACAGTTCTGGTTGTTTCCTCACTCTCTGACTAAGGTCCATGAATAAAGAAATGACCTGGTAGGAGGTCAGAGGAGCCATTTCCTAGTTCCCTTGAGGGTAGAATTGTAAGCTCCTCAGAGACCAAGCTGCCTGATGTGGGCGGAGTCCTGGTTTGGGGGAACCAATCAGCTCCTGTCTAGTAATCCTCTTTGTCTTTGCATTTTAGTCCATGGCCGGGAGATGAGGAAAACCTCCGAGGATTGTCTCACTTTGTCTCCAGACGGGAAAGTAGAAGATGAGGACATCACACAGTATAGTCCAGGAGAAAACCCGGCTCCCTCCAATGTCCATCCGGCACCACCCAGTGTAGATGGACCATCGGATTCCTCGTATCCTGAGGAACCTCAGACTGTGCGGGACCGGGCCGGCCTTCCAACAGGGAAGAGGTTCTCCTGTACTGAGTGCGGGAAGGGTTTCAGTTCTAAATCCCTTGTTAATAGGCATAAAAGATGTCACACAGGAGAGAAGCCGTATTCCTGTCCTGAGTGCGGGAAGGGTTTCTATTATAAATGCAATCTTAATGTTCATAAAAGAACTCACACAGGGGAGAAGCCATATTCCTGTCCTGAGTGCGGGAAATGTTTTTCACAGAAGTCCAGTCTTTACACTCATCAGAGATCTCACACGGGGGAGAAGCCGTATTCCTGTCCTGAGTGTGGGAAATGTTTTTCACAGAAGTCCCAGCTTTTCAAGCATCAGAGATCTCACACGGGCGAAAAGCCATATTCCTGTCCTGAGTGTGGGAAATGTTTTTCAGAGAAGTTCAGTCTGCACAAACATCAGAGATCTCACACGGGGGAGAAGCTGTATTCTTGTCCTGATTGTGGGAAATGTTTTTCACAGAAGTCTCATCTTTCCACACATCAGAGATCTCACACAGGTGAGAAGCCACATTCCTGTCTTGAGTGTGGGAAATGTTTTTCAAGGAAGTCAAATCTTTCCACACATCAGAGATCTCACACAGGGGAGAAGCCATTTTCCTGTCCTGAGTGTGGGAAATGTTTTTCAGAGAAGTCCCATCTTTACACACATCAGAGATTTCACACAGCTGAAAAGCCATATTCCTGTCCTGAGTGTGGGAAATGTTTCTCCTTTCAATCCGGTCTTACAGTGCATAAAAGATCTCACACAGGGGAGAAGCCATATTCCTGTCCTGTGTGCGGGAAATGTTTTTCACAGAAGTCATCTCTGTATACACATCATAGATTTCACACAGGGGAAAATTCATATTCTTGTTCTGAGTGCGGGAAATGTTTTTCAGATAAATTCAAGCTTTACATACATCAGAGATTTCACATGGGGCAGAAGCCATATTCCTGTCCTGAGTGCGGGAAATGTTTTTCACAGACGTCTGATCTTTACAGACATCAGAGATCTCACACAGGTGAAAAGCCATATTCCTGTCCTGAGTGCGGAAAATGTTTTTCACGGAGGTCCAATCTTTACACACATCAGAGATCTCACACGGGTGAGAGGCCGTATTCCTGTTCTGAGTGCGGGAAATGTTTTTCACAGAAGTCCCATCTGTACACACATCAAAGATCTCACACGGGGGAGAAGCCGTATTCCTGTCCTGAGTGTGAAAAATGTTTTTCATGGAAGTTCAGTCTTCACAAACATCAGAGATCTCACACGGGGAGAAGCCTCTCTCCTGTCCTGAGTGAGGGAAATGTTCCTCACTGAAGTCCTGTCTTCCTGTACATCAGGGGTCCCACACAACCCTGGAGGTGTATTAGTGCCTTGAGTGCGGGAAATG
The DNA here is from genome assembly GCF_062004578.1 of Staurois parvus. NCBI lineage: Eukaryota > Metazoa > Chordata > Amphibia > Anura > Ranidae > Staurois > Staurois parvus. Next base: position 5,279,813 of record NW_028317987.1, read on the forward strand.
TCTTCTAGATGAATGTTGCTGGACATCCCAGCTCTCATGTGGGGAAGAAGCACACCCCGATATACACCTCAGATATACTCCATGGCTGACCTTCATCATGGAAGGAACAGTTCATAAGGAGATCAGAGGCCCCCAAAGACATGGATGAAGTGTGGGACCGGGTTGGCCATTGATATCAGGAGAAGAATAAAAATGGAGTCCTGCCCTGTCATTGGCTGAGTACATTTTGTGGTGGGAGATTTCACAAACACTTAGAGGTCTGATTTTTATATAAAAACCTGCTGATCGGCTCAGTGAATTCCAGTAAAGGGCTCTGTGTTTACTAACAACACAGGACTCTGTACACAGAGCAGAAATCTGGCAATTTATTCTCTTTGTAAAGCAGAAAGAGAAATCAGCCCCATTAGTATGAGCAGCACGGATCACACACAGGACACAGATCACACAGAGGACACAGATCGCACACAGGACACGGATCGCACACAGGACACGGATCGCACACAGGACACAGATCACACAGAGGACACAGATCACACAGAGGACACGTATCACACTAGTGAACAAACACAACAATTTCCATGTTAAATCGATGTAAAATGTTTGATCAGCTCAGCAATCTCCCGAGGACATTTGGTTAATCCCCCATTACACAGAAGGGGCGTACAAGAACTTTCCCGGGGGGGGGGGGGGGGGATTGCTATGCCGTGTTTTTCAAGAAGTCAGGAGATGGGAAGTATGTAGCAGATATATTACAATCCACATTTTAGGCCTGAAGATTAGTTAAACCCCCAAACATATATTTCTGAAATCAGAGGACCTGCAGAATAAAATGGCGGTAGGTACAATCTTTATGTCACATGATATTAAATCAATAGTTCATCAATGTTACATTTCAGTAAAAATACATTCACTGTAATCTTAGAGCACATAGATGACATTTGTTACTTAGGTATTTCTGTAAATAATGAGGTTGTGCCGAGTAAATAGATACCCAACATGTCCAGCCCTAGAATTGTGTGTGCTGATGACAAAACTTCAATAATGGCCCATAGGGGGCGCTATAAATGCCTTTCCTGGTCCTCGGTGTAGAGGTGACCCTGAGTAATGGATGGAGAATGACTGCTCTCACTCTGCCATGCATGGCGTGATGTAATGTGTGTGGTGCAAGCCATGTTTTGGTTGTATGTAAGAGGGGATTCAAAGATTTTGGTTCGGGGTTTAAGTGTTTTTGTGTAAGTTTCATTGTTTTCACTTATCTTTATTGCTATCACATAATTGACCATTATCCCCCTATATGATGTTGTGGTGACGGGTTCTCTGTAATGAGACATCAGGACCCTGATTTACTAAGACGTGAGTCTACCAGCAGACTCTGACCATTCAGGCAGACTCAGTTAAATCAATGAGGACCTGTCAGTCCTCTGAGCGGCGTCTAGCAATCTCATTGACGAACGTCTACTTTACTATTAGTAAATGTGGAATCGCATCTGGCACATTTTTAGGTGCAATACCGGATATGTTCGCTAGATGGCGCACAAGCGCGGGCTTTGTACCATTGGCGTTTTCCTGTTAGCAAGAGAGAATACTTAGAATGTAACATAATTAGTACACCTATATATTTTTTATTTTTTTTTTTGCTGTTTCTCCAAAATGATCAGACAACTAATGCATTTACTAATGAATGTCATACATTCTATTTTCAGATGTTATACATTTTCACACTTATATCTCAAATAATTGGGAATGTCTAGTTCTAATTTCCCAATATAATGATATATCTTCCTTCTCTGTAATCACGTAACTATTCCATGTTAAAGACAAGTGCAGTGCTATAAATGCATGTGATCAATAATGAACGCATGGAAAAACCAAAAAGTGCAAAGAATTGCAATAATGATGTAAAATGGTAAATGGTGCTAAAATAAGTTCCTATAATCATTCCTGAATAATGGAATGTCCTTGGTGTGAGAGTACCAACTCAGAGAGTGCCTATGAATGGCACGTGTGGTCTCTCCGTGACGGACAGTAGTGCATGAACTCGTGAAAGGTAAACCACCCTTGGGACTGGTCTACACTCACCAGAACAAAAGTATTAATGTGCATGGGTTATACACATCACACATCTGGGGGTGCAGCGGTATGCTGGCAGCTATGGGTTAGTCATCCAGCTCCATCCATCCATCAGGGTGGGTGCCCAAATGGTCCTGGGGAGGAATTATCTCAGCCACAGGAGCCAGAAAGGTGCTCAATAGTGTAGTACACTGTCACAGGGGTGGATGACCTTTCACAAGTTCATGCACTACTGTTCGTGGTTATATTTATCTTGTGTAATACCATTTTACTAGTCTATATCATTTGACCAGCACTCGCTCTATCATTTTTAAACAATGTAACTATTCTACATTGTATCTCAATTTGTGTCTCCCACAGTGGTTTAGTGGTTAGAGCTCAGAACTTACAGCACTTGGGTCATGGGTTCTCATCCCAGTCATGGCTGCATCCCAGTTTGCATGCTTTCCCTGTATAGATGTGCTTCTGCCAACACTCAAATGACATGCTGTTAGGTTCATTGGGCCTAGTACATGGCTGAGTTTCTGCCCTTAGATTATAAGCTCCTTGACATTTATGAACGTTCAAAAAATGGAGATCAATTTTCTGGGTTGTGTCAGCGCCAGGAATATTGATCAATCAATTATGATTTTGCCTAATGACTAGAAAGTGGATGAATGTTACCTGCGTCCTGTTCTTTCACCAATTTGGAAATGTGCAAGTTTCATGCTGTGTATATTTCATTGTAACTTATTTATCTTCTTTTAAATCTGTCTCCTTATACAACTTAACCCCCTCCCCCACCCCATCATCACCTGTCCCATATGCAAATCTATGGATCACCGCCCCACTCTTTTTAACTATTTACTGATCAAGTGAATGTGTCTCATTTTCTATCAGCTACAGCTCAGATCTCACATTATTATACGATTACTGATTGTATTTCACCACTAGTCTGATTGAATTCACAATTCCTGGTCAGTCCCGTTCCCTTACCTCTAATAATCTTTAGGACCAGTTCACACTACATGTGTTTCAGTTGCTTTTTCGGCATCACAAACGCACAGAAAGAAGGTTATATGGTTGTCAATGTCATAGTTCACATCAGCGCTTGCATTTTCAGTGCATTGCAGGTGCTGTAAACAAAGTTGACCACGCTGCATTGTTTCTGCACAGAACTGTACTGGAACACATTGAAATGCCCTTGAATGTACTAAAACGCACACGTCCCTAATTAAATTGAATAAAACGAAAGTAGAAAAAAACTAACTGGAAGGGATACAAAAATGCAATGCAACGTGTCCAAAACGCATCCAAAATGTACTGGAACACACTAAACATGCATGCCAAAAGGGCATGAAAAAAAATGCATCAGGAACGCATCTAGATTGTTTCTATAGTGTGAACCGGCCCTTAGGACTTGTTCACACCATTGGTGGTGCAGAAATGCATGCAAGAACACACATTTTCCAGCACAGCAAAGAAATGCAATGCCCTCTGTAGATGTGCGCAGGCACCATGATGAAAACGTTATTGCACCTACACATTATTAAAAACAGCCCCATTCACAGCCACAAAAACGCATGGCACCACACTACTGTGCGGTTAGGTGCAACACACTTGGAAAATAACATGCCTGCAGTATTGTGGCATGTTTCCACATGTTAAGCAGCCCATTGAATTTAATGGGCTTTGGGAAAAAATAAATATAACAAACACAAAATGCCACATTGACACAGGTCCTCTGACCTGTACAGCATGAATGAGTGGGTTGTTTATGTGGCTGGAGCCACCTGTTACACTATGGGGACACAGCAGCTGTATGAACACAGGTTTTAATCTGACAAGTGTGAAGGCGTGGGGAAGTGGCCCTGAATGCTCACTGTGTGTGTTCAGGGCTGTACACCTGCAACCATATGCTTGTCAAATTATGACCTGCAGTATTCACATAGTGTAACATAGGTTGCATGCTAATGGCGACAGCCACAAAAACCAAACACTGATTCACACTCTACAGGCCACAGCACCCATGTGAATGAGCCCTCAATTACACAACGTTTGATTTATTAACTCAGTACAGTTTTATCATTTGGATTGAACAGGAATTTGTTTGTGATTGTGTCCATGAAGAAAATGCTGTGTATTTTTACCATATATATAATTTGGATATTTTCTCTGGTGGTGGGGGCCTGTCAGGTATGCTGTATGGGGCCCCGTGATATCTAACAGTGGCCCTGGGTGTATGCTTGTGTCTGTGCCACCTGTATAGTTAGGAAGAACAATAAGTTCTTCTATGGAGTATCTTGAACCTCTGCTATGTACCTCAATGCATCTAGGGATCGGCCACGTTTTCCTATGAAAAATAACAAAATTGGTTGTAATGTTTCCCCTGAAGCAAGCGTGAACTGACCTCTTCATATTATAAAACAGACCGAATCGGCATTTTCCACAATTATGCATAGGCCAGATCTGTGTGCCCAGATAGGACCTCCCAGTGGCCATTCTATGGACAAGGTACACTTTTCTGTATGCCTGATCTTTATTGAGCTGCAATAGTCAATACGCTGCAATGGGCAGAAATATTTGGAAACAAACCACATGAGCTCAAGTATCCAAACGTGAATGTTCCTTCATAGCAAGCCTCCATGATGTACTGTATGGGCCTGGCCCACTCCAAATGAATGCATTGTTCTGGTAGGTCCTCCTATGACAGACTTTAGCTACTTGTGGAGGACATTGCACTGACTTTTCCTCAGATTGCATATTATCTGGCCATCTGAAGTCTCGGGAATACAATCAAGAGGATCTGACACTTTTTTAAGGTAACAAAAAATAGTCTTTAATTGACTCAACATAAAAATAAGCCAACATGGCTAAAACATATCTTGAAAATATGGGGACTCTGATATCCGGCGACAGTCCGTTCACGAATGAGAAGCAATTCTGCACCCCTAAAACCAACATAGAGGAAAGGGATGGTCAAATTGCTGTGCTGCTTCCAAACCACCTCTGGCATGCCAGGGTCATTATGCAGGTCCTCGATGCCAATTCTTGCCTGGGGCCACAAAATATCCACTGGCCACAAGTGAAGGTGAGTGGAGGACGTGATGGTGGATTTCTACCAGCTTCAACCGCAAGCAGTACCACTCCTGAACAATGAGAGCAAATAATCATTGACACGTCATCATGACAGTCAATTCTCAGTGCAGGCTATCTAGAGGGTCTTTCCTTTTTAACCATTTCAAGAGTTGAAGGAAACATTCTTGGAGCATCTACTGTGTTTGGAAAGGCCAAAGGTCCCCCCCTCCCCCAGGCACACTAATGCTTACTTGAAGTGGAGCCCCATCCTGATTTCATGATGCGCTTGAAAAGCTTGCCTCTCTGGTCTACGTGGCTCATGAAGGAGTGTTCTTGGGATCACACCAAAACAAGGTGCTTGTTCGGGGAGCAATGGACAGGAGAGAGGGGCCAAGGAATGCTGGCATGGGAGCAGCTAAATGAATGATCTTGGCTGCTCTGTGGCAAGCGGCTGTTCAGAGCAGGTAAAGCAGTCCTTAGACGGGTCGAAAATTGGCTGATCTTAAAAGAAAGAAAAAAAGAAACACTGGCCATTCAATCGGTCGACGTTATCAGCAACGTTATAAAAATTTTCTGATTTTCAACCCGTCTATGGCCGGCATTAGTCTTACATGTTTATTATTGCAGTTTGGAACAATTGTTAAGATCACTTTTCCAAACCCACCTGTGACATCAGACAGCCAATCACAACAGGTTTCCCAGGGTCGCCATCTGCCTTCCCCTCCAGCAGTTAATCAGCTGAAAGAAAAATAAACACATTTAGATCCCTAGCAGAGGTTTTTTCCTTCAGAAATCTACAGGTGGCACAGACAATAGGCCCAACTGGCCGGCTGTTCTACTTCCTCTTCACTCTCTTGCCCAAAGCCACAGCATTTCTTCATGTAATGTTTGATTGGCCAGGACAACTTGTCATGTTTACTACACACTGGCTAAAATGGCGACCAATGCTTGGCACCCACCCTCTACCCAATATCCTGCTACAGGGCATCATGGGTGCTCGTACCTTGGCCGTGTTGCCATTTTTCCTCGGCTGTCAATCCCTGGGTCCTTGCTACTGATGACTCGGCTGTGCCCGCTGATGGGGAGGATAACTGCATGTAAACCAGACAGTTCTCCTCCCTGTCAGCTTGTGCATACTGCTTTGGATGGATGTGCATAGCAAAGCGATCCTGATCAGTGTCCTTACAGTGAAGCACACAGACACAGCACAGAGTAAAACAGCACACAGGTAACCCTTCCTCGCCCTACATGTTAACCCCTTCCTGCCCAGTGCCATTAGTACAGTGCCAGTCTTTTTGGTCAGCAGTGATCACTGCATTGGTGTCACTGGGGATGTCAGGGACAGCAAGTTAATTCCCCCCAGTACCAAGAATGTCCGCCGCAGTCCCGCTATAAATTGCTGCTCCCCACCATTACTAATACAAATAACCCCATTAAAACAGGATCTATTCTGTCATTTGTAGACACTCGAACATTCACAGCAACAAAATAATTTACACGTATTGTGATTTTAGGAAGCAAAGACATGGAGCAGAATACATTTTGCACTACAGAAATGGACATGTTTAATCCCAAAAAGGGAGAAATATTGCTTGAGTCACAAAAGTGAATGGCTGGGGTGATTTAGCGCAAGTAATTACAAAACACACAGGTGACAAAATAACTCCAAAAGAAAGCTCAAATTCTGGGATACAAAGGATTTACATTTCATTTGGGACCAGCGTTGCATGACCACACAATTGTCAGTTCAAGTAACGCATTGCTTTAATGCTATAAATGGCCTGGTCAGGAAGGGGTGAAATCCTCAGGAGGGCATGTGGGTAACATCTGTGTCCGTGGGAGGGAGAGTCCGCAAACTTGCCATATACGGCTGTTGCAAGGCAACAAGCAAATCAGTTGATACAGCAGGATGTTTGCTACAAAGGGTCACTAATGGGAAGTCATCTCACAAAGGATGTTCTCACATAGCTCACCCCTGTGATTTATGGAGGGAAAAAAGCAGGAGGAGTGGGGGTCGGTGCAACCATACACATTGGTCCAGCTTCCTCCACAGCCCCCACTACCTCTGGGGAAACTGACACAGGAGGATCAGACACAACATCCATGGACACTGACTCAGGGGGCACAACACAAGGAGATGACACATTGGATGGATCATCAGACACTGGGACCACAGGGACAGAGACATTGGGGACCCCTGGCACAGCCCCCCTCTCCTCTGCCTCCTCCACGTCCAGACAAAAAAATCTCTTCCACCAAAGCTGACTGGTTATGCATGGCCTCAGGGCACCGGTTGTATGAATGGCCAACCTTACCACACAGATTGCACCTGATGATGTTACAATCCTTAGCCAGATGCCCCAGATCCTGACATAGGGAGCACTTCATCTCTGGACATGAGGAGGCGAAGTGACCCCGAGAACCAGATGCCCCAGATCCTGACATAGAGAGCACTTCATCTCTGGACATGAGGAGGCAAAGTGACCCCGAGAACCAGATGCCCCAGATCCTGACACAGAGAGCACTTCAGCCAAGTGACCCCGAGAACCGCACTTATTGCAGAGCTTGGGCTGTCCAGGGTAGAACACCATAATCCTTTCCTTCCCAATGAAGGCTGAGGAGGGCAGATGCTGGACCACATTCCCACACACTTACAGCCTCATCTGCACCGACCACCCACCAGTCCATATCCCTCTCTCATCCACAATCTTCTTCAGGGGTGTAAGTAGCTCCCCAAATCTCCTCAGCCAGACAGCCAAGTCAGCAGAAGGAATTGACTCATTCCGTACTAGAATGGTGACCGTCTTCACTAGAGGTTGGCGTGAGACAACCTTTGGGACAAGTCCCTTCCACTCTGGCAGACCCTTATACATGTGTTCATATTTCTCCCAGAATATATCCAGAGACTCGGGGCGCACAAAGGACAGATCATATTCATAGGATCCTACAGGGCTGATCAAGGCGAAGATGTCATCTGCCCTAAACCCCATCTCCAAAATCCTGTCCACCACCAACTTCCTGACCGGGGGAGCACCCCCACCTTCCCATCTGAGCTGCACCAAATTCCTCCTCCTGAAGGACAGGGGTGCAGATGGCAGACCTGCCCCCAGAGCTGACAACATGATGTGACCCCCTCCTCCCAGCCAGAGCCCCAGCATAGGTCTTTGACGGGGAAACCCAAAACTCATGGGTTCCAGTAACATTTTGACTGCTGAAGCCGGATTGAAAAGTAGATGTTTATTATACAAGCATGTAGCTAGACCTCCATGCAGGGAGAGCAGAACAATACATGGTGTTGGATTCAAAGAAAATGCTCTATCTAACTAAGGCTTTCTAATACAATTTATATGCTCTACAGTGGGTGGTACCTAGCTATCTGATCTTTCTTTGAAGAGTCATCTGTGTCTTTGGTGTAACTCATTGAGATGCGAATAGTACACATGTTATTGTTACTTCCATTGTCCTTTGGGTTTAGCAGGATGTCAAAGAAGTCTGGTCATGGGCATTAAAAAGTTTGAGAGGAGTACATGCATCTATGCATAAAGCCCTAAAACAATCACACAGCTGTATAAAGCTCTATTCATTGTAACTGTGTCATTGTGAAGACCAAGACAAGGATAGAGAGAGATAAAGAACTAAATCAATATTTATATCTAGAAATGGCTGCTCCATTTTCCCTTACAATCCCTCCTCTTGGACATCATATTGTCCAAACAATTATCCCTTCATAAAAAGAAATTTGAGAAACATATTTACTTTACAATTCCTCCCCTCCTTTAAATTCTCACACATCTCACTTTGTTTGCCTAATATTTCTTTCTAGTTCATATTTCTCCTGATATATACATCCAATTTACTTCTGCAGAAAAATCTAATTTTGCTTCACAAAGGCTGAAAAATGCAAAACATTAAACAAAATTAAAAAATCAAAAAGTCTAAAAAAAACTGTGTTGGGCTAACTGTTTATGAACGCCAAGTCTGTAGTTGATTCCTCCAATGTATCCTTGACAGCTAGTCCTCCATAAGACTGTCCTGCAACACCTAAGAACTCGTACAATGTTCATACATAATATTTTCTTCAGGACCATCGCAGTCCACATGACAAGAAACTTCCGGTAGGTGTGCAGATCTGCTGCAATTATAGCAAATTGAGCTTTGACTTCTATTCATGGACAGCTGAAATGATAAGTGGAAATGTTCTTCAGATACTCAAAAGTTTTGAACCCACTTTTCTCCATCACTGTTGTTTGTGGCTGATGTCAAGAAGTCCAGGAATAAGGGAGGATATTTTTGAAGATGGCGTCATTCAGATTGCTAGTCCAACATTAGGTATTTAACAAAAATGCCCATGAAGCCATGGCGTTTTTATTTTTCTGCCAAAGTAAATCTGTGTTATAGAGACAATAAGACCTAGAAGAAAAGAAATACATCTTAATACGAGGAGAAACCATTCTCACTTTGTATAATGTGTTACTCAGTCGTCATCCAAACTTAACTACACTATTCATAATTCAATCATAAACAATCAGCCATCTTAAAAAGGGCCTATCATGTATGGCTGGGATCAGTGACCAGGAACATGTAAGTACAGAGACAGGAGACTTGGAGAGCACAGAATACAGGACTTAGAAGAATGGCAGGAGGACAGTTCAGCACTGGGGCACTGGTCTTAAAATCAAGCAGGACACAAAATGCTAGTAAGAAACACTTGTAGCACTGGGGATTAGGGCTCACAGGGAATGCAGGCACACAGGATACAGCTGATATATCAAGGATTCTAAGACAGGAAGGATACCCAACAGTATCATCTGGGGAGAACACAGCATGTCCGCACATGCAACAAGGGCGAGGGCCCTTGTAAGGGCCGAGGCGCAGAGTCTAAGGAACTGCCTTGTCTTCTCCAGAGCTCTTGAAGGTAGAGATGGGTTTGCTGCAGACAGTCCCCAGGTTGCGGTTCTCGTACTCACCCAGGCAGGAAGCTACTGGGAATTACTAACTGATAAATAAGAACCCCTTGCAGTGATGAGGCACAGGGATCACTGGACAGTAGGGAGCGCAGTTCAAGCTGACATGCATAGAAACACACAGACACTGGGAACAGAAAACTAGGAGTAGGTAGTAAAGCAAGCAAACAAACAGGAGTTTCTAAGAGCAGATAGAGATGTACGGTGACACCAAACAGGAAACAGGATTGAAACACATTCGGAGACACAGAGACAATCTGCTAGGAACTTTAAGGTGTAAAGCCTGAGGCAATGAGCCACATTAGAATGAGAAGAGATGGCCTGGCTGGGTTCATTAAATCATCAGCAGGAGGTTAAGCAGCCTTAAACACAAGTCTTGTGGGACAATAGGCAACAGCAGAACCTTATAATTTAAAGTCATGGAACTACATGTACCAGCATACCCCTGCTGCTCTTTGGAAATAGAGGAGACAGATCTGAAGAAAAGCTGAAGACCCCGACATAAATTTAATTTAAAATCTTGACAATATCTAACTGAGCTTAACAATCAATATAGTAACACTAACATACATGAATTGTATTTATTAGGATATTATAGGTGTTAAAATAGAGAAACAATTATTCAACTCAATAGTCAAACTTTCATTTCGCAATAATATAAAAACTTTATAAGATAGAAAACGCTCAGTTCTATTGTCACTGGTATCAGGGGATTTCTGGCTTTGTCTGGTTCGTTTGGGGACCTCTCTTAGAGTGTTGAACTCGTTAATACCAGAGCCCATACATGTTAGATCAGAACACACAACAAAGAAGATCTAACACCCAATAAATAGGCAACTAGGAACTTCCAAAGAAGGTACAAACTTAACCAACTACACCGATATCAGCTAATGGGGGTGAAACATTTAAGTATTTACAAAAGAAAACAGACTAATAAAACAAGGAAGAAAACAATTTGGAACAATACTTCCATTGGTTGATTTTTTATGAAGGTTGTGATCTTCCGTTCTGAAAGCCTGAAAGAAGTCCAACCAAGGCATTGATCTAATCTGAGGAATAAGCATCAATTACATTTAGTAACAAACATGACACTTTCCTCCTAATAAACCAATGGTTAAAGATCTAACAACAAAACATACAGTACATACTTTTAAAAATTTTCTCTCTTAGTTGTTTTAACAGTGCACTTTTCTAATACCAAAAATTATTGACGTCAAATTAATTATTACCACGTGGATTTTGTTTATGGTATACCATTAAGAAAAAAAATTATTATTATACACCATGGTTAAAAATGAGCAGCTCAATGTAAACCTTTTAGTAAGCTACCATTTGTGTGCAAGAGTTATACTTCACCATACTGAACACATTGGAAACTTCCAAAACTGTATCTTCTAAAAAACAAACAAACACAAGATAGTGAATACACATAACAATTCACTATTAACATCTGATTTCCTTTTAGAGTTCACTTGGCTCAGTAAATTTGCATGACCATACAGCTGTTCTCATTCACAAACCATGCAATTACCATGTGCTAAAGAAAAAGGGGGGTCAGCACTCGGTGGGCTGTCAGCACCTTAAACATATGAGACAGCACTCCTGATTTTTAAACTTTAAATAAGATCAGTGAAAATGCTTTTTACATGTCACTAATTCTTTTAACATTCCCCTTGACTTTTTATCAATTTTAATAACGGCAATGGGTGTGGCTTAAATGTCCAAACCAAACGTTACCCCAGCAAGCGTTTCACAATTTTCAACTTACAATTTTCTTAGATTAATTTTTTTAGAATGAGCAGTATATTTTACGTTTTTTTTTTTTTTTTCCTACATTAAATTTATCACATTCCTAAATTGGAAAGTGCAAAACTTCTGCATATTACACTTATAGCTTTACGATTTTAAGTGATTAGTTACCCCAATCATGTCTCAATTTGTTTAAACTTCTAAAAGTCAAAAATCAAAATTTAGTAATTTTAAGGTCAAAATGTGTTTATCTTCTAGATGTTGCCATGACCAACATGGAATTGACTCGTTACCTTTACGTGCAACATCATATCACCTTAAAACATAAGTAACAAACACAAAACAAATCATTATAAGTAACAAACACAAAACAAATCATTATGCCACTGATATTGAATCAGTATTGTCAGATATTTTGCTGACACGACACTTTAGGCACATTAATACAGTCATCCCAGACAATACAACATACAATCCATGGATCTCACACATCTTAACACAACAACATACTCTCACAATTAGCTTGCTTAAATTCTAGACAAAAATATGGGCACATTTCTCTAATAAGGCTGCATTCTCTCTTATTTTTTTCTGGACTGTACCTCAAATCTATATATAGATCTCATTATTTCCCCTTTTTTTTTTTTTTGTTTTATCTGGTGTTCATACTTACAGTAGGCTTTAACCCATGCCTCTAGTTAGGTCATTGTAAGTAGGCAGGGCGGTAGTATAAGCTATCATGTGCTTACAGTTATTTGGCAATATTTTCAGGTTCTTGTTCTTATATAGGACTATAAGTCTCTTTTATTTCCTTTTTCAACAATTTTGTTCACATTGTTCCCTCACATTTGTTCAATTGTCTTATCTTTGAAAGTATCTGGGTAGTACTATTTTTTTTTTTTTTTTTTACATTCTTTCAAGAGTTTAAGGTGAAATTTCCCTTCCAGGGGTACTAAACCCATGTGCCTTGGTTCCATTCCTTGAGGGATTCAGCCACTCCTGTTCCAAAGTTATATATCATGTACTTTGGCAATCCAGGAGGAGCTCCCGGTGGTATCACACAGATACCCATTTGGGGTGTACACGGTGGTACAATTCCCCATCTCACACGGTGGTGAGACTTCCTCAAGAATTAATCTATTACTAAGCCCCCACGATCAAATGCAAGATACGATATACCTAGATAATGTCAGAATTCATCTATTACTAGGCCCCCACGATCATATGCAAAGATACGATATACCTAGATAATAGCAGGAACCGTATATCTGGCCCCCAATCCTGGCCGAGGATATATACCAGACTATACTATGCATAAATCAGCCACACAGACTGAACAGGGACACCTCAGTCATATAGGCTGAGGGGATTCAGTTATGCAGAGTAAAACAATTCAGGAATGTAAAAAAAAGTACTTCTTTCTACAAAAAGAGAGACAGTCCACTTATATGTAAAACACATGGCAGCGCATAAAGAGATCAATACAGTACAACCAAAGCAACCAAAATTTCAATAGGAAAATATTATAGAACTTTTTAGAGAAAGTATAGTATCTGACAGCTTTGTTTCCCTAAAAAGTCTTCCACATCAGTTTATAGACACTTCTGTAGAATAGAAAAGACAGTTCCTCTACTTATGGTGTGACTTTATGGAGAGCCACGCAGAAGAGAAAAAAAGAAGAAAGCTTCATCAATCAAAACTGTACTAATGTTTCAAGCAGTGCTGTTTTTTAAGCAACCTGTCACCCATGGCAATGGACCACATGGCCCCACTACACTTAGTACCTTATCAGTCATACCTCAAGATATTTTGAGTCAGAAGACCCGATCCCTGACCTGCCCAGTCGCCCGGTAACAGGAACTGCAGAGATCCTACCTAACCACACATTGCACCTGAAATAGGGCAAATCATTCAGCAGAACACATTCATGCAAAAGGACAGAAATAAGTAACAGATAGTATGGAAAGTAAAAAGAAAATAAAAAAATTTCAACAGTCAAGGTTATTCGAAAGGGTACTTTTCCACAACATCGACTTTACAGAAAAAGGCACAGCACAAGGGGAAATCATAGTAAGCAGAAAGTTAGAATACCACTGCCAGCAGAGATGACTTCCCAGGTTGTGCTGTCCTTCTGTGTCTAAACGATGTCTGTAGAGTTTCCCTTTCCGGCTCGAAGGACCAAATTGACGGGGAAACTCAAAACTCATGGGTTTCAGTAACATTTTGACTGCTGAAGCCAGATTGAAAAGTAGATGTTTATTATACAAGCATGTAGCTAGACCTCCATGCAGGGAGAGCAGAACAATACATGGTGTTGGATTCAAAGTTATGCTCTATCTATCTAGGGCCCTCTAATACAATTTATATGCTCTACAGTGGGTGGTACCTAGCTATCTGATCTTTCTTTGAAGAGTCATCTGTATCTTTGGTGTAACTCATTGAGATGCGAATAGTTATCCACATGTTATTGTTACTTCCATTGTCCTTTGGGTTTAACAGGTCTTCAAAGGCTGTGATAATAATCTTGTAGACAATAGGTGGTGTGAATGATGCTGAACTGGAAGTAGGAGTGAAGTGCCAAATGTTGAGCCAGCAGGAGAGGGAAATAGGTTGTTAGGCCATCTAATTCAATACCAATGTATTTCATATTTATATCTAAAATGGCTGCTCCATTTTCCCTTACACTTGTGATATCATAGGCCATGACAGGTCCTCTTCATGGAGATCTCTAGGCTCTTTTAGACACCATATCTCTCCGCTGGCCTCCAAAGCATCTGATTAAATGGAGATTGGTTTGTCGGATGCGATATCAGCCGGTAATGGCTTGTGAACCACAAACTGAAACCGGAAGTGACACAATCCTCACCATTTCTGGTTTCCTATATGAGGGGAGGCAGGTATGGATGAACATGTCTCTCCTAAGCACACTGAACAGCAATGATCCCTGGCCCCCCGATCACTCGGGAGAGCTTAGTAATGGTGGCAGGAAGCAGCCAGAGGAAGACCCCCATCCACGCTCTGCAAAAGTGTATAGCCGCTCGGATCACTTCTAAAAAGGTGGCCATAGATGGGTGGAAAAATTGCTCAAAAGTTCATTTGAAAGCCTCAGTCATTTGCCTTTCTAAATGTGTTTGGGCTCATAGCTATTCTCAAAATGCAAAGATTTATGGCAAACCCCCCTCCCCCAAAATGCTGGAAATGCCCGGAAGGCGACATGTGTGAAGTCACTTTTGGGTCACCTTCTCTAGCATAGCCAAGCAGCAATGTATGGCATCGCAATACATTGAGTGGATCCCAGAGGAGACATTGGGGATCTTTTAGACCCTGCATGTCTCAATAAAGAGAACCTGTCACCTAAAAATCATCCCATTAAGGGACTTTGAGTTCCCTATGTGATGAAAAAAAAAGTTTTTTTTTTTAAAAGTAAAAAATAAAGTTACACCAAAGCACACAACATACCCACCAAACAATTTTGAGCCACACATATATACATACACATGTACGAACGTAAACGCACATATTATTATACAGTATTTATAAAGCACCAATAGTTTGCTCAGCGCTGTACATTACAGAGGGGGACAGAACATGTGACAGAACAATACCAATACAATGCAAAACATGAGGGGATCGAGGGCCCTGCTCTTTCGAGCTTACAATCTAGGAGGTGGGGGATGGTGGTACAGGAGGAGATAGCTGTGGGGGATGGAGTGGTAGGAAGAGTGGAGGAGGTTGGCAAGTTAGCAGGGGGTGGGGTAGGCTTCCCTGAAGAGATGGGTTTTCAGGGTGCGCCTAAAGGTGAGGAGAGTAGGTGATAATCTGATGGGTTGGGGCAGGGAGTTCCAGAGGATGGGTGACACCCTGGAGAAGTCCTGAAGGCGGGCATGGGAGGAGGAGACCAGGGAACTAGAGAGAAGGAGGTCTTGTGAGGAGCAGAGTGTGCGTGTTGGGTGATACTTGGATATTAGGTCAGTGATGTAGTTCGGGGCAGTATGGTGGACAGCTTTGTACGTCAGGGTTAGGATTTTTAATTTAATCCGTTGCGCAATCGGAAGCCAGTGGAGGGATTGGCAGAGGGGGGTGGCGGAAATGCAGCGGTTGGAAAGGTGAATGAGTCTGGCAGCCGTATTCAGGATCGACTGAAGCGGGGATAGCCTGTGGCAAGGCAGGCCAGTGAGGAGGGAGTTGCAGTAGTCGAGTCGTGATATGATGAGGGAGTGGATGAGCTGTTTAGTGGTTTCTGGGGTTAGGAACGTGCGAATTTTGGCGATGTTGCGGAGGTGGAGTCTGCATGAGTTTGTTAAAGATTGGACTTGGGGCTGGAAGGATAGGTTGGAGTCCAGAATGACACCAAGTACTCTGGCCTGCGGGGCGGGTTTGATGGTGGCGTTGTTGGATGTGATGGAGAAGTCAGTGGGGGGTGGTGTCCGGGCTGGGGGGAAGACAAGAAACTCAGTTTTGGAGAGGTTCAGTTTAAGGAAGTGGAGCGACATCCATTCTGATATGTCGCTCAGTAGGTGTGTGATTCGGGCGGAGACCGAGGGGGTGAGGTGGGGGGTTGAGAGATAGATTTGTGTGTCGTCGGCATAGAGGTGGTAGTTGAAGCCGTGAGAGTGTATGAGTTGGCCAAGGGAGGAGGTGTAGATGGAGAAGAGAAGGGGCCCAAGGACAGAGCCTTGAGGGACCCCAACAGAGAGGGGGAGTGTGGGGGATGTGGTAGCATTATAGGAAACGCTGAAAGAGCGTTGTGACAGGTAGGATGAGAGCCAGGAGAGAGCAGAATCTCTGAGGCCGAGGGAGTGTAGTTTTTTGAGGAGGAGGGGGTGGTCGACTGTGTCGAAGGCCGCAGAGAGGTCAAGGAGTAGGAGCACTGAATAGTGGCCATTAGCTTTGGCAGTTAGCAGGTCGTTGGAGAGTTTGAGTAAGGTGGTTTCGGTGGAGTGTAGGGGACGGAAGCCAGACTGTATGGGATCAAGAAGGTGGTTGTCGTTGAGGTGAGAGCATAGGCGGGTGTAGACGAGGCGCTCGAGGAGATTGGATGTAAAGGGGAGCAGGGAGATGGGTCTGAGGTTGTTCGGGTCATTGGGGTCCAGGGAGGGCTTTTTAAGTATGGGGGTGATGTGTGCATGTTTCAGAGGGGAGGGGAAAGTGCCTGAGGAGAGGGAGAGATTGAAGATGTGGGTGAGGGAGCGTAGGATGGAGGGGAGGGAGGTCATAGGAGTTGTGAGGGGATAGGGTCGAGGGGGCAGGTGGTGAGGCGGGCATCAGAGAGGATCTTGGAGACTTCCTCGATGGTGGTAAGGTCAAAGGTGTGGAGTGTTGGGGGAGCTTCAGTATGAGGAATGTAGGGTGGGGTGGAAGTGGAGGTCAGAGCAGTGGTGGGGCCGTGGGAGAGGGGTGATGAGGGGGTGGCTGAGGGAGGGGGAACGGGGTTGGAGGGAGTTTGAGCAGCGACGAAGTCCCTGCGGGTTATGTTGAGGGAGAGGGGGGATGAGGGGGTAGCTGTGTGAGAGGGGACGGGTTGAGAGGGCGTATGAGTTGCGGCGATGTCCTTCCAAATTGTGTCAATCTTGTTTTTGAAGTGATTGGCAATCTCAAGGGCGGTGAGTGAGGTGCTGGGTGGAGGTGGGGGTGGAGAGAGTAGAGAGTTGAAGGTGGAGAAGAGTCGGCGAGGATTGGAGGAGAGGGTCTTGATGAGGGTCAGGAAGTAGACTTGTTTGGCAGCATGGAGGGAGGAGGTGTAGGTGCTGAAGGCAGATTTGTAGCGGGTGAAGGCTTGTTGGGATTTGGTTTTGCGCCATAGTCGCTCCAGGGCACGACTGTGTCGTTTGAGGGTTTTGGTGTGATCAGTCTGCCAGGGCTGGAGCAGTCGGAGTCTGATGTTGCGTGTGGTTAAAGGCGCTAGTGAGTCAAGGGCTGTTGACAGCGCGTTGTTGTACTCCGTAGGAGAGTGCAGCAGGGGAGGTAGAGTCAGCGGGCTGGATCCAGGTTTCTGTGATCGCTAGGAGGTTGAGGGAGCTGGAAACAAAGAGTTTGTGGATGGCGGTAAGCTTGTTGCACACCGATCGGGCGTTCAGGAGTGCACATGAAAACGGGGGGGAGATTTTAGGGAGCAGGGGGACAGATACTAAGTTGCGGGGGTTGCGGCAGGATGTGGAGGCAGGAGGGTGTTGTGCAGGTGAGGGAGGTGGTGGAGGGCCAGGATTCGGGGAGATGTCCCCCGCGGCTAGGAGGAGGAGAAGGGTGAGAAAGGTGGCATGGGAGCGGGATGTGCAGGAGCGAGAGAAACTACTAGTGGAGTTGTTTGGGTCAGTGTTAGAGTGGAGTAATAGGAGGTGGTGGGTGCCTACATATCAGGGCGCCTACACGTGAACATCGATTGTGATACACGTTACATTCACCGCGCACACTGTAGTGACAGCAATAATTCTAGCGCCAGACCTACTCCATAACGTTAAGCAGATTGGGACTTAGACCCCGCGCCCTGAAGAACCCCGCGCTGTGGGTTGCTAGAGACTCTGCCAGGCGGTGCATGACAGATATCCCCCAAATGTCAGGACGGTACAGATATTCCCCAAATGTCAGGATGGTACAGATATCCCCCAAATGTCAGAACGGTACAGATATCCCCCAAATGTCAGGATGGTACAGATATCCCCCAAATGTCAGAACGGTACAGATATACCCCAAATGTCAGGATGGTACAGATATCCCCCAAATGTCAGGACGGTACAGATATCCCCCAAATGTCAGCACGGTACAGATATCCCCCAAATGTCAGAACAGTACAGATATCCCCCAAATGTCAGAAAGGTACAGATATCCCCCAAATGTCAGGATGGTACAGATATCCCCCAAATGTCAGGACAGTACAGATATCCCCCAAATGTCAGGATGGTACAGATATCCCCCAAATGTCAGGACAGTACAGATATCCCCCAAATGTCAGGACAGTACAGATATCCCCCAAATGGCAGGACGGTACAGATATCCCCCAAATTTCAGGACGGTACAGATATCCCCCCAAATGTCAGGACAGGACAGATATCCCCCAAATGTCAGGACAGTACAGATATCCCCAAAATGTCAGGATGGTACAGATATCCCCCCAAATGTCAGGACAGTACAGATATCCCCCAAATGTCAGGACAGGACAGATATCCCCCAAATGTCAGGACAGTACAGATATCCCCAAAATGTCAGGACAGTACAGATATCCCCCAAATGTCAGCACGGTACAGATATCCCCCAAATGTCAGGACAGTACAGATATCCCCAAATGTCAGGACAGTACAGATATCCCCCAAATGTCAGCACAGTACAGATATCCCCCAAATGTCAGAACGGTACAGATATACCCCAAATGTCAGGACGGTACAGATATCCCCAAATGTCAGAACAGTACAGATATCCCCCAAATGCAAGGACAGTACAGATATCCCCCAAATGTCAGGACAGGACAGATATCCCCCAAATGTCAGGACAGTACAGATATCCCCCAAATGTCAGGATGGTACAGATATCCCCCAAATGTCAGGACGGTACAGATATCCCCCAAATGTCAGAACGGTACAGATATACCCCAAATGTCAGGACGGTACAGATATCCCCAAATGTCAGAACAGTACAGATATCCCCCAAATGCAAGGACAGTACAGATATCCCCCAAATGTCAGGACAGGACAGATATCCCCCAAATGTCAGGACAGTACAGATATCCCCCAAATGTCAGGATGGTACAGATATCCCCCAAATGTCAGAACGGTACAGATATCCCCCAAATGTCAGGACAGTACAGATATCCCCCAAATGTCAGAACAGTACAGATATCCCCCAAATGTCAGAATGGTACAGATATCCCCCAAATGTCAGGACAGTACAGATATCCCCCAAATTACCTCTTTTTGCAAAGTAGACAGTCCGACGTATTTCATAAGAGGCGTGGCAAGTTTTTTGAAGTTGTAATTTTTTGTCATATTTTTTCGGAAAATGAAAAAAAATAAAAAAAATTATTTGTACTATTTATTTTTTTACATACTGTCACCAGTGCAGTACAGCGTCATCATATAACTGGCATGGCGGTGATCAGGGACACTGACTGGTGACAGTATGAACAAAAAAAATTATACTTTTTTTATTTTTTTTATTAGTTTTAACTTTTTATTACATTTTTTTTATTTTTTTTAGATTTTTTTCATATTTCACTATGACCAAAGTAGTAAAATATTACCATAGTAACATTGTACTACTTTGGGGAAGTGATCTATATATTTTTTTTTTTACACAATTTGCTTATAGCAAAGAATTACTTTGCTATAAGCAAACATTTACCTGAATGAAATCGATTCATTCAGGGTTTTTTTGTGCTTAGCTGTGATTTGGCCACAGCTAATCACATGACACAGTTGGGCTGTGATTGGCCTAGCTTGTGCATGTGATCGCTGTGACCATTCACAGCTAGACACACTTGTATACAATGGATGGCGTGAAAGGAAGCCATCCATTGCATACAACTATCATGTGACCTGCTGTGATTGGTCACAGCAGGTCACATGGTACTGGCAAAGGAGCACATATCTGTTATCAGCCGTGTCCGAGGTACACGGCTGGTGACAGACTGCACCACAGTGTGGCCCTGCGGGCATGCGCAATACACTCTCCGGGAAGGAAGCCATATGGTGTCCACCCGGAGGGACGAGTTATTCGCCTGGCCACCATCTGGCTATAGGTTGGGCGGCAACGTGTTAATCTGGAGGGAATGATCTCAGTGGAAAGAGTGTCTTGAGTGGGGGAGGGGTGAC
This sequence comes from Staurois parvus, assembly GCF_062004578.1. Taxonomy (NCBI): domain Eukaryota; kingdom Metazoa; phylum Chordata; class Amphibia; order Anura; family Ranidae; genus Staurois; species Staurois parvus. The sequence continues at coordinate 5,300,454 of NW_028317987.1, forward strand.
AACACTAGGGAGAGAGTGTCCTCAGAAGGGGAGGGGGAAAGGTGTCCCCAGTGCAGAAAAGGAGAGAGAGGGGTGTAATCAGAGGAGGAAATGAGAGGAAGGGAGTATCCTCAGTGGAGAGGGTGTTTTTAGTGGAGGAAGGGTGTCCTCTGTGGGGGGGGAGAGGGTGTTCTTAGTGGAAGAGGGGAAGTTTTTTTTTGGGTAAATTACACCAGAACAAAGTCTTTCTGAGAAGTTCCTAAAAAAAAAACTGTCTTGTCTATGTAAAAAAGATAACTTTATCTGAACATTAGAAAGCACAGCGTATTCTGAGGGGGCTAGGAGGTAAACTGGCCCCAGCTTTGTTTGTGGACAGGGAGGAGTCCAGTGGTCTGTTTGTGGACAGGGAGGAGTCCAGTGGTCTGTTTGTGGACAGGGAGGAGTCCAGTGGTCTGTTTGTGGACAGGGAGGAGTTCAATGGTCTGTTTACACAAGTCCTAAACAAAAGCTCCATTGTTCTCTGAGTTTCATTTCTCCAGAAGGAAGAAGCTGGTCTGTCTGTACAGATCACACAGGTGGAGTCTACACTGCAGTCTGCATTGTCAGCCGAGCAGCTGAAGGAGTCCAACATCTAACCATCTACTAATCAGGCGTACTCTTGGAGCACCACCTACACAAGACTCACCTCGTCCATCTAGACTGCTCACTAGAGCTTCTTCTACAGCCTCTGACCCATCACTTCCCTCCTCTGCTGGAGGCACTTTATTAGGATCTATAGAGGGACAACACCGGCCTCGTATTGTCCATCGGAATCAAGGAAACAGCAGAGATCCGGCCACAGGGGAGGTAGGAAACATCAACGCTGCAACAAGGGATCTCCCACTCATCCAACCATCCCAACAGATGATTCATCATCAACAGAAATAGACGGAATTGTCACCTTCTCCTCAGCTGGACTGACATCGGGTAAGATGGACCTTCTGGGGAAAGGTTTGGGCTTTAGCCCTAAAGGTATCATGAAGAAGTTTTTGTTGGCACAGGACTTGTATAGATGTTTTAGGAATATTAGATTGAAGGGACATTATTCTTGGAGAGGCGATATTGAGGGATCATCTGTAGTCACACCACTGAGTAGGTCTGTCTGAGGTTTACAGATAAAATGGAAGTTTCCACCACCCACTACATATGCAGCAGCAGAAATGTTTCTTCATTTGGATGCTAAAGATGGTAAAGTATGACAGTCTATGATCAGGAACTCTGGGGTCATATCCTAATAATGGGACCATTGAGGAGAAAGGTGCATTGCCATCATTAGCAGCAACGGGAGATATAACATTGAAGCCAGCTAATAAGGGGGGATGGGTGGTCATTATGGACACAGCATGTGATGACAATGAGACACTGGAGAGTGCAAAGTCTGGTGCAGATCTGCATAGGAACCAATCAGCTTCCAGGTTTATGGTCAAAGCTTAATTGAACAAGCTGAAGTCAGAACCTGATTGGCTCCAATGCACAGCTGCACCAGATTTTGCACACTCCAGGTTTAGTAAATCAGCCCCATTGTGTCCATCTGAGATGGTTTGTGCCAGATCCCGGGTTGTGAGTTCCATTCAGTACAATGTCTTTGAGTTCTCTTGCTAGTTGACTGCCCCCTTGTTAGTTGAGGTGTTTGTAGTCATAGAGGTGTTGGGTCATGATGGAATGATGTTGTGTCAGGTGAATGGTAGGCTTTGACCTGGTTTTATCTGCCAGCTCTGTGTTGATTTGCTGAGTTTTATATTGTTTGTTATGTTCATCCTTGGAATGTCCATCCTTAAATCTGATGAGGCCAAGATGGCGGTCAGAGGAGCCGCATGACCCAGAGCTCCGGTCGCCCCCAAACTCCATCCCACTCCCACCAGCTAAACTGACTTAACAGCGGCCACCCCGACCCTCCTTGACCCCCCCTGTACCTGGAGAGGGAGCGGTGCCACGTGATCCACCAACGTGCCCTATCCGCCACCTCTGCCACGCTGGTCCCATCACCACGTGGCCCGAATCTCTGCCGCCGCCGCCATGCTGGTCTCATCACCACACGGCCCGGTTCTTTGCCGCCGCCGTCACCGCTGGCCACATCCAAGCTCCTCGGGCCCTGGACACACCAGGAGAGGGGAAGCCACTGCCCTCTAAGAAGTGAAGCCGCCGCCCAAGCCTCCATGGTGCCTGTCCCTGCAGCCCCGCCCAGGCCTCCCGAATCCACCGGCCCTCCAGACAAACCACCCACAACCTGATCAGCTGCACACAAGCAGCCTGCATATAAGCTACCGCTGGGTAGCAGCAGGCAGGGGGCAAGCATTGGTGCCCCCCAGCCCTACCTCTGCCCCCAGGGCCCTATAACTGCCCAGGACTATCCTTGCATGGCCTGCTGTTGCCCACCAAGGCGCACCCCCCATGACACCTACAGGGAGTCTGCATGGCAGCACCACCACCCGCATGGCCACCACCACCAAAACGGGCCACTGAGAACCAGGATGCCTCCTCTCCAGCCCGAGGGGTTAAAGACACTTCCACCACCCCCACCCTGTGAGGGAAATCCACCACCACCAACATGGACAGGGTAAGCCACCACCACCAACTCAGCACCCCTGCTCCCCACCATGTGCTACAAAGCCGTCCCCGTGCCCCGCCACCGCACAACCCCATGGCCCATCATGCGAGCCTGCCACGTGGCCTACAGCACATGCTGGGCCCTACAACACCTACAGGTGCCAGACCCTGCTGCTCCCACAGACGCCGGACCCTACGGCACCCACTAACGCTGGCACACAGCGCCCATAAGCACAGTTGAGAGAAGGCAAAACTGCCATCACCTCCGGGATGCTGCCACACCGCCGTTTTTCTCCACAACGAGGGGAAGCTGCCATCACCCCCAACAAAGCTGCCACCACAAACCCAGGGGATACCACCAGAACCTAGAGGGCCACAGGAGCACACAAGGCTCCAAGGACAACCACAGTCAACCCACACACCAGCACCACCACCCTGGGACTTCCACCTGGACCCTGAACCCTGCCAAGCATGTCTCCGCAGGAGCACACGCAAGTTGCAGCCACACATCACTCCTGACCTGATCACCCTGACAGCACTCACACCGACCCCAACCCAGCTCAACCCAAAGGACAAGTAACAGCCGCACAACAATCCAGATCCGTCCACCCAGGGACTACTCACACCAACCCCCATCTCTGCTCGACCTAAAGACATGAACCCTTGATGTAAGACACCACAACAAGAGACCCCACTGCTCACCAGACTGTCTACAATCAAGCGCCCCTGGAAACCATCCATCCTCACCCATTCCCCCCTCCTTACTCCCCTACACCCCAGCTACTAGAAGCCACAGCAACAAGATACGCCACTGCACACTGGACTATCGACAGCCAAGCCTCCCACCACTCCTATCTGCCACCCTTAAATGCCTCTTCCACTCCTTCTCATATTCCTCTCCTCCGTTCCCAAAATCTATTCTCTATATCACTCTGCTCCTCCCAGACAATTGTATATTGTGTCCTCACTGCTTCCTTCGCCCCTCTACGGCACCCACCACCTCCTCCTAACACTCCACCCTCCCACAGACCCGAACACTCCACTGGCAGATTTGCTTGCTCCTGCACATCCCGCTCCGATGCCACCTTTCTCACCCTTCTTCTCCTCCTAACCTCCGGGAACATCTCCCCGAACTCTGGCCCTCCACCACCTCGCTCACCCACACAGCACCCTCCCGCTTCCACGTCCTGCCGCAACCATTGCAACTTAGTATCTGTCCCCCTGCTCCCTAAAACCACCCCCCCATTTTCATGCGCACTCCTGAACGCCCGATTGGTGTGCAACAAGCTCACTGCCATCCATGACCTCTTTATTTCCCACTCCCTCAACCTCCCAGCGATCACGGAAACCTGGGTCCAGGCCACTGATTCTACCTCCCCTGCTGCGCTCTGCTATGGAGGTCTCACCTGGACCCACTCACCCAGGCCCAACGGTCGTAAAGGTGGTGGGGTTGGTCTGCTCCTGTCACCGCAGAGCACCTTCCGAGTCCTCCCAAACCCCCCCTCTCTATCCTTCTCCTCCTTCCAGGCCCACTGCATCCGACTATTCTCCAATACCCCCCTGAAGGTTGCCGTTATCCACCGGCCTCCTGGACCTCTATCCTGCTTCCTGGATGACTTTTCCTCCTTAATATTCTTCCTCTCCTCCGAGCTACCCACCATCATCCTTGGGGATTTCAACATCCCTGTCAACGTTGACAACCCGGACACATCCCATCTCCTCCACTTAACCTCCTCCTTTGCACTTGCACAGTGCATACAATCCACCACCCACTCTGACGGAAATATCCTGGACCTTGTCTTCTCCAACTGCTGCGCTCCCCACAACCTCACAAACTCCCCCTTCCCTCTCTCTGACCACAACCTTATCACCTTCTCTATCTCCTCGTCCTCCAACACCTACCCCTCCAAATATCTTACCACCACCAGTCGCAACCTCCGCAACCTGAACCCTGCCCCCCTCCACTCTGCAGCTGACCAACTCCACGACCGCATCCTCCCCCTGTCCTGCCCCGACTTGGCTATGACTGCCTACAACAACACGCTGTCAACAGCCCTTGACTCACTAGCGCCTTTAACCACACGAAACATCAGACCTCGACCGCTCCAGCCCTGGCAGAATGATCACACCAAAACCCTCAAATGATGCAGTCGTGCCCTGGAGTGACTATAGCACAAAACCAGATCCCAACAAGCCTTCACCCGCTACAAATCTGCCTTCCGCACCTACACCTCCTCCCTCCACTCCGCCAAACAATTTACTTCCTGACCCTCATCAAGACCCTCTCCTCCCATCCTCGCCGACTCTTCTCCACATTTAACTTCCTACTCTCTCTGCCCCCACCTCCACCCAGTTCCTCACTCACTGCCCTTGAGATTGCCAATTACTTCAAAAACAAGATTGACACAATTCACAAGGACATCGCCGCAGCTCACACTCCCTCCAAACCTTCGACCTTACTACCATCGAGGAGGTCTCCAAAGTCTTCACTGATGCCCGCCTCACCACCTGCCCCCTCGACCCTATCCCCTCACAATTCCTACAACCTCCCTCCCCCTCCATCCTACGCTCCCTCACCCACATCTTTAATCTCTCCCTCTCTTCCGGCACATTCCTCTCCCCTCTGAAACATGCACACATCACCCCCATACTTAAAAAACCCTCTCTGGATCCCAATGACCTGAACAACCTCAGACTCATCTCCCTGCTTCCACTCACATCCAAACTCCTCGAGCGCTTTGTCTACACTTGCCTAAGCTCTCACCTCAACGACAACCACCTCCTCGATCCCCTACAGTCCGGCTTCCGCCCCATACACTCCACCAAAACTGCCCTATTCAAACTCTTCAACAACCTCCTAACAGCCAAATCCAATGGCCACTATTCTGTACTCCTACTCCTGGACCATCTGGCCTGCCTCGCCACAGGCTATCCCCCTTTCAGTCTATCCTGAATTCGGCAGCCAGACTCATTCACCTTACCAACCTCTCCGTTTCCGCTACCCCCCTCTGCCAATCCCTCCACTGGCTTCCGATTGCCCAATGGATCAAATTCAAAATCCTAACAGTGACGTACAAAGCTGTCCATAATACCACCCCAAACTACATCACCGACCTAATATCCAAGTATCACCATTCACGCACTTTCTGCTGCTCTCAAGACCTCCTTCTCTCTAGTTTCCTGGTCTCCTCCTCCTATGCCCACCTCCAGGATTTCTCCAGGGTGTCACCCATCCTCTGGAACTCCCTGCCCCAACCCAACAGGCTATCACCTACCCTCCTCTCCTTTTGGCATGCCCTGAAAACCCATCTCCTCAGGGAAGCCTACCCCAACACCTGCTAATCCTCCTACCTCCTCCACTCTTCCTACCATTCCATCCCCCACAGCTACAGTATCTCCTGTACCACTTTCCCCTCCCTCCTAGATTGTAAGCTCCAAGGAGCAGGGCCCCCTCATGTATCACATTATATTGTGTTGTATTGTTACTGTTTTGTTTGTTGCTTGTTCTGTCCCCCTTTGTAATGTACAGCGCTGAGTGAACTGTTGGCGCTTTATAAATTCTGTATAATACTAATAATTAGGGAGGACAGTATGATGTTGGAGTGAGGACATTTCTGTTGTGTGGTCTCTGTTAGTTGTAATAGTTTATTCTCAGAGGCTTCCTTTGGTCCCTGGAGGATGTTTGGGTCGGTGTGTATGATGATATGTTTGGGTCGGTGTGTATGATGATATGTTTGGGTCGGTATGATGATACGTTTGGGTCGGTGTGTATGATGATATGTTTGGGTCGGTGTGTATGATGATATGTTTGGGTCGGTGTGTATGATGATACGTTTGGGTCGGTGTGTATGATGATATGTTTGGGTCGGTGTGTATGATGATATGTTTGGGTCGGTGTGTATGATGATATGTTTGGGTCTGTGTGTATGATGATACGTTTGGGTCGGTGTGTATGATGATATGTTTGGGTCGGTGTGTATGATGATACGTTTGGGTCGGTGTGTATGATGATATGTTTGGGTCGGTGTGTATGATGATACGTTTGGGTCGGTGTGTATGATGATATGTTTGGGTCTGTGTGTATGATATGTTTGGGTCGGTGTGTATGATGATACGTTTGGGTCGGTGTGTATGATGATATGTTTGGGTCGGTGTGTATGATGATATGTTTGGGTCGGTGTGTATGATGATATGTTTGGGTCTGTGTGTATGATGATATGTTTGGGTCGGTGTGTATGATGATATGTTTGGGTCGGTGTGTATGATGATATGTTTGGGTCGGTGTGTATGATGATACGTTTGGGTCGGTGTGTATGATGATATGTTTGGGTCGGTGTGTATGATGATATGTTTGGGTCGGTGTGTATGATGATATGTTTGGGTCGGTGTGTATGATGATATGTTTGGGTCGGTGTGTATGATGATATGTTTGGGGTTGGTGAAATACGGATCATTGATGACTCCTGTCGCTTGTTCAGTTGTTGGACTTGAATTTTGTTGTCTCTTGTTCCTGGGAAGAGCCGTTTGGTGTTTAGATATTTCCCATTGGAGTCTATTAATAACAAAAAGAATCCGGAGATTGTTGGCTGTTCTTGTGGTTTGATGATTGTTTGTTTGTAGGGATGGACTTCATGTTCCAGTTGAACTAAGTTTGATTTGAACATGGGCCGTTCGTGTGTTCGGCAAACACAAAGGGTACGGGCATTCGGTGGGCTGTTTACCCTGACAGTGCATTGTGTTTGGACAAAGCAATGCACCTAACCACAAGTCAGGTGTAATACTTTGACCAATCACAGTGTGTGGTGATGTCACAAGGGGGCGGGGTATATAAAAACTGTTGTCACGGGCACAGCTGTCAGATAGCCAGGAGCCAGCATCGCAAGCGGAGCTTTTTCCCCCCTTTTTTGGGTAGCGATGGTGGTGGCATCGTGATTGATGTTGGATCTACTTTGGGGGACATTTTTTAAAATGTTTATTTTTAATAAAGGACTTGTCAAAGACTGTCTCCTATCATTTTTTACACTACCCTTTTTTTTGTGAATGGGTAGCAGTACCATATACTGCCTACTCATTCACATAGGTGGGGGGCGGGATCTTGAGGCCCCCTTGTTAAAGGGGGTTTCCATATTCCAATAAGCCCCCCAGGCTGCAGACCCCCACAACCTCAGGCTATGGTTGTGGGAAAGAGGCCCTTGTCCCCATCAATATGTGGACAAACACCCCCCCATGTTGAGGGCATGTGGCCTGGTATGGTTCAGGAGAGGGGGTGCTCACCTCCTGATATGGATTTTTGGGGGACCCCCATGCCATTTTTAAAAAAATGATTGGCATAGAGGGTTCCTCTCAAAATCCATATCAGTCTCAAAGTGCTTGGTGTGGATGAGAGGGGGGACAACAAGTTTTTTTTTTTTTTTTAATTGTTGGGCAATGCTGACAATTCTTTTGACATTCAGCTGTCAGCAGGAAACCCCACTGACACCAGGAACATGAATGAATGTCTCACTACTAAAATACGGCGTGACTTCATCACATAACTCATGCCGGATATTAGTAACTGAGCGGGATCTTCATACTCAGATGCGGTAAGACACCTCTCAGTCCTTCGTGTTTGACATTCACTGTAGAACATTCTGTAGGTTCAGATGTTTGACCGCGACCTGAACAGGGGGGTGTTCGGCCATCACTATTTGTGGTCTCAGGATTAGTAGAGTTGTCTTGGCTATTGCTGGTCTTTGTCTTGTTACATTTCGGAAGCTGATTGGTCTCACCGGTCTGTTGTTCCTTGATGGGTACTTTGTATAAATCATCCTCTTTGATTCTCTTCCTGATTGTTGAGCTCTATTTGTATCTTTGGTGTCATTATCTCTTCCCTCAGTTGAGTGTTTTCTTGTTGTAATTGTTACATTTTAGATCGAATTTCTAGGATAGATCTGGGGGGGTGTTTGTGTTTTTAGCTCTTCTCTCAGCTTCTCATTTACATTTTCTCACCTGTCTGACATTTTTCTTTTAATTGAACAAAGTCTCTCCCTAGTTGAGATTAAGCTTGTAATTTTTGGATTCTTAGATGTACTTTCTGAACGAACCTGCAAATCGAATCCAAGCATTCTGGTTATCAACTCATACTCCCACCAGGCATGGATTGAGCAGGTGAACCCCATAATAATACATGAAAACCTAACTTCTCCTAGGAGACTTATGGCTCTCTGGCAGAACTGGCTGGATACTCCGGTACTCACTCCCCATACTTCATTTGTCATAGGTTTTTATAGGTTTAACTTTTTTAGGTAAAAAAAACAAAACCTCAGCGCTCAGGTCTTCCTATTTACCATACAAATCCCCGTGAGATGCTGCTGTGCACAGGTACAAAAGACCAAAAACTTTTAACAATGAAAACCAGCGCAAACCCACATGATCAATTACATTACTCAGTTTAAAAAAACATTAATGTGCTAATAAAGGTATATATAATAAATTATATATAAAATTTATTGATATAAAAACATATATAAAAATTTAAAATTATAAGTCCAGTGACAAAAAAGCAAAGTGACAAAAAATCAAAAAAACCCCAGAAAATATATATATAAATATAATTACAGTCCCGTGACAAAATTAAATCAAATTAAATTGTAATATATTTTCCATTTGATTCTTCCGTGTTACTGATCCCTTCACCATCCACCAGTGCAGAAATCAACATTAACCGCACTCACCAGATAATGGTGAGTCACACGCCTTTCAGGATTGTTAAGGGCTCCTGGACCCCCTTTACTTTGTCTGGGACCTCCAAGTGCTCTTTCCTCTTATGTCTAGGTACCTCTTCTGCTTACTCCTCTCACCGAATCCCCCAAAGGAAAATCAGGAAGAAGAAAAGACCATAGCGTGATACCGCAGTAACTTCTCCTCAAATTAATCTCTCCAGACCACTCACATTCTTTTGCGGGATATAGCCCACTTTTTATTCAAAACAACAGCGATTCTCTTCAGAAATGGTCCACTTTTCATGTACACCGATTATACAAGGACCTCACAGTTTAGTGTGCAGCAGGATGGCAGACCTCAGCTACAGACTCTTCTACTTAGGCTAAGATGGCCCCTTGGAACGCACCGCTCGGCGTGCGCTCCACTCACCGGAAATGACGTCAGACGACGGACCAGGCAACCGGAAGTGCGTCAACGCGTTTCGCCCCACCCACAGGGCGTTATCAAGACGCTCATTACCACTTCCCAGCCACTTATAAAGCTTTGGGAGGTCCCTCCCACTAATTCCTCTGGCACAAAAACCTGGATACAAGCATGTCAATCACCGCCATCCATCTGCACACCCATGTGGGGTCCCCTTACATCAGAAACCATTACAAGAAATATATTACTTAAAGAATACATTACTTCAAAAACATACTTTACTTAAAAAACATTCTTTAGATAAAAAATATAAATAATAATACTTTTAATCCTAAGTCTTCAACCCCACACACAAGGGAGAAGACCAATAAAAATAAATGCAAATAAAAATAAAAAATAAATAATAAAAATAAAAATAAAAATAAAATTGAAAATAAAAATAAAAATAAAACTCAAAATAAATATAAATAAAAATAAAAATAAATATAAATATAAAAATAAAAATAAAAATAAAGATAAAAATAAAAATAAAAATAAAAAATAAATAAAAAATAAAAATAATAATAATAAAAATAAAAATAAAATAAAAAATAAAAATAAAAAATAAAATATAAAAAATATAAAAAATAAAAAATAATAAAAAATAAATAAAAATTAAATAATAAAAAATATAAAAAATAAAAAATAATAAAAAATAAATAAAAATTAAATAATAAAAAATATAAAAAATAAAAAATAATAAAAAATAAATAAAAATTAAATAATAAAAAATAAATTGAAAGAAATAAAGTAACCTAATTAAAATAAAAACCTAATCATGAACACGCACTACGGACCTATAACTGGATATTACCAATTCGACAAGAAACAGTTTATATCAATATCTATATTCAACCCATTAGGATGCAATGTACCCATTTGATAAATCCACTTCGTTTCATTTTGGGACACATTTATTAGCATATTACCTCCCCTCCATGGGGCTTCTATTCTATCTATCCCACAAAATTTCAATGATGCCGGATCTCTATTATGATATCTTCTAAAATGATATGATAAACTATGATGTTTAAATCCCTTCTTTATATTCCTAATATGTTCTCCCAATCTGGTGGCAAGTTTCCTAGTTGTTCTCCCTATATACTGGAGCTTGCAAGGACACTCCAGCAGATAGGTCACATGCGTACTATCACATGATATGAATTTATTGATCTTATGGGATCCTCCATTATAACAGGATTGAAAAACCTTTATTTGCTTCTTTTTATCCCCTTTCAGGGTTCTACAAACCAAACACCTCCCACATTTGAAAAAACCAGCCCTATCCAAGAAAGTAACCAATTTTTTTGGTACATCTGGAACATTTTTAACAAGTCTAGACCTTAAAGTAGTCGGTTTTCTATATATAAACAAGGGTTTACTAGGTAACACTTTCCCAAGCGTTTCATCCCTCATCAAAATAGACCAATATTTTTTAATTATGTTTTCAACTAATTTGTAATGTTTAGAATATCCTGTGATAAAAGCCACATCACCCAACTTGTTTTTTCTTGCTTTTTTCTTAAGAAGTTCATCTCTACTAATCTTTTTAACCTGTTCTAATGAAGCAGCCAAATTTTCTTCTCTATATCCTTTCTCCCTAAATCTTTGCAATAACACCTCAGCTTGTTCCAAAAAAACACCTTCATCATCACAATTACGTTTGATCCTAATAAGCTGACTCTTAGGGATGGATTTTAGCCAATTTTTATGGTGACAACTAAAACTTGGGATATATCCATTCCTATCTACTTGCTTGAAATATGTCTTAGTGTAGAACCTGTCATATTTCTTGTAAATTGTCAGATCCAAAAAATCAACTGCCACCTCACTAATATTTTTAGTAAATGATATGTTATAAGAATTAATCCCCATTTCTTGGATAAACTCCTCCAGTGTCTCTCTTGTACCTCTCCAGATTATAAAGATGTCATCGATAAATCTTCTATACACCAGCAACTCTGTGGTTTGTTTCTTAAAAATAGCTTCATTTTCCCACCTACTCATGAACAAGTTAGCCACCGATGGTGCATACTTAGCCCCCATGGCCACACCTCTTGCTTGCCTATAATATTTCCCAGAGTACCAAAAGTAGTTATGTGACATAGCTAAATTTAAACTATTAAGTAAAAATTCAGTTTGTTGTGGTTTTAAGCCTGCCTTAGCCTCCAAGGCCCATCTAACAGATCCTAATGCATCCGTATGCCTTATGTTAGTGTACAGGGAATTAACATCCACACTCGCCATCACACATTTCCCCTCTTCCCTTATTCCCTTAATCAGATTAATCAGATCACCACTATCCCTCAGGTACGCTGGAAACATTGGAACTAGAGGTTGTAGAAATGTATCCACATATTCACCCAGTCTACAAAACAATGAATCTATCCCACTAACAATGGGTCTCCCGGGGTTTTTTTTAAGATCTTTGTGAATTTTTGGTAATTGGTAGATCACAGGTGTTATTGGAGCAGAGGGTACCAGATATTTAATCTCTTTTTTATTAAGTATACCTTTTCTACCCCCTTCTTTAACATGTTTTACTAACAGACTCTTATATTTATTGATAGGGTTACCCCTTAACAACTCATATGTTTCAACATCATCTACCAATCTACTTAGTTCTGTATAGTAATCCACCTTGTTTAGTACCACCAGGCCACCACCCTTGTCGGCTGGCCTTATAACAATATTTTTATTTTCCTCCAGCCTTTTTATACCAATTTCTAAATCTTGTTTCTTTCTCATAAAGGGAATGGCTAAATCCTCCAGATCATGTTCCACCATTTTTTTAAACGTTTCTACACAACAATTGTTAGAGATTTTCGGATTAAACACCGATTTATTCCTCAACTGTGTATGCAGAAAATAATCATCTCCTTTTACACTATTATACTCAAAATTAGTTTTATTCGCCCAATACTTCTTTAAATTTATTTTCCTTACAAACTTATGTATATCAATATAAGTTTCCAGTTTATTCAGTTTTTTGTCCGGTGCGTATTTCAATCCTAATGCTAAAACTTTTAACTCTTCTTCATTTAAAACAGAATCACTCAAATTGAAGATCCCTTGATTTAAGTTGACCTCTTTCTTTTTCCTTGTCCCCCCTCTGCATCCCCTCCTTTTGGCCAGTAGGGTTCTTGTTGGTTCATAGGAGGTCTCCACCCTCCTCCTCCCCTCCTCGGTGGATAAAAAGGTCCACCTCTTCCCCTCATCTGAAAAGACCCTCTTCCTCCTCCCCCTCTCCATGGGGGTCCCCCATACCCCCCCCTCTGAAAATCCTCCCTCATTGGAGGGTAACCATATTCCTGAGGTGCTAGGTTGCCCCAATTGTTAAATGGCTCAAACCTATTATATACTGGCACATTATATTTTGGTGTCCCATTCTGTCCCTAAAGGGGGTCCAGGAGCCCTTAACAATCCTGAAAGGCGTGTGACTCACCATTATCTGGTGAGTGCGGTTAATGTTGATTTCTGCACTGGTGGATGGTGAAGGGATCAGTAACACGGAAGAATCAAATGGAAAATATATTACAATTTAATTTGATTTAATTTTGTCACGGGACTGTAATTATATTTATATATATATTTTCTGGGTTTTTTTTTTGATTTTTTGTCACTTTGCTTTTTTGTCACTGGACTTATAATTTTAAATTTTTATATATGTTTTTATATCAATATATTTTATATATAATTTATTATATATACCTTTATTAGCACATTAATGTTTTTTTAAACTGAGTAATGTAATTGATCATGTGGGTTTGCGCTGGTTTTCATTGTTAACTTTTTTAGGCCCCTAAAAATGGACCCGGCCAACTGTACCCTACTAAATGGTAACTACATTGGAGGCCGATACTTGGTGTATGATCCTGTAGACACAGGCCTACTTGAACGGAGTCAGCTATCTATGTATGTACTGGGGAGAGTTACTTGCCATGTACAGGTGAATTGTTCTACGTTGCTTCTTTTTTCTCTTTTCATTTCTCTTTATAGAAGGTAAAAGTGACACCAGAGACAAAGCAAGTTATTGTTCTGTATGATCTGTAACATTGCCACAACTGCTTATACATGAGAATGTATGACTCGATTGTCTGGGCTGAATGTTGGATATACTGTGTGCATTAAAAAATGTCTTAAATACTATTTAATTTAATAAAAAAATATATAATACATATATATACTGTATATATATATACACACAATGATGTACATATGCTTTCTATATATAATATAGGTGTCAAACACCTATATCTGGATCTGGCTCTCTAGGTTATTTCATGTGGCCCTTGTACCTCTCCTGCAGGTACCCCCTTGTCTCCTCCCCCATCTTGTCTCAGCAGTTGGCAGCAGTGAAGAGACTAGAACTCCTCTGCCAAATCCTGCACTTCTCAGTGAAGCTGAATCATCCCCTCATCTCCACCTCCCTTGGTCTCAGCATTCAGCAGACTCCAGTAATTGACTCCACTCCTCCTCTGGTCCTCCTCCAGACCCTGCACTTTCTGCTTTCCAGCTCTTCCTCCAAAGGAGGTGCATGGTGATGTTGGGGAGGATGTGGGGTTCTTGACATCTGATGTAATAGGGGGGTGAGGTGCTCTGGACATCTAGTCTTACAGTTACAACTGACCCTTTGAGGACAACCATAATGCTGACACAGCCTGCGATGATATATAAGATATATTTATTAATTAATGATCATTAAAAATAAAAACCAACTTTAGCCCTTTATATAGAATTCTGATTTTTTTTTTTTTTTTTTTGTGCAGGTGGATTGACGAATCACGTTTTCGGTCATGCTGGTCTTCGTGAATACAACTCAGTCACATGGGAAACCAAACATCTGGGTGTCTTAATTGATGGAAAGTTTTTATTGCAGTTCACTGGAGGAGTCACACAGGACACAAGTCATATCCGTGTTCTAAATGTCATAAGTGCTTTGGGTCCTCTTCAACACTAATCCAACCTCAGAGGACAACAAGAGAAAAGTCATTTCAGTGTTCTGGAAGTGACAATTGCTTTACAGTAAAGTCCAACCCATATATACATAAGAGGAGTCATTTCAAGTGATTTCTTGTTTGGAACGTGACAAAGATTTTACAATGGAAGAAAAACATATCACACACCAGAAGGTTCACACTGGAGAGAAGTCATATCAGTGTTCTGAATGTGACAAAGCTTTTACATGGAAGTCACATCTTATCATACACAAGAGGATTCACACTGGAGAGAAGCCATATCAGTGTTCTGAATGTGACAAAGCTTTTACAAAGAGGTCACATCTTATCACACACCAGAGGATTCACACTGGAGAGAAACCATATCAGTGTTCTGAATGTGACAAAGCTTTTACAAGTAAGTCACATCTTATCAGACACAAGAGGATTCACACCGGAGAGAAGTCATATCTGTGTTCTGAATGTGGCAAAGCTTTTATACAGAAGTCAAATCTTATCATACACCAGAGGATTCACACTGGAGAGAAGTCATATCAATGTTCTGAATGTGACAAAGTGTTTACATGGAAGTCAAATCTTATCATACACCAGAGGATTCACACTGGAGAGAAACCACATCAGTGTTCTGAATGTGACAAAGCTTTTTTAACCAAGAAAGACCTTATCATACACCAGAAGGTTCACACTGGAGAGAAGTCATATCAATGTTCTGAATGTGACAAAGCTTTTACACAGAAGTCAACCCTTATCATACACCAGAGGATTCACACTGGAGAGAAACCACATCAGTGTTCAGAATGTGGCAAAGCTTTTACACATAAGTCAGATCTTATCATACACCAGAGGATCCACACTGGAGAGAAACCACATCAGTGTTGTGAATGTGGCAAAGCTTTTACACAGAAGTCAGTTCTTATAGCACACCAGATGATCCACACTGGAGAGAAGCCATATCAATGTTCTGAATGTGGCAAAGCTTTTACACATAAGTCACATCTTATCACACACCAGAGGATCCACACTGGAGAGAAGCCATATCAATGTTCTGAATGTGACAAAGCTTTTACAGGTAATTCCGGGCTAATCTATCACCAGAGGATTCACAAGCTTGAGCTGCATAGAGGAAACTCCAGAAGAAGGGGCAATATTAAAGAAGTTGCAGCTGTCCCATTAGGTTCACAGTCCCAATGTCTTTCCACAAACTAGGGAAGACATGATGCTACTTTAAAACAAAAAAAAACTTTGAACAAACAGGACTCTATTGATCGGATGCATTGGGTTTAGTGCTTATGTCCATCAGAAACACATCTAGAAGGCCTGTGAATATTTTACCTTTGGACATTTTTAAAGATAAGCAGCAATGACTGAACTGTATTCCTCATCATTCTCATCTTTATCCTTTTTATGGAGCATTGACTGAACATGTAATGCATTTTCATCATTCACTAACTGAGCTATGTTCCCATGTGTTTTCTTCATTGCCAGAATCTGACCAACCAATACATGACCAACAATGCCTCAGTACCAGAGTCTAGGATGGGGTCCAATGGCTTTAGGTTATGTTGCCCCTCCCCCTTCATATCTGCAAGGGAAAGCCTCAATTTCTCCCAATACTCCCCTGGCCCTTCAGTGAGAAGAAACATTTTCTCTGGATTGGAGATGCTTTATACAGTGACCCCTTCATAGACGGGGAATCTAAGATAAGTAAGTTGAAATGGTGTACTGGAGTCATGGATCAGATAACCAATGACACCATTGATGTTATATCAGATCTGACACACAGAAATGGCTCCACCACCTAAGGTGGTGTCACAGAACTGCTTGGCAGCTGACTATCTCTTGGCAGACCAAGGTGGAGTCTACAAATGGTGTCAGATGGAGAGTGTTGTACATTTATATTAGATCATGAGGATCTCAGAAGGGGATATCTACACAAGGTAAAGGAGTTCCAACAGGAACCTGGGTGGGAGGAGGCGGGATCCAACGTTTTGGGTGGGTTTAGTTGGAATTTGAATGAGTAATATGGTGGGTTTGCTTCTTAAGCCATTAGTTGCTACCATAGTTTTGGTTTTGACTGGTATATATTGCTGTATTTTCTTTCACTGACAGATTATTTTGCTTTTTTTAAAGTTAAATTCACATTTTAGGCCATTTGATTAGTTAAAACCCCAAACATTTCTTTTACTTTCTAAAAGCAGAGACTCTGGAGAATATAATGGTGGTAGTTGCCATTTTTCATGTCACAGAATATTAGCACAGCTGTTTATCAAATGCATATTTTCTGTAAAAAACACTAAAGATAATGTTAGTGCACAAAGAACACAATATATGACCCAATTTGTTTGGTGAAATATAAAATTTGGGGCTGGCATCAAGTATATAGATACCAAACATGTCAAACTTTACAAATTGTGCGTACTTGTGAAATGGTGACAAACTTCAGTACCAAAAATTGTATAAAGGTGACGCTTTAAGAGCCTTTATAGGTTATCAGTTCAGATAGTTATCCGTGAACGATGGCCTCAGAATGATTGTTCTCACTCTCACTTGTGCAATGATATGTAAAATGTGTCGTGTGATTTGTTTTGTGTTTTTTTCAATTTTTATAGGGTTTTAATTTTTTTTCAACTCTTTTTCACCTAACATGGCTTCTGTCATATAGGGGGTTGATAGCTCCCCGTGATACATATTTCTGGTCACAGGTCCTTTTTAAAGAGACATCAGAACATTATTAGACCCCCAATGTCACCTCTGTACCCCAAGAAAGATGGTCAAGCACAGATCATGCCTAATCAGCTCCTTCCCAAACTATACTGACTGGAGAATGACAGCGATGAACCTAGAAATGACATAATCTCCCACCTCCCACATTCATTCACTGAAGGGGAGATCAGAGATCAGATGTTTGATGATCTCCTCCTGCGTCACCATTAACACCCACCTTGTCTGTCTTGGGCTTGCAGGAGGGACAGCTGAGCCCGGTATACATGGTGGGGGGAGGACCTTCAGTGCGGCTGAATCACTTCCACCAGAAAGCTGACAGTTGGCCTAACAAATGTAGACAACCCTCGGGGTGCTGTAGCTATAAGGCCGTGCTGCTGCTGATGGAAACCTTACATTGGCCGGAGTGAAAGGGTTCCACTAATGTCCATCTGCCAAATCTGTATCTGAGGAGACCATAGAAGCAGCATTAGAAAGAAATGTGAGCATGGATTCAGTCAGGCGATGGTCCTGGTGGTCATGGTCTTGTTCTCCATCAGGTCCTCTCACCTTGTAGATGGTGATATGGACTTGTGTGGGAATGAGTAGGAGGGGCTCGGGGTTCTCTTGTACCCAATCAGCTTGTTATGGATAAAAGATGAAAGTGTCTTCTGGGAATTTACAGGGATTTGAATGTTTAGAGGGTTACATAAGTGGGCGGGGCTGATATTAATGAGGGGTGTGTCATATGTTAATCAGTTTCTTAGCATAGATGATATAAATAATATAAATAGATCCTTGAAATGTAAACAATTTATCTCTTTTCTTCTGTTGTTAAAGTGTCACATATATATGATTAATAAAGTTGAATTATAATTTCATCACACAATACCGTGGTCTGGGTTCTTCTACAACACATCCACCCAAACATGTCCTCTTCCAGTTATAGGGGTCTGGTGGAATGGGACACCAGCTGATGGTATCTCTTAGGCCCCTTGTACATGGGGGGTCCAGCCCCTGTGGGTGCAATGCTGGCATTATAATACACCTGGTAGGCACAGGTACAGCATCCAGCCCCACTGCCTGCAGCCTGTCAAAGTCTACACTACAGCTGGACGGGGCTCAATGCTGCACTACGTTTACCTCGTGTTTAGGGCGCTCCGTGTTCAGGGAGAAATGGCCGCCAT
Organism: Staurois parvus; assembly: GCF_062004578.1. Classification (NCBI taxonomy): domain Eukaryota; kingdom Metazoa; phylum Chordata; class Amphibia; order Anura; family Ranidae; genus Staurois; species Staurois parvus. Next base: position 5,319,028 of record NW_028317987.1, read on the forward strand.
CCTGATCAGACAAAGCATAAAGAAGATGTAGGCAGGTGCAGTCTGCTTCTTCTACTGTAGGGGGCACCCAACCAGGGGGACATCCCAGCCTGGAGAGGAAGTCGGGGGACACTTGGTTTCTCGGTGGTTTCCCGGTTCCTGGAGACTGTGTGGAATGAAGGGGTCCATGGAGACCTGGAGACATTTTTAATTTTTTTTTACATGTATTAGAAACCATTTCTACCTTAAAATTACTTAAATCCCCCAAATATTATATATATTTCTTCACAACAGCAGACACACTAGAGGATAAATTGTTAGTAGTTCTGATGTTTTATGATTTATTATTTTACACAATATTAGTGCAATGATTTATGAAAGGTACAATTTCAGTTAAAAATACAGTAAAGTTAATTTCTGGGACATAAATGTCATTTATTATCTAAGGTTTCAGTAAAATATAAAAGATACATTTCCCCGCACTGAATATAATGGGATCCCACATAACAGTCGCTGTTCATATTCAGAATTCCTTTCTTACAATGGGATCTTGTGTCCGGATAAAATCTTTTATAGATCCCTTGTGACATTGTGTTCTCATTGTAAAATCCTAGATTTGTAAATCTGTCGCTGATATTTATAATGGTTTTGTCCAGAAAAAGAATGGAGTGATGTGGAGAGATGGAAACATATGTATAGATGAAAGATTGGTCTGTTGACTCCCCAGAGCTCCTTTCCATGAGAGATGTTTGTTTCCCCCCCAGAACTGAACAATGGTACGTTCCTGAATGGCCAGGCTGCTGGTTTGTTGAATCCAGAGTCTACATACAAGATGCCTCCACAGTGTACATTGATGGGGCTGGGAAGGCTGGTACATGTTGTTCATTTGCTCCGGGTGCAGGAGATAGGACAGAATCCCATTGTTGCCGGGTGTCCTCGCTTTCCTCAATTCTGTACTCACTTCATTTACAAAAGCAAACTATGTGAGTGGAGAAGGTGATTGTATCCGGCTGGAGCTCAGACCTGACAGGGACTCGGGATTTTGGGCCTCTTACGTCTAAGACAAATATAGTCTGAGTTGGAGAGAAGATAAAATATCATTTCTTCTCAGAGACATTCTGAGGGGTTTCCACAATTTGTAATTGCTGACAATTCTTTTGTGGACATTCAGCTGTCAGTGGGGAAACCTGCCGACAGATGAGGAGTCATCGGTTAGGGGTGTGACCGCCTGATTTCCAGCCAATCATTAACAACCAGATATATTTCACACAGAATTCAGATCAGTCCATCAATTGTCAGCAGATGAGAATTCCAGAGAAAGCTCCACCCTCATTCCTTCTCCACCAATCAAGGATCTCACTCCAGTTAGCCAGTCACCGTGGGCATGATTTCCTTGACATCCATCATTGGTGTCAGTGAGATAAAATAAGCTCCATTGTTGGTGTCAGTGAGATAAAATAAGCCCCATCCCTGGTGTCAGTGAGATAAAATAAGCCCCATCCCTGGTGTCAGTGAGATAAAATAAGCCCCATTGTTGGTGTCAGTGAGATAAAATAAGCCCCATCCCTGGTGTCAGTGAGATAAAATAAGCCCCATTGTTGGTGTCAGTGAGATAAAATAAGCCCCATTGTTGGTGTCAGTGAGATAAAATAAACTCCATTGTTTGTGTCAGTGAGATAAAATAAGCTCCATTGTTGGTGTCAGTGAGATAAAATAAGCTTCATTGCTGGTGTCAGTGAGATAAAATAATCCCCATTGTTGGTGTCAGTGAGATAAAATAAGCCCCATCCCTGGTGTCAGTGAGATAAAATAAGCCCCATTGTTGGTGTCAGTGAGATAAAATAAGCCCCATTGTTGGTGTCAGTGAGATAAAATAAGCCCCATTGTTGGTGTCAGTGAGAATAAAGTGTACCCCCAGCCCAGCATTGGTGGTCAGTGGTGGTACTTACCTGATCCCACCCTCCCACTACCTCTCTGCTGATGTCACAATTATACTTTCACTGTAGGAAAGGAGATGGCGGCTCCCAGCAGTCAGGTATAATTGCAGTGCCTGGTGATGGAACCCAGAGAGTGTTCCGGAGTCATCACCTCACTGCCACTCTGATGTGTCCTGGAACCTGCCAGACATGGAGATGATCATTTGAGAACACTTGGAAACAACAAGAAGGTTCAAACTATGAGAATTTCTTGGAGCTGCAGTTCCTCTGAGCTCCACCAGGTGGTGAGCACCCTTTTACCCAAACAGGAAGTGATGTCAGGTACAGATGGGAAGTGATGTCAGATACAGACAGGAAGTGATGTCAGGTACAGATGGGAAGTGATGTCAGGTACAGAATGGAAATTGTGTCAGGTACACACAGGAAGTGATGTCAGGTACAATGTCAGGTACACACAGGAAGTGATGTCAGGTACGGACAGGAAGTGATGTCAGGTACAGACGGGATGTTATGTCAGTTATAGATAGGAAGTTATGTCAGGTACAGACAGGAAGCTCTGGCTGAGGTGAGTTGGAAGGAAGTAGAGAGGAGACATTGCTGTGTCTCCCAGCAGACAGAGGGTGTCAGTAATGAGGCTCCACCTGATGCTGGCTGCTGGGAAGGTATATAATCCCCCCGTAGTTTTCATCAGTCCCTCAGTGTTCTTCCTGTGAGCCGCTTCCCTGCTGGATCCTGCATCCTGTATCTTGTATACTTTCCCCTGATTCTGGTTTCCTGCATCCTGTTCCCCATCTCTGCTCCCCTGATTCTCAGTCCCAGTCCTGCCCGGTGTATGTCAGCTTCCCTCCATTGTACACAGTGTATTATAGTCAGGTTGTTGGGTCGGTTATTTGCTGTCACATTTATTTGTCACTTTTGCTTTGTTTATGGTCTGTGGGTGTCGGAGGGTGTCGTGTCCATTAGTAAACGAGACTTAAAGCGATTGTAAAGGCAAAATTTTTTTTTTCTTTTAAAACAGACATGTCATACTTACTGCTGTGTGTGATGGTTTGCACAGAGCAGCCTGGATCCTCCTCTCCTCGGGTCCCCCACAGGTGCTCCTGGCCCCTCCCTCCTGCTGAGTGCCCCCACAACAAGCAGCTTGTTATGGGGGCATCCAAGCAGGCTCGGGAGCGAGTCGCTGCTCTGTGTCTCCACAGAGTCCCCTCTCCCTCCTCATTGGCTGTGATTGACAGCAGCAGGAGCCAATGGCCCCTGCTCTTGTCTCAGCCAAAGAGGAGGGAGAGTCCCCAGACTGCCAAGGATCTTGTGCACATTGCTGGATCAGGATGGGGCTCAGGTGAGTATTGGGGAGCTGCTGTACACAGAAGGGTATTTACCTTCATATATAGAATGCATGGAGGTAACAAACCTCCTGACTTTACACCCCCTGTAATCACACTCCTCCTACTCCGTCTTATTCCACATTTCTTAGGCATAGCCCACCGATCTGGTCATCCCTGCTGTCACTGGATCCCTGCATTCCTTACAAGGGTTTATATTCCTCACCAGTGTACTCTGTATACCGGGCTGTATACCACAACATCCTGACCATTGTACTATGCATGCTGGGCTGTATATGACATACTCCTGACCACTGCGCTCTGTACACAGGCCTAAGATATACTCCTGACCACTGCACTCTGTACACAGGGCTGTATATGATATACTCCTGACCACTGCACTCTGTACACAGGGCAGTATATGACATACTCCTGACCATTGCACACGACACAGAGGCCTAAGATATACTCCTGACCACTGCACTCTGTATATGGACCTAAGATATAAGTATATGACATGTTCCTGACCACTGCACTCTGTACACAGAGCTGCTTATGATATACTTCTGAACACTGCACTCTATACACAGGGCATGTATAGGACATGCTCCTGACCACTGCACTCTGTAATCAGGCCTAAGATATAACCCTGACCACTGCAATCTGTACACAGAGCTGTATATGATATACTCCTGATCACTGCACACTCTAAACAGGGCTGTATATGACATGTTCTTGACCACTGCACTCTATACTCAGAGCTGTATGACATATTCCTGACCACTTCACTCTGTACACAAATCTGTATATGATATACTCCTGACCACTGCACTCTATACACAGGGCTGTATATGACATACTCCTGACCAGTGCACTCTATACACAGGGCTGTATATGACATACTCCTGACCACTGCACTCTATACACAGGGCTGTATATGACATACTCCTGACCACTGCACTCTATACACAGGGCTGTATATGACATGTTCCTGACCACTGCACTCTATACACAGGGCTGTATATGACATACTCCTGACCACTGCACTTTATACACAGGGCTGTATAGGACATACTCCTGACCACTGCACTCTGTACACAGGGCTGTATATGACATGCTCCTGACCACTGCACTCTGTACACAGGGCTGTATAGGACATATTCCTGACCAGTGCACTCTATACACAGGGCTGTATAGGAAATACTCCTGACCACTGCACTCTGTACACAGGGCTGTATAAGACATATTCCTGACCAGTGCACTCTATACACAGGGCTGTATATGACATATTCCTGACCAGTGCACTCTATACACAGGGCTGTATATGACATACTCCTGACCAGTGCACTCTATACACAGGGCTGTATATGACATATTCCTGGCACACTGCACTCTATACACAGGGCTGTATCTGACATATTCCTGACACACTGCACTCTATACACAGGGCTGTATCTGACATATTCCTGACCACTGCACTCTATACACAGGGCTGTATATGACATACTCGTGACCACTGCACTCTATACACAGGGCTGTATCTGACACACTCCTGACCACTGCACTCTGTACACAGGACTGTATAGGACACACTCCTGACCACTGCACTCTATACACAGGGCTGTATATGACATGTTCCTGACCACTGCACTCTATACACAGGGCTGTATAGGACATACTCCTGACCACTGCACTCTATACACAGGGCTGCATATGACATACTCCTGACCACTGCACTCTATACACAGGGCTGTATATGACATACTCCTGACCACTGCACTCTGTACACAGGGCTGTATCGGACATACTCCTGACCACTGCACTCTATACACAGGGCTGTATATGATATACTCCTGACCACTGCACTCTATACACAGGGCTGTATATAATATACTCCTGACCACTGCACTCTATACACAGGGCTGCATATGACATACTCCTGACCACTGCACTCTATACACAGGGCTGTATCGGACATACTCCTGACCACTGCACTCTATACACAGGGCTGTATATGACATGTTTCTGACCACTGCACTCTACACACTACAGAGCGGCAGGCAAAAGGATAAACGGGTCACAGGACAAGTTCAGCAACAGGAGGTCAGACAATCAGGATCAGGCAGAGAATCGTCAGAACGAGCCAAAGGTCAGAGCAGGAGATGGTCAACAGGATCAGGGACAGGCTGGGTCGGCAACAAGGCAATCACAGGACAGAAACGAGCAGGAACACAGGAACAAGACCATACAGCAATTTGGTAATGCACAGGGCTGGTTTAAATAGTGTGCCCTGTGCTATCATTGGTGCCAGGCACGCGTCCGCGATTGCGAGTGCGCATGCGCAGCTGCCGCTGTTGCCTATGCCCTAGTGCCCGCCGGCTAATGCGCATCGGCGTTCTGTGCATGCACAGACCCGTGTGCCACCGCGATCCCTGACAGACATTGGGAGGAGGAGCTGTGAGGTCAGTGTGATGTCATAGGATTCTCTGACTCTGGATGGAGGGACATTGGGAGGAGGAGCTGTGAGGTCAGTTTGATGTCATAGGATTCTCTGACTCTGGATGGAGGGACATTGGGAGGAGGAGCTGTGAGGTCAGTGTGATGTCATAGGATTCTCTGACTCTGGATGGAGGGACATTGGGGGGAGGAGCTGTGAGGTCAGTGTGATGTCATAGGATTCTCTGACTCTGGATGGAGGGACAATGGGGGGAGGAGCTGTGAGGTGTGATGTCATAGGACATATAGACTCTGGATGGAGGGACATTTGGATGAGGAGATTTGAGGGGTCCTCTAGATGAGGCTCCCCTATAAACCAAATCCTTGTTCCTGGGTGCGTCCTACCTCTCCTAAACTGAAGAGTGACCTTTGACCTTTACCATCCAGAAATCTGTCGGGAATCTGTGGAAGTAAGCTGTCATGTGATCAGGTGACGTGCGGAGGAACGGAGTGTAAATAGCAGACAATTGTCTCCAGAGCCCCTAATGGTGGGGATGGATTTGGCGGCGTGCTGGTGCCAAGTTTCCTCCCCCCAGGGTCACTGCAGGTGTGGAGAAAAGCTGTGTAAGAGGATATGGAGGAGAAATGAGGAGGAGATCCAGGAATCAGGAGAAAGGTCAGGGCAAGCAACAGACGAGCGCATCCAAGAGACCAAGCCGGGGTCACTACACAGAAAATCAATCCAAGGAAACAACAGGCAGGACGAGGAATAGCAAGAAGGAGCTGAGAGACAAATGAGAATATTGCTCAGCCAATGGGAGATGATCTCAGCATGACTTCCATCATGAAGGAGATGAGGGGGAGGGGAGGAAGTCACTGAAGGTGACCATAGATCCATGGAAATTCAGCTGGTTCAGCAGGGATCGCTCACATTTCCATCCATGTGTGGCCACTGCCGGATAAAAGCCACTCCCCCAGCGGCTGCAGCCAATAGCTTCAGTGCTGATCTGTGTATTCTGAGAGTGGAAGAATCCCCCCATTGTCAGAATACAAGAGTGCAGTGGGGAGGATTCCCCCATCCACCTCCAATGTGTGGATGGGGGAATCACTTCAGTTTTTATGGTCATCCCGCTGGCTGAACGATAAAACTGAACCATGTAGGCCAGCTTTGGGAGCAAATATATTATCATCAACTCCTCCCCCTGAAGGGGTTCATCTACATATTACCTCCTCTGCCGCCAGATCCAGGAATGTCTCCTCTACTTCCTCATTCATGGATCTTCCTGTCTGTAGCTGACATCACTTCCTGTCTTTACCTGACATCACTTCCTGTCTGTACCTGACATCACTTCCTGTCTGTCTTCCATAGAGACTTCCTGTGTGGGTAGAAGTGAGATCCCCACCTTGTGGAGCTCAGAGGAACTGCAGCCCCGAGAAGCGTCTGGTAGTGTGACCCCGGCCTTGTGCTGGGTGTGTATGGACTGTAGATCCTTATAGAGGGGTCACCTCCACTCCCACCAAGGGGGACAGAAATATATGACTGCTCGGGGGAGGGATTTTGGCTCCTTTGATTTTGCAGTAAATGTGATTGCATTAGTCCCGTTGATTTTCGTATTTCCATGTAAGAAAAGGTGTCACATGATGTCGGGTTCCCCTTTCTCTCCTCCCTGAGTGTGTATTTAGAGGCGGAGCTCCTGCTGGAATGGCGGTTAGAGGCGGAGTCTAGGAGGGAGACTGACAGAACCCGCAGCAGACTTGCAGGAGTGAGCGAGGAGGATCCGGTTCCTTTACCATCGGAGATGAGGAGAGTGTGAAGGATGTTTCTGACTCTGGGAGCTGAAAAGCTGGGAGTCCTATTGGTGTGGTGAGGGGGAAGCACTACTAGGGGGCGCCCTCACCATCCCGTGTACAAGAGGTGGAAGAAGGCGGGGCTACACTACAGCTGACACAGTTTGGAGGGCGGAGCACTTTCACACCTTATCAACTTTTCACTGATTGGTGGATTTTTGGAGTAAAATAAGTTGATTGAAGTAGATGCAAAGTGGAAGCGGTGGACTTGCAGAGAACACTATACTGAGCACACAATATTGTCTGTCTCCATGGATTTGCACAGGATTTGAGATGATTTCCTATAGCAGCAAATCTGATGAGATGAATGAATGTAGCGCCCCCTCCTGGTCAGGTCTAGGATGTGTAGAGTCAGGTAAAGCATAGCTGTGTTTCTCTGCTCACCAGCGAGGCTGTCAGGTAAATTCAGTCGGTATTCTGATTTACAGAGAGCTGGGATTGATTAGTCAGGTCTGCTCATGCTGCTCTGGTTCTGTTGGAGTTTGTCTGAGTTCTTCCTGCCTTCAGGAAGCTATGAGAGTCTTCCAGAACATGGGAATTGGCTAGACAAATGACCAGCATGAATATGGATACAGTCCTGGCCAATTGCAGGGGAGGGTGGCCCCATTGCATGCTGGGAGTGGTATTTATACTCTGAGAGCACATAGGTTCAGTGTCTTTCCTCGGAGAGGATTGCACCAGACAGGCTGGAGGCAGGCTGCCTCGCCTGGCACTTGCTGTTATGTGGCCCCGGGTGGGTGACCTGAGGGCCTGAAGTTAGAGAGAGTGACCCTGATTCTACAGTAAGCTGACTGAGGGGAGCTGTCTGCCAAAGCTCTGTCTGGTGTCACTGGAGAGAGTGGCTTGGAAGATTGGAAGGAGGCAACCATTCTGTCCTTGGACCTGTGAGTGCAAACTCTGAGAGATCTGGGGGGCTCTGTGTGCTTGTTACCCCTCTGGTGCTTGATAATTTGCTCTCATTTTTCAGGAGTGGTACTGCTTGCGGTTGAAGCTGGTAGAAATCCACCATCACGTCCTCCACTCACCTTCACTTGTGGCCAGTGGATATTTTGTGGCCCCAGGCAAGAATTGGCATCGAGGACCTTCATAAAGACCCTGGCATGCCAGAGGTGGTTTGGGAGCAGCACAGCAATTTGACCATCCCTTTCCTCTATGTTGGTTTTAGGGGTGCAGAATTGCTTCTCGTTGGTGAACGGACTGTCGCCGGATATCAGAGTCCCCATATTTTCAAGATATGTTTTAGCCATGTTGGCTTATTTTTATGTTGAGTCAATTAAAGACTATTTTTTGTTACCTTAAAAAAGTGTCAGATCCTCTTGATTGTATTCCCGAGACTTCAGATGGCCAGATAATATGCAATCTGAGGAAAAGTCAGTGCAATGTCCTCCACAAGTAACTAAAGTCTGTCATAGGAGGACCTACCAGAACAATGCATTCATTTGGAGTGGGCCAGGCCCATACAGTACATCATGGAGGCTTGCTATGAAGGAACATTCACGTTTGGATACTTGAGCTCATGTGGTTTGTTTCCAAATATTTCTGCCCATTGCAGCGTATTGACTATTGCAGCTCAATAAAGATCAGGCATACAGGAAGGTGTACCTTGTCCATAGAATAGCCACTGGGAGGTCCTATCTGGGCACACAGATCTGGCCCATCCATAATTGTGGAAAATGCCAATTCGGATGCTTTATAATATGAAGGGGTCAGTTCACGCTTGCTTCAGGGGAAACATTACAACCAATTTTGTTATTTTTCATAGGAAAACGTGGCCGATCCCTAGATGCATTGAGGTACATAGCAGAGGTTCAAGATACTCCATAGAAGAACTTATTGTTCTTCCTAACTATACAGGTGGCACAAGCATACACCCAGGGCCACTGTTAGATATCACGGGGCCCGTACAGCATACCTGACAGGCCCCCACCACCAGAGAAAATATCCAAATTATATATATGGTAAAAATACACAACATTTTATTCATGGACACAATCACAAACAAATTCCTGTTCAATCCAAATGATAAACCTGTACTGAGTTAATAAATCAAACGTTGTGTAATTGAGGGCTCATTCACATGGGTGCTGTGGCCTGTAGAGTGTGAATCAGTGTTTGGTTTTTGTGGCTGTCGCCATTAGCATGCAACCTATGTTACACTATGTGAATGCTGCAGATCCTAATTTGACAAGCATATGGTTGCAGGTGTACAGCCCTGAACACACAGTGAGCATTCAGGGCCACTTCCCCACGCCTTCACACCTGTCAGATTAAAACCTGTGTTCATACAGCTGCTGTGTCCCCATAGTGTAACAGGTGGCTCTAGCCACATAAACAACCCCCTCATTCATGCTGTACAGGACAGAGGACCTGTGTGAATGTGGCATTTTGTGTTTGTTATATTTCTTTTTTTCCCTCAGCCCATTGAATTTAATGGGCTGCTTAACATGTGGAAACATACCAAAATACTGCAGGCATGTTATTTTCCAAGTGTGTCGCACCTAGCCGCACAGTAGTGTGGTGCCATGCGTATTTGTGGCTGTGAATGGGGCTGTTTTTAATAGACGTGTGTAGGTGCAACAACGTTTTCATCATGGTACCTGCGCACATCTACATAGGGCATTGCATTTCTTTGCTGTGCTGGAAAATGTGTGTTCTTGCATGCGTTTCTGCACCACCAATGGTGTGAACAAGTCCTAAGGGCCAGTTCACACTATAGAAACAGTCTAGATGTGTTCCTGATGGGTTTTTTTCATGCCCTTTTGGCATGCATGTTTAGTGTGTTCCAGTGCATTTTGGATGCATTTTGGACATGTTTACATTGCATTTTTGTATCTCTTCCACTTATTTTTTTCTATTTTCTTTGTATTCAATGTAGTTAGGGACATGTGCGCTTTAGTACATTCAAGGACGTTTCAATGTGTTCCAGTACAGTTCTGTGCAGAAACAATGCAGCGTGGTCAACTTTGTTTACAGCACCTGCAATGCATTGAAAATGCAAGCGCTGATGTGAACTATGACATTGACAACCACATAACCTTCTTTCTGTGCGTTTGTGATGCCGAAAAAGCAACTGAAACACATGTAGTGTGAACTGGCCCTAAAGTTTATTAGAGGTCAGGGAACGGGACTGACCAGGAATTGTGAATTCAATCAGACTAGTGGTGAGATACAATCAGGAATCGTATAATAATGTGAGATCTGAGCTGTAGCTGATAGAAAATGATACACATTCACTTGAACAGTAAATAGATAGTTAAAGAGTGGGGCGGTGATCCATAGATTTGCATATGGGACAGGTGATGATGGGGTGGGGGAGGGGGTCAAGTTGTATAAGGAGATGGTTTTAAAAGAGAAAAAAGTTACAATGAAATATACACGGCATGAAACTTGCACATTTCATAATTGGCAGAAGAACAGTACGCAAGTAACATTCATCTCTATTTTTTAGGATGTAGCCATGACTGGGATTAGAACCCATGACCCAAGTGCTGTAAGTTCTGAGCTCTAACCACTAAACCACTGTGGGAGACACAGTTTGAGCTATAATGTAGAATAGTTCCATTGTTTGAAAATGATAAAGCGAGCGCTGGTCACATGATATAGACTACTAAAATGGTATTACACAAGATAAATATAACCACGAACAGTAGTGCATGAACTCGTGAAAGGTCATCCACCCCTGTGACAGTGTACTACACTATTGAGCACCTTTCTGGCTCCTGTGGCTGAGCTAATTTCTCCCCAGGACCATTTGGGCACCCACCCTGATGGATGTATGGATGGATGGATGGATGGAGCTGGATGACGAACCCATAACTGCCAGCATACCGCTGCACCCCCAGATGTGTGATGTGTATAACCCATGCACATTAATACTTTTGTTCTGGTGAGTGTAGACCAGTCCCAAGGGTGGTTTACCTTTCACGAGTTCATGCACTACTGTCCGTCACGGAGAGACCATACGTGCCATTCATAGGCACTCTCTGAGTTGGTACTCTCACATGAAGGACATTCCATTATTCAGGAATGATTCTATGAACTTATTTTAGCACCATTTACAATTTTACATCATTGTTGCAATTCTTTGCACTTTTTGGTTTTTACATGCGTTCATTATTGATAACATGCATTTATAGCGCTGCACTTGTCTTTAACATAGAATAGTTACGTGATTACAGAGAATGAAGATATATCATTATATTGGGAAATTAGAAGTATATAAATTATTTGAGATATAAGTGTGAAAATGTTTAACATTTGAATACAGAATGTATGACATTCATTAGTAAATGCATTCGTTTCCTGATCATTTTGGAGAAACAGCAAAAAAAGAAATAAAAAAAAATAGAAAATTCTAATACAGGTGTACTATTTATTACATTCTAAGGATTCTCTTTTGCTATCAGAAAAACGCCAATATTAATAAAGCCCGCGCTTGTGCGCCATCTAGCGAACATATCCGGTATTGCACCTAAACATGTGCCAGACGGGATACCACATTTACTAATAGCAAAGTAGTCAGTAGACGCTCGTTAATGAGCTTGCTAGACGCTGGTCAGACGACTGATTGATTGACCTGAGTCTGCCTGAATGGTCAGTCTCTGCCAGTAGACTCACATCTTAGTGAATCAGGGCCAGTGAGTCTGGGAAGAAGAGAAGGATAGAGAGGGAGGGTTAGGGGGGACTTGAAAGGTGCTCAGTTATGATAGAAACAAACCAACTCCACCACATTTCTGACCACTGGGTCTGGGTGAGTGGGTCCAGAGGAGGCCTCCATAGGAAAGTGCTGCGGGAGAAGTAGAATCTGCTGCTTGGAGTCAGGTGTGTAATATATATATATATATATATATATATATATATATATATATATATATAATGTATATAATGACATAATGTATAATATAATGTATATAATAATACAATGTATAATAAAATGTATATAATGACACAATGTATAATGGAATGTATATAATGATACAATGTATAATAGGATGTATATAATGATACAATGTATAATAGGATGTATATAATGATACAATGTATAATAAAATGTACATAATGATACAATGTATAATAGGATGTATGTAATGATACAATGTATAATAGAATGTATATAATGATACAATGTATAATTGGATGTATATAATGATACAATGTGTAGTATAATGTATATAATGATACAATGTATAATGGGATGTATATAATGATACAATGTATAATAGGATGTATATAATGATACAATGTATAATAGAATGTATATAATGATACAATGTGTAATGGAATGTATACAATGATACAATGTATAATAGGATGTATATAATGATACAATGTATATAATGCTACAATGTATAATAGAATGTATATAATAACACAATGTATAATAGAATGTATATAATAATACAATGTATAATAGGATGTATGTAATGATACAATGTATAATAGGATGTATATAATGATACAATGTATAATGGAATGTATATAATGATTAAATATATAATAGAATGTATATAATAATACAATGTATAATAGGGTGTATATAATGATACAATGTATAATAGAATGTATATAATGATACAATGTATAATATAATGTATATAATGAGACAATGTGTAATAGAATGTATATAATGATATAATGTATAATAGGATGTATGTAATGATACAATGTATAATAGGATGTATATAATGATACAATGTATAATGGAATGTATATAATTAGAGATGAGCGAATCGAAGTATCCGAAGTGGAATTCGAGTCGAATATCTGAAAAATTTCGATTCGTGCCGAATCCGAAAAATAGCCTAATTCGGACGCGCGAATCAAAATTTTTCAGAAAATGGCGGCTGACATGTGCGGCGACGGAGCGGGGATGTCTGGGAAGGCGCGCAGACAAGGCGCGCTGACCCATAATGCATGCCTCAACTACATGTGATCGCATCAGCCTATCAGCAGCCAGCCAGCCAGCACTGTGTAATGGTCGAGCTATAAATAGCGGCCATTTTGGAATTCTTCATTTGCCTGCAGTTATTGAACAGAGGCAGACCGCTCTGTACTAGGGACAGGGACAGAGTTAGGGCCACAGAAACGATAATTGGGGACAGAGAAAAGTTACTTAGGGACAGAGAACCATTACTCAGGGACACAGACTTGTTAATGAGGGCCACAGAATCGTTATTTAGGGACAAAGAAACGCTAGTTAGGGCCACAGAATTCATAATCAGGGACAGACAGAATTGTTACTCAGTGCCAGAGAATTGTTACTTAGGGCCACAGAAACGTTATTAGGGCCACAGAATTGTTACTCAGGGACAGACAGAATTGTTACTGAGTGCCAGAGAATTGTTACTCAGGGACAGACAGAATTGTTACTGAGTGCCAGAGAATTGTTACTTAGGGCCACAGAAACTTTAATTAGGGCCACAGAATTTTTACTCAGGGACAGACAGAATTGTTACTCAGTGCCAGAGAATTGTTACTCAGGGACAGACAGAATTGTTACTGAGTGCCAGAGAATTGTTACTCAAGGCCACAGAAACTTTACTTAGGGCCACAGAATTTTTACTCAGGGACAGACAGAATTGTTACTGAGTGCCAGAGAATTGTTACTCAGGGACAGACAGAATTGTTACTGAGTGCCAGAGAATTGTTACTTAGGGCCACAGAAACTTTACTTAGGGCCACAGAATTGTTACTCGCACAGACACAGAATTGTTACTCGCACAGACACAGAATTGTTACTGAAGGCCACAGAACTGTTACTTAGGGCCACAGAATTGTTACTCGCACAGACACAGAATTGTTACTCGCACAGACACAGAACTGTTACTGAGGGCCACAGAACTGTTACTTAGGGACAAAGAAACGCTAGTTAGGGCCACAGAATTCATACTCAGGGACAGACAGAATTGTTACGGAGTGCCAGAGAATTGTTACTCAGGGACAGACAGAATTGTTACGGAGTGCCAGAGAATTGTTACTCAGGGACAGACAGAATTGTTACTGAGTGCCAGAGAATTGTTACTTAGGGCCACAGAAACTTTAATTAGGGCCACAGAATTTTTACTCAGGGACAGACAGAATTGTTACTGAGTGCCAGAGAATTGTTACTCAGGGACAGACAGAATTGTTACCGAGTGCCAGAGAATTGTTACTCAGGGACAGACAGAATTGTTAATGAGTGCCAGAGAATTGTTACTTAGGGCCACAGAAACTTTAATTAGGGCCACAGAATTTTTACTCAGGGACAGACAGAATTGTTACTGAGTGCCAGAGAATTGTTACTCAGGGACAGACAGAATTGTTACCGAGTGCCAGAGAATTGTTACTCAGGGACAGACAGAATTGTTACTGAGTGCCAGAGAATTGTTACTTAGGGCCACAGAAACTTTAATTAGGGCCACAGAATTTTTACTCAGGGACAGACAGAATTGTTACGGAGTGCCAGAGAATTGTTACTCAGGGACAGAGAGAATTGTTACTGAGTGCCAGAGAATTGTTACTTAGGGCCACAGAAACTTTAATTAGGGCCACAGAATTTTTACTCAGGGACAGACAGAATTGTTACTGAGTGCCAGAGAATTGTTACTCAGGGACAGACAGAATTGTTACCGAGTGCCAGAGAATTGTTACTCAGGGACAGACAGAATTGTTACTGAGTGCCAGAGAATTGTTACTTAGGGCCACAGAAACTTTAATTAGGGCCACAGAATTTTTACTCAGGGACAGACAGAATTGTTACTGAGTGCCAGAGAATTGTTACTCAGGGACAGACAGAATTGTTACGGAGTGCCAGAGAATTGTTACTCAGGGCCACAGAAACTTTACTTAGGGCCACAGAATTTTTACTCAGGGACAGACAGAATTGTTACTGAGTGCCAGAGAATTGTTACTCAGGGACAGACAGAATTGTTACTGAGTGCCAGAGAATTGTTACTCAGGGACAGACAGAATTGTTACTGAGTGCCAGATAATTGTTACTCAGGGCCCCAGAAACTTTACTTAGGGCCACAGAATTTTTACTCAGGGACAGACAGAATTGTTACTGAGTGCCAGAGAATTGTTACTCAGGGACAGACAGAATTGTTACTGAGTGCCAGAGAATTGTTACTTAGGGCCACAGAAACTTTAATTAGGGCCACAGAATTTTTACTCAGGGACAGACAGAATTGTTACTGAGTGCCAGAGAATTGTTACTCAGGGACAGACAGAATTGTTACGGAGTGCCAGAGAATTGTTACTCAGGGCCACAGAAACTTTACTTAGGGCCACAGAATTTTTACTCAGGGACAGACAGAATTGTTACTGAGTGCCAGAGAATTGTTACTCAGGGACAGACAGAATTGTTACTGAGTGCCAGAGAATTGTTACTCAGGGACAGACAGAATTGTTACTGAGTGCCAGATAATTGTTACTCAGGGCCCCAGAAACTTTACTTAGGGCCACAGAATTTTTACTCAGGGACAGACAGAATTGTTACTGAGTGCCAGAGAATTGTTACTCAGGGACAGACAGAATTGTTACTGAGTGCCAGAGAATTGTTACTTAGGGCCACAGAAACTTTAATTAGGGCCACAGAATTTTTACTCAGGGACAGACAGAATTGTTACTGAGTGCCAGAGAATTGTTACTCAGGGACAGACAGAATTGTTACCGAGTGCCAGAGAATTGTTACTCAGGGACAGACAGAATTGTTAATGAGTGCCAGAGAATTGTTACTTAGGGCCACAGAAACTTTAATTAGGGCCACAGAATTTTTACTCAGGGACAGACAGAATTGTTACGGAGTGCCAGAGAATTGTTACTCAGGGACAGACAGAATTGTTACGGAGTGCCAGAGAATTGTTACTCAGGGACAGACAGAATTGTTACTGAGTGCCAGAGAATTGTTACTCAGGGACAGACAGAATTGTTACCGAGTGCCAGAGAATTGTTACTCAGGGACAGACAGAATTGTTACTGAGTGCCAGAGAATTGTTACTTAGGGCCACAGAACCTTTAATTAGGGCCACAGAATTTTTACTCAGGGACAGACAGAATTGTTACTGAGTGCCAGAGAATTGTTACTCAGGGACAGACAGAATTGTTACGGAGTGCCAGAGAATTGTTACTCAGGGCCACAGAAACTTTACTTAGGGCCAGAGAATTTTTACTCAGGGACAGACAGAATTGTTACTGAGTGCCAGAGAATTGTTACTCAGGGACAGACAGAATTGTTACGGAGTGCCAGATAATTGTTACTCAGGGTCTCAGAAACTTTACTTAGGGCCACAGAATTTTTACTCAGGGACAGACAGAATTGTTACTGAGTGCCAGAGAATTGTTACTCAGGGACAGACAGAATTGTTACTGAGTGCCAGAGAATTGTTACTTAGGGCCACAGAAACTTTAATTAGGGCCACAGAATTTTTACTCAGGGACAGACAGAATTGTTACTGAGTGCCAGAGAATTGTTACTCAGGGACAGACACTTTACTTAGGGCCACAGAATTGTTTCTCGCACAGACACAGAATTGTTACTCGCACAGACACAGAATTGTTACTGAGGGCCACAGAACTGTTACTTGGGGCCACAGAAATGTTAATCAGGGACACAGAATTGTTACTGAGGGCCACAGAACTGTTACTTAGGGCCACAGAATTGTTACTCGCACAGACACAGAATTGTTACTCAGGGACACAGAATTGTTACTCAGGGACACATAATCATTTAATTAAAGAGTATGTCAGACAACATGCAGAGGAGTGGCAGAGGAGGCAATGTTTTAGGAGCGAGCAGACGTGGCAGCAGAGGAAGGGGTCGAGGCAGCACTATTCGCAGCCAGAGGCCAGTGCTCCCGGTGTCATCCAGCGGTCGTGTCTCCACCGACAACCCTGCCGTCGTCGATTGGTTGGCTCGGTCGTCTTCCTCTTCCCAGGTCACCTCTGACACCTACAGCCAACGGTCGGTGGGTACGTCAGACACAACCGTTAGTTGGCATGGCCCGGGACCAAGCCCACTGAAATCACGTGTCCTCTACCTGCCCCTGTCCTTTGGTGTTCCCTCACCAAGCGAAGTATCGCATGCTGTGGGCTCAGCCCCACTGTACAGTGAGGAAGAGCTAACAGAGGGCGGTCAGGAACGGGGGGAGACATCCACCTTTTCAGCAGCCAGGCGAAGAAGTAGTGGCGAGGAGAGTGGCTCGGTAGCCGGTCTAGAGACAGGTCTGTCTCCTGACCCAGACGCAGCCGAGGGGGCTAGTAGTGAGGCGGAGACCCTACTTGATGATGAGGAGGTTGATCGCACTTGGCAGCCTCGTCGTCATCAGGCAATTTCTTCCGCATCATCAGGAGAAGAGGGTGGCAGCTTGGCAGCGAGCAAAACAGTCGGTGGGTTGCCCAGGAGACAGCAGCAGGGTCGCAGCAGTGTCAGTGGAGCCAAACGGCCACGGAGTAGAGCACCAGCTCCACTGCAGCCTACCACCACGGCCAGTAGTGGTGCCGGTGTGCACGGAGGAAGCAGCAGTCAGCCAGTGAGGAGTATCGGGGGCAAAGTTTCCTACTCGGCGGTGTGGCAATTTTTCGTCAAGCCGCCCGAGGAAGTAAACGTAGCCGTATGTCGACTATGTGGCCAGAAAGTCAAGCGTGGCCAGGGGGCCCATGTTGGGACTA
Organism: Staurois parvus; assembly: GCF_062004578.1. Classification (NCBI taxonomy): domain Eukaryota; kingdom Metazoa; phylum Chordata; class Amphibia; order Anura; family Ranidae; genus Staurois; species Staurois parvus. The sequence goes on from NW_028317987.1 coordinate 5,337,197, forward strand.
CAGCGTTGCGGCAGCATATGCAGCGTCGCCATTTGGTGGCCTGGGAAAACCGTGATAAAGATACGGCGGTTCTGCCCGCCCCAGCCCCCGCTCCATCACCCGCTCCGTTACTTGCTCCGTCACCCGACGTCAATCGCCCTCCATCAGCCAGTCAAGGCTCCAACACCTCTGCTGAGGGGAGTTGTCGCTCGTTGGCATCTTCCGCTCGTTCAGATGCTCCTTCTCCTGCTACTCCTCTTCACGGATTCCGTCAGCAGTCTTTCTTGGAATCCGTTTCCAAGAGACAACAGTTTGCGAGCACGCACCCGACGGTGCAAAAGCTGAACGTCCTCCTGTCCAAGTTGCTGGTGCTGCAGTCCCTCCCTTTCCAAGTGGTGGACTCAGCACCTTTCAGAGAAATGATGGCTTGTGCCGCGCCGCGGTGGAGAGTGCCAAGCCGTCATTTCTTCGCCAAAAAGGCAGTGCCAGCCCTGCATTCACATGTAGAAGACATGGTGGGCCAGTCTTTGAGCATGTCGGTCTCTGCCAAAGTGCACGGCAGCGCCGACGTGTGGAGCTGTAACTATGGTCAGGGACAGTACATGTCATTTACGGCCCACTGGGTGAACGTGGTGCCGTCACAGCCGCACCAGCAACTTGGACAGGTCACGCCGCTTTTGCCTCCACGTTTGCACGTCCTTGGTCCGGCAAAGATGTCCGCCTCTACCACCTCTTCTTCCGCCGTGTCCTCAGCCGCCACCCCCGTGCCAAGTCCCATTACCCGACCGGCATATCACATGTGCAGGGCGCAACGGTGTCACGCTGTTCTGCACCTGGTATGCCTTGGCGAACGTAGTCACACAGGGGAGGAACTTCTGAGTGTAATGAACAGAGAAATCGACAGATGGCTGTCTCCGCGCAAACTGAAAATCGGAACCATGTTGACCGACAACGGAAAGAACATGGTGTCTGCTCTGCGTCAAGGAAGGTTGTGCCATGCGCCATGCATGGCTCACGTGTTCAATCTGGTTGTCAAGCGGTTCTTAAAATCCACCATCCCACTGCAAGACATCCTTAAAATGTCACGTAAACTTTGCATGCATTTCAGCCATTCCTACACCGCAAAGCACACCCTCCTTGAGCTGCAGCGGCAGAACGGAATTCCACAGCATCGCCTGATCTGCGACGTTGCAACAAGGTGGAATTCAACCCTACACATGTTAGACCGCCTTTACGAACAGCGAAAGGCCATCACCGATTTCCTGATGTTACAAGCGGATAAAGGTACTCCCCTGTGTAACTTAGATGTCAGCCATTGGCAGCTCATGCGTGACACCTGCCGCTTGCTCAGGCCCTTTGAGGAGGCCACGCTATTCGTGAGTCGGCAGGACTATGGGATGAACGACGTCATTCCTCTGTTGCACGTCCTTGAACAAATGCTGTTAACAATGGCTGGTCAGGGTGCGGTAGACGTGGCGCACAGATCTCAACGCCACATGACCCCTGTGGGGGCAGGACAGGAAGAAGAGGAGGAGGTAGAGGAGGACATTTGTGCTCAGGAATTATTGAGTGAAATGGGTGGTTTTTCCACTCAGCGGACAGGAGTGGAGGAGCAGGAGCATCTGGTAGAGGAGGAGGAGGAGGAGACAGAGGACCCAGACGCACCGTGGCAGTATGCTGTGGAGATGGAGGCAGGGAGTCCCTCGCATTCCTTGGCACAAATGGCCCATAGCATGCTCGGTTGCTTGCGTAGCGACAGCCGAATAATAACCATCAGACAGAGGGATGACTTTTGGCTGTCCACCTTGTTGGACCCTCGCTACCGTTCCAAAATGGTGGCCTTTTTCACACCTGCTGAGAGGGAGGCCAAAATAACGTACTATAAAAACCACCTATGTAGTCAGTTGGTCTCTGCCTTTGTGCGCCAACGTCCATCCTCAGACACTGTGGGCCCTGTGCGCTCGCGTTCCGCTGCCATGGCAGCAGGGGAGGGGTGGGGTGGTAGGAGCAGTGGCAGCTCCACCAGCAGCAGCTGCCTCAGTCTGCAGTCGATGATGAGTAGCTTTCTTCACCAGCGCAGTGAGGAAACTACTAACCAGCCGCAGCAGCAGCAGCAGCATCAGGTGGACCTGGAGCAGGACCTCAAACAACAGGCTTGGGCCTACTTGGACAGCACCCTGCCAACCGAGGTAGACAATCCCCTTGACTACTGGGCAACGAAACTTGACCTTTGGCCCCAACTAGCTGAATTTGCCCTTGAAAGGCTGTCATGCCCAGCCAGTAGCGTGGCATCGGAGCGCGTGTTTAGTGCGGCAGGAGGTATTGTAACTCCGCGGAGGACACGACTGTCCACCCAAAGTGTGGAGAGACTCACGTTTGTGAAAATGAATCAGGCGTGGATTAGTCTGGATTTCAAACCACCAGTTCCTGACACAACTGACTAAATCCGCCATGAATCATGCCTCAAACATGTGCCACTTTGAGGTCTCCTCACACACTGCTGGTGTGTAGAATTTTTTGACATAGGGTGCTGGCAGATTATGGGCCTCCTATAGCTGCTGCCAGGCCCCTAATCTGCCATAGGCCCCTATATACCGCTTCCTCATGCTGCTGCCAGGTCCAGAGTCTCTCATGCCATGTGCCACTTTCAGGTCTCCTCACACTGCTGGTGTGTTGAATTTTTTGACATAGGGTGCTGGCAGATTATGGGCCTCCCATAGCTGCTGCCAGGCCCCTAATCTGCCATGGGCCCCTATATACCGCCTCCTCATGCTGCTGCCAGGTCCACAGTGTCTCATGCCATGTGCCACTTTCAGGTCTCCTCACACTGCTGGTGTGTTGAATTTTTTTACATAGGGTGCTGGCAGATTATGGGCCTCCTATAGCTGCTGCCAGGCCCCTAATCTGCCATAGGCCCCTATATACCGCTTCCTCATGCTGCTGCCAGGTCCAGAGTCTGTCATGGGTCCCTGTACGGCCTCCCATTGCTGCTGTCTCCATCGCCACACTCTGCCATGTGCCACTTTCAGGTCTCCTCACACACTGCTGGTGTGTAGAATTTTTTGACATAGGGTGCTGGCAGATTATGGGCCTCCCATTGCTGCTGCCAGGCCCCTAATCTGCCATAGGCCCCTATATACCGCTTCCTCATGCTGCTGCCAGGTCCAGAGTCTCTCATGCCATGTGCCACTTTCAGGTCTCCTCACACTGCTGGTGTGTAGAATTTTTTGACATAGGGTGCTGGCAGATTAAGGGCCTCCCATAGCTGCTGCCAGGCCCCTAATCTGCCATAGGCCCCTATATACCGCCTCCTCATGCTGCTGCCAGGTCCAGAGTCTGTCATGGGTCCCTGTACGGCCTCCCATTGCTGCTGTCTCCATCGCCACACTCTGCCATGTGCCACTTTCAGGTCTCCTCACACTGCTGGTGTGTTGAATTTTTTGACATAGGGTGCTGGCAGATTATGGGCCTCCTATAGCTGCTGCCAGGCCCCTAATCTGCCATGGGCCCCTATATACCGCCTCCTCATGCTGCTGCCAGGTCCAGAGTCTGTCATGGGTCCCTGTACGGCCTCCCATTGCTGCTGTCTCCATCGCCACACTCTGCCATGTGCCACTTTCAGGTCTCCTCACACTGCTGGTGTGTTGAATTTTTTGACATAGGGTGCTGGCAGATTATGGGCCTCCTATAGCTGCTGCCAGGCCCCTAATCTGCCATAGGCCCCTATATACCGCTTCCTCATGCTGCTGCCAGGTCCAGAGTCTCTCATGCCATGTGCCACTTTCAGGTCTCCTCACACACTGTTGGTGTGTAGAATTTTTTGACATAGGGTGCTGGCAGATTAAGGGCCTCCCATAGCTGCTGCCAGGCCCCTAATCTGCCATAGGCCCCTATATACCGCCTCCTCATGCTGCTGCCAGGTCCAGAGTCTGTCATGGGTCCCTGTACGGCCTCCCATTGCTGCTGTCTCCATCGCCACACTCTGCCATGTGCCACTTTCAGGTCTCCTCACACTGCTGGTGTGTAGAATTTTTTGACATAGGGTGCTGGCAGATTATGGGCCTCCTATAGCTGCTGCCAGGCCCCTAATCTGCCATAGGCCCCTATATACCGCCTCCTCATGCTGCTGCCAGGTCCAGAGTCTCTCATGCCATGTGCCACTTTCAGGTCTCCTCACACTGCTGGTGTGTAGAATTTTTTGACATAGGGTGCTGGCAGATTAAGGGCCTCCCATAGCTGCTGCCAGGCCCCTAATCTGCCATAGGCCCCTATATACCGCCTCCTCATGCTGCTGCCAGGTCCAGAGTCTGTCATGGGTCCCTGTACGGCCTCCCATTGCTGCTGTCTCCATCGCCACACTCTGCCATGTGCCACTTTCAGGTCTCCTCACACACTGCTGGTGTGTAGAATTTTTTGACATAGGGTGCTGGCAGATTAAGGGCCTCCCATAGCTGCTGCCAGGCCCCTAATCTGCCATGGGCCCCTATATACCGCCTCCTCATGCTGCTGCCAGGTCCAGAGTCTGTCATGGGTCCCTGTACGGCCTCCCATTGCTGCTGTCTCCATCGCCACACTCTGCCATGTGCCACTTTCAGGTCTCCTCACACTGCTGGTGTGTTGAATTTTTTGACATAGGGTGCTGGCAGATTATGGGCCTCCTATAGCTGCTGCCAGGCCCCTAATCTGCCATAGGCCCCTATATACCGCCTCCTCATGCTGCTGCCAGGTCCAGAGTCTCTCATGCCATGTGCCACTTTCAGGTCTCCTCACACTGCTGGTGTGTAGAATTTTTTGACATAGGGTGCTGGCAGATTAAGGGCCTCCCATAGCTGCTGCCAGGCCCCTAATCTGCCATAGGCCCCTATATACCGCCTCCTCATGCTGCTGCCAGGTCCAGAGTCTGTCATGGGTCCCTGTACGGCCTCCCATTGCTGCTGTCTCCATCGCCACACTCTGCCATGTGCCACTTTCAGGTCTCCTCACACACTGCTGGTGTGTAGAATTTTTTGACATAGGGTGCTGGCAGATTAAGGGCCTCCCATAGCTGCTGCCAGGCCCCTAATCTGCCATAGGCCCCTATATACCGCCTCCTCATGCTGCTGCCAGGTCCAGAGTCTGTCATGGGTCCCTGTACGGCCTCCCATTGCTGCTGTCTCCATCGCCACACTCTGCCATGTGCCACTTTCAGGTCTCCTCACACACTGCTGGTGTGTTGAATTTTTTGACATAGGGTGCTGGCAGATTATGGGCCTCCTATAGCTGCTGCCAGGCCCCTAATCTGCCATAGGCCCCTATATACCGCTTCCTCATGCTGCTGCCAGGTCCAGAGTCTCTCATGCCATGTGCCACTTTCAGGTCTCCTCACACTGCTGGTGTGTAGAATTTTTTTGACATAGGGTGCTGGCAGATTATGGGCCTCCTATAGCTGCTGCCAGGCCCCTAATCTGCCATAGGCCCCTATATACCGCCTCCTCATGCTGCTGCCAGGTCCAGAGTCTGTCATGGGTCCCTGTACGGCCTCCCATTGCTGCTGTCTCCATCGCCACACTCTGCCATGTGCCACTTTCAGGTCTCCTCACACACTGCTGGTGTGTTGAATTTTTTGACATAGGGTGCTGGCAGATTAAGGGCCTCCCATAGCTGCTGCCAGGCCCCTAATCTGCCATAGGCCCCTATATACCGCCTCCTCATGCTGCTGCCAGGTCCAGAGTCTGTCATGGGTCCCTGTACGGCCTCCCATTGCTGCTGTCTCCATCGCCACACTCTGCCATGTGCCACTTTCAGGTCTCCTCACACTGCTGGTGTGTTGAATTTTTTGACATAGGGTGCTGGCAGATTATGGGCCTCCTATAGCTGCTGCCAGGCCCCTAATCTGCCATGGGCCCCTATATACCGCCTCCTCATGCTGCTGCCAGGTCCAGAGTCTGTCATGGGTCCCTGTACGGCCTCCCATTGCTGCTGTCTCCATCGCCACACTCTGCCATGTGCCACTTTCAGGTCTCCTCACACACTGCTGGTGTGTAGAATTTTTTGACATAGGGTGCTGGCAGATTAAGGGCCTCCCATAGCTGCTGCCAGGCCCCTAATCTGCCATAGGCCCCTATATACCGCCTCCTCATGCTGCTGCCAGGTCCAGAGTCTGTCATGGGTCCCTGTACGGCCTCCCATTGCTGCTGTCTCCATCGCCACACTCTGCCATGTGCCACTTTCAGGTCTCCTCACACACTGCTGGTGTGTTGAATTTTTTGACATAGGGTGCTGGCAGATTATGGGCCTCCTATAGCTGCTGCCAGGCCCCTAATCTGCCATAGGCCCCTATATACCGCTTCCTCATGCTGCTGCCAGGTCCAGAGTCTCTCATGCCATGTGCCACTTTCAGGTCTCCTCACACTGCTGGTGTGTAGAATTTTTTTGACATAGGGTGCTGGCAGATTATGGGCCTCCTATAGCTGCTGCCAGGCCCCTAATCTGCCATAGGCCCCTATATACCGCCTCCTCATGCTGCTGCCAGGTCCAGAGTCTGTCATGGGTCCCTGTACGGCCTCCCATTGCTGCTGTCTCCATCGCCACACTCTGCCATGTGCCACTTTCAGGTCTCCTCACACACTGCTGGTGTGTATAATTTTTTGACATAGGGTGCTGGCAGATTACGGGCCTCCCATAGCTGCTGCCAGGCCCCTAATCTGCCATGGGCCCCTATACCGACTCCTCATGCTGTGACGTTGCAACAAGGTGGAATTCAACCCTACATATGTTAGACCGCCTTTACGAACAGCAAAAGGCCATCACAGATTTCCTGATGTTAAAAGCGGATAAAGGTATTCCCTGTGTAACTTAGATGTCAGCCATTGGCAGCTCATGCGTGACACCTGCGCTTGCTCAGGCCCTTTGAGGAGGCCACGCTATTCGTGAGTCGGCAGGACTATGGGATGAACGACGTCATTCCTCTGTTGCACGTCCTGGAACAAATGCTGTTAACAATGGCTGGTCAGGGTGCGGTAGACGTGGCGCACAGATCTCAACGCCACATGACCCCTGTGGGGGCAGGACAGGAAGAAGAGGAGGAGGTAGAGGAGGACATTGGTGCTCAGGAATTATTGAGTGAAATGGGTGGTTTTTCCACTCAGCGGACAGGAGTGGAGGAGCAGGAGCATCTGGTAGAGGAGGAGGAGGAGGAGGAGACAGAGGACCCAGACGCACCGTGGCAGTATGCTGTGGAGATGGAGGCAGGGAGTCCCTCGCATTCCTTGGCACAAATGGCCCATAGCATGCTCGGTTGCTTGCGTAGCGACAGCCGAATAATAACCATCAGACAGAGGGATGACTTTTGGCTGTCCACCTTGTTGGACCCTCGCTACCGTTCCAAAATGGTGGCCTTTTTCACACCTGCTGAGAGGGAGGCCAAAATAACGTACTATAAAAACCACCTATGTAGTCAGCTGGTCTCTGCCTGTCTGCGCCAACGTCCATCCTCAGACACTGTGGGCCCTGTGCGCTCGCGTTCCGCTGCCATAGCAGCAGGGGAGGGGTGGGGTGGTAGGAGCAGTGGCAGCTCCACCAGCAGCGGCTGCCTCAGTCTGCAGTCGATGATGAGTAGCTTTCTTCACCAGCGCAGTGAGGAAACTACTAACCAGCCGCAGCAGCAGCAGCAGCAGCAGCATCAGGTGGACCTGGAGCAGGACCTCAAACAACAGGCTTAGGCCTACTTGGACAGCACCCTGCCAACCGAGGTAGACAATCCCCTTGACTACTGGGCAACGAAACTTGACCTTTGGCCCCAACTAGCTGAATTTGCCCTTGAAAGGCTGTCATGCCCGGCCAGTAGCGTGACATCGGAGCGCGTGTTTAGTGCGGCAGGAGGTATTGCAACTCCGCGGAGGACACGACTGTCCACCCAAAGTGTGGAGAGACTGACGTTTGTGAAAATGAATCAGGCGTGGATTAGTCTGGATTTCAAACCACCAGTTCCTGACACAACTGACTAAATCCGCCATGAATCATGCCCCAAACATGTGCCACTTTCAGGTCTCCTCACACTGCTGGTGTGTTCCATTTTTTGTCATAGGGTGCTGGCAGATTACGGGCCTCCCATAGCTGCTGCCAGGCCCCTAATCTGCCATGGGCCCCTATACCGCCTCCTCATGCTGCTGCCAAGTCCAGAGTCTCTCATGGGTCCCTGTACAGCCTCCCATTGCTGCTGTCTCCATCGCCACACTCTGCCATGTGCCACTTTCAGGTCTCCTCACACTGCTGGTGTATTCCATTTTTTGTCATAGGGTGCTGGCAGATTACGGGCCTCCCATAGCTGCTGCCAGGCCCCTAATCTGCCATGGGCCCCTATACCGCCTCCTCATGCTGCTGCCAGGTCCAGAGTGTGTCATGGGTCCCTGTACGGCCTCCCATTGCTGCTGTCTCCATCGCCACACTCTGCCATGTGCCACTTTCAGGTCTCCTCACACTGCTGGTGGGTTCCATTTTTTGTCATAGGGTGCTGGCAGATTACGGGCCTCCCATAGCTGCTGCCAGGCCCCTAATCTGCCATGGGCCCCCGTACTGACTCCTCATGCTGCTGCCAGGCCCGTAATCTGTCATGGGCCCCTGTTGTCGCTTGTTGGCATATTCCGCTCGTTCAGATGCTCCTTCTCCTGCTACTCCTCTTCACGGATTCCGTCAGCAGTCTTTCTTGGAATCCGTTTCCAAGAGACAACAGTTTGCGAGCACGCACCAGACGGTGCAGAAACTGAACGTCCTCCTGTCCAAGTTGCTGCTGCCAGGCTTGTAATCTGTCATGCGCCCCTGTACCGCCTCCTCATGCTGCTGCCAGGTCCAGAGTGTGTCATGGGCCCCCGTACCGACTCCAAATGCTGCTGCCAGGCCCGTAATCTGTCATGGGCCCCTGTACCGCCTCCCCATGCTGCTGCCAGGTCCAGATTGTGTCATGGGTCCCTGTACGGCCTCCCATTGCTGCTGCCAGGCCTGTAATCTGCCATGGGCCCCCCTACCGACTCCTCATGCTGCTGCCAGGCCCGTAATCTGCCATGGGCCCCTGTACCGCCTCCTCATGCTGCTGCCAGGTCCAGAGTGTGTCATGGGTCCCTGTACGGCCTCCCATTGCTGCTGTCTCTATCGCCACACTCTGCCATGTGCCACTTTCAGGTCTCCTCACACTGCTGGTGGTTTCCATTTTTGTCATAGGGTGCTGCATGGCCTCCCATTGCTGCTGCCTCCACCGCCACACTGTGGCTCCACACTCTGGTTTTGGCCCCGTGACTGGCCAAATGAGTGAAGTGTGCGGTGATTCTAAGATCGACGGCACTCATCTGCATGTCATACTGCCTGACAGTATTATTTCTCTTCCCCAGCAGACTCCAAGGGCATTTAAATTAAAGGTACAGTGTTCAGCACTAATATTAAGTCTCTCTGAAGCCTAGAAACACCCTTTTTTAAGTTAAATTCACAGCGAATATATTCGACTCGAATCGAATTTTTTCTACGAATTCGCCGAATCAGTCGAATCGAATTTTTGAATACTTCGCTCATCTCTATATATAATGATTAAATATATAATAGAATGTATATAATGATACAATGTATAATATAATGTATATAATGATACAATGTATAATAGGATGTATGTAATGATACAATGTATAATAGGATGTATATAATGATACAATGTATAATGGAATGTATATAATGATTAAATATATAATAGAATGTATATAATAATACAATGTATAATAGGATGTATATAATGATACAATGTATAATATAATGTATATAATGATACAATGTATAATAGGATGTATATAATGATACAATGTATAATAGAATGTATATAACGATACAATGTATAATGGAATGTATATAATGATACAATGTATAATATGATGTATATAATGATACATTGTATAATAGGATGTATATAATGATACAATGTATAATAGGATGTATATAATGATACAATGTATAATGGAATGTATATAATGATAAATTGTATAATAAAATGTACATAATAATACAATGTATAATAGGATGTATATAATGATAAATTGTATAATAAAATGTATATAATAATACAATGTATAATAGGATGTCTATAATGATACAATGTATAATATAATGTATATAATGATACAATGTATAATAGGATACATATAATGATACAATGTGTAAAATTGTGTATATAATGATACAATGTATAATATAATGTATATAATGATACAATGTATAATAGAATGTATATAATAATACAATGTATAATAGAATGTATATAATGCTACGATGTATAATAGAATGTATATAATGACACGATGTATAATATAATGTATATAATGACACAATGTATAATATAATGTATATAATGATACAATGTATAATATAATGCATATAATGACACAATGTATAATATAATGTATATAATGATACAATGTGTAATAGGATGTATATAATGATACAATGTATAATGGAATGTATATAATGATACAATGTATAATGGATTGTATATAATAATACAAAGTATAATATAATGTATATAATGAAACAATGTATAATATATACATAATGATACAATATATTTCTCTCTTTCATTCAGAGAGAGAATACAAAGGGGTGGGCTTCATAGTGACTGATCAGTGATAGCCAATTAGAGGCTATCACAGCAATCATGTGACCCGGAATTGAGAGTTCCAGAACCCGGGGCTCTCAGTGACACCCCGGTCATTGTGCTGGGAGTGCGCCGTGCGGTGTGCTTCCGGCACAAAGACAGGTACACAAATTAGCGGCCCCACGGAACAAATCCCAGGTCTGGTCTGAGAGGTCACTAATTTGCATGCACTCGGCATCAGGGGGTTAAACCAACACTATGACACCAGCCATTGATTTAAAATGGGAAATTCTGCATTTGGCCTTTAGATGGCGCTAAGTATCCTAGGAATTCTCACCATCCAATAGACAAATGTGGTATTTTCCATGTGAAATGGATGGAAACCCTTCAAGCAGCTCAGCAAAGAGCCTCCTACCATTGGTCCCCCCATCCCATTCACACAGAAGGAATGGACTGTACCGGCACTTCTACCTGGGGGAGTTGTTGTTCCATTTATTAATAGACTCCTAAATGTCAGGAGACGATTATTTATTGTATTTATTATTAATACTTCCCTACTCGGCCAATTCTGACATTCCGACATGTAAAAGTCATTATTTGCTGGGAAATGACTGAGAGCCCCCAAATATTATATATAAGCAGAGACCCTGGAGAGGAACATGGTTGCTGGTACAATATTTGTCGCTCCGTATTTCTGCAGATTTTTTTAATGCACAATTTTTAGAAAAGAAACTTTACCTCATGTTAGTGCAGAAAACACAATATAATACCGTTTTTGGGGGTAAAAGATGATGTTATGCCGAGTAAATAGATACCTAACATGTCATGCTTTACAATTACAAATGCCAGTGGAACGGCGCCAAACTACGGGGCCTAAATACCCCCCATAGGTGTCACTCAGGTTACCAGTGTAGAGTTACACAGGAGGTCTGATGCCGGAATTATCGCTCTCACTCTGACATTTCCAGCCATACCTGTGTGGAGACACGTGTGGTGAGAACATCGTTTACAATGCGTGGTGGACTTCGGTATGTGTTAGCCTTTGTGTGCAAACACGGGGGGGGGGGGGTGCTTTCATTTTTTATTTAACTTTTTTTCTATTTTTGCACTGTCCCAATTTATTTATTACTTTTATTGCTATCAGACAGGTTCTCTTTACTGAGACATCTGGGGTCTATTGGACCCCAGATCTCAATCTGACCATAAAAACATCCGATCAAACCAAGATCAGTTCATTCTGATGCTTTCACAAGCTGGAAATGGCTTGTTTACATCTGAGTGACTCTGGAAGTGACACAATCCTCGTTGCTTCTACATCCACGGGGGTTCCTTTATCCAGATCACATCTCACCTCCTCATAGATTGTTAATAGGTTGGTCTGACAAGAACGATCTTTTCCTATAAATCCATGCTGGGTACTACTAATGATACTATGTTCATCAGCAAATTCTTGGGTATGGTCCCTTATCATCCCTCCAATAGTTTACAAACTACTGATGTTAGGCTGACTGGCTTGGAGCTTCCAGATATGTATCTCGGTCCTTTCTGGAATACTGGAACCACGTTAGATTTTCACCAATCTGCTGCCACCATTCCGGTCAGTAAGCTTTCCTAAAGATGAGGAATGACTGTCTATCAATGACCTGGCTACATTCTTTGAGGACTCTCAGGTGCAAGCCATCTGGTCCCGGTGATTCATTCAAATTTAGTTTTTTTTAGACCTTCTAGTCTTTTGTAAGGGACCAATACACTGACCACTGATATAGGGGGGTCCTTCTCCCATTGGTCACCAATGTAAGGGTCCACTACACTGACCACTGATAAAAGGGAATCCTTCTCCAATTGGTAACAAAATGTAAGGGACCAATACACTGACCAGTGATAAAAGGGAATTCTCCAATTGGTCACAAAATGTAAAGGACCACTACTCTGACCACGGATAAAAGGGGAATCCTTCTCCAATTGGTCACAAAATTTAAGGGGCCACTACATTGACCACGGATAAAAGGGAATCTTCCAATTGGTCACAAAATTTAAGGGACCACTACACTGACCACTGATATAAGGGGGTCCTTCTCCCATTGGTCACCAATGTAAGGGACCATTACACTGACCACTGATATAAGGGGGTCCTTCTCCCATTGGTCACCAATGTAAGGGACCGCTACACGGACCACTGATATAAGGGGGTCCTTCTCCCATTGGTCACCAATGTAAGGGACCGCTACACTGACCACTGATATAAGGGGATCCTTCTCCCATTGGTCACCAATGTATGGGACCACTACACTGACCACTGATATAAGGGGGTCCTTCTCCCATTGGTCACCAATGTAAGGGACAAATACAATGACCACTTGGGATGAGCTCTGGGTTTAGTTGTCGGAGAGTAGGGATGAGACGACAGTACAAACCAAACTTTGCCTGTTCCGGTCCCGTGTTTTGCAGGAGCCGATCATCACATATAGAAGAGACATTTCTACCACTTCTATATATAACAGCTTCCCGCTGTCACTGGTGCCTGAGGAAGACATGGATGGGTACAGCGGCCACACCCCCAGGAATCAGTGATGTCATTGGGAATCCCTGCCATGTAAGGAAGGGGGCGGGGAAAGCAGTGACATCACTGACCAAATATGGTCACATTTGGGTAATAAGGTCCCACCATCCCTGTCCCTTCACTTATGTAGATGATGACAGTTTAGGGAGCTGTCATTGGGCTGGTGCTATTGTCGGGTACTATATACCCCATACTCATTCACATGGGGGATGGTATATGGGGGTCCCTTGTTATTAAAGGGGGGTTCCAGAATCCAATATGACCCCCACTCACAGATCCCCACAGCCACCAACCAAGGTGACAAGGTGCTATGCCTGGGGGAATCCCCCCTGGTAAGGTGACCCCCATGTTGTGGACATGTGGCCTGGTATGGATCAGGAGGGGGGACACACTACAGCCCCCCTCTGCACTCTGTATGGTGGGCTGTATATGATATACTGCTGACCCCGGCACTCTGCGCCGTTATTGAAGGGTGTGAGGTGTCACCGAGGAGCAATGTTCTATATTGAAGTTTGCCGTCATTGCACCGACACACACAATAGTTTTTGTTCAATAAATGTTTTATTATAATTTTACATTTAACAAGATTGAAGCATAAAAATCAGGAAATAGTAAAGGAAGGAATCCGATTGGTCAGGAAGATCCCTTGTCTGGAATGTGGGGGCGGAGTCATTATTATTGGTGTACAATACAATACACAACGTGTTCCATTATTATAACAAAGTATTGTAGAAAAGATCCCAACATAGAAAATGGGGGAAAGGAGGAAATAAAGGCGGATATGAAGGGGAATCTGTGTACGGGGAACACCTTAACAATCACCACCATTTTATTCTCCAGGGCCTCTGATGTCACAGAATAGATGTTTGGGGGTTTATCTCATCTTCAGGACCAAAATCTGCATTTTCCCATGTGTGCAAAATCATGCAGAAACAGCTCTGGCAGTGAGAGGGTTAATGTGGGCTAGATGGGATCACTCTGCTGGGGTGACATTAGAGCTCCCCCTAGCTGCAGCCTGGTAATAACATTGCTGGGAGGTCTATTCATTTCTCTGCTCCATACTTCCCGTCTTTATAGAAACGTCTCCTGACATTTGGGGGTCTATTCATCGAATGTTTGTATAGCAATTCCCTCAGTGGGAGTTCATGTCCATTCCTCCTGTGTGAATGGGGGAACCAATGTTATTAGGATCACATCTGAACTGCTGGAATGTCTTCCATTGATGGAAAATACATTGAAAACTTCTCCTGCCATCAATGGCCAACCTGGTCCCACACTTCATCCATGTCTTTGGGGACCTCTGATCTCTTTATGAACTGTTTCTTCCATGATGAAGATCAGCCATGGAGTATATCTTAGGTGTATATCAGGGTGTGCTTCTTCCCCACATGAGAGCTGGGATGTCCACCAACATTCATCTAGAAGACATTTCCCGCACTCAAGGCACTAATATACCTCCAGGGTTGTGTGGGGCCCCTGATATACAGGAAGGCAGGACTTCAGTGAGGAAAATTTCCCTCACTCAGGACAGGAAAGTGGCTTCTCCCTCGTGTGTGATCTCTGATGTCTGGAAAGATTCGACTTATCTGAAAAACATTTCCCACACTCAGAACAAGAATATGGCTTCTCCCCCGTGTGAGATCTCTGATGTGTGTAAAGACTGGCCTTTTGTGAAAAACATTTCCCACACTCAGGACAAGAATATAGCTTCTCCCCTGTGTGAGATCTCTGATGTGTATGAAGAATGGACTGCCGTGCAAAACATTTTCCACACTCAAGACAGGAATATGGCTTCTCCTCCGTATGAGATCTCTGATGACTGTAAAGATAGGACTTGTCTGAAAAACATTTCCTGCACTCTGGACAGGAATACGGCTTCTCACCTGTGTGAGATCTCTGATGACTGTAAAGATAGGACTTGTCTGAAAAACATTTCCTGCACTCTGAACAGGAATACGGCTTCTCCCCTGTGTGAGATCTCTGATGTCTGTAAAGACAGGACTTCACTGAAAAACATTTCCCGCACTCAGGACAGGAATATGGCTTCTCCCCCGTGTGACATCTTTGATGTCTGTAAAGATCGGACTTCTCTGAAAAACATTTCCCGCACTCAGGACAGGAATATGGCTTCTCCCCTGTGTGATATCTTTGATGTTTGTAAAGATTGGACTTCACTGAAAAACATTTCCCGCACTCAGGACAGGAATACGGCTTCTCCCCTGTGTGAGATCTTTCATGCACATTAAGCTCTGATTTACGCCAGAAACCCTTCCCACACTCAGGACAGGAATACGGCTTCTCCCCCGTGTGAGATCTCTGATGCCTATGAAGTTTGGACTTGTCTGAAAAAATTTTCCTGCACTCAGGACAGGAATACAGCTTCTTCCCTGTGTGAGATCTTTCATGCACATTAAGCTCTGATTTATGCCGGAAACCCTTCCCACACTCAGAACAGAAAAATAGATTCTCCGCCGTGTGAGATCTCTGATGTGTGTAAAGATTGGACTTCATTGAAAAACATTTCCCGCACTCAGGACAGGAATACGGCTTCTCCCCTGTGTGAGATCTCTGATGTGTGTAAAGATTGGACTTCACTGAAAAACATTTCCCACACTCAGGACAGGAATACGGCTTCTCTCCTGTGTGACATCTTTTATGCCTATTAAGTTGGGATTTATAATGGAAACATTTCCCGCACTCAGTACAGGAGAAGCTCTTCCCTGTTGGAAGGCCGGCCCGGTCCCGCACAGTCTGAGATTCCTTAGGATACGAGGAATCCGATGGTCCATCTACACTGGGTGGTGCCGGATGGACATTGGAGGGAGCCGGGTTTTCTCCTGGACTATACTGTGTGATGTCCTCATCTTCTACTTTCCAGTCTGGAGACAAAGTGAGACAATCCTCGGAGGTTTTCCTCATCTCCCGGCCATGGACTAAAATACAAAGACAAAGAGGATTACTAGACAGGAGCTAATTGGTTCCCCCAAACCAGGACTCCGCCCACATCAGGCAGCTTGGTCTCTGAGGAGCTTACAATTCCACCCTCAAGGGAACTAGGAAATGGCTCCTCTGATCTCCTACCAGGTCATTTCTTTATTCATGGACCTTAGTCAGAGAGTGAGGAAACAACCAGAACTGTCTTTTATAGGAGGGACAGTGATGAGGGGATTATAGGACGAGGGTCCCCACCCCCTCTATCACTCATCGCAATCTTCCCAACACAAGAAGTACTGCACTTCCTTATTTAGTCCATGATTTAGTCATGAAGAACAACGGGGCTGAGCCCCACCAGAGGTCAGAGAGTGAGGATGGGGGGAGAACAACCAAGATGAAGACTGGACTGATCCTGAAGACCACCATCATTGGGGTATTGACTCCTCCCTCATTATCACTTTCTGTTTAAGGGGCCAAAGTTGGAGGATGTTATCACATTATTATCACCATGTAAAAGTCTGTGCTCCAATCACATCATCCGATATAAAATGTCCAGCTGGGAGGAAATGGGGGGAACAAAAGAGAATCCATATTATGTGTATATATAGCAGTGGGGGGAGGGGGGAGAGCAGAAGTCAGGACTATGGAATGTACAACATAGAATATATAGTGCAGGGGTCAGGAGGATGTAATGTACAACATGGAGTAAATAGTGCAGGGGTCAGGAGTATGTAATGTACAACAGAGTATATAGTGCAGGGGTCAGGAGTATGTAATGTACAACATAGAGTATATAGTGCAGGGGTCAGGAGGATGTAATGTACAACATGGAGTATATAGTGCATGGGTCAGGAGTATGTAATGTACAACATAGAGTATATAGTGCAGGGGTCAGGAGTATGTAATGTACAACAGAGAGTATATAGTGCAGGGGTCAGGAGTATGTAATGTACAACATAGAGTATATAGTGCAGGGGTCAGGAGTATGTAATGTACAACATAGAGTATATAGTGCAGGGGTCAGGAGTATGTAATGTACAACATAGAGTATATAGTGCAGGGGTCAGGAGGATGTAATGTACAACATAGAGTATATAGTGCAGGGGTCAGGAGTATGTAATGTACAAGTTATATAGTATAAGGGTCAGGACTCACAGTATTAGTCTTCTGTTATCAGTGGAAGCTTAAATGTTTACTGTAGACAACATGAAGAGGTGAGATGGGATTTAACCATCAAGAAACAGGTTAGATTGGAGGTGAGAAAATCCTTGGACAGAGGGGTGGCGATGGACGTGGTATACATGGTCAAAGGGGTGGCCTTGGATCAGGTATACTTGGACAGAGGGGTGGTGGAGGACTTGGTATGCTTGGACAGAGGGGTGGCGGTGGACGTGGTATACTTGGACAGAGGGGTGGCGGTGGACGTGGTATACTTGGACAGAGGGGTGGCAGTGGACGTGGTATACTTGGACAGAGGGGTGGCGGTGGACGTGGTATACTTGGACAGAGGGGTGGCGGTGGACGTGGTATACTTGGACAGAGGGGTGGCGGTGGACGTGGTATACTTGGACAGAGGGGTGGCGGTGGACGTGGTACGCTTGGACAGAGGGGTGGCGGTGGACGTGGTACGCTTGGACAGAGGGGTGGCGGTGGATGTGGTATACTTGGACAGAGGGGTGACGGTGGACGTGGTATGCTTGGACAGAGGGGTGACGGTGGACGTGGTATACTTGGACAGAGGGGTGACTGTGGACGTGGTATACTTGGACAGAGGGGTGACTGTGGACATGGTATACTTGGACAGAGGGGTGGCGGTGGACTTGGTATACATTAGCACTATGTATACGGTCCTCCACTCTCTCTGATGGGAATACATTAGACCTTGTTTTCTCCCATCTTTGCACTCCCTACAACCTCACAAACACCCCCTTTCCTCTCTCTGATCACAATCTCATCACCTTCACAGTCTCCTCATCATCAAACACCTATCCCTCCAAGCAGCAAACAATTACCCGCAGAAACCTTCACAACTTGAACCCGGCTCCTTTCCACTCTGCAACTGACCAACTCTATGACAGAATCTCTCCCCTGTCCTGCCCTGACCTGGCCACTGCTGTCTACAACAGTTCACTTTCATCCACATTAGACTCACTTGGTCCTCTAACACCACTAAGCATCAGGCCCCGACCATTACATCCGTGGCAGACTGACCACACCAGACATCTTAAACAACATAGTTGTGCGTTGGAGCAATTGTGGTGTAAATCCAAATCCCAGCAAGCATTCACCCGATATAAATCTGCTTTCTTTACATACAATTCCTCCCTCCATGCTGCCAAACAAGACGACTTTTTCACTCTTATTAATACCTTGTCATCCAGTCCTCATCGTCTCTCCTCCACTTTTAACTCTCTACTTTCTCCACCTCCACCCAGTACCTCACTCACTGCTCATGAGATTGCAAATCATTTCAAAAACAAGATTGCGCAATTCGTAGGGGCATCGCCACTGCACAGACATCCATCCCACTTAGCATACCTTATACTAAACCTCCCTCAACACTTTCCTCTTCTGACCTCACTACTACCGAAGAGGTCACTAAGGTTTTCTCAGAAGCCCGTCTCACCACCTGCCCCCTGGATCCTGTCCCCTCACAACTACTACGGTCACCCTCTTCTTCCATCCTATGCTCCCTCACTCACATCTTCAATCTTTCCCTCTCTACTGGTGCCTTCCTCTCCCCTCTAAAGCATGCGCACATCATTCCCATACTTAACAAGCCCTCCCTGGACCCCACCAACCTGAACAACTTAAGACTCATCTCCCTGCTGCCATTTCCCTCTAAACTCCTAGAACGCTTAGTCTACAATGGCCTGAGCTTCCACCTCACCGACAACAAACTTCTTCACCCTTTACAGTCTGGCTTTCGCTCACTACACTCCACTGACACCGCCCTACTAAAACTCACTAATGATCTACTAACTGCTAAAACCAATGACCACTACTCCGTACTCATCCCAACCAATGACCACTACTCCGTACTCATCCCAACCAATGACCACTACTCTGTACTCATCCCAACCAATGGCCACTACTCTGTACTCATCCCAACCAACGGCCGCTGCTCCATACTCATCCCAACCAATGACCACTACTCCGTACTCATCCCAACCAATGGCCACTACTCCGCACCAATCCCAACCAATGACCACTACTCCGTACTCATCCCAACCAATGGCCACTACTCTGTACTCATCCCAACCAATGGCCTCTACTTCATACTCATCCCAACCAATGGCCACTACTCCGTACTCATCCCAACCAATGACCACTACTCCGTACTCATCCCAACCAATGGCTACTACTCCGTACTCATCCCAACCAATGGCCACTACTCCGTACTCATCCCAACCAATGGCCACTACTCTGTACTCTACCCAACCAATGGCCACTACTCCATACTCATCCGAACCAATGGCCACTACTCCGTACTCATCCCAACCAATGGCCACTACTCCGTACTCATCCCAACCAATGGCCACTACTCTGTACTCTACCCAACCAATGGCCACTACTCCATACTCATCCGAACCAATGGCCACTACTCCATACTCCTCCCAACCAATGGCCATTAGTCCATACTCCTACTACTTGACCTCTCTGCAGCTTTTGATATGGTTGACTATCCCCTCCTCCTCAAAAAACTCCACACTCTTGGCCTCAGAGACTCTGCTCTCTCCTGGTTTTCCTCCTACCTATCGCAGCGCTCCTTCAGCGTTACCTATAATGCCGCCTCTTCCTCTTCACTCTCTCTTTCTGTAGGGGTCCCTCAAGGTTCTGTCCTCGGACCCCTTCTCTTCTCCATCTACACCTCCTCCCTTAGTCATTTGATAAACTACCATGGCTTTAAGTACCATCTCTATGCTGATGACACACAAATCTATCTTTCTACTCCTCATCTCACCCCTTCAGTCTCCTCCTCACCTCACCCCCTCAGTCTCCTCCTCACCTCGCCCCTTCAGTCTCCTCTCGCATTACTAACCTACTAAGTTACATATTGGCATGGATGTCGCTCCACTTCCTCAAACTCAATCTTTCCAAAACTGAGCTCTTAGTATTCCCCCCAGCCCGTGCCCCCTCCCCCGACTTCTCCATCAAGATCAATATTACAACCATCAGTCCCTCCCCTCATGCCAGGGTACTAGGTGTAATCCTAGACTCCCATCTGTCCTTTCACCGCCAAATCCAATCGCTGTCCAAATCATGTAGACTTTAACTCCGCAACATCTCCAAGATACGCCCGTTCCTAACCTCAAAAACCATTAAGCAATTTTATTCACTCCCTTGTTATATCTCGCCTTGACTATTGTAACTCCCTCCTCATTGGCCGACCTCATCGCAGGCTATCCCCTCCTCAGTCTATCATGAATG
Organism: Staurois parvus; assembly: GCF_062004578.1. Classification (NCBI taxonomy): domain Eukaryota; kingdom Metazoa; phylum Chordata; class Amphibia; order Anura; family Ranidae; genus Staurois; species Staurois parvus. Next base: position 5,357,707 of record NW_028317987.1, read on the forward strand.
CTGCTACCAGACTCATCCATCTTACTAACCGTTCTGTATCTGCCACCCCTCTCTGCCAATCTCTCCACTGGCTTCCACTCAGTGTCCTCCACCCCTCTCTGCCAATCCCTCCACTGGCCCCCACCCCTCTCTGCCAATCCCTCTACTGGCCTCTATTCAGTGTCCTCCACCCCTCTCTGCCAATCCCTCCACTGGCCTCCATTCAGTGTCCTCCACCCCTCTCTGTCAATCCCTCCACTGGCTTCCCATTGCCCAACGGATAAAATTCAAAACATTAACAATAACATATAAAGCCATTTATAACTCTGCCCCAAATTACATCACCAATCTTGTCTCTAACTATCACCCAAACCGTACTCTCCGCTCCTCGCAAGACCTCCTACTCTCTAGCTCCCTTGTCTCCTCCTCCCATGCTCATCTCCAGGACTTTTCCAGAGCTTTCCCCATCCTCTGGAACTCTCTACCCCAATTTATCAGACTATCACCTACTCTGCTCACTTTTAGGCAATCTCTGAAAACCAACTCTTAAGGGAAGCCTATCCTGCCCTCAGCTAATAATGGAATCTTCTACTCCTACCAGTCCATCCCCCACAGTTACTATCTTTTGTACTACTAGCCTCTTCCTCCTAGATTGTAAGCTCCAAGGATCAGGGCCCTCATTTTCCTCTTGTATTGAACTGTATTGTTGCTGTATTGTCTCCTGTCATATTGTAAAGCGCTAAGCAAACTGTTGGCATCATAAATCCTGTATAATATTAATAGTGCAGGGGTCAGGAGTATGTAATGTACAACATAGAGTATATAGTGCAGGGGTCAGGAGTATGTAATGTACAACATAGAATATATAGTGCAGGGGTCAGGAGTATGTAATGTACAACATAGAGTATATAGTGCAGGGGTCAGGACTCATAATCTTGGTATTCAGCAATCAGTGGTGGCCTAGATGTCCACATGAGACAAGTTGCAGAGGTCCCACACTGCTTCATCCCATCTCCTGAGACTGAATCCATTGTTTCTATGTGTTTATCAGATGATGGGGGATCTAGGTGGATCCTCCGTACTGCTCTCTCCTTTACAATAAAGTCTCCTCTTACCCGGTGATGTGAGGGGCGGCTGATTGTCCATCATGACGTCCTTGTAGAGATCCTTGTGTCCTTCTAAATACTCCCACTCCTCCATGGAGAAATAGACAGTGACACCCTGACACCTTATAGGAACCTGACACACACAATGATACAGTCACCATCCAGACACATCCCTTGTCTGTTACTGGAGAATGTCCCAGAATTCCCGGCACCGCTCACCTCTCCTGTCAGCTGCTCCATCATCTTCTTGGTGACTTCTAGAATCTTCTGCATGTTGTGTCTCTCAGGGTTTAGGGAGTCACATGGAGGCACTGTGATGGTCATATGATCACCTGACTTCAGAAGAGGAAATCTCTGTATTGAGGAACCAATAGGAATATCATGTTAGACTCCCAGAATCCTCCTCACCTCTCCGGTCAGGTCTGTGTGATGTCATGTGACCTCCCAGAATCCTCCTAACCTCTCCAGTTAGGTCTGTTTTATTAATGGAGATGAGAGTGATGTCATGTGACCTCCCAGAATCCTCCTCACCTCTCCGGTCAGGTCTGTGTGATGTCATGTGACCTCCCAGAATCCTCCTCACCTCTCCGGTCAGGGCTGTTTCATTAATAGATATAGGAGTAATGTCATGTGACCTCCCAGAATCCTCCTCACCTCTCCGGTCAGGTCTGTGTTTTATTAATAGAGATAAGAGTGATGTAATGTGACCTCCCAGAATCCTCCTCACCTCTCCGGTCAGGTCTGTGTTTTATTAATAGAGATAAGAGTGATGTCATGTGACCTCCCAGAATCCTCCTCACCTCTCCGGTCAGGTCTGTGTTTTATTAATGGAGATGAGAGTGATGTCATGTGACCTCCCAGAATCCTCCTCACCTCTCCGGTCAGCAGGTAGATGATCTCCAGGGTGAGGTTTAGTATCTTCTCAGTCATGTGACTCCGGTCCTCCTCCATCCTCATTGGTGCCATCATGTGATCTATACAGGTCTCCTTGTAGACGGATAACTTTGGGAAATGAAAGTAAGAATGATTTGGATGGTATTGGTCACACAATAATAGGATGTGGATGTGAGGGGGGAATAGGAGGGTTGATGGACATGTAAGGACTACTCCCCCCATGGGAACACATTTAGTTTGGACTGTTTAGTGTTTGTTACATCTTGAAGGACCTGGAACCCTCTTGGTCTGTCGGATCAGAAGTTCCCTTTTCTCTGTTGGGTTTGTTTTGTTTCTGGTTTGCAGCTGAATCAGGACTCCTCTAAGAACAAGTGCTCACTGAGTGAAGGAATGTCCTTCTCTATGTTACTTGATATTCCAGAACATATCACATGACCAGTGAGACAATAAGATGGTTAAGATTGCCAGTTCTGTACGGTCGGAAAAAAAAGTACAGGTGTGGGGGGGGGGCACCACAGACCCAGAGACCTCCCCTCCCTCCGAGTCCCCTGAGCCCTTCAGCCCCCTATTCCCCCAAAGCCCTGCAGCCTGACTACCCCTAAAAGGTCCCAGATTCCCCCTTCAGGGGCCCTAAAGTCTTTCAGCTTTACTAAACCCTCACAGCCCCTCAGCTCCTCTACTTCCCTCAGACCCCTCAGTATTTCCCTCCCTCTGACACCAATGATGGAACATATTCTTCATGGCCGGCTGGGGAATGTTTCCTTCCTCCTGCCCAGCAATGTAAGGGGCTCTATGCTCCATACTCCTGACCCCGGCACTCCATCATTGTGTTGGCTGCATAGTGTAATGATTGCCCATTGGCTGCCTGTGTAGTGTCATCATTGCCCTTTGTAGGCCATGTATGGTCAGGATGGTCCTTGTCTTGTCTATTTATTGTCAGTGCTGTTTGTTTAGAGGACCATATTACTAGAATTTATCTCCACAATGAGGAGAATGTTCCGGCCCCGGAAGTGGGGGAATGTTCTGCCCCTGAAGGGGTTCATCTGGGTTCCCACACTATATATGTGTGTATCATCATCTGCTGGAGATAAAAGACGTCACAGTGACTATGGAGGAAGAGGACGGACATGACTATGGAGGAAGAGGATGGATGTGACTATGGAGGAAGAGGACGGACGTGACTATGGAGGAAGAGGACGGACGTGACTATGGAGGAAGAGGACGGACGTGACTATGGAGGAAGAGGACGGACGTGACTATGGAGGAAGAGGACGGACGTGACTATGGAGGAAGAGGACGGACGTGACTATGGAGGAAGAGGACGGACATGATGGGGAGTTACTGGGTGTAAATAGGAAATAACAACTTACTACCTCCTCTGCTGCCACGTCCACAAATGTCTCCGATCTGCTTCCTCCCAACTCACCTCTCGGAATGTCCTGCCTGTACCTGACATCACTTCCTGTCTGTACCTGACATCACTTCCTGTCTGTATTCCATGGAGACTTCCTGTCTGGGGAGAAATGAGATCACCATCTTGTGGATTTCATAGGAACTGCAGCCCCAAGAAACGTCCCCTAATAACCATTCCTGCATTGTATCTACCTTACAGAGATACCAGGGAAGATCAAAAAGAACTAAAAAAAGTAAGAAACAATAAACCTAACTCTTATGCAACCAACTGTTTATATAATATATTTTACTACAGATAGAAAAGTCTTAAAGACACAGAACACAAGATAAAAACAAAATACATAATAAAACAGAGACCTCCAATACAGATCTTTTTGGGTAAAAAAAATGCAAAAATTCATCCTAAAGTATAAAAATATCTATCAATCCACTCATAATGAAGATGTTAGACATAAATGACAAGGATGTAATGGTCACCGAGGAATGGTGGTGGAGATCTCTCAAAGTAAGAACACTTCCTTGAATGGTTCTATAAATAAAGAATGAATCCTGGAGGGAATAAAGCTGTAAAGCAATAAATAATATATAAACTGGGCCATCCACTTCATCCATAAAGACATTGTGATTGAAGATCTTCTAGATCACATAGAAGGAGGACTCATCCATGATTTCATACATTTGTTTGGAAGGATAGAACAATCCTCAGAAGGGAACATGTAGGATGACAGGAAAGGCTCCTGACTGGTGAGATCCTCCAAACATAATGATGACATCCATGAACTGGAGCGAGCTCGTTGGGGTGATAAAGCCAATCTGGAAACACTGTGTAGACGTTCTCCAAGAACTCAGCACACTCCAGGTGTGGAGAAAGTCTCCAGGTGGGTTTAGCCTGTCATTTATCATAGGTAGACATGTCCACACATGGACTTCCACAGGGACCCCCAGACTACATATAGAACTTGGAGGTACCTGTAACATGGAACAGGATTTGGTGTTGCTGGAAGACTGGTCAGATCAGTGGAGCTAATTGTAGATTTAGTCCTGTAGAACATCTGGTATATGGATACAAAGCCCCCCAGCTGGGAGTAAAGGGTGGAAATGGCTGGTGACCCCCAGATTTGGGCAATGATGTCATCACTATAAATGGATAAAACCCGCGCTATGTGTAACAACTCCAAACCTACAAAAACCTTCTAGCGGACTGCTGCTGTAACAAAGGGAAGGATTCCCTGTCATCTAGAAGAGCATTATGTGTCACAGCGCTGTCCTATTGTGTGTGCACAGAAATCATCACAAATACACTACAAATATGTGGAGACATTCAGAGATAAAGAGCTCGGGGCTCCAAATCCTATTCTCTGCACATCCACTGCTTCCACTTTACACCCACTTCATTGGTCTTATGGGGTTTATCAATAAATGAAGGAAACTGAACCGTGTGCAAATCCATCCACAACATAAAGTGCTTTGTGCTCAAGATGCTGCTCCCTGCAGATCCACTGCTTCCACTTTACACCCACTTCATTCATCTCATCAGATTTGCTGCTATAGGAAATCATTTAAAATGATCGTAAAAACAATTCTGCAGCTAATTGGCCACTAGGATTACTTTTACATGAAAGCCGACCACCAGCTAATAAACCAGCACTAGAATGATGCCTGTAGCTGCAAGCATCCTCCCGGTATAACCACTCCAAGTCCAGCGACGTTCCAGTACATTGCTGGTCTATGTTGGACATATATGTACCAGCAGAGAACACGGACATACGATGAATCGGGTCTGCGGACCAATATGACTGCAATTCATTCTGTTCTGTAATGTCCATGTTGGGGGTTCGGCCCAAAAATGTTTTAATTTCATAAACGGTGATAGAGTTCCATGTGAATTGTGTGACAAGAGCTGAATTTGGGTGTCGCCATGTATTGTGGTGTATAAATTGCCTTGGCCCACAATTGGTACAAATCTTCTGTGAAGAACAGTGGAGGGGCTGAACACTAGTGCTGGCAGTGACCGGGCCGATCCGGCTAACACTGAGTATTGGGGACACTATACAAAGCCGGCACTAGTATAGTTCTGTTCATGATCAATATATTGATCCGTACAAACACTATACTAGTAATGGCGGTGATCAGCGACCTATAGCGTGAGTGCGACAGTGTGCGGCCAATCTAACGCCAGCTGACCCTGGCTGGGAGGGGCTTACTGACCCTGACACTATGTGATGTCACTAGTGGCAGGAATATAGAGATCAGTGAAACATTCTATATACTGACACTGTACTAATGGCACTGGCTGGGTGACGGGGACATCAAAGGGTTAAATGTGCTAATCTAACGTGTGTGTACAATGTAGTGGTGCTTTTACTCGGTGCCGTGTTCTCTCTTCTCTCCCTGGACTGACCAGGGGGGGTATTGGGGGGCGCAGGCGCATTGACACCACAAAACAGGAAGTGATGCAGATTACACCACTTTGCCAAGAGCTGCTGCTCGCCCACAAAATGCAGGTAAGTGGTTGGCAAGTAGTTAAAAAAAATAAAAAATAAATAAATTTTAAAACAAAATTCTCAATATGGTATTTAACTTTTTTTTTAAATACTTGTATCAGAATAGTAGGATGTTACCATAGTAACCATTGTACTACTGTGGGGGGGAGGGGGGTGATCAGGGATTGTTTTTCCACACTTTTCTTTGCAGGAGAAATAATGGTCATTTCTCCTGCAATGCAAAGCTTGATGTCAGAACCGAACTCATTCATCAACTGTCATCAGTGAGTTAGATTTTTGACAGCTCAAGATAGTGATCTGTGATTGGCTGGAGCTGGTCACATGGTACAGGGCCCTGGTATTTGGCCCCATGTATCATGTGACAGCTGTGGGCCAATCACAGCTCACTAGGAGGAGAAGCAGAGCTGTTATTAATGAGATTGATTCATAACAACTGCTTACATTGGGATCACCTAGAGATCACATGATCACCGGGTCACAATCACTGGGATCTTCATTCCGCTGTATCCACCAGACACAGCAGTCGGGGGTGGGGGAGCGCTGTGTTCCGGCTCGGGTGTGCGACGCTCCTCCTGTATTGGTTCAGCCAGAGTGACGTACAAGTACATTGCTTTGCCTGTAGCTGCCGCCTGGCCACAGTACATTGCGGGTGGGAAGCGGGTAATCTAGGACTAAGGATTCCAAGCTCACTCCTTGGGCCATGATATCATCCAGGCAAGAAATGTAAGTTCTGTGTTCCAATTATGAGGTGACAACAGCATAGAGTGCTTTCAGGATAATGGACAAAGGTAGACAAGCATTGCATGCTGTTGTTGTGTGAAGCAAGTCTGCCTCCTTTTTTATTACAGATAATACATTTTGTTTGGCTTTTTCTACATTGTTCCCCAATCCTGACATTCGTGGCCTCCTGGGCTGGATGTGCCGCTGGATCCCGGCCCTGGAGCAAGCCCTGGAGGTGGAACCAGACAAGGACCAGCCCAGCCTTGGAGCCTATTTCAGGCAGCAATTTTAGTTTAGTTACAATTTTTAAGATGTTTTATAGTTTTCTATTGATTGTTGGTAATAAATGTTCTATTTCTCTTGGACAGTGCACTGTGTTGTGTCTTCTTCAGCCTTTGCAGGTCGGCAATCTTCTTCATTGCAGTTGGAGCTGATCTGCATGTCCCTAAAGCATTGCAGGACTCTGCTAGCTCCAGCTGCACTGGACAATCTTGCTTACCTGGAATTTCTGGTAATGTCCAAACGAAGTGTTTTCTGGCAAGTCCAGCTTTAGGACTGTAGCAGATAGGATTGCATGTTTCCGAGAGGTAAACCAGCTCCTTCAATCCTAAGCTGGGATACATAAAGATTGAAGTTGTCTGCTTGCTGTCTGCAGCTACTCCCAATCTTGGTTTGCTTCCTCTTGTGAAATGCTGCAACAGTTTACACAGAACACTCCATTCACGTTACATTGTTCACGTTTGGAGTAGCTCTTCATTCCATCCAGGGACTTCTACATAGCTTGGTGGGGTGGAGTTGTGCAGACTGCCAAAAGGGGGGTGCAGCCAAGTAGACCATGTGTGGGGGGATCCTGTGGCCCAACTCTGTCAAGATGTCTCCCATCACCTCATCTCTAGTTGGGATTGGCATTACACAGAAGTCACATGACTTGAAAGCTGCTCTTGGAAGGACTATCAGTTATGGATGAGACCAGTTACATGCAATGTCCCCCAGAAAAGAAGGGGCCCTAATGGGCAAATTGTCTATCTGCTCCACACATACCACTTGGATCCAACTTGTTGCTCATTCACATGTCAGTGTTTTGACAACAGGAGGTGGGGAGGGAATGAAGTGAGGAACAAGTGTCCACTGGGCACATAAATTCCATAGGCACATACGTCTAGAATCAGGCAGATAAAGATCCTATGTATCCCAACCAATCTCAGGACAAGATGTTACACGGGGTGTAAAGCAAACTTAGTCTGGGTCCAGTTAGTCCAGCATAATGATAGTCCAAACAACAGAAGGCCTTCTTCTTATTCTCCCAACTTTTCTGTGTCTCTAGCATTCCTTGGCAGGCTTACTGTAAGTTGTGTCCTGGTGTCACGCCTGGTGTCCTGGATATTACACACTTCTTGTATAGTGTGTGTCAATGAAGTAGCACAGGGAACATATTTGGACAGCAGTGTCAGTCTCTGGGGGGGTGAGTGTTCCATGCAGGAGTCTTGGCCAAAATCAGCACCCCAAAAAGACAAAAGCTAGCCGACACTTAGAGAACAAGCTGCAATATTGTGTGTTCCCATATTGGGGAACGTTAGCCTTGCCCACAGAGTCCACTGATAATTCTAAGCTCCCTTGGGACAGCCAAATGGTTAGCAGATAATGGCCAACCGCTACATGTGCCAGAGAACTTGTGTGATGGGGAACAGAGAAAACTATTTGCAGGACAGACCACCAGGTGAAAGCAGCAGAAAGGCCAAAGAGTCTAACCACCAATGCCTCTGGAAGGGTCACCTTTTAGTTTTCTTTCTGAAGTGCTGCTTTTTTAGTGTTCGCTATTTGGAATTATTGGTAGCCATACTCAGAAAAGGTATTTAAAGTGCCGCGCTCCTATTAAAGTGCATATATATCTCTATATCCAATCTGTACTCATTAAACTCAATCAATAACTACATAAATCAAGTATAAATCATAAAAATAATAATGATATGTGATAATCCATAAATTAATCAATACGATTAAATAATTACCAGTGAATAACCAATACACACATACACAACCTAAATGTGTGTAATGAAAAATGAGTGAATATTTAAAATTTAAATATACATATAATTAGTGCCACTCTAATTATATACAATCAATCCAACAATAATTGTGCAAATATACACTCCCATGTGCACGTGCATAGGTGTAATAAATAAATAAATAAAAAAGTCTTTGTAAAAAAGTGCCAAAGTGAAGGTGATTCCTTGTTGCCTCTCGCCAGGTGCCTTATGGTCTCCCTATGCGCTCACCTTTATGTTTGCCTGAATGATTTCAGGCAAATACGCTTTTTGATCCTTCCAGGATCGATGGATTAAAGCTCTGTATTGTAGATGTGCCAAGGTATGGATGTAGGTACTCCTGTACTCTCCTCTTTCTCCTTTTTCCACTACTCATACACCGATTATTAGACCAGCTCTATCTCCTTATTCCCCTCCAGGGGTCGCCTCCTTCTCATTTCCTCCTCTCACCCATATGGATTTAGGGGGTCAGATGTGGAGAAAATAAAACAAACGATGGTGCCTTATCCTTTTAAATAATGGAAGTTTATTTCTGCCTGTAGCGGTATTACACAGCAATATACATATCCTTGATGGTACAGGGCGGCATAAATATCATATTCAAATCATGGGTGAGCAATCCTCTACCTCTGCTCTCCCTCCCTGCCTGCCTCTGTCTGCATAGGAATTGCCGAGCCTCACCGCTACCACGTCGTGACGTCAGAGCCCAGAGGGGAGGGGGTGTGAAAGTGGGGGTGTGGTCAAGGGGAGTGTGAGGAAGGTGCAGAAGAGGGATCCATGGGGAAGGAGGCATACTGGTCTTCGGGTGGGATTTCTTGAGGGGGCTGCTCCAGAGTGGGTAGTTCCAGAATTGGCACCTCCAAGGCTTGTTCCCCTGCTGCTTCCCGGGCACTTTCAGCAGGGAAACTCTGTGGCAACCTTGGCATTGGCCCCAAACAACTACTGCACAGGGGTTGGGAGCCTCTGGCTGAAGGTGCATTTTGTTCAGCCCCTGCTTGACATAAGGCCCAGATATCATGACTAAGGTCCTGCAATGCTGTAGTCTGCTCCCTGACCGCGGTGACAAGTCCAAGCAGGGCTTCATGTTGGAGCACCAGTAACCTTTCTATATTACTGGATGCATTAGAAAGCCTCCTTTGCTCCCATAATCTCTCCATGTTGAACACCAGCCTTTCCCCAAGCTTGAGAAGGCGGCTGGGTCCAGGTGGACGGGGTGCCGATCCAGCTGCATCCAATGTTGGCTGCAAGGAGAAACAAACAAAAATGAAAGAGTGTTTAACACACAGCACAAGGGTACAGTAGGACAGGGGGGCTCGTCTGACACCAAACACTAGATCATGTTCTTGTCCCACCCCTAGGACCAGGTATTGGTGAATGCCTTTCCCTGACACATTACACTGGATGAACATTTGACTGAAATGAATGGTTTGGCATCTTTACCCAGACTGATCCCTTCCTGCTGATTTGTCACATGCACATCACTCCCTCCAGCTCCTGACTAAGCAATGATCCAAAAAAAGTTACACATCACGTTGCCAAATCCTGCCCAGCCAGGAACGGAGTTATACTCTAAATGGGTGACTCATTAGGGAGAACATCTTTAGCATCTCTTACCGGATGTTCAGGCAACTCAGGTGGAGGTGACGGCATTTCACACAACTTTGGAGTGCCTGAACTTCCCTGCACCACAAACCAAAAACAATAAGCACGACATTTCCCAAATACACATGCAACATGCATTTGTACCTCCCCCACCCCATTACAGCAGTTCCCGTACCCCAACATCAGATGCAGATTCTTCTCCCACTCCAACAGCTGGGGCCTCCAGGGGCAAAAGATGATCTGCAAATAGAGTTCAAGATGATGATTAGCAACAGATACTAGTTAGGCTGTATGTATGATGTGACATTTGTGACCAAGGTTTGAGGGATTGCTCATTGGTATGTTCTTCACCCAAGTTTATCCAGAGAAATAGGACACTGGCAGCCATAGCCCAGGAGACTGGTAGGGAGTAGAAAGAGGCATGATAAGGCTCAGGAGCAGGGGCCACAAGAATGAGGGGCCCCCTTTCCTGCCAAACAAGGAGGCAGATGTGTTAGGATGGCTCCATTATGCCCATAAGCTACTGCAGCCATTTTGACCATGGGCTTCAAACATTAAAGCAAAATATATAACATTTGTTGTAAAGGCAACATTCCAAAAAGGATTCAATAGGTTATAGAAGGGTCACCCAGGGAAAAAAAGAGGTCGGATCAAATCTAAATGTTCCCCAAAATCAAATGCATGTAAATGCACCCAAAAGAATTGTTATATAACTGTTGATCTGAGGAGATCAAGAGCAATGCATCCAAAACTCCTTTAATCACTTTTAAACCGCAGGTCTCCTGCAAACTCAATGTGAAAAAGAAAATAATGAACTCATGTGGCAATCTCAGAATATCTGAAAACATTAAACAGCCTTTCCAGATGATTGGAAGCTGAGCTACAAAGGGCGGGACTACTCAATATTGAACCCTACGGACTAAGACTGGGATGCCATTCAAGTTCATGTGTGCGGAAAGGAAGTCATCCCAGCAGTGTTGGCAATATAGTGTATTTGTCAATGAACTATAGATTAGTCTTTATGATGCCTTTTGGGCTTTCCACCGAGATTCTCGGTGAATAAGTCTGGCAAAGGAATAGATCTTCCTGCTAGTCATGTGATGTGCCAAAACAAAGCAGTCTAATTATTGGCCCCAAGTTTACATAAGAGGCCCAAAGCATTAGTTAGGTTCTATTTTTTTTTGGGGGGGAGGAGCACTTTAAAATGATTTGCCCCTGGGGATTCCTTTTTCAAGAATTAGAAAAATGAAAATTTTGTGTAATTTTATTTGGATCTGGTTGGGTTTTTGGACTCCGGGAAAATGGCCCCAAGAATACTCAGTCTTGGTATGTATTTGATTTGGCCTCTACATTTTGAGCAATGGGAGAATGGTTGCCGTCACTTGGAACTTGACGACTGGGTGAGCAGCTACATTTCTTGATGTTGACCAAGTTTTCCTATGCTGAAGTCCCAGATCACATGATGAAACAAGTCAGGAGAGGGGCCCACTAGACATTACTGCCAGCAGGGTCAGCACGGCTTTTTTAACCACTTGCCTACCGGGCACTTAGACCCCCTTCCTGCCCCGGACAATTTTCACCTTTCAGCGCTGTCACACTTTGAATGACAATTGTGGTCATGCAACACTGTACCCATATGACATTTTTATCCTTTTTTTCACACAAATAGTGGTTGCTTCTGGTGGTATTTAATCTCTGATGGGTGTTTTGTTTTTTGTGCTATAAACAAAAAAAAGAGCTAAAAATTTTAAATCAAAAAATTTTTGTCCTTGTTTCTCTTTTTCAAACAGGTAATTTTTCTCCTTCACTGATGTGTGTTGATGAGGCTGCACTGATAGACAGCACTGATGGGCACTGATGGGGTGGCACAGATAGGCAGCACTGATGGACACTGATGAGGTGGCACTGATAGGCAGCACTGACTGGCAGCACTGCTGGGCTCTGATCATCAGGTCAATGTTCATCAGTGAGCTGGTGATCGGAGCCGATCCACCCTCTGCCAATTGTCGGTTATCTGCAGTACTTTCCTCACACTGTGACAGCATGAGGAAAGTGCAGCCGATAACCGGCAACTGCATTTACCGGTGATCTGCCGTGATCACGTGGTAAAAGGCCGCTGTGATTGGCCTTTTACCACATCATGTGATCAGCTGTGTCCATAGAACACAGCGACCCCTGAGATGGCTGGGTGTGCACCTCCAGGGACATGTGGGAGGGCGTGTTCTGGGAGGACGTCATAGGATGCCCTCCCTGGACTGTAGCCAAATGACAGCTACAGTGCGGGTGACAAGTGGTTAAACACTTCTCTGGAAATCTGCATCCTTAAGGGGCCAATAAACTCATTGAATGGAAATGTAAACAATCATGAGCTCTTCTGGGCTTTAATTTTAACAAGGATTTGGCTGGAGACCTGCGGCCTTAAAATGAGACTTACTGATTCCAAGTGAAGTGGAGGAATGTTGCCAGTTCTGCCACCCATAGTGGTGACCAAAGTGTGTTTGACCTTCCCTTTGTGTGGCTCAAACCTGAAGGTGAGCGGCACGATTGGGAGGTGATGGGTCCCTGTAGTGGATCATTTCCTGTATATTGAGCAGGCATGATATATGATGTCACTAAACACCAAACACATTGGATATTCTGGGACTGTCAGAGTTGAGCATGTTGACGTTGGTCAGATTACATGTATGTGTTTACATGCGTGGAATGTTTTTGTGTCTGGGAGAAGTTGTGAAGTTGCGAGGACGAGTCTGATTTGGAACGCTCGGGAGATGTCAGCTAGTTAGTGATGTTTGGAACTTTATTGCCCTCATCAGTTAGTTCCCCCATTTGGTTTGTTGGGGTTACCTGCTTTTCATGGTTCAGGGAAACTGGTCCCAGGACATTTGGCAGGGATTAGACACATTTCTGTGTGGTAACAGTTTTTCACACTGATTTCTCTAGGGGTTTGAGTGCAATACAGTGAGGAACCCCAAAGAAATCCAGCGTGTTGTGGAGATATATTTGTGTTCACACAGAGTTTAACATTGGTTTGTTCTGCATTCCTAAGAGGATGCTCATTGGCTCATCCTGAGTGATTATGATTGTTGTAGACAAGCACATTAATACATACCCAGATCTTCCTCCAGGCCTGGCTGCAGTGGGGGGAGCCGCTCCTCCTCCTCCTGCTGATGTTGTGCTGTGAATAGGACATTGACATGTGAGATGATTGATGTTCTAGCAGTCTGTTCAACATTATGGGGTGCATTCCCAGTGAGTGCTTACCAGGAGGGAACATCTCTTCATCAGCGTATGCGTGATCTGGCTTGTCCTCTGATGGGCTGGCTGGGGCTGCCCCTGCCTCGGGATTGGCTACAACACAAGACAAAATGAACAAATGTTAAATGTTAAAAAGATAACACAACTTTGAAGACACAATATGGACATGTGTAGTGTACTTACCACTGTGGCAATCATCAGTATCTCCATGAGCCTTCACCCCAAAAATCGTGTTGAGGCTAATGATTGGCAGAAGTGCCCGTTCTGCCTGAGACAGGTCCTGCAGATGGTCAGGGTCCACCCCATGCCTTGTAACATGTCCCTGCCCAGCCCACAGAGTCAGCTTCTCCTTTAATCTCCGCCTCAGATCACGCAAACGCTTCTTCACGTTGTTGAGGTTCCGGCGTAACATCCTGCCCACTGCATTTACGGCCACCGTTATTTCCTTCCACAGACGGTCCTTTGCAGCCTGACCACTGCGGGAGGGCCTGTGCCCCGAGATGCATTCAGCCCGTTCTACATAAGCAACCACCAGGGCCCAGGTCTCATCGTGGGAGAAGGGTGGAAACTTGGGCTTGGACCGGGACCTTCTGCCTGCCCTTGATGTCCCTTCTCCTGGGCTCAAAGGGGAGGCATCAGACCCAGGTGAGGTACTCAGCTCAGCTTCCGCCTCTTCTCTGAAGGAAGCCTGGCCCCTTCTGCCACCAGCTTGTGACCTTCTCATATCACAGCCAGACCTCCGGCCCTCCATGCCCCCCCTGGCCCTAGTGGACCCCTGGGCCCTAGTAGCCCCCCTGGCATCACGGCCAGTAGGGGGCCTAGTATCCCCCCTGGCACCATGACCCCCCCTGGAACCCTGGACTCTTTGCCTCCTTGGGGGTGCCATGGGAGGACAAGTGGGCAGTGAGTCTGACTAGGTGCTGTTTGCAGCAGAAGCAGCAGGTCCTAAGTGGTGGGATGTCCGTGTGTTAGTGTGAAAATCTGCAACAGAAAAAGGGACATAAGGGCAAGGGTCAGTTGTCTGGGCTCCAAAGACAGCACATGCCCTGGAGGAAGGGCCACACTTACCAAAAGAAACAACTGGCCCTCTTGGCCCAAGGGGGGGCAGATACGTCAAAATCCTGCAATGAGAAAAAAGACAAAAGGACAATAGGTGTCTGGCTCCAACTACAGCACATGCCCTGGCGGGGGCCACACTTACCAAGACAACTAAATGGCTCTCTTGGCCTGGGATGGAGGGGGGGCAAAGTATTCCAAAATCTGCAATGGGGAAAAGGACATAAGACCAAAGGTCAGGTCTATGGCCTCCAGGGAAAGCCCAGGGCCTGCTTGAGGGGGACCCCAAAGCCAAGTAAAAAATGCCAACACAACCAACGTGGGAGGTGATACATTAACAGGTCTAGAGGAAGAAATACTAGGTTTGGCCAGACAAACACCACATTAAGATAATTAGAATATGGACAGAGCCACAAAAAAATCAATCAACCAATCAATGTGCAAATTAATATGCAAATGTGAAAGAGCAGCTCACCTAACCCTTAACCAGGTGTGCATATAAATTAAAAAAAAGGCAGCGCTCCTTCTTACTAGATGACCACAGTGTTTAACCAATCATATGTTAAAATCAATAAGAATAAAATAAATAATCAAAAAATATTCAAAAAGTAAATTATCCCCAACAAAAATTGTCCTTATATGACTTTTTTAATAAACTCGGAGTTGTGAAAAAATTTTTTTTATAAAATGTCGGCCAGTGGCGTACCTTTCCAAACTGGACACTAGCTCAAGGTTGGCCACCTTGGCTGTGGGCTATCTCAGCAACAGCCCTCTTGGTGGCCTAAGCTGACAAGTTGTCACTGGGTCAAGAGATCTGTGTCAGGAGTTCCACACCACATTCAGGCATTGATGGATTATAAGGGAAATCACTGGTTTACTAACAGCCGGATGGTCAAATACCAGGCCATGCTGTGTGACAATCCTCAAATCCATTTAGAGACTAACACTCTGAACCCCGCCACCCTGCTCCCCACCTCAAAAGAACCCCTAATACACGACTGCCTCCAGGTAATGGATGAAGTCTATGCTAGACTTGAGACAGTCCCTTGGGAAAGCCAGATGTTGAATATTACATTGATAGCAGCAGTTTCGTAAAGGATGGACTCCGCTATGTCGGTTATTCAGTGGTCACACAGGAAACGGTGATTGAGGCAACAGCCCTACCACAGGGGACCTCTGCACAAAAAGTGGAATTAATTGCCCTGACCTGAGTGTTAGAACTAGCTGCAGGCCTAAGACTGAATGATTATGTGGGCTCTAAGTATGTCTTCCTGACTCTTCATGCTCATGGAGCCCTGTACAAGGAAAGAGGACTCATCACATCCAGGGAAAAGAGCATCAAGTATGGGACAGAAATACTTGAACCTTTGGAAGCAGTATGGGCCCCCTCGGAAGTTGCAGTAATACACTGTAGGGGTCATCAAAAGGGAGACTCCAAGGTGGAAAAAGGCAACAGAAAAGCAGATCAAGCAGCCAAAGAGGCAGCACTTCAGCGGTCCCCACAACAGATTATGGCCCCTCTGTTCTCATACCACTCTCTGAATGGGACCCAATCTATACAAAGGCAGAACAAGAATGGATAGAGACTGAACCTGGAAAGTACAGGAAGACTGGTGGTATCAACTGCAGGATGGAAGAATGGTCATTCCAGCTACTGTAGCAACTGAATTAGTGACAGAATTCTACAAGGGAACACACACAGGCAAAACAGCCATTGAAAAGGCCCTAGAGAGATATTTTTACATTCCCTGTCTATCCACGCAATCACAAGCAGCAGCCAGTAGATGTGTGGAATGAACCAGAAACAATCCGAGACAAGGGCCTGTACCAAGTCCCAGAGTACAAGCAGTAGGACCTCACCAATGGAAGAATTAATGGTCAACTTCACTGTTATGCCCCCTTCAGGAGGATATAAATATCTGCTGGTGGCCGTCTGCACCTATTCAGGTTGGGTGGAAGCCTGGCCTATACGAACTGAAACTACCAGAGAAGTGGTCAAATGCTTAATACAGGAAATTATCCCTAGATATGAAGATCCCTCCTCCATAGGCTCAGACAATGGTTCTGACTTTGTTCACAAGTGCCTTCAGATATTTGCAGCCATACTCAAGACCACTCGGAGACTACACACTGTATACAGGCCTCAAAGATCTGGAAAAGTGGAAAGAATGAACCGCACCCTAAAGTTACAACTGGCAAAACTCTGTCAGGAAACCCAAATGAAGTGGACCTTGATGCTGCCCATTGCCTTGTTGAGAATCTGGAGTACTACAACAAAGAGGACAAATTTGTCCCCTTTTGAAGTACTATATGGTAGGCCCCCACCCATCATTGGAGGTATCAAGGGAGACTTACACCAGATAGGAAGGGTGGTGAACCATGAACTGTTACAGAAATTGGGGGAGAACATGCAGGATATAGGAAAGTGGGTTCAAGAGAAACTCCCCATATGCCTGTCCAACCCCATCCATCCCTTTGCACCAGGAGATGCAGTGTGGGTAAAGGAGTGGAGCGTAATCCCTTTAGGGCACAGATGGTGGTCTTTACACTGTTCTTCTATCCACTCCCACAGCCATCAAGGTGGCCAAGGTGACCCCCTGGATACATCAATCCAGAGCAAAGCGAGCTGCTCAGCCAGGAATCTGTGGTATCACCACAGATTCCTGGCTGAGTAAAGCAGACCCTCAAGACCCCTTAAAGCTGAAGCTGACCAAAGAGATCAGAAGGAAAGACTCCAGCCCTGCTCTCAGCACATACCTGGAAGCTGTTGAGTCTACACATGGTGGAAGAAAAGGTTACATCTGACCAGAAGGAAGAATTCCAGCTCTGCTCCAGTCACACCTGGAAGCTGTTGAGTCTACACATGGTGGAAGAAAAGGTTACATCTGACCAGAAGGAAGAATTCCAGCTCTGCTCCAGTCACACCTGGAAGCTGACTGGCCAATGCACAGCACAAGATGGGAATATACACGGATAGGATGCCTGATAAAAATGTTTTAATAAAATGCTGGTAGCCATAGTAATAACCCTGACTAGAACGAGAGGGGGGAGGGCAGATCATGTGACCCATGTATGGAGACTACAAGAGTAGGATCTGTAACCACTAGAATGTTACTATGGCATTCTCATTATCAAGGTGAGGGAACAATGACTGACACTTGTGTACATAATGAAACAACTTATTCAATGTGCACTGTAGGGAACCAGGTAACCTGTTATGACCCCACCTATAGACCCACTAAAACCTGGGTGACCATATGGAGCTACAGCTCCACAGGCAAGCTGATAAACCGTACCCTGATAACCAATCCCAATGCTGCAGCGAGCCTGATCTTTGATGTATGCTCTGCTATTAACCTAAACTATTCCCCCAGGAAAGGTTGTGGGGGGGTTAGAATGGGAAAGGGAGTACCAGGCAAATGATAAGTATACTTGCTTAGGGAAGCGAGGAAATGGCTGCAATAATGAATTCTGAAATGACTGTCCTCAGTGGAGTTGTGTAGCATGGGGAACATGGGGAGAGGAAAGTCATGACGCTAGCCTTTAGTCCTTGCCTAGCTTATCCAGCTGTTCAATAGTAAGACTGCAATCCATGTAATGGCCATGTGGTAATATCAACCCCTAGCTGTCCAAGATCAGTAAGTCTGCCCTTAGACCCTTATGATTTGGGTAGTTAATGGTTAATTGGTGATGCTTTATCTCATTCAAACTTCCGCTACGATAGCATCAAAGGGGGGAATGTGGTAGCACCCAGATATGGCAGAGTTCCCCTTTAAACCGTAACATTTCTAACAGGATCTGCTTGCAAGTCAGAAGTGGTGTCGCGCTCCACTACCAATTGCAAAAATGTGAATAAATAAATATTAAATAATTAACAGTCCAGCTACGAAAGTGTGAATAATATACACTCTATTGAAGCTGGACTATTATTTATTTATTTACATTTTTGCAATTGGTAGTGGAGCGCGACACCACTTCTGACTTTATATTCTATGACACAATGGTATGAGGATGTGTATAGTGTAAGCGAACCACTCATTTTCTCATATTTCTTTACACAATTTTTATGATAATCTCATTATTGTATCGATTTTACCACACAGTATTGGTAATATTTAAATATTTTAGCATACACCATAGTAGCTCACAAGACCCCACACTTCAGTATCTGCTTGCAAGGTTTTTGGCTCATAGTCCCTCCTCCCTTATTTCCTGCGAATACTGTGTATCGGCTCCTAGCTGGTATTCTTATCTGCAGCTGCTGTCCAAGGTTATTCTGCAGAGTTTAGGAACCCTGTTGAAAATATAGGAAGTGAAAGAGGAATGTATGTATTGTGACGTAATCGTTGGTATATACGCTTGTAAGACGTTTTCTATAACTCACTCAGCTTTGCAGGCTTGTGCCCGGCTGGGTCAAAACAGTGCTGTTTTTAATAAATCATTTGTATTCCTCAAGTCCATGTCCGGAGTTTTCTGGTTTGCCATAATTGCTACTACAATGCTTTGTCCATTAGTTTCAAAACACAAGAGCCGTGATATAAGTTTTTATCTAGGTGGTACAGGACACCTTCTTGGCTAGCTAAGATTTTCCCTGGGTCTGATAATAGATGATGGCAGGGGTGTCCTCAGGAAGGCACCTTTTTACATCTTTGGTAGCATTGCCCCAAGATTCAAAAGTTTTTGAGGGATATTTCCCCCTGGATCCAGAAAACGACCCTTCAACCTATTGATTTCACCCCTCTACACTATCTGTTTCATGGCACCCCTTCCTCAATCAAAACGTATAAACATAGTGTTACTTTGCATCTTTTGAATGCTGCTAAGTGCCTAGTACCATGCCTATGGAAGCAGAGTAGATGCCCTACAGTAGCAGAGTGGAAGCAAGAGGTTGAAAGGGTCTATCAGGCCGAACGCTGGAACCATAATGTCAAAAACAACCTTGAGAAATTTCATGGCATTTGGGATGGGTGGTTGGAATTAGAGGACCCAGTTGACTCTCCTCCAGATACGGGCTCTCTACAATTCTCAATCCTTTCCTTGGGTCCCCCATCTGGGCTTCCAGACCCCCCCTCCCCCAGCTGGTGTCCCTCTGCATGCCTAGACCCAGAAACTCTATGGCCAGCTTGCCATGTGGTGGGTCTCTCCAAGGTTCTGCTCCCTGAATTGTCCCCCTCCTGTTTTAGCATGAGCATCGTGCCCTCAATCCTGTGTTACTATTCCTATTCTACTGGCCCTATACGGCCTCTAGTACTCTTTCTTTTTTTCCCCTCTTTTATTTTTCTTTTCTCTGGATTATTTTTATATGCTTTGCCTTCTCACACGAGTGCTGAGTTTCTACAAATGCCTTTTGTGCTATATAATGGTATTTTTACTGTCTAAGTTTGAAGCTTGAAGTATACGGAGGGGGCATGTTTGATCTTTTGCCGAGATTGGCTGGCCTCGAGCAGAGACGTAGCTCCTGCGTGGCGGTCAGATCTATGGGTGATACGTTTTGTGTAGCTTCTTGCTGCCCTGACAGTGGGTGGGGGGTATGTGGCATGTCATCTGTACTGTACTATGTGCTGGACCTATACTTGTATTACATCATTGTACGCTGGATCTGCTATTGGAACCTTTTCTAATATTGATATCTGCCCTATATGTTTCTGTGTGTCTTTATCCTTACTGTTTCTTTACCTTCTATTTTTAAAATCTTTAATAAAAACAGATTATACAAAAAAAAGAAAAGAAAAACATAAAAGTGGATGACCAGCAAGGCATGCGTATCATAGGTAAATATTCAAATCAATCAGGGCAGAGTTTCAACATCATAGATATTGGAACATTTTGTGTGAGGACAAATATCAATCACAGATCCTATCTACAGACCCCAAGATAACCTACAGATGGGGGAGGAATTTGAGAGACATGATAGTACATAGTCATCTAGAAAAAACCTCTAATACATCAATGAAACACACTTGGCTGCCTGAGAAACCAAAAGGTAGTTTCAGGTGTGGTCACTGTAAGGCACGGACTTTCTTCAGCAATACCAAGGAGTTTGTTACTCCTAAAATTGGGGAGATTATTAAAATAAGAGATTGCTATAATTGCAGCGCAGAGGGGGGGATTTATGCTTTAAAATGCCCATGCCCCCTAATATATGTAGGAAAAGCAATTTGCCCCTTTAGGAGAAGAGTTCTTGAACATGTGAATGATATTGCTCCAAACAAGGGTAGACCAGTAGCAAGACATATGATACAAAAACATGATGGATAGCCTGATCTCTTAGACTTTTGGATTATTGACAAATATAATCTAGGTCCTAGAAAAGGGGCCGAGATAAATGTCTTTTGCAGAATGGATCTTCCGTTTAGGGTCAAGGGCACCTCATGGTGTAAATGAAGGATTTACCTTCCTTCCTTCTGTGTGTGATGGGGGGGCATTTTGATGATCATCTCTATATATAGAGGTGAAACAAATGATAGGTGCCATTGTGCCACCGTGTGCAGCTGAGCACAACTTCCACCCACTATGTGACCTATTTTGGTTCTTTGTATCCCTGACAAAGCTCTGTTTTCTGGAGTGAAACATGTAGAGATTCTTTTTTCTTTGGGATCACTTTTTCAATGCACATGGTATTCACTCCGCTCCATTTTTTTGGAGAGGTTTGCGTTTTACAAAGCATCATTTGCATTCCTCAAGACAGTGAGGTATTTTTTCTGGATATGGTGATGTATGGGGCTTATCCACGAGAGGATGACATTCAGGCCTGTGGATGAGTGTACCCATATTACATATATGTAACAAGATAGATTATACAATCCAATTAGTTTTGTCCAGGGGGGGGAACTCCATTTCCTCAACAGAGATTATAGAGTCAAGCTGATAGGTTTATGATCAAACTACAGGACCTCCTTGTATGCCATCACTTCATCTAAAATGGGATTATATAAAGCCATTAATTACAGCTGAGATACATTGTTTATATGTTTGAATAAAGGTTATATATTTTAGATTCATCAATTGGTCAGATGGTGCGAAGGGGAACATACCTTCGTCCAGTATAGATTTTTTAAATTCTAGATCTGAACACAAATAGTAAAATCAAATGATATTCCCAGAATCCTCCTCACCTTACCTTTCAAGTCCCCATTTTATTAAAGCCCCATTTCAGTCTGAGGTATAATACACCCACACAGGACCCCCACATTCCATAGGTTAAAAATGTGTCAATTCTGGCGTCATTAAATACAACACGTGACAACTACATACAACAGTTCAACTTTGCTACTGAGGATGTCAAGGGCCCCCCACATCCTAAGAGCTATGAGGTCAGTTTGATGTCATAGGATTCTCGGGCTCTGAATGGAGAGACATTGGGAGGAGGGGCTGTAAGGTCAGTGTGATGTCATAGGATTCTCTGACTCTGGATGGAGGGACATTGGGAGAAGGAGCTGTGAGGTCAGTGTGATGTCATAGGATTCTCTGACTCTGGATGGAGGGACATTGGGAGGAGGAGCTGTGAGGTCAGGGTGATGTCATAGGATTCTTTGACTCTGGATGGAGGGACATTGGGAGGAGGAGCTGTGAGGTCAGTGTGATGTCATAGGACATATAGACTCTGGATGGAGGAACATTTGGATGGGGAGATTTGAGGGGTCCTCTATATGAGGCTCCCATGCAAACCAAATCCTTGTTCCTGGGTGCGTCCTACCTCTCCTAAACTGAAGAGTGACCTTTGACCTTTACCATCCAGAAATCTGTCCGGAATCTGTGGAAGTAAGCTGTCATGTGATCAGGTGACGTGCGGAGGAACGGAGTGTAAATAGCAGACAATTGTCTCCAGAGCCCCTAATGGTGGGGATGGATTTGGCGGCGTGCTGGTGCCAAGTTTCCTCCCCCCAGGGTCACTGCAGGTGTGGAGAAAAGCTGTGTAAGAGGATATGGAGGAGAGATGAGGAGGAGATCCAGGAATCAGGAGAAAGGTCAGGGCAAGCAACAGACGAGCGCATCCAAGAGACCAAGCCGGGGTCACTACACAGAAAATCAATCCAAGGAAACAACAGGCAGGACGAGGAATAGCAAGAAGGAGCTGAGAGACAAATGAGAATATTGCTCAGCCAATGGGAGATGATCTCAGCATGACTTCCATCATGAAGGAGATGAGGGGGAGGGGAGGAAGTCACTGAAGGTGACCATAGATCCATGGAAATTCAGCTGGTTCAGCAGGGATCGCTCACATTTCCATCCATGTGTGGCCACTGCCGGATAAAAGCCACTCCCCCAGCGGCTGCAGCCAATAGCTTCAGTGCTGATCCGTGTATTCTAAGAGCGGAGGAGTCCCCCCATTGTCAGAATACAAGAGTGCAGCGGGGAGGATTCCCCCATCCACCTCCAATCCACCTCCAATGTGTGGATGGGGGAATCGCTTCAGTATGTTCACTCATCCCGCTGGCTGAACGATAAAACTGAACCATGTAGGCCAGCTTTGGGAGCAAATATATTATCATCAACTCCTCCCCCTGAAGGGGTTAATCTGGGTTCCCACACTATATATGTATCATCATCTGCTGGAGATAAAAGACATCACAATGACTATGGAGGAAGAGGACGGATGTGACTATGGAGGAAGAGAACGGACATGACGGGAAGTTACTGGGTGTAAATAGGAAATAACATCTTATTACCTCCTCTGCTGCCACTTCTAGCAACGTCTCCTCTCTACTTCCTGCCTGTACCTGACATCACATCCTGTCTGTACCTGACATCACTTCCTGTCTTCCATAGAGACTTCCTGTCTGGGTAGAAGTGAGATCCCCACCTTTTGGAGCTCAGAGGAACTGCAGCCCCGAGAAGCGTCTGGTAGTGTGACCCCGGCCTTGTGCTGGGTGTGTATGGACTGTAGATCCTTATAGAGGGGTCACCTCCACTCCCACCAAGGGGGACAGAAATATATGACTGCTGAGGGGAGGGATTTTGTCATCTTTGATTTTGCAGTAAAATGTAATTGCAGATTTAGTCCTGTCACATATCTGTTATATGGATACAAGGAACCCCAGATGAGAAATGGCTCCTGATCCCCATATTACATCAGATTTTTTATTTTGGTGGGCATCAGATTTCATGATTGACATTAATGTACAGCATAGGACATTTCTGATAATTCTTTTTCTTTACAATTTCTCTTTTTGTGAGTGAATAGAGGTATAGAGGAAGAGATCCTTGACCTTGTCCCCCCCGGCAAGTCCTCATCTCCATGTTGAGGGTATGTCACCTGGTATGGTCCAAGAAGGAGGAAATACACCCCCTCCCCACCTGTTTCATGGCCTGGCCAGCATGCTCAGATAAGGGTCTCATATTGAATGTTGGCAGAACCTTCTGGAACATATCTCAGATACTCTCTGTAAGGTGACCATAGACATGGAGGACACCAGCAATGGTTGGGATGTAACATACCCTGTAAAGGTGGCATGATATGACAGATATTCCTGGAATTCAATGTTCAGTATTACAGATACAGTGTTCTCTTCATTTAGTGGTCAGTAGAAGACAAATGGTCACAATGTATAAATCTGAATAGTCGGCTCTGGAGTGTGAAGATTGGAGGAATGAACACCTAGATGGCAATAATGATCTGACATCCCTGTAGACATAGATACAGATGAATGATCTGTCACCTCACTGAGCCTCAAAGGAAATATTTTGATGTGCTGACTACGACCCCAGTGGGGAGAAGAGATTTGTGCACATTGGGCTCCTCACTGGCTGCAAAGGATTGACCTTCTTATATAAAATGGTATGTGTCAGGAGTACAGAATCCCAGAGGGGCCCCAACATGGTTCTATGGGGTCTGCTCATGACAGCCATGCTGTGAATGATTATGTTGTGATCAGACTTAAGCAATGGTGTTGGAAATCACATCACCAACCCAGACACCAGAAACGTTGGGTGCATATCTATCTATCTACACACAAATCTATCTCTAAACCCCCCACCTGACCCCCTCGGTCTTTGCCCGAATCACACACCTACTGAGCGACATATCAGACTGGATGTCACTCCACTTCCTTAAACTGAACCTCTCCAAAACCGAGTTTCTTGTCTTCCCCCCAGCCCGGACCCCACCCCCCATTGACTTCTCCATCACATCCAACAACTCCACCATCAAACCCGCCCCGCAGGCCAGAGTACTTGGTGTCATTCTGGACTCCAACCTATCCTTCCAGCCCCAAGTCCAATCTTTAACAAACTCGTGCAGACTCCGCCTCCGCAACATTGCCAAAATCCGCACGTTCCTAACCCCAGAAACCACTAAACAGCTCATCCACTCCCTCATCATATCACGACTCGACTACTGCAACTCCCTCCTCACTGGCCTGCCTCGCCGCTGGCTATCCCCGCTTCAGTCCATCCTGAACACGGCTGCCAGACTCATTCACCTTTCCAATGGCTCCATCTCCGCCACCCCCCTCTGTCAATCCCTCCACTGGCTTCCACCCCCCTCTGCCAATCCCTCCACTGGCCTCCGCTCAGTGTCCTCCACCCTCCTCTGCCAATCCCTCCACTGGCTTCCGATTGCGCAACGGATCAAATTTAAAATCCTAACACTGACGTACAAAGCCGTCCACCATACTGCCCCAAACGACATCACTGACCTAATATCCAAGTACCGCCCAACACGCACACTCCGCTCCTCACAAGACCTCCTTCTCTCTAGTTCCCTGGTCTCCTCCTCCCATGCCCACCTCCAGGACTTCTCCAGGGTGTCACCCATCCTCTGGAACTCCCTGCCCCAACCCATTAGATTATCACCTACTCTCCTCTCCTTTAGGTGCACCCTGAAAACCCATCTCTTCAGGGAAGCCTACCCCACCCCCTCCTAACCTGCCGACCTCCTCCACTCTTCCTACCACCCCATCCCCCACAGCTATCTTCTCCTGTGCCACCATCCCCTCCCTCCTAGATTGTTAGCTCGAAAGAGCAGGGCCCTCGATCCCCTCATGTTTTGCATTGTATTGGTATTGTTCTGTCACATGTTCTGTCCCCCTTTGTAATGTACAGCGCTGAGTGAACTATTGGCGCCGCCTGTTGCCCGAGCCCCCTGCCCAGTGGTAGGTTGCCGCCTGTTGCCCGAGTCCCCTGCCCAGTGGTAGGTTGCCGCCTGTTGCCCGAGGCCCCTGCCCAGTGGTAGGTTGCCGCCTGTTGCCCGAGTCCCCTGCCCAGTGGTAGGTTGCCGCCTGTTGCCCGAGGCCCCTGCCCAGTGGTAGGTTGCCGCCTGTTGCCCGAGGCCCCTGCCCAGTGGTAGGTTGCCGTCTGTTGCCTGAGCCCTGCCCAGTGGTAGGTTGCCGCCTGTTGCCCGAGTCTCCAATTCGCTGTCCAGTCACGGAGGGAGCTCGGCTGAGGCCCCAAGCCTAGGGGGGGAGATTGCCTGCCTGTCGCTGAAGATCCCCCCCCATGCCTGGAATCGTCCCTGGTCTGCGCACACATCACCCTCCCTGCCATTTCCCTATTGAGTGTCTGTCAATTTGTTGCTTCAATAAAGTTTTGTGTGTTCCCCATCTTCTCCGTGTGCTCTGTTCTGCCTACGCTTCCGTTACAACAATGATACTTTACCATAGGAGTGTAAGTGCACCAATGAAAGTGTCTCGCTGAAGGCCCCAACATTCATCCTGTTACCAAGAGACTGAAGTTACTGGTGCCATACGGGCACGCGCATGCGTATTCAGGCCTCTATTTTGCATGGTGTGGGAGGGAATAGCTCTACCTTGGAAAGTAGCTTTTAAGCATCAGTTGGGTACAGTGTTGGCCTATTGGGCTTGTGGTGTCGGGGGTTAGAAGGGAGAAGTCTGACACCACAGAGAGTCATCCTTCTGCTCTCCTCCAGGCACATCTAGGATCGGCACAAGGGGTGATGCCAGTTAGAGGGGTGGGAGATTAGTGAACATTCTCTCCTGGATCTCCCCTTCTTTCATTGAACATTTACTCCTGGATTTCCACTTCCCATGGTGAACGTTCACTCCTGGATTTCTCCCTCCTGGAGTGAGCATTCGCTCATGGATCTCCCCTTCCTTTAGTGAATGTTCGCTCCTGGATCCCCCTTCCTTCAGTGAACATTGACTGGTGGATATCAGAGGATTATTATTATTATTATACAGTATTTATAAAGCACCAATAGTTCGCTCAGCGCTGTACATTACAAAGGGGGACAGAACATGTGACAGAACAATACCAATACAATGCAAAAACATGAGGGGATTGAGGGCCCTGCTCTTTCGAGCTTACAATCTAGGAGGGAGGGGATGGTGGCACAGGAGGAGATAGCTGTGGGGGATGGAGTGGTAGGAAGAGTGGAGGAGGTCGGCAAGTTAGCAGGGGGTGGGGTAGGCTTCCCTGAAGAGATGGGTTTTCAGGGTGCGCCTAAAGGAGAGGAGAGTAGGTGATAATCTGATGGGTTGGGGCAGGGAGTTCCAGAGGATGGGTGACACCCTGGAGAAGTCCTTGAGGCGGGCATGGGAGGAGGAGACCAGGGAACTAGAGAGAAGGAGGTCTTGTGAGGAGCGGAGTGTGCGTGTTGGGCGGTACTTGGATATTAGGTCAGTGATGTAGTTCGGGGCAGTATGGTGGACGGCTTTGTACGTCAGTGTTAGGATTTTGAATTTGATCCGTTGCGCAATCGGAAGCCAGTGGAGGGATTGGCAGAGGGGGGTGGCAGAGATGGAGCGGTTGGTGAGGTGGATGAGTCTGGCAGCCGTATTCAGGATGGACTGAAGCAGGGATAGCCTGTGGCGAGGCAGGCCAGTGAGGAGGGAGTTGCAGTAGTCGAGTCGTGATATGATGAGGGAGTGGATGAGCTGTTTAGTGGTTTCTGGGGTTAGGAACGTGCGGATTTTGGCGATGTTGCGGAGGTGGAGTCGGCACGAGTTTGTTAAAGATTGGACTTGGGGCTGGAAGGATAGGTTGGAGTCCAGAATGACACCAAGTACTCTGGCCTGCGGGGCGGGTTTGATATTGGCGTTGTTGGATGTGATGGAGAAGTCAATGGGGGGTGGGGTTCGGGCTGGGGGGAAGACAAGAAACTCAGTTTTGGAGAGGTTCAGTTTAAGGAAGTGGAGCGACATCCAGTCTGATATGTCGCTCAGTAGGTGTGTGATTCGGGCGGAGACCGAGGGGGTGAGGTGGGGGGTTGAGAGATAGATTTGTGTGTCGTCGGCATAGAGGTGGTAGTTGAAGCCGTGAGAGTGTATGAGTTGGCCAAGGCAGGAGGTGTAGATGGAGAAGAGAAGGGGCCCGAGGATGGAGCCTTGAGGGACCCCAACAGAGAGGGGGAGTGAGGGGGAGGTGGTAGCATTATAGGTAACGCTGAAAGAGCGTTGTGACAGGTAGGATGAGAGCCAGTAGAGAGCAGAATCTCTGAGGCCGAGGGAGTATAGTTTTTTGAGGAGGAGGGGGTGGTCGACTGTGTCAAAGGCCGCAGAGAGGTCAAGGAGTAGGAGCACTGAATAGTGGCCATTAGTTTTGGCGGTTAGCAGGTCGTTGGAGAGTTTGAGTAAGGCAGTTTCGGTGAAGTGTAGGGGACGGAAGCCGGACTGTAGGGGATCGAGGAGGTTGTTGTCGTTGAGGTGAGAGCTTAGGCAGGTGTAGACTAGGCGCTCGAGGAGTTTGAATGTAAATGGGAGCAGGGAGATGGGTCTGAGGTTGTTCGGGTCATTGGGGTCCAGGGAGGGCTTTTTAAGTATGGGGGTGATGTGTGCATGTTTCAGAGGGGAGGGGAAAGTGCCGGAGGGGAGGGAGAGATGTGGGTGAGGGAGCGTAGGATGGAGGGGGAGGGAGGTCGTAGGAGTTGTGAGGGGATAGGGTCGAGGGGGCAGGTGGTGAGGCAGGCATCAGAGAGGATCTTGGAGACTTCCTCGATGGTAGTAAGGTCAAAGGTGCGGAGTGTTGGGGGGGCTTCAGTATGAGGAATGTAGGGTGGGGTGGAAGTGGAGGTCAGAGCAGTGGTGGGGCCATAGGAGAGGGGTGATGAGGGGGTAGCTGAGTGAGGGAGAACGGGGTTGGAGGGAGTTTGAGCAGCGACGAAGTCCCTGCGGGTTATGTAGAGGGGGAGGGGGGATAAGGGGGTAGCTGTGTGAGAGGGGACGAGTTGAGAGGGCGTGTGAGTTGCGGCGATGTCCTTGTGAATTGTGTCAATCTTGTTTTTGAAGTGATTGGCAATCTCAAGGGCAGTGAGTGAGGTGCTGGGTGGAGGTGGGGTGGCGAGAGTAGAGAGTTGAAGGTGGAGAAGAGTCGGCGAGGATTGGGGGAGAGGGCCTTGATGAGGGTCAGGAAGTAGGCTTGTTTGGCTGCGTTGAGGTATAGGTGTGGAAGGCAGATTTGTAGCGGGTGAAGGCTTGTTGGGATTTGGTTTTGCACCATCGTCACTCCAGGGCACAACTGTGTCATTTGAGGGTTGTGGTGTGATCAGTCTGCCAGGGCTGGAGCTGTCGGGGTCTGATGTTGCGTGTGGTTAAAGGTGCTAGTGAGTCAAGGGCTGTTGACAGCGTGTTGTGGGGAGACGTCAGAGGTCCATCAGCTTCATCAGATGACAGGAGAGACATTAGAGGTCTATCAGCTTCATCTGAGAACAGGGGAGAAATCAAAATGTCCATCAGCTTCATTGTAGAACAAGGGAGACATCAGAGGTCCATCAGCTTTATCAGAGGGCAGGGGAGTCATCAGAGGTCCATCAGCTTCATCAGAGGATAGGCAGACATCAGAGGTCCATCAGCCTCATTGGAGACAGGGGAGACATCAGAGGTCCATTAACTTCATCAGAGGACAGAGGAGAAATCAAAGGTCTATCAGCTTCATTAGAGGACAGGGGAGACATCAGAGGTCCATCAGCTTCATCGTAGGACAAGGGAGACATCAGAGTTTCATCAGCTTTATTGGAGGACAGGGGAGTCATCAGAGGTCCATCAGCTTCATCAGAGTACAGGGGAGACATCAGAGGTCCATCAGCTTCATTGTAGGACAAGGAAGACATCAGAGGTCCATCAGCTTTATTGGATGACAGAGGAGTCATCAGAGGCTGTCACAGATCCCACCCACATACACACGCCCACAGTGACTAGCTAACCGAGGCGTTCATGTCTGGCCATGACTTGGTGTAAAGAGGGAATGAGGGGGACTTATTGTGTCACAGCCCGCACTACCTCTCCTCTCATATTAGGACCCATGCAGTTTATGTTGTCTATATGGAGGAGGTGTAGGGTTAGATTCATCCTAGGCTCTAAGTGTTCCCCCTTGACCAACATCATTTTTAATCCAAGTCTCCCAGATGGTCTGGCCATTGGTCGAGTCCCTCCTTGGGCTGAGGCTTATCTATTCCAATTGTGACATTTGGTCAATCCCGTAATTCACAACCTTAAATCCTTCCCTGACATTCAAAAAGCTGCTCGCATTCCACCCCATCAGTATTTTATCTACAGATACAACACATTTTTGCCTCCAAAGCCTCTTCTCTGACTCTTGAACAAACTACCCCTTTAGAGCATATCTGCCTCCAAGGCCCACACCACCGGGACATCATTTCCGCTACGTATACATTGCTTGTAGATGCCCTTTTTCTATTGGTTCTCCCCTTTATATGTGTAAATGGTCCCGTTTCCTTCAATGTGATATTGGGTTGGATCCATGGAGTAGGATTTGGGAGGCCTCTTCTAAATCTTCTGTGTGTGTAATGTGTACAGAAAATCCTTCTAAGACCCCGATGTTTTGGTATCGGACCCCTGAGGTTCTCCATGATAGTAACCTGAATGTTTCTTCTGTTTGCTGGTGTTGTGGGACGGAAACTGACACTCTTTTCCACATTTTTTGGGATTGCCGGTCCATTGCGCCCTTTTGGGGAGGTCCTTACCCCATTGTGGTTACTTTTCCTGGCTCCTGTCCCTTTTGAGCCCATTTACTTTCTGTTGGGTCTACCTTTTCGGGTCTCTCTAAATGTGCGAGGAAACTTTCCACCTTCATGAGGGCAGCCAGGAGAACCATTCCCATGCATTGGCTGTCTTCTATGTCCCCCATGTTACCGGCACTGATGAAGGTCAGAGCAGAAATGAGAAAGTTGGAGTACCTACCTGCTTTACACCCTGCTACTGTCCCTGCGCTGGAGGCAGTTCAGGACCCACGGGGCACCTATGACACCGATCTGTCTGCTCCGATCGTTTGTGATTGATGGCCATGTCACTGTTTTGTATTGACATTGTATGTTCTTATGTACCTCTCATCGATGAGCTGCTTTATCAGCCTTCTCTCCCTCTCTGCTTTTATTTTACATTTACCTTTGTGACTGCTTGTTGTAATGTGTCACATAGAGAGGGAAATGGGTGCTAATAGGCTGCGGGAGATCTGCTGAGACATAGAGAGGGAAATGGGTGCTAATAGGCTGCAGGAGATCCGCTGAGACAGAGAGAGGGAAATGGGTGCTAATAGGCTGCAGGAGATCTGCCGAGACATAGAAAGGGAAATGGGTGCTAATAGGCTGCAGGAGATCTGCCGAGACATAGAAAGGGAAATGGGTGCTAATACCCTGCAGGAGATCTGCCGAGACATAGAAAGGGAAATGGGTGCTAATAGGCTGCAGGAGATCCACTGAGACATAGAGAGCGAAATGGGAGCTAATAGGCTGCAGGAGATCTGCTGAGACATAGAGAGGGAAATGGGTGCTAATAGGCTGCAGGAGATCCGCTGAGACAGAGAGGGGGAAATGGGCGCTAATAGGCTGCAGGAGATCTGCCGAGACATAGAAAGGGAAATGGGTGCTAATACCCTGCAGGAGATCTGCCGAGACATAGAAAGGGAAATGGGTGCTAATAGGCTGCAGGAGATCTGCCGAGACATATAAAGGGAAATGGGAGCTAATAGGCTGCAGGAGATCTGCCGAGACATAGAAAGGGAAATGGGAGCTAATAGGCTGCAGTAGAAAGGGAAATGGGTGCTAATAGGCTGCAGGAGATCCGCTGAGACGTAGAGAGGGAAATGGGTGCTAATAGGCTGCAGGAGATCCGCCGAGACGTAGAGAGGGAAATGGGTGCTAATAGGCTGCAGGAGATCTGCTGAGACAATGAAATGTGTGTGAAATGGATGGATGTGCAGACACTCCCAGAAGATGATGTCATTATGAGTGGATTGATATATATTTTTGCATTGTCCCCCCCAGAAGGATCAGGTTTGGCGGGATCGCTCTCATTAGCTATACATTTGTATTTTGTGTTCTGTGTTTGTAAGACTTTTCTATATGTAATAAGAGATGTTTGTTGAACAGTTGGTTACATAAGAGTTACATTTATTTCTTCTTCCTTTATTCAGTAATGTTTCATCTCCCGTAGTATCCCTGTAAGGTACATATTATACAGGAAGGGGGATTATGGGATGGATCTCGGGGCTGCAGTTCCTCTGATCTCCACAAGGTGATGATCTCACCTATACTCACACAGGAAGTCTTTATGGAATGCAGACAGGAAGTGATGTCAGGGACAGACAGGAAGTGATGTCAGGTATAGACAGGAAGTGATGTCAGGCACAGACAGGAAGTTCCAGATGAGAGGTGAGGCGGGAAGAAGTATATCAGAGACGTTGGTGGAAGTGGCAGCAGAGGAGGTAATAAGATGTTATTTCCTATTTACAACAAATATATATAAATCTGAGGTGCTTTTAGCTTTAAAAAATGAAAGGGGCTTTATAGCAACTTAAATGTGTAATATGTGTAACATTGCGCTGTTTATCTCCTCCTCCCCTCCCCCGCCTGTCTCCAGCACTGCACCCGGGGACTAGCAGGGAGGGGAGGGACCTTGCAGTATAATGAGAACCGATTGGCTGCTCCTCAGGAAAGGGGAGTGTCCGGCTTGTCCTTTCTCCCTTTCACTCCCAGAGACGTTTTTGCATTTTTTGCACACATTAAAAAAATCACTTTATCCTGAAGATGACACAAAACCCCCAAAATATCAATTTTCTGAAAGTAGAGACTTTAGAGAATAAAATAGTGATCGTTCTAATTTTTTATGTCACAAAATATTATCACAAAGTCTAGGAAATGCCAAATTTCACTAAAAAATACACTTAAGCTGATTTCAGGGCACAAAAAGCAATAAATGACCCATTTATGTGTAATAATATAAAAGCCGAGGTTGCAGCGAGTAAATAGATATCCAACATGTCAAACCTTAAGTTGTGTGTGCTGAAATGGTGACAACCTTTAGTCCCGGTATTATCTATAGGGGACACATTTATAGCCCCTTCTAGGTCATCAGTATAGAGTACGGAGGAGGTCTGCTCCTAGAATTATCCTCTCATTCTGGTGTGACCGGCGATATGTAACGTGTATCACAATCCATGTTATCACGTGTAGGCGCTCCAGCGTGTGCTCTTACATTTGGGCGTGCATATATGTGGGGGTGGGGGAGCCTCAAAATGTTTTAAAGGGAGGAGTTATGTACTTGGGTGTAACTTTAATTCTTTACAATTAAAAAAAAAATTTACTTAAGGGGACAAAGTCCTCTATGTGATGACTTTTGATGAGAGGTTCTCTTTATTGAGACATCCAGGGCCTAAAAGACCCCCAATGTCTCCCCTGTACTCCATTGGATGTAATGTAGAGCACATCGCACCGCATTACATTCTTTGCCGGCCTCGATGGTCAGGAAATCTGTCATAACATCACTTCTGGGTCAGGACAAGAAGGGAGTGAACATGTCCGCTCTCCTCCGTCCCCTCTACCCTCCGACACCCGCTGACCCGGGCCCACAGATGGGCAAGAAGAGCCGGGGAAGCATAGTAGGTACAGGAGAGGTTCACACACACGGGGTGGCAGAGGCTGACACCTGAAAGGAGAGCCCTGTGGCTTGCCCTCAGCAGGGATAAAGAATAAAAACAATACTTGCCCGGCCCCCAGAACTACATGTCCCGGGCGTCGGGTGATGTAAAGTGACCATCCCTGCATGATGAGCCGACATTGACCTCACAGCACTGCCTCAGAGCAAACTAGTCATAGGAAGGATCAGATTTATCATTCCTTGTCTGCAGATCTAATACTCATCAAAACCAGTTCAGAGACCAAACAAACCCAACAGAGTAAAGGGGCCCCGGACCTCAAAATTGTAGTAAACACTAAACAGTCCAAACTAAATGTCTTCCCATGGGGGGAGTAGTTCTTCAATGTCCAGCAACCCTCCTATTCCCCCCTCACATCCACATCCTATTATTGTGTGACCAATACCATCCAAATCATTCTTACTTTCATTTCCCAAAGTTATCCGTCTACAAGGAGACCTGTATAGATCACATGATGGCACCAATGAGGATGGAGGAGGACCGGAGTCACATGACTGAGAAGATACTAAACCTCACCCTGGAGATCATCTACCTGCTGACCGGAGAGGTGAGGAGGATTCTGGGAGGTCACATGACATCACTCTTATCTCTATTAATAAAACACAGACCTGACCGGAGAGGTGAGGAGGATTCTGGGAGGTCACATGACATCACTCTTATCTCTATTAATAAAACACAGACCTGACCGGAGAGGTGAGGAGGATTCTGGGAGGTCACATGACATCACTCTCATCTCTATTAACCACTTGAGCACCTGAGGATTTACCCCCCTTAATGACCACGCCTCTTTTTGCTACTCGGCGCTGCACTAATTCAACTGATAATTGCGCGGTCATGCAATGCTGCACCCAAACGAAATTTACATCCTTTTTTTCACACAAATAGAGCTTTCTCTCGGTGGTATTTGATCACCTGTGCGCTTTTTATTTTTCACGCTATAAACAAAAAAAGGCCAAAAATTTTGAAGAAAAACAATATTTTTTACTTTCAGCTATAAAAAATATATAGTAAACTCAAAGTTGGTTATAAATTTAGGTCAAAATGTATTCTGCTCCATGTTTTTGGTAAAAAAATCCCAATAAGTGTATATTGATTGCTTTGTGTGATAGTTATAGCGTCTACAAACTATGGGAGAGATACTGCAATTTACGCCATTTTTCTGCTATACAGCCCTGCGCTAGTTTAATGGACAATTGCGCGGTCATGCAATACGGCACATAAATGAAATTTACATCCTTTTTTTCCCCACAAATTGAGCTTTCTTTCGGTGGTATTTGATCGCCTGTGTGGTTTTTATTTTTTGCGCTATAAAAAAAAAAGGCTGACAATTTTGAGGAAAAAAAAAACAATATTTTGGACTTTTTGCTATAAAACATGTCCAGTAAAAAAAAAAAGCAAAAATCAAATTTAGTTATAAATTTCTGCCAAAATGTATTCTGCGACATGTCTTTGCTAAAAAAAACCCAATACATGTAAATTAATTGGTTTATGTGAAAGTTATAGCGTTTACAAATGGCGGGAAAGATACTGGGATTTTTAGGTTTTTTTTTATACTAATAGTGGCGGCGATCAGCGACTTATGGCGGCGATCAGCGACTTATGGCGGCGATCAGCGACTTATGGCGGGACTGCGGCAGACATTCTGACATTGGGGGGTACTGACTTGGGGTCACTGACATCCCCAAAAACACTAATACAGTGATCAGTGCAAAAAAAAAAAACTGACACTGTACTAATGGCACTGGGGAGGAAGGGGTTAACTTTATTTAGCAGGGAAGGGTTATAGGAGTGAGGGGAGTGTTTTACTAGGGGGCGGGGTGTGTACTGGGCGGGACAAGGCTGATCGAGAAAGAGAAACTGTTCTTTCTCGATCAGCTCATCCTCGAGCTGACAGGGAAGTGACAGACAGCACAGCTACTGCAGCTGTGCTCTCTGTCACTGTTTACCGCCGATCGCCGGGACATAGCCGCTAAGGAGCGGCTGTGACCCGGCGACTGACATCTGCGGCGGTGATCCGTGGGACAAATAGGGCGGCAGCGCGCCTCGCGCGCGCCCCTTATTTGTTTACAAAACACACATTTTAAAACGTGGTTTTGCCTGTGAGTGCCGCCCTGCCGCCGTATATGTACACTGGTTGGGCGGCATGCGGTTAATAAAACACAGACCTGACCGGAGAGGTGAGGAGGATTCTGGGAGATCACATGACATCACTCTCATCTCTATTAATAAAACACAGACCTGACCGGAGAGGTGAGGAGGATTCTGGGAGGTCACATGACATCACTCTTGTCTATTCTGGTCAATAGATCATTTTATTTTTGCACACATTTAGATGATGTCAGGTGATTGATATTGTTTTATTTGTCTCCTGATCTGTAGGATTATGTTGTAAAGAAGAAGTCTAGTGGGGAGCCAATCTCAGGAGGATGGAGCAGAACCCAGAGCCTCACCATGGTGCCTCCATCTCATTCTCTGATACCTGAGAGGGAGAAAGAGCAGAAGATTCTGGAACTGACCACCATGATGGTCCATCAGCTGACAGGAGAGGTGAGCGGTGCCGGGAATTCTGGGACATTCTCCAGTAACAGACAAGGGATGTGTCTGGATGGTGACTGTATCATTGTGTGTGTCAGGTTCCTATAAGGTGTCAGGGTGTCACTGTCTATTTCTCCATGGAGGAGTGGGAGTATTTAGAAGGACACAAGGATCTCTACAAGGACGTCATGATGGACAATCAGCCGCCCCTCACATCACCGGGTAAGAGGAGACTTTATTGTAAAGGAGAGAGCAGTACGGAGGATCCACCTAGATCCCCCATCATCTGATAAACACATAGAAACAATGGATTCAGTCAGTGTGTGTGTTTCCTACAGATGGATCCAGTCATGGGAACCCACCAGAGAGATGTCCCCGTCCTCTGTATTCCCGGGATTCCACACAGGAAGGTCACACCATCCCTCACCATCATCAGGTAGATGATGACAATTATTGGTAGTTGTGATTTATACACAGCATGTTTGTTACAATGAATGTTTTATTATATCTTTCAGAGTGGAATCCTCGGGGATGATAATATTGATGTTAAAGAAGAGTATAAAGAGGAGGATGAGGAGTATGGAGTGATGGAGGAGTTTTCAGAAGGACACAAGGATATGATGGAGCCACCTAATACCAGGAACCCACCAGAGAGATGTCCCCGTCCTCTGTATTCCCGGGATTCCACACAGGAAGATCACACCATCCCTCACTATTACAAGGTTGGTGGGATGGAGAATCTAGAACATGGACTTGTAGAGACTATGGGCTCCAATCACAAAGCGGTATCTTCCCGTATCCCAGTATGTAGTAAGATGCTGCATGCTGTTTTTTAGTAGTGAATCCTGCGGGGAATTTACCACTGGTGTCCACAGCAACACTTGTAAGTAGCTTGTTGTTAAGGAGAGGGCAGCCGCCAGTGTCCCCAACAACCAGTAAACAAGGAGCAGACGGCCACCAAGTTCCCCGCTGACAGCTGTGACAGGTCTGGTATGGATTTTGAGGGGAACCCTGATGCCAAAATAATACAAAAAGTGTGGGTTCCCCTCCAAAATCAATACCAGACCTTTAGTGAGTGCCCACCTTCCTCCTGAACCATACCAGGCCACATACCCTCAACATTGGGTGGGTGCTTCAGGGTAGGGGCACTCTGCCCCCCCAAAAGCACCTTGCCGTCATGTTGATGGGGACAAGGGTCCCTTCTTCACAACCCTGGGCAGTGGTTGTGGGGGTCTGTGGGTGGGGGACTTATTGGAATCTAGAAGCCACCTTTAACAAGGAGGCCCCCAGATCCCACCCCCCCCCACAATGGTAATGAGTATAGAGTACATAGTACCCCTATTCATTCACCAAATAGTGTAGTGTAAAAAAACACTGGAAGATATTTTTGACAAAACAAAAATAAAGAACAATATCCCCCTGATGTAGATCCATCGATGATCCAATCACAATACTCGCTGTCATGAAGAAAAAACAAAGCTCCACTCCTGACATCTGACAGCTCCGCCGCCTCCCACTTCTAAACAAACTAAGGAACAATACCACCCTGTGACATCACTGGGTGGCCTTGCCCTCTTGTGACATCACCAATACAACATGCCCCGGTCAGTGATGTCACCAATACAACATGCCCCAGTCAGTGACATCACCAATACAACATGCCCCGGTCAGTGATGTCACCAATACAACATGCCCTGGTCAGTGACATCACCAATACAACATGCCCTGGTCAGTGACATCACCAATACAACATGCCCCGATCAGTGACGTCACCGAGTGGCACCGTCCCTTAGTATATTTAGTGGCAGGAGGCAGCAGAGATGTCAGACAGAGGGGAGTCTTCATTGGGAGCGGAGATTTTCTTTCCGAGTCAGCGGTGACAGCGATCATCGTGATTGATGATGGATCTACACCGGGGGGACACTTTGCTTTAGTTTTGTTTTTTTAATAAAGGATTTGTCAAAAACTGCCTGCTGTCTATTTAACAGAATACTTTTTGGGGGTGAATAATTAGGGGTACCATGTACCCCATACTCATTCACATGGGGTGAGAGATCTGAGGGCCCCCTTGTTACATTTTGTAAGTCCTCTGCCTGCAAAGCCCCACAGCCACTAGCCTGGGTTGTGGGGAAGAGTCCCTTGTCCTCATCAACATGGACAAGGTGCTCTGGGGGAGCAAAGTCTCCCCTGCCCCAGAGCATCCACTCCATGTTAAGGGCATGTGACCTGGTATGTTTCAGGAGGGAGGTCACTTGCTTGACCCCCCTTTCCTGACCTGCTGAGCAGCATGCTCAGATAGGGGTCTGGTATGTATTTCTTTCATTTTGACAAGGGGTTCCCATCAAAATCCATACCAGACCCCAGGGGGGAACCCCACACCATTTTCTTAATATTTTGTTGCCGGTAAATCTTTTTTTTTTTTTTAGATTTATCGGTTGGTTAGGACACGGCGGCCGCTCGCTCCCTAACAACCATGTTGTTTACTGGTTGTTAAGGATGCCAGCGGCCGCCCACTCTTTACCAAGCAGTACACATTTCCTGAATGCCGCATGTCTCCACCACTAATTAATGACCGCATGCATTTCATTCTTTATTTCCTTCTGTGAATGTAACGCCTGTTCATGCGGTATTTACTGAGCGTGTTCAGTGTTTGTGGTCAATACCGCAACACGGGATAGGAAATGGACAGTTTCAGGATGGCATGCGGTATTTAGGGGAAATGTACCCACATATCACATGTGATCTGCTTCTGTGAAGGGAGACAATGTGTGGATTTTGTGTGTGATGTCACAATCATAAATCTTACATTTTACAGATGACATTTTCTCTCATTTCCTTGATTTAGAGTGGAGATCCAATCGATATAGAATTTGAGGTGAAAGCAGAAGAAGAAGAGGCGTATGTGAGGGATGATCAGCAGTCTATGGAGGAGGATGGAATAACGGGGACATTTATAGAGGAGGACACTCCTACAGAGATCAGCACAGGTGGGTCATGAACACTAAATCCATTCCTCCACCCATACTGCTCACTGATTGGTCCAGAGTAGGGCGGGGACTGGGTGATATCAGCCTGTAATCCCCTGGTCACTTTCCTGAGCTGTGTTCCCCGTCCTGTATTCCTGGATTTCTCTCGGATAATCTTCCTTCTCTGTGCTGCAGACACAATTTATGTCTCTAGACTGGATTTATGGAGGTTCTGGGGCTCAGCTGGCAGCAAAATGTTGATTTTTACTATAAGCATTGCATAATGTAGGCACCCAGGACATGTGACTGGGGTCTCCTGCCTTGTGCCTGACTCTTCCAGGGGACCTTCTCTCATCTGCTGGCTGTGCCGGGTGGAGGGATATGTCTGTAGTGTCTCAGACCCAAGTCACTGAGTGCAGTCTCAGGAGATGGGAGGCAAGCAACACTTTAAGGACCTTTAATTACTGAATAACAATATTATCAGTCCTGACCATTACACTATATAATTTATATTGTACATTACATACTCCTGACCCCTGCACTATATACACTCTATGTTGTACATTCCATACTCCTGACCCCTGCACTATATACTCTATGTTGTACATTACATACTCCTGACCCCTGCACTATATACTCTATTTTGTACATTACATACTCCTGACTTCTTTTCTCCCCCCTCCCCCCACTGCTATATGTACACATAATATGGATTCTCTTTTGTTCTCCCCATTTCCTCCCAGCTGGACATTTTATATCGGATGATGTGATTGGAGCACAGACTTTTACATGGTGATAATAATGTGATAACATCCTCCAACTTTGGACCCTTAAACAGAAAGTGATAATGAGGGAGGAGTCAATACCCCAATGATGGTGGTCTTCAGGATCAGTCCAGACTTCATCTTGGTTGTTCTCCCCCCATCCTCACTCTCTGACCTCTGGTGGGGCTCAGCCCCGCTGTTCTTCATGACTAAATCATGGACTAAATAAGGAAGTGCAGTACTTCTTGTGTTGGGAAGATGGCGATGAGTGATAGAGGGGGTGGGGACCCTCGTCCTTTAATCCCCTCATCACTGTCCCTCCTATAAAAGACAGTTCTGGTTGTTTCCTCACTCTCTGACTAAGGTCCATGAATAAAGAAATGACCTGGTAGGAGATCAGAGGAGCCATTTCCTAGTTCCCTTGAGGGTGGAATTGTAAGCTCCTCAGAGACCAAGCTGCCTGATGTGGGCGGAGTCCTGGTTTGGGGGGACCAATCAGCTCCTGTCTAGTAATCCTCTTTGTCTTTGTATTTTAGTCCATGGCCGGGAGATGAGGAAAACCTCCGAGGATTGTCTCACTTTGTCTCCAGACTGGAAAGTAGAAGATGAGGACATCACACAGTATAGTCCAGGAGAAAACCCGGCTCCCTCCAATGTCCATCCGGCACCACCCAGTGTAGATGGACCATCGGATTCCTCGTATCCTGAGGAACCTCAGACTGTGCGGGACCGGGCCGGCCTTCCAACAGGGAAGAGCTTCTCCTGTATTGAGTGCGGGAAATGTTTCAGTTATAAATCCCATCTTAATGTGCATAAAAGATCTCACAGGTGGGAGAAGCCATATTCTTGTCCTGAGTGCTGGAAATGTTTTACAAGGAAGTCCGATCTTTCCAGACATCAGAGAACTCACACAGGGGAGAAGCCGTATTCCTGTCCTGAGTGTGGGAAATGTTTTACAAGGAAGTCTGATCTTTACAAACATCAGATATCTCACACAGGGGAGAAGCCGTATTCCTGTCCTGAGTGCGGGAAATGTTTTTCACTGAAGTCCCAACTTTACAGACATCAGAGATCTCACATGGGGGAGAAGCCATATTCCTGTTCTGAGTGTGGGAAATGTTTTTTAATGAAGTCCGAACTTTACAGACATCAGAGATCTCACACGGGGGAGAAGGCATTTTCCTGTCCTGAGTGCGGGAAATGTTTTTCACAGAAGTCCAATCTTTACAAGCACCAGAGATCTCACACGGGGGAGAAGCCATATTTCTGTCCTGAGTGCAGGAAATGTTTTTCACAGAAGTCCCATCTTTACACACATCAGAGATCTCACACAGGGGAGAAGGCATATTCCTGTTCTGAGTGCGGGAAATGTTTTTCAGTGAAGTCCCATCTGTGCAGACATCAGAGATCTCACACGGGGAAGAAGCCAGTTTCCTGTTCTGAGTGTGGAAAATGTTTTTCAGAGCTGTCCGGTCTTCATAAACATCAGAGATCTCACACTGGGGAGAAGCCGTATTCTTGTCCTGATTGTGGAAAATGTTTTTCACAGAAGTTCAGTCTTCATCAACATCAGAGATCTCACACGGGGGAGAAGCCGTATTCCTGTCCTGAGTGCGGGAAATGTTTTACAAGGAAGTCCGTTCTTTCCAGACATCAGAGATCTCACATGAGGGAGAAGACATATTCCTGTCCTGAGTGCAGGAAATGTTTTTCGCAGAAGTCCCATCTTTACAGACATCAGAGATCTCACACGGGGGAGAAGCCGTATTCCTGTCCTGAGTGCAGGAAATGTTTTTCGCAGAAGTCTCATCTTTCCACACATCAGAGATCTCACACGGGGAAGAATCCACCTTCCTGTCCTGAGTGAGGAAAATGTTCCTCACTGCAGTCGTCTTCCTGTACATCAGGGGTCCCACACATCCCTGGAGGTGTATTAGTGTCCTGAGTGCGGGAAATGTCTTCTAGATGAATGTTGCTGGACATCCCAGCTCTCATGTGGGGAAGAAGCACACCCTGATATACACCTCAGATATACTCCATGGCTGATCTTCATCATGGAAGAAACAGTTGATAAGGAGATGAGAGGCCCCCAAAGACATGGATGAAGTGCAGTAAATGTCGGGGTGCAGAGTGGTCAGTAGATCCTGGAAATGAAGGACACAACTTCAGCCCTTCTTGGGTGTCGGAGTTGCGTTTCCTGATAATGATATAGCGGGTTACAGAGCTAGAAGCCGGGAGAGCCCAGATCTCGTTATCGGGGAACTTTACACAGACAACAAGAACTTCTGAAGTTGATGTCCTTCATTTCAAGGCTCTACAGAACAGTGGTGACCCCGAAGCGTCTCTCTGTCTTCAGTCCATCCTTCTCCCATCCCCCAACAGGAGGGAAGGAGAACTCCGCCCCAAACTAGGGGGGAACTTTCCTCTCATTATTTCCCTTGGCTTCTGTGTGGGTTTGGGTGGTTGGAGGAGTGCGGCACGAGAGGGAACACAGCTTGTTGTTCTATGTCTACATATGGGGTCTGGGTAGAGGGGATCCACCGGAAAATATTTCTACTCTTTGATTTTGTGCAAATCGTTTCAGTTTGAAGGGCGATATTATGTGTGGTTTGTAAAAGGGATTGGCCCAATAGTTACCACCCCACTTAGAGAATAGATGAACTAAAATGACCAGCATTCATTCAGCCATGTCACAATGTGGGATCTTTTCATACAGTGATTTCCTATGATCATTGGCTCCATCTAGTGGCCATAATGTGGTATTGAATTGTTTTTCCTGATTGAGGCATTTTGGAACTAATACCTCCATTATGGCCACTAGAGGGAGCTGATGATTATAGGAAGTTACTGAGTTTAATACCGGAGATCACAACCCCCAACATATTATTAGTGTACTATGTGAGGGGCGGTGTCATACAAATACCGGAGATCACCCCCCCAACATATTATTAGTGTACTATGTGAGGGGCGGTGTCATACAAATACCGGAGATCACACCCCCCAACATATTATTAGTGTACTATGTGAGGGGCGGTGTCATACAAATACCGGAGATCACACTCCCCCCAACATATTATTAGTGTACTATGTGAGGGGCGGTGTCATACAAATACCGGAGGTCACAGCCCCCAACATATTATTAGTGTACTATGTGAGGGGCGGTGTCATACAAATACCGGAGATCACACCCCCCAACATATTATTAGTGTACTATGTGAGGGGCGGTGTCATACAAATACCGGAGATCACACCCCCCAACATATTATTAGTGTGCTATGTGAGGGGCGGTGTCATACAAATACCGGAGATCACACCCCCCAACGAGCTCGCTCCAGTTCATGGATGTCATCATTATGTTTGGAGGATCTCACCAGTCAGGAGCCTTTCCTGTCATCCTACATGTTCCCTTCTGAGGATTGTTCTATCCTTCCAAACAAATGTATGAAATCATGGATGAGTCCTCCTTCTATGTGATCTAGAAGATCTTCAATCACACTGTCTTTATGGATGAAGTGGATGGCCCAGTTTATATATTATTTATTGCTTTACAGCTTTATTCCCTCCAGGATTCATTCTTTATTTATAGAACCATTCAAGGAAGTGTTCTTACTGTGAGAGATCTCCACCACCATTCCTCTGTGACCATTACATCCTTGTCATTTATGTCTAACATCTTCATTATCAGTGGATTGATAGATATTCTTATACTTTAAAGTATAATTTTTACATTTTCTTCACCAAAAAGATTGATTTCAGAAGGAATCTGTTTTAATTTGTTTTCTATATGTAATAAAATATCTTTGTTAAAGTGTTGGTTCCATAAGAACTAGAATGATTTGTTCTTCCTTATCTTGTGTTATATATGAATTTCCCTGGTAGCCGTGTAAGGAAGATATTTTACAGGAATGATTATTTGGGCTCCATTCACACCAACATGTATGTTAGTACTTTCTGTTTTTAGAAACACACAACAGTCCACTTAACATGGTTTCCTATGGGCCATGTTCACTTCTAGGCTTTTTTGAACTGCTGTGTTTTTGGAAAGGGTCAGGGACTTTTTAAAAAGCAAAATGCAATAGAATTCAATGGAGAATCTGCTGAAATGTATGGTAGTGTGTTTTTGCATTTTTCTACCCAGCAAAAAAAAAATTCCACTTTGAAAAAGACAAAAAAAAAAGAGCTGAACAAAACGCGGTAAAAACGCATCACAAACGTATCAACATGCAAGTGCACAATCCAAACGCACACGTTCCTATGTTACAAATGGCTGCAGCGACCGTCAGCTGGAACCAAATAGAATCAGCGAGGGAGAATGTCACCAGCACACCGAGGATCACCAAAATGGGTCCAAAAGTTTTAATGAACGATCACATAGTTACAGAAAGGCAATGTTTTGGAGACGCGCAGGACCCTTTGTCACATGCCTGATGAAGGGATCCTATGAGACTTTTGGCCCCGTATTGGTGATCCTTGGTGTGCTGGTGACATTCTCCCTTACAAACATATCAAAAACACAACAAAAACGCAAAATGAACTGCAAAAAGCAAACCGCAAAGGTGTGAACAGAGCCTTACAGATGTTTCTCTGGGCTGCAGTTTCTCTGAGCTCCACAAGGTGGGGATCTCACTTCTTCCCAGACAGGACTTCTCTATGGAAGACAGACAGGAAGTGATGTCAGGCAGGAAGTTTGAAGTGGCTTTGAAATAGAGAAGAGACGTTACCAGAAGTGACAGCAGAGGAGGTAATAAGATATTATTTCCTATTTACACCCAGTAACCCCTATCATGTCTGTCCTCTTCCTCCATAGTCATGTCTGTCCTCTTCCTCCATAGTCACGTCCGTCCTCTTCCTCCGTAGTCACGTCCGTCCTCT
Source organism: Staurois parvus (assembly GCF_062004578.1). Taxonomy (NCBI): domain Eukaryota; kingdom Metazoa; phylum Chordata; class Amphibia; order Anura; family Ranidae; genus Staurois; species Staurois parvus. Next base: position 5,402,264 of record NW_028317987.1, read on the forward strand.
TCCTCCGTAGTCACGTCCGTCCTCTTCCTCCGTAGTCACGTCCGTCCTCTCCACATCCGTCCTCTCCCTCCATAGTCACGTCCGTCCTCTCCCTCCATAGTCACGTCCGTCCTCTTCCTCCATAGTCACGTCCATGCTCTTCCTCCATAGTCACGTCCGTCCTCTCCCTCCATAGTCACGTCCGTCCTCTTCCTCCATAGTCACGTCCGTCCTCTTCCTCCATAGTCACGTCTGTCCTCTTCCTCCACAGTCACGTCCGTCCTCTCCCTCCATAGTCACGTCCGTCCTCTTCCTCCATGGTCACGTCCGTCCTCTCCCTCCATAGTCACGTCCGTCCTCTCCCTCCATAGTCACGTCCGTCCTCTCCCTCCATAGTCACGTCCGTCCTCTCCCTCCATAGTCACGTCCGTCCTCTTCCTCCATAGTCACGTCCGTCCTCTTCCTCCATAGTCACGTCCGTCCTCTTCCTCCATAGTCACGTCCGTCCTCTTCCTCCATAGTCACGTCCGTCCTCTTCCTCCATAGTCACTGTGACGTCTTTTATCTCCAGCAGATGATGATACACACATATATAGTGTGGGAACCCAGATGAACCCCTTCAGGGGCAGAACATTCCCCCACTTCCGGGGCCGGAACATTCTCCTCATTGTGGAGATAAATTCTAGTAATATGGTCCTCTAAACAAACAGCACTGACAATAAATAGACAAGACAAGGACCATCCTGACCATACATGGCCTACAAAGGGCAATGATGACACTACACAGGCAGCCAATGGGCAATCATTACACTATGCAGCCAACACAATGATGGAGTGCCGGGGTCAGGAGTATGGAGCATAGAGCCCCTTACATTGCTGCTCAGGAGGAAGGAAACATTCCCCAGCCGGCCATGAAGAATATGTTCCATCATTGGTGTCAGAGGGAGGGAAATACTGAGGGAAGTAGAGGAGCTGAGGGGGTCTCTGAGGAGGTAGTGGGACTAAAGAACTCTGGATCCTCTGAGGGTTTCCTGCATGTGAAGGACTCTAGGACCTCTGAGGAGGAGGAGTAGCTGAAGAACTTTGGGATCCTGTTAGGAGGTAATAGAGCTGAACAACTCTGAGAGGTTAGTGGGGCTGAAGGACTGTGGGGGCCTCTGAGGGGGTATTCAGGCTGCAAGGCTCTGAGGTAAGAGGGGGCTTTAGGGCTCATAGGAACTCTTGGTCTCTGATGGTCCTCCCACCCCACCTTCACTTACTTTTCTGACCTCCTTAAAGAACTCCTGCCAGCACGTGTAGGGAGTCTTCACCTCCCCATCTCACTGGTCAAGACACAAAATAGAACAAAGAAGGACACTTGGTCCTTGGGGAGGTCTGCTTGCATAGCATTGCTTAATGGGCGGACAGTCCAATACCTTCCCATACCACAGAATCTGGCATTGCCCGGTACTGGAATTCAGAGCCAGAAAAATCCACTGCCACTCTGTACAATGACCTGGAAATCTCAGAATACTTGGCAACTAGGAGATCAAACCCTTCCTCCTGCTGTCCTCCTCCTACCCACACATAGAAGAGATGAGAACAGTCTCCTCCCCCACAGCTCTCTGCTCCACCAGCACCATCCTCCTGTTACCCAATCCAATCCCTTCTCTTACTGCAGAGAGAGACAGTGACATCACTCCTGTCAGTCAGCAGGCTGCTGGAGATTGGAGCCTTGCAGCCGGAGTTCTGCCAATTATCCTGATTATCCAGCAACTCCGGCCAGAAAGTTCCCCTTCCTGGACCTCATGATGAGCCGACATTGACCTCACAGCACTGCCTCAGAGCAAACAAGTCATAGGAAGGATCAGATTTATCATTCCTTGTCTGCAGATCTAAAACTCATCAAAACCAGTTCAGAGACCAAACAAACCCAACAGAGAAAAGGGGATTTCTGATGCAGCAGGTCAAGAGGGTCCCGGGACCTTGAAAATTGTAGTAAACACTAAACAGTCCAAACAAAATGTCTTCCCATGGGGGGAGTAGTCCTTCAATGTCCAGCAACCCTCCTATTCCCCCCTCACATCCACATCCTATTATTGTGTGACCAATACCATCCAAATCATTCTTACTTTCATTTCCCAAAGTTATCCGTCTACAAGGAGACCTGTATAGATCACATGATGGCACCAATGAGGATGGAGGAGGACCGGAGTCACATGACTGAGAAGATACTAAACCTCACCCTGGAGATCATCTACCTGCTGACCGGAGAGGTGAGGAGGATTCTGGGAGGTCACATGACATAACTCTTATCTCTATTAATAAACACAGACCTGACCAGAGAGGTGAGGAGGATTCTGGGAGGTCACATGACATCACTCTCATCTCTATTAATCAAACACAGACCTGACCGGAGAGGTGAGGAGGATTCTGGGAGGTCACATGACATCACTCTCATCTCTATTAATCAAACACAGACCTGACCGGAGAGGTGAGGAGGATTCTGGGAGGTCACATGACATCACTCTCATCTCTATTAATAAAACACAGACCTGACCGAAGAGGTGAGGAGGATTCTGGGAGTCTAACATGATATTCCTATTGGTTCCTCAATACAGAGATTTCCTCTTCTGAAGTCAGGTGATCATATGACCATCACAGTGCCTCCATGTGACTCCCTAAACCCTGAGAGACACAACATGCAGAAGATTCTAGAAGTCACCAAGAAGATGATGGAGCTGCTGACAGGAGAGGTGAGCGGTGCCGGGAATTCTGGGACATTCTCCAGTAACAGACAAGGGATGTGTCTGGATGGTGACTGTATCATTGTGTGTGTCAGGTTCCTATAAGGTGTCAGGGTGTCACTGTCTATTTCTCCATGGAGGAGTGGGAGTATTTAGAAGGACACAAGGATCTCTACAAGGACGTCATGATGGACAATCAGCCGCCCCTCACATCACCGGGTAAGAGGAGACTTTATTGTAAAGGAGAGAGCAATACGGAGGATCCACCTAGATCCCCCATCATCTGATAAACACATAGAAACAATGGATTCAGTCAGTGTGTGTGTTTCCTACAGATGGATCCAGTCATGGGAACCCACCAGAGAGATGTCCCCGTCCTCTGTATTCCCGGGATTCCACACAGGAAGGTCACACCATCCCTCACCATCATCAGGTAGATGAGGAACAATCACTGATAGTATCATTAGGATCTGTACATTATCTGCATTGTTACCATTGATGGCATTTTTATTATATATTCAGAGTGGAAACCTGAGAGATACTAAACTTGACGTTAAAGAAGAGATAAAAGAGGAGGAGGATGAGGATGGGGGGATGGAGGAGTCAGAGCTTCTAAGAGAACACAAAGATCTGTACCAGGACACCATGGTGGAGTCATCCAGCTACAGGAACCCACCAGAGAGATGTCCCCGTCCTCTGGATTCCCGGGATTCCACACAGGAAGGTCACACCATCCCTCACCATCATCAGGTAGATGATGACAATTATTGGTAGTTGTGATTTATACACAGCATGTTTGTTACAATGAATGTTTTATTATATCTTTCAGAGTGGAATCCTCGGGGATGATAATATTGATGTTAAAGAAGAGTATAAAGAGGAGGATGAGGAGTATGGAGTGATGGAGGAGTTTTCAGAAGGACACAAGGATATGATGGAGCCACCTAATACCAGGAACCCACCAGAGAGATGTCCCCGTCCTCTGTATTCCCGGGATTCCACACAGGAAGGTCACACCATCCCTCATTGTTACAAGGTTGGTTGGACTGAGCATCTAGAACATACATTTGAGGAGAAAATATGTGGATTTTTCATGTGAGCTTATATTTATATATTTTTGGTGAAATTTCTAATTTTCTTGGTTTAGGGTGAAGATCTGATAAATATAAAAGTTGAGGTGAAAGCAGAAGAAGAAGAGGTGTATGTGAGGGATGATCAGCAGTCTATGGAGGAGGATGGAATAACGGGGACATTTATAGAGGAGGACACTCCTACAGAGATCAGCACAGGTGGGTCATGAACACTAAATCCATTCCTCCACCCATACTGCTCACTGATTGGTCCAGAGTAGGGCGGGGACTGGGTGATATCAGCCTGTAATCCCCTGGTCACTTTCCTGAGCTGTGTTCCCCGTCCTGTATTCCTGGATTTCTCTCGGATAATCTTCCTTCTCTGTGCTGCAGACACAATTTATGTATCTAGACTGGATTTATGGAGGTTCTGGGGTTCAGCTGGCAGCAAAATGTTGATTTTTCCTATAAGCATTGCATAATGTAGTCACCCAGGACATGTGACTGGGGTCTCCTGCCTTGTGCCTGACTCCTCCAGGGGACCTTCTCTGTTATCTGCTGGCTGTGCCGGGTGGAGGGATATGTCTGTAGTGTCTCAGACCCAAGTCACTGAGTGCAGTCTCAGGAGATGGGAGGCAGCGGTGTGGGATCTCTGCAACTTGTCTACAGTAAACATTTAACCCCTTGCCCTCCTGAGGATTTACCCCCCTTAATGACCAGACCTCTTTTTGCTACTCCGCGCTGCACTAATTCAACTATAATTGCGCGGTCATGCAATGCTGCACCCAAACAAAATTATGTCTTTTTGACACAAATAGAGCTTTATTTTGGTGGTATTTTATCACCTGTGTGCTTTTTTTATGTGCAATATACAAAAAAAGACCAAACATTTTGAAGAAAAATAATATTTTTTACTTTCGGCTATAAAAAATATATAGTAAACTCAAAGTTAGTTATAGATTTAGGCCAAAATGTATTCTGCTCCATGTTTTTGTAAAAAAAATCCCAATAAGTGTATATTGATTGCTTTGTGTGAAAGTTATAGCGTCTACAAACTATGCAATTTGCACCATTTTTTTGCTATACAGCACTGCACTAGTTTAACTGACAATTGCGCAGTCATGCAATAAGGTACATAGATGAAATTGATGTCCTTTTTTTCACACAAATAGAGCTTTTGGTGGTATTTGATCACCTGTGCACTTTTTATTTTTGACACTATAAACAAAGAAAGTTTTGAGAAAAAAAAGTGTTTTTTTAAAAAACCAATATTTTCTCATTTCTGTCATCAATATCCCAAAAAACTAACATTTCATCATAAATTTAGGCCAAAATGTATTCTGCTACATGTTTTTGGTTAAAATAATCCCAATAAGTGTATATTGATTGCTTTGTGTGAAAGTTATAGCGTCTACAAACTATGGGAGAGATAATGGAATTTACAGCTTTTACTTTCTGACTGCCCATCACATCTCTTGAGGTGCTAAAATACCAGGATAGTACAAACACCCCAAATGACCCCTTTTCAGAAAGTAGACACCCTAAGCTATCTGCTGAGAGGCATATTGAGTCCATGGAAGATTTTTTTTTTCCCACAAGTTTCTAGAAAATTACAAAAAGTTGTCATTTAAATTATATATTTCTTGCATAAGCCATGGGTATATGTGGAATTACACCCTAATATACATTCTGCTACTTCTACTGAGTATGGGGGTACCACATGTGTGAGACTTTTTGTGAGTCTAGCCACATACAGGAGCCTGAAATCCAATGACCACTTTGAAAGCCTGAAGGTGCGTAACTTCCTCATTACACTTCCTCACTACCTATCACAGTTTCGAAGGCCCAAACATGCCAGGATAGCACCAACCCCCCCAAAGGACCCCTTTTTGGAAAGTAGACACCCCAAGAAATTTAAAAAGAGGCATGGTGAGTATTTTTTCTCACAAGCTTTTGAAATATAAAAAAAAGAAAAGAAAAAAAATGTTTTTGTTTTTTTTCTTCATTTTCCAAAAACTTGTGGCAACAAACGAGATCTGAAAAATACTCATCATGCTTATTATCAAATTCCTTGGGGTGTCTACTTTCCATAAAGTGGTCATTTGAGGGGGGGGTGTTGCTATCCTGGCATTTCAGGTTCTCTGAATCTGTGATAGGTAGTCAGGAAGTGTAAGGTGGTCTTTGGATTTTGGGGTCCTGTACTTGGCTGGACTGCCAAAATGTCTCTCACATGTGGTACCCCCATACTCGGGAGAAGTAGCAGAATGTATTTTGGGGTGTAATTCCACATATACCCATGGCATGTGTGAGCAATAAATCATTTAAGTGACAATTTTGTGTAAACTTTTTTTTTGTCATTTTCCAAAAACTTGTGGTAAAAAAATAAATTCTTCTATTGATTCAACATTCCTCTCAGCAAATAGTTTGGGGTGTCTACTTTACAAAAAGGGGTCATTTTGGGGGGTGGGGGCATTCTATGCCCAGCATTAGAAGTTTATGCCACACATCACTCACTCTTCTAACCACCTGAAGACCACGCCTTTTCTGACACTTTTTGTTCACATGAAAAAAAATCAATATTTTTTGCTAGGAAATTAATTTAAACCCCCAAACATTATATATTTTTTAAAGCAGACACCCTAGTGAATAAAATGGTGGGAGCTGTAATTTTTTTCTGTCACATAGTACTTGCGCAGCGATGTTTCAAACACAATTTTTTATTTTTAAAAATACACTTTTTACTTTTAATGCACAAAAATACAATATATTCGCCAATTATTTGGTAAAATATAAAAGATGATGGTATGCCGAGTAAATAGATACCAAACCTGACCTGCTTTAAAACTGCACATGCCCTGTGCAATGGCGACAAACTGCATATGTTTTTAATATCTATAGGTAACGTTTTAAAGCCTTTACAAGCTACCATTGTAGATTTACAGAGGAGGTCTAGTGTTAGAATTACTGCCCTTCATCTGACGTTCGTGGCGATACCTCACATGTATGGTGCAACCGCTGTTTACATACCAGCACAGGACCAAGGCTCACAAACTCAGGTGTGTGTGTGCGCATGGGGGTGAGGGTACTTTTTTTTTCTTTTCTTTTTTTAAGTTATTTTGATTTTTTTTTATTATTTTTACACCGTTTTTTTTTTTTATCACTTTTAATGCTATCACAGGGAATGCAAATATCCCCTATAACCTCAATGGGCATTGTCATATATTCTTTTTTGAGAAATCTGGGGTCTATCAGACTCTGGATCTCTCCCCTGCCCTTACATTATCTAATCTCACCAACATCGGTGATCAGATGCTTTCCCAATTTACAAATGGCGCTGTTTATATTCTGCGAAACTGAAGTGATGAAATGCTCGTAGCTTCTGATTTCTTAGACTATAGAGATGATTGACACCATTCTGGTCTCCAATCAGCTCTATGGTCAGCTGGCAGAAACACTGGCTACATTCTCAGGTTCCCCCAATGGCACGGGACTGCCCGAGAAAGCCTTGGAAGGCAGTGGGGGAGGGGGGCATCATATCCTGCTGCTTGTAAAAGCAATCCTGCAGCTAATTATCTACTAGGATTGCTTTTGCATAAAAGCCGATCACCAGCTGAAAAAAATTATACCAGGATGATGCCTGCAGCTGTAGGCATTATTCTGGTATAACCATTCAAAGTCCAGGGATGTAGCAGTACGTCTCTGGTCCTTGTTGGGTATATATGCTATGTTCTTTTTTTTGTATTCAGCCTGTGTACTGAATGAAAAAAAGAGAAGGAATCTCTGCCCCCCCATAAAAGTGTGGTATGCCCACCATTAGAATATACCACCCTGCATCCACCCACTTCTAATGGTGGGCACACATTAGGTCACACGGTGCCACATGCGCCAGTTCCAAGATTGTACAAATGTCTAAATAGTGGCACGCTTGAATAAAAATTGTCCTCGCATAAGTGGTACCCCATATGGAGAAATGATGACACCAAGTCCCAAACTATCTTGTCACTGCTCCCCATGTAGTCTGGGCATCCAGGGGGATCCACGTGACTATCTTTTCCCTCGTAAATCTAAAACTTATAAGTATAGCCTGTTGCCCTCTCACAGGTCTTCTACATCTTGACCCCATATCTGGCACGCTTGCTGGGGAGAATTGTTTGAATGCAAGGCGGCCAGAAAAATGAATGAGGGATTCATCAACGCAGATGTTTTGCTGGGGAGTATAGACATCTGCAATTTTTTGGTTAAGTTGATTTTAGAGGGGCTGAATTTTGTGGAGCCGGTCAAATTCAGGGTCACCACAAGGACGACAGAGTGTATTGTCGCTGAAATGCATAAAACACATTATACTCTCATATCTATGCCTGGCCATGGCAGCAGAGAACACGGCATATGATGAATCGGGTCTGCGGACCAATACAACCGCAATTCATTTCTTTTAGTATTGCCCATGTTGAGGGTTAGGCCCCCAAAAAATATAAATTCAAAAACCGTAATGGGTTTCCATGCGAATAGTCTGGCAAGGTTTGAATTTGGGTTGGTGGCTATAAATTGTTGTGCATATAAATTGCTTTGATCCACAATCAATGCATACAGATATTCCGTGAAAAACAGCTCCAAAAAATCAAGGGGAGGAGTTAAATTTGCTATTTCCACCTGAATTCTGGGTTGGGCAGCTCTATGGGCCTGTGTGCGAATTCTTGGTGGTTGCGTGACAATACTTGTGCTGGCCACCTCACCAGCTTGTACTGCAATTATGGGACTCCCCACGTCACCAACTCATACTGCAGTGCTGGTATTATTATTATTATAGAGGATTTATGGCGCCAACAGTTTGCTCAGCACTTTACAATATAACGGGAGACAATACAGCAACAATACAGTCCAATACAAGATGGTTAGGAGGGCCTGATCCTGGGAGCTTACAATCTAAGAGAAATGTGAAAGGATGTACTAGGCCACTGGTGCTCGCCAGTTCACCAAAAGGTAGCGCGGCACTAGTACTGGCACTCTGCTGCATATGTGGGCGGCTTAGTGGTTAGCACTTCTGCCTTGCAGTAAATGGGTCATGGGTTCGATTCCTGACCATGGCGCTCCTGCATGGAGTTTGCATGTTCTCCCTGTGCTTGCGTGGGTTTACTCCGGGTACTCCGGTTTCCTCCCATACTCCAAAGACATGCTGGTAGGTTAATTGGCTCCTGTATAAATTGTCCTAGTTTCTATGTGTATGTATGAATGTGAGTTAGGGACCTTAGATTTGTACACCCCATGAGGGTTAGGGACCTTAGATTTGTACACCCCATGAGGGTTAGGGACCTTAGATTTGTACACCCCATGAGGGTTAGGGACTGATGTGAATGTACAATATATATGTGTAAAGTGCTGTGTAAATTGACAGCGCTATATAAGTACCTGAAATAAATAAATATGAGAGTCATCAAAATTTACCAGCAAGTGCTAACAGAGATCAGGCCTGATTCTGCCAACACTGCGGTTTTGTGTGTAATGTATCAAGTGACAGTGACCTACTGACACTGCACTTGCTGGGGGAGAAGGGGGGTAAGTGTACGGGCTAAACACAGGTGCTGGCAGGTGCCGGGGCTGATCTTGCTAACGCTGCATTTTTGGGGACACTAATACTAATGTTTTAAAAAAAACAATATTGGTGAAGCGCTTCACATGAAAAACTAAATAAGTATTTACAATGATATAAAATACATATAAAGTGACCGCACTGTATTGAAAGGTATTGATAACTATTGCTAAATAATCCCCTCCAAAAAATGAATAAGTGCCAAGTGTTGAAAGTGCAAAACAGGTCATCCGTCTGCTGACTAAATCGTGTCAAAATACAATATATGCACAATAAACATAATACACCATAACATTGCACACTCTGACTGAAAGTGACAGGTGCTCAGTATGAGGATGAATATTGATTGAAAGTAAAATCCACAATAAAGTGCAAAACAAGTCATGTGTTTGTTGACTAGATCGCGCCAAAATCTAATATATGCACAGTATACATAATACACCATAACATTGCACGCTAACTGAAAGTGACAGGTGCTCAGTATGAGGAGGAATATTCATTGAAAGTGACAGGAGCTCAGTATGAGGATGAATATTCATTGAAAGTGAAATCCACAATAAAGTGCAATAACAAAGTGCTTGACATTTCATGTGCAAACAAACACCACGATGTCAGTGCTTCAATTCTTCACTCCAAACATGATGCGTGTTAGCATGCCACACCTGTATATCGTAATCCAAAAGTGGCTCAAGTGCCTCCTCACCTTAACCATGCGACCCCTAAGGGCCACAATGCTTTAGGTATTATAACTCCACCAGACTGGGGATCTCTGTAATAATACTCCTGTAGTAGCACTCCATCTCCTCTGCCAGGTCACTTATGCCCTCAGATGGTAGTACCCCCGGGATAATCACAAGGCTATAGAGAGGCAGACAAAGAGCCTCCATAGTGAGATGCCGTTTATTCCATATAGCAGATGAAGACAAACCAAAAGAGAACACTCACAGTATAGCAGATCTCATCCAGCTGGTCTCCCATATTCCTCCTCATACTGAGCTCCTGTCACTTTCACTCAATATTCATCCTCATACTGAGCACCTGTCACTTTCACTCAATATTCATCCTCATACTGAGCACCTGTCACTTTCACTCAATATTCATCCTCATACTGAGCACCTGTCACTTTCACTCAATATTCATCCTCATACTGAGCACCTGTCACTTTCACTCAATATTCATCCTCATACTGAGCTCCTGTCACTTTCAATGAATATTCATCCTCATACTGAGCTCCTGTCACTTTCAATGAATATTCATCCTCATACTGAGCACCTGTCACTTTCAATGAATATTCATCCTCATACTGAGCTCCTGTCACTTTCAATGAATATTCCTCCTCATACTGAGCACCTGTCACTTTCACTCAATATTCATCCTCATACTGAGCACCTGTCACTTTCACTCAATATTCATCCTCATACTGAGCTCCTGTCACTTTCAATGAATATTCCTCCTCATACTGAGCTCCTGTCACTTTCAATGAATATTCCTCCTCATACTGAGCACCTGTCACTTTCACTCAATATTCATCCTCATACTGAGCACCTGTCACTTTCACTCAATATTCATCCTCATACTGAGCACCTGTCACTTTCACTCAATATTCATCCTCATACTGAGCACCTGTCACTTTCAATGAATATTCATCCTCATACTGAGCTCCTGTCACTTTCAATGAATATTCCTCCTCATACTGAGCTCCTGTCACTTTCAATGAATATTCATCCTCATACTGAGCTCCTGTCACTTTCAATGAATATTCATCCTCATACTGAGCACCTGTCACTTTCAATGAATATTCCTCCTCATACTGAGCTCCTGTCATTTTCAATGAATATTCATCCTCATACTGAGCTCCTGTCACTTTCAATGAATATTCCTCCTCATACTGAGCTCCTGTCACTTTCAATGAATATTCATCCTCATACTGAGCTCCTGTCACTTTCAATGAATATTCATCCTCATACTGAGCACCTGTCACTTTCAATGAATATTCATCCTCATACTGAGCTCCTGTCACTTTCAATGAATATTCCTCCTCATACTGAGCTCCTGTCACTTTCAATGAATATTCATCCTCATACTGAGCTCCTGTCACTTTCAATGAATATTCATCCTCATACTGAGCTCCTGTCACTTCCAGTTAGTGTGCAATGTTATGGTGTATTATGTTTATTGTGCATATATTGTATTTTGTCACCATCTAGTCAGCAGGAGGATGACCTGTTTTGCACTTTCAACACTTGGCACTTATATATTTTTTGGGGGGGATTATTTAGCAATAGTTATCAATACCTTTCAATACAGTGCGGTCACTTTATATGTATTTTATATCATTGCACCGACTTATTTAGTTTTTCATGTGAAGCTCTTCACCAATATTGTTTTTTATGTCATCCATCCTGTGGTACTGGGAATAGGTGGTAGCAGCTGCATATATTTGGGGTTGTGTTTGTTCATACCAGTGGAGCGCAGGGGATTATTTGTTTATTTACTATACTAATGTGAACGCTGGTATAGTGCTGATCTGATCAAAGATATTGATCCGTTTAGACACCATACTAGCAATGGAGGTTTCTTGTGTATGAGAGTCTTCCTGGCAATCGAGGGGTTAAATGTGATGACTGGTGTACTGAGGGCACTAGATACTCTATGTTGTACATTACATACTCCTGACCCCTGCACTATATACTCGTTATATACTCGTTAGTACATTACATACTCCTGACCACTGCACTATATACTCTTTTGTACATTACATACTCCTGACCCCTGCACTATATACTCTGTTGTACATTACATACTCCTGATCACTGCACTATATACTCTGTGTTGTACATTACATATTCCTGACCCCTGCACTATGTACTCTATGTTGTACATTACATACTCCTGATCCCTGCACTATATACTCTATGTTGTACATTCCATAGTCCTGACCCCTTCACTATATACTCTATGTTGTACATTGCATACTCCTGACCCCTGCACTATATACTCTATGTTGTACATTACATACTCCTGTCCCTTGCACTATATACTTTATTTTGTACATTACATACTCCTGACCGCTGCACTTTATACTCTATGCTTTACATTACATACTCCTGACTCCTGCACTATATACTCTATGTTGTACATTACATACTCCTGACCCCTACAATATAAACTCTATGCTGTACATTACATACTCCTGACCCCTGCACTATATACTCTATGTTGTACATTACATACTCCTGACCCCTGCACTATATACTCTATGTTATACATTACATACTCCTGACCCCTGCACTATATATTCTATGTTGTACATTACATCCTCCTGACCCCTGCACTATATACTCTGTTGTACATTACATACTCCTGACCCCTGCACTATATACTCTATGTTGTACATTACATCCTCCTGACCCCTGCACTATATACTCTGTTGTACATTACATACTCCTGACCCCTGCACTATATACTCTATGTTGTACATTACATCCTCCTGACCCCTGCACTATATACTCTGTTGTACATTACATACTCCTGACCCCTGCACTATATACTCTATGTTGTACATTACATACTCCTGACCCCTGCACTATATACTCTATGTTGTACATTCCATAGTCCTGACTTCTGCTCTCCCCCCTCCCCCCACTGCTATATATTAACATAATATAGATTCTCTTTTATTCCCCCCATTTCCTCCCAGCTGGACATTTTATATCGGATGATGTGATTGGAGCACAGACTTTTACATGGTGATAATAATGTGATAACATCCTCCAACTTTGGACCCTTAAACAGAAAGTGATAATGAGGGAGGAGTCAATACCCGAATGATGGCGGTCTTCAGGATCAGTCCAGTCTTCATCTTGGTTGTTCTCCCCCCCATCCTCACTCTCTGACCTCTGGTGGGGCTCAGCCCCGCTGTTCTTCATGACTAAATCATGGAGTAAATAAGGAAGTGCAGTACTTCTTGTGTTGGGAAGATGGCGATGAGTGATAGAGGGGGTGGGGACCCTCGTCCTATAATTCCCTCATCACTGTCCCTCCTATAAAAGACAGTTCTGGTTGTTTCCTCACTCTCTGACTAAGGTCCATGAATAAAGAAATGACCTGGTAGGAGATCAGAGGAGCCATTTCCTAGTTCCCTTGAGGGTGGAATTGTAAGCTCCTCAGAGACCAAGCTGCCTGATGTGGGCGGAGTCCAGGTTTGGGGGAACCAATCAGCTCCTGTCTAGTAATCCTCTTTGTCTTTGTATTTTAGTCCATGGCCGGGAGATGAGGAAAACCTCCGAGGATTGTCTCACTTTGTCTCCAGACTGGAAAGTAGAAGATGAGGACATCACACAGTATAGTCCAGGAGAAAACCCAACTCCCTCCAATGTCCATCCGGCACCACCCAGTGTAGATGGACCATCGGATTCCTTGTATCCTGAGGAACCTCAGACTGTGCGGGACCGGGCCGACCCTCCAACAGGGAAGAGCTTCTCCTGTACTGAGTGCGGGAAGGGTTTCAGTTCTAAATCCAAATTTAATGTGCATAAAAGATCTCACACGGGGGAGAAGCCATATTCCTGTCTTAAGTGCGGGAAATGTTTTTCAGTGAAGTCCAGTCTTTACACACATCAAAGATCTCACTCGGGGGAGAAGCCATATTCCTGTCCTGAGTGCGGGAAATTTTTTTCAGTGAAGTTCAATCTTTCCATTCATCAGAGATCTCACTCGGGGGAGAAGCCATATTCCTGTCTTGAGTGTGGGAAATGTTTTTCAGTTAAGTCCAATTTTTATAGACATAATAGATCTCATACGAGGGAGAAGCCGTATTCCTGTCCTGAGTGCGGGAACTGCTTTTCAGAGAAGTCCATTCTTCATAAACATCAGAAATGTCACACGGTGGGGAAATCATTTTCCTGTCCTGAGTGTGGAAAATATTTTTCAGCTAAGGCCAATCTTTATAGACATAAGAGATCTCACACTGGGGAGAAGCCGTATTCCTGTCCTGAGTGCGGGAAATGTTTTTCACAGAAGTCCCATCTTTCTAAACATCAGAGATCTCACACGGGGGAAAAGCCACTTTCCTGTCCTGAGTGAGGGAAATGTTCCTCACTGAAGTCCTGTCTTCCTGTACATCAGGGGTCCCACACAACCCTGGAGGTGTATTAGTGCCTTGAGTGCGGGAAATGTCTTCTAGATGAATGTTGCTGGACATCCCAGCTCTCATGTGGGGAAGAAGCACACCCTGATATACACCTCAGATATACTCCATGGCTGATCTTCATCATGGAAGTAACAGTTCATAAGGAGATCAGAGGTCCCCAAAGACATGGATGAAGTGTGGGACCGGGTCAGCCATTGATGGCAGGAGAAGAATAACAATGGAGTCCTGACTTAGAGCACTGAATAAAAATTATGGTTTTTCTTTTACTATTTCCATATGTTTGGAATTTAATATTTTATTTTTTAATTGGCTCTGAATATTACACATTTTTATTGTCTTTTCTATACACACACTTCATCTTTTATATTTGTAATAATAAAGTATATATTTATCAGACATGTTTAATATTATAATGGCTCTGTAATCCAATAGTTTTGTTGTTATGACATTATGGCAGTTGAGGTCCTCCAGGTGAATGGCAATACGCTATATCTAGTTTGAGGACATCATGTTGTTATGTATACATTGTATATTATAATCCCAGTTGTCACACTCCCTATAATTGGCAGAGTATTATTATTCATTTTATACACAGTTGTGTTGAAAATACTAGCCATCAGACATCACTAACCGGATCAATCACTGTTTTTGGTGGAAATGATATCTCTACATGGCAAATAATTTCCTAGCAGGTGTAGTAGAGTCATAGAAATCCAACAGACCCAACAGTCATGACATGCATGCTGCTGATTCTGTGTCATTGAATCACTCATTGAAAGGAGCGTGTTCAAAATAATAGCAGTGTGGAGTTCTATTAGTGAGGTCATTCATTCTTTGATAAACAGGTGGCAATTATTGCCCTTATTTAAGGAAGGAAGGCAGCAAATGTTGCACATGCTGGTTACAGTGCATTTCTCTCTGAAAGTCTGAGGAAAATGGGTCTTTCCAGACATTGTTCAGAAGAACAGCGTACCTTGATTAAAAAGTTGATTGGAGAGGGGAAAACATATAAAGAAGTGCAGAAAATGATCGGCTGCTCAGCTAAAATGATGGCAAATGCTTTAAAATGGCAACCAAAACCTGAAAGACGTGGAAGAAAGCGAAAAACTACCATTGGAATGGATAGAAGAATAGCCAAAATGGGGCGGACTCAGCCAACAATCAGCTCCAGGAAGATGAAAGAAGGTGTGACGTTCCCTGTGAGGACTCAGCCAACAATCAGCTCCAGGAAGATGAAAGAAGGTGTGACGTTCCCTGTGAGGACTGTTACAATTAGAAGACGCCTATGTGAAGCCAAGCTATCTGCAAGAAGTCCCCGCAAAGTCCCACTGTTGGGAAAAAGACATGTGCTGAAGAGGTTACAATCTGCCAAAGAGCACATTGACCGGCCTAAAGAGAAATGGTGGAACATTTTGTGGACTGATGAAAGTAAGATTGTTCTTTTTGGGTCTAGTGGGCGGAGACAGTTTGTCAGACGACCCCAAACACTGAATTCAAGCCACAGTACACTGTGAAGACCGTGAAGCATGGTGGTGCAAGCATCACGATATGGGGATGTTTCTCATACTACGGTGTTGGGCCTATTTATCGCATACCAGGGATCATGGATCAGTTTGAAGACATCAGAATACTTGAAGAGGTCATGCTGCCTTATGCTGAAGAGGAAATGCCCTTGAAATGGGTGTTCCAACAAGACAACCACCCCAAACACACCAGTAAACGTGCAACATCTTGGTTCCAGACCAACAAGATGGACGTTATGGAGTGGCCAGCCCAATCCCCGGATCTTCATCCAATAGAAAACTTGTGGGGTGACATCAAAAATGCCGTTTCTGAGGCAAAACCAAGAAATAGAGAAGAACTGTGGAATGTGGTCCAATCATCCTGGGCTGGAATACCTGATCACAGGGGCCAGAAGTTGGGTGACTCCATGCAACACAGATGTACAGCAGTTCTCAGAAACAGTGCGACTACAACCAAATATTCATGAAGTCATTCAAAGGAAAGCAAAATCTTCAAACATTTCTTAGTTTATATAGTGAATGTTTGAGTTTGTAAAGAAGAATACAAACACTGCGATTTTTTTGAACCGTCTAATATTCACTTTTCTTCCATTTTTTTAGAGGAACAACACAAATTTGATGTATTTTTCTTCATGTTTTGATTTGGAATAGAATGTGTCGTGTTCCCAATGCATTTGTGTGGATGGAAATAAAAGCTATTAGAAGGATTTTCAGCTTTATTCACTTTTTTCAACACACTGCGATTATTTTGAACACAACTGTATAAATCTGTTCATAATACTTCCCCAAATTACATCACTGACCTTGTCTCTAAATATCACCCAAACCGTACACTCCGCTCCTCGCAAGACCTCCTACTCTCTAGCTCCCTTGTCTCCTCCTCCCATGCTCGTCTCCAGGATTTCACCAGGGCGTCATCCCATCCTCTGGAACTCCCTACCCCAATCTTTTTTAACCTCCCTAACGGTATTCCTGAGTGTAGCTCGGGGTAAAATGTCAGTACCAAAAGCGGTAACCCCGAGCTACCCTCAGGCTTACCATGCGGCGCTGCATAGGGAGTCCCTGCAGTGCTTACCTTGTCCTTCGCTCCCGCGATGTGTCCCCTGCAGCATCCCCGGCCATCTCCTCCGGTCCCTGTGACGTCGGGACGTACGGGCACCGCCGGCGGTGGGAAATTTGAAAATTTAAAAAAAATGTCATTTTTTTCAAAACGATTTTACATAGTAAAACATTGCTGTTTCAACCCATTTCACATACATTTTGTCCCGAGTGCTTTGTCCTGTCCCCTGTCTGCATTTTGATTGTTCTTTCTGCCTGGAAACTTAGAAAAGTCCATGGCGTCCAAAAAGCGTCCCTTTACGTCAAAAGTGGTTTTAGACCGGCTAGAGAACAGCGATAGTAAATCAGAACCACTTGCAGAATTGAGTGATAATGATTCGTGGGGGAAATTCCTCATCAGACACTGAAAACGATTCTGCGACTTTGCTCAGCGATGTGCGAACTTGGCGCTATATTTCACATTTCAGTGTTTTTGGTTTGATTATATTATTGAATTAAATGTATGATTTAGACTCTTGTTCAGACAGATTTCAGTGAGTTATTCCTAAAAATTACAGCCTACAATAAAAAAACTACATATTTCCATGCAAAATAATGGTACCGCTTTCAGCACCAAAAATATGAAATAATCAGACCGCCAGGGAGGTTAATCTAATTTTTGTCCAAACAATTAACTTGAACAAACGAAATCACACATATCTACTAAATACTAATTAGTTCTGTAAACCTGGCACTAAACCCTCCTGTCCTTTACAGCCAAGGAAGTTGCCATCTTACCCTCAGATTAGATGTGCAGTTGTCATGGTGCAGCACATGTGATCATCTATGACAGCAGACATTTGAAGGTTTGACAGTTTGGTTTAACCACAACCACAAGTATGACATTGATCACCAGAGACATGCCTTGGATGGATTTGATTTGAAAACACTTTGGAAAGGGCCTTGGGCTCAGAGGGAAGGGCTCTGGTACCAAAAGTCAGGGGCCTTCATGGTTACTTGAACCAGGGCCTCCCCCCCAAGCCTTGGGCCTGTTCCACGGATCCCGGAGCCCCTTTCTCTCTTGCTGAGCCCTTTATTTTGGTCTCACAGGGAGACACTTTCGCATGTTCTGCAGCAGGCCCCCTTCCTGTCATCTTGGGTAGTATTGCCACCTTTTCTTCAAGCCAAAACGGAACACTTTAGCGGAACTATACAGATTTTTTGTTATTAAATAACATTTCTACTCATATGGATTAAATCATAAGAGCCCTCCCGCATCAAAGTTCACAGAGTTCCCCCTTTACATTGGAATCCACAGAGTTCCCCCTTTACATTGGAATCCACAGAGTTCCCCCTTTACATTGGAATCCGCAGAGTTCCCTCTTTACATCTGAACTCCTAGTTTCTCCTTTACATCAGAATACACAGAGTTCCCCTCTACATATGAACTCTTGGAGTTCCTATATACTGTAAGGGTGGACTCTGCAGACTTTGATGTAAGGGAGACTCTGATTTAAGGAAGGGCATTGGGAACTCTGATGTGAGGAGGAGACTCTAATGTAAGGGGGATCACTGCAGACTCTGGTGTAAAGGGTAACTCTGATATAAGGGGGTCTCTGGTAACCAAAGCCCCAACATTCATCATAGTTCCCATCATTCCATTTTAACCTGGGTTCCCATAGTCCACCTTTCATCAGAGTCCAGAGAGCCCCTTTTACATCATTCACGTGTTGCTGATCATCTTGTCTTAGAACTGCCTTTTGTTTGCAGAACACCACTGCCTTATGGGAAATAAAAACCATCTAAACCCAGAAGTGTGCATTTAAACCTCCTCGCATAGTATGACTTACTTTCCTCATAGTAAGAATAAAAGTTAGGCTTCCACCAGTGAGTCCTATTCTCCATGATTAACCCCGTCCTGTCCCTGGCCAGTCTACACGGCTCTATCATCTGTCACATCTATCACATCTCATATGTCACATCTATCTGTCATCTATCACACACACACACACACACGTATGAGAAGCTGGAACAGGTGCTTGTTGCAAGACAAGATCGTCACTTCCGTCTATTTCCGGTTTCTTCCCAAAGTCTCGTGAAGGACAAGAAGAAGATGGACGTTGCACATGGTCAGACAGTTATGACAATAATGGTGACTTTTTCTTTACATTTCTTCTTGATATTTCTACAGTAGTTGTATCTCCATGGAACTGTTCATGATACACTTACATTGTTATTTCTACAGTAGTTGTATCTACATGGAACTGTTCATGATACACTTTACATTGTTATTTCTACAGTAGTTGTATCTCCATGGAACTGTTCATGATACGCTTTACATTGTTATCTCTACAGTAGTTGTATCTCCATGGAACTGTTCATGATACGCTTTACATTGTTATCTCTACAGTAGTTGTATCTCCATGGAACTGTTCATGATACGCTTTACATTGATATTTCTACAGTAGTTGTATCTCCATGGAACTGTTCATGATACGCTTTACATTGTTATTTCTACAGTAGTTGTATCTCCATGGAACTGTTCATGATACGCTTTACATTGTTATTTCTACAGTAGTTGTATCTACATGGAACTGTTCATGATACGCTTTACATTGTTATTTCTACAGTAGTTGTATCTCCATGGAACTGTTCATGATACACTTACATTGTTATTTCTACAGTAGTTGTATCTCCATGGAACTGTTCATGATACGCTTTACATTGTTATTTCTACAGTAGTTGTATCTCCATGGAACTGTTCATGATACGCTTTACATTGTTATCTCTACAGTAGTTGTATCTCCATGGAACTGTTCATGATACACTTTACATTGTTATTTCTACAGTAGTTGTATCTCCATGGAACTGTTCATGATACACTTACATTGTTATTTCTACAGTAGTTGTATCTACATGGAACTGTTCATGATACACTTTACATTGTTATTTCTACAGTAGTTGTATCTCCATGGAACTGTTCATGATACGCTTTACATTGTTATTTCTACAGTAGTTGTATCTCCATGGAACTGTTCATGATACACTTTACATTGTTATTTCTACAGTAGTTGTATCTCCATGGAACTGTTCATGATACGCTTTACATTGTTATTTCTACAGTAGTTGTATCTCCATGGAACTGTTCATGATACGCTTTACATTGTTATTTCTACAGTAGTTGTATCTCCATGGAACTGTTCATGATACACTTACATTGTTATTTCTACAGTAGTTGTATCTCCATGGAACTGTTCATGATACGCTTTACATTGTTATCTCTACAGTAGTTGTATCTCCATGGAACTGTTCATGATACACTTACATTGTTATTTCTACAGTAGTTGTATCTCCATGGAACTGTTCATGATACACTTACATTGTTATTTCTACAGTAGTTGTATCTCCATGGAACTGTTCATGATACACTTACATTGTTATTTCTACAGTAGTTGTATCTCCATGGAACTGTTCATGATACGCTTTACATTGTTATTTCTACAGTAGTTGTATCTCCATGGAACTGTTCATGATACACTTACATTGTTATTTCTACAGTAGTTGTATCTCCATGGAACTGTTCATGATACGCTTTACATTGTTATTTCTACAGTAGTTGTATCTCCATGGAACTGTTCATGATACGCTTTACATTGTTATTTCTACAGTAGTTGTATCTCCATGGAACTGTTCATGATACGCTTTACATTGTTATCTCTACAGTAGTTGTATCTCCATGGAACTGTTCATGATACACTTTACATTGTTATTTCTACAGTAGTTGTATCTCCATGGAACTGTTCATGATACACTTACATTGTTATTTCTACAGTAGTTGTATCTACATGGAACTGTTCATGATACACTTTACATTGTTATTTCTACAGTAGTTGTATCTCCATGGAACTGTTCATGATACGCTTTACATTGTTATCTCTACAGTAGTTGTATCTCCATGGAACTGTTCATGATACACTTTACATTGTTATTTCTACAGTAGTTGTATCTCCATGGAACTGTTCATGATACGCTTTACATTGTTATTTCTACAGTAGTTGTATCTCCATGGAACTGTTCATGATACACTTACATTGTTATTTCTACAGTAGTTGTATCTCCATGGAACTGTTCATGATACACTTTACATTGTTATTTCTACAGTAGTTGTATCTCCATGGAACTGTTCATGATACACTTACATTGTTATTTCTACAGTAGTTGTATCTACATGGAACTGTTCATGATACGCTTTACATTGTTATTTCTACAGTAGTTGTATCTCCATGGAACTGTTCATGATACGCTTTACATTGTTATCTCTACAGTAGTTGTATCTCCATGGAACTGTTCATGATACGCTTACATTGTTATTTCTACAGTAGTTGTATCTCCATGGAACTGTTCATGATACACTTACATTGTTATTTCTACAGTAGTTGTATCTCCATGGAACTGTTCATGATACGCTTTACATTGTTATTTCTACAGTAGTTGTATCTCCATGGAACTGTTCATGATACACTTTACATTGTTATTTCTACAGTAGTTGTATCTCCATGGAACTGTTCATGATACACTTACATTGTTATTTCTACAGTAGTTGTATCTACATGGAACTGTTCATGATACGCTTTACATTGTTATTTCTACAGTAGTTGTATCTCCATGGAACTGTTCATGATACGCTTTACATTGTTATCTCTACAGTAGTTGTATCTCCATGGAACTGTTCATGATACGCTTACATTGTTATTTCTACAGTAGTTGTATCTCCATGGAACTGTTCATGATACGCTTTACATTGATATTTCTACAGTAGTTGTATCTCCATGGAACTGTTCATGATACACTTTACATTGATATTTCTACAGTAGTTGTATCTCCATGGAACTGTTCATGATACGCTTTACATTGATATTTCTACAGTAGTTGTATCTCCATGGAACTGTTCATGATACGCTTTACATTGTTATTTCTACAGTAGTTGTATCTCCATGGAACTGTTCATGATACGCTTTACATTGATATTTCTACAGTAGTTGTATCTACATGGAACTGTTCATGATACACTTTACATTGATATTTCTACAGTAGTTGTATCTCCATGGAACTGTTCATGATACGCTTTACATTGATATTTCTACAGTAGTTGTATCTCCATGGAACTGTTCATGATACGCTTTACATTGTTATTTCTACAGTAGTTGTATCTCCATGGAACTGTTCATGATACGCTTTACATTGATATTTCTACAGTAGTTGTATCTACATGGAACTGTTCATGATACGCTTTACATTGATATTTCTACAGTAGTTGTATCTCCATGGAACTGTTCATGATACGCTTTACATTGTTATTTCTACAGTAGTTGTATCTCCATGGAACTGTTCATGATACGCTTTACATTGTTATTTTACACCATTGTGTGATAGAATAAAATCACACTTTATTTTTTATTTCAACGGCTCTTTCATTCATAATTGCCTCAAGACACTAAAAGAAGTATTATATGTGTCTAAAATCCAACAGTCTGTGCATGTAAACGCACCCCCAGCAGTAATGCAGGAACCAGAGCCCAGGGTTATCCCGCCTGGTCATGTTTCTGGTGACCCAACATGTTTTCCAACTTTAAAAACTGTTGTTTACTATGCTTCAAGCTCAGACCACAGTCTTCTGGATCTGAAGGACACGGGTTAACCTTGTTACATGGTTGCAGGGGGCCCTCAGTCTTGGGCTTTTAGTCTCCTCACAGATGACCCAGCCTGAAGGTCAGTTGGGTTTAATCAATGATAATCCTGACCGTGCCCACTCAGCAGAAACTAACCATCAGGATAAATACATCGCTGAACAATACTGTTCTGATTTCCACCACTGGTCACCTGACTCGGGGTGGAAGGACCCAGATCCAAGAAGCCGGTTCAGGTTAGGCCTATCCTTTATCCTCTGGGGAAAAGGCTAGAAGATCTCAGGGACTCTGCTTGTACTGTGAGGACCATGGCCACTGTGTCACCAGCTGCTCCAATAAGCCAAGAAAAGGGCCCTTCTCCTGAACTATTAAACTCTATTTTTAGGGCCCCGTCTCGTGCTCTGCTTATTCTACCCCCTGGAAAGCTGTTTGTTCCCCTCCACCTTAGGCATAAAGTGCTTTCAGAATCATATCCAGCTAAGACGGCCGAGCTCCCAGGGAGTAATAAAACCTTTTCTTTGGTTTCTCGTGGGCTTTAGTGGCCTCTCTCCATAAGGACTCCTGTTTCTGTGTAAGAGCTTGCAGAATCTGTGCTTACTATAAGTCCTCAAAAGTCCAACACTCTGCATTGCCCCTTCCTTTGCTGTCCATAAACACCCTTGGATGCATATCCAGGCTGACTTGTCCTCAAGGTCTGCTGCCTTTACACCTGCTGATGCGGTCTAGTCTGTCTCTACACCTGCTGATGCGGTCTAGTCTGTCTCTACACCTGCTGATGCGGTCTAGTCTGTCTCTACACCTGATGATGTGGTCTAGTCTGTCTCTACACCTGATGATGTGGTCTAGTCTGTCTCTACACCTGCTGATGTGGTCTAGTCTGTCTCTACACCTGATGATGTGGTCTAGTCTGTCTCTGCACCTGCTGATGTGGTCTAGTCTGTCTCTGCACCTGCTGATGCGGTCTAGTCTGTCTCTACACCTGCTGATGCGGTCTAGTCTGTCTCTACACCTGCTGATGCGGTCTAGTCTGTCTCTGCACCTGATGATGTGGTCTAGTCTGTCTCTACACCTGATGATGTGGTCTAGTCTGTCTCTACACCTGCTGATGCGGTCTAGTCTGTCTCTACACCTGCTGATGCGGTCTAGTCTGTCTCTACACCTGCTGATGCGATCTAGTCTGTCTCTTCACCTGCTGATGCGGTCTAGTCTGTCTCTTCACCTGCTGATGCGGTCTAGTCTGTCTCTTCACCTGCTGATGCGGTCTAGTCTGTCTCTACACCTGCTGATGCGGTCTAGTTTGTCTCTACACCTGTCAATGTGGTCTAGTCTGTCTCTACACCTGCTGATGCGGTCTAGTCTGTCTCTACAACTTCCAATGTGGTCTAGTCTGTCTCTACACCCGTCGATGTGGTCTAGTCTGTCTCTACACCTGTCAATGTGGTCTAGTCTGTCTCTACACCTGCTGATGTGATCTAGTCTGTCTCTACACCTGCTGATGTGGTCTAGTCTGTCTCTACAACTTCCAGTGTGGTCTAGTCTGTCTCTACACCTGTTGATGCGGTCTAGTCTGTCTCTACAACTTCCCATGTGGTCTACTCTGTCTCTACACCTGTCGATGTGGTCTAGTCTGTCTCTACACCTGTCGATGTGGTCTAGTCTGTCTCTACACCTGCTGATGTGGTCTAGTCTGTCTCTACACCTGATGATGTGATCTAGTCTGTCTCTACACCTGCTGATGTGGTCTAGTCTGTCTCTTCACCTGCTGATGTGGTCTAGTCTGTCTCTTCACCTGCTGATGCGGTCTAGTCTGTCTCTTCACCTGGTGATGCGGTCTAGTCTCTCTACACCTGCTGATGCGGTCTAGTCTGTCTCTTCACCTGCTGATGCGGTCTAGTCTGTCTCTGCACCTGCTGATGCGGTCTAGTCTGTCTCTACACCTGCTGATGCGGTCTAGTCTGTCTCTTCACCTGCTGATGCGGTCTAGTCTGTCTCTGCACCTGCTGATGCGGTCTAGTCTGTCTCTTCACCTGCTGATGCGGTCTAGTCTGTCTCTGCACCTGCTGATGCGGTCTAGTCTGTCTCTTCACCTGCTGACGTGGTATAGCCTGTCTCTGCACCTGCTGACGCGCTCTAGTCTGTCTCTACACCTGCTGACACGGTCTAGTCTGTCTCTACACCTGCTGATGCGGTCTAGTCTGTCTACACCTGCTGACGCGGTCTAGTCTGTCTCTTCACCTGCTGACGCGGTCTAGTCTGTCTCTTCACCTGCTGATGCGGTCTAGTCTGTCTCTACACCTGCTGACGCGGTCTAGTCTGTCTCTACACCAGTCGATGTGGTCTAGTCTGTCTCTACACCCGTCGATGTGGTCTAGTCTGTCTCTACACCTGCTGATGCGGTCTAGTCTGTCTCTACAACTTCCAATGTGGTCTAGTCTGTCTCTACACCCGTCGATGTGGTCTAGTCTGTCTCTGCACCTGTCAATGTGGTCTAGTCTGTCTCTACACCTGCTGATGTGATCTAGTCTGTCTCTACACCTGCTGATGTGGTCTAGTCTGTCTCTTCACCTGCTGATGCGGTCTAGTCTGTCTCTACACCTGTCAATGTGGTCTAGTCTGTCTCTACACCTGTTGATGCGGTCTAGTCTGTCTCTACAACTTCCCATGTGGTCTACTCTGTCTCTACACCTGTCGATGTGATCTAGTCTGTCTCTACACCTGCTGATGAGATCTAGTCTGTCTCTACACCTGCTGATGTCGTCTAGTCTGTCTCTGCACCTGCTGATGCGGTCTAGTCTGTCTCTTCACCTGCTGATGCGGTCTACTCTGTCTCTTCACCTGCTGATGTGGTATAGTCTGTCTCTGCACCTGCTGATGTGGTCTAGTCTGTCTCTACACCTGCTGATGCGGTCTAGTCTGTCTCTACACCTGCTGATGTGGTCTAGTCTGTCTCTACACCTGATGATGCTGTCTAGTCTGTCTCTACACCTGCTGATGTGGTCTAGTCTGTCTCTACACCTGCTGATGTCATCTAGTCTGTCTCTACACCTGCTGATGTGGTCTAGTCTGTCTCTACACCTGCTGATGCGGTCTAGTCTGTCTCTACACCTGCCAATGTGGTCCAGTCTGCCTCCACACCAGTTGTTCTGATTCAGCCCAGGCCAATTGTGCCCTTTTTCATTTTTGGGACTTTCAGTAACCGGGCCTCACCCTACTGCAACTATATCTGCTGAAACCTGTCTAAGAAGTTCCGTCCAGCCTTTGGATAAACTGCCTCATTCAGCCATGTGGTTCCCGCAACTTTGTCTTCAGGCCACTCTGCATGCAGCCTGACTTCAGTACCATGTCACCTGCTATCCAACCTGATGTTACAGGTTCTCTGCTGTCCAGTTTGGCTTCATAAACTCTCTGCCTGCTAACCAACCTGACTTTGCTGATCCCCTGACCAGGGGCAGACTGACAACTCATGGGGCCCCCGGGCAATAGGGGATCATGGGGCCCCTGTGTCCTTGCCCAAACTCAAAAAGCCTATGAAAAAGCTACCAGGGGCATCTCATGGGGCCCCCTACTGACCCTGGGCCCTCGGGCAGTGCCCGAGTTTCCAAATGGTCAGTTCACCCCTGCCCCCTGACCATTGCTCAGCATGCTGGTCCTTTGCTGGATGCCCAGCCTGATGGTCCTATGCTGGATGCCCAACATGCCTTTAAGGGATTATTGGCCCCTTTTCAGATGGAGGTTAATGTCAGGAACGTCTAGTGCCCCCAATCCATCACAACTGATGGTCTCATTAAAGCATCCTGGTTTTAGCTATGATGCAGCAAGTCTCTGGGTGGAGAATAAATCTGATTTAAGCCAGCCAAACCTGCAGTCTCATGTTAGTGATAGTGTGTATAATGCATGTTTAAGCTCCCTGTCGGTCTGTCCTGCTCTGCTGTTTGTATTCCTCTGTTTATGACCTTGGATCAGATATCAATTAGTCTCTGAACTCTGCCTGTCTTTGACCAGGGATTGGACCCTGATTACTCTGAATATTGCCTGCCTTGTCGATCAAATGTTGCCAAACACAACAACACTCAAATCTTGGTGCTTCACAATTCCACACGTTATCTGTCACTTGATGAGGTGCAGTCCTCCACAGATGGGGGAATCTAGGAACTGTCAAAGACAACACCCAAGAGGGAGCATTACCGTAATATCACATTTATTAAATGATAGATCACAAATGGAATCTCACAAGCCGACCAAAAAAACAGACATAGAGCCAGATCTTCAGTCCCAGACAAAGGGGTCCTGTCCCAAACACTGCCTGGTTGGGATATCTGATGCATTTTCGTGGGATGAACTCACCTTGTACCTGGACTGTCATTGAACCATTCTGCCTTTCTGCCAACCACAAGTACCTGTTGCTGTGCTCAGTTTGCACCTACCCTGGTGTGGTAGCCAGGCACTATAGCATTGTGTATCAGTCCTGGGGGCAACGAGTACCAGTAGGCCTGCCTGCCTTATGGGAAAGGGGCTGCTATAGGTAAGGACCACAGAAGCCAGATATAGTGTCTGACCACCTGTGTTAGAGAGACGTGTGACAAGACCTCCAAATGTTTGTGAAATCTCCCACCACAAAATGTACTCAGCCAATCACAGGGCAGGACTCCATTTTTATTCTTCTCCTGCTATCAATGGCCGACCCGGTCACACACTTCATCCATGTCTTTGGGGGCCTCTCATCTCCTTATGAACTGTTTCTTCCATGATGAAGATCAGCCATGGAGTATATCTGAGGTGTATATCAGGGTGTGCTTCTTCCCCACATGAGAGCTGGGATGTCCAGCAACATTCATCTAGAAGACATTTCCCGCACTCAAGGCACTAATACACCTTCAGGGTTGTGTGGGACCCCTGATGTACAGGAAGACAGGACTTCAGTGAGGAACATTTCCCTCACTCAGGGCAGGAAAGTGACTTTTCCCCATGTGAGATCTCTGATGTTTGGAAAGATGGGACGTCTGTGAAAAACATTTCCCACACTCAGGACAGGAATATGGCTTCTCCCCCGTATGAGATCTCTGATGTTTGGAAAGATGATACTTGTCTGAAAAACATTTCCCACACTCTGGACAGGAATAAGACTTCACCCCTGTGTGAGATCTCTGATGTGTGTGAAGACTGGAATTCTGTGAAAAACATTTCCCACACTCAGGACAGGAATATGGCTTCTCCCCCCGTATGAGATCTCTGATGTTTGGAAAGATGATACTTGTCTGAAAAACATTTCCCGCACTCTGGACAGGAATAAGACTTCACCCCTGTGTGAGATCTCTGATGTGTGTGAAGACTGGAATTCTGTGAAAAACATTTCCCACACTCTGGACAGGATTACGGCTTCTCTCCTTTGTGAGATCTCTGATGTTTGCAAAGACTGGAATTACGTGAAAAACATTTTCCGCACTCTGGACAGGAATACGGCTTCTCCCCTGTGTGAGATCTCTGATGATCGTGAAGACTGGATTTGAGTGAAAAACATTTCCCGCACTCAGGACAGGAATACGACTTCTCCCCTGTGTGAGATCTCTGATGTCTGTGAAGACCGGACTTATGTGAAAAACATTTCCCGCACTCAGGACAGGAATACGGCTTCACTCCTGTGTGACATCTTTGATGTTTAGAAAGAGAGGACTTCCATGAAAAACATTTCCCACACTCAGAACAGAAATACGGCGTCTCTCCTGTGTGAGATCTCTGATGTGTGTGAAGAGTGGCCTTGACTGAAAAACATTGCCCGCACTCAGAACAGGAGTAAGGCTTCACCCCTGTGTGAGATCTCTGATGTCTGTGAAGATAGGACTTATCTAAAAAACATTTCCCGCACTCAGGACAGCAATACGGCTTCTCCCCTGTGTGAGATCTCCGATGTGTGTAAAATCTGTACTTCTCTGAAAAACATTTCCCGCACTCTGGACAGGAATATGGCTTCTCTCCTTTGTGAGATCTCTGATGTTTGCAAAGATTGGAATTACATGAAAAACATTTTCCGCACTCTGGACAGGAATACGGCTTCTCCCCTGTGTGAGATCTCTGATGATCGTGAAGACTGGATTTGAGTGAAAAACATTTCCCGCACTCAGGACAGGAATACGACTTCTCCCCTGTGTGAGACCTCTGATGTGTGTTAAGACTGGAATTATGTGAAAAACATTTTCCACACTCTGGACAGGAATAAGGCTTCACCCCTGTGTGAGACCTCTGATGTGTGTATAGACTGGAATTATGTGAAAAACATTTCCCACACTCAGGACAGGAATACGGCTTCACCCCTGTGTGACATCTTTGATGTTTAGAAAGAGAGGACTTCCATGAAAAACATTTCCCACACTCAGAACAGAAATACGGCGTCTCTCCTGTGTGAGATCTCTGATGTGTGTGAAGACTGTCCTTGACTGAAAAACATTGCCCGCACTCAGAACAGGAGTAAGGCTTCTCCCCTGTGTGAGATCTCTGATGTCTGTGAAAATAGGACTTATCTAAAAAACATTTCCCGCACTCAGGACAGCAATACGGCTTCTCCCCTGTGTGAGATCTCTGATGTTTGTGAAGACTGGACTTCTCTGAAAAACATTTCCCGCACTCAGGACAGGAATATGGCTTTTCCCCTGTGTGAGATCTCTGATGTTTGTGAAGACTGGACTTCTCTGAAAAACATTTCCCGCACTCAGGACAGGAATACGGCTTCTCTCCTGTGTGACATCTTTTATGCACATTAAGATTGTACTTAGAACAGAAACATTTCCCGCACTCAGTACAGGAGAACCTCTTCTCTGTTGGAAGGCCGGCCTGGTCCCGCATAGTCTGAGGTTCCTCAGGATACGAGGAATCCGATGGTCCATCTACACTGGGTGGTGCCGGATGGACATTGGAGGGAGCCGGGTTTTCTCCTGGACTATACTGTGTGAGGTCCTCATCTTCTACTTTCCAGTCTGGAGACAAAGTGAGACAATCCTCGGAGGTTTTCCTCATCTCCCGGCCATGGACTAAAATACAAAGACAAAGAGGATTACTAGACAGGAGCTGATTGGTTCCCCCAAACCAGGACTCCGTCCTCATCAGGCAGCTTGGGCTCTGAGGAGCTTACAATTCCACCCTCAAGGGAACTAGGAAATGGCTCCTCTGATCTCCTACCAGGTCATTTCTTTATTCCTGGACCTTAGTCAGAGAGTGAGGAAACAACCAAAACTGTCTTTTATAGGAGGGACAGTGATGAGGGGATTATAGGACGAGGGTCCCCACCCCCTCTATCACTCATCGTCATCTTCCCAACACAAGAAGTACTGCACTTCCTTATTTAGTCCATGATTTAGTCATGAAGAACAGCGGGGCTGAGCCCCACCAGAGGTCAGAGAGTGAGGATGGGGGGAGAACAACCAAGATGAAGACTGGACTGATCCTGAAGACCACCATCATTGGGGTATTGACTCCTTCCTCATTATCACTTTCTGTTTAAGGGTCCAAAGTTGGAGGATGTTATCACATTATTATCACCATGTAAAAGTCTGTGCTCCAATCACATCATCCGATATAAAATGTCCAGCTGGGAGGAAATAGGTGTAACATGAGAGAATCCATATTATGTGTATATATAGCAGTGGGGGGAGGGGGAGAGCAGAAGTCAGGAGTATGCAATGTACAACATAGAGTATATAGTGCAGGGGTCAGGAGTATGTAATGTACAACATAGAGTATATAGTGCAGGGGTCAGGAGTATGTAATGTACAACAGAGTATATAGTGCAGGGGTCAGGAGTATGCAATGTACAACATAGAGTATATAGTGCAGGGGTCAGGAGTATACAATGTACAACATAGAGTATATAGGGAAGGGTCAGGAGTATGTAATGTACAACACAGAGTATATAGTGCAGGGGTCAGGAGTATGTAATGTACAACACAGAGTATATAGTGCAGGGGTCAGGAGTATGTAATGTACAACACAGAGTATATAGTGCAGGGGTCAGGAGTATGTAATGTACAACATAGAGTATATAGTGCAGGGGTCAGGAGTATGTAATGTACAACATAGAGTATATAGTGCAGGGGTCAGGAGTATGTAATGTACAACATAGAGTATATAGTGCAGGGGTCAGGAGTATGTAATGTACAACATAGAGTATATAGTGCAGGGGTCAGGAGTATGTAATGTACAACATAGAGTATATAGTGCAGGGGTCAGGAGTATGTAATGTACAACATAGAGTATATAGTGCAGGGGTCAGGAGTATGTAATGTACAACATAGAGTATATAGTGCAGGGGTCAGGAGTATGTAATGTACAACATAGAGTATATAGTGCAGGGGTCAGGAGTATGTAATGTACAACAGAGTATATAGTGCAGGGGTCAGGAGGATGTAATGTACAACATAGAGTATACAGTGTAAGGGTCAGGACTCATAATATTATTATTCATCAATCAGTGGAATATTAAATGTTTACTGTAGACAAGTTGCAGAGATCCCACACCGCTGCCTCCCATCTCCTGAGACTGCACTCGGTGACTTGGGTCTGAGACACTACAGACATATCCCTCCACCCGGCACAGCCAGCAAATAAAAGAGTAAGAAACCCTGGGAGAATTGCTCTGTCAGAGATTTTACTAGATCTGATACGTGGTAGAAGACCCAATACACATGTCTCAGGTCATCCAACACTTATGGTGAACATCAACATATTGCTGCCAGCTGAACCCCAGAACCTCCATAAATCCAGTCTAGATACATAAATTTTGTCTGCAGCACAGAGAAGGAAGATTATCCGAGAGAAATCCAGGAATACAGGACGGGGAACACAGCTCAGAAAAGTGACCAGGGGATTACAGGCTGATATCACCCAGTCCCCGCCCTACTCTGGACCAATCAGTGAGCAGTATGGGTGGAGGAATTATTATTATTATTATTACATGGAGTTTATATAGCGCCAAAGGGTTTGCTCAGCGCTGTACAATAGAGGGGGGACAATACATGGCACAGTACCACAAAAACAGACAGCGTACGAGGGGTAAGAGGGCCCTACTCTTTCAAGCTTACAATCTAGGAGGGAGGGGGTAGTGGAACAAAAGGAAGTGGCTGAGGGGAATGAAGTGGCTGAGGGGGATGAAGTGGTGGGAGGAATGAGGGAGGATGGCCGTTAGGTGAGGGTGGGGTAGGCTTCCCTGAAGAGATGGGTTTTGAGGGAGCGCCTGAATGTGGGGAGGGAAGGCGACAGTTGGATGGATTGGGGCAGTGAGTTCCAGAGGATAGGGGAGGACCTGGAGAAGTCCTGCAGTCGTGCATGGGAGGAGGAGACCAGGGAGCAGGATAGAAGGAGGTCCTGTGAGGAGCGAAGGGTACGGGTAGGGTGGTACTTGGGGATCAGGTTGGTGAGGTACTCAGGGGCAGTGTTGTGAACGGCTTTGTAGGTCAGGATTAGAAGGTTAAATTTGATGCGTTGGGCAATCAGGAGCCAGTGGAGGGAGAGGCAGAGGGGGGTGGCAGAGGTGGAGCGGGTGGTGAGGTGGATGAGTCTGGCCGCTGAGTTCAGGATGGTCTGGAGCGGGGAGAGCCTGCACTTGGGTAGGCCAATGAGAAGAGAGTTGCAGTAGTCAAGGCGTGAGATGATGAGGGAGTGTACAAGAAGTTTGGTGGTGTCTGGGGTGAGGAAGGAGCGTATCTTGGCAATATTGCGGAGGTGGAGCCTGCATGTGTTTGTAAGTGATTTGACATGTGGTTGGAAGGAGAGGTTCGAGTCAAGAATGACGCCAAGGACTTTGGCTTGCGGGGCGGGAATGATAGTGGTGTTGGTGGTGGTGATGGATAGGATGGGGGGGGGGGCAGGGGGAAAGATGAGGAGCTCGGTTTTGGAGAGGTTAAGCTTGAGGAAATGTAGCGACATCCAGTCTGAGATGTCGTTTAGGAGGTGAGTGATGCGGGCGGAGATAGTGGGGGTGAGGTGGGGGGTGGAGAGGTAGATTTGGGTGTCGTCAGCGTAGAGGTGATAATTGAAGCCATGGGAGTGTATGAGTGTGCCCAGGGAGGAGGTGTAGATGGAGAAGAGAAGGGGTCCAAGGACAGAGCCTTGGGGGACCCCAACAGAGAGGGGGAGGGAGGGGGAGGTGGTACCATTGTAGGTGACACTGAAGGAGCGTCGGGATAGGTAGGATGAGAACCAGGAGAGAGCGGTGTCTCTGATGCCAAGGGAGAGTAGTTTATTAAGGAGGAGGGGGTGGTCGACTGTGTCGAAGGCCGCGGAGAGGTCCAGGAGAAGGAGGACAGAGTAGTCGCCCTTGGCTTTGGCGTTTAGTAGGTCGTTAATGATTTTGAGGAGGGCGGTTTCGGTGGACTGTAGGGGACGGAAGCCGGACTGTAATGGGTCAAGGAGGTTATTGTCAGTAAGGTGGGCGCTTAGGCGATCGTAGACTATGCGCTCAAGGAGCTTGGAGGTGAGTGGCAGCAGGGAGATGGGTCTGAGGTTGTTGGGGTCTGCGGGATCCAGGGAGGGCTTTTTGAGGATGGGGGTGATATGTGCGTGCTTTAGGGGGGAGGGGAATGCGCCAGTAGAGAGGGAGAGATTGAAGATGTGGGTGAGGGAGCGGATGAGGGAAGAGGGGGGTGACCGGAGGAGTTGAGAGGGGATAGGGTCCAGGGGGCAGGTAGTGAGGCGGGCTTCTGAGAGGACCTTGACGATTTCCTCAGTAGTGACAGGGCTGAGGGAGTGCAGTGCAGGGGGGGTTACGGTGGGCGGGGCCTTGGGAGCGGTGGAGGGCAGTGCGGTTGTGAGGGCAGAGGAGGGGGGAGATGAAGGGGTGATGGGGGTGAGGAGGCTAGGTGGGGAGGTAGATTGCGAGTTGACAATGTCCTTATGGATAGTGTCAATCTTGTTATGGAAATGGGTGGCAATCTCGTGGGCGGTGAGTGAGGTACTGAGTGGAGGAGGGGGGGGGGGGGGGAGAGTAGGGAGTTGAAGGTGGAGAAGAGTCGGCGAGGGCAGGAGGAGAGGGTGTTGATTAGGTTAACAAAGTAGGCCTGCTTGGCGGCGTGGAGGGAGGAGGTGTAAGTGAGGAAGGCAGATTTGTAGAAGGAGAATGCGTGAGGGGATCTGGTTTTGCTCCATAGTCTCTCCAGTGCGCGACTGCGACGTTTGAGGCGTTTAGTGCTGTCGTTCTGCCATGGTTGGAGCGGTCTGGGTTTGATGATGCGTGTGGTTAGGGGTGCCAGAGAGTCTAGGGCAGCTGACAGTGAGTCGTTGTACAAGGTGGTGGCTATGTCAGGACATGACAGTGGGAGGATGCTGTCGTGTAGGCGGTCGGCAGCCGAGTGGAGGGGGGCCGGGTTCAGGTTGCGGAGATTGCGGCTGGTGATGGTTTGGCGTTTTGGGGGGGGGGGAGTTGGGGGAAGGGGAGATGGAGAACGTGATGAGGTGGTGGTCAGAGAGAGGGAAGGGGGTGTTAAAGAACTGGTTGAGGGTACAGAGGTGGGCGAAGACGAGGTCCAGGGTGTTCCCTCCGATGTGGGTGGAGGATTGCGTGTACTGTGTGAGCGCGAAGGAGGAGGTTAGGTGGAGGAATTGGGAAGTAGCCGGGGTGTTGTCGTTGATGGGGATGTTGAAGTCCCCGAGGCTGATGGTCGGTAGCTCAGAGAAGAGGAAGAAGGGGAGCCAGGCGGCTAAGTCATCCAGGAAGCGGGGTATGGATCCGGGGGGCCTGTAGATCACTGCGATCCTTAGGGGGGTGGGTGAGAAGAGTCGGATGCAGTGTGCCTCAAAGGAGGGGAAGGATAGAGAGGGTGGGTTAGGGAGGACCTGGAAGGTGCTCAGCGGTGAAAGGAGCAGGCCGACACCACCACCTCTGCGATCGCTCAGTCTTGGCGAATGGGTCCAGATGAGACCTCCATGGGTGAGTGCCGCGGGGGAAGTGGAGTCGGTGGCCTGTACCCAGGTTTCGGTGACTGCTAGGAGGTTTAGGGAGCGGGAGATGAAGAGGTCGTGGATGGCGGTAAGTTTGTTGCAAACCGAACGAGCATTCAGGAGTGCAAACGAGAGAGGGGGGGTTAGGTATGGGGAGGTGGGGTGCATGTATGAGGTTGAGGCGGTTGCGTCGGCTGGCGTGAGCAGGGGGGGCTCTAGGGGGGGGTGAGGTGGTGACGGGCCAGGGTTCAGGGAGATGTCCCCAGCTGATATGAGAAGGAGGAGGGTGAGGAAGGTGGCATTGGAACGGGAGGTGTAGGAGCGTGTGGGTCTGGACGTGGTGGCAAGTGGGTCAGCGGGGAAGTGGAGTAGCAGGAGGAGGTGGTGGGTGCCGTAATGGGGAGAGGGGAGAAGCGAGGGGGCGATATAGAGCTGCTTAGTGGGGGTGGGCGGGTAGAGGGAGGCGGTTTTAAGGATGGAGGAGAGGAGGACGAGGAGGAGGAGCACGGGCGGCATGTTGGGGTGAGTGGGGTGCTGGAAAGGTCAGGGGGGTGAAGGGGTGCTGGTCAGGGATGGCAAAGCGAAGTGTCCGAAATGCCGTGGGAGGTGAGGGGGTGCAAGTCCGGGATGGTGAAGCAGAGCGTCTGAAGCGCTGTGGAGGAGACTATTGAGTTCTTCTGGGAGGGGAGAGGGAGAGTGGAGGGCAGCAAGGATAGCAGCTGGTTGGTAGTAGTCTGCGGGTGAAGTAGGTTGGTGTCCGTGGGTGCGGCGGCACGTCATCAGTGGGTGCGGTGGTTCGTTGAGCGGAGGGGTCGTAGGGCGCGACGTCTGGGGTGCAGTAGGCGCGGCATCTGGTGATGCTGGCGGCTTGGAGACCGGAGAAGTTGAGGCCAGGTGTTGAGGGCTCGGTGTCGGGAGGCGCTGAGGGTGCTGAAGGGCCCGGCGTCGGGAGGAGTGGAAGGGTCGTCGTCAGGAGGTGGTATGGATCGACGTCTGGAGGTGGAGTAGGCTAGGCGTTGGCAGCTGTAGTAGGCTCAGCGTCCGTGAACGAAGTGAGCCGGCGCAGGCGGATGTTGAGGGCCAGGCGCTGAGGACTCAGCGTCGGGAGGCACTGATGGTGCTGAAGGGCCCGGCATCAGGTGGTGTATGAAGGGACCGGCGTTAGGTGGTGTAGAGGGGCCGTTGGCAGGAGGTGGTGAGGACCGACGTCTGGAGGTGGAGTGGGTTAGTCGCAGTCTGGCTCAGCGTCCGTGGGTGAGGTGAGCAGCGCAGGTGGATGTTGTGGGCCAGCGACTGGGGGTGCTGGGGGCCCTGCGTCGGTGGGAGCGGTAAGGCCAACGTGGTAGGCTTGGCTCCGCCGAATTGGATAGGGTTTGGGCAGTTAAGTGGTAGGTGCCCCAAAGGGGAGGCTTACCCTTTCGGTGCAGGTGCGGCGGCGTCCTGGAAAGGTCCCTGGTCTGGGGTCGGCTGGTGCAGGGCAGCCTGCAGGGTACTGGGAGGCCCAAAGCAGTTCCCAGGCAGGGCCGCTGGGTGTTGGATGCTGGGTGCCCCGAGGTGGCGGCAGGGTGTCAGCAGCTGGAAGCGGGCGGTCTGGGGTGGTCCCTGAGCTAGCAGGGAGGGCTCCAGGGAGACCGTGAGGCCGTGCCGGTTCCTGGTGGTCCACGGTAGTCAACGAGGACCCAGGGCTGATGGGGAGGGCCCTGGGCGGGCAGGCAGGCAGGTCGGTGGGACCCGGTGGGCAGAGCGGAGACAGTCCGGGCAAATGTCCGGCGATGCGGTCCGGTCGCGGCAAAAATTGAGGCCCCGGCTTCAGGTGCGCGGGTAGGCCACGATTCCCGGAGCTCCGGGAAAAGGTCCAGAAGCCTTCCCTGGTGGTCGGGCTGGGCCGGGAGTGTCTTAGGGGCCCCGCTGGGGTCCGCTGCGGCCCGGATGGCAGCGGATTGGGGCTAGGAGCGCAGGAGCTCCTAACGCATGTCTGCTCCCGCCGCCATCTTGAATAAATATATTCAGGAGGAATGGATTTAGTGTTCATGACCCACCTGTGCTGATCTCTGTAGGAGTGTCCTCCTCTATAAATGTCCCCGTTATTCCATCCTCCTCCATAGACTGCTGATCATCCCTCACATACGCCTCTTCTTCTTCTGCTTTCACCTCAAATTCTATATCGATTGGATCTCCACTCTAAATCAAGGAAATGACAGAAAATATCATCTGTAAAATGTAAGGTCACATAAACATCCACACATTGTCTCTAGGAGTCCATGTTCTAGATGTTCTGCCCTTCCAACCTTGTAATGATGAGGGATGGTGTGACCTTCCTGTGTGGAATCCCGGGAATACAGAGGACGGGGACATCTCTCTGGTGGGTTCCTGTAGCTGGATGACTCCACCATGGTGTCCTGGTACAGATCTTTGTGTTCTTTTAGAAGCTCTGACTCCTCCATCCCCCCATCCTCATCCTCCTCCTCTTTTATCTCTTCTTTAACCTCAACTTTAGGATCTCTCAGGTTTCCACTATGAATATATAATAAAAATGCCATCAATGGTAACAATGCAGATAATGTACAGATCCTAATGATACTATCAGTGATTGTTCCTCATCTACCTGATGATGGTGAGGGATGGTGTGACCTTCCTGTGTGGAATCCCGGGAATACAGAGGACGGGGACATCTCTCTGGTGGGTTCCCATGACTGGATCCATCTGTAGGAAACACACACACTGACTGAATCCATTGTTTCTATGTGTTTATCAGATGATGGGGGATCTAGGTGGATCCTCCGTACTGCTCTCT
Organism: Staurois parvus; assembly: GCF_062004578.1. Classification (NCBI taxonomy): domain Eukaryota; kingdom Metazoa; phylum Chordata; class Amphibia; order Anura; family Ranidae; genus Staurois; species Staurois parvus. Next base: position 5,439,742 of record NW_028317987.1, read on the forward strand.
CCTTTACAATAAAGTCTCCTCTTACCCGGTGATGTGAGGGGCGGCTGATTGTCCATCATGACGTCCTTGTAGAGATCCTTGTGTCCTTCTAAATACTCCCACTCCTCCATGGAGAAATAGACAGTGACACCCTGACACCTTATAGGAACCTGACACACACAATGATACAGTCACCATCCAGACACATCCCTTGTCTGTTACTGGAGAATGTCCCAGAATTCCCGGCACCGCTCACCTCTCCTGTCAGCAGCTCAGTGATCTCTCTGGTGACTTCTAGAATCTTCTTCTTCTTTCTCTCTTCTATCAGGGAGGGAGGTGGAGGCAATGTGATGTCATATGATCTCCAGACTTCACAGGAGGAAAACTCTACATCTGAACACAAATAGTCACATCAAATGATATTCCCAGAATCCTCCTCACCTCTCCATTCAGGTCTGTGTTTTAGTGAAGCCCCACTTCAGACAGCAACAACAGGCAGGACGAGGAATAGCAAGAAGGAGCTGAGAGACAAATGAGAATATTGCTCAGCCAATGGGAGATGATCTCAGCATGACTTCCATCATGAAGGAGATGAGGGGGAGGGGAGGAAGTCACTGAAGGTGACCATAGATCCATGGAAATTCAGCTGGTTCAGCAGGGATCGCTCACATTTCCATCCATGTGTGACCACGGCCGGATAAAAGCCACTCCCCCAGCGGCTGCAGCCAATAGCTTCAGTGCTGATCTGTGTATTCTGAGAGCGGAGGAGTCCCCCCATTGTCAGAATACAAGAGTGCAGCGGGGAGGATTCCCCCATCCACCTCCAATGTGTGGATGGGGGAAGCAGATCAGTTTTTATGGTCATCCCGCTGGCTGAACGATAAAACTGAACCATGTAGGCCAGCTTTGGGAGCAAATATATTATCATCAACTCCTCCCCCTGAAGGGGTTCATCTACGTATTACCTCCTCTGCTGCCAGATTCAGATTCTCCTCTGCTTCCTCCTGACTCACCTTTCCCTAGAATGTCCTGAGTGTGCCTGACATCACTTCCTGTCTGTACCTGACATCACTTCCTGTCTGTCTTCCATAGAGACTTTCTGTCTGGGTAGAAGTGAGATCCCCACCTTGTGGAGCTTAGAGGAACTGCAGCCCGAGAAGCGTCTGGTAGTGTGACCCCGGCCTTGTGCTGGGTGTGTATGGACTGTAGATCATTATAGAGGGGTCACCTCCACTCCCACCAAGGGGGACAGAAATATATGACTCCTCGGGGGAGGGGTTTTGGCTCCTTTGATTTTACAGTAACATTGATTGCAGATTTAGTCCTGTAGAACATCTGGTATATGGATACAAAGCCCCCCAGCTGGGAGTAAAGGGTGGAAATGGCTGGTGACCCCCAGATTTGGGCAATGATGTCATCACTATAAATGGATAAAACCCGCGCTATGTGTAACAACTCCAAACCTACAAAAACCTTCTAGCGGACTGCTGCTGTAACAAAGGGAAGGATTCCCTGTCATCTAGAAGAGCATTATGTGTCACAGCGCTGTCCTATTGTGTGTGCACAGAAATCATCACAAATACACTACAAATATGTGGAGACATTCAGAGATAAAGAGCTCAGGGCTCCAAATCCTATTCTCTGCACATCCACTGCTTCCACTTTACACCCACTTCATTGGTCTTATGGGGTTTATCAATAAATGAAGGAAACTGAACCGTGTGCAAATCCATCCACAACATAAAGTGCTTTGTGCTCAAGATGCTGCTCCCTGAACATCCACTGCTTCCACTTTACACCCACTTCATTCATCTCATCAGATTTGCTGCTATACGAAATCATGTAAAATGATCATAAAAACAATTCTGCAGCTAATTGGCCACTAGGATTACTTTTACATGAAAGCCGACCCCCAGCTAATAAACCAGCACTAGAATGATGCCTGTAGCTGCAAGCATCCTCCCGGTATAACCACTCCAAGTCCAGCGACGTTCCAGTACATTGCTGGTCCATGTTGGACATATATGTACCAGCAGAGAACACGGACATACGATGAATCGGGTCTGCGGACCAATATGACTGCAATTCATTCTTTTCTGTAATGTCCATGTTGGGGGTTCGGCCCAAAAAAGTTTTAATTTCATAAACGGTGATAGAGTTCCATGTGAATTGTGTGACAAGAGCTGAATTTGGGGGGCGGCCATGTATTGTGGTGTATAAATTGCCTTGGCCCACAATTGGTACAAATCTTCTGTGAAGAACAGTGGAGGGGCTGAACACTAGTGCTGGCAGTGACCGGGCCGATCCGGCTAACACTGAGTATTGGGGACACTATACAAAGCCGGCACTAGTATAGTTCTGTTCATGATCAATATATTGATCCGTACAAACACTATACTAGTAATGGCGGTGATCAGCGACCTATAGCGTGAGTGCGACAGTGTGCGGCCAATCTAACGCCAGCTGACCCTGGCTGGGAGGGGCTTACTGACCCTGACACTATGTGATGTCACTAGTGGCAGGAATACAGTGATCAGTGAAACATTCTATATACTGACACTGTACTAATGGCACTGGCTGGGTGATAAGGTGTGGTCATGGTTCCCTACCTACACGGGATGGGGAATAAGGTGTGGTCATGGTTCCCTACCTACACGGGATGGGGAATAAGGTGTGGTCATGGTTCCCTACCTACACGGGATGGGGAATAAGGTGTGGTCATGGTTCCCTACCTACACGGGATGGGGGATAAGGTGTGGTCATGGTTCCCTACCTACACGGGATGGGGAATAAGGTGTGGTCATGGTTCCCTACCTACACGGGATGGGTGATAAGGTGTGGTCATGGTTCCCTACCTACACGGGATGGGGAATAAGGTGTGGTCATGGTTCCCTACCTGCACTGGATGGGTGATAAGGTGTGGTCATGGTTCCCTACCTACACGGGATGGGGAATAAGGTGTGGTCATGGTTCCCTACCTGCACTGGATGGGTGATAAGGTGTGGTCATGGTTCCCTACCTACACGGGATGGGGAATAAGGTGTGGTCATGGTTCCCTACCTACACGGGATGGGGAATAAGGTGTGGTCATGGTTCCCTACCTACACGGGATGGGTGATAAGGTGTGGTCATGGTTCCCTACCTACACGGGATGGGGAATAAGGTGTGGTCATGGTTCCCTACCTACACGGGATGGGGGATAAGGTGTGGTCATGGTTCCCTACCTACACGGGATGGGTGATAAGGTGTGGTCATGGTTCCCTACCTACACGGGATGGGGAATAAGGTGTGGTCATGGTTCCCTACCTACACGGGATGGGGAATAAGGTGTGGTCATGGTTCCCTACCTACACGGGATGGGTGATAAGGTGTGGTCATGGTTCCCTACCTACACGGGATGGGGAATAAGGTGTGGTCATGGTTCCCTACCTACACGGGATGGGGAATAAGGTGTGGTCATGGTTCCCTACCTACACGGGATGGGGAATAAGGTGTGGTCATGGTTCCCTACCTACACGGGATGGGGAATAACACTCATGATAAATAATGACACAAACATTATTGATGATATACTGGAGAGAACTCTAAGGACATGGGGTTGCTAAATACTGAGACCAGAGCTATTAGAGAACAGCTGGAGATGCCAGAATTAGCTATGGAAAGCATGAGTGCTGCTCTGACAGGTCTGTGTGAGATGACAGAGGACATCTATCAGTCAGCGATACGCCAGTAGGAGGAGCTCGAGCGGCAGCGCAATGACGTCATATCCAGCATCGACGCCATCTTGGTGCACCCGGATATATCCACACGTGCAGTACACCCATGCTGTAGTGGAACTAATGCTGTGAAAACATCTACAGATGTGAGTAGATCCGTCTTTATATATTAACAATAAAAGGTTTCACACTATATCGGATTTTCTTACTTCATTGGGGACGAGTTTGGAAGGTCATTGGCCCTGAGAAGCAGGAGAGTTCAGGGGAGACCCCAGTACAGGAGAGAGTCCCAACATTACTACTAACAAGGAAGCTTTCCTGTGGAACAGCAATACTGCAAGGCTCATTGGCCCTGTGGGGCCGGGGCAGGAAGGTGAGGGGGCACCCCAGCCACTGAGGACTGTCACTGATTGGTTGCACACCGGCATGAAGATCATAATTATTATCATGAATTGATTGTTTCCATTAAGGACACTTTATTATTGTGTTGTGCATGCCACACACTATGAAGGGGTTTATGCCCCCATGTAGCATGTATTGAGGGACACAAGGACTATTGCACTTTATAGGCCATCTGGAATATTGGGGTTCTATTTACTTCTATACACTTATGTGTTTCTATCACATCCTTGTAAGAGTTTCTATATGTGCTCACATCAGTTTATTTGTATTATTCCATTATATTTGTCTATGTGATATTATTGTCTAGTGCTGCACTACCTATATATTCATCTCAGCCCCCCTGACCACATTGTGACCCCTCTGGCTATCACACCTGAGCTGCTAAGCAGCTTCTGACCAACCATTAGGGTGTAGATCCCCCTGGCTGAACTAGGAGGGCGCTACAATGTATAATCTTCTACCTCAAAAGTCCAATTTTACTAGAAATACAAAAAATATATGTGAGCTAGAAGGAATCACTCTCCTGTGGGAACACTTCAAACATTAGAGCTCCCCCTAGCTGCAGCCTGGTAATGACATTACTAGGAGGTCTGTTCATTTATCTGCTCCATACTTCCCGTCTTTATATAATTTAACATAACATAATACAATATAATAGAATATATTATATCTCCTGACATTTAGGGGTCTATTCATAAAAAACATTTGTATAGCAATCCGCTCAGTGACAAAGCATGTACATTCCTTCTGTGTGATGGGGAACAATTTAAAATGAGTTTTGACTTAAAATGGAAAATGTTGCCTTTTGTTAGAATTTCTATGAGGAAGATCATATTCTCATCGTTTCCCCGGGTTGAACCATGGGAGTTATTATACCAAATAATAGACAAGGGTCATTTTCAGGTCTCAAGTCCCGCAAGGGACAAACTTCTCCCCAACTGAAGTATTTTGTTCTGTGTATAGAGAAGGAATGGAAGCCGGGACCCCTCAGTGCAGGAACAAGGGGGGGGGGGGTGATTACAAACACCAAATAATCCTGTGGTGGTCCCCACATCCTCTAGTCTAGCTGAGATGTCATTGTTCTGCCAATGAGAAGGATGAACAGGATGAAGAGACGCGGTATATGGAAGTATTCTCTACGTTTCTGCAGACACAGGGGCCATTATTCCAAGCTGAGGGATTCTGGGAGGGCTCGGGAATAAATGTCACAATGGAAGAGTTTCTGTCCTCCAATGCAATGAAGACAAGAGAAGTCCCACATCATGGATTATACACTGTGTCACGGATAAAATGCATGCCCGACGACTAGCTAACCAAGGCGTGGTCCACCCATGACTTGCAGTAAAGAGGGAATGAGGGGGACTTTCAGCATATAAGACTGGTCAGAATACCCTTTCACAGCCCGCACTACCTCTGGCCACCACTATAGGGAGACTCCACTCCAGCTGGCTGACCACACACAGGCAGATATGAATCTTATATACAATCTGGTGCACGCTAAGGATTGAGGAGCAGTCTAGCAATTGGCACACCCTTCTAGGATTCCTCCAGCTATCCTACAAGCTAGAACCCCGGTGTTAATCACTCTTCCACTGTCCACAGACCCCCACATCAGACACACAACACACAGTAGCTTGGCACCACCCAACAGTTTGTCCACAGACTGTTCTACTGGGCCACCACACACACACAGATCTCCGTCTGACAGATCTGCTATGTTACAATCTGTAGGCAATCTGCCAACACACAGTACAATTGCATACAGATTGGCAATGAACTTAGACTGAGCACATAGACTCTACAATACAACAATCTCTCCGGAGATATGAGCCCGAGCTTAGTACACAGAAGTCACTTATTCATTTTATGATTTAATATCCCAAAAATGGGCAGTGTATTAAATATGTACAAAGAAAAAAAAGTTGCAGAAAATACAAAAAGACACACAATTGGCTATTCACAATAAAATAAAAGGGAATAAAAACAGAAATAAAACTTTTACCAAGATTTATCCTGCGACTGGAGCAAGTCAGAGAAAGTCCACGATTCACCAGTCACATGGAACCGGCTCCGTACAAATCACCCCGTCCATATCTCAGGGTCCTCAATTTATTGAAATATGGATGTGGGCTGCACATTAGCCCTTGGCCAATCAACCCTGGGGGGTGTTCCTGTAGCAGCCCATTGGATGTTCTGGGTTCTGAAGTGCCCAGAGCTGAATGGGCTAGGAATGGTTTGGATCACTTGGTCAGGGATAGAATTTCCGACACCAGTGTGTTAGTCCAATCAGGCACCATAGAACCGTTTCCTGTGTTTCTCTGGGATTCCACAGGGGCTACAAATACAGTTTTACATGCAGATGTAGCCTACAGTGTGTCCAATCAGAAGGAAGTATTTTCATCTCTCTGCAACAAATATTTTAGCTTTTATGATAGATGAAATACATTCCTTTGATTTGTGGATATAAATCAAAGCTGACAGACACTTCAGAGCCTTCTCAAGGTCTCCTGCTGACTCTTGTAGCCGAAATGACTAGGATTCTTCTTCTAGGTTCAAGAAGGTGGCAAACTCTGGCTACATAGGTGACAACATTGTATTGGCATCCAGGTGACACCTCTACCCTAGAAGCTGCTCTGTCCTTTCAGATGCTAATTGGTGAACATATGTCTCTGACCGAATACTGAACACTTATCTGTAACAACATGGAATGAAACTAGATTCACAATTACATATTTCTACTGATCACATCACATCTCAGCTACCCAACCCTTACATTTATGTTACGCACTGCTCCAAAAAATGAAAGGAACACTTTGAAAACACATCAGATCTCAATGAGGAAAAATCTCCTGCTGGATCTCTATACTGACATGGGCTGGGTAATGTGTTAGGAATGCAAGGATGCCCCATTGTTTGATGGAAATGAAAATGATCGACCTACAGAAACTGAATTCAAAGGCACCCCAAAAATCAAGAAAAAATGATGCAGCAGGCGAGTCCATTTTACCAAAATTTAATTGCAGCAACTCAGAATGGTCCTCAGTAGTTTGTATGGCCCCCACATGCTTGCATGCATGCCTGACAATGTTGGGGGAGGCTCCTAATGAGACCACGGATGGTGTCCTGGGGGATTTCATCCCAGATCTGGACCAGGGCATCACTGTGCTCCTGGACAGTCTAAAGTGCAACCTGGCGGCTTGGATGAATCTAAACATGACATCCCAGAGGTGTTCTATTGGATTTAAGGCAGGCCAGCATGGGGGCCATTCAGTGGTATTAATTTCTTCATCCTTCAGAAACTGCCTGCACACTTTTGCCACATGAGGCCGGGTATGTTCGTGCACCAGGAGGAACCAAGGACCTAATGCACCAGGAGGAACCCGTGACCCACTGCACCAGGAGGAACCCAGGACCCACTGCACCAGTGTAGGGTCTGAAAATGGGTCCAAAGATTTCATCCCAATACCTAATGGCAGTCAGGGTGCCATTGTCTAGCCTGTAGAGGTCTGTGCGTCCCTCCATGAATATGCCTCCCCAGACCATCATTGACCCACCACCAAAACGGTCATTCTGAATGATGTTAAAGGCAGCAGAACATTCTCCATGGCTTCTCCAGACCCTTTCATGTCTGTCACATGTGCTCAGGGGGAACCTGCTCTCATCTGTGAAAAGCACAGGGCACCAGTGGTGGACCTGCCAATTCTGGTGTTCAATGGCAAATGCCAATCCAGCTCTATGGTGCCAGGTAGTGAGCACAGGGCCCACTAGAGGATTTTGGGCCCACAGGCCACCCTCATGAAGTTCCTCCTTGCACAAAGGAGCAGATACAGTTCTGCTGGTGGGTTAAGGAACTTCTACAACCCTTTCCAGCTGTTCTATAGTAACTGCCTGTCTCCTGGAATCACCTCCATGCTCTTGTCTCCTGGAATCTCCTCCATGCTCTTGAGACTGTGCTGGGAGACACAGCAAACCTTCTGTCAATGACAGGTATTGATGTGCCATCCTGGAGGAGTTGGACTACCTGTGCAACCTCTGTAGGGTCCAGGTATGACCTCATGCTACCAGTAGTGACACTGACCCGAGCCAAATGCAAAACTAGTGAAGAACAGTCAGAAAAGATGAGTAGGGAAAAAAATGTCAGTGGACTCCACCTGTAAATTCCTGTTTTGAGGGTTGTCTCATTGTTGCCCATCTAGTGCACCTGTTGTTAATTTCATTAACACCAAAGCAGCTGAAACTGATTAACAGCCCCCTCTGCTACTTACCTGACCAGATCAATATCTCAGGAGTCTCATTGACTTGATGCTAGACTTTGATTAATAAGTCTTTCTTTCATTTTTTGAGCCGCGTATTATGAATGCTAACTCTACAAAGCTGCAGATCTGTGAGAGTTCTTTTCTGGATTCTTCTGTTTATAGATTACTGAGCCCTTTACAGTAAGATGTGCATTTCCTCATGTAATGTTCTATTTGTGTGTTTTGTTTTTTCTGTTGGTTGGACTGGATGGATTGGTGTCTTTTTTCCATCCAGATGATCTCTGTAACTATGTAACAAGGTGACTCCGGTAACACTGCTGAGACTCATTTTGTTTTGGTGAAAAGGTACAAAAAGGAACCTCCATGTTTCCATATATTCCAGATTATACAAAAAGACATGATGGGGATAAAATACCAGATTGTCTCCTAAGAATGTAGGACGTATATTATGGTATGTTTGCTGATTTGTAATCCCATGATATATATTTAGTGTGTTGGAGTTTATCGGTATTGTTAGGAATATTGTATGCATGCTACCAAAGCCGTAATCAATCAGTAGATCAGTATACAAATTATTCTTTTATTATCTCTCCTCTGTGTGTACAACTATTATTCTAATCGCTTTATGTAATCCAACCTCCTGATAGTTACAATTCTCCATTTAATCACTGTTACACCAAAACGTAATGATTGTAAATGAGGAATAATATCTAGTCTCCAAGGCATTCTATAGATTTCACAAGGGCCAATCTGTTATAGTGAAATATTCATTTTTCCCGATCACAGATTAGTTACTTCCGACCCCAAAAAAACAGACCAGACAATTCTTATCCAAGGATGACACCCAGTGGCCATGGGAGGTAATGCTTGAGTAAACATGGGTTAGAGAATCAGATTCCCCAATCACAGAGCAGGTTCCACCTCCTGGCCAGGTTTTTTCAGATTTGATGAGTGTATAAGTCATAACTAGATAAAACCGGCAGGAACACTCACAGAGGGAGGACCATCTACACAGCCATCTGGAAGGTAGACATCATCTCACACTCAGATCATCTAAAGACACTCATCAACTGAAGAAGAGACGCCATTTTGTGGAAGCTCAATCCCAACCGTTAATTGGCAGCCATCTTTGAGTCTGATCATCAGTTCTCCAAAAAGATGACCTGATACTTGGAGGGTAATTATATATTTTCTGTTGATTTTGCTTGCTTACACTAGTAAGCCAATTGCCACATTCCTTTGTAACCTAATAACTCTCCCCATGATAACATCACTTCAAGTTCAGTCATTTATAAAAATGTTCCTGTTCTTAGGCCATAGTGGTGGACTATTCTGCAGTTTATTCCTTCTGCAGGAGACAGACTATTGTCCGTTTTAATTTGTTATGTTGTTTACAGGGAGACTAATTATTGAATTTAATTCACTCTATTTTAGAGCTTTTACAGAAACATCTTAGTGTCAGTGTAAATCACAATCTGACTATTATTTATGGTGTTTGTAAGTGACTTATGTAAATAAATATTGATTTTCATACTCTGCAGTCTATACCTACACAGATCTTGTTTGAGTATTTAAAGAATTTTTCAGATTAAGTTATTTTTATAAATCATTTTTTGTATTGCAGACACTGTGATTAAAACCAAAAATACCTCATTTGGCCTTTAGATGACGCTAAGTATCCTAGCAATTAGCACCATCTAGTGTCCAAAGTGTCAGTGAACACCTGAACAATTGATTTAGTCAGCTAAATCAATTGTTCAGGTGTTCCCTGACAATTTGGACACTAGATGGTGCTAATTGCTAGGATACTTAGCGTCATCTAAAGGCCAAATTAGGTATTTTTGGTTTTAAATCAATGGTTGGTTTAACTCTGTGGTTTTATGTAATTTATATCTTCAATGTTTGAAAATGTATGATCTCAGGTATTTGTACAAAACTACCCCTAACATAGTAAACTAAGGGGTCTATGCAAAATATATATTGGGGGAGGTGACAAGCATGTGTCCAGCTGTGACAAATTCTGGCCATATCTTAATAAACTCAGTGATTTCCTATAATCGTCAGCTCCCTCTAGTGACCATAATGATGTATTACTTCCAAAATACCTCAATCAGGAAAAACAGTTTAATACCACATTATTGCCACTAGTTGGAGCCAATGATCATAGGAAATCCCTGTATGAAAAGACCAACATGTGACATGGCTGAATGAATGCTGGTCATATTAGTTCATCTATTCTCTAAGTGGGGCGGTATCTATTGGGCCAATCCCTTTTACAAACCACACATAATATCGCCCTTCAAAGTGAAAACAGAAACGATTTGCACAAAATCAAAGAGTAGAAATATTTTCCGGTGGATCCCCTCTACCCAGACCCCATATGTAGACATAGAACAACAAGCTGTGTTCCCTCTCGTGCCGCACTCCTCCAACCACCCAAACCCACACAGAAGCCAAGGGAAATAATGAGAGGAATGTTCCCCCCTAGTTTGGGGCGGAGTTCTCCTTCCCTCCTGTTGGGGGATGGGAGAAGGATGGACTGAAGACAGAGAGACGCTTTGGGGTCACCACTGTTCTGTAGAGCCTTGAAATGAAGGACATCAACTTCAGAAGTTCTTGTTGTCTGTGTAAAGTTCCCCGATAACAAGATCTGGGCTCTCCCGGCTTCTAGCTCTGTAACCCGCTATATCATTATCAGGAAACGCAACTCCGACACCCAAGAAGGGCTGAAGTTGTGTCCTTCATTTCCAGGATCTACTGACCACTCTGCACCCCGACATTTACTGCACTTCATCCATGTCTTTGGGGGCCTCTCATCTCCTTATCAACTGTTTCTTCCATGACGAAGATCAGCCATGGAGTATATCTGAGGTGTATATCAGGGTGTGCTTCTTCCCCACATGAGAGCTGGGATGTCCAGCAACATTCATCTAGAAGACATTTCCCGCACTCAAGGCACTAATACACCTCCAGGGTTGTGTGGGACCCCTGATGTACAGGAAGACAGGACTTCATTGAGAAACATTTCCCTCACTTAGGACAGGAAAGTGGCTTCCCCCCTGTGTGATGTCTCTGATGTCTGGAAAGACTGGACTTCCATGAAAAACATTTCCCACACTCAGGACAGGAATACGGCTTCTCCCCCGTGTGAGATCTCTGATGTGTGGAAAGATGGGTCTTCTGAGAAAAAGATTTTCCACACTCAGGACAGCAATACGGCTTTTCCCCCGTATGAGATCTCTGATGTATGTAAAGATCGGACTTCTGTGAAAAACATTTCCCGCACTCAGGATAGGAATACGGCTTCTCCCCCACGTGAGATCTCTGATGCGTGTAAAGACTGGACTTCCATGAAAAACATTTACCGCACTCAGGACAGGAATACGGCTTCTCCCCTTTGTGATATCTCTGATGTTTGTAAAGATTGGAGTTCTGTGAAAAACATTTCCCGCACTCAAGACAGGAATATGGCTTTTCCCCTGTGTGAGATCTCTGATGTGTGTAAAGATGGGACTTCACTGAAAAACATTTCCCGCACTCAGGACAGGAATACGGCTTCTCGCCCGTGTGAGATCTCTGATGTTTGTAAAGATAGGACTTGACTGAAAAACATTTCCCGCACTCAGGACAGGAATACGGCTTCTCGCCCGTGTGAGATCTCTGATGTTTGTAAAGATAGGACTTGACTGAAAAACATTTCCCGCACTCAGGACAGGAAAATTTCTTCTCCCCCGTGTGAGATCGCTGATGTGTGTTAAGATTGGACTTAAATGAAAAACATTTCCCGCACTCAGCACAGGAATATGGCTTCTCCCCCATGTGAGATCTCTGATGTGTGTAAAGATAGGCCTTCGTTGAAAAACATTTCCCACACTCAGGACAGGAATACAGCTTTTCCCCTGTGTGAGACCTCTGATGTATGGTAAGACTGGACTTGCATGAAAAACATTCCCGCAGTCAGGACAGGAATACGGCTTCTCCCCTGTGTGAGATCTCTGATGTGTGTAAAGATAATACTTAGTTGAAAAACATTTCCCACACTCAGGACAGGAATACTGCTTCTCTCTTGTGTGATATCTCTGATGTATGTAAAGATAGTACTTAGTTGAAAAACATTTCCCGCACTCAGGACAGGAAAATTTCTTCTCCCCCGTGTGAGATCGCTGATGTGTGTTAAGATTGGACTTAAATGAAAAACATTTCCCGCACTCAACACAGGAATATGGCTTTTCCCCCGTGTGAGATCTCTGATGTGTGTAAAGATAGGCCTTCGTTGAAAAACATTTCCCACATTCAGGACAGGAATACGGCTTTTCCCCTGTGTGAGACCTCTGATGTATGGAAAGACGGTACTTGCATGAAAAACTTTTCCCGCACTCAGGACAGGAATATGGCTTCTCCCCTGTGTGAGATCTTTTATGCCTATTAAGATGGTATGTAGAATGGAACCTCTTTCCGCACTCAGTACAGGAGAAGCTCTTCCCTGTTGGAAGGCCGGCCCAGTCCCGCACAGTCTGAGGTTCCTTAGGATACGAGGAATCCGATGGTCCATCTACACTGGGTGGTGCCGGATGGACATTGGAGGGAGCCGGGTTTTCTCCTGGACTATACTGTGTGATGTCCTCATCTTCTACTTTCCAGTCTGGAGACAAAGTGAGACAATCCTCGGAGGTTTTCCTCATCTCCCGACCATGGACTAAAATACAAAGACTAAGAGGATTACTAGACAGCTGATTGGTTCCCCCAAACCAGGACTCCGCCCATATCTGGCAGCTTGGTCTCTGAGGAGCTTACAATTCCACCCTCAAGGGAACTAGGAAATGGCTCCTCTGATCTCCTACCAGGTAATTTCTTTATTCATGGACCTTAGTCAGAGAGTGAGGAAACAACCAGAACTGTCTTTTATAGGAGGGACAGTGATGAGGGGATTATAGGACGAGGGTCCCCACCCCCTCTATCACTCATCGCCATCTTCCCAACACAAGAAGTACTGCACTTCCTTATTTAGTCCATGATTTAGTCATGAAGAACAGCGGGGCTGAGCCCCACCAGAGGTCAGAGAGTGAGGATGGGGGAAGAACAACCAAGATGAAGACTGGACTGATCCTGAAGACCACCATCATTGGGGTATTGACTCCTCCCTCATTATCACTTTCTGTTTAAGGGTCCAAAGTTGGAGGATGTTATCACATTATTATCACCATGTAAAAGTCTGTGCTCCAATCACATCATCCGATATAAAATGTCCAGCTGGGAGGAAATGGGTGTAACAAAAGAGAATCCATATTATGTGTATATATAGCAGTGAGGGGGGGGGGGAGAGCAGAAGTCAGGACTATGTAATGTACAACATAGAGTATATAGTGCAGGGGTCAGGAGTATGTAATGTACAACATAGAGTATATAGTGCAGGGGTCAGGAGGATGTAATGTGCAACATGGAGTATATAGTGCAGGGGTCAGGAGGATGTAATGTACAACATGGAGTATATAGTGCAGGGGTCAGGAGTATGTAATGTACAACATACAGTATATAGTGCAGGGGTCAGGAGTATGTAATGTACAACATAGAGTATATAGTGCAGGGGTCAGGAGTATGTAATGTACAACACAGAGTATATAGTGCAGGGGTCAGGAGTATGTAATGTACAACAGAGTATATAGTGCAGGGTCAGGAGTATGTAATGTACAACATAGAGTATATAGAGCAGATGTCAGGAGTATGTAATGTACAACATAGAGTATATAGTGCAGGGGTCAGGAGTATGTAATGTACAACATACAGTATATAGTGCAGGGGTCAGGAGTATGTAATGTACAACATAGAGTATATAGTGCAGGGGTCAGGAGTATGTAATGTACAACATAGAGTATATAGTGCAGGGGTCAGGAGTATGTAATGTACAACACAGAGTATATAGTGCAGGGGTCAGGAGTATGTAATGTACAACACAGAGTATATAGTGCAGGGGTCAGGAGTATGTAATGTACAACAGAGTATATAGTGCAGGGTCAGGAGTATGTAATGTACAACATAGAGTATATAGAGCAGATGTCAGGAGTATGTAATGTACAACATAGAGTATATAGTGCAGGGGTCAGGAGTATGTAATGTACAACATAGAGTATATAGTGCAGGGGTTAGGACTCATAATATTGGTATTCAGTAATCAGTGGAAGATTAAATGTTGACTGTAGATAACATGTAGAGGTGAGCTGGGATTAAACCATCAAGAAACAGGTTAGATTGGAGGTAAGCAAATCCTTGGACAGACGGGAGGCGGTGGATGTGGTACACGTGGACAGAGGGGTGGCTGTGGACGCGGTATACTTGGAAAGAGGGGTGGACGTGGTACACTTGGAAAGAGAGGTGGACGTGGTACACTTGGACAGAGGGGTGGACGTGGTACACTTGGACAGAGGGGTGGACGTGGTACACTTGGACAGAGGGGTGGCGGTGGACGTGGTACACTTGGACAGAGGGGTGGACGTGGTACACTTGGACAGAGGGGTGGCGGTGGACGTGGTACACTTGGACAGAGGGGTGGCGGTGGACGTGGTACACTTGGACAGAGGGGTGGCGGTGGACGTGGTACACTTGGACAGAGGGGTGGCGGTGGACGTGGTACACTTGGACAGAGGGGTGGCGGTGGACGTGGTACACTTGGACAGAGGGGTGGCGGTGGACGTGGTATACTTGGACAGAGGGGTGGCAGTGGACGTGGTACAATTGGACAGAGGGGTGGCGGTGGACGTGGTACACTTGGACAGAGGGGTGGCGGTGGACGTGGTACACTTGGACAGAGGGGTGGACGTGGTACACTTGGACAGAGGGGTGGCGGTGGATGTGGTACACTTGGACAGAGGGGTGGCGGTGGACGTGGTACACTTGGACAGAGGGGTGGCGGTGGACGTGGTACACTTGGACAGAGGGGTGGCGGTGGACGTGGTACACTTGGACAGAGGGGTGGCGGTGGACGTGGTACACTTGGACAGAGGGGTGGCGGTGGACGTGGTATACTTGGACAGAGGGGTGGCAGTGGACGTGGTACAATTGGACAGAGGGGTGGCGGTGGACGTGGTACACTTGGACAGAGGGGTGGCGGTGGACGTGGTACACTTGGACAGAGGGGTGGACGTGGTATACTTGGACACAGTTCCCCACACACAGCTAATGTGTAAGGTAAGCTCTATGGGCTGGAAAAATCTGAATGTAAATGGATAGAAAACTGGCTGAAAGATCGTATTCAGAGAGTAGTGGTTAATGATTCATACTCTGAATGGTCTGGGGGTGTCAGTGGTGTACCCCAAGGTTCAGTGTTATTAGTGGGGTACCCCAGGGTTCAGTGTTGTTAGTGGGGTACCCCAAGGTTCTGTGCTATTAGTGGGGGACCCCAAGGTTCAGTATTAGTGGGGTACCCCAGGGTTCAGTGTTATTAGTGGTGTACCCCAAGGTTCAGTGTTATTAGAGGTGTACCCCAAGGTTCAGTGTTATTAGTGGGGTACCCCAGGGTTCAGTGTGATTAGTGGGGTACCCCAAGGTTCAGTGTTATTAGTGGGGTACCCCAAGGTTCAGTGTTATTAGTGGGGTACCTCAAGGTTCAGTGTTATTAGTGGGGTACCCCAGGGTTCAGTGTAATTAGTGGTGTACCCCAGGGTTCAGTGTTATTAGTGGGGTACCCCAGGGTTCAGTGTAATTAGTGGTGTACCCCAAGGTTCAGTGTTATTAGTGGGGTTCCCCAAGGTTCAGTGTCATTAGTGGGGTACAATGTTGGGAAACCTACTTATTAATATATATATAAACAATATGGGGTGTGAGATTATAAACCCCATTCCAGTCTTTGCAGATGACACCAAGCTGTGCCGGGGAATAACGTCCTTACAGGATGTCTCCAACTTACAAGCCGACCTCAATGCTATGTGTAATTGGTGGACTATGGGGCCAATGAGGGCTAATGGTGATAAATGTAAGGTTCTGCACTTGGGGGGGGGCTAAGAATATGCATCATACATACTAGGGGGGTACAACTGGGGGGGGCAATGGTGGAGAAGGATCTGAAGGGGTCGATGGTGGAGAAGGATCTGGAGGAGTCAATGGTGGAGAAGGATCTGGAGGGGTCAATGGTGGAGAAGGATCTAGGAGACAATGCTGGAGAAGGATCTGTGGGGGGTTAATGGGGGGAGAAGGATCTGTGGGGGGTCAATGGTGGAGAAGGATCTGTGGGGGGTCAATGGGGGAGAAGGATCTGGAGGGGTCAATGGTGGAGAAGGATCTAGGAGACAATGCTGGAGAAGGATCTGGAGGAGTCAATGGGGGAGAAGGATCTGTGGGGGTCAATGGTGGAAAAGGATATGAGGGACTGTCAGGGATCGCAGCGGCAAGTGGGTCTACGCAAGCGCAGAACACCAATTTATTCTATCCAGCGGGCACTAGGACCTGGGCGGCCACACATGCGCACTCCTGATCGCGGACGCTCGCCTGGCACCAATGACAGGGCAGGGCGCACTATTTAAACCTGCCCCACACAGACTCTCATTGCCGTATGGTCTTTTATCCTGTGTTCCTGTTCCTGTGTATCTGCTGATGACTTGTTACCAACCCTGCCTGATCCTGACCTCTGACGACTTCTCCTGATCCTGACCTCCGCCGACTTCTCCTGATCCTGACCTCCGCCGACTTCTCCTGATCCTGACCTCCGCCGACTTCTCCTGATCCTGACCTCCGCCGACTTCTCCTGATCCTGACCTCCGCCGACTTCTCCTGATCCTGACCTCCGCCGACTTCTCCTGATCCTGACCTCCGCCGACTTCTCCTGATCCTGACCTCCGCCGACTTCTCCTGCTCTGACCTCCGCCGACTTCTCCTGCTCTGACCTCCGCCGACTTCTCCTGCTCTGACCTCTGCCGACTTCTCCTGCTCAGACCTCTGGCTTGTTTGACTTCTCTCCTGGATATCCCTATTTGATCTGAACTCCTGCTACTGAACCCGGCGAGTGACCCGACTACTCTTTGCCTGCTGCCTTGTACTACGCTGACCCCACTGTTACCGAACTGGTCTGTCTGACCATGTTCACTCTGCCATCCATCCATCCTGAACGGATCAAGTCATCATGGCTCCAGCTTTCCACCTCTTCACATCAGGCTCTCTACCTGAATATACCTCTGGCAGATCCCTCTGCCACGGGCGGGTGTACTCAGGGGCCACGACCTGGTCACTGTCTGCTCCAAGTCCATCCCCACCATCAGGGGTCCTGGTGAAAAAGCAGACTTAGATGCCGCGCTCTGGGGAATCCTGTCCTGTGGACTGCTAGAGGTACTGCCAGGCGGTGTCTGACAGGAACAGTGGTAGAGAAGAAGGCAGAAGACCCCAGTCACATGTCCTGGGTGCCTACATTATGCAATGCTTAGAGTAACAATCAACATTTTGCTGCCAGCTGAACCCCAGAACCTCCATAAATCCAGTCTAGATACATAAATTGTGTCTGCAGCACAGAGAAGGAAGATTATCCGAGAGAAATCCAGGAATACAGGACGGGGAACACAGCTCAGGAAAGTGACCAGGGGATTACAGGCTGATATCACCCAGTCCCCGCCCTACTCTGGACCAATCAGTGAGCAGTATGGGTGGAGGAATGGATTTAGTGTTCATGACCCACCTGTGCTGATCTCTGTAGGAGTGTCCTCCTCTATAAATGTCCCCGTTATTCCATCCTCCTCCATAGACTGCTGATCATCCCTCACATACGCCTCTTCTTCTTCTGCTTTCACCTCAAATTCTATATCGATTGGATCTCCACTCTAAATCAAGGAAATGAGAGAAAATATCATCTGTAAAATATAAGGTCACCTAAAATATCCACACATTGTCTCTATGAGTCCATGTTCTAGATGCTTCATCCCACCAACCTTGTAATAGTGAGGGATGGTGTGACCTTCCTGTGTGGAATCCCGGGAATACAGAGGACGGGGACATCTCTGTGGTGGGTTCCTGGTATTAGGTGGCTCCATCAGATCCTTGTGTCCTTCTGAAAACTCCTCCATCACTCCATACTCCTCATCCTCCTCTTTATACTCTTCTTTAACATCAATATTATCATCCCCGAGGATTCCACTCTGAAAGATATAATAAAACATTCATTGTAACAAACATGCTGTGTATAAATCACAACTACCAATAATTGTCATCATCTACCTGATGATGGTGAGGGATGGTGTGACCTTCCTGTGTGGAATCCCGGGAATACAGAGGACGGGGACATCTCTCTGGTGGGTTCCCATGACTGGATCCATCTGTAGGAAACACACACACTGACTGAATCCATTGTTTCTATGTGTTTATCAGATGATGGGGGATCTAGGTGGATCCTCCGTACTGCTCTCTCCTTTACAATAAAGTCTCCTCTTACCCGGTGATGTGAGGGGCGGCTGATTGTCCATCATGACGTCCCTGTAGAGGTCCTTGTGTCCTTCTAAATATTGATATGTATCATCAACATGTGTGTATCATTATTTGCTGGAGATAAAAGACATCACAGTGACTATGGAGGAAGAGGACAGGCATGACTATGGAGGAAGAGGACAGGCATGACTATGGAGGAAGAGGACAGGCATGACTATGGAGGAAGAGGACAGGCATGACTATGGAGAAATAGGACAGGCATGACTATGGAGGAAGAAGACGGACATGACTATGGAGGAAGATGACAGACATGACTATGGAGGAAGAGGACGGACATGACTATGGAGGAAGAGGACGGACATGACGGGGGGTTACTGGGTTTAAATAGAACATAACATCTTATTACCGGTTAATGACTGTAGTCTGCCTGTTCTGTATCTGAGAATCATCCCCCCTATTCATGTGATCCTTATCAGTTCCTAATTGGGGCAGAGATGAGTGCTCATTGGGCCATCTCCCATATAAATTTAGTTCAGCTGATGGGGGGAGATCACTGATGGTGGGGCACAATCACTGAGGGGGGGCTGCTTTTGAGTGAGTGCTGCATTGATGGAGTGCTAAGAAGCAGTTGAACTAAAGCAGAAGAGCTCAAACAGCAGGAGGATACAAGAAACTCTCCTGCATGCTGGACAGACTTCAGGCAAACACCCCGGGAAACATCTCTTACAAGTCTGAGTGCCACTCCGTGTCCCCTCTACTCCTCCTTTTCATATTAATTTCCTGCGTTCCAAAAATCTCATTTCTTTACCCCTCTGATCAACCCCAAAACGTATACATCTCCCCCTCACTGCTACCATCTCCCTACTACTGCTCTCATCACCTCCTGCTGACCCAAACACCAGGTCTGGAAGGCATGTGCGCTCGTGTACATCCCGCTCCCATATTTCTTTCCTCAACCTCCTTCTCCTAACCTCTGGGGATATCTCCCCAAACCCTGGTCCTCCACTATCTCACCCCTACACCAGGCACCCTCCTTCTCATAACCTCTGGGGATATCTCCCCAAACCCTGGTCCTCCACTATCTCACCCCCACACCAGGCATCCTCCTTCTCCTAACCTCTGGGGATATCTCCCCAAACCCTGGACTTCCACTATCTCACCCCCACACCAGGCACCCTCCTTCTTCTAACCTCTGGGGATATCTCCCCAAAGCCTGGTCCTCCACTATCTCACCCCCACACCAGGCATCCTTCTTCTCCTAACCTCTGGAGATATCTCCCCAAACCCTGGTCCTCCACTATCTCACCCCCACACCAGGCACCCTCCTTCTTCTCCTAACCTCTGGAGATATCTCCCCAAACTCTGGTCCTCCACTATCTCACCCCCGCACCAGGCATCCTTCTTCTCCTAACCTCTGGGGATCTCCCCAAACCCTGGTTCTCCAGCATCTCACCCCCACACCAGGCACCCTCTTTCCTCCAGGAATAGCCGCAATCCCCTCAATTTAATATGAGTTCCCGTGCTCCCAAAAACCACCCTCCCTTTTTCTTGTGTGCTCTGGAATGCCCGCTCTGTCTGTAATAATCTCACCTCTGTCCATGACCTTTTTGTCTCCCGCTCCCTTAACCTACTAGCAATTACAGAAACCTGGCTCCAAGCAGCAGATTCTGCTTCCCCCGCAGCACTTCCCTATGGAGGCCTCATCTGGACCCACTCACCCAGACCTTCTATCCCCACTGAGCACCTTTCAAGTCCCCCCTAACCCTCCCTCTCTATCCTTCTCTTCTTTCGAGACTCACTGCATCCGGCTGTTTTCTCCCATTTCTCTGAAGATTGCAGTGATCTATCGGTCTCCTGGACCCGTGTCCTGCTTTCTTGATGATTTCTGCGCCTGGACACCCTACTTTCTCTCCTCTGAACTACCCGCTATCATTCTCAGAGATTTTACCATCCCTATTAATGTGAACAACCCGGCTACATCCCAACTCTTCAACATAACCTCATCTTTTACATTAGCACAATGTATACCGTCCTCCACTCACTCTGATGGGAATACATTACACCTTGTTTCCTCCCATCTTTGCACTCCCTACAACCTCACAAACACCCCCTTCCCTCTCTGCCAATCCCTACACTGGCCCCCACTCAGTGTCCTCCACCCCTCTCTGCCAATCCCTCCACTGGCTTCCCATTGCCCAACGGATAAAATTCAAAACATTAACAATAACATATAAAGCTATTTATAACTCTGCCCCAAATTACATCACCGATCTTGTCTCTAAATATCACCCAAACCATCCTCTCCGCCCCTCGCAAGACCTCCTACTCTCTAGCTCCCTTGTTTCCTTCTCCCATGCTTGTCTCCAGGACTTCTCCAGAGCTTCCCCCATCCTCTGGAACTCTCTACCCCAATTTATCAGACTATCGCCTACTCTGTTCACTTTTAGGGGATCTCTGAAAACCTCTCTCTTCATGGAAGCCTATCCTGCCCTCAGCTAATACTGGAATCTTCTACTCCTCCTACCAGTCCATTCCTCACAGTTACTACCTTTTGTACCACTAGCCCCTCCCTCTTAGATTGTAAGCTCCCAGGATCAGGCCCTCCTATCCCTCTTGTATTGATCTGTATTGTTGCTGTATTGTCTCCCGTTATATTGTAAAGCGCTGTGCAAACTGTTGGCGCCATAAATCCTGTATAATAATAATTACCTCCTCTACTGCCACGTCCAGCAACCTCTCCGATCTCCTTCAGACCGCATGGAACTTCTTATCTTTAAATCCAGATCACTTCCTGTCTGTTCCTGACATCACTTCCTGTCTGTATTCCATAGAGAAGTCCTGTCTGGGTAGTAGAAATGAGATCACCATCTTGTGGAGTTCAGAGGAACTGCAGCCAAGAGAAATGTCCCCTAATAACCATTCCAGCATTGTATCTACCTTACAGAGATACCAGGGAAGTTCAAAAAGAACTAAAAAATGTAAGAAACAATAAACCTAACTCTCATGCAATCAACTGTTTAAAAAATATATTTTACTACAGATAGAAAAGTCTTTTTTTTTTAATTCTTTTATTTAAAATTTGCAAGTAAAAACATAAAAACAGAAATTCCAAATTATATATCAAACGAAAATATCATAATACATAGTAAACAAAAGGCAATCTTCACATCAGATACAAAACATGTTACATCATTTACATATCCCCTCCCTCAAAAAACCCTCCCCTTTATTACATACAAAAACCACCCACAACAATCAAAAACCCATCACCATATATCACATCATATCACATCCCCTATTCCCCCCCCCGTCCTCCCACCTCCCTCTCCCTTACATATAATACAACATAACCATATACCAACAACCCATAAGTAACCCAGAAAAAATACATTTACATAATCCCTCCTATACCATCCTCCCCCTTATTACATATGCAATTCCACCCACCAAGCCTAACCATACAAAACCAAAATTCAAAAATCCAAAAACACACCCCCATTTCTTACATAATTTCCCTCCCTCCTCCCTTCCTCCCTCCATATCCGACAGAACCCCCACACAAAATCAAAAATAATTATATACAAGAACCAAGAAAAACAACTGTACAAAAACACTTCAGAAAAGCATCCTATGTACACCAGTTCTTCCACTCTTGAGTTTTCCAGATGGCTTTTGCTTCCGTTTCTCCTCGTTTTTTAAAATCAAAATATGCGTAGTTATAAATCTTTCCACGGACCATGGCCGCACAATTTTTCACATCCACTCTTTCTTGTCTGAAAACCAAAATATTATGCACATCCCACAAGCATTCTTTCACACAATTCACAATTATCCACAACACTCTTTCCTCCTCCCTCCCCACATTACTCAACCCATACAAAACCGTTTCATATGTCACTCTTACCACCCCAGTCAGCCCTTCCACCATTTTTTCCATTTTCTTCCATACTTTCCTAGCAAAACTACATTCCCAAAAAACATGCACCACCCTTTCAATCCTACCACACCCCTCTCTCGGACATACTTCACTGTCAACCAATCTTCTTCTCCTCTGAAACTCTCTCGTAGGTAAACATCCATGTACACTCATCCATGCAATATCTTTCTGTCTATTATCCAACCATTTACATGCTACCTTCTTCCATACCTTTTCACTCTGCACCACATTCAATCCACTAATCCCTTCCAATTCTTCCCTCTCATCCAACACTTTCATCACTTTTCTACTCTCACACCACTTTCCACGCGTTACCTCTTGTAGTTCATACCTTCTTACACACCTCTCCACCCTCACATAAAACCACGGCGCATTGAAACATACTGGCTTCCTCAGATCCACCTCCCACAACTTACATCTTCTTAACACTCCCCCCCAGCATACCTTACCATACATCCTGCCAAATTCTCTTTCCCACTCAACCTTACACACATACTTACATACTTTATCACCAGAAATCTCTCAATATTTATCATTCCTTTACCACCATTCATCACACTCTTCATCACTTTCACTCTCCGCAATTTCTCCATCTTTGACAACCAAAAAAACACATAACACATTCTTATCACTCACTTCAACACTCTATCCGGGGCTGGAAACACATAATACAAAAACAATAGCATGGGCATCACAACCGATCTCACAATTAACACCTTCCCTTCCAACGTTAGAGTCCTGATAGACCAAAAATTACTTTTTTTCTTCATTCTCACCAACACATCTTGCCAACTCTCTCTCCCATACAAATCTCCATCAAACTTAACACCCAACACCCTTACCCCCCCTTCACATAACTTCCATCCACATTGTTCACGCTCCCTCCATTCACCAAACAACTTACACTCACTTTTCTCCATATTCACACTGAAACCACTTGCCATACAAAAAATCCCTATCAACAATCTCACCCTCTTTAAACTTGCTACATTTCTACACACCACCGTCACATCATCCATATATCCAATCACCTTCAAACTCTTCCCACTACTTCCAGGCACCTCCACCCCTCTCACACATTTATCTTTAACCAACATTCTTATTAATGGCTCTATCACACAGACAAACAGCACGGGCGACAATGGGCAGCCCTGCCTCACACCAGATTCAATACCTATCTCCTCTGTCAAACATCCATTCACCAACACCTTACTCACCATTCCTCTATATAAAGACATCACCCATTCTATCAATCTTTCAGGCATCCCCATTTTCTCCAAAACCTTAAACATAAATTCATGCAAAACTCTATCATACGCCTTTTCAAAATCTACTGCTAACACAGCCACCTCTTGCTTCCTTTCCTTACATAACCACAACACATCTCGCAAACTTACCAAGCTCTCACCAATCGACCTTTCTGGCACCGCACACACCTGTTCTTCCCCAACCAACTTCTCCACCATCATACGTATCCTATTCGCCAACATTTTTGCCACAATCTTATAATCGACATTCAACAACGATATCGGTCTCCAGTTTTTTAGGTCTTTTTTATCCCCCTTCTTATATAATAATACAATCACACTTTCTGCCATTGATCTCGCCATCCTTCCTTCCACCAAAACTCTCTCAATCACCTCATACACACACTCTCCAATCACTTTCCAAAACATACTATAAAATTCAACAGGCAGTCCATCACTCCCAGGCGTCTTCCCTTTCTTCATACCTTTCATGCACTCTTCCACCTCCTCCTTCCTTACATCCTCAACTAACCATTCCTTATCTTCCACCTCCAAACATCCCTTCACCTCATTCAGTACTTCACTTTCAATTCTTTCATCCCTCTTCTTCTCAGTAAACAGATTCTTATAAAACTTCCAAACCTCTCCACTCATCTTCTCATTTTCTTTCACCTCACACCCATTCTCATCCAACACTCCAGACATCTCCACTTTCCCACCATACACCTTCTTAAAGAAAAAACTTGTACACTTCTCATCCTTCTCTTTCACCACCATTCTTGCTCGTGACACAATCTCTCTTCCCCTCCGCTCCAAAAACATCCTCAATTTCTCCCTTGCTTCCACCAATTCAGTCCCTACATTCTCTCCCCACTCTCTCAATTCTTCCAAATACCTCAATCTTTTTTGCCACCATTCATACGTCTCTCTTTCTTTCTTTGCTTTCTCACACCCTTTTTTTATGAAAAATACTTTCGTCCTCACCTTCACCCATTCCCACCATTCAACCACATTCTTAAAATCATTCCTCCTTCTTTTCAGTTTTTCAAACAACACCACATATTCATTCTGAATCCTTTCATCCTCCAATAACTCTACATTCAATTTCCATACTCCCTTTCCATACATTACCTCTGACTTCATACTTACAACACATTCAATCCGGCCATGGTCCGTGAAGGCCTCCCTCTGAATCGCATAGGACCCCACTCCTAAATTTTTAGACAGAAAGCAAAAGTCAATCCTTGATTGTAATTTCCCCCTATCCGAAAAATATGTACACCCCCCTCCCTCACCTACATCCCTTAATCCAAAAATTTTTAGAATATCCCCTAAATCCTTCCCTGATTTATCTACACCGCCACCACTTCCACCCCCACACCTATCACCCGCATGCAATATACAATTAAAATCCCCCAAAATTAGAGTCGGGTCCCTCCCTCCCAAAAACAACTTCATTTTACAGAATAACTCCACCCTCCCTTTCCCATCAGTAGGTGCATAAACACAAAAAATTTTAAACATAACCCCCCCATATTCACAGAAAACTACTAAACACCTTCCCACCTCCACCTTCACCTTCCTTAGAATTTTTATTTTTGAATTTTTAAACAAAATCCCAACACCACTAGATTTTTTTTTTTTTTTTTTTTAAAGAGACTTTATTAGGATTTATCTTATACACACATGAACCAACGATAATATTTATACAGTATACATAGCGTAGCAACATGTCAAAGCAGGTAACAAAATCCAGAAATACCAATTGTTCTCATAAAGAATATGCAAAAGCCCCAAGAGAGACAAAGAGAAAAACAGAGATGTGTAGGAATAAAAGATTTACTTATAGAAAAGGGAGACATCGCACGAAGTGTCGAAGTGTAAGGGCTTAGGAGTAATGTATCCAGGGTTTTGAGAAGATACGAGTCAAAACATGCGTAGGTATAAGTCTAGAGAGATAAGCAGATATATTCCATGTTAGCCAATAGTCAAATGACCAGGAGGAGGGTCAACGTGCATATGGATAGGAAGTGGGAGCAAAATAAGAAAACATAGAATAGAGATTAGACCGTAGGGAGAGAAGGAGAAAGAAAATTGAGAAAACAAGTCTAGAAAGGAATAGACCATCAGGAAAGACAGAAAGAAAAAAGAGAAAAAAAAAAGAAAAGAGAAAGAGAAAGGAGGGAGAAGTAGAAGACTTAGGAATGTATTGCCTAAGTTCAGAGGCCAGATGACCGGAAGAACATGTCAGTAACAAGAAACAGCTCGGCAGTGTGTGGGGGTGTAGATGGGCTAGTATGGGGACATTTCACTAAGAGTCAGCAATGAGGCGAGGTTGTGAGAGAAAGAGAAAATAAGAAAACTGAAAACTGAATCCAAAGTGGAAGGAGGGTAGATTGTCAAAATAGCGAGGTGAAGTAAAGGTCCAAGAAGGCCCAGAAAGTGTAATTTAAACAGTCAGATTACCCCTAATACGAGCAATACATAATGCATCAGGAATATCCCAGAGGCTAAATTAGGACCAGGCTAGAAATCCGTGTGAGGGGTGCTGAGACTCCGAGGAAGGGAGTATTCTTGAAACATATTGTTCCCACTTGCGGTTGAACTTTTCCTCTCCTGGAGTAGATGGGGAGTTATGAATGCTGAGCCGCTCCAAACGAAGTAGAGAGTGTAAGTCCAATTTGACATCCGAAATGCTTGGCGGACAGTTGGAGACCCATTTTTTTAAAATTGACCTTCTCGCTGCCATCAGGCAGGTGGAGAGTCACGGTTTGGCAGTTCTGAGCAGAGCAATGTGCTGATGTGAAGCAGCAGTCACGGGAACATCCAGGTTTCCAAAAAGAAGGAGCAGTGGGTCTCTTGGTAGCGGGAGAGCAGTAACGAAGAGCATAAAGTTCAAGAGTTGGGACCAGAAAGTAGAGATCGAGGGACAACTCCAAAACCTGTGGTGGAGGGATGGCTTATATGAGCCACAAAGCGGACACGTAGAGATCGTTGGGTCTGATCTTGAGTACAAACAAGGCATATAGGCATGATGCATAATTTTAAATTGCTGCTCCCGCCAAAATTTGTTCGTGTTGAACGCACAGGTAGTGTTAAAGCCTGCGAGTATTTGTTCCGCAGTGAAAACATTGTCAAAGTCCCGTATCCATGTTTTGATGGAGGTAGAGGAGTCCAACGGTGTAGCATATTGCAAGGACAATTGACTATATATGTTAGATATGTTATACTTCTGGTTCCTCACAAGAACTTCTATCATAGTCATGCAAAAACGGGTGGACTTATTCTGAGCTATGGATTTCACAAAATTCCTGACTTGTAAAATATACAAAAAATGATGGGAAGGTAATTCAAACGAGCCAAGAATTTGTTGAAACGGAAGGGGAACGGAACGGAACCTGATGCACCGTCATACAATTGGTTCACCAGTCTAAGACCCTGGTTATACCACAGATCGTAGGCTGCATGTTGTTGAGAGACAGAGAAGGAAGGATTGTGATGTATGGGAAGAAAGCGAGATATCCAGGGAGAAACTCCTAGTCTACGTCTGACCTCCCTCCAAGTGAAAAGTGTATCCCGTATGAGTGGATTATGTTTAAGATGAACCGCTATTGAGTTGGAGTTAGAATGTAATAGGGCCGACAGGTCGAACGGACTCACCATGGCTGATTCAAGTTGGTAATTGGAGAACATGGACGCTTGGGATAGCCAATCTATACACACCCGTAAAATACAAGATAAATTATAGAGCCTAATGTTGGGGAGGCCCAGTCCGCCCTCACATCTAGGGAGAAACAGCTTGTGTATAGCTATACGCGGGCGACGCCCCCTCCATAGGAAGCTGGAAATCCCCTTGTTTAACTTGAGTATATCTGTGCGTTTGAGCAGAAGAGGGATAGTTTGGAGAGGGTATAAAAGCTTCGGAAAGCTTGTCATCTTGAAGAGATGGGCTCTACCCATGAGGGATAACGGCAGGTCTTTCCACATTTCCAATTCCGCTAAAATTTTTTGAATAACTGGCGAAAAGTTGAGAGAATAAAGGGACGAAGCTAACTTCCCAATTTTGATGCCCAGATAGGTAATGTAACGTGTATTGATTTTAAAGAGGGAGTCGCAGGCCCAATCAGGAAGTCGAGCGTGGTAGAGGGGAAGGACCTCACTTTTTGCAAAATTAATACGAAGACCCGAGCAACACCGAAAGTCTGCAAAAACTTTCTGAATATATGGCAGATCTAGTGACGGGTTGGAAGTGAATATTAATATGTCGTCCGCAAATAAGGCTAGGCGAAGATCTTGTTGAGCAACTTGAACGCCATGAAGTTGTGACTGAAAAAGCAGGAAGCGGGCTAGGGGTTCCAATGCTAAATTGAAAAGCAAGGGAGATAATGGACAGCCTTGCCTTGTTCCTTTATGTAGTAGAAAAGAGTTAGATATTTTTCCCGCCGCTACTATCTGAGCCGTTGGGGCAGAATACATAGCCTGAATTAACTGTATAAACGAACCGGAAAAGCCGAATTTAGAGAGTACCAGTTGGAGCCATTGAAAACTAACGTTATCAAAGGCTTTTTCAGCATCGAGAGAAATAATCGCTAAATCCTGAAGGGGGTTATTTTTAGCCTGATGCAGAACTGTAAGCACTTTGCGGATATTAGACGTGGCCGATCGTCCCTTTATAAAACCTGCTTGAGAAGGGTGAATGAGAGAGGGTAAAGCAATGGCCAAACGGTTAGCTATGATTTTAGAAAGGATCTTTGCATCTAGGTTAAGGAGGGAAATGGGACGATACGATCCAGGATCAGAAGGGTCTTTACCTTTTTTTGCTATTAGTTTAATGTGGGCTTGCGAAGCCGATGGGAGATATACCCCGCTCTCCTGGATGGACTGATAAACTAGCTGGAGAGTAGGAGACAGAGTTTTGTCCATCAGTTTAAAAAATTCAGAGGTGTACCCATCTGGACCTGGAGCTTTACCATTAGCTAGAGATCTAATAGCTAGACAAATATCCGCCTGTGAAATAGGGGCATTTAGAGATTGCAGTGCTATTGGATCTATTTGGGGCAAATTTACACTTTCCAGAAAGGACTGTGCTCGTGCCTGGTCAATAGGATCCGGCCCGTACAAGTCTGCATAAAAGCTTTCCAAAATAGATATAATCTCTTCCGGAGATTGTTTAAGTGCCCCCTGGGAGTCTTTAAGAGAGGTGAATTGCGTAGGGGTGAAAGGCTTCCTACACAGACGCGCCAGCAGTTTGCCTGGTTTATTACCAAACCTGTGATATTGTAAGTCAAGGTGTGAGTGATGTAATGCTTCCTGAGCTGCCGCCCATGTATCAAATTGGTTTTTAGCGTCCGCCCAAGCTTTCCTGTTGTCCTGCGTATTAGAGTCCGCCATTTTTCTTTGAGTCAATCTAAGAAGGTTACTAGCTTCAGTGAAATTACGTGAAATTCTTTTTTTTATAAGCGGACGTAAAAGCGATGATTTTGCCGCGTAACACAGCCTTCCCTGCATACCAAAACAAATTTGGATTAGAGACATGGACAGCATTCGTAGTTTGAAAGTCTGCCCAGGTGTCTTGTAATAGTTTGGAGAGCTCCTGATTATTCGCCAGAAACGAGGGGAAACGCCATATCCTAGGATGTGGCGTAGGGTCTAAAAAGTTTATAGTAATAGAGATTGGAGAGTGATCTGATATGGCTATGTCATGTATGGTAGATGATACAACATGTTGCAGTAGAACGGAGTTACAAAAAGTATAATCTATTCTAGATAAAGAATGATGAACATGGGAATAGAAAGTGTAATCTCTGCCGTCCGGATGGGTTAAGCTCCATATATCGGTAATTTGCATTGCTTCAGCGAAGCTACATAGCAAAGTAGGTGTGAGACGGGGAATCTGAGGGGAGCGAGGGCCACGGTCTACACTCTGCGATTTATCCTCCTGCTCTTGCATAACAGAATTAAAGTCCCCTCCCACGACAAGCGGCTTGTGAACATATGCCGCCAGCCGTGAAGAGAGGGCTTGGAAAACCTGCCTCGTCGAGGAGTTGGGTGCCTAAAAACTAGTAAGAACCAATTCTTGGGTTCCGAGTTTGATATGTGCTGCTATGATAGATTTTTTTTTGATCCAAGGACCATATAGCTTCCCCATAGTTCCATTTTGCAACCGACGGCTCCTCTTGCATGTTGCAGTCCTGCACGCAAAGGATATCTGTATGGTACCTGGCAAAAATTTGAAAAATTGCTGTGTACCGATCCGATGCTTCTCACGTTCAAAGAGGATAGCCGTAGTTGCATGTCTTATGTGTGGAAAGGATCATACTTCTTGTCATCTCTTGCTTGCTTTCCCTCTGGCTTTTGCGCTTCGAGTCCTGGGCCCCTCCTCCGACCTAACACCAGGCATGTCTAATCTCTCAGCCTCTGTTTTTTTGACCTTCTCCTTAGGCTGCGTCTTCCCATACCCCATTACCTCCTGCAAACAGGCTACCTGACCAGTGCTAGCGTAGGCCTGCGATGAGTCGGACTCGATCGCCATCTCTGACACCCCTGAGGCCGGGCTATCTGGAAATTCCTTAATCTCCTGAGAAGGAGCGACAGGCCCCGCGGCCTCCATTTTCCTTTTTAAGGAGAGTTGCTCCACCTCCATCTTGGCGACCTCCTCCTCATCCGTCTCCTCCACATCCTTCAACACTTCCCCCTCTGCCATCAAGCTCTGAGGGACATCCTCCTCTATCCCAGGAGAAGCCCCCTCTAAGCCTCTGGCCTCCACAGGGGGGGGACCTGGCTCACCCTCCGTAGGTAGGCAAACATCAGTTCGCCCCACCTCTTCCTCAGGCAGCCTTTCGGTCCCCTCTAGGATGGTTTGATTTTGTCCAGGGGCCGCCCCCTTTGTCACATCCGCATAAGACAGTGTCTCTGGCTCAGTTCTTCCGCCCTCTACCTCAACCACCTCCGCTGTGGTTTTTGGCACCTTGGGACACTGCCTTGCCAAGTGGTCACAACTGCCACATAAGTGGCATTTCCTTCTCTCCGTACAATCGGATGTCCTGTGTCCCTGTTTAAAGCAATTGCGACACACCAGCCCGGCCTCGCACTGGTCCTTGGTATGACCGAAGGCAAAGCACTGCCTGCAGAATCGGGGTTGCCCTGGATACCATAAGTATCCCCTATTACTGCCAATGGAGAAGGTCTGAGGGGGGTGGCACACGCCTCCTGCACCCCCCAAGTCAGGCTTAAAGATCACCCAGAACTTCCAATGCCCATTAAATGTGCCCAGCACATTAGTCTGTTTCACACCTGCTGACACAGACACGCAGTAACGCATGAGGAAAGCCCGAATCTCCTCATCTCTCACAAAGGGGTTAAACATATGAACAGTTATTGGCACCCGTACCTTTGTCTCACTGCTCATGGCCGTGATACCTTCCAGTATGTCCTCACCTTCCTTCTCGCCCATCCGTAGCAACACTGTCTGCAAATCTTCCCTCTTCCAGAATGTAACATCATACAAGCCAGTACTGGGGAAACATTGCACGCAAAAGATAGATTCTCTCGCCATACCTAGACAGTCTTCAATCAATTCCTTCTGAATGAAGTACAAACCGACATTCCGTCTTCTAGGCTCAGCCACCACCAGCCTCAAGGTATTAGGTGCATCCAGAGCACCTGACGCCATACCTGCAGTCTGCCTACCGCCAACCCACCACCAGTCACCCTAGGGAGACTGGTGGGGGCGATCGCAACTCGTTGTCTGGGGACTAAGCCTTAGGCCAATAGCAGCAAGGGGGGGCCCTCCGAAAAGGTACACTCCCCCCAAGGCCGACCTTCGGGTACCCCAGGCACCTTCTGGTCAAGAAACAAGGAGCCGAAACTACACTTGATCTTAGCCAAAAGGCCGAGACGTGATCCTTCATATCAGAGACAGAGACAGACTACCCAGAATGTCCCATCCTTCATATCAGGGAGAGAGATTGACTACCCAGAATGTCCCATCCTTCATATCAGAGACCGAGACAGACTACCCAGAATGTCCCGTCCTTCCTATCAGGGAGAGAGAAAGACTACCCAGAATGTACCACCCTTCATATAAGAGAGAGAGAGACTACCCAGAATGTCCCATCCTTCCTATTAGAGAGAGAAAGACTACCCAGAATGTCCCGTCCTTCATATCAGAGAGAGACAGACTACCCAGAATGTCCCGTCCTTCATATCAGAGAGAGACAGACTACCCAGAATGTCCCATCCTTCCTATCAGAGAGAGAAAGACTACCCAGAATGTACCACCCTTCATATAAGAGAGAGAGAGACTACCCAGAATGTCCCGTCCTTCCTATCAGAGAGAGAGAGATAAACTACCCAGAATGTCCCATCCTTCAAATCAGAGAGAGACAGACCACCCAGAATGTCCCATCCTTCATATTAGAGACCGACTACCCAGAATGTCCCATCCTTCATATCAGAGAGAGACAGACTACCCAGAATGTCCCGTTATTCATATCATAGACCGAGACAGACTACCCAGAATGACTCATCTTTCATATGAGAGAGAGAGACAGACTACCCAGAATGCCCCATCCTTGATATCAGAGAGAGACAGACTACCCAGAATGTCCAATCCTCCATATCAGAGACCGAGACAGACTTCCTAGAAAATCCAATCCTTCATATCAGAGAGAGACAGACTACCTAGAAAGTCTCATCTTTCCTATCAGAGAGAGAGACAGACTACCCAGAATGTCTCGTCCTTTATATCAGAGACAGACTAACCAGAATGTCCCGTCCTTCATATCAGAGAGAGAGAGACTACCCAAAATGTCTCATCCTTCATATCAGAGACTGAGACAGACTACCCTGAATGTCCCGTCCTTCCTATCAGAGACTGAGACAGACTACCCAGAATGTCCCATCATTCATATCAGAGAGACAGACTATCCAGAATGCCCCTTCCTTCATAACAGGGAGAGACAGACTCCCCAGAATGTCCCGTCCTTCATAACAGAGAGAGACAGACTACCCAGAATGTCCCATCCTTCATATCAGAGAGAGACAGACTACCCAGAATGTCCCGTCCTTCATATCAGAGAGAGACAGACTACCCAGAATGTCCCGTCCTACATATCAGAGAGAGACAGACTACCCAGAATTTCCCATCCTTTTTATCAGAGACCGAGACAGACTACCCAGAATATCCCATCCTTCATATCAGAGAGAGACAGACTACCCAGAATGTCCCGTCCTTTCTATCAGAGAGAGACAGACTACCCAGAATGTCCCATCCTTCCTATAAGAGAAAGAAAGACTACCCAGAATGTCCCATCCTTCATATCAGAGAGAGACAGACTACCCAGAATGTCCCATCCTTCATATCAGAGAGAGACAGACTACCCAGAATGTCCCATCCTTCATATCAGAGACGATACAGATTACCCAGAATGTCCCGTCCTTCATATCAGAGAGTGACAGACTACTCAGAATGTCCCGTCCTTCATATCAGAGACCGAGACAGACTACCCAGAATGTCCCATGCTTCATATCAAAGAGAGACAGACTACCCAGAATGTCCCATCCTTCATATCAGAGAGAGACGGACTACCCAAAATGTCCCGTCCTTCCTATCAGAGAGAGAGAGAGAGACAAACTACCCAGAATGTCCCATCCTTCATATCAGAGAGATACAGACCACCCAGAATGTCCCGTCCTTCATATCAGAGACCGACTACCCAGAATGTCCCGTCCTTCATATCAGAGAGAGAGACAGACTACCCAGAATGTCCCGTCCTTCATATCAGAGAGAGACAGACTACCCAGAATGTCCCGTCCTTCATATCAGAGAGACAGACTACCCAGAATGTCCCATCCTCCATATCAGAGACCAAGACAGACTACCTAGAATATCCAATCCTCCATATCAGAGAGAGACAGACTACCCAGAATGTCCCGTCCTTCATATCAGAGACAGACTACCCAGAATGTCCCGTCCTTCATATCAGAGACAGACTACCCAGAATGTCACGTTCTTCAAATCAGAGAGAGACAGACTAACCAGAATGTCCCGTCCTTCATATCAGAGAAAGAGAGACTACCCAAAAGGTCTCATCCTTCATATCAGAGTCTTAGACAGACTACCCTGAATGTCCCGTCCTTCCTATCAGAGAGAGACAGACTCCCCAGAATTTCCCGTCCTTTATATCAGAGACCGAGACAGACTACCTAGAATATCCAATCTTCCATATCAGAGAGAGACAGACTACCCAGAATGTCTCATCCTTCCTATCAGAGAGACAGACTACCCAGAATGTCTCGTCCTTCCTATCAGAGACAGACTACCCAGAATGTCCTGTCCTTCATATCAGAGACAGACTCACCAGAATCTCCCGTTCTTCATATCAGAGAGTCAGACTCCCCAGAATGTCCCGTCCTTCATATCAGAGAGAGACAGACTACCCAGAATGTCTCGTCCTTTATATCAGAGAGAGACAGACTACCCAGAATGTCCCGTCCTTTATATCAGAGAGAGACAGACTACCCAGAATGTCTCGTCCTTTATATCAGAGAGAGACAGACTACCCAGAATATCTCGTCCTTTATATTAGCGAGAGACAGACTACCCAGAATTTCCCGTCCTTCATATTAGAGAGAGACAGACTACCCAGAATGTCCCATCCTTCATATCAGAGAGAGACAGACTACCCAGAATGTCCCGTCCTTCATATTAGAGAGAGACAGACTACCCAGAATGTCCCGTCCTTCATATCAGAGAGAGAGAGACTACCCAGAATGCACCGTCCTTCATATCAGAGAGAGAGACAGACTACCCAGAATGTCCCGTCCTTCATATCAGAGAGAGACAGACTACCCAGAATGTCCCGTTATTCATATCATAGACCGAGACAGACTACCCAGAATGTCTCATCTTTCATATGAGAGAGAGAGACAGACTACCCAGAATGCCCCATCCTTCATACAGAGTGAGAAAGACTACCCAGTATGTCCCATCCTTGATATCAGAGAGAGAGACAGACTACCCAGAATGTCCAATCCTCCATATCAGAGACCGAGACAGACTTCCTAGAAAATCCAATCCTTCATATCAGAGAGAGACAGACTACCTAGAAAGTCTCATCTTTCCTATCAGAGAGAGACAGACTACCCAGAATGTCTCGTCCTTTATATCAGAGACAGACTAACCAGAATGTCCCGTCCTTCATATCAGAGAGAGAGAGACTACCCAGAATTTCTGAAGGCCCCTCTGTACTCTGGTATATACCCTTTCAAGCAAACTCTGCAACAAATAGGGGTATTTAGTTCACACATATTGCAATACATGTTTAAGCTGGCCAACTGCGTCAAAGTGATCCCTCTATGGCCTGTCCTACTCTGCCCTGCCTACGCAAGTGCTACTGTGGACACAATGCTAGCATAGGGGAAAAGACACAATGGGGAGAGCTACAAGGTTCAGGTCTGGCTACTGACCCAACAATACAACAAACAAGAGATCCCTGTGCTCAAATCCCAACAGCTAGTGCATGCATTTATCCATCAGGTGCTAAAGGGGTGTAACCACATTAACTCTAGAAATTCTGAAGGACCCTCAAGACTACCCAGAATGTCCCATCATTCATATCAGAGAGACAGACTATCCAGAATGCCCCGTCCTTCCTATCAGAGAGAGACAGACTACCCAGAATGTCCCGTCCTTCATATCAGAGAGAGACAGACTACCCAGAATGTCCCGTCCTTCATATCAGAGAGAGACAGACTACCCAGAATTTCCCGTCCTTTTTATCAGAGACCGAGACAGACTACCCAGAATATCCCATCCTTCATATCAGAGAGAGAGCGCGACAGACTACCCAGAATGTCCCGTCCTTTCTATCAGAGAGAGGGAGACAGACTACCCAGAATCTCTCATCCTTCCTATAAGAGAAAGAAAGACTACCCAGAATGTCCCGTCCTTCATATCAGAGAGAGAGCGCGACAGACTACCCAGAATATCCCATCCTTCATATCAGAGAGAGAGCGCGACAGACTACCCAGAATGTCCCGTCCTTTCTATCAGAGAGAGGGAGACAGACTACCCAGAATCTCTCATCCTTCCTATAAGAGAAAGAAAGACTACCCAGAATGTCCCGTCCTTCATATCAGAGAGAGACAGACTACCCAGAATGTCCCGTCCTTCATATCAGAGAGAGCCAGACTACCCAGAATGTCCCGTCCTTCATATCAGAGACCAAGACAGACTACCCAGAATGTCCCATCCTTCATATCAGAGAGAGACAAACTACCCAGAATGTCCCATCCTTCATATCAGAGACGATACAGATTACCCAGAATGTCCCGTCCTTCATATCAGAGAGTGACAGACTACCCAGAATGTCCCATCCTTCATATCAGAGAGAGACAGACTACCCAGAATGTCCCGTCCTTCATATCAGAGAGAGACAGACTACCCAGAATGTCCCGTCCTTCATATCAGAGAGTGACAGACTACCCAGAATGTCCCATCCTTCATATCAGAGAGTGACAGACTACCCAGAATGTCCCGTCCTTCATATCAGAGAGAGACAGACTACCCAGAATGTCCCGTCCTTCATATCAGAGAGTGACAGACTACCCAGAATGTCCCATCCTTCATATCAAAGAGAGACAGACTACCCAGAATGTCCTTCCCTTCATATCAAAGAGAGACAGACTACCCAGAATGTCCCGTCCTTCATATCAGAGAGAGACAGACTACCCAGAATGTCCCGTCCTTCATAACAGAGAGAGACAGACTACCCAGAATGCCCCGTCCTTCCTATCAGAGAGAGACAGACTACCCAGAATGTCCCGTCCTTCATAACAGAGAGAGACAGACTACCCAGAATGTCCCATCCTTCATATCAGAGAGAGACAGACTACCCAGAATGTCCCGTCCTTCATATCAGAGAGAGACAGACTACCCAGAATTTCCCGTCCTTTTTATCAGAGACCGAGACAGACTACCCAGAATATCCCATCCTTCATATCAGAGAGAGAGCGCGACAGACTACCCAGAATGTCCCATCCTTCATATCAGAGAGAGACAGACTACCCAGAATGTCCCATCCTTCATATCAGAGAGAGACAGACTACCCAGAATGTCCCATCCTTCATATCAGAGACGATACAGATTACCCAGAATGTCCCGTCCTTCATATCAGAGAGTGACAGACTACCCAGAAAGTCCCATGCTTCATATCAAAGAGAGACAGACTACCCAGAATGTCCCGTCCTTCATATCAGAGAGAGACGGACTACCCAAAATGTCCCGTCCTTCCTATCAGAGAGAGAGAGAGAGACAAACTACCCAGAATGTCCCATCCTTCATATCAGAGAGATACAGACCACCCAGAATGTCCCGTCCTTCATATCAGAGACCGACTACCCAGAATGTCCCGTCCTTCATATCAGAGAGAGAGACAGACTACCCAGAATGTCCCGTCCTTCATATCAGAGAGAGACAGACTACCCAGAATGTCCCGTCCTTCATATCAGAGAGACAGACTACCCAGAATGTCCCATCCTCCATATCAGAGACCAAGACAGACTACCTAGAATATCCAATCCTCCATATCAGAGAGAGACAGACTACCCAGAATGTCCCGTCCTTCATATCAGAGACAGACTACCCAGAATGTCCCGTCCTTCATATCAGAGACAGACTACCCAGAATGTCCCGTTCTTCAAATCAGAGAGAGACAGACTAACCAGAATGTCCCGTCCTTCATATCAGAGAAAGAGAGACTACCCAAAAGGTCTCATCCTTCATATCAGAGTCTTAGACAGACTACCCTGAATGTCCCGTCCTTCCTATCAGAGAGAGACAGACTCCCCAGAATTTCCCGTCCTTTATATCAGAGACCGAGACAGACTACCTAGAATATCCAATCTTCCATATCAGAGAGAGACAGACTACCCAGAATGTCTCATCCTTCCTATCAGAGAGAGAGACAGACTACCCAGAATGTCTCGTCCTTCCTATCAGAGACAGACTACCCAGAATGTCCTGTCCTTCATATCAGAGACAGACTCACCAGAATCTCCCGTTCTTCATATCAGAGAGTCAGACTCCCCAGAATGTCCCGTCCTTCATATCAGAGAGAGACAGACTACCCAGAATGTCTCGTCCTTTATATCAGAGAGAGACAGACTACCCAGAATGTCCCGTCCTTTATATCAGAGAGAGACAGACTACCCAGAATGTCTCGTCCTTTATATCAGAGAGAGACAGACTACCCAGAATATCTCGTCCTTTATATCAGCGAGAGACAGACTACCCAGAATGTCCCATCCTTCATATCAGAGAGAGACAGACTACCCAGAATGTCCCGTCCTTCATATTAGAGAGAGATAGACTACCCAGAATGTCCCGTCCTTCATATCAGAGAGAGAGAGACTACCCAGAATTTCTGAAGGCCCCTCTGCACACTGGTATATACCCTTTCAAGCAAACTCTGCAACAAATAGGGGTATTTAGTTCACACATATTGCAATACATGTTTAAGCTGGCCAACTGCGTCAAAGTGATCCCTCTATGGCCTGTCCTACTCTGCCCTGCCTACGCAAGTGCTACTGTGGACACAATGCTAGCATAGGGGAAAAGACACAATGGGGAGAGCTACAAGGTTCAGGTCTGGCTACTGACCCAACAATACAACAAACAAGAGATCCCTGTGCTCAAATCCCAACAGCTAGTGCATGCATTTATCCATCAGGTGCTAAAGGGGTGTAACCACATTAACTCTAGAAATTCTGAAGGACCCTCAAGACTACCCAGAACGTCCCATCATTCATATCAGAGAGACAGACTATCCAGAATGCCCCGTCCTTCCTATCAGAGAGAGACAGACTACCCAGAATGTCCCGTCCTTCATAACAGAGAGAGACAGACTACCCAGAATGTCCCATCCTTCATATCAGAGAGAGACAGACTACCCAGAATGTCCCGTCCTTCATATCAGAGAGAGACAGACTACCCAGAATTTCCCGTCCTTTTTATCAGAGACCGAGACAGACTACCCAGAATATCCCATCCTTCATATCAGAGAGAGAGCGCGACAGACTACCCAGAATGTCCCGTCCTTTCTATCAGAGAGAGGGAGACAGACTACCCAGAATCTCTCATCCTTCCTATAAGAGAAAGAAAGACTACCCAGAATGTCCCGTCCTTCATATCAGAGAGAGAGCGCGACAGACTACCCAGAATATCCCATCCTTCATATCAGAGAGAGAGCGCGACAGACTACCCAGAATGTCCCGTCCTTTCTATCAGAGAGAGGGAGACAGACTACCCAGAATCTCTCATCCTTCCTATAAGAGAAAGAAAGACTACCCAGAATGTCCCGTCCTTCATATCAGAGAGAGACAGACTACCCAGAATGTCCCGTCCTTCATATCAGAGAGAGCCAGACTACCCAGAATGTCCCGTCCTTCATATCAGAGACCAAGACAGACTACCCAGAATGTCCCATCCTTCATATCAGAGAGAGACAAACTACCCAGAATGTCCCATCCTTCATATCAGAGACGATACAGATTACCCAGAATGTCCCGTCCTTCATATCAGAGAGTGACAGACTACCCAGAATGTCCCATCCTTCATATCAGAGAGAGACAGACTACCCAGAATGTCCCGTCCTTCATATCAGAGAGAGACAGACTACCCAGAATGTCCCGTCCTTCATATCAGAGAGTGACAGACTACCCAGAATGTCCCATCCTTCATATCAGAGAGTGACAGACTACCCAGAATGTCCCGTCCTTCATATCAGAGAGAGACAGACTACCCAGAATGTCCCATCCTTCATATCAGAGAGTGACAGACTACCCAGAATGTCCCATCCTTCATATCAAAGAGAGACAGACTACCCAGAATGTCCTTCCCTTCATATCAAAGAGAGACAGACTACCCAGAATGTCCCGTCCTTCATATCAGAGAGAGACAGACTACCCAGAATGTCCCGTCCTTCATAACAGAGAGAGACAGACTACCCAGAATGCCCCGTCCTTCCTATCAGAGAGAGACAGACTACCCAGAATGTCCCGTCCTTCATAACAGAGAGAGACAGACTACCCAGAATGTCCCATCCTTCATATCAGAGAGAGACAGACTACCCAGAATGTCCCGTCCTTCATATCAGAGAGAGACAGACTACCCAGAATTTCCCGTCCTTTTTATCAGAGACCGAGACAGACTACCCAGAATATCCCATCCTTCATATCAGAGAGAGAGCGCGACAGACTACCCAGAATGTCCCATCCTTCATATCAGAGAGAGACAGACTACCCAGAATGTCCCATCCTTCATATCAGAGAGA
The DNA here is from genome assembly GCF_062004578.1 of Staurois parvus. NCBI lineage: Eukaryota > Metazoa > Chordata > Amphibia > Anura > Ranidae > Staurois > Staurois parvus. Next base: position 5,480,011 of record NW_028317987.1, read on the forward strand.
GACAGACTACCCAGAATGTCCCATCCTTCATATCAGAGACGATACAGATTACCCAGAATGTCCCGTCCTTCATATCAGAGAGTGACAGACTACTCAGAATGTCCCGTCCTTCATATCAGAGACCGAGACAGACTACCCAGAATGTCCCATGCTTCATATCAAAGAGAGACAGACTACCCAGAATGTCCCGTCCTTCATATCAGAGAGAGACGGACTACCCAAAATGTCCCGTCCTTCCTATCAGAGAGAGAGAGAGAGACAAACTACCCAGAATGTCCCATCCTTCATATCAGAGAGATACAGACCACCCAGAATGTCCCGTCCTTCATATCAGAGAGAGAGACAGACTACCCAGAATGTCCCGTCCTTCATATCAGAGAGAGAGACAGACTACCCAGAATGTCCCGTCCTTCATATCAGAGAGAGACAGACTACCCAGAATGTCCCGTCCTTCATATCAGAGAGACAGACTACCCAGAATGTCCCATCCTCCATATCAGAGACCAAGACAGACTACCTAGAATATCCAATCCTCCATATCAGAGAGAGACAGACTACCCAGAATGTCCCGTCCTTCATATCAGAGACAGACTACCCAGAATGTCCCGTCCTTCATATCAGAGACAGACTACCCAGAATGTCCCGTTCTTCAAATCAGAGAGAGACAGACTAACCAGAATGTCCCGTCCTTCATATCAGAGAAAGAGAGACTACCCAAAAGGTCTCATCCTTCATATCAGAGTCTTAGACAGACTACCCTGAATGTCCCGTCCTTCCTATCAGAGAGAGACAGACTCCCCAGAATTTCCCGTCCTTTATATCAGAGACCGAGACAGACTACCTAGAATATCCAATCTTCCATATCAGAGAGAGACAGACTACCCAGAATGTCTCATCCTTCCTATCAGAGAGAGAGACAGACTACCCAGAATGTCTCGTCCTTCCTATCAGAGACAGACTACCCAGAATGTCCTGTCCTTCATATCAGAGACAGACTCACCAGAATCTCCCGTTCTTCATATCAGAGAGTCAGACTCCCCAGAATGTCCCGTCCTTCATATCAGAGAGAGACAGACTACCCAGAATGTCTCGTCCTTTATATCAGAGAGAGACAGACTACCCAGAATGTCCCGTCCTTTATATCAGAGAGAGACAGACTACCCAGAATGTCTCGTCCTTTATATCAGAGAGAGACAGACTACCCAGAATATCTCGTCCTTTATATCAGCGAGAGACAGACTACCCAGAATTTCCCGTCCTTCATATTAGAGAGAGACAGACTACCCAGAATGTCCCATCCTTCATATCAGAGAGAGACAGACTACCCAGAATGTCCCGTCCTTCATATTAGAGAGAGACAGACTACCCAGAATGTCCCGTCCTTCATATCAGAGAGAGAGAGAGACTACCCAGAATGCACCGTCCTTCATATCAGAGAGAGAGACAGACTACCCAGAATGTCCCGTCCTTCATATCAGAGAGAGACAGACTACCCAGAATGTCCCGTTATTCATATCATAGACCGAGACAGACTACCCAGAATGTCTCATCTTTCATATGAGAGAGAGAGACAGACTACCCAGAATGCCCCATCCTTCATACAGAGTGAGAAAGACTACCCAGTATGTCCCATCCTTGATATCAGAGAGAGAGACAGACTACCCAGAATGTCCAATCCTCCATATCAGAGACCGAGACAGACTTCCTAGAAAATCCAATCCTTCATATCAGAGAGAGACAGACTACCCAGAATGTCTCGTCCTTTATACAAGAGACAGACTAACCAGAATGTCCCGTCCTTCATATCAGAGAGAGAGAGACTACCCTGAATGTCCCGTCCTTCCTATCAGAGACTGAGACAGACTACCCAGAATTTCTGAAGGCCCCTCTGTACTCTGGTATATACCCTTTCAAGCAAACTCTGCAACAAATAGGGGTATTTAGTTCACACATATTGCAATACATGTTTAAGCTGGCCAACTGCGTCAAAGTGATCCCTCTATGGCCTGTCCTACTCTGCCCTGCCTACGCAAGTGCTACTGTGGACACAATGCTAGCATAGGGGAAAAGACACAATGGGGAGAGCTACAAGGTTCAGGTCTGGCTACTGACCCAACAATACAACAAACAAGAGATCCCTGTGCTCAAATCCCAACAGCTAGTGCATGCATTTATCCATCAGGTGCTAAAGGGGTGTAACCACATTAACTCTAGAAATTCTGAAGGACCCTCAAGACTACCCAGAATGTCCCATCATTCATATCAGAGAGACAGACTATCCAGAATGCCCCGTCCTTCCTATCAGAGAGAGACAGACTACCCAGAATGTCCCGTCCTTCATAACAGAGAGAGACAGACTACCCAGAATGTCCCATCCTTCATATCAGAGAGAGACAGACTACCCAGAATGTCCCGTCCTTCATATCAGAGAGAGACAGACTACCCAGAATTTCCCGTCCTTTTTATCAGAGACCGAGACAGACTACCCAGAATATCCCATCCTTCATATCAGAGAGAGAGCGCGACAGACTACCCAGAATGTCCCGTCCTTTCTATCAGAGAGAGGGAGACAGACTACCCAGAATCTCTCATCCTTCCTATAAGAGAAAGAAAGACTACCCAGAATGTCCCGTCCTTCATATCAGAGAGAGAGCGCGACAGACTACCCAGAATATCCCATCCTTCATATCAGAGAGAGAGCGCGACAGACTACCCAGAATGTCCCGTCCTTTCTATCAGAGAGAGGGAGACAGACTACCCAGAATCTCTCATCCTTCCTATAAGAGAAAGAAAGACTACCCAGAATGTCCCGTCCTTCATATCAGAGAGAGACAGACTACCCAGAATGTCCCGTCCTTCATATCAGAGAGAGCCAGACTACCCAGAATGTCCCGTCCTTCATATCAGAGAGAGACAGACTACCCAGAATGTCCCGTCCTTCATATCAGAGACCAAGACAGACTACCCAGAATGTCCCATCCTTCATATCAGAGAGAGACAAACTACCCAGAATGTCCCATCCTTCATATCAGAGACGATACAGATTACCCAGAATGTCCCGTCCTTCATATCAGAGAGTGACAGACTACCCAGAATGTCCCGTCCTTCATATCAGAGAGAGACAGACTACCCAGAATGTCCCGTCCTTCATATCAGAGAGAGACAGACTACCCAGAATGTCCCGTCCTTCATATCAGAGAGAGACAGACTACCCAGAATGTCCCGTCCTTCATATCAGAGAGAGACAGACTACCCAGAATGTCCCGTCCTTCATATCAGAGACCAAGACAGACTACCCAGAATGTCCCATCCTTCATATCAGAGAGAGACAAACTACCCAGAATGTCCCATCCTTCATATCAGAGACGATACAGATTACCCAGAATGTCCCGTCCTTCATATCAGAGAGTGACAGACTACCCAGAATGTCCCATCCTTCATATCAGAGAGAGACAGACTACCCAGAATGTCCCGTCCTTCATATCAGAGAGAGACAGACTACCCAGAATGTCCCGTCCTTCATATCAGAGAGAGACAGACTACCCAGAATGTCCCGTCCTTCATATCAGAGAGTGACAGACTACCCAGAATGTCCCGTCCTTCATATCAGAGAGTGACAGACTACCCAGAATGTCCCGTCCTTCATATCAGAGAGAGACAGACTACCCAGAATGTCCCGTCCTTCATATCAGAGAGTGACAGACTACCCAGAATGTCCCATCCTTCATATCAAAGAGAGACAGACTACCCAGAATGTCCTTCCCTTCATATCAAAGAGAGACAGACTACCCAGAATGTCCCGTCCTTCATATCAGAGAGAGACAGACTACCCAGAATGTCCCGTCCTTCATATCAGAGAGACAGACTACCCAGAATGTCCCATCCTTCATATCAGAGAGAGAAAGACTACCCAGAATGTCCCATCCTTGATATCAGAGCGAGACAGACTACCCAGAATGTCCAATCCTCCATATCAGAGACCATGACAGACTACCTAGAATATCCAATCCTCCATATCAGAGAGAGACAGACTACCCAGAATGTCTCATCCTTCCTATCAGAGAGAGAGAGACAGACTACCCAGAATGTCCTGTCCTTCATATCAGAGACAGACTACCCAGAATGTCCCGTGCTTCAAATCAGAGAGAGACAGACTAACCAGAATGTCCCATCCTTCATATCAGAGAGAGAGAGACTACCCAAAATGTCTCATCCTTCATATCAGAGTCTTAGATAGACTACCCTGAATGTCCCGTCCTTCCTATCAGAGAGAGACAGACTCCCCAGAATGTCCCATCCTTCCTATCAGAGAGAGACCGACTCCCCAGAATGTCCTGTCCTTTATATCAGAGAGAGACAGACTCCCCAGAATGTCCCGTCCTTTATATCAGAGAGAGACAGACTACCCAGAATGTCCCGTCCTTTATATCAGAGAGAGACAGACTACCCAGAATGTCCCGTCTTTTGGATTTTAGACACATATAATACTTCTTTTAGTGTCTTGAGGCGATTATGAATGGAAGAGCCATTGAAATAAAAAATGAAGTGTGATTTTATTCTATCACACAATGGTGTGAAATAACAATGTAAAGCGTATCATGAACAGTTCCATGGAGATAAAACTACTGTAGAAATATCAAGCAAAAGTTTAAAGATAAGTCACCATTATCTGTCATAGAAGTCCGGCCATGTGCTGTTCTGTCCTTCATGTTCTTGTCCTTTGAGACTTTGTGAAGAAGCTGGAAATAGATGGAAGTGACGAACTTTGTCTTGCAGCACGCACCTTTTGTTTTCTCAGAACATCCTAGACATGTATGTGTGTCAGAGTGTCAGTGTTAGCGTGTGAGCTCTCGTCCTCTGTCCCTTATGGACCTTTTATGCAGAATGAGTGTCATAACGAGAGATTCTTAATACCTTGTATGGCATAGAAGGGAGGGGACGACACTCACATAATGTTTTTGATGGACAGGAACACATGTATGCTGATGTACATAATATTGTAAGCTAATGATGTAACCTCAGCTATTTATATTTAAAGAAAAATATAGCTTAAGAACATATCTTTTCAACATATCAATGTATAATCACTAATCTATATATGTATCAATGTTAGAGACGTATACTAAATACACACAGATACTATTAAAATACATTATGTAATAATAAGTCTATAATGAGTCCTCCTAATGCCTTTGACATTTTACTAGAGACTTCTAACCAGCTATGCCTAAATATAGTCTTCAGCTGGTTTAGCTGTCTCAGAGAACTCATTCATATTTACTGTCTCAGAGAACTCATTCATATTTACTGTCTCAGCTTAACTTATATATCTTTTGGTCTCAGCTATAGCTATATCTCATCTATTTTACTGAAGAATTAAATATCATTGGTTTAAGGCGACAATTCACACATATTAATATTAATTATGATTAATCATAAAAACCAAATATTTTGCAAGCTTGCCATCAATATAAGTGCCGAATCATAATTTTGATTTCTAACAAATCCCCCTTATTATGATTAGTCCATAATTAATTTTTAACCAATGCACACTTCATTCATGGCCCATACACACAGCCTTGTACCAAATGATCGTACATATTCTTCATAACTGAACCAACCAAAAATAACTTTCCTTCAAAACTCTTTACCTTTATCTTCAGTTTCTTTTACTATAAAAATTCTTAATCATAATGTTAATTGATATATGATTATAATAGTAATAATAATAATTAAATGATGTAATAATAATTAATGTAGTATATTTCCATATTTGTATAATATTTTAACTCTCCGGAAATATACTTTCCATAAAATGTGTCATAAGTTTATATTGCTCCTATAAGAGTAATATGTTTCTTAACCTTTTACCAAAAGATATTCTATTAACTGGAATAACTCTATGAAGTTTTAACCAAAAAACATTCAGTATATGAATATGTAAAAATAAAAAATAATAATAATATTAATATTATGCTAATATGGATGTAAGTATCAGAATAAAAGGATTATTAAAATGTATATGTGACCTATAACAATATTTTCAATAATAAATTATTTTATCACTAATAATAAATAGATTTCCTCTTGATGAATCTTTTCTTCATGCAATGTCTATAAAATATCTTCTTTAAGTTCTATAAAGTAGAGACATTTTTGTTGAACGTGATAAATCAGTCACAAGTGTGAAGTATTAAGCTCTTGTTCAATCTTCTTCCCAGGAAGATCTCTTCTTTAAATTCTGGATTCCTTAAAGTTGGCTTGTAGGAGATTGTTACGCTTCATATTTGATTTTAGATGCCATTTCTGTAAAGAAATGCAGTATCATTACTTTGGCACAAACATTACATTATTCTTGCACCTTTTTTCAACAAATATGAAAGATTATGGAACAATCAGTTTATGAGTTTGGAACACATATGTGAAGTATCATTACTTCCTATTTCCTTTTACAGAAAACTTCTATATATCAATCAAAGTAATGTCCTAATCCTGTCTAAAATTACCTAAACTAGAATACAAAAGTAGTGTGATATTTAGGTATGACAGGACGCAATATTTCATCATAGGTCATTGAAGGGAAATGTATGTCTTTTAGGTCTGTCATTTTGTTTTCCCCACTCCATTTTATATTTTGTACTAACATGTTGGTTAATTATTTTGTATTATACCCAGAATGAGTTAATGAAAATATTCTTCTATTTTTTATCTTACACACGGTAGAGGAGCCTTGGTAGAGGAGGAGATAGTATCCAATTATTTCTTTGTACTAACAGCACCTGTTTCTGTTATGATATAATTAAAAGTCAAATACTTCTGTCCCATGGGAAAATAATTGTTGGATACTTGTAACTGATTTCAAGGCCTGAGAAAGTCATGTTCATAGCCTTGACAAGTATCTAGCGAGATTCTATTGTATGTAGTAGATAAGTGTTTTAAAACAATTTAGAAACTTTTATTCCTGGGAAAGTGAAACTCCGCTTCTCATCACTTTTCAGAATTGACGTCAATGTTGTCTTTTTGTATTCAGCCAATCAATTACTGACAACTCAGTTTTTTGATACTCTGTGCCCCCCACCTTTCTTTTTTCTGTTATATTAATTTTCTTCCCGCTAATAAACTTGAGAGATTGATTTCACTTATAACTGTGTGTATGTCTGTTGTCTTTTCTGAGATGAAGTCAATCTCCCCGACGCGTCGTACCTTCAACAGCCTGATAAAGACTGACAGCCAGGGGCTATCGACAACCTTTCAGTCATGACCACAAAACCCTGTTTTACTAAACAAAGAAAGGTTTTGTATCACCCCAGAGATGACAAAGGATTATGCCTTTGTTCTCATTCCTATAATATTAGAAATATGCATAACTGTTTTCTGTGCTGATGTCATTATTCTGGTGTTAGAGTGTTCTTCAGTAATACATGTGTTGCTGTGAATGTGAGGTAGAGACTTGTCTGATACAGCTGTACCTATCACAATGTGTTTGGCTAACAGTGCTCTTATCCACTGAGGATACCTTTCACGGCATTCTCTGAATGTATCTTCCTCAAGAATTCTTCTTAGTGAACTGTCAGGAGACTGTAATATGATACTATGTGACTTTACTGTGCTTTCTGATGCTTTGATTGCATAAAAGACACTTAGCAGTTGTTGTGCCTCTGATGTAAAAGTTTTTTCCAATGGTGATAAATTTCTGGAGAAGTAACTAATTAGTCTCTCATCACCTTCTTTTAATTGAGACAAAGTTACTGAAATTGCATTATCAGATACATGAGTTTTCACAACAAAAGGAGCTTTGGAACAAACCTCCATAGTACCTAATGCTGGCGCATTCTGCAAACCCTTTTTCAACACTTTTAAAGCATTATTCTCATTTGGACCCCATTGGTCAACTAAGTTATTTTTACTCTTCAAAAGATGATATAATGGCTTAACTTTCTCTGCGAATCCATGTATAAACTCTTTGCAATGATTTATGTTTTTCAAAAATTGTTGCAATGCTTTATGAGTTGTAGGAACTGGAAAGGCAGTGATAGCTCTGACTGTTTCATGTAATAATTGTCTCTTTCCTTGACTGATCTGCATGTGAAAGCATTTCACCTGACTTTTCATCAGCTGAACTCTTTCCGGGTTTAATTTAAGACCTGCATCCTGTAACAACATAAATAACTCAGACAAAAGAGTAATATGTTCGTTAACATTCTGCGTACTTAGCATAATTGTATTTACATGCTGAAAAATGCATTCTGGCCTTGAAAATTGTGATAACATTTTTGCTATGGATTCATGGACTACACCGTCACTGATGTCTAAACCAGCTACTAATCGAGTGAATGCATAGGTCTCTTTCTGAAAGGTGAAAGCTAGCTTGTATTGACAACTTTTAGCTAAGGGGATCGAAAAATGACTGTTATCGATCTCCAAAACAGAAAACACTTTGGATTCGGCCTTTAAATGTGACTTGATATTAGAATGATCAGGAACAACTGCTTTGTTATTTGTAATATGTTTATTCAGTGTCCTGAAGTCAACTGACAAAGAATATGAATTGTCAGCATTTTTGATAGGCCAAATACAGTTATTTACTACTGATTGTGTTTTCTTTAAAATGACAAGTTGTACAAACTCTTGAATAATGGCAGAAAGTGGTCCTATTGATTCTTGTGGTAACTCATACTGATTAAGGGGTTTAGGATCTTTTCCCTCAATATTCAATTCTGTATCTTTCAAAGTTCCTATGTCATTTTTAAACTTTGACCACAAACTTGGAAAACGTTGTACCAATTCTTGTAAAGCACAATTACCATCAGTATCAGGCCATTTTTGTGCTGTAGACATTTTAGAGTTGAAGCCAACATCACTGTATATAGAAGGATCCATTAACATTGATTTGGGCCTAGATGGATTCTTCCAAATAACTTTAGTCGGAATATCAATAATCCACTTTTGCTTATTGATAAAATCAATGCCAAGAATATTCTCAGTGGCATTACTATACCAAATATCAATGTTAGTTTTCAATAGCCCAGGTACTTCAAATGTTACATTAGGCACCTGTCTAGCAGTGGAATGACCTGTATTATTAAAACCTTTTATTTTACACATGGGTGAATTTGGTTTCACAGGTATGTTTTCTCTGGTAAGGCTAATTTCAGATCCGCTGTCAATTAGGAATTTAATCTTTTTACCATTTAGTAATCCGTGTATAAATGGTCTTCCATTGTCATCCAGTACAATTGGAGCGACAAATTCTAACGATATCGGGGATGAATGTGGACGTGATTCTATTTTTGGAACTGGTAATAAACCATTTGTGTCTGTGACAACCCTTCTCACCATGTTGTCAGAATAGTTGTTTCTAGTCAAAGTATGAATCTGTTTAACTGTTGAGGCATAAGGCAATTCAGTTAAACTTTTATCATTACACAACACAGCAGGTTGTACAAAAGCTGCTTTTTCACTTTTTATTTCCATTTTCTTTATTTGTGAGTCAAGTTTAAACTTCCAACAATGGCGTCTGATATGACCTTGTTTATGACAGTGAAAGCATGTGGTATACTCATTATGGCTCACTTGCTTGCATCTGTCGTTGTCATTCTTACTGGGACTTGTGGTACCTGGCATGGCTGCTGTATGACTGTTGTTGTCACTTTGAATCACAGCTACCTCATAAGTGAGATTGCTATTTTTCAATTTTCTCCGGATTCTGTCAATGAAACTTACTATGTCGTTCAGATTTTGTTTTTCCTCGGCTATGACAACTGTCACTGGGTCAAGATACTTGAATTTCTTTACAAAAGCTTTGATCATAGCTGAGTCTTCCTCATTTTCTACTCCAAATATAATTTTATATGCTTTGGAAAACTTATTTTTAAACTCAAAAGGGTCTTCGTCAGCAGTAGTCTGAAGTAAGTCGAGCATTTCTACAGAAGGTACGTCTTCACCTGTTGAACATAACAGCAATTGTCGCAGTCTGTCTGTCGCGTCATTATGTTTTTTCTGATATTTATCGTTCACAACAGAATTTTTAATTCGAGACATAAATTTAATTGGTAGCCACAACGGAAATAAATAATTTATGTCATGATTTGAAAGCTGATGGCATTTGACATGCATTTCATATATTTCCATGTTGCTGTAGATATCTTTATCTGAATCATAAGCAGGGATGTCTTTTAAAACTTTCATTAATTGATTATGTATTTGCAACTTAAGTTTTGCAGTTTTACATAACAATTCTTTATGTTTACTTTGTGTTTCGTCATCAGAGTCAATATCCGAACTTTCAGAGATATCGGACAGCCGTGGCTCTGATCTTGAATCACTCTGTTTGTCATCTGTGTTTATCATGGCAACCTGTTTACTGTCATTCTGCAGTCTTAACAAAAGATTTGTCTTTGAGTCAATTTGTTCCTCAAGATTCTCTATGTAATTACAAAAAATGTCACAGTTTGGGCAACTAAGAGCATCTTGAGACACATTTTCATGCTTTTCTGTGTTCTGTACAGTGCTACATTCTGTCTGCTTTAATGTACAAGCTTTTTTAACAGATAAATCAACATTCAAAATCATTTTGTTGAATATTCTCACTAAATTTAAGATGTTAGATATCTTTTTACGTTGTCTGTGCACAGTAAATCTAGATTTATCTATCTGAATATTGGCCTGTAAACATTCGTTATACATATAGTGCCATAGCTGACCGTCTTCAGGATATAAAGAAACATCTTTAAACTCTAGCTTGCTGTCATTAACTAAGTCATCAATAAATTCCATAATTGTTACTCACCGTAATCAGAAGATTTTCTCGTTTGACCCGGCTCAGTCACTGGACCTCTCATCCACGTCTGTTTAATCGCCTTTTCTGCTAGGTTCTTTTCACCGTGCTTTTCCCAAGACTTGACAATGACAGAATTGTGCGTTCTCCCCCTGATCAAGGAATGGGAAACCGGAGAAAAAACTTTGGCGGAGGCTGGCTCACCAAAATGTTGGATTTTAGACACATACAATACTTCTTTAGTGTCTTGAGGCGATTATGAATGAAAGAGCCATTGAAATAAAAAATGAAGTGTGATTTTATTCTATCACACAATGGTGTAAAATAACAATGTAAAGCGTATCATGAACAGTTCCATGTAGATAAAACTACTGTAAATATCAAGCAAACGTTTAAAGATAAGTCACCATTATTTGTCATGGCTGTCCTGGCCATGCGCTGTTCTCCATGTTCTTGTCCTTCTCATGTCTTTTTGGGAAGAAACCAGAAATAGATGGAAGTGATGATCTTGTCTTCAGTAAGCACCTGTTCCAGCTTTTCATACGTGTGTGTGCGTGTGTGACAAAATGTCAGTGTTAGTGTGTGAGTGTCTCCCGTCCTCTGTCCCTTATGGACCTTTTATGCAGAATGAGTGTGATAACGAGAGATTCTTAATACCGTGTATGGCATAGAAGGGAGGGGACGACACTCACAGAATGTTTTTGATGGACAGGAACATATGTATGCTGATGTACATAATATTGTAAGCCGATGATGTAACCTCAGCTATTTATATTTAAATGATAATATAACTTCAATGTATAATCACTAATCTATATATACATCAATATTAGAAACGTATACTAAATACACACAGATACTATTAAAATACATTATGTAATAGTAAGTCTATAATGAGTCCTCCTAATGCCTTTGACATTTTACTAGAGACTTCTAACCAGCTATGCCTAAATATAGTCTTCAGCTGGTTTAGCTGGTCTCCGCGAACTCATTCATATTTACTGTCTCAGCGAACTCATTAATATTTACTGTCTCAGCGAACTCATTCATATTTACTGTCTCAGCTTAACTTATATATCTTTTGGTCTCAGCTATAGCTATATCTCATCTATTTTACTGAAGAATTAAATATCATTGGTTTAAGGCGACAATTCACACATATTAATATTAATTATGATTAATCATAAAAAAACAAATATTTTGCAAGCTTGCCATCAATATAAGTGCCGAATCATAATTTTGATTTCAAACAGCAGGAATTGAAGTTTTGGAAAAACAATGTGAGCAGCCACAGCCATGGCAAGGTTCTGGGTCTTAGAACAAGCCGCTAGTGAAAACGAAAGAGACAACAGTTCCAGACACTCAGTTGTATCTTATGTCTCAGATTCTTCACACATCTCTCCAGAACGTCAACTTCCTGTCACAGCAGCCAAAGTACTCCATCAAAGTCTCTTCTCTGCACCTCCTGTACCTCAGGATGATTTCCCTTATACAGTATTCTCCAATACATCAGACTGCAGCATCTCAGCCAGCCGCAGACACTGGTGTGTATTTAACAGACCGTCCATCATACTTTGACCTCCCAGCAAACACACCACTCTACAAACCAACATGCCAATGGACTCTAAGCCAGCTCTGGCATTGAATGCCTTAGCAGCAACATATGTTCCCAAGTCACTTCACGTAAGTCCACCAACCGTCACAACCAACTCTGTTCCACCTGCAGTCATTCACCCAAAATCTGAAAACACGGATATGTCACAGCTTGCTAAATACATGCTCTGCAGAGGGCTTGTTAAGACAGGCCTCACCAAGTTTAATGACAAGCCTGAAAATGACAGAGGCTGGAAATCCACTTTTAAGGCCACAATGAGTGACCTAGACATCAATGCCACAGAGGAATTAGAGCTACTCATCAGATGGCTAGGTCCCCAGTCCACTGAATGCATCAAGAGACTCAAAGCAGTTCATATTGACAACCCTGCTGCAGGCCTTAATGCTGCTTGGGGCAGACTTGAACATACCTTTGGCAGCCCAGAGGCCACTGAAGATGCTTTATTCAAAAGGTTGCAAAGCTTCCCAAGGATTGCTGCTAACGACAATCTAAAGTTTCAAGAAATCAGCGATGTTCTATTAGAGCTTCAACTTGTTAAGGCTGACATCAACTTACCTGGTCTCAGTTACCTTGACACCTCTCATGGCATCAAATCTATTGTTCTAAAGCTACCATATGGACTAATGTTCTACCTGCACCTTCTACAGTTCTTGAAAAGACTGATCAAAGCAAGAGAATTGAGGACGCAAATCACCAATGTCCAATACATAACAAACCACATCCACTTAAGAAATGTATCGGCTTCAGAAAGAAATCCCTCCAAGAACATAAGGAACTTTTGAAGAAATTTGGGGTTTGCTACAAATGCTGTGCCTCCACAGAACACTTTGCAAAGGACTGTAAAGCGATCATCAAATGTATAGAGTGTGTATGACAGCGATGACCATGTGCAAGATCTTCATCAATATTTGCACAACTCTACTACGCTCACAAACAATCTTCCTGAGGCAAGGCGGGGAGCGCCCAGATCAAGCAGCACCTTCCATCCCAGTGTTCTCTACATGTACAGAGGTCTGCAGAGAAGGATTCTGTGACAACTCCTGTACAAAGATATGCTTGGTCCGTGTATACCCCAAAGGTCAACCTGAAAAGGCCATAAGACTGTATACTATTCTGGAGGATCAGAGTAACAGATCTCTTGCAAGAACACAGTTTTTTGAACTGTTGAACATAACTGGAGATGCTCTGCCTTATACTCTAAGCACTTGTTCCGGCACTACAGAAGTCTTAGGTAGGAGAGCCAGTGGTCTTGTAGTTGCTCCTCTGAATGACAATGTGGAAATATCTTTGCCCACTATCACTGAGTGCAACCAGATTCCAAGCATCAAAGAGGAGATCCCTACTCCTGAAGCTGCTTTTCACCATTCTCACTTAAGGCACATAGCCAACCAAATACATTCCCTCCATGAAAGTGCTGATATCCTGCTGTTATCTGGTCAAGACATCCTAAGGGTGCACAAAGTTCATCATCAAATCAATGGTCCACACAATGCACCATATGCTCAGCGTCTGGATCTAGGATGGGTCATCATAGGCAATGCCTGCCTAGACAAGGACAATAGGTCCTACTCAGTCGCTTTTTTTAAAACACATGTCCTGTCAAATGGATGAACAACTTGTTCGGAACAACGACCACATAAATATATTGTGAAAGAAAGACTGTTTAAAAAAGGTGCACAACAGCACATCATACAAGACAATAAGAAAGCTCTTAATCTCTGGGATGACAACATCGGCAACACAGTGTTCGAGGTAACCACTAAAGACAATGAGTTAGCAGCTACCACAGAAGACAAAGAATTCTTGAAAACCATGAGTAAAGAGTTCTACCAAGATGATTCCAACAGTTGGGTAGCACCTCTATCATTTCGTAGCCCAAGAAAGAGACTACCAAACAACAGGGTACATGGAGAATCTTAGTTTGTTTCTTTAAATCGCAGTTTGAACCAGAAGCCTGAGATGAAAAAGCACTTTGAGGACTTTATGCAGAAGGTGTTTGAGAGAGATCATGCTGAGCCTGCACCTCCCCTTAAGGAAGGAGAACAATGTTGGTATCTACCATGCTTTGGTGTCTACCATCCTCGCAAGCCTGATCACATTAGGGTGGTCTTTGACTCAAGTGCTCATCATGAAGGTGTCTCCCTCAATGACAATCTTCTCACTGGGTCTAATCTGAACAACAATCTCATAGGAGTCTTACTTCGCTTCAGACAAGAGCCAATTGCTGTTATGTAAAAGTCAATAAAATAATATATAGTACCTCCTGCGCTGATATGGATGGACATGGAATTTGCCATCTGGTTCTCTTCTGATTCAGCACCTGAAAGCTGTTGATTTCCCACCTGGCAGGAAGATTTAATTGCTGGATGGCCCTGTGCTCTCCACATTGTCAGCATTATTGCTGCTAGTTCCCCCAGCAGGTAGGGGGTCTGCCTGGAGACCTTTGTGGGACCTGGTCACTGGAGCTTAAGTTCTCATTTGATTACCGATGTGCAGTTCCTCCAGACTCCTTCCCTTGATCCTGTTCCTAATCAGGTAGAAAATCTAGGATCCCTTCCCCCTTCCCCTCTCCTCAGCTGAGGATGCTTTGTTGGACCATGCTCCATGATTAGATGTCGGCAGTTTTGCTTAGAGGCAGCGGTGGGTGTTTAGGCACATGGGTCCCTGTGCATCCTTATGACCTGCTGGTGTTTTGTGCACCATATGGGTTGCGCCATATTTCTTCTCACTGCTTATTCCTGTGGAGGTGTCTTGGCATTTTTTCCTCTTCTAGTCAAGCCCTTAGGTACTCTTAGGGTTCTTTCCTACCAGCCTTCAAGAGCTGGCTGGCTGTCTGATATGAAGGATGGGACATTCTGGGTAGTCTGTCTCTCTCTGATATGAAGTATGGAACATTCTGGGTAGTCTGTCTCTCTCTGACAGGAAAGATGGAAGATTCTGGGTAGTCTGTCTGTCTCTCTCTCTCTCTGATATGAAGGACGGGACATTCTGGGTAGTCTGACTCTCTCTGATATGAAGTAAGGGACATTCTGGGTAGTCTGTCTCTCTCTGACAGGAAAGATGGAAGATTCTGGGTAGTCTGTCTCTCTCTGATAGGAAGGATGGGACATTCTGGGTAGTCTGTGTCTCTCTCTGATATGAAGGATGGGACATTCTGGGTAGTCTGTCTCGGTCTCTGATATCAAGAATGGGACATTCTGGGTAGTCTGTCTCTCTCTGATATGAAGGACGGGACATTCTGGGTAGTCTGTCTCTCTCTGATATGAAGGACGGGACATTCTGGGTAGTCTGTCTCGGTCCCTGATATGAAGGAAGGGAGATTCTTGGTAGTCTGTCTCAGTCTCTGATATGAAGGATGGGACATTCTGGGTAGTCTGTCTCTCTGTCAGGAATGGACTCAGCATTGGTGGTGGGACGCACCTGCCGTGTGGGCTGCAGTACCAGAGCTGACCAGCGGGTGCTCTCAGCAATGGACTCAGCACTGGTGGTGGGACTCACCTGCCGTGTGGGCTGCAGTACCAGAGCTGACCAGCGGGTGCTCTTAGCAGCCAGAAGCTCACAATCAGCCAAACCTGGGGCTGATTGCAGAAAGGTGTATTTAAGCCATAACCAGGCCTGTGCTCTGGGCCTTGGTGTATGTTTTCCCATGAGCCTCTGTACCTGTATCCTGTGTTCCTGCTTCGTTGCTGACCCGGCTTGATCCTGATCTCTGTTGACCGTCTCCTGTTCTGACTACTGGCTCATCCCTGACTATTCTTCTGCCTACTCCTATGCTGTTTGACCTCCTGTTGCTGTACCTTGGCTTGTGACCCGTTTACTCTTTGCCTGCTGCTCTGTACTGATCTGCCTCCACCGTTACCGACCCGGCTTGTCTGACCACGCTAACTACTCTGCCATCCATCCATCCTGCACGGATCCTGCCGTACCTGCACATACCTCTGGCGGATCCCTCTACCACTAGCAGGTGTACTCAGGGGCCGCGACCTGGTCTCAGTCCTGCGCCAAGTCCATCCCCCCCATCAGGGGCTCTGGTGAAAAGGCAGACTGGGGCTTAGACTCCGCGCCCTGGGGAATCCTGCCCTGAGGACCGCTAGAGGTACCACCAAACGGTCATTACAGAACCCTACGGCCGGCCTGACTGTTCCACCTCTCCAGCCCTGACTACGCCTGTGTTCCTGCACCTCCTAAAGATTAGTGGAAGGTTGGTTTGCTCACTGTGCGTTTATATAGATATATATCTGGGTGGCTAATAATAAACTGTATTATATTGTACCTGAGACCTGCGTTTCCCTGTGTTAGTCCACACCTTTTTGGTCACTCCTTGATTCCTGACACTCTCTCTGATATGAAGGACCGGACATTCTGGGTAGTCTGTCTCGGTCTCTGATATGAAGGATGGAAGATTCTTGGTAGTCTGTCTCAGTCTCTGATATGAAGGACGGGACATTCTGGGAAGTCTGTCTCTCTCTGATATGAAGGATGGGACATTCTGGGTAGTCTGTCTCAGTCTCTGATATGAAAGACGGGACATTCTGGGTAGTCTGTCTCAGTCTCTGATATGAAGGATGGGACATTATGGGTAGTCTGTCTCGGTCTCTGATATGGAGGACGGGACATGCTGGGTAGTCTGTCTCGGTCTCTGATATGAAGGATGGGACATTCTGGGTAGTCTATCTCGGTCTTTGATATGAAGGATGTTACATTCTGGGTAGTATGTCTCTCTGATAAGAAGGAAGGGAAATTCTGGGTAGTCTGTCTCGGTCTCTGATATGAAGGAAGGGAGATTCTTGCTAGTCTGTCTCAGTCTCTGATATGAAGGACGGGACATTCTGGGTAGTCTGTCTCTCTCTGATATGAAGGACCGGACATTCTGGGTAGTCTGTCTCAGTCCCTGATATGAAGGACGGGACATTCTGGGTAGCCTGTCTCTATCTCTGATATGAAGGACGGGACATTCTGGGTAGTCTGTCTCGGTCTCTGATATGAAGGATGGAAGATTCTTGGTAGTCTGTCTCAGTCTCTGATATGAAGGACGGGACATTCTGGGAAGTCTGTCTCTCTCTGATATGAAGGATGGGACATTCTGGGTAGTCTGTCTCAGTCTCTGATATGAAAGACGGGACATTCTGGGTAGTCTGTCTCGGTCTCTGATATGAAGGATGGGACATTCTGGGTAGTCTATCTCGGTCTTTGATATGAAGGATGTTACATTCTGGGTAGTATGTCTCTCTGATAAGAAGGAAGGGAAATTCTGGGTAGTCTGTCTCGGTCTCTGATATGAAGGAAGGGAGATTCTTGCTAGTCTGTCTCAGTCTCTGATATGAAGGACGGGACATTCTGGGAAGTCTGTCTCTCTCTGATATGAAGGATGGGACATTCTGGGTAGTCTGTCTCAGTCTCTGATATGAAAGACGGGACATTCTGGGTAGTCTGTCTCGGTCTCTGATATGAAGGATGGGACATTCTGGGTAGTCTATCTCGGTCTTTGATATGAAGGATGTTACATTCTGGGTAGTATGTCTCTCTGATAAGAAGGAAGGGAAATTCTGGGTAGTCTGTCTCGGTCTCTGATATGAAGGAAGGGAGATTCTTGCTAGTCTGTCTCAGTCTCTGATATGAAGGACGGGACATTCTGGGTAGTCTGTCTCTCTCTGATATGAAGGACCGGACATTCTGGGTAGTCTGTCTCTCTCTGATATGAAGGACCGGACATTCTGGGTAGTCTGTCTCAGTCTCTGATATGAAGGACGGGACATTCTGGGTAGTCTGTCTCTCTCTGATATGAAGGACCGGACATTCTGGGTAGTCTGTCTTGGTCTCTGATATGAAGGGAGATTATTATTATTATTATTACATGGAGTTTATATAGCGCCAAAGGGTTTGCTCAGCGCTGTACAATAGAGGGGGGGACAATACATGGCACAGTACAACAATAACAAACAACGTACGAGGGGTAAGAGGGCCCTACTCTTTTGAGCTTACAATCTAGGAGGGAGGGGGTAAAGGTACAGTAGGAAGTGGCTGAGGGGAATGAGGGGTGGGAGGAAAGAGGGAGAATGGCCGTTAGGTGAGGGTGGGGTAGGCTTCCCTGAAGAGATGGGTTTTGAGGGAGCGCCTGAATGTGAAGAGGGAAGGCGACAGTCTGATGGATTGGGGCAGTGAGTTCCAGAGGATGGGGGAGGACCTGGAGAAGTCCTGCAGTCGTGCATGGGAGGAGGAGACCAGGGATCAGGATAGAAGGAGGTCCAGTGAGGAGCGAAGGGTACGGGTAGGGCGGTACTTGGGGATCAGGTTGGTGAGGTAGTCAGGGGCAGTGTTTTGAACGGCTTTGTAGGTCAGGGTTAGAAGTTTAAATTTGATGCGTTGGGCAATCGGGAGCCAGTGGAGGGAGAGGCAGAGGGGGGTGGCAGAGGTGGAGCGGGTGGTGAGGTGGATGAGTCTAGCCGCTGAGTTCAGGATGGTCTGGAGCGGGGAGAGCCTGCACTTGGGTAGGCCGGTGAGAAGAGAATTACAGTAGTCAAGGCGTGAGATGATGAGGGAGTGTACTAGAAGTTTGGTGGTGTCTGGGGTGAGGAAGGAGCGTATCTTGGCAATGTTGTGGAGATGGAGCCTGCATGTGTTTGTGAGTGATTTGACATGAGGGAGGAAGGAGAGGTTCGAGTCAAGAATGACGCCAAGGACTTTGGCTTGCGGGGCGGGAGTGATAGTGGAGTTGTTGGTGATGATGGATAGGATGGGGGGGGGGTGTTGGCAGGGGGAAAGACGAGAAGCTCGGTTTTGGAGAGGTTGAGTTTGAGGAAATGGAGCGACATCCAGTCTGAGATGTCATTTAGGAGGTGAGTGATGCAGGCGGAGATAGTGGGGGTGAGGAGAGGGGTGGAGAGGTAGATTTGGGTGTCGTCAGCGTAGAGGTGATAGTTGAAGCCGTGGGAGTGTATGAGTTTGCCCAGGGAGGAGGTGTAGATGGAGAAGAGAAGGGGCCCAAGGACAGAGCCTTGGGGGACCCCAACAGAGAGGGGGAGGGAGGGGGAGCTGGCACCATTGTAGGTGACACTGAAGGAGCGTCGGGATAGGTAGGATGAGAACCAGGAGAGAGCGGTATCTCTGATGCCAAGGGAGAGTAGTTTATTAAGGAGGAGGGGGTGGTCAACTGTGTCGAAGGCCGCAGAGAGGTCCAGGAGAAGGAGGACAGAGTAGTCGCCCTTGGCTTTGGCGTTTAGTAGGTCGTTAGTGATTTTGAGTAGGGCAGTTTCAGTGGAGTGTAGGGGACGGAAGCCGGACTGTAGTGGGTCAAGGAGGTTATTGTCTGTAAGGTGGGAGCTTAGGCGATCGTAGACTATGCGCTCAAGGAGCTTGGAGGTGAGTGGCAGCAGGGAGATGGGTCTGAGGTTGTTGGGGTCCGCGGGATCCAGGGAGGGCTTTTTGAGGATGGGGGTGATATGCGCGTGCTTTAGGGGGGAGGGGAATGCGCCATTAGAGAGGGAGAGATTGAAGATGTGGGTGAGGGAGCGGATGAGGGAGGCGGGGGTGACCGGAGGAGTTGAGAGGGGATAGGGTCCAGGGGGAAGGTAGTGAGGCGGGCTTCTGAGAGGACTTTGGCAACTTCCTCAGTAGTGACAGGGCTGAGGGAGTGCAGTGCAGGGGGGTTATGGTGGGTGGGGCCTTGGGAAAGGTGGGGGGCAGTGCGGTTGTGAGGGCAGAGGAGTGGGAGATGAAGGGGTGACGGGGGTGGGGAGGCTAGGTGGGGAGGTAGATTGCAAGTTGTCGATGTCCTTATGGATAGCGTCAATCTTGTTGTGGAAATGGGTGGCAATCTCGTGGGCGGTGAGAGAGGTACTGAGTGGAGGAGGGGGGGAGAGAGCAGGGAGTTGAAGGTGGAGAAGAGTCGGCGGGGGCAGGAGGAGAGGGTGTTGATCAGGTTAACAAAGTAGGCCTGCTTGGTGGCGTGGAGGGAGGAGGTGTAGATGAGAAATGCAGATTTGTAGAGGGAGAATGTATGAAGGGACCTGGTTTTGCACCACAGTCTCTCCAGTGCGCGACTGCAACATTTCTTGGTAGTCTGTCTCAGTCTCTGATATGAAAGACGGGACATTCTGGGTAGTCTGTCTCTCTCTGATATGAAGGACGGGACATTCTGGGTAGTCTGTCTCTCTCTGATATGAAGGATGGGACATTCTGGGTAGTCTGTCTCAGTCTCTGATATGAAGGAGGGGACATTCTGGGTAGTCTGTCTTGTTCTCTGATATGAAGGATGGGACATGCTGGGTAGTCTATCTCGGTCTTTGATATGAAGGATGTTACATTCTGGGTAGTCTGTCTCTCTGATGAGAAGGACGGGACATTCTGGGTAGTCTGTCTCAGTCTCTGATATGAAGGACGGGACATTCTGGGTAGTCTGTCTCAGTCTCTGATATGAAGGACGGGACATTCTGGGTAGTCTGTCTCTCTCTGATATGAAGGATGGGACAATCTGGGTAGTCTATCTCGGCCTTTGATATGAAGGATGGGACATTCCGGGTAGTGTGTCTCTCTCTGATATGAAGGACAGGACATTCTGGGTAGTCTGTCACGGTCTCTGATATTAAGGATGGAGCATTTTAGGTAGTCTGTCTCTCTCTGATATGAAGGACGGGACATGCTGGGTAGTGTGTCTCGGTCTCTTATATGAAGGATGGGACATGCTGGGTAGTCTGTCTCGATCTCTGATATGAAGGATTGGACATGCTGGGTAGTCTGTTTCTCTCTGATATGAAGGACAGGACATGCTGGGTAGTCTGTCTCTCTCTAATATGAAAGCCAGGACATTCTGGGTAGTCTGTCTCTCTCTGATATGAATGATGGGACATTCTGGGTAGTCTGTCTCTCTTTGATATGAAGGACGGGACATTCTGGGTAGTCTGTCTCGGTCTCTGATATGAAGGACGGGACATTCTGGGTAGTTTGTCTCTCTCTGATATGAAGGACGGGACATTCTGGGTAGTCTGTCTCTCTCTGATATGGAGGACGGGACATTCTGAGTAGTCTGTCTCTCTCTGATATGAAGGACGGAACATTCTGGGTAGTTTGTCTCTCTCTGATATGAAGGATGAACATTCTGGGTAGTCTGTCTCTCTCTGATATGAAGGACGGGACATTCTGGGTAGTCTGTCTCTCTCTGATATGGAGGATGCAATATTCTGGGTAGTCTTTCTCTCTGATATGAAGGACGGGACATTCTGGGTAGTCTGTCTCGGTCTTTGATACGAAGGACGGGACATTCTGGGTAGTTTGTCTCTCTCTGATATGAAGGACGGGACACTCTGGGAAGTCTGTCTCGGTCTTTGATATGAAGGACGGGAAATTCTGGGTAGTCTGTCTCGGTCTCTGATATGAAGGATTGAACATTGTGGGTAGTCTGTCTCTCTCTGATATGGAGGACGGGACATTCTGGGTAGTCTGTCTCTCTCTGATATGGAGGACGGGACATTCTGGGTAGTCTGTCTCTCTCTGATATGAAGGACGGGACATTCTGGGTAGTCTGTCTCTCTCTGATATGAAGGACGGAACATTCTGGGTAGTTTGTCTCTCTCTGATATGAAGGACGGGACATTCTGGGTAGTCTTTCTCTCTGATATGAAGGATGGGACATTCTGGGTAGTCTGTCTCTCTCTGATATGGAGGACGGGACATTCTGAGTAGTCTGTCTCTCTCTGATATGAAGGAGGGACATTCTGGGTAGTCTGTCTCTCTCTGATATGAAGGAGGGACATTATGGGTAGTGTGTCAGATTTTAGAGGTCTCTGTTTTATTATGCATTTTGTTTTTATCTTGTGTTCTGTGTCTTTAAGACTTTTCTATATGTAGTAAAATATCTTTTTTAAACAGTTGGTTGCATAAGAGTTAGGTTTATTGTTTCTTACATTTTTTAGTTCTTTTTGAACTTCCCTGGTATCTCTATAAGGTAGATACAATGCAGGGATGGTTATTAGGGTACATTTCTTGGGGCTGCAGTTCCTCTGAACTCCACAAGATGGTGATCTCATTTCTACTACCCAGACAGGACTTCTCTATGGAATACGGACAGGAAGTGATGTCAGGAACAGACAGGAAGTGATCTGGAATAAAGATAAGAAGTTCCCTTTGGTCTGAAGGAGATCGGAGAGGTTGCTGGACATGGCAGTAGAGGAGGTAATTATTATTATACAGGATTTATGGCGCTAACAGTTTGCTCAGCGCTTTACAATATAACAGGAGACAATACAGCAACAATACAGATCAATACAAGAGGGATAGGAGGGCCCTGCTCCTTGGAGCTTACAATCTAGAAGGGAGGGGCTAGTGGTACAAAAGGTAGTAACTGTGGGGGATGGACTGGTAGGAGGAGTAGAAGATTCCAGTATTAGCTGAGGGCAGGAGAGGCTTCCCTGAAGAGATAGGTTTTCAGAGATCACCTAAAAGTGAACAGAGTAGGTGATAGTCTGATAAACTGGGGGAGAGAGTTCCAGAGTATAGGGAAGCTCTGGAGAAGTCCTGGAGATGAGCATGGGAGGAGGAGACAAGGGAGCTAGATAGTAGGAGGTCTTGCGAGGAGCGGAGAGGACGGTTTGGGTGATATTTAGAGACAAGATCGGTGATGTAATTTGGAGCAGAGTTATACATAGCTTCGTATGTTATTGTTAGTGTTTTGAATTTTATCAATTGGGAAATGGGAAGCCAGTGGAGGGATTGGCAGAGAGGGGTGGAGGACACTGAATGGAGACCAGTGGAGGGATTGGCATAGAGGGGTGGAGGACACTGAGTGGAGGCCAGTGGAGGGATTGGCAGAGAGGGGTGGAGGACACTGAGTGGAGGCCAGTGGAGGGATTGGCAGAGAGGGGTGGAGGACACTGAGTGGAGGCCAGTGGAGGGATTGGCAAAGAGGGGTGGAGGATACTGGGTGAAGGCCAGTGGAGGGATTGACAGAGAGGGATGGCAGATATGGAGTGGTTAGTAAGGTGGACGAGTCTGGCAGCAATATTCATGATAGACTGAAGAGGGGATAGCCTGCGATGAGGTCAACCAATGAGGAGGGAGTTACAATAGTCAAGGCGAGATATAACAAGGGAGTGAATAAATTGCTTAGTGGTTTCCGAGGTTAGGAACGGGCGTATCTTGGAGATGTTGCGGAGGTGAAGTCTACAAGATTTGGACAGTTATTGGATTTGGGAGTGAAAGGAAAAATGGGAGTCTAGGATTACACCTAGTACCCTGGCATGAGGGAAGGGACTGATGGTTGTATTATTGATCTTTATGGAGAAGTCAGGGGAGGGGGCACAGGCTGGAGGGAATACTAAGAGCTCAGTTTTGGAAAGATTGAGTTTGAGGAAGTGGAGTGACATCCATGCCAATATGTCACTTAGTAGGTTAGTAATGCGAGAAGAGACTGAAGAGGTGAGGAGGAGACTGAAGGGGTGAGGTGAGGAGGAGACTGAAGGGGTGAGGTGAGGGGTAGAAAGATAGATTTGTGTGTCATCGGCATAGAGATGGTACTTAAAGCCATGGGAGTTTATCAAGTGACCAAGGAAGGAGGTGTAGATGGAGAAGAGAAGGGGTCCAAGGACAGAGCCTTGAGGGACCCCTACAGAGAGAGGGAGTGAAGAGGAGGAGGCAGGGTTATCGGTAACACTGAAGGAGCGCTGCGATAGGTAGGAGGAGAACCAGGAGAGAGCAGAGTCTCGGAGGCCAAGAGAGTGTAGTTTTTTTAGGAGGAGGGGGTCAAGTAGTAAGAGTACAAAGTAGTGGCTATTGGCTGGGATGAGTACGGAGTAGTGGCCATTGGTTGGGATGAGTACGGAGTAGTGGCCATCGGTTGGGATGAGTATGGAGTAGTGGCCATCGGTTGGGATGAGTATGGAGTAGTGGCCATCGGTTGGGATGAGTATGGAGTAGTGGCCATTGGTTGGGATGAGTGCGGAGTAGTGGCCATTGGTTGGGAGGAGTGCGGAGTAGTGGCCATTGGTTGGGAGGAGTGCGGAGTAGTGGCCATTGGTTGGGAGGAGTGCGGAGTAGTGGCCATTGGTTGGGAGGAGTGCGGAGTAGCGGCCATTGGTTGGAAGGAGTACGGAGTAGCGATCATTGGTTGGGATGAGTACGGAGTAGTGGCCATTGGTTGGGATGAGTACGGAGTAGTGGCCATTGGTTGGGATGAGTACGGAGTAGTGGCCATTGGTTGGGATGAGTACGGAGTACTGGTCATTGGTTGGGATGAGTACGTAGTAGTGGCCATTGGTTGGGATGAGTACGTAGTAGTGGCCATTGGTTGGGAGGAGTATGGAGTAGTGGCCATTGGCTGGGATTTGTACAGAGTAGCGGCCATTGGTTGGGATTTGTACAGAGTAGCGGCCATTGGTTGGGATGAGTACGGAGTAGTGGCCATTGGTTGGGATGAGTACGGAGTAGTGGCCATTGGTTGGGATGAGTACGGAGTAGTGGCCATTGGTTGGGATGAGTACGGAGTAGTGGCCATTGGTTGGGATGAGTACGGAGTAGTGGCCATTGGTTGGGATGAGTACGGAGTAGTGGCCATTGGTTGGGATGAGTACGGAGTAGTGGCCATTGGTTGGGATTAGTATGGAGTAGCGGCCATTGGTTGGGATTTGTACAGAGTAGTGGCCATTGGTTGGGATGAGTACGGAGTAGTGGCCATTGGTTTTAGCAGTTAGTAGATCATTAGTGAGTTTCAGTAGTCCGGTTTCAGTGAAGTGTAGTGAGTGAAAGCCAGACTGTAAAGGGTGAAGAAGGTTGTCGGTGAGGTGGGAGCTCAGGCGATTGTAGACTAAGCGTTCTAGGAGTTTAGAGGTAAATGGCATCAGGGAGATGAGTCTTAAGTTGTTCAGGTTGGTGGGGTCCAGGGAGGGCTTGTTAAGTATGGGAGTGATGTGCGCATGCTTTAGAGGGGAAGGCACCAGTAGAGAGGGAAAGATTGAAGATGTGAGTGAGGGATCATAGGATGGAAGAAGAGGGTGACCGTAGTAGTTGTGAGGGTACAGGATACAGGGGGCAGGTGGTGAGACGGGCTTCTGAGAAAACCTTAGTGACCTCTTCGGTAGTAGCGAGGTCAGAAGAGGAAAGTGTTGAGGAAGGTTTAGTATAAGATATGCTAAGTGGGATGGATGTCTGTGCAGTGGTGATGCCGCTATGAATTACATCAATCTTGTTTTTGAAATGATTTGCAATCTCGTGAGCAGTGAGTGAGGTGCTGGGTGGAGGTGGAGAAAGTAGAGAGTTAAAAGTAGAGAAGAGAAAACGAGGACTGGATAACAAAGTATTGATGAGAGTGACGAAGTCGTCTTGTTTGGCAGCATGAAGGGAGGAATTGTATGTGAAGAAAGCAGATTTATATCAGGTGAACGCTTGTTGAGATTTGGTTTTACGCCACAATCACTCCAGCGCACGACTATGTCACTTAAGATTTCTGGTGTGGTCAGTCTGCCACGGATGTAATGGTCGGGGCCTGATGCTTTGTGTTGTAAGAGGACCAAGTGAGTCTAATGTTGATGACAGTGAACTGTTGTAGACAGCAGTGGCCAGGGCAGGGCAGGGCA
The DNA here is from genome assembly GCF_062004578.1 of Staurois parvus. Classification (NCBI taxonomy): domain Eukaryota; kingdom Metazoa; phylum Chordata; class Amphibia; order Anura; family Ranidae; genus Staurois; species Staurois parvus. The sequence goes on from NW_028317987.1 coordinate 5,505,965, forward strand.
GGACAGGGGAGAGATTCTGTCATAGAGTTGGTCAGTTGCAGAGTGGAAAGGAGCCGGGTTCAAGTTGTGAAGGTTTCTGCTGGTAATTGTTGGCTGCTTGGAGGGATAGGTGTTTGAAGATGAGGAGACTGTGAAGGTGATGAGATTGTGATCAAAGAGAGGAAAGGGGGTGTTTGTGAGGTTGTAGGGAGTGCAAAGACGGGAGAAAACAAGGTCTAATGTATTCCCATCAGAGTGAGTGGAGGACGGTATACATTGTGCTAATGCAAAAGATGAGGTTATGTTGAAGAGTTGGGATGTAGCCGGGTTTTTGACATTAATGGGAATGGTAAAATCTCCGAGAATGATAGTTTGTAGCTCAGAGGAGAGAAAGTAGGGTAGCCAGGAGGAGAAATCATCAAGAAAGCGGGACACGGGTCCAGGAGGCTGATAGATCACTGCAATCCTCAGAGAGATCAGAGAAAACAGCCGGATGCAGTGAGTCTGGAAAGAAGAGAATGATAGAGAGGGAGGGTTAGGGAGGACATGGAAGGTGCTCAGTGAGGATAGAAGCAAACCAACCCCACCACCTTTCTGACCACTGGGTCTGGGTGAGTGGGTCCAGAGGAGGCCTCCATAGGAAAGTGCTGTGGGGGAAGCAGAATTTGCTGTTTGGAGCCAGGTTTCTGTAATTGCTACTAGGTTAAGGGAGCGGGAGACAAAAAGGTCATGGACAGAGGTGAGATTATTACAGACAGAGCGGGCATTCCAGAGCACACAAGAAAAAGGGAGGGTGGTTTTTGGAAGCACGGGGACTCCAATTAAATTGAGGGGATTGCGGCTATTCCTGGAAGAAAGAGGGTGCCTGGTGTGGAGGTGAAATACTGGAGGACCAGGGTTTGGGGAGATATCCCCAGAGGTTAGGAGAAGGAGGGTGCCTGGTGCGGGGGTGAGATACTGGAGGACCAGGATTTGGGAAGGTATCCCCAGAGGTTAGGAGAAGGAGGATGCCTGGTGCAGGGGTGAGATAGTGGAGGACCAGGGTTTGGGGAGATATCTCTAGAGGTTAGGAGAAGAAGGAGGGTGCCTGGTGCGGGGGTGAGATAGTGGAGGACCAGGGTTTGGGGAGATATCCCCAGAGGTTATGAGAAGGAGGGTGCCTGGTGTGGGGGTCAGATAGTGGAGGACCAGGGTTTGGGAAGATATCCCCAGAGGTTATGAGAAGGAGGGTGCTTGGTGTGGGGGTGAGATAGTGGAGGTCCAGGGTTTGGGGAGATATCCCCAGAGGTTATGAGAAGGAGGGTGCCTGGTGTGGGGGTGAGATAGTGGAGGACCAGGGTTTGGGGAGATATCCCCAGAGGTTAGGAGGAGGATGCCTGGTGTGGGGGTGAGATAGTGGAGGACCAGGGTTTGGGGAGATACCCCCAGAGGTTAGGAGAAGGAGGTTGAGGAAAATAAGATGGGAGCGGGTTGTACACGAGCGCACATGCCTTCCAGTCCTGGTGTTTGGGTCAGCAGGAGGTGATGAGAGCAGTAGTAGGGAGATGGTAGCAGTGAGGGGGAGATGTACAAGTTCTGGGGTGGAGCAGAGGGGTAAAGAAGTGAGATTTTGGGAACGCAGGAAAGTAATATGAAAAGGAGGAGTAGAGGGGACATATGAAAGGTACACGGAGTGGGACTCAGACTGGTAAGAGATGTTTCCCGGGGTGTTTGCTCGCAGTCTGTCCAGCATGCAGGAGAGTTTCTTGTTGTATCTTCCTGCTGCTTGAGTTCAACTGCTTCTTAGCACTCCATCAACGCAGAACTCACTCAAAAGCAGCACCCCCTCAGTGACTGTGCCCCAACATCAGTGATCTCCCCCCATCAGCTGATCTAAATTTATAGGGAGATGGCCCAATGAGCACTCATCTCCGCCCCAATTAGGAACTGATAAGGATCACATGAATAGGGGGGATGATTCTCAAACACAGACCAGACACAGACTACAGTCATAAAACGGTAATAAGATGTTATGTTCTATTTGAACCCAGTAACCCCCCATCATGTCCGTCCTCTTCCTCCATAGTCATATCCGTCCTCTTCCTCCATAGTTATGTCCATTCTCTTCCTCCATGGTCATGTCTGTCCTCTTCCTCCATAGTCATATCTGTCCTCTTCCTCCATAGTCATGTCTGTCCTCTTCCTCCATAGTCACTGTGATGTCTTTTATCTCCAGCAGATGATGATACACACATGTTGATGATACGCATCAATATTTAGAAGGACACAAGGATCTCTACAAGGACGTCATGATGGACAATCAGCCGCCCCTCACATCACCGGGTAAGAGGAGACTTTATTGTAAAGGAGAGAGCAGTACGGAGGATCCACCTAGATCCCCCATCATCTGATAAACACATAGAAACAATGGATTCAGTCAGTGTGTGTGTTTCCTACAGATGGATCCAGTCATGGGAACCCACCAGAGAGATGTCCCCGTCCTCTGTATTCCCGGGATTCCACACAGGAAGGTCACACCATCCCTCACCATCATCAGGTAGATGATGACAATTATTGGTAGTTGTGATTTATACACAGCATGTTTGTTACAATGAATGTTTTATTATATCTTTCAGAGTGGAATCCTCGGGGATGAGAATATTGATGTTAAAGAAGAGTATAAAGAGGAGGATGAGGAGTATGGAGTGATGGAGAAGTTTTCAGAAGGACACAAGGAAATGATGGAGCCACCTAATACCAGGAACCCACCAGAGAGATCTCCCCGTCCTCTGTATTCCCAGGATTCCACACAGGAAGGTCACACCATCCCTCACCATTGCAAGGTTGGTGGGATGGAGCATCTAGAACATAGACTTATAGAGAAGATGTGTAAATTTTTATGTGAGTTTTTATTTTACAGATGATATTTTCTCTCATTTCCTTGATTTAGAGTGGAGATCCAATCGATATAGAATTTGAGGTGAAAGCAGAAGAAGAAGAGGCGTATGTGAGGGATGATCAGCAGTCTATGGAGGAGGATGGAATAACGGGGACATTTATAGAGGAGGACACTCCTACAGAGATCAGCACAGGTGGGTCATGAACACTAAATCCATTCCTCCACCCATACTGCTCACTGATTGGTCCAGAGTAGGGCGGGGACTGGGTGATATCAGCCTGTAATCCCCTGGTCACTTTCCTGAGCTGTGTTCCCCGTCCTGTATTCCTGGATTTCTCCTCCAGGGGACCTTCTCTGTTATCTCCTGGCTGTGCCGGGTGGAGGGATATGTCTGTAGTGTCTCAGACCTAAGTCACTGAGTGCAGTCTCAGGAGATGGGAGGCAGCGGTGTGGGACCTACATAGTTACATAGTTAGTCTGGCTGAAAAAAGACATTCCATCTAGTTGTACCATTAAAAATAAAAGTTATAATCCGACACCCACAGCTGATCCACCAGAAGGCAAAAACCCAGCAAAGCACGATCCGATCTCCTCCTGCAGGGGAAAACATTCCTTCCTGACCCCCCGAGAGGCAATCGGATATTCCCTGGATCAACTTTCCCTATAAATGTTATATCCAGTTATATTCTGTGTATCCAAGAAAGAATCCAGGACTTTCCTACAGCAATCTCCCCCTTATGTATTATACATGGAGATCATATCCCCCCTTATGTATTATACATGGAGATCATATCCCCCCTTATGTATTATACATGGAGATCATATCCCCCCCCTTATGTATTATACATGGAGATCATATCCCCCCTTATGTATTATACATGGAGATCATATCCCCCCTTATGTATTATACATGGAGATCATATCCCCCCTTATGTATTATACATGGTGATCATATCCCCCTTATGTATTATACATGGAGATCATATCCCCCCCTTATGTATTATATATGGAGATCATATCCCCCTTATGTATTATACATGGCGATCATATCCCCCCTTATGTATTATACATGGAGATCATATTCCCCCTTTTGTATTATACATGGTGATCATATCCCCCCTTATGTATTATACATGGAGATCACATCCCCCTTATGTATTATACATGGAGATCATATCCCCCCTTATGTATTATACATGGAGATCATATCCCCCCTTATGTATTATACATGGAGATCATATTCCCCTTATGTATTATACATGGAGATCATATCCCTCCCTTATGTATTATACATGGAGATCATATCCCCCCTTATGTATTATACATGGAGATCATATCCCCCCTTATGTATTATACATGGAGATCATATCCCCCCCCTTATGTATTATACATGGAGATCATATCCCCCCTTATGTATTATACATGGAGATCATATCCCCCCTTATGTATTATACATGGAGATCATATCCCCCCCCTTATGTATTATACATGGAGATCATATCCCCCCTTATGTATTATACATGGAGATCATATCCCCCCTTATGTATTATACATGGAGATCATATCCCCCTTATGTATTATATATGGAGATCATATCCCCCTTATGTATTATACATGGCGATCATATCCCCCCTTATGTATTATACATGGAGATCATATCCCCCCTTATGTATTATACATGGAGATCATATCCCCCCTTATGTATTATACATGGAGATCACATCCCCCTTATGTATTATACATGGAGATCATATCCCCCCTTATGTATTATACATGGAGATCATATCCCCCCTTATGTATTATACATGGAGATCATATCCCCCTTATGTATTATACATGGAGATCATATCCCCCCTTATGTATTATACATGGAGATCATATCCCCCCTTATGCATTATACATGGAGATCATATCCCCCCTTATGTATTATACATGGATATCATATCCCCCCTTATGTATTATACATGGAGATCATATCCCCCCTTATGTATTATACATGGAGATCATATCCCTCCCTTATGTACTATACATGGAGATCATATCCCCCCTTATGTATTATACATGGAGATCATATCCCCCCTTATGTATTATACATGGTGATCATATCCCCCCTTATGTATTATACATGGAGATCATATCCCCCTTATGTATTATACATGGAGATCATATCCCCCCTTATGTATTATACATGGAGATCATATCCCCCTTATGTATTATACATGGAGATCATATCCCCCCTTATGTATTATACATGGAGATCATATCCCCCTTATGTATTATACATGGAGATCATATCCCCCCCTTATGTATTATACATGGAGATCATATCCCCCTTATGTATTATACATGGTGATCATATCCCCCCTTATGTATTATACATGGAGATCATATCCCCCCCTTATGTATTATACATGGAGATCATATACCCCCCTTATGTATTATACATGGAGATCATACCCCCCTTATGTATTATACATGGTGATCATATCCCCCCCCCTTATGTATTATACATGGAGATCATATCCCCCTTATGTATTATACATGGAGATCATATCCCCCTTATGTATTATACATGGAGATCATATCCCCCCCTTATGTATTATACATGGAGATCATATCCCCCCCTTATGTATTATACATGGAGATCATATCCCCCCTTATGTATTATACATGGAGATCATATCCCCCTTATGTATTATACATGGAGATCATATCCCCCTTATGTATTATACATGGAGATCATATCCCCCTTATGTATTATACATGGCGATCATATCCTCCCTTATGTATTATACAAGGTGATCATATCCCCCTTATGTATTATACATGGAGATCATATACCCCCCTTATGTATTATACATGGAGATCATACCCCCCTTATGTATTATACATGGTGATCATATCCCCCCCCCTTATGTATTATACATGGAGATCATATCCCCCCTTATGTATTATACATGGAGATCATATCCCCCTTATGTATTATACATGGAGATCATATCCCCCCTTATGTATTATACATGGAGATCATATCCCCCCTTATGTATTATGCATGGAGATCATACCCCCCCTTATGTATTATACATGGAGATCATATCCCCCCTTATGTATTATGCATGGAGATTATACCCCCCTTATGTATTATACATGGAGATCATATCCCCCCCTTATGTATTATACATGGAGATCATATACCCCCCTTATGTATTATACATGGAGATCATACCCCCCTTATGTATTATACATGGTGATCATATCCCCCCCCTTATGTATTATACATGGAGATCATATCCCCCTTATGTATTATACATGGAGATCATATCCCCCGCTTATGTATTATACATGGAGATCATATCCCCCTTATGTATTATACACGGAGATCATATTCCCCTTATGTATTATACATGGAGATCATATCCCCCTTATGTATTATACATGGAGATCATATCCCCCCTTATGTATTATACATGGAGATCATATCCCCCCTTATGTATTATACATGGAGATCATATCCCCCCTTATGTATTATACATGGAGATCATATCCCCAAATTATGTATTATACATGGAGATCATATCCCCCTTATGTATTATACATGGAGATCATATCCCCCCTTATGTATTATACATGGTGATCATATCCCCCCTTATTTATTATACATGGAGATCATATCCCCCCTTATGTATTATACATGGATATCATATCCCCCCTTATGTATTATACATGGAGATCATATCCCCCTTATGTATTATACATGGAGATCATATCCCCCCCTTATGTATTATACATGGAGATCATATCCCCCTTATGTATTATACATGGAGATCATATCCCCCCCTTATGTATTATACATGGAGATCATATCCCCTCTTATGTATTATACATGGTGATCATATCCCCCTTATGTATTATACATGGAGATCATATCCCCCTTATGTATTATACATGGAGATCATATCCCCCCCTTATGTATTATACATGGAGATCATATCCCCCCTTATGTATTATACATGGAGATCATATCCCCCCTTAATCTCCTCTTCTCAGTAGAGAATACATTCAGTTCCTCTAATCTTTCCTCATAGCTGATCTCCTCCATGCCTCGTATCAGTTTGGTTGCCCTTCTCTGTACTTCCTCCAGTTCCCCAATGTTCTTTTTGTGAATTGGAGCCCAAAACTGAACTGCATATTCCAGATGAGGTATTAGTAATGATTTGTACCCAGGGGGGGGGGGGAGGGGGGGTGATATCTCTCTCTCTGGAGTCTATACATCTCCTAATACAAGAGAGGATTTTGCTCGCTTCAGAACCCGCAGCTTTTCATTGCTGCCATTATTAAGCTTGTGATCTACTAGAACCTTCTCCACCATTGACCCCCCAGATTCTTCTTCTCCATTGACCCCCCAGATCCTTCTCCATCATTGACCCCCCCAGATCCTTCTCCATCATTTACCCCCCAGATCCTTCTCCATCCTTGACCCCCCCAGATCCTTCTCCACCATTGACCCCCCCAGATCCTTCTCCACCATTGTCCCCTTCAGATCCTTCTCCACCCTTGTCCCCCCAGATCCTTCTCCATCATTGACCCCCCCCAGATCCTTCTCCACCATTGAGCCCCCAGTTGTACCCCCCCTAGTATGTATGATGCATATTCTTAGCCCCCCCCCCCAGTGCAGAACCTTACATTTATCACCATTAGCCCTCATTGGCCCCATAGTCCCCCAATTACACAGAGCATTGAGGTCGGCTTGTAAGTTGGAGACATCCTGTAAGGACGTTATTCCCCGGCACAGCTTGGTGTCATCTGCAAAGACTGGAATGGGGTTTATAATCTCACACCCCATATTGTTTATATATATATTAATAAGTAAGAGTCCCAACACTGATCCCTGGGGTACCCCACTAATAACACTGAACCTTGGGGTACCCCACTAATAACACTGAACCTTGGGGTACTCCACTAATAACACTGAACCTTGGGGTACCCCACTAATAACACTGAACCTTGGGGTACTCCACTAATAACACTGAACCTTGGGGTACCCCACTAAAAACACTGAACCTTGGGGTACTCCACTAATAACACTGAACCTTGGGGTACCCCACTAATAACACTGAACCTTGGGGTACCCCACTAATAACACTGAACCTTGGGGTACCCCACTAATAACAATAAACCCTGGGGTACACCACTAATAACACTGAACCTTGGGGTACCCCACTAATAACACTGAACCTTGGGGTACACCACTAATAACACTGAACCCTGGGGTACCCCACTAATAACACTGAACCTTGGGGTACCCTACTAATAACACTAAACCCTGGGGTACACCACTAATAACACTGAACCTTGGGGTACACCACTAATAACACTAAACCCTGGGGTACCCCACTAATAACACTGAACCTTGGGGTACCCCACTAATAACACTGAACCCTGGGGTACACCACTAATAACACTGAGCCTTGGGGTACACCACTGATAACACTGAACCTTGGGGTACCCCACTAATAACACTGAACCTTGGGGTACACCACTAATAGCTCTGAAACTTGGGGTACACAACTAATAACACTGAACCTTGGGGTACCCCACTAATAACACTGAGCCTTGGGGTACACCACTGATAACACTGAACCTTGGGGTACCCCACTAATAACACTGAACCTTGGGGTACCCCACTAAAAACACTGAACCTTGGGGTACTCCACTAATAACACTGAACCTTGGGGTACCCCACTAATAACACTGAACCTTGGGGTACCCCACTAATAACACTGAACCTTGAGGTACCAAACATATAACACTGAACCTTGGGGTACACCACTGATAACTATGAACCTTGGGATACCCCTCTAATAACACAGAACCTTGGGGTACCCCACTAATCACACTAAACCCTTGGGTACCCCACTAATAACACTGAACTTTGGGGTACCCCACTAATAACACAGAACCTTCGGGTACCCCACTAATAACACTGATCCCTGGGGTACCCCACTAATAACACTGAACCTTGGGGTACCCCACTAATAACACTGAACCTTGGGGTACCCCACTAATAACACTGAACCCTGGGGTACACCACTAATAACAATAAACCCTGGGGTACACCACTAATAACACTGAACCTTGGGGTACCCCACTAATAACACTGAACCTTGGGGTACCCCACTAATAACACTGAACCTTGGGGTACACCACTAATAACACTGAACCTTGGGGTACCCTACTAATAACACTAAACCCTGGGGTACACCACTAATAACACTGAACCTTGGGGTACACCACTAATAACACTAAACTCTGGGGTACCCCACTAATAACACTGAACCTTGGGGTACACCAGTAATCACACTGAACCTTGGGGTACACCACTAATAACACTGAACCTTGGGGTACACCACTAATAACACTGAACCTTGGGGTACCCCACTAATAACACTGAACCCTCGGGTACCCCACTAATAGCTCTGAAACTTGGGGTACACAACTAATAACACTGAACCTTGGGGTACCCCACTAATAACACTGAGCCTTGGGGTACCCCACTAATAACACTGAACCTTGGGGTACCCCACTAATAACACTGAGCCTTGGGGTACACCACTGACACCCCCAGACCATTCAGAGTATGAATCATTAACCACTACTCTCTGAATACGATCTTTTAGCCAGTTTTCTATCCATTTACATTCAGATTTTTCCAGCCTGTAGACTTTACCTTACACATTAGCCGTGTGTGGGGAACTGTGTCCAAGTATACCACGTCCACCGCCACCCCTCTGTCCAAGTATACCACGTCCACCGCCACCCCTCTGTCCAAGTATACCACGTCCACCGCCACCCCTCTGTCCAAGTATACCACGTCCACCGCCACCCCTCTGTCCAAGTATACCACGTCCACCGCCACCCCTCTGTCCAAGTATACCACGTCCACCGCCACCCCTCTGTCCAAGTATACCACGTCCACCGCCACCCTCTGTCCAAGTATACCACGTCCACCACCACCCCTCTGTCCAAGTATACCACGTCCACCGCCATCCCTCTGTCCAAGTATACCACGTCCAGCGCCACCCTCTGTCCAAGTATACCACGTCCACCGCCACCCCTCTGTCCAAGTATACCACGTCCACCACCACCCCTCTGTCCAAGTTTACCACGTCCACCGCCAACCCTCTGTCCAAGTATACCACGTCCACCGCCACCCCTCTGTCCAAGTTTACCACGTCCACCGCCACTCCTCTGTCCAAGTTTACCACATCCACCGACACTCCTATGTCCAAGTTTACCACCTCCACAGCCACCCCTCTTTCCAAGTATACCACGTCCACCCCTCTGTCCAAGTATACCACGTCCACCCCTCTGTCCAAGTATACCACGTCCACCACCACCCCTCTGTCCAAGTATACGATGTCCACCGACACCCCTCTGTCCAAGTTTACCACCTCCACCCCTCTGTCCAAGTTTACCACGTCCACAGCCACCCCTCTGTCCAAGTTTACCACGTCCACAGCCACCCCTCTGTCCACGTTTACCACCTCCACCGCCACCCCTCTTTCCAAGTTTACCACCTCCACAGCCACCCCTCTGTCCAAGTATACCATGTCCACAGCCCCCCCTCTTTCCATGTACACCACGTCCACCAACACCCCTCTGTCCAAGTATACGACGTCCACCGCCACCCCTCTGTCCAATGATTTGCTCACCTCCAATCTAACCTGTTTCTTGATGGTTTAATCCCAGCTCACCTCTACATGTTGTCTACAGTAAACATTTAAACTTCCACTGATTACAGAATACTAATACTGTGAGTCCTGACCCTTATACTATATAACTTGTACATTACATACTCCTGACCCCTGCACTATATACTCTATGTTGTACATTACATACTCCTGACCCCTGCACTATATACTCTATGTTGTACATTACATACTCCTGACCCCTGCACTATATACTCTATGTTGTACATTACATACTCCTGACCCCTGCACTATATACTCTATGTTGTACATTACATACTCCTGACCCCTGCACTATATACTCTATGTTGTACATTACATACTCCTGACCCCTGCACTATATACTCTGTTGCACATTACATACTCCCGACCCCTGCACTATATACTCTGTTGTACATTACATACTCCTGACCCCTGCACTATATACTCTATGTTGTACATTACATACTCCTGACCCCTGCACTATATACTCTATGTTGTACATTACATACTCCTGACCCCTGCACTATATACTCCATGTTGTACATGACATACTCCTGACCCCTGCACTATATACTCCATGTTGTACATTACATACTCCTGACCCCTGCACTATATACTCTATGTTGTACATGACATACTCCTGACCCCTGCACTATATACTCTGTGTTGTACATTACATACTCCTGACCCCTGCACTATATACTCTGTGTTGTACATTACATACTCCTGACCCTGCACTATATACTCTGTGTTGTACATTACATACTCCTGATCCCTGCACTATATACTCTATGTTGTACATTACATACTCCTGACCCCTGCACTATATACTCTATGTTGTACATTACATACTCCTGACCCCTGCACTATATACTCTATGTTGTACATTTCATACTCCTGACTTCTGCTCTCCCCCTCCCCCCACTGCTATATATACACATAATATGGATTCTCTTTTGTTACACCCATTTCCTCCCAGCTGGACATTTTATATCGGATGATGTGATTGGTGCACAGACTTTTACATGGTGATAATAATGTGATAACATCCTCCAACTTTGGACCCTTAAACAGAAAGTGATAATGAGGGAGGAGTCAATACCCCAATGATGGTGGTCTTCAGGATCAGTCCAGTCTTCATCTTGGTTGTTCTCCCCTCATCCTCACTCTCTGACCTCTGGTGGGGCTCAGCCCCGCTGTTCTTCATGACTAAATCATGGACTAAATAAGGAAGTGCAGTACTTCTTGTGTTGGGAAGATGGCGATGAGTGATAGAGGGGGTGGGGACCCTCGTCCTATAATCCCCTCATCACTGTCCCTCCTATAAAAGACAGTTCTGGTTGTTTCCTCACTCTCTGACTAAGGTCCATGAATAAAGAAATGACCTGGTAGGAGATCAGAGGAGCCATTTCCTAGTTCCCTTGAGGGGGGAATTGTAAGCTCCTCAGAGCCCAAGCTGCCTGATGTGGGCGGAGTCCTGGTTTGGGGGAACCAATCAGCTCCTGTCTAGTAATCCTCTTTGTCTTTGTATTTTAGTCCATGGCCGGGCGATGAGGAAAACCTCCGAGGATTGTCTCACTTTGTCTCCAGACTGGAAAGTAGAAGATGAGGACATCACACAGTATAGTCCAGGAGAAAACCCGGCTCCCTCCAATGTCCATCGGGCACCACCCAGTGTAGATGGACCATCGGATTCCTCGTATCCTGAGGAACCTCAGACTGTGCGGGACCGGGCCGACCTTCCAACAGGGAAGAGCTTCTCCTGTACTGAGTGCGGAAAGAGGTTCAGTTCTACATACCATCTTAATAGGCATAAAAGATCTCACACGGGGGAGAAGCCATATTCCTGTCCTGAGTGCGGGAAATGTTTTTCAGTTAAGTCCAATCTTTACATACATCAGAGATCTCACACGGGGGAGAAGCCGTATTCCTGTCCTGAGTGCGGGAAATATTTTTCACAGAAGTCCAATCTTTACACACATCAGAGATCTCACACGGGGGAGAAGCCATATTCTTGTCCTGAGTGCGGGAAATATTTTTCACAGAAGTCCCATCTTTACACACATCAGAGATCTCACACGGGGGAGAAGCCATATTCCTTTCCTGAGTGCGGGAAATGTGTTTTGGTGAAGTCCAAACTTCATAGTCATAAGAGATGTCATACGGGAGAGAAGCCGTATTCTTGCCCTGAGTGCGGGAAACGTTATTTACATGAGTCCAGTATTTACAGACATCAGAGATCTCACACAGGAGAGAAGCCGTATTCCTGCCCTGAGTGTGGGAAATGTTTTTCAGTGAAGTTCCATCTTTACATACATCAGAGATCTCACACAGGGGAGAAGCCGTATTCCTGCCCTGAGTGTGGGAAATGTTTTTCAATGAAGTCCCATCTTAACACACATCAGAGATCTCACACAGGAGAGAAGCCGTATTCCTGTCCTGAGTGTGGGAAATTTTTTTCAGAGAAGTCCAGTCTTAACACACATCAGAGATCTCACACAGGAGAGAAGCCGTATTCCTGCCCTGAGTGTGGGAAATGTTTTTCAGTGAAGTCCCATCTTTACATACATCAGAGATCTCACACAGGAGAGAAGCCGTATTCCTGCCCTGAGTGTGGGAAATGTTTTTCAGTGAAGTTACATCTTTACATACATCAGAGATCTCACACAGGGGAGAAGCCGTATTCCTGCCCTGAATGTGGGAAATGTTTTTCAGTGAAGTCCCATCTTAACACACATCAGAGATCTCACACAGGAGAGAAGCCGTATTCCTGTCCTGAGTGTGGGAAATGTTTTTCAGAGAAGTCCAGTCTTAACACACATCAGAGATCTCACACAGGAGAGAAGCCGTATTCCTGCCCTGAGTGTGGGAAATGTTTTTCAGTGAAGTCCGATCTATACAGACATCAGAGATCTCACACGGGGGAGAAGCCGTATTCCTGTCCTGACTGCGGGAAATGTTTTTCACAAAAGTCCCATCTTTCCAGACATCAGAGACTGCACATGAAGGAGAAGCCACTTTCCTGCCCTGAGTGTGGGAAATGTTTTTCAGTGAAGTTCCATCTTTACAGACATCAGAGATCTCACACAGGGGAGAAGCCGTATTCCTGTCCTGACTGCGGGAAATGTTTTTCACAAAAGTCCCATCTTTCCAGACATCAGAGACTGCACATGAAGGAGAAGCCACTTTCCTGTCCTGAGTGAGGGAAATGTTCCTCACTGAAGTCCTGTCTTCCTGTACATCAGGGGTCCCACACAACCCTGGAGGTGTATTAGTGCCTTGAGTGCGGGAAATGTCTTCTAGATGAATGTTGCTGGACATCTCAGCTCTCATGTGAGGAAGAAGCACACCCTGATATACACCTCAGATATACTCCATGGCTGATCTTCATTAGAGATGAGCGAATCGAAGTATCCGAAGTGGAATTCGAGTCGAATATCGGAAAAATTTCGAATCAAAATTTTTCTGAAAATGGCGGCTGACATGTGCGGCGACGGAGCGGGGATGTCTGGGAAGGCGAGCAGACAAGGCGCGCTGACCCATAATGCATTCCTCAACGACATGTGATCGCATCAGCCAATCAGCAGCCAGCCAGCTAGCACTGTGTAATGGTCGAGCTATAAATAGCGGCCATTTTGGAATTCTTCATTTGCCTGCAGTCATTGAACAGAGGCAGACCGCTCTGTATTAGGGACAGGGACAGAGTTAGGGCCACAGAAACGATACTTAGGGACAGAGAACTATTACTCAGGGACACAGAATTGTTAATTAGGGCCACAGAATCGTTACTTAGGGACAAAGAAACGCTAGTTAGGGCCACAGAATTCATACTCAGGGACAGACAGAATTGTTACTGAGTGCCAGAGAATTGTTATTTAGGGCCACAGAAACGTTATTAGGGCCACAGAATTGTTACTCAGGGACAGACAGAATTGTTACTGAGTGCCAGAGAATTGTTACTTAGGGCCACAGAAACGTTATTAGGGCCACAGAATTGTTACTCAGGGACAGACAGAATTGTTACTGAGTGCCAGAGAATTGTTACTTAGGGCCACAGAAACTTTAGTTAGGGCCACAGAATTGTTACTCAGGGACAGACACAGAATTGTTACTGAGGGCCACAGAACTGTTACTTAGGGCCACAGAATTGTTACTCGCACAGACACAGAATTGTTACTCGCACAGACACAGAATTGTTACTGAGGGCCACAGAACTGTTACTTAGGGCCACAGAATTGTTACTCGCACAGACACAGAATTGTTACACAGGGACACAGAACTGTTACTGAGGGCCACAGAACCGTTACTTAGGGCCACAGAATTGTTACTCGCACAGACACAGAATTGTTACTCGCACAGACACAGAATTGTTACTCGCACAGACGCAGAATTGTTACTGAGGGCCACAGAACTGTTAGTTAGGGCCACAGAATTGTTACTCGCACAGACACAGAATTGTTACTCGCACAGACACAGAATTGTTACTGAGGGCCACAGAACTGTTACTTGGGGCCACAGAAACGTTAATCAGGGACACAGAATTGTTACTGAGGGCCACAGAACTGTTACTTAGGGCCACAGAATTGTTACTCGCACAGACACAGAATTGTTACACAGGGACACAGAACTGTTACTGAGGGCCACAGAACCGTTACTTAGGGCCACAGAATTGTTACTCGCACAGACACAGAATTGTTACTCGCACAGACACAGAATTGTTACTCAGGGACACAGAACTGTTACTGAGGGCCACAGAACTGTTACTTAGGGCCACAGAATTGTTGCTTGCACAGACACAGAATTCTTACTCGCACAGACACAGAATTGTTACTCAGGGACACAGAACTGTTACTTAGGGCCACAGAACTGTTAGTTAGGGCCACAGAATTGTTACTCGCACAGACACAGAATTGTTACTCGCACAGACACAGAATTGTTACTGAGGGCCACAGAACTGTTACTTGGGGCCACAGAAACGTTAATCAGGGACACAGAATTGTTACTGAGGGCCACAGAACTGTTAGGGCCACAGAATTGTTACTCGCACAGACACAGAATTGTTACTCGCACAGACACAGAATTGTTACTGAGGGCCACAGAACTGTTACTTGGGGCCATAGAAACGTTAATCAGGGACACAGAATTGTTACTGAGGGCCACAGAACTGTTACTTAGGGCCACAGAATTGTTACTCGCACAGACACAGAATTGTTACTCGCACAGACACAGAATTGTTACTGAGGGCCACAGAACTGTTACTTAGGGCCACAGAATTGTTACTCGCACAGACACAGAATTGTTACACAGGGACACAGAACTGTTACTGAGGGCCACAGAACCGTTACTTGGGGCCACAGAATTGTTACTCGCACAGACACAGAATTGTTACTCGCACAGACACAGAATTGTTACTCGCACAGACACAGAATTGTTACTCAGGGACACAGAACTGTTACTGAGGGCCACAGAACTGTTACTTAGGGCCACAGAATTGTTACTCGCACAGACACAGAATTGTTACACAGGGACACAGAACTGTTACTGAGGGCCACAGAACCGTTACTTAGGGCCACAGAATTGTTACTCGCACAGACACAGAATTGTTACTCGCACAGACACAGAATTGTTACTCGCACAGACACAGAATTGTTACTCAGGGACACAGAACTGTTACTGAGGGCCACAGAACTGTTAGTTAGGGCCACAGAATTGTTACTCGCACAGACACAGAATTGTTACTGAGGGCCACAGAACTGTTACTTTGGGCCACAGAAACGTTAATCAGGGACACAGAATTGTTACTGAGGGCCACAGAACTGTTACTTAGGGCCACAGAATTGTTACTCGCACAGACACAGAATTGTTACTGAGGGCCACAGAACTGTTACTTGGGGCCACAGAAACGTTAATCAGGGACACAGAATTGTTACTGAGGGCCACAGAACTGTTAGGGCCACAGAATTGTTACTCGCACAGACACAGAATTGTTACTCGCACAGACACAGAATTGTTACTGAGGGCCACAGAACTGTTACTTGGGGCCACAGAAACGTTATTCAGGGACACAGAATTGTTACTGAGGGCCACAGAACTGTTACTTAGGGCCACAGAATTGTTACTCGCACAGACACAGAATTGTTACTCGCACAGACACAGAACTGTTACTTGGGGCCACAGAAACGTTAATCAGGGACACAGAATTGTTACTGAGGGCCACAGAACTGTTAGGGCCACAGAATTGTTACTCGCACAGACACAGAATTGTTACTCGCACAGACACAGAATTGTTACTGAGGGCCACAGAACTGTTACTTGGGGCCACAGAAACGTTAATCAGGGACACAGAATTGTTACTGAGGGCCACAGAACTGTTACTTAGGGCCACAGAATTGTTACTCGCACAGACACAGAATTGTTACTCGCACAGACACAGAATTGTTACTGAGGGCCACAGAACTGTTACTTGGGGCCACAGAAACATTAATCAGGGACACAGAATTGTTACTGAGGGCCACAGAATTGTTACTCGCACAGACACAGAATTGTTACTCGCACAGACACAGAATTGTTACTGAGGGCCACAGAACTGTTACTTGGGGCCACAGAAACGTTAATCAGGGACACAGAATTGTTACTGAGGGCCACAGAACTGTTACTTAGGGCCACAGAATTGTTACTCGCACAGACACAGAATTGTTACTCAGGGACACAGAATTGTTACTGAGGGACACATAATCGTTTAATTAAAGAGTATGTCAGACAACATGCAGAGGAGTGGCAGAGGAGGCAATGTTTCAGGAGCGAGCAGACGTGGCAGCAGAGGAAGGGGTCGAGGCAGCACTATTCGCAGCCAGAGGCCAGTGCTCCCGGTGTCATCCAGCGGTCGTGTCTCCACCGACAACCCTGCCGTCATCGATTGGTTGGCTCGGTCGTCTTCCTCTTCCCAGGTCACCTCTGACACCTACAGCCAACGGTCGGTGGGTACGTCAGACACAACCGTTAGTTGGCATGGCCCGGGACCAAGCCCACTGAAATCACGTGTACCTGCCCCTGTCCTTTGGTGTTCCCTCACCAAGCGAAGTATTGCATGCTGTGGGCTCAGCCCCACTGTACAGTGAGGAAGAGCTAACAGAGGGCGGTCAGGAACGGGGGGAGACATCCGCCTTTTCAGCAGCCAGGCGAAGAAGTAGTGGCGAGGAGAGTGGCCCAGTAGCCGGTCTAGAGACAGGTCTGTCTCCTGACCCAGACGCAGCCGAGGGGGCTAGTAGTGAGGCGGAGACCCTACTTGATGATGAGGAGGTTGATCGCACTTGGCAGCCTCGTCGTCATCAGGCAATTTCTTCCGCATCATCAGGAGAAGAGGGTGGCAGCTTGGCAGTGAGAGAAACAGTCGGTGGGTTGCCCAGGAGACAGCAGCAGGGTCGCAGCAGTGTCAGTGGAGCCAAACGGCCACGGAGTAGAGCACCAGCTCCACTGCAGCCTACCACCACGGCCAGTAGTGGTGCCGGTGTGCACGGAGGAAGCAGCAGTCAGCCAGTGAGGAGTAGCGGGGGCAAAGTTTCCTACTCGGCGGTGTGGCAATTTTTCGTCAAGCCGCCCGAGGAAGTAAACGTAGCCGTATGTCGACTATGTGGCCAGAAAGTCAAGCGTGGCCAGGGGGCCCATGTTGGGACTACAGCGTTGCGGCAGCATATGCAGCGTCGCCATTTGGTGGCCTGGGAAAACCGTGATAAAGATACGGCGGTTCTGCCCGCCCCAGCCCCCGCTCCATCACCCGCTCCGTTACTTGCTCCGTCACCCGACGTCAATCGCCCTCCATCAGCCAGTCAAGGCTCCAACACCTCTGCTGAGGGGAGTTGTCGCTCGTTGGCATCTTCCGCTCGTTCAGATGCTCCTTCTCCTGCTACTCCTCTTCACGGATTCCGTCAGCAGTCTTTCTTGGAATCCGTTTCCAAGAGACAACAGTTTGCGAGCACGCACCCGACGGTGCAAAAGCTGAACGTCCTCCTGTCCAAGTTGCTGGTGCTGCAGTCCCTCCCTTTCCAAGTGGTGGACTCAGCACCTTTCAGAGAAATGATGGCTTGTGCCGCGCCGCGGTGGAGAGTGCCAAGCCGTCATTTCTTCGCCAAAAAGGCAGTGCCAGCCCTGCATTCACATGTAGAAGACATGGTGGGCCAGTCTTTGAGCATGTCGGTCTCTGCCAAAGTGCACGGCAGCGCCGACGTGTGGAGCTGTAACTACGGTCAGGGACAGTACATGTCATTTACGGCCCACTGGGTGAACGTGGTGCCGTCACAGCCGCACCAGCAACTTGGACAGGTCACGCCGCTTTTGCCTCCACGTTTGCACGTCCTTGGTCCGGCAAAGATGTCCGCCTCTACCACCTCTTCTTCCGCCGTGTCCTCAGCCGCCACCCCCGTGCCAAGTCCCATTACCCGACCGGCATATCACATGTGCAGGGCGCAACGGTGTCACGCTGTTCTGCACCTGGTATGCCTTGGCGAACGTAGTCACACAGGGGAGGAACTTCTGAGTGTAATGAACAGAGAAATCGACAGATGGCTGTCTCCGCGCAAACTGAAAATCGGAACCATGTTGACCGACAACGGAAAGAACATGGTGTCTGCTCTGCGTCAAGGAAGGTTGTGCCATGCGCCATGCATGGCTCACGTGTTCAATCTGGTTGTCAAGCGGTTCCTAAAATCCACCATCCCACTGCAAGACATCCTTAAAATGTCACGTAAACTTTGCATGCATTTCAGCCATTCCTACACCGCAAAGAACACCCTCCTTGAGCTGCAGCGGCAGAACGGAATTCCACAGCATCGCCTGATCTGCGACGTTGCAACAAGGTGGAATTCAACCCTACACATGTTAGACCGCCTTTACGAGCAGCGAAAGGCCATCACCGATTTCCTGATGTTACAAGCGGATAAAGGTACTCCCCTGTGTAACTTCGATGTCAGCCATTGGCAGCTCATGCGTGACACCTGCCGCTTGCTCAGGCCCTTTGAGGAGGCCACGCTATTCGTGAGTCGGCAGGACTATGGGATGAACGACGTCATTCCTCTGTTGCACGTCCTTGAACAAATGCTGTTAACAATGGCTGGTCAGGGTGCGGTAGACGTGGCGCACAGATCTCAACGCCACATGACCCCTGTGGGGGCAGGACAGGAAGAAGAGGAGGAGGTAGAGGAGGACATTTGTGCTCAGGAATTATTGAGTGAAATGGGTGGTTTTTCCACTCAGCGGACAGGAGTGGAGGAGCAGGAGCATCTGGTAGAGGAGGAGGAGACAGAGGACCCAGACGCACCGTGGCAGTATGCTGTGGAGATGGAGGCAGGGAGTCCCTCGCGTTCCTTGGCACAAATGGCCCATAGCATGCTCGGTTGCTTGCGTAGCGACAGCCGAATAATAACCATCAGACAGAGGGATGACTTTTGGCTGTCCACCTTGTTGGACCCTCGCTACCGTTCCAAAATGGTGGCCTTTTTCACACCTGCTGAGAGGGAGGCCAAAATAACGTACTATAAAAACCACCTATGTAGTCAGTTGGTCTCTGCCTGTCTGCGCCAACGTCCATCCTCAGACACTGTGGGCCCTGTGCGCTCGCGTTCCGCTGCCATGGCAGCAGGGGAGGGGTGGGGTGGTAGGAGCAGTGGCAGCTCCACCAGCAGCGGCTGCCTCAGTCTGCAGTCGATGATGAGTAGCTTTCTTCACCAGCGCAGTGAGGAAACTACTAACCAGCCGCAGCAGCAGCATCAGGTGGACCTGGAGCAGGAGCTCAAACAACAGGCTTGGGCCTACTTGGACAGCACCCTGCCAACCGAGGTAGACAATCCCCTTGACTACTGGGCAACGAAACTTGACCTTTGGCCCCAACTAGCTGAATTTGCCCTTGAAAGGCTGTCATGCCCGGCCAGTAGCGTGGCATCGGAGCGCGTGTTTAGTGCGGCAGGAGGTATTGTAACTCCGCGGAGGACACGACTGTCCACCCAAAGTGTGGAGAGACTCACGTTTGTGAAAATGAATCAGGCGTGGATTAGTCTGGATTTCAAACCACCAGTTCCTGACACAACTGACTAAATCCGCCATGAATCATGCCTCAAACATGTGCCACTTTGAGGTCTCCTCACACACTGCTGGTGTGTAGAATTTTTTGACATAGGGTGCTGGCAGATTACGGGCCTCCCATAGCTGCTGCCAGGCCCCTAATCTGCCATAGGCCCCTATATACCGCCTCCTCATGCTGCTGCCAGGTCCAGAGTCTCTCATGGGTCCCTGTACGGCCTCCCATTGCTGCTGTCTCCATCGCCACACTCTGCCATGTGCCACTTTCAGGTCTCCTCACACTGCTGGTGTGTAGAATTTTTTGACATAGGGTGCTGGCAGATTACGGGCCTCCTATAGCTGCTGCCAGGCCCCTAATCTGCCATAGGCCCCTATATACCGCCTCCTCATGCTGCTGCCAGGTCCAGAGTCTCTCATGGGTCCCTGTACGGCCTCCCATTGCTGCTGTCTCCATCGCCACACTCTGCCATGTGCCACTTTCAGGTCTCCTCACACTGCTGGTGTGTAGAATTTTTTGACATAGGGTGCTGGCAGATTATGGGCCTCCTATAGCTGCTGCCAGGCCCCTAATCTGCCATAGGCCCCTATATACCGCCTCCTCATGCTGCTGCCAGGTCCAGAGTCTCTCATGGGTCCCTGTACGGCCTGCCATTGCTGCTGTCTCCATCGCCACACTCTGCCATGTGCCACTTTCAGGTCTCCTCACACACTGCTGGTGTGTAGAATTTTTTGACATAGGGTGTTGGCAGATTACGGGCCTCCCATTGCTGCTGCCAGGCCCCTAATCTGCCATGGGCCCCTATATACCGCCTCCTCATGCTGCTGCCAGGTCCAGAGTCTCTCATGGGTCCCTGTACGGCCTCCCATTGCTGCTGTCTCCATCGCCACACTCTGCCATGTGCCACTTTCAGGTCTCCTCACACTGCTGGTGTGTAGAATTTTTTGACATAGGGTGCTGGCAGATTACGGGCCTCCTATAGCTGCTGCCAGGCCCCTAATCTGCCATGGGCCCCTATACCGCCTCCTCATGCTGCTGCCAGGTCCAGAGTCTCTCATGGGTCCCTGTACGGCCTCCCATTGCTGCTGTCTCCATCGCCACACTCTGCCATGTGCCACTTTCAGGTCTCCTCACACTGCTGGTGTGTAGAATTTTTTGACATAGGGTGCTGGCAGATTACGGGCCTCCTATAGCTGCTGCCAGGCCCCTAATCTGCCATAGGCCCCTATATACCGCCTCCTCATGCTGCTGCCAGGTCCAGAGTCTCTCATGGGTCCCTGTACGGCCTCCCATTGCTGCTGTCTCCATCGCCACACTCTGCCATGTGCCACTTTCAGGTCTCCTCACACTGCTGGTGTGTAGAATTTTTTGACATAGGGTGCTGGCAGATTATGGGCCTCCTATAGCTGCTGCCAGGCCCCTAATCTGCCATAGGCCCCTATATACCGCCTCCTCATGCTGCTGCCAGGTCCAGAGTCTCTCATGGGTCCCTGTACGGCCTCCCATTGCTGCTGTCTCCATCGCCACACTCTGCCATGTGCCACTTTCAGGTCTCCTCACACTGCTGGTGTGTAGAATTTTTTGACATAGGGTGCTGGCAGATTATGGGCCTCCTATAGCTGCTGCCAGGCCCCTAATCTGCCATAGGCCCCTATATACCGCCTCCTCATGCTGCTGCCAGGTCCAGAGTCTCTCATGGGTCCCTGTACGGCCTCCCATTGCTGCTGTCTCCATCGCCACACTCTGCCATGTGCCACTTTCAGGTCTCCTCACACACTGCTGGTGTGTAGAATTTTTTGACATAGGGTGTTGGCAGATTACGGGCCTCCCATTGCTGCTGCCAGGCCCCTAATCTGCCATGGGCCCCTATATACCGCCTCCTCATGCTGCTGCCAGGTCCACAGTGTCTCATGCCATGTGCCACTTTCAGGTCTCCTCACACTGCTGGTGTGTTGAATTTTTTGACATAGGGTGCTGGCAGATTATGGGCCTCCTATAGCTGCTGTCAGGCCCCTAATCTGCCATAGGCCCCTATATACCGCCTCCTCATGCTGCTGCCAGGTCCAGAGTCTCTCATGGGTCCCTGTACGGCCTCCCATTGCTGCTGTCTCCATCGCCACACTCTGCCATGTGCCACTTTCAGGTCTCCTCACACTGCTGGTGTGTAGAATTTTTTGACATAGGGTGCTGGCAGATTATGGGCCTCCTATAGCTGCTGCCAGGCCCCTAATCTGCCATAGGCCCCTATATACCGCCTCCTCATGCTGCTGCCAGGTCCAGAGTCTCTCATGGTTCCCTGTACGGCCTCCCATTGCTGCTGTCTCCATCGCCACACTCTGCCATGTGCCACTTTCAGGTCTCCTCACACACTGCTGGTGTGTAGAATTTTTTGACATAGGGTGCTGGCAGATTACGGGCCTCCCATAGCTGCTGCCAGGCCCCTAATCTGCCATAGGCCCCTATATACCGCCTCCTCATGCTGCTGCCAGGTCCAGAGTCTCTCATGGGTCCCTGTACGGCCTCCCATTGCTGCTGTCTCCATCGCCACACTCTGCCATGTGCCACTTTCAGGTCTCCTCACACTGCTGGTGTGTTGAATTTTTTGACATAGGGTGCTGGCAGATTATGGGCCTCCTATAGCTGCTGCCAGGCCCCTAATCTGCCATAGGCCCCTATATACCGCCTCCTCATGCTGCTGCCAGGTCCAGAGTCTCTCATGGGTCCCTGTACGGCCTCCCATTGCTGCTGTCTCCATCGCCACACTCTGCCATGTGCCACTTTCAGGTCTCCTCACACACTGCTGGTGTGTAGAATTTTTTGACATAGGGTGCTGGCAGATTACGGGCCTCCCATAGCTGCTGCCAGGCCCCTAATCTGCCATGGGCCCCTATATACCGCCTCCTCATGCTGCTGCCAGGTCCAGAGTCTCTCATGGGTCCCTGTACGGCCTCCCATTGCTGCTGTCTCCATCGCCACACTCTGCCATGTGCCACTTTCAGGTCTCCTCACACACTGCTGGTGTGTAGAATTTTTTGACATAGGGTGCTGGCAGATTACGGGCCTCCCATTGCTGCTGCCAGGCCCCTAATCTGCCATGGGCCCCTATACCGCCTCCTCATGCTGCTGCCAGGTCCAGAGTCTCTCATGGGTCCCTGTACGGCCTCCCATTGCTGCTGTCTCCATCGCCACACTCTGCCATGTGCCACTTTCAGGTCTCCTCACACTGCTGGTGGGTTCCATTTTTTGTCATAGGGTGCTGGCAGATTACGGGCCTCCCATTGCTGCTGCCAGGCACGTAATCTGCCATGGGCCCCCGTACCGACTCCTCATGCTGTGACGTTGCAACAAGGTGGAATTCAACCCTACATATGTTAGACCGCCTTTACGAACAGCGAAAGGCCATCACAGATTTCCTGATGTTAAAAGCGGATAAAGGTACTCCCTGTGTAACTTAGATGTCAGCCATTGGCAGCTCATGCGTGACACCTGCGCTTGCTCAGGCCCTTTGAGGAGGCCACGCTATTCGTGAGTCGGCAGGACTATGGGATGAACGACGTCATTCCTCTGTTGCACGTCCTGGAACAAATGCTGTTAACAATGGCTGGTCAGGGTGCGGTAGACGTGGCGCACAGATCTCAACGCCACATGACCCCTGTGGGGGCAGGACAGGAAGAAGAGGAGGAGGTAGAGGAGGACATTGGTGCTCAGGAATTATTGAGTGAAATGGGTGGTTTTTCCACTCAGCGGACAGGAGTGGAGGAGCAGGAGCATCTGGTAGAGGAGGAGGAGGAGGAGGAGACAGAGGACCCAGACGCACCGTGGCAGTATGCTGTGGAGATGGAGGCAGGGAGTCCCTCGCATTCCTCGGCACAAATGGCCCATAGCATGCTCGGTTGCTTGCATAGCGACAGCCGAATAATAACCATCAGACAGAGGGATGACTTTTGGCTGTCCACCTTGTTGGACCCTCGCTACCGTTCAAAAATGGTGGCCTTTTTCACACCTGCTGAGAGGGAGGCCAAAATAACGTACTATAAAAACCACCTATGTAGTCAGCTGGTCTCTGCCTGTCTGCGCCAACGTCCATCCTCAGACACTGTGGGCCCTGTGCGCTCGCGTTCCGCTGCCATGGCAGCAGGGGAGGGGTGGGGTGGTAGGAGCAGTGGCAGCTCCACCAGCAGCGGCTGCCTCAGTCTGCAGTCGATGATGAGTAGCTTTCTTCACCAGCGCAGTGAGGAAACTACTAACCAGCCGCAGCAGCAGCAGCAGCAGCAGCATCAGGTGGACCTGGAGCAGGACCTCAAACAACAGGCTTAGGCCTACTTGGACAGCACCCTGCCAACCGAGGTAGACAATCCTCTTGACTACTGGGCAACGAAACTTGACCTTTGGCCCCAACTAGCTGAATTTGCCCTTGAAAGGGTGTCATGCCCGGCCAGTAGCGTGGCATCGGAGCGCGTGTTTAGTGCGGCAGGAGGTATTGCAACTCCGCGGAGGACACGACTGTCCACCCAAAGTGTGGAGAGACTGACGTTTGTGAAAATGAATCAGGCGTGGATTAGTCTGGATTTCAAACCACCAGTTCCTGACACAACTGACTAAATCCGCCATGAATCATGCCCCAAACATGTGCCACTTTCAGGTCTCCTCACACTGCTGGTGTGTTACATTTTTTGTCATAGGGTGCTGGCAGATTACGGGCCTCCCATAGCTGCTGCCAGGCCCCTAATCTGCCATGGGCCCCTATACCGCCTCCTCATGCTGCTGCCAGGTCCAGAGTCTCTCATGGGTCCCTGTACGGCCTCCCATTGCTGCTGTCTCCATCGCCACACTCTGCCATGTGCCACTTTCAGGTCTCCTCACACTGCTGGTGGGTTCCATTTTTTGTCATAGGGTGCTGGCAGATTACGGGCCTCCCATAGCTGCTGCCAGGCCCCTAATCTGCCATGGGCCCCCGTACCGACTCCTCATGCTGCTGCCAGGCCCGTAATCTGTCATGGGCCCCTGTTGTCGCTTGTTGGCATATTCCGCTCGTTCAGATGCTCCTTCTCCTGCTACTCCTCTTCACGGATTCCGTCAGCAGTCTTTCTTGGAATCCGTTTCCAAGAGACAACAGTTTGCGAGCACGCACCAGACGGTGCAGAAGCTGAACGTCCTCCTGTCCAAGTTGCTGCTGCCAGGCTCGTAATCTGTCATGCGCCCCTGTAACGCCTCCTCATGCTGCTGCCAGGTCCAGAGTGTGTCATGGGCCCCCGTACCGACTCCTCATGCTGCTGCCAGGCCCGTAATCTGTCATGGGCCCCTGTACCACCTCCCCATGCTGCTGCCAGGTCCAGAGTGTGTCATGGGTCCCTGTACGGCCTCCCATTGCTGCTGCCAGGCCCGTAATCTGCCATGGGCCCCCGTACCGACTCCTCATGCTGCTGCCAGGCCCGTAATCTGCCATGGGCCCCTGTACCGCCTCCTCATGCTGCTGCCAGGTCCAGAGTGTGTCATGGGTCCCTGTACGGCCTCCCATTGCTGCTGTCTCTATCGCCACACTCTGCCATGTGCCACTTTCAGGTCTCCTCACACTGCTGCTTGTTTCCATTTTTGTCATAGGGTGCTGTATGGCCTCCCATTGCTGCTGCCTCCACCGCCACACTGTGGCTCCACACTCTGGTTTTGGCCCCGTGACTGCCCAAATGAGTGAAGTGTGCGGTGATTCTAAGATCGACGGCACTCATCTGCATGTCATACTGACTGACAGTATTATTTCTCTTCCCCAGCAGACTCCAAGGGCATTTAAATTAAAGGTACAGTGTTCAGCACTAATATTAAGTCTCTCTGAAGCCTAGAAACACCCTTTTTTAAGTTAAATTCACAGCGAATATATTCGACTCGAATCGAAATTTTTCCACGAATTCGCCGAATCAGTCGAATCGAATTTTTGAATACTTCGCTCATCTCTAATCTTCATCATGGAAGAATCAGTTCATAAGGAGATCAGAGGCCCCCAAAGACATGGATGAAGTGTGGGACCGGGTTGGCCATTGATGACAGGAGAAGAATAAAAATGAAGTCCTGACCTAGAGCACTGCGCTGACTCTCATTGGGGTGCAGCCTATATACTAGAGATGGTCTGCACCTACATGGATGGGGGTGTGCTGTGCTGGGGGAGGGGTTTATGAGAAGGCTGGAGGAGTATATAAACTAGGATGGAGGGGGGAGAATGCAATTATAACGGGGTAGACAGATCAGACCGGGGTCAGTACTTATTGGGGGGTAAAAAGAAAAACTAAAAATCCTCCTGCACTGATATGGAAATACCCTAACCAATAGCGGCCAACACCCAATGATAATACCAATCAGATCAAGAGAACAATTGAAAATGAATGGTGCAGCGCTAACTACAAAAGTGAATAAAAATAAATGTAACCAAACACTCATAAAGTGCTAATAAATCAACAAACCAAAATATACATAACAATATAGTGCTAATCAGAACCGTGATAACAACGTGGACAATACTAGTGTATGGGTCACCTTAGTGACCTAAAAATGGTGATAAACACACATAATAAAATAGACGTGTTAAGTGTCCTTGATAGCAATCAAAAAACCTTTTATAACAAGTACTAATAAGTCCATAAAGTAACAAGTGGTGATAAAACGTGATAAAACACCAGGCAATGTGTTAAACGTGAACACTTCATGCAAGTGCCGGCACACTTTAAATCCAATGCAGCTGCAGTGCCGCCTCACCTCCTTCCTGCGACCCAAAAGGGCCCAACAGGTATTCAGGATCACTCTGGATCCTTTATATCTCCGGCTAATACCTCTCCAGAAAGCCAAGGATCATAAACGGTCTCCTGTTCAGCCTCCAAACGCTTCCTCCTCTGCTTTTATAAGGATACTCTGTAGGGTATATTACTCACAATCCCAGTGAGTGATAAAAAGATCCTCCATAGTGTAGTATTATTAATCATGCAGTCTTTATTTAAACATAGGAAGTACACTCACATGAACCTGCAGTCCCTTCCTCCTGCTATATGTGGGTATGCTGCATCCATGTGGTACTTCCTGGGTGTACTAAGATGGCGTCCTCCACCGGAAGTGCGTCACTCGTACCGGAAGCTGCGTATCGGCGTTACTTGCGCGTTACGTCACGTGGTCTCGTGACTTCCTCGGGGTATCGCCAAGTAGACACAGCTGCTCCTTTTATATTGGCATTGGCGCATATCCTGCCTCCCAAGCTGATAAATGACACGAGGCCATTTTCTAGAAGCCTAAAAATGTAGATATGGCGCATACCTGGTCTCCCAGGCTAATAATTAGCTGTGACCATTGGATGGAAGCCAAAACAGTATTATATATATATATATGTTCATAATAAACTAACCTCCATACCCAGGAAAAAGACATTAGATCCAGCTAAAAACCCCAACACAGTCAGGATCCAAAATGATCACTAAAAAACCTTTATTATTGAAACAACTCTAAATAAATTCTACTAATATTAACTGTTTAAAAAAGGGGAATAAACCAGGTGGAAATAAATGTATTCTAACATATACACTCCCCAGAAAGATGAAGTGTATATAAGAATAAAAATAAATAACTATATACGTAAAAATATAAGTATACCCATATCGATGTAAAAAACTCAGAACACCTTTTGAAGACAAAAAATAATACCAAAAAAATTATAAATAAAAAATATGTATATAAATAAAATAAAAATGACCACATGTGTATGCAATATACCCACACATGAACATAGATTGCTACCTAAATAAATAACATAATTCCATAAATACAATTACAATAAAAAATAAATAAAATATAAATGGAATATATAATAAAATGTATATAAAATATATAGACAGCCAACAATCTAAAAACTAAAATATTTATTAAAAATCACTGATAAAACAATTGAGATCAAACTCAACATTCAACCCTCTAGGGACCATGGTTTTCATATAATAAATCCAACGTGACTCGGCTTGGCTGAGGGATCTAATTGTATTACTGCCTCTCCAGTGTCTCTTACATTTTTCTATCCCCCAGAATTTGATATTACTGGGATCCTTGTTGTGATGTGTGGTACATTGCCTAGAGACATTGTGCTTAAGGAACCCTTCCTAATGTTTTGAACGTGCTCCCTGAGTCTCTTCCATAGCGCTCTTTTAGTTCTGCCAATATATTGTAATCCACATTCACATTCTAAGCAGTATACTACCCCTCTGTTGTGCATGAAATGAAGTCTTTAATGATGAACTCTTGTCCAGTAGTATCAGCAATACAGTTCTTACGTCTGGTATTTCATCTTCTAGTGGCTATACAGGCGTAGCAATTTCTGCATGGGTAAAAACGTGACTTTATTCTGACTGGGAGGATCTAATACACTCTTAACCACCTTTGATTTCAACGTGGGGGCTTTTCTATACACAAATTTGGGAACAGCTGGTAAAACACCTCTTAAAATGGGGTCTGCCCTTAAAATACCCCAATGTTTGCTAAAAATTCTATTTTTTTGTAATGGATATTAAAATCTAAGATTATTGATAGGTTGTTCTCTGTATTCTCTTCTTTCCTATTATCTTGTAAGAATGTACTTCTATCCCTATTTCCCACTTCTACTATACTCTGGGTGATCATATCCTTAGGATACCCTTTATCCACAAATCTAGATCCCAACTTCTAAATAATCACTAACTAGGGTACGGTTCCTCCTGACTCTCACAAACTGACCCTTTGGGATATTAAACAACCAAGGGGGGAAATGACAACTCCCCATTGGTATATATCCATTACGATCCACACTTTTAAAATATGTTTTAGTTAAAAAATTTTCCATTTATAATTTTAATATTTAAATCTAAAAACTGTATTTCTTCCTTGCTATGTTCCCATGTAAGTCTGATATTCTTATTATTTTCATTCAATTTGTTTAAAAACTTCAATAAGGTGTTTTCCTCTCCTTCCTAAATAATAATCACGTCATCTATATATCTTTTACACACTTTTAACTCCTTCGGATACTCTTGATATACCTCCGTTTCTTCCCAGTGTGCCATAAATATATTGGCTACACTTGGTGCAAAGCGGGCACCCATTGCTACGCCCCTATTTTGTTCATAGTTGGTGTGCTCATGCCAGAAGTAATTGTGACTCAAACCAAATTCAAGACATTCCAATAAAAACGTTCTTTGAGTCCAAGGCAGATGGCTGTACTTCCTGAGCCCCCATCCAACTGCCTCTATAGCATCCTCATGCCCTATGATTGTATACAAGGAAGATACGTCCGCACTTGCTAAATAAATATTTCTTCCTCCTTTGAATTCCTCCATCACCTGAATCAGATGTTTAGTATCATGTAAATATGCTGTAGTACTTTTTACCACTGGTTGCAAAAATTCATCTATGTAATGTCCCAATCTAGCCCCCACTGACTGTATGCCGTTTACTATGGGTCTGCCCGGTGGTTTTGTGGCATTTTTATGTATCTTAGGGACCGTATATTTTCCATTTTGTCCATGAGAAAGGACTAGAATTGGTCATGTTCGTACTCAAAAGGAAACAAAAAAAGTTGAGGAAATTAGAAGCACAAATTGGTGAAATGAAGGAAAAGACTGTACCATTTAAGGAAACAACAGAGCACCAGCTGCCTAGTACATCCTGGTCTTTCACATACCAGCACTGCAGTATCACTTGGTGATGTGGCAAGTCCCACAGGTGCAGTACAAGCTGGTGCAGTGGCGAGCACAAGTAGTGTCCAGCAGCCACCAAGAATTCGCACACAGGCCTGTAGAACCCATGGTGTCCTTCCGGATGTGCTTGCAAATCCCGATTAGCAGCCTACAAATTCTGCAGCCCCCGTACTTCCCCCATTCACTGCCCAACTAGGAATTCAGGTGGAAACAGCAAATTTAACTACTCCTATCACGTACCTGGTGATGGAGGCCAATGGAGAGAGGGCTTCCCTTGCGGCTAAGTTCCAGACTACCCTGAAAGTGGGACAGCTGGAGCAAGGCCCAAAGTTGCACAGGTCGCCTGTAGGAGTGCTGGTTGGTGGTCCACTCAGAAGCACAGCTGGTGCACGGAGATAGGTCTGCAGACAGGAGGCACCTGTGCATGGTATGTAAGCCCTTCCAGGATTTGGATGTTTACGGAGTAGTCGGTTCAAGCTACGGTCAGGTACGAGGTGGGAATCAGAGCAGACGTAGTCAGATGGGAAAGCCAAGGTCATACACAGAGGAGTGAGAAAGAGAGTATCCGTAAGCCAAGCCGAGGTCAGGTCAGGGGTAAATCAGAGTAGACAGGTCAAGGAGCAAGCTGAATCGGTAACAGGAGATCACAAGTCAGAAACACAGGAACAGGGCATGGGGAGCTAGAGATCATCCAGCAACCAGAGAAAGGGATGAGCCTCCTTATAAAGGCCGTCTGGCACCAGACTGAGGCTGATGTATCCTTCTGCGGCCATGTAGAGTATTGGCAGAAATGCCAGATCTTCCAGAACTCCTTCCGTGGACAGGACCCTGACAACTCCCCTTGATTTTTGGAGCTGTTTTTCACAGAAGATCTGTATGCATTGATTGTGGATCAAAACAATTTATATGCAGAACAATTTATCACTGCCAACCCAAATTCAAACCTTGCCAGACCATTCGCATGGAAACTCAATACGGTTTCCGAATTAAAACATTTTTTGGGCCTAACCCTGAACATGGGCATTACTAAAGAAAAATGAATTGCGGTTGTATTGGTCCAGAGACTTGATTCATCATATACCGTGTTCTCTGCTGCCATGGCCAGGCATAGATATGAGAGTATAATGTGTTTTATGCATTTCAATGACAATACACTCTGTCCTCCTCGGGGTGACCCTGAATTTGACCGGCTCCACAAAATTCAGCCCCTCGCAAATCACCTTAACCAAAAATTTGCAGATGTCTATACTCCCCAGCAAAACATCTGCGTTGATGAGTCCCTCATTAATTTTTCTGGCCGACTTGCATTCAAACAATCTCTCCCCAGCAAGCGTGCCAGATATGGGGTCACGATGTAGAAGACCTGTGAGAGGACACCAGGCTATACTTATAAGTTTTGGATTTATGAGGGAAATGATAGTCACGTGGAGCCCCCTGGATGCCCAGACTACATGGGGAGCAGTGACAAGATAGTTTGGGACTCGGTGTCATCCTTTTTCCATATGGGGTACCACTTATACGTGGACAATGTTTATTCAAGCGTGCCACTATTTAGACATTTGTACAATCTTGGAATTGGGGCATGTGGCACCGTGTGACCTAGTGTGTGCCCACCATTAGAATTGGGTGGATGCAGGGCAGTATATTCCAATGGTGATCATACCACACACTTTTTCTGGCAGAGATTTCTTCTCTTTTTTCATTCAGTCCACAGACTGCATACAAAGAAAAAAAAAAGAACATAGCATATATACCCAAAAAGGACCTGTGACGTAGTGGTACATCCCTAGACTTTGAATGGTTATACCAGGATGAGGCCTACAGGTGCATGCATCATCCTGGTATCAATTTTTTCAGCCGGCGATCGGTTTTCATGTAAAAGCAATCCTAGTGGCTAATTAGCTACAGGATTACTTTTACAACTATGCCCCCCCCCCCCCGCTGCCTTCCACGGCCTTCTCGGGCAGTCCCGTGCCATCGGGGGAACCTGAGAATGCAGCCAGTGTTTCTGCCAGCTGACCATAGAGCTGATTGGAGACCAGAGTGGTGCCAATCATCTCTATAGTCTAAGAATTCGGAATCTACGAGCATTTCATCACTTCAGTTTCGTAGGATATAAACAGCGCCATTTGTAAATTGGGAAAGCATCTGATCACCGATCTTGGTTTGATTGGATAATGTAAGGGCAGAGGAGATATCCAGAGTCTGATAGGCCCCAGATTTCTCAAAAAATAATATATGACAATGCCCATTGAAGTTATAGGGGATATTTGCAATTTCTGTGATAGCATTAAAAGTGATAAAAAAAAAATGAAAGAGACAGTGTAAAAATAATAAAAAAAATCAAAATAACTTACAAAAAAGTATCCTCACCCCCCCCCCCGCACCTGCGTTTGTGAGCGATGACCCTGTGCCAGTATGTAAACAGCGGTTGCACCATGCATGTGAGGTATCACCACGAACATCAGATCAAGGGCAGTAATTCTAACATTAGACCTCCTCTGTAAACCTAAAATGGTAGCTTGTAAAGGTTTTTAAAGCATTGCCTATGGATATTAAAAATGTATGCAGTTTGTCACCATTGCACGGGGCATGCACAGTTTTAAAGCATGTCATGTTTGGTATCTATTTACTCGGCATACCATCATATTTTATATTTTACCAAATAATTGGACAATATATTGTGTTTTTATGCATTAAAAGTAAAAAAACTGTATTTAAAAAAAAAATTGTGTTTGAAAAATTGCTGCACGAGTACAATGTGACATAAAAAAATTCAGTACTATGTGACATCCACCATTTTATTCACTAGGGTGATTGACAAACAAACTTTTTTTACACAAAATTGTCACTTAAATAATTTATTGCTCACACATGACATGGGTATATGTGGAATTACTCCCCAAAATGTATTTTGCTACTTCTCCCGAGTATGGGGATACCACATGTGAGAGACGTTTTGGCAGTCTTCCATGGACTCAATATGCCTCTCAGCAGACAGCTTAGGGTGTCTACTTTCCGAAAAGGGGTCATTTGGGGGTGTTTGTACTATCCTGGTATTTTAGCACCTCAGGAAATGTGATGGGCAGTCAGAAAGTATAAGTTGTGTAAATTCCATTATCTCTCCCATAGTCTGTAGATGCTATAACTATCACACAAAGCAATCAATATACACTTATTGGGATTATTTTTAACCAAAAACATGGAGCAGAATATTTTAGTATTTTTTAATATTTTTATGACAGAAATGAGAAAATGTCATTTTTTAAAAAAACTTTTTTTGCAAAACTTTTTTCGTTTATAGCACCAAAAATAAAAATTGCATAAGTGATCAAATATCACTGAATTTCTATTTGTGTGAAAAAAAAGGACATAAATTTCATTTATGTACCGTATTGCATGACCGCGCAATTGTCAGTTAAACTAGTGCAGCGCTGTATAGCAAAGAAATGGTGTAAATTCCATTATCTATACCATAGTTTGTAGACGCTATAACTGTCACACAAAGCAATCAATATACACTCATTGGGATTATTTTCACTATAAACATGAAGCAGAATGCAGGACTTAAATTTTATTTGGGTGCAGCATTGCATGACCGCGCAATTATCAGTTGAATTAGTGCAGCACCGAGTAGCAAAAAGAGGCGTGGTCATTAAGGGGGGTAAATCCTCTGGAGGGCAAGGGGTTAAACATGTCCAGCAAAAAGAAAATAAAAATCAAATTTCATCATAAATTTCGGCCAAAGTGTATTCTGCTCCGTGTCTTCGCTAAAATAAAATCCCAATCCCTGTAAATGAATCTGTTTATGTGAAAGTTATAACATCTACAAATGGCGGGATAGATACTGGAATTGTATTTTTGTTACTAGTGTGATAGATATTTTGGGCCTACAATAATTTTTACCATCATTGTGAACTTTTGATAGAAGTCTCAGCCTCAGTTCCTGCAACTTCCCGAAACTGCACTTTCTAAGTGGACATTGACTGTATATAAGATTTCCCATGTGTTTTATCACCCCAACACCCCCCATGAAGGTTTCCTGTAGAGGTTTATGGCAGTATGGTCACCTAGCTGATGTAAGGAATAAGCCCCGGACCCGTCATTCCTAACACCTCCTAGAGAGTATTGTCATCCATCTTCCTGCAGGAACTGAATTCAGAGGAGGTACAATCAGCGACTGTCATCCATCTTCCTGCGGGAACTGAATTCAGAGGAGGTATGATCAGCGATTGTCATCCATCTTCCTGCAGGAACTGAATTCAGAGGAGGTATGATCAGCGACTGTCATCCATCTTCCTGCAGGAACTGAATTCAGAGGAGGTACGCTCAGCGATTGTCATCCATCTTCCTGCAGGAACTGAATTCAGAGGAGATATGATCAGCGATTGTCATCCATCTTCCTGCAGGAACTGAATTCAGAGGAGGTATGCTCAGCGACAGTCATCCATCTTCCCGCAGGAACTGAATTCAGAGGAGGTATGATTAGCGACAGTCATCCATCTTCCCACGGGAACTGAATTCAGAGGAGGTATGCTCAGCGACAGTCATCCATCTTCCCACGGGAACTGAATTCAGAGGAGGTATGATCAGCGACAGTCATCCATCTTCCTGCGGGAACTGAATTCAGAGGAGGTATGATCAGCGACTGTCATCCATCTTCCCGCGGGAACTGAATTCAGAGGAGGTACGATCAGCGACAGTCATCCATCTTCCCGCGGGAACTGAATTCAGAGGAGGGACGATCAGCGATTGCATCCATCCTGCGGGAACTGAATTCAGAGGAGGAATGATCAGCGATTGTCATCCATCTTCCTGCGGGAACTGAATTCAGAGGAGGTATGATCAGCGATTGTCATCCATCTTCCTGCGGGAACTGAATTCAGAGGAGGTATGATCGGCGAATGTCGTAGAAAGGATGGCGCTCTACTTCCTGCTCTCTGTGCTTTCCATCCCCCATCAACCAATCACAATGTGTCCACAATCACCAATGATCAGTGACTGTCATCCATCTTCCTGCGGGAACTGAATTCAGAGGAAGCATGATCAGCGATTGTCATCCATCTTCCTGCGGGAACTGAATTCAGAGGAGGTATGATCAGCGATTGTCATCCATCTTCCTGCGGGAACTGAATTCAGAGGAGGTATGATCAGCGACTGTCATCCATCTTCCTGCGGGAACTGAATTCAGAGGAGGTACGATCAGCGATTGTCATCCATCTTCCTGCGGGAAATGAATTCAGAGGAGGTATGCTCAGCGACAGTCATCCATCTTCCTGCGGGAACTGAATTCAGAGGCGGTACGATCAGCGATTGCCATCCATCTTCCTGCGGGAACTGAATTCAGAGGAGGTATGATCAGCGATCGTCATCCATCTTCCTGCGGGAACTGAATTCAGAGGAGGAATGATCAGCGATTGTCATCCATCTTCCTGCGGGAACTGAATTCAGAGGAGGTATGATCAGCGACTGTCATCCATCTTCCTGCAGGAACTGAATTCAGAGGAGGTATGATCAGCGATTGTCATCCATCTTCCTGCAGGAACTGAATTCAGAGGAGGTAAGCTCAGCGATTGTCATCCATCTTCCTGCGGGAACTGAATTCAGAGGAGGTATGATCAGCGACTGTCATCCATCTTCCTGCAGGAACTGAATTCAGAGGAGGTACGATCAGCGACAGTCATCCATCTTCCTGCAGGAATTGAATTCAGAGGAGGTATGATCAGCGATTGTCATCCATCTTCCTGCGGGAACTGAATTCAGAGGAGGTATGATCGGCGAATGTCGTAGAAAGGATGGCACTCTACTTCCTGCTCTCTGTGCTTTCCATCCCCCATCAACCAATCACAATGTGTCCACAATCACCATGGAAATGATCAGATCAATGAAACGTTTGTCATAGACAGACCATCATGTGCCGATCATATACACAGACATTTGTATCACGGGAAATAGAGATGAGCGAAGAAATGAAAAATTCGATTCGACTGATTCGGCGAATTCGTGGACAATATTCGATTCGAGTCGAATAAATTCGCTGTGAATTTAACTTAAAAAAGGGTGTTTCTAGGCTTCAGAGAGACTTAATATTAGTGCAGAACACTGTACCTTTAATTTAAATGCCCTTGGAGTCTGCTGGGGAAGAGAAATAATACTGTCAGTCAGTATGACATGCAGATGAGTGCCGTCGATCTTAGAATCACCGCACACTTCACTCATTTGGGCAGTCACGGGGCCAAAACCAGAGTGTGGAGCCACAGTGTGGCGGTGGAGGCAGCAGCAATGGGAGGCCATACAGCACCCTATGACAAAAATGGAAACCACCAGCAGTGTGAGGAGACCTGAAAGTGGCACATGGCAGAGTGTGGCGATAGAGACAGCAGCAATGGGAGGCCGTACAGGGACCCATGACACACTCTGGACCTGGCAGCAGCATGAGGAGGCGGTACAGGGGCCCATGACAGATTACGGGCCTGGCAGCAGCATGAGGAGTCGGTACAGGGGCCCATGGCAGATTACGGGCCTGGCAGCAGCAATGGGAGGCCGTACAGGGACCCATGACACACTCTGGACCTGGCAGCAGCATGGGGAGGCGGTACAGGGGCCCATGACAGATTACGGGCCTGGCAGCAGCATGAGGAGTCGGTACGGGGGCCCATGACACACTCTGGACCTGGCAGCAGCATGAGGAGGCGGTACAGGGGCGCATGACAGATTACGAGCCTGGCAGCAGCAACTTGGACAGGAGGACGTTCAGCTTCTGCACCGTCGGGTGCGTGCTCGCAAACTGTTGTCTCTTGGAAACGGATTCCAAGAAAGACTGCTGACGGAATCCGTGAAGAGGAGTAGCAGGAGAAGGAGCATCTGAACGAGCGGAATATGCCAACAAGCGACAACAGTGGCCCATGACAGATTACGGGCCTGGCAGCAGCATGAGGAGTCGGTACGGGGGCCCATGGCAGATTACGGGCCTGGCAGCAGCTATGGGAGGCCCGTAATCTGCCAGCACCCTATGACAAAAAATGGAACCCACCAGCAGTGTGAGGAGACCTGAAAGTGGCACATGGCAGAGTGTGGCGATGGAGACAGCAGCAATGGGAGGCCGTACAGGGACCCATGAGAGACTCTGGACCTGGCAGCAGCATGAGGAGGCGGTATAGGGGCCCATGGCAGATTAGGGGCCTGGCAGCAGCTATGGGAGGCCCGTAATCTGCCAGCACCCTATGACAAAAAATGGAACACACCAGCAGTGTGAGGAGACCTGAAAGTGGCACATGGCAGAGTGTGGCGATGGAGGCAGCAGCAATGGGAGGCCGTACAGGGACCCATGAGAGACTCTGGACCTGGCAGCAGCAGGAGGAGGTGGTATATAGGGGCCCATGGCAGATTAGGGGCCTGGCAGCAGCTATGTGAGGCCCGTAATCTGCCTGCACCCTATGTCAAAAAATTTAACACACCAGCAGTGTGAAGAGACCTGAAAGTGGCACATGGCAGCAGAGTGTGGCGATGGAGACAGCAGCAATGGGAGGCCGTACAGGGACCATGACAGACTCTGGACTTGGCAGCAGCATGAGGAGGCGGTATATAGGGGCCCATGGCAGATTAGGGGCCTGGCAGCAGCTATGTGAGGCCCGTTATCTTGCAGCACCCTATGTCAAAAAATTTAACACACCAGCAGTGTGAAGAGACCTGAAAGTGGCACATGGCAGCAGAGTGTGGCGATGGAGACAGCAGCAATGGGAGGCCGTACAGGGACCCATGAGAGACTCTGGACCTGGCAGCAGCAGGAGGAGGCGGTATATAGGGGCCCATGGCAGATTAGGGGCCTGGCAGCAGCTATGTGAGGCCCGTAATCTGCCTGCACCCTATGTCAAAAAATTTAACACACCAGCAGTGTGAAGAGACCTGAAAGTGGCACATGGCAGCAGAGTGTGGCGATGGAGACAGCAGCAATGGGAGGCCGTACAGGGACCATGACAGACTCTGGACTTGGCAGCAGCATGAGGAGGCGGTATATAGGGGCCCATGGCAGATTAGGGGCCTGGCAGCAGCTATGTGAGGCCCGTTATCTTGCAGCACCCTATGTCAAAAAATTTTACACACCAGCAGTGTGAAGAGACCTGAAAGTGGCACATGGCAGCAGAGTGTGGCGATGGAGACAGCAGCAATGGGAGGCCGTACAGGGACCCATGAGAGACTCTGGACCTGGCAGCAGCAGGAGGAGGTGGTATATAGGGGCCCATGGCAGATTAGGGGCCTGGCAGCAGCTATGTGAGGCCCGTAATCTGCCTGCACCCTATGTCAAAAAATTTAACACACCAGCAGTGTGAAGAGACCTGAAAGTGGCACATGGCAGCAGAGTGTGGCGATGGAGACAGCAGCAATGGGAGGCCGTACAGGGACCCATGAGAGACTCTGGACCTGGCAGCAGCAGGAGGAGGTGGTATATAGGGGCCCATGGCAGATTAGGGGCCTGGCAGCAGCTATGTGAGGCCCGTAATCTGCCTGCACCCTATGTCAAAAAATTTAACACACCAGCAGTGTGAAGAGACCTGAAAGTGGCACATGGCAGCAGAGTGTGGCGATGGAGACAGCAGCAATGGGAGGCCGTACAGGGACCATGACAGACTCTGGACTTGGCAGCAGCATGAGGAGGCGGTATATAGGGGCCCATGGCAGATTAGGGGCCTGGCAGCAGCTATGTGAGGCCCGTTATCTTGCAGCACCCTATGTCAAAAAATTTAACACACCAGCAGTGTGAAGAGACCTGAAAGTGGCACATGGCAGCAGAGTGTGGCGATGGAGACAGCAGCAATGGGAGGCCGTACAGGGACCCATGAGAGACTCTGGACCTGGCAGCAGCAGGAGGAGGCGGTATATAGGGGCCCATGGCAGATTAGGGGCCTGGCAGCAGCTATGTGAGGCCCGTAATCTGCCTGCACCCTATGTCAAAAAATTTAACACACCAGCAGTGTGAAGAGACCTGAAAGTGGCACATGGCAGCAGAGTGTGGCGATGGAGACAGCAGCAATGGGAGGCCGTACAGGGACCATGACAGACTCTGGACTTGGCAGCAGCATGAGGAGGCGGTATATAGGGGCCCATGGCAGATTAGGGGCCTGGCAGCAGCTATGTGAGGCCCGTTATCTTGCAGCACCCTATGTCAAAAAATTTTACACACCAGCAGTGTGAAGAGACCTGAAAGTGGCACATGGCAGCAGAGTGTGGCGATGGAGACAGCAGCAATGGGAGGCCGTACAGGGACCCATGAGAGACTCTGGACCTGGCAGCAGCAGGAGGAGGTGGTATATAGGGGCCCATGGCAGATTAGGGGCCTGGCAGCAGCTATGTGAGGCCCGTAATCTGCCTGCACCCTATGTCAAAAAATTTAACACACCAGCAGTGTGAAGAGACCTGAAAGTGGCACATGGCAGCAGAGTGTGGCGATGGAGACAGCAGCAATGGGAGGCCGTACAGGGACCCATGAGAGACTCTGGACCTGGCAGCAGCAGGAGGAGGTGGTATATAGGGGCCCATGGCAGATTAGGGGCCTGGCAGCAGCTATGTGAGGCCCGTAATCTGCCTGCACCCTATGTCAAAAAATTTAACACACCAGCAGTGTGAAGAGACCTGAAAGTGGCACATGGCAGCAGAGTGTGGCGATGGAGACAGCAGCAATGGGAGGCCGTACAGGGACCATGACAGACTCTGGACTTGGCAGCAGCATGAGGAGGCGGTATATAGGGGCCCATGGCAGATTAGGGGCCTGGCAGCAGCTATGTGAGGCCCGTTATCTTGCAGCACCCTATGTCAAAAAATTTAACACACCAGCAGTGTGAAGAGACCTGAAAGTGGCACATGGCAGCAGAGTGTGGCGATGGAGACAGCAGCAATGGGAGGCCGTACAGGGACCATGACAGACTCTGGACTTGGCAGCAGCATGAGGAGGCGGTATATAGGGGCCCATGGCAGATTAGGGGCCTGGCAGCAGCTATGTGAGGCCCGTTATCTTGCAGCACCCTATGTCAAAAAATTTTACACACCAGCAGTGTGAAGAGACCTGAAAGTGGCACATGGCAGCAGAGTGTGGCGATGGAGACAGCAGCAATGGGAGGCCGTACAGGGACCCATGAGAGACTCTGGACCTGGCAGCAGCAGGAGGAGGTGGTATATAGGGGCCCATGGCAGATTAGGGGCCTGGCAGCAGCTATGTGAGGCCCGTAATCTGCCTGCACCCTATGTCAAAAAATTTAACACACCAGCAGTGTGAAGAGACCTGAAAGTGGCACATGGCAGCAGAGTGTGGCGATGGAGACAGCAGCAATGGGAGGCCGTACAGGGACCCATGAGAGACTCTGGACCTGGCAGCAGCAGGAGGAGGTGGTATATAGGGGCCCATGGCAGATTAGGGGCCTGGCAGCAGCTATGTGAGGCCCGTAATCTGCCTGCACCCTATGTCAAAAAATTTAACACACCAGCAGTGTGAAGAGACCTGAAAGTGGCACATGGCAGCAGAGTGTGGCGATGGAGACAGCAGCAATGGGAGGCCGTACAGGGACCATGACAGACTCTGGACTTGGCAGCAGCATGAGGAGGCGGTATATAGGGGCCCATGGCAGATTAGGGGCCTGGCAGCAGCTATGTGAGGCCCGTTATCTTGCAGCACCCTATGTCAAAAAATTTTACACACCAGCAGTGTGAAGAGACCTGAAAGTGGCACATGGCAGCAGAGTGTGGCGATGGAGACAGCAGCAATGGGAGGCCGTACAGGGACCCATGAGAGACTCTGGACCTGGCAGCAGCAGGAGGAGGTGGTATATAGGGGCCCATGGCAGATTAGGGGCCTGGCAGCAGCTATGTGAGGCCCGTAATCTGCCTGCACCCTATGTCAAAAAATTTAACACACCAGCAGTGTGAAGAGACCTGAAAGTGGCACATGGCAGCAGAGTGTGGCGATGGAGACAGCAGCAATGGGAGGCCGTACAGGGACCATGACAGACTCTGGACTTGGCAGCAGCATGAGGAGGCGGTATATAGGGGCCCATGGCAGATTAGGGGCCTGGCAGCAGCTATGTGAGGCCCGTTATCTTGCAGCACCCTATGTCAAAAAATTTAACACACCAGCAGTGTGAAGAGACCTGAAAGTGGCACATGGCAGCAGAGTGTGGCGATGGAGACAGCAGCAATGGGAGGCCGTACAGGGACCATGACAGACTCTGGACTTGGCAGCAGCATGAGGAGGCGGTATATAGGGGCCCATGGCAGATTAGGGGCCTGGCAGCAGCTATGTGAGGCCCGTTATCTTGCAGCACCCTATGTCAAAAAATTTTACACACCAGCAGTGTGAAGAGACCTGAAAGTGGCACATGGCAGCAGAGTGTGGCGATGGAGACAGCAGCAATGGGAGGCCGTACAGGGACCCATGAGAGACTCTGGACCTGGCAGCAGCAGGAGGAGGTGGTATATAGGGGCCCATGGCAGATTAGGGGCCTGGCAGCAGCTATGTGAGGCCCGTAATCTGCCTGCACCCTATGTCAAAAAATTTAACACACCAGCAGTGTGAAGAGACCTGAAAGTGGCACATGGCAGCAGAGTGTGGCGATGGAGACAGCAGCAATGGGAGGCCGTACAGGGACCATGACAGACTCTGGACTTGGCAGCAGCATGAGGAGGCGGTATATAGGGGCCCATGGCAGATTAGGGGCCTGGCAGCAGCTATGTGAGGCCCGTTATCTTGCAGCACCCTATGTCAAAAAATTTAACACACCAGCAGTGTGAAGAGACCTGAAAGTGGCACATGGCAGCAGAGTGTGGCGATGGAGACAGCAGCAATGGGAGGCCGTACAGGGACCCATGAGAGACTCTAGACTTGGCAGCAGCATGAGGAGGCGGTATATAGGGGCCCATGGCAGATTAGGGGCCTGGCAGCAGCTATGTGAGGCCCGTAATCTGCCTGCACCCTATGTCAAAAAATTTAACACACCAGCAGTGTGAAGAGACCTGAAAGTGGCACATGGCAGCAGAGTGTGGCGATGGA
The DNA here is from genome assembly GCF_062004578.1 of Staurois parvus. Lineage (NCBI taxonomy): Eukaryota > Metazoa > Chordata > Amphibia > Anura > Ranidae > Staurois > Staurois parvus. The sequence continues at coordinate 5,548,353 of NW_028317987.1, forward strand.
GACAGCAGCAATGGGAGGCCGTACAGGGACCCATGAGAGACTCTGGACCTGGCAGCAGCAGGAGGAGGCGGTATATAGGGGCCTATGGCAGATTAGGGGCCTGGCAGCAGCTATAGGAGGCCCGTAATCTGCCAGCACCCTATGTCAAAAAATTCAACACACCAGCAGTGTGAGGAGACCTGAAAGTGGCACATGTTTGAGGCATGATTCATGGCGGATTTAGTCAGTTGTGTCAGGAACTGGTGGTTTGAAATCCAGACTAATCCACGCCTGATTCATTTTCACAAACGTGAGTCTCTCCACACTTTGGGTGGACAGTCGTGTCCTCCGCGGAGTTACAATACCTCCTGCCGCACTAAACACGCGCTCCGATGCCACGCTACTGGCCGGGCATGACAGCCTTTCAAGGGCAAATTCAGCTAGTTGGGGCCAAAGGTCAAGTTTCGTTGCCCAGTAGTCAAGGGGATTGTCTACCTCGGTTGGCAGGGTGCTGTCCAAGTAGGCCCAAGCCTGTTGTTTGAGCTCCTGCTCCAGGTCCACCTGATGCTGCTGCTGCTGCTGCGGCTGGTTAGTAGTTTCCTCACTGCGCTGGTGAAGAAAGCTACTCATCATCGACTGCAGACTGAGGCAGCCGCTGCTGGTGGAGCTGCCACTGCTCCTACCACCCCACCCCTCCCCTGCTGCCATGCCAGCGGAACGCGAGCGCACAGGGCCCACAGTGTCTGAGGATGGACGTTGGCGCACAAAGGCAGAGACCAACTGACTACATAGGTGGTTTTTATAGTACGTAATTTTGGCCTCCCTCTCAGCAGGTGTGAAAAAGGCCACCATTTTGGACCGGTAGCGAGGGTCCAACAAGGTGGACAGCCAAAAGTCATCCCTCTGTCTGATGGTTATTATTCGGCTGTCGCTACGCAAGCAACCGAGCATGCTATGGGCCATTTGTGCCAAGGAATGCGAGGGACTCCCTGCCTCCATCTCCACAGCATACTGCCACGGTGCGTCTGGGTCCTCTGTCTCCTCCTCCTCCTCCTCTACCAGATGCTCCTGCTCCTCCACTCCTGTCCGCTGAGTGGAAAAACCACCCATTTCACTCAATAATTCCTGAGCACAAATGTCCTCCTCTACCTCCTCCTCTTCTTCCTGTCCTGCCCCCACAGGGGTCATGTGGCGTTGAGATCTGTGCGCCACGTCTACCGCACCCTGACCAGCCATTGTTAACAGCATTTGTTCCAGGACGTGCAACAGAGGAATGACGTCGTTCATCCCATAGTCCTGCCGACTCACGAATAGCGTGGCCTCCTCAAAGGGCCTGAGCAAGCGGCAGGTGTCACGCATGAGCTGCCAATGGCTGACATCTAAGTTACACAGGGGAGTACCTTTATCCGCTTGTAACATCAGGAAATCGGTGATGGCCTTTCGCTGCTCGTAAAGGCGGTCTAACATGTGTAGGGTTGAATTCCACCTTGTTGCAACGTCGCAGATCAGGCGATGCTGTGGAATTCCGTTCTGCCGCTGCAGCTCAATGAGGGTGTTCTTTGCGGTGTAGGAATGGCTGAAATGCATGCACAGTTTACGTGACATTTTAAGGATGTCTTGCAGTGGGATGGTGGATTTTAGGAACCGCTTGACAACCAGATTGAACACGTGAGCCATGCATGGCGCATGGCACAACCTTCCTTGACGCAGAGCAGACACCATGTTCTTTCCGTTGTCAGTCAACATGGTTCCGATTTTTAGTTTGCGCGGAGACAGCCATCTGTCGATTTCTCTGTTCATTACACTCAGCAGTTCCTCCCCTGTGTGACTACGTTCGCCAAGGCATACCAGGTGCAGCACAGCGTGACACCGTTGCGCCCTGCACATGTGATATGCCGGTCGGGTAATGGGACTTGGCACGGGGGTGGCGGCTGAGGACACGGCGGAAAAAGAGGTGGTAGAGGCGGACATGCTTGCTGGACCAAGGACGTGCAAACGTGGAGGCAAAAGCGTCGTGACCTGTCCAAGTTGCTGGTGCGGCTGTGCCGGCACCACGTTCACCCAGTGGGCCGTAAATGACATGTACTGTCCCTGACCGTAGTTACAGCTCCACACGTCGGCGCTGCCGTGCACTTTGGCAGAGACCGACATGCTCAAAGACTGGCCCACCATCTCTTCTACATGTGAATGCAGGGCTGGCACTGCCTTTTGGGCAAAGAAATGACGGCTTGGCACTCTCCACCGCGGCGCGGCACAAGCCATCATTTCTCGGAAAGGTGCTGAGTCCACCAGTTGGAAAGGGAGGGACTGCAGCACCAGCAACTTGGACAGGAGGACGTTCAGCTTTTGCACCGTCGGGTGCGTGCTCGCAAACTGTTGTCTCTTGGATACGGATTCCAAGAAAGACTGTTGACGGAATCCGAGAAGAGGAGTAGCAGGAGAAGGAGCATCTGAACGAGCGGAAGATGCCAATGAGCGACAACTCCCCTCAGCAGAGGTGTTGGAGCCTTGACTGGCTGATAGAGGGCGATTGACGACGTCGGGTGACGGAGCAAGTAACGGAGCGGGTGATGGAGCGGGGGCTGGGGCAGGCAGAACCGCCGTATGTTTATCACGGTTTTCCCAGGCCACCGAATGGTGACGCTGCATATGCTGACGCAACGCTGTAGTCCCAACATGGGCCCCCTGGCCACGCTTGCATTTCTGGCCACATAGTCGACATACGGCTACGTTTACTTCCTCGGGCGGCTTGAGGAAAAATTGCCACACCACCGAGTAGGAAACTTTGCCCCCGCTACTCTTCACTGGCTGACTGCTACTTCCTCCGTGCGCACCGGCACCACTACTGGCCGTGGTGGTAGGCTGCAGTGGAGCTGGTGCTCTACTCCGTGGACGTTTGGCTCCACTGACACTGATGCGACCCTGCTGCTGTCTCCTGGGCAACCCACCGACTGTTTTGCTCGCTGCCAAGCTGCCACCCTCTTCTCCTGATGATGCGGAAGAAATTGCCTGATGACGACGAGGCTGCCAAGTGCGATCAACCTCCTCATCATCAAGTAGGGTCTCCGCCTCACTACTAGCCCCCTCGGCTGCGTCTGGGTCAGGAGACAGACCTGTCTCTAGACCGGCTACCGAGCCACTCTCCTCGCCAGTACTTGTTCGCTTGGCTGCTGAAAAGGCGGATGTCTCCCCCCGTTCCTGACCGCCCTCTGTTAGCTCTTCCTCACTGTACAGTGGGGCTGAGCCCACAGCATGCGATACTTCGCTTGGTGAGGGAACAGCAAAGGACAGGGGCAGGTAGAGGACACGTGATTTCAGTGGGCTTGGTCCCGGGCCATGCCAACTAACGGTTGTGTCTGACGTACCCACCGACCGTTGGCTGTAGGTGTCAGAGGTGACCTGGGAAGAGGAAGACGACCGAGCCAACCAATCAATGACGGCAGGGTTGTCGGTGGAGACACGACCGCTGGATGACACCGGGAGCACTGGCCTCTGGCTGCGAATACTGCTGCCTCGACCCCTTCCTCTGCTGCCACGTCTGCTCGCTCCTAAAACATTGCCTCCTCTGCCACTCCTCTGCATGTTGTCTGACATACTATTTAATTCAACGATTAGGTGTCCCTGAGTAACAATTCTCTGGCACTCAGTAACAATTCTGTCTGTCCCTGAGTATGAATTCTGTGGCCCTGAGTAACAATTGTGTGTCTGTGCAAGTAACAATTCTGTGTCTGTGCAAGTAACAATTTTGTGTCTGTGAGAGTAACAATTCTCTGGCACTCAGTAACAATTCTGTCTGTCCCTGAGTAACAATTCTCTGGCACTCAGTAACAATTCTGTCTGTCCCTGAGTAACAATTCTGTCTGTCCCTGAGTATGAATTCTGTGGCCCTGAGTAAGAATTCTCTGGCACTCAGTAACAATTCTGTCTGTCCCTGAGTATGAATTCTGTGGCCCTGAGTAACAATTGTGTGTCTGTGCAAGTAACAATTCTGTGTCTGTGCAAGTAACAATTTTGTGTCTGTGAGAGTAACAATTCTCTGGCACTCAGTAACAATTCTGTCTGTCCCTGAGTAACAATTCTCTGGCACTCAGTAACAATTCTGTCTGTCCCTGAGTATGAATTCTGTGGCCCTGAGTAACAATTCTGTCTCTGTGCGAGTAACAATTCTGTGTCTGTGCAAGTAACAATTTTGTGTCTGTGAGAGTAACAATTCTCTGGCACTCAGTAACAATTCTGTCTGTCCCTGAGTAACAATTCTCTGGCACTCAGTAACAATTCTGTCTGTCCCTGAGTAACAATTCTCTGGCACTCAGTAACAATTCTGTCTGTCCCTGAGTAACAATTCTCTGGCACTCAGTAACAATTGTGTGTCTGTGCAAGTAACAATTCTGTGTCTGTGCAAGTAACAATTTTGTGTCTGTGAGAGTAACAATTCTCTGGCACTCAGTAACAATTCTGTCTGTCCCTGAGTAACAATTCTCTGGCACTCAGTAACAATTCTGTCTGTCCCTGAGTATGAATTCTGTGGCCCTGAGTAACAATTCTGTCTCTGTGCGAGTAACAATTCTGTGTCTGTGCAAGTAACAATTTTGTGTCTGTGAGAGTAACAATTCTCTGGCACTCAGTAACAATTCTGTCTGTCCCTGAGTAACAATTCTCTGGCACTCAGTAACAATTCTGTCTGTCCCTGAGTAACAATTCTCTGGCACTCAGTAACAATTCTGTCTGTCCCTGAGTAACAATTCTCTGGCACTCAGTAACAATTGTGTGTCTGTGCAAGTAACAATTCTGTGTCTGTGCAAGTAACAATTTTGTGTCTGTGAGAGTAACAATTCTCTGGCACTCAGTAACAATTCTGTCTGTCCCTGAGTAACAATTCTCTGGCACTCAGTAACAATTCTGTCTGTCCCTGAGTATGAATTCTGTGGCCCTGAGTAACAATTCTGTCTCTGTGCGAGTAACAATTCTGTGTCTGTGCAAGTAACAATTTTGTGTCTGTGAGAGTAACAATTCTCTGGCACTCAGTAACAATTCTGTCTGTCCCTGAGTAACAATTCTATGGCACTCAGTAACAATTCTGTCTTCCCTGAGTAACAATTCTCTGGCACTCAGTAACAATTCTGTCTGTCCCTGAGTATGAATTCTGTGGCCCTGAGTAACAATTCTGTCTCTGTGCGAGTAACAATTCTGTGTCTGTGCAAGTAACAATTTTGTGTCTGTGAGAGTAACAATTCTCTGGCACTCAGTAACAATTCTGTCTGTCCCTGAGTAACAATTCTCTGGCACTCAGTAACAATTCTGTCTGTCCCTGAGTAACAATTCTCTGGCACTCAGTAACAATTGTGTGTCTGTGCAAGTAACAATTCTGTGTCTGTGCAAGTAACAATTTTGTGTCTGTGAGAGTAACAATTCTCTGGCACTCAGTAACAATTCTGTCTGTCCCTGAGTAACAATTCTCTGGCACTCAGTAACAATTCTGTCTGTCCCTGAGTATGAATTCTGTGGCCCTGAGTAACAATTCTGTCTCTGTGCGAGTAACAATTCTGTGTCTGTGCAAGTAACAATTTTGTGTCTGTGAGAGTAACAATTCTCTGGCACTCAGTAACAATTCTGTCTGTCCCTGAGTAACAATTCTCTGGCACTCAGTAACAATTCTGTCTGTCCCTGAGTAACAATTCTCTGGCACTCAGTAACAATTCTGTCTGTCCCTGAGTAACAATTCTCTGGCACTCAGTAACAATTGTGTGTCTGTGCAAGTAACAATTCTGTGTCTGTGCAAGTAACAATTTTGTGTCTGTGAGAGTAACAATTCTCTGGCACTCAGTAACAATTCTGTCTGTCCCTGAGTAACAATTCTCTGGCACTCAGTAACAATTCTGTCTGTCCCTGAGTATGAATTCTGTGGCCCTGAGTAACAATTCTGTCTCTGTGCGAGTAACAATTCTGTGTCTGTGCAAGTAACAATTTTGTGTCTGTGAGAGTAACAATTCTCTGGCACTCAGTAACAATTCTGTCTGTCCCTGAGTAACAATTCTATGGCACTCAGTAACAATTCTGTCTTCCCTGAGTAACAATTCTCTGGCACTCAGTAACAATTCTGTCTGTCCCTGAGTATGAATTCTGTGGCCCTGAGTAACAATTCTGTCTCTGTGCGAGTAACAATTCTGTGTCTGTGCAAGTAACAATTTTGTGTCTGTGAGAGTAACAATTCTCTGGCACTCAGTAACAATTCTGTCTGTCCCTGAGTAACAATTCTCTGGCACTCAGTAACAATTCTGTCTGTCCCTGAGTATGAATTCTGTGGCCCTGAGTAACAATTGTGTGTCTGTGCAAGTAACAATTCTGTGTCTGTGCAAGTAACAATTTTGTGTCTGTGAGAGTAACAATTCTCTGGCACTCAGTAACAATTCTGTCTGTCCCTGAGTAACAATTCTCTGGCACTCAGTAACAATTCTGTCTGTCCCTGAGTAACAATTCTGTCTGTCCCTGAGTATGAATTCTGTGGCCCTGAGTAAGAATTCTCTGGCACTCAGTAACAATTCTGTCTGTCCCTGAGTATGAATTCTGTGGCCCTGAGTAACAATTGTGTGTCTGTGCAAGTAACAATTCTGTGTCTGTGCAAGTAACAATTTTGTGTCTGTGAGAGTAACAATTCTCTGGCACTCAGTAACAATTCTGTCTGTCCCTGAGTAACAATTCTCTGGCACTCAGTAACAATTCTGTCTGTCCCTGAGTAACAATTCTCTGGCACTCAGTAACAATTCTGTCTGTCCCTGAGTAACAATTCTGTCTGTCCCTGAGAATGAATTCTGTGGCCCTGAGTAAGAATTCTCTGGCACTCAGTAACAATTCTGTCTGTCCCTGAGTAACAATTCTCTGGCACTCAGTAACAATTCTGTCTGTCCCTGAGTAAAAATTCTGTGGCCCTAATAACGTTTCTGTGGCCCTAAGTAACAATTCTCTGGCACTGAGTAACAATTCTGTCTGTCCCTGAGTATGAATTCTGTGGCCCTAACTAGCGTTTCTTTGTCCCTAAATAACGATTCTGTGGCCCTCATTAACAAGTCTGTGTCCCTGAGTAATGGTTCTCTGTCCCTAAGTAACTTCTCTCTGTCCCCAATTCTCGTTTCTGTGGCCCTAACTCTGTCCCTGTCCCTAGTACAGAGCGGTCTGCCTCTGTTCAATGACTGCAGGCAAATGAAGATTTCCAAAATGGCCGCTATATATACCTCGACCATTACACAGTGCTGGCTGGCTGGCTGCTGATTGGCTGATGCGATCACATGTCGTTGAGGAATGCATTATGGGGCAGCGCGCCTTGTCTGCGCGCCTTCCCCGACATCCCCGCTCCGTCGCCGCACATGTCAGCCGCCATTTTCGGAAAAATTTCGATTCGCGCGTCCGAATTAGGCTGTTTTTCGGATTCGGCACGAATCGAAATTTTTCCGAAATTCGACTCGAATTCCACTTCGGATACTTCGATTCGCTCATCTCTAACGGGAAACAAACAAGAAGAAACATGTATGGAGAAAGACACGGGAAAGTCCCAATATGTGCATTCACCAATCACTCCTTCATTCCCGGTATACACACAATTCCATTGCTTCCATGTGTACACCATCAGTCACTCTTCTAGAATTGGGACATTTTATTACCACCCACCTCTTCAGTGATCCCCCACCATGAAAGTATTGTCCTCACCTCCAACTGTGGGCCTAATGAGTGCTTGGAACATTTGTCCACAAAGTATTAATAATAGACCTCCAAGTGTTTGTGAAATCCACAAATGTACTCAGCCAATCACAGGGCAGGACTCCATTGTTATTCTTCTCCTGATATCAATGACCAACCCGATCCCACACTTCATCCATGTCTTTGGGGACCTCTGATCTCCTTATGGACTGTTTGTTCCATGATGAAGATCAGCCATGGAGTATATCTGAGGTGTATATCAGGGTGTGCTTCTTCCCCACATGAGAGCTGGGATGTCCAGCAACATTCATCTAGAAGACATTTCCCGCACTCAAGGCACTAATACACCTCCAGGGTTGTGTGGGATCCCTGATGTACAGGAAGACAGGACTTCAGTGCGGAACATTTCCCTCACTAAGGAGTGGAAAGCAGCTTCTCCCTCGTGTGCAAACTCTGATGTTTGTAAAGATGGGACTTCTGTGAAAAACATTTCCCACACTCAGGACAGGAATACGGCTTCTCCCCTGTATGAGATCGCTGATGTGTATAAAGACTGTATTTCACTGAAAAAAATTTCCCGCACTCAGAACAGGAATACGGCTTCTCCCCTGTGTGAGATCTCTGATGTCTGTAAAGATGAAACTTTTGTGAAAAACATTTCCCGCACTCGGAACAGGAATACGGTTTCTCTCCTGTGTGAGATCTCTGATGTTTGTCAAGATCAGACTTCTCTGAAAAACATTTCCCACACTCAGGACAGGAGTACGGCTTCTCCCCCGTGTGCAATCTCTGATGAGTGTAAAGACTGGATCTATCTGAAAAACATTTCCCACACTCAACGCAGGAATATGGTTTCTCCCCCGTGTGAGATCTCTGATGTGTGTAAAGACTAGACATGTCTGCAAAACATTTCCTGCACTCAAGACAGGAATATGGCTTTTCCCCCGTGTGAGACCTTTGATGTCTGTAAAAATGTGACTTTTCTGAAAAAAATTTCCCACACTCAGGACAGAAATATGGCTTCTCTCCCGTGTGAGATCTCTGATGTCTGTAAAGACTGGACTTCACAGAAAAACATTTCCCGCACTCAGTACAGGAATATGGTTTCTCCCCCGTGTGAGATCTTTTATGCACATTAAGACCAGATTTACAATGGAAACTCTTCCCGCACTCAGTACAGGAGAACCTCTTCCCTGTTGGAAGGCCGGCCCGGTCCCGCACAGTCTGAGGTTCCTCAGGATACGAGGAATCCGATGGTCCATCTACACTGGGTGGTGCCGGATGGACATTGGAGGGAGCCAGGTTTTCTCCTGGACTATACTGTGTGATGTCCTCATCTTCTACTTTCCAGTCTGGAGACAAAGTGAGACAATCCTCGGAGGTTTTCCTCATCTCCCGGCCATGGACTAAAATACAAAGACAACGAGGATTACTAGACAGGAGCTGATTGGTTCCCCCAAACCAGGACTCCGCCCACACCAGGCAGCTTGGTCTCTGAGGAGTTTACAATTCCACCCTCAAGGTGTCACGGTCGCCCCCTCACCTGCTGTCCCTTCCTCCCCCTCCCCTCAGTTCAGGTGGCCTGCAGCAGCTCCCCCCTCACTCTCCTTTGATCCTCCTCCCTCCCTTCCCCTTGCAGATTCCTCACATCCTGCACAAGGAGAAAACGCCCCCTGTGGTGCGGGAAGCACCTCTCCTCAGTGAAGCTCCCGAGGAGTCAGGTACCCCGCTGGACCCGCATAGCACGGGCCTCCGGGGTGTCTCTGCACCCCCCCGGCGGGCGCAACGTGGGAACGAGGCTTCCCATGCTCTGTGCCTGCCAGAGACAAAGGGTGCGCTCCCTGAGCGTGGCCAGAGTGAGGGGGGCGTGCCTCGTTGCCCCGGCAACCCGACACTGGACCGGCCATTGCCAGGGCAACCAGGAAGCATCCTGTTCCGGCATAAGAGGACCAGAGCGGGACCCGGGAGGTTGTTGGTCCCCTGCACATCACTGTGAGTAGCTGTTGGAAGGTCTGAGCTGAGGCCAGACCCCCACAGCCAGACCCAGCTGAGTACTTTGCTGATCCCTGGGGGCTAGAGGTGCCTGCTGTCTGCTGTGTACCAAAGAGTACTCCTGCCTGCTACTCATTGTGTGCCAACGAGTACTCCTGCCTGCTATCCATTGTGTGCCAATGAGTACTCCCGCCTGCTATCCGCTGTGTGCCAACGAGTACTCCTGCCTGCTATCCGCTGTGTGCCAAAGAGTACTCATGCCTGCTATCCATTGTGTGCCAACGAGTACTCCTGCCTGCTATCCACTGTGTGTCAACGAGTACTCCTGCCTGCTATCCGCTGTGTGCCAAAGAGTACTCCTGCCTGCTATCCATTGTGTGTCAACGAGTACTCCTGCCTGCTATCCGCTGTGTGCCAAAGAGTACTCCTGCCTGCTATCCATTGTGTGCCAACGAGTACTCCTGCCTGCTATCCACTGTGTGCCAAACAGTACTCCTGCCTGCTATCCGCTGTGTGCCAAAGAGTACTCCTGCCTGCTATCCATTGTGTGCCAACGAGTACTCCTGCCTGCTATCCGCTGTGTGCCAAAGAGTACTCCTGCCTGCTATCCGCTGTGTGCCAAAGAGTACTCCTGCCTGCTATCCATTGTGTGCCAACGAGTACTCCTGCCTGCTATCCACTGTGTGCCAACGAGTACTCCTGCCTGCTATACGCTGTGTGCCAAAGAGTACTCCTGCCTGCTATCCGCTGTGTGCCAAAGAGTACTCCTGCCTGCTATCCGCTGTGTGCCAAAGAGTACTCCTGCCTGCTATCCGCTGTGTGCCGAGTACTCCTGCCTGCTATCCATTTTTGCTAACGAGTACTCCTGCCAGTTATCCGCTGTGTGCCAACAAGTACTCCTGCCTGCTATCCGCTGTGTGCCAGAGGTTACTCCTGCCTGCTGTTCGCTGTGTGCCAGAGGTGACTGCTGCCTAAACCGTGAGTGCTCATATCCTCCTGTCTGAACTACCCCCATGGGTCTCCCTATTTTCCCTGCCTGGACTGTCCATGAATCCCCCTATTACCTTGCCTGGACTGGCCCCATTGAATGCCCCTATATTTTTCCTGCTTGGACTGCCGTTGAATTTCCCTCTTGTCCTGTCTGGTCTGCCCCATTGAACACTCATACCTTTCCTACCTGGACTGCCCCATTGAACACTCATACCTTTCCTACCTGGATTGCCCCATTGAACCTCCCTATTACCTTTGCCGGAACTGCCTGCTTGGATTAATTCGTGCTCAGGCCATTGATACCCAAATTGCCCTATCGTGGGCCGGATTACAATTGTTTTGGGCTCCTCCCCTCTCTTCCCCTTTTGGGTACCCAGACACTACCTTCCTATACTGACTGAGTGCCTCCCATAGTTCAATACAGCTTTGTGTGTTTATCATCCTCCATGTGTGTTGTGTCCTGCCTACGCTTCCGTCACACAAGGGAACTAGGAAATGGCTCCTCTGATCTCCTACCAGGTAATTTCTTTATTCATGGACCTTAGTCAGAGAGTGAGGAAACAACCAGAACTGTCTTTTATAGGAGGGACAGTGATGAGGGGATTATAGGACGAGGGTCCCCACCCCCTCTATCACTCATCGCCATCTTCCCAACACAAGAAGTACTGCACTTCCTTATTTAGTCCATGATTTAGTCATGAAGAACAGCGGGGCTGAGCCCCACCAGAGGTCAGAGAGTGAGGATGGGGGAGAACAACCAAGATGAAGACTGGACTGATCCTGAAGACCACCATCATTGGGGTATTGACTCCTCCCTCATTATCACTTTCTGTTTAAGGGTCCAAAGTTGGAGGATGTTATCACATTATTATCACCATGTAAAAGTCTGTGCTCCAATCACATCATCCGATATAAAATGTCCAGTTGGGAGGAAATGGGTGTAACAAAAGAGAATCCATATTATGTGTATATATAGCAGTGGGGGGAGGGGGAGAGCAGAAATCAGGACTATGGAATGTACAACATAGAGTATATAGTGCAGGGGTCAGGAGTATGTAATGTACAACATAGAGTATATAGTGCAGGGGTCAGGAGTATATAATGTACAGCATAGAGTATATAGTGCAGGGGTCAGGAGTATGTAATGTACAGCATAGAGTATATAGTGCAGGGGTCAGGAGTATGTAATGTACAACATAGAGTATATAGTGCAGAGGTCAGGAGTATGTAATGTACAACACGGAGTATATAGTGCAGGGGTCAGGAGTATGTAATGTACAACACGGAGTATATAGTGCAGGGGTCAGGAGTATGTACTGTAATGTACTCACCTCCTAAATGACATCTCAGACTGGATGTCGCTACATTTCCTCAAGATTAACCTCTCCAAAACCGAGCTTCTCGTCTTTCCCCCTGCCCACACCCCCCCCCCATCCTATCCATCATCACCAACAACTCCACTATCACTTCCGCCCCGCAAGCCAAAGTCCTTGGCGTCATTCTTGACACGAACCTCTCCCTCCAACCGCATGTCAAATCACTCACAAACACATGCAGGCTCCATCTTCGCAACATTGCCAAGATCCGCTCCTTCCTCACCCCAGACACCACCAAACTTCTAGTACACTCCCTCATCATCTCATGCCTTGACTACTGCAACTCCCTCCTCACTGGCCTACCCAAGTGCAGGCTCTCCCCGCTCCAGACCATCCTGAACTCAGCTGCCAGACTCATCCACCTTACCACCCGCTCCACCTCTGCCACCCCCCTCTGCCTCTCCCTCCACTGGCTCCCGATTGCCCAACGCATCAAATTTAAACTCCTTACCCTGACCTACAAAGCCGTTCACAACACTGCCCCTGACTACCTCACCAATCTGATCACCAGGTACCACCCTACCCGTACCCTTCGCTCCTCACAGGACCTCCTTCTATCCTGCTCCCTGGTCTCCTCCTCCCATGCACGACTGCAGGACTTCTCCAGGTCCTCCCCCATCCTCTGGAACTCACTGCCCCAATCCATCAGACTGTCGCCTTCTCTATTCACATTCAGGCGCTCCCTCAAAACCCATCTCTTCAGGGAAGCCTACCCCACCCTCACCTAACGGCCATCCTCCCTCATTCCTCCTACCACTTCATCCCCCCCAGCCACTTCCTACTGTACCTTTACCCCCTCCCTCCTAGATTGTAAGCTCGTAAGAGTAGGGCCCTCTTACCCCTCGTACGCTGTCTGTCTTTGTTGTACTGTGCCATGTATTGTCCCCCCCTATTGTACAGCGCTGAGCAAACCCTTTGGCGCTATATAAACTCGTAGTAATAATAATAATAATAATAATGTACAACACGGAGTATATAGTGCAGGGGTCAGGAGTATGTAATGTACAACATAGAGTATATAGTGCAGGGGTCAGGAGTATGTAATGTACAACATAGAGTATATAGTGCAGAGGTCAGGAGTATGTAATGTACAACATAGAGTATATAGTGCAGGGGTTAGGAGTATGTAATGTACAACAGAGTATATAGTGCAGGGGTCAGGAGTATGTAATGTACAACATAGAGTATATAGTGCAGGGGTCAGGAGTATGGAATGTACAACATAGAGTATATAGTGCAGGGGTCAGGAGAATGTAATGTACAACATAGAGTATATAGTGCAGGGGTCAGGAGTATGTAATGTACAATATAAATTATACAGTGTAAGGGTCAGGACTCATAATATTGGTATTCAGTAATCAGTGGAAGTTTAAATGTTTACTGTAGACAAGTTGCAGAGATCCCACACCGCTGCCTCCCATCTCCTGAGACTGCACTCAGTGACTTGGGTCTGAGACACTACAGACATATCCCTCCACCCGGCACAGCCAGCAGACAACAGAGCAAGGAACCCTGGGAGAAATGTTCTGTCAGAGATCTTACTAGATCCAGGCATGGGGAAGAAGATCCAAAGCACATAATCGAGGTCAATTAACATATTTTTGCCAGCTGAACCCCAGAACCTCCATAAATCCAGTCTAGAGACATAAATTGTGTCTGCAGCACAGAGAAGGAAGATTATCCGAGAGAAATCCAGGAATACAGGACGGGGAACACAGCTCAGGAAAGTGACCAGGGGATTACAGGCTGATATCACCCAGTCCCCGCCCTACTCTGGACCAATCAGTGAGCAGTATGGGTGGAGGAATGGATTTAGTGTTCATGACCCACCTGTGCTGATCTCTGTAGGAGTGTCCTCCTCTATAAATGTCCCCGTTATTCCATCCTCCTCCATAGACTGCTGATCATCCCTCACATACGCCTCTTCTTCTTCTGCTTTAATCTCAACTTTTATATCTATCAGATCTTCACCCTAATAAAATAATAATAGAAGAGTTCATCTGTAAAACATAAACTCCAATATTATGGCATCACATAAAAAAAAAAATCACTTCTGTGAGTCCATATTCTAGATGCTTCATCCCACCAACCTTGTAATGGTGAGGGATGGTGTGATCTTCCTGTGTGGAATCCCGGGAATACAGAGGACGGGGACATCTCTCTGGGGGGTTCCTGGTATTAGGTGTCTCCATCATATCCTTGTGTCCTTCTGAAAACTCCTCCATCACTCCATACTCCTCATCCTCCTCTTTATACTCTTCTTTAACATCAATATTATCATCCCCGAGGATTCCACTCTGAAAGATATAATAAAACATTCATTGTAACAAACATGCTGTGTATAAATCACAACTACCAATAATTGTCATCATCTACCTGATGATGGTGAGGGATGGTGTGACCTTCCTGTGTAGAATCCCGGGAATACAGAGGATGGGGACATCTCTCTGGTGGGTTCCTGTAGCTGGATGACTCCACCATGGTGTCCTGGTACAGATCTTTGTGTTCTTCTAGAAGCTCTGACTCCTCCATCCCCCCATCCTCATCTTCCTCCTCTTTTATCTCTTCTTTAACCTCAACTTTAGGATCTCTCAGGTTTCCACTCTGAATATATAATAAAAATGACATCAATGGTAACAATGCAGATAATGTACAGATCCTAATGATACTATCAGTGATTGTTCCTCATCTACCTGATGATGGTGAGGGATGGTGTGACCTTCCTGTGTGGAATCCCGGGAATACAGAGGACGGGGACATCTCTCTGGTGGGTTCCCATGACTGGATCCATCTGTAGGAAACACACACACTGACTGAATCCATTGTTTCTATGTGTTTATCAGATGATGGGGGATCTAGGTGGATCCTCCGTACTGCTCTCTCCTTTACAATAAAGTCTCCTCTTACCCAGTGATGTGAAGGGCGGCTGATTGTCCATCATGACGTCCTTGTAGAGATCCTTGTGTCCTTCTAAATACTCCCACTCCTCCATGGAGAAATAGACAGTGACACCCTGACACCTTATAGGAACCTGACACACACAATGATACAGTCACCATCCAGACACATCCCTTGTCTGTTACTGAAGAATGTCCCAGAATTCCCGGCACCGCTCACCTCTCCTGTCAGCAGCTCAGTGATCTCTCTGGTGACTTCTAGAATCTTCTTCTTCTTTCTCTCTTCTATCAGGGAGGGAGGTGGAGGCAATGTGATGTCATATGATCTCCAGACTTCACAGGAGGAAAACTCTACATCTGAACACAAATAGTCACATCAAATGATATTCCCAGAATCCTCCTCACCTCTCCATTCAGGTCTCCATTTTATTAAAGCCCCACTTCAGGTTGAGGTATAATTCCCCCCACAGGACCCCCACACTACGCAGGTCAAGGAATTCTGATGTCATAACACAACGCAGGATCTACAGTTCTGATTTGCTTATGAGGATGCCAAGGGTCCCCACATCCTAATACCATAGAATAAGAAGAAAGGAGATAAATTATTATTATTATTATTATACAGGATTTATATGGCACCAACAGTGTGCTCAGCGCTGTACAAAATGAAGGCAGACATTACAGTTACAATACAATTTGGTAGCAGAGGAAACAGAGGGCCGGCTTGTTAGAGCTGACAATCTAGGAGATCATTCCTTCATGTCTAATACATTTTTAATTACATGTCAGTGATGATGATGTCACAGTTCCCATGGTAACCCCACTGGGCCATCCAGTCTTGTTGTTCCTGCTATGTTAGCCTTCAGTTCCATCCTTTCCCAGAGATCTTCATTTATGTCCTTTTCTAGCTCTCCTGTACCTGATGCCAGTTACCTACAAACCAGTTTTGATGTCAAACTTCGATTTAGGATTTGTCAGTCTTTGGTCTACAATGCCATTTTAGTCATCTGAATTATTTTAGTTTTAGTCGTATTTTAGTCGACTCAAATAGTTTAGTCAACAAAGTGAACACGGCTTGAAACTGCAGCCGAGGGCCGGAAACAGCCCTTTGCTTGCCTTTATCTAGCCCCTGGGGCACTATTCCCCCCATTGACACCAATGATGGGGCATCATTTCTGACTCTTACACCAACAATAGATCACTATCTCCCCCACCAATACCATCGCTGGGGCACTATTCCTTCCACTGACATCAACCACAGGTCACTAGTCCCCCAATGACACCAATGATGGGACACGGTTTACTCCCACTGATGCCAGGATGTTTTCTACTATCACTGTCCACAGTCAGACCCCCTGAAGTCTGAAGACAGTAAACTGGCCCTTTGTTTAGAAAGTTTGGAGACCCCGCTATATGATATCATTTTATCGGTCATTCCTAGAGGGACATAAGGAGGAGGAGCTGTGAGGTCAGTGTGATGTCATAGGATTCTCTGACTCTGGATGGAGGGACATTGGGAGGAGGAGCTGTGAGGTCAGTGTGATGTCATAGGATTCTCTGATTCTAGATGGAGAGACGTCGGGGGGAGGAGGAGCTGTGAGGTCAGTGTGATGTCATAGGATTCTCTGACTCTGGATGGAGGGATATTGGGAGGAGGAGCTGTGAGGTCAGTGTGATGTCATAGGATTCTCCATCCCCCACAACTAATAAAAGTGGTATAATTCATTGGTATAGACTGATGAGGTGAGAAGGTGACACCTCTCCACAATGAGGAGAATGTTCCGGCCCCGGAAGTGGGGGAATGTTCTGCCCCTGAAGGGGTTAATCTGGGTTCCCACACTATATATGTGTGTATCATCATCTGCTGGAGATAAAAGACGTCACAGTGACTATGGAGGAAGAGGACGGACATGACTATGGAGGAAGAGGACGGACGTGACTATGGAGGAAGAGGACGGACGTGACTATGGAGGAAGAGGACGGACGTGACTATGGAGGAAGAGGACGGACGTGACTATGGAGGAAGAGGACAGACGTGACTGTGGAGGAAGAGGACAGACGTGACTGTGGAGGAAGAGGACGGACGTGACTATGGGGGAAGAGGACGGACATGACTATGGGGGAAGAGGACAGACGTGACTATAGAGGAAGAGGATGGACATGATGGGGGGGTTACTGGGTGCAAATAGGAAATCTCCTAAATTGTAAGCTCCAAGGAGCAGGCCCTCCTATCCCTCCTGTATTGATCTGTATTGTCTCCCATTATATTGTAAAGTGCTGACCAAACTGTTGGCGCCATAAATCCTGTATAATAACAACATCTTATTACCTCCTCTGCTGCCACTTCCACCAATGTCTCCTCTCTGCTTCCTCCTGCCTCACTTCTCACCCGGAACTTCCTGTCTGTACCTGACATCACTTCCTGTCTGTACCTGACATCACTTCCTGTCTGTCCCTGACATCACTTCCTTTCTGTCTTCCATAGACACTTCCTGTCTGGGTAGAAGTGAGATCCCACCTTGTGGAGCTCAGAGGAACTGCAGCCCCGAGAAGCGTCTGGTAGTGTGACCCCGGCCTTGTGCTGGGTGTGTATGGACTGTAGATCCTTATAGAGGGGTCACCTCCACTTCCACCAAGGGGGACAGAAATATATGACTGCCTAGTCCAGCCTTCCTCAGTCAGGGGTCCTCCAAAGGTTTCTCGGGGTTCCTTCAGCAATGAACAATTCCTGTGTGAATCTGTCAGATTACAAGTCCCCATTATCTGGGTAAGGGGGTGTCACTCATCGCACGTCGCTGACATTTACAGATCTAGAGCAGAGTATGAAATGTTCTGCAGATGACATTTCCCTCCCGGATTCCTTCCCCCAGACCCCACAGTACATAGCGCCCCCTCCTGTATTGTGGGGGGACTCTGGAAATGAAGTTTTATCGGCAGCTCAATGTGTGTCATTATCGGTCACTCTGCTGTCACCCCATCCGGTGTTCTCCCAGGTTTGTGTTAGTAGAAGAACATCATGTGACCGTGTATTCCTGGAACTCTTCACACTCAGCCGCTGCGGGGCCGCTGCGTTTTTCAAAGTCCTGCTTGTTGCATCTTTAGTGCAGGTTCGGGGTGGTAAGAAAACGCTCCAAGAACGCCCCTCCCCATTGAAATCAATGGAAACCACCGCAGAACAAACCAACAATGCCCCCACGGTGAGGGTTTGGTGCGGATTTTGAGTCACATGATCTTTAAGAAGTGCAATGCAAACATGGTAAAAACATGGCAGAAATGCAGCAAAAAGTCATACGTGTCCCGCGGATCAGTGTGGGAGGAGCCTTCATGTCACTTTTGTTGCAGCACATTCTACAGTGAGAATGGAAACAATTCATAACCCCTCCCCCACCTCAACAAAACGCATCCCAGACTCCTACACACTGCAAAACCAGCTCTGGCAGTGAGAGGGTTAATGTGGGCTAGATGGGATCACTCTGCTGGGGTGACATTAGAGCTCCCCCTAGCTGCAGCCTGGTAATAACATTGCTGGGAGGTCTCTTCATTTCTCTGCTCCATACTTCCCGTCTTTATATCTGAATTCCATCTTTATATGAGCAGAAAATGAATGGAATAGTAAATCTAATCATAATCCCGCCCCACAGAGTACTGATCACCAAGTCCCGCCCCCACCGAGTACTGCTCACCAAGTCCCGCCCCCACCGAGTACTGCTCACCAAGTCCTGCCCCCACAGAGTACTGCTCACCAAGTCCCGCCCCCACAGAGTACTGCTCACCAAGTCCCGCCCCCACAGAGTACTGCTCACCAAGTCCCGCCTCCACAGAGTACTGCTCACCAAGTCCCGCCCCCACAGAGTACTACTCACTAAGTCCTTCCCCCACAGAGTACTGCTCACCAAGTCCCGCCCCCACAGAGTACTGCTCACCAAGTCCTGCCTCCACAGAGTACTGCTCACCAAGTCCCGCCCCACAGAGTACTGCTCACCAAGTCCCGCCCCCACAGAGTACTGCTCACCAAGTCCCGCCCCCACAGAGTCTTGTTCTCCCAAGTCCAACTCCCACAGAGTACAGACACATAGAAAGGGAAATGGGTGCTAATAGGCTGCGGGAGATCCGCTGAGACATAGAAAGGGAAATGGGTGCTAATAGGCTGCGGGAGATCCGCTGAGACATAGAAAGGGAAATGGGCTTTAATAGGCTGCAGGGGATCCGCTGAGACGTAGAGAGGGAAATGGGTGCTAATAGGCTGCGGGAGATCCACTGAGACATAGAGAGGGAAATGGGAGCTAATAGGCTGCGGGAGATCCGCTGAGACATAGAGAGGGAAATGGGCGCTAATGGGCTGCGGGAGATCCGCTGAGACATAGAGAGGGAAATGGGAGCTAATGGGCTGCGGGAGATCCGCTGAGACATAGAAAGGGAAATGGGCGCTAATGGGCTGCGGGAGATCCGCTGAGCCATAGAGAGGGAAATGGGAGCTAATGGGCTGCGGGAGATCCGCTGAGCCATAGAGAGGGAAATGGGAGCTAATGGGCTGCGGGAGATCCGCTGAGACATAGAGAGGGAAATGGGAGCTAATGGGCTGCGGGAGATCCGCTGAGACATAGAAAGGGAAATGGGCGCTAATGGGCTGCGGGAGATCCGCTGAGCCATAGAGAGGGAAATGGGAGCTAATAGGCTGCAGGAGTGTGTTCAGGGTGTTATGAATGTGTCTGATTACACCCTAATCACCCTGTTCATATTGGCATTTTGGCTGTGTGTGGTGGTGGGGGGATGGGAAAGGTCCCCCAATGAGCAGCTGATAAGTGTGGAATATTTGTCCTTCACTCTGAATCTGCAGGCAGGGAGGTCATGTGTCGGGGGAGGGGATCAGAAACATCTCCTCTCTGAATGGCAGAGGGCCTCCATGTATGTATGAAGATTGGATTGTCTGTGTCCCACCAATCATTAAGAGGAAACATCTCTGGAAATGGAAACCTCCGGAGAGGGAACATCAACAGAAATGTCGGCCAATCAAATGCAGGTAAATACTCTAAGCCACACCTCTTTTCCTTAGATAAGGGGGTTTTGGATATAAAAGGGGAGGGGCTCTCAGACAAGGACTGACACTGGACGGAGCACACGGATCTTCACAGACACTCATCTGATCCTCATCTCCACTCTCCACCAATCCAGACTCTCCATACCAGAACAGATTCTATGGGGAGCAGCCATTGGGAATCCTCGGGGGCGGTCCTATCATCCACCACAGCTCTCCTCACCTGGTAAAGTATAAATGAATCTCTCCTCTGTGAAATGTCATCTCATTTCTGAATCTGAGGGAGTTTGGACCTTCATAGTTTGTCTGATAGACATTTGGGGTTCAGTCCTCTTCCAAGGTGTCATCTCCACTAAGGAATCCAAGTCATGGAGAGGGGCGGAGTCAGTGGGAGGCGTCATCTAGACTCCATCCTGGTATTCTGCTGCAGAGACTGGAAGGTGACGGACTGATTGGGGGACCTTGTTGTCTACCAGTAGAGTGTGAATGACTTGTATTCCCAGATGGTGGGGACTGGACCTCCTGAATGAAGAATAGGGAACCTGAAAATTGTCCTGGGCAGGAAGGGGGTAAAAGTGCCTGGAATTGAAGGGGTTAAAGGGCAAATATGACAAGAAAACATTCAAAATGCTGAACACAACACAAGGCCGTGATCACACCTTGAGACATTTCTCATGGCTGCAGTGGTTTAAAAAATATTTTGGGGCCTTCTACAGGCTTGCAGGAAACACAACAAACACTAAGTAAGCCGATCTACATGTTCCAATTCCCATTGGGAGCAGCCCGTCTATTACCCCCTTATATCCCCATCCTGATATTATACAACCAATACAGTCCAGATAATTCACCGCTATCCATCTACAGAGAAAACCGCATGACCCCACCAATGAGGATGGAGGAGGACCAGAGTCACATGACTGAGAGGATACTAAACCTCACCCTGGAGATCATCTACCTGCTGACCGGAGAGGTGAGGAGGATTCTGGGAGGTCACATGACATCACTCTCATCTCTATTATTAAAACACAGACCTGACCGGAGAGGTGAGGAGGATTCTGGGAGGTCACATGACATCACTCTCATCTCTATTAATAAAACACAGACCTGACCGGAGAGGTGAGGAGGATTCTGGGAGGTCACATGACATCACTCTCATCTCTATTAATAAAACACAGACCTGACCGGAGAGGTGAGGAGGATTCTGGGAGTCTAACATGATATTCCTATTGGTTCCTCAATACAGAGATTTCCTCTTCTGAAGTCAGGTGATCATATGACCATCACAGTGCCTCCATGTGACTCCCTAAACCCTGAGAGACACAACATGCAGAAGATTCTAGAAGTCACCAAGAAGATGATGGAGCTGCTGACAGGAGAGGTGAGCGGTGCCGGGAATTCTGGGACATTCTCCAGTAACAGACAAGGGATGTGTCTGGATGGTGACTGTATCATTGTGTGTGTCAGGTTCCTATAAGGTGTCAGGGTGTCACTGTCTATTTCTCCATGGAGGAGTGGGAGTATTTAGAAGGACACAAGGATCTCTACAAGGACGTCATGATGGACAATCAGCCGCCCCTCACATCACCGGGTAAGAGGAGACTTTATTGTAAAGGAGAGAGCAGTACGGAGGATCCACCTAGATCCCCCATCATCTGATAAACACATAGAAACAATGGATTCAGTCAGTGTGTGTGTTTCCTACAGATGGATCCAGTCATGGGAACCCACCAGAGAGATGTCCTCTGTATTCCCGGGATTCCACACAGGAAGGTCACACCATCCCTCACCATAATCAGGTAGATGAGGAACAATCACTGATAGTATCATTAGGATCTGTACATTATCTGCATTGTTACCAACTCATAGAGGTCATGTGTGGATATTTTATGTGACCTTACATTTTACAGATGATATTCTCTCTCATTTCCTTGATTTAGAGTGGAGATCCAATCGATATAGAATTTGAGGTGAAAGCAGAAGAAGAAGAGGCGTATGTGAGGGATGATCAGCAGTCTATGGAGGAGGATGGAATAACGGGGACATTTATAGAGGAGGACACTCCTACAGAGATCAGCACAGGTGGGTCATGAACACTAAATCCATTCCTCCACCCATACTGCTCACTGATTGGTCCAGAGTAGGGCGGGGACTGGGTGATATCAGCCTGTAATCCCCTGGTCACTTTCCTGAGCTGTGTTCCCCGTCCTGTATTCCTGGATTTCTCTCAGATAATCTTCCTTCTCTGTGCTGCAGACACAATTTATGTCTCTAGACTGGATTTATGGAGGTTCTGGGGTTCAGCCGGCAGCAAAATGTTGATGTTCACAATAAGTGTGGATTGACCTGGGACATGTGATTTGGGTCTTCTACCCCTTATCCTGGGGCTAACAGGATCTCTGACAGAACATTTCTCCCAGGGTTCCTTGCTCTGTTATCTGCTGGATGTGCCGGGTGGAGGGATATGTCTGTAGTGTCTCAGACCCAAGTCACTGAGTGCAGTCTCAGGAGATGGGAGGCAGCGGTGTGGGATCTCTGCAACTTGTCTACAGTAAACATTTAATCTTCCACTGATTACTGAATACCAATATTATGAGTCCTGAATCTTACACTATAAATATACTAAAGAAAAATCTTTATCAATAAGTGCTAAAAGTGCAAATTTCATGCAAATATACTACAGTATATTGCCAAAAGTATTTTCCCCGCCCTCCCAATCATGTGATTCAGGTGTTCCAATCCCCTCCATGGACACAGGTGTATACAATCAAGTCCCTAGGCATGCAGACGGCTTCTATAAACATTTGTGAAAGAATGGGTCGCTCTCAGGAGCTCAGTGACTCCAAGCGTGGTCCACCTGGGCAATAAGTCCATCCGTGACATTTCCTGGCTACTTAATATTCCACGCTCAACTGTTATAACAAAGTGGAAGCAACTGGGAACAACAGCAATTCAGCCACCAAGTGGTAGGCCACGTAACATGACAGAGCATGGTCTTAAGCACACAGTGCGCAGAAGTCACCAACTGTCTGCAGAGTCAATAGCGAAAGACCTCCAAACTTGGTGTGGCCTTCACATGAGCCCAACAACAGTGTGTAGAGAGCTTCATGGAATGGGTTTCCATGGCCGAGCAGCTGCATCCAAGCCTTCCATCACCAAGTGCAATGGAAAGCATCAGATTTTGTGGTGTAAAGCACGCCACCACTGGACTCTAGAGCAGTGGAGACGTGTTCTCTAGAGGGACCAACCACGCTTCTGTGTCTGGCAATCCAATGGATGTGTCTGGGTTTGGTGGTTGCCAGGAGAACGGTACTTGCCTGACTGCATTGGGCCAAGTGTAAAATTTGTTGGAAGGGGATTATGGTGTGGAGTTGTTTTTTAGGGGTTGGGCTTGGCCCCCTAGTTCCAGTGAAGGGAACTCTTAAGGCAACATTTTGGACAATTTCATGCCCCCAACTTTGTGGGAAGAGTTTGGGGATGGCCCCTTCCTGTTCCAACATGACTGCACACCAGTGCACAAAGCAAGGTCCATAAAGACATGGAGGAGCCGGTTTGGGGTGGAGGAACTTGACTGTCCTGCACAGAGTCCTGACCTCAACCCCATAGAACACCTTTGGGATGAATTAGAGCAGAGACTGTGAGCCAGGCCTCCTCCCCCTGACATCAGTGCCTGACCTGACAAATGTGCTTCTGGAAGAATGGTCTAACCTTCCCATAGACACCCTCCTAAACCTTGTGGACGGCCTTCCCAGAAGAGTAGAAGCTGTTATAGCTGCAAAGGGCGGGGCCAACTCAATATTGAACCCTACGGACTAAGACTGGGGGGCCGTTAAAGGTCATGTGTGTGGGAAGGGCGGGGCCAACTCAATATTGAACCCTACGGACTAAGACTGGGAGGACAATAAAGGTCATGTGCGTGGAAAGGGTGGGGCCAACTCTCAATATTGAACCCTACGGACTAAGACTGGGGGGCCATTAAAGGTCATCTGCGTGGAATGGCCGGCTGACCAATACTTTGGGCAATATAGTGTATCATAGGTAGAAATGCCCACACATGGACTTCCTCAGTGACCCCTAAGACTACGTATATAAATTGTATCAGGTCTCCAGGTGGATTTAGTCTGTAATATATCATAGGTAGACTCATCTCTTCAGGGAAGTCTATCACACCTCCAACTAACAACTAAACTTTTAATTCTTCCATCAGCTCATCCCCCAGACTTATTACCTTTTGTACCACTTACCCCACCCAGTTAGATTGTCTGTCTCTGTATATAGCGGTGTCTAACTGTGACTTCCATAGACGCCGGAAATAATGTTTAATATTTATATATTTTAACTGGTTTTAATAGTATATAACTTATCACATTGTATGGTATATGTCTGCACTATTCATTAATTAGAGGCACAGGATAATACACTCCTAACTTT
The DNA here is from genome assembly GCF_062004578.1 of Staurois parvus. Classification (NCBI taxonomy): domain Eukaryota; kingdom Metazoa; phylum Chordata; class Amphibia; order Anura; family Ranidae; genus Staurois; species Staurois parvus. The sequence continues at coordinate 5,572,742 of NW_028317987.1, forward strand.
TTGACTCTTACACTATATAATTTATATTGTACATTACATCCTCCTGACCCCTGCACTATATACTCTATGTTATACATTACATACTCCTGACCCCTGCACTATATACTCTGTGTTGTACATTACATACTCCTGACCCCTGCACTATATACTCTGTGTTGTACATTACATACTCCTGACTCCAGCAATATATATCTATGATGTGCATTACATACTCCTGACCCCTGCACTATATACTCTATATTGTACATTCCATACTCCTGACCCCTGCACTATATACTCTATATTGTACATTACATACTCCTGACCCCTGCACTATATACTCTATGCTGTACATTACATACTCCTGACCCCTGCACTATATACTCTATGTTGTACATTACATACTATTGACCCCTGCACTATATAATCTTTGTTGTACATTACATACTCCTGACCCCTGCACTATATACTCCATGTTGTACATTACATAGTCCTGACCCCTGCACGATATACTCTATGTTGTACATTACATACTCCTGACCCCTGCACTATATACTCTATGTTGTACATTACATACTCCTGACCCCTGCACTATATACTCCATGTTGTACATTACATACACCTGACCCCTGCACTATATACTCTATGTTGTACATTACATACTCCTGACCCCTGCACTATATACTCTATGTTGTACATTACATCCTCCTGACCCCTGCACTATATACTCTTGTACGTTGCATCATTCTGATATTATATATTTCAAACCTTAGGCATCCTATATAAGTTGTACATTACATCGGCCTTACTTCTGTTCCCCCCCCATTTCCTCCCTGCTGGACATATCGGATGATGTGATTGGAGCACAGACTTTTACATGGTGATAATAATGTGATAACATCCTCCAACTTTGGACCCTTAAACAGAAAGTGATAATGAGGGAGGAGTCAATACCCCAATGATGGTGGTCTTCAGGATCAGTCCAGTCTTCATCTTGGTTGTTCTCCCCCCATCCTCACTCTCTGACCTCTGGTGTCAGAGAATCCTATGACATCACACTGACCTCACAGCTCCTCCTCCCAATGTCCCTACATCCAGAGTCAGAGAATCCTATGACATCACACTGACCTCACAGCTCCTCCTCCAATGTCCCTCCAACCAGAGTCAGAGAACCCTATGACATCACACTGACCTCAAAGCTCCTCCCCCCAATGTCCCTCCATCCAGAGTCAGAGAATCCTATGACATCACACTGACCTCACAGCTCCTCCCCCCAATGTCCCTCCATCCAGAGTCAGAGAACCCTATGACTGTCTCTGTGCTGCAGACACAATTTATGTATCATTATTTCCTCACTCTCTGACTAAGGTCCATGAATAAAGAAATGACCTGGTAGGAGATCAGAGGAGCCATTTCCTAGTTCCCTTGAGGGTGGAATTTTAAGTTCCTCAGAGACCAAGCTGCCTGATGTGGGTGGAGTCCTGGTTTGGGGGAACCAATCAGCTCCTGTCTAGTAATCCTCTTTGTCTTTGTATTTTAGTCCATGGCCGCGAGATGAGGAAAACCTCCGAGGATTGTCTCACTTTGTCTCCAGACTGGAAAGTAGAAGATGAGGACATCACACAGTATAGTCCAGGAGAAAACCCGGCTCCCTCCAATGTCCATCCGGCACCACCCAGTGTAGATGGACCATCAGATTCCTCATATCCTGAGGAACCTCAGACTGTGCGGGACTTGGCCGGCCTTCCAACAGGGAAGAGCTTCTCCTGTACTGAGTGCGGGAAATGTTTCAGTTATAAATCCCATCTTAATGTGCATAAAAGATCTCACACGGGGGAGAAGCTGTTTTCCTGTCCTGAGTGCGAGAAATGTTTTTCATGCAAGTCTCATCTTTCCATACATCAGAGATCTCACACGGGGGAGAAGCCGTATTCCTGTCTTGAGTGCGGGAAATCTTTTTCTGATAAGTCCAATCTTTACACACATCAGAGATCTCACAAAGGAGAGAAGCCATATACCTGTTCTGAGTGCGGGAAATGTTTTTCACAGAAGTCCAGTCTTTACAGACATCAGAGATCTCACACGGGGGAGAAGCCATATTCTTGTCCTGAGTGTGGGAAATGTTTTTCACGGAATTGGCATCTTTCCAGACATCAGCGATCTCACACAGGGAGAAGCCACTTTCCTGTCCTGAGTGAGGGAAATGTTCCTCACTGAAGTCCTGTCTTCCTGTACATCAGGGGTCCCACACAACCCTGGAGGTGTATTAGTGCCTTGAGTGCGGGAAATGTCTTCTAGATGAATGTTGCTGGACATCCCAGCTGTCATGTGGGGAAGAAGCACACCCTGATATACACCTCAGATATACTCCATGGCTGATCTTCATCATGGAACAAACAGTCCATAGGGAGATGAGAGGTCCCCAAAGACATGGATGAAGTGTGGGACTGGGTTCTCCATTGATAGCAGGAGAAGAATAAAAATGGAGTCCTGCCCTGTGATTGGCTGAGTACATTTTGTGGTGGGAGATTTCACAAACACTTGGAGGTCTGTTTAAAAATAAATATTTCTACCTCCTGTATACCGGACACTTCCCCCCCCTTCCTGCCCAGGCTGACTGGTAACTATCAGCGCTCTCACACTTTGAATGACAATTACACAGTCATGCAACATTGTACCTAAATTATATTTTTGTAATTTTTTCACACAAATAGATATTTATTTTGGTGGTACTAAACACCACTTTTTACCATTTTTACTTGTTTTTACAAATAAATGGTCTTTCCTTATAAATGTAGACAAAGGTGTATTCTGCGCCATTTCTTGGGTACAATAACCCCAATCAGTGTCTATGATTCAGTGTGTAGGAGAGTTATAGAGTCTACAAACTATGGGATAGATGTCTGAAAATCCATCATGTCTGATGACGGCAGATCTCATTTCTGAGGATCAAAAACACCAGAACGGTACAAATTGTCAGAACTTTATCTGTGAGGAAATAATCCGTATACAATTCATGGAAACAGGCGGGATCTGGAATGAAGGAGATTCCCTACTAATTCTCACAAAGTAACCGACATCCCAGTTCTGGATTTGTGATAATTGGAAGACAAAATAAAAAGCAATAATGTGCAAAAATATATATTTATTAATAATATAAATCAGTACAAAATGGGGATGAAATCTAATAGGTGATGATAAATAATAAACAATACAAGATAACAGTACAATGATCTAATCCACAATAATGGGGAGAAATACAAGCCAGCAATTACTTCCAAATATTAATGAATTACATCCAACTGTCTGGAAATGTCGTGTAAGAAATCAGTAACTCAGCAACATGTGACAACAGATATACAAATCCCCCCCGTGATCTCTCTACACCCAGATATTCAACGCTCAACGTGTACCTTGCCATGACTTGATCTGGAATCCCATACACAGGCCAATCCAATCCGCTTACAATCTGAGATGAAGATGTAATGTTACATGAAGTAGTCTACCTTGTCATATATATACTGTATACATCCGGATAAACCATTGACTAGAAGCCAGAATCATCTTCAGGGATATGTAAAATAAATCTTCCCCAGAGGAGGGAAATGATAATAATTTATACTGCAGGTAAAATGACGTCACATCCCCTCCTGTGCTCACCAGAACCGTTATCGGACTAAACAATGTATCTGGAGATATAAGGGGAGTACAAGTTATCTGAGGAAAATGAAAGTTCTAGTTCCCAATATGGACTGTATGGTGTCAGTGATGTCAGCTTTCAGTGCGCTCACTTCAGGGGGTGTCTGTGTCCGTCTGTTGCCCCTTGTCTCCTGTCTTGTGGGGTCTTGTTTTGTGATGTGTGTCCTCTTCTCTGTCCGTCTCTTACTTTTATCCCTCCAAATAAAACCTAGGCGGGCAAAGCTTCTCTCTCCTCACAATGAAGTCAGACTAGGTGCTATTTTCTCTACTAATTGATTTCAGTGACCTGAAGGGGGCAGTATAGGATGAGGAATTCTCTGACATGTCTTCTGGAACATGACAAGGGTTGACCTTTAACCTCGGCTGGTAAGGACATGACTACATTAGAGAGAACTGCTTTTCTGCCAGGTTTGGTGTCACACAGACTGGTACCCATGTCACTGCTAATAATGTATTACTGAAAGTGGTTGTAGCCCTAAAAAACACAAATCAGTCTAATCCTGCAGTTGGGTAGATTTTACCTTTACTGAGCCATTCAGCTTAGTCTGGTATCTTGAAGCAATCCCTTTCTCCAGAAATCCCACCTGATCTTCTGAGCAGAATAAATCTGACACCAGCAGAAATATGGTGTCACCACTCCCCTTCTCCTGTGAGTGACAGGCTGTGCTGAGGATGAGACCAGTATGAACCTCCATGTAATACACTGCAGGGGGTGGGGGAGGGGGTGTCCTCTCCATGCTGGTCTCTGCCTTCACAAGATCCACAACTCAGCACTCATCAGCACCAGTGATTGTTCTTGAGCCGAGGCTGGAGAGGGGTATAACTGGGGGATTGTGTGACATCACATCTCCACCTACTATTCTCTGGTCCTAAGCCACGCCCACAGACCAGCAGATTTTGGAGGGCGGAGACAAGCTAAAGGAGCATTTTTCTGAGGTACACTCACAGCTGTATGGATGTTTACATTAAAATGTATTCATTTATGGAAAAAAGTACATTTTTTTAAAATATTTGGGGTTTACAACCACTTTAAGTGATTCTGGAAAAAACAAATCTACCTAAATATCCTACAAAATGATGAGGTCATTATACTGAGACTTCTTATCTCACGTCTTCTGTAACATAACAACGTTGTCATACAATGAACTCAAACTGATACTTTATAATGTTACAAACAGAATATCCCCAATATATCAATATGTATTCATTGTTAAACCATTTCATATAAATATATGTATGTGGAAATGGAATCTAGTAATATAAACCTGGATGACATAAGTAAGCAAGCATTCACTTCATGTAATACTAATAATAATACAATTGACATTTTTGGATCAGATATTCCTGTCACATAATAATAACACCATATACAATGTAAGGTATAATATGCACTCTTTCCAGAGGATCATGGGAAATAATCATTGTGACCAGTTCTTGTGTCCTTTGTCCAATCTAGACATGGACTCATCCATTTATCTTACCACTTGGTGTCATGTCTAGTCTTCATCTTGTAGCCGTCTGATCCCACCATACCTCCCCCCAGATTTATAACCTGGGAACATAAGCTGTAACCACCTTGGAATGCTCTTAGAATCTGTGTTCAGAAACCATGAAATAGAATATACAGAACAAAATGGCTTCCAGCATGTCCATGTAGAGATGATAAGTTCAGGCCTTCCTGTTTCATTCTGTGAGCCCAGAACAGCTCCGTCATTTCCCCCCTTTTTCTCCATGGTATTCAGGTGAACAACCTAAGACATATCTGGGACAAAGGTCGGAGTATAAGTCATTTACTCCAAAGAGTGAGGCCTTTCTTCATCCTGGATTGAGGAATGTTTTCCTCTTTTCCTCCAAACTGATAACGGCATGGTGGTGTCTTAATAAAAATTTAATTTAACTGCAAAGTAGTTGTTTCCACCATCATACCCAACATCATGAATACAAAGCTTGTAATCAAAAATCTGATGAATCACTTTGGTTGTTGATTTGTAGACATTGGTTGAGTAGTGAATGTTTTCCTGGCGTGTTCCAACATGACCCGTACTCTTGCTTGAGCTCGGTTTATGTGGCAGTATACCATTCTTGTATTTCCACAAGTTGTAGCTGGGATATGTTGTAGTTTTTCTCAATGGATATCTTTGGATCCAAATTCACAAAGATCTTCTGAGATAATATCTCTCTTTCTGTTACTAAGAATCCTGGAACATCTTTCCTGATGAGGGACCCAGTCCAATGATAGGTTCGGACTTGAGGTGTACACCAAGGATTAAGTCCATCCAAACGATCGCTGTGTCTTTGGTAGCCATCCGCATCTTTACCAAATAATGATCTGGTCTGTTTGGACCTTCAGTATTGATCAATATGGATTCAATATGAATTTTATTAAAGAAAAACAGTTTTAATATGTATTATTATCAATTAATTAATTCATTATTTACATTTTCTAGCTATGCTGGATATTAACTGATTGGCCACATTATTATGGTATTCTGCTATAATTGGTATGTCCAATAAAACTGCATAGGACTTGAGATATGAACATCTGGATGTTGAGAGAAAAACATCAGAATGTTCAATCATTATAGTAACATTCTCTTATGGTACAAATACAAAATCTTCTTCTACATCACCTTGCATCATTCTCAGTTGAGACCTAGGATGACAAGCACGGAATTGATTAATATGAACCCATTTGTCCACACAATCTCCATTTATGACAATTCTTATTTTATATACCACAGATAATTTTGTTTCAGTATTAGTATACGGACCTTTCCATGAAGGAAGACATTTCTTTTCCTTGACTCTATCTGGAGCACAGTTGTATAAATACATTTTATCACTTACTTCATGCTCCTTCTTGGTAGTTTTGAGATTGTAATAAGTTTTGTTGCTTATCACGGCTTTCTCTAGATTCTTCTGTGCAAAGGCAAAATCATGTTGTAGGTTCTGTCGAAGGTTTTCCACATATTGATGTGTCGTGGCTGCATTGATCAGGTTATGGTCAGATGTGTGATACAACAGAAGTTGTGGAAGTACATTTTCCTACCTATCATCAACTCAAATGGTGACATCTTGGTTGTGGTACTTGGAGTTGCTCTAATAGCCATGAGCACTAAAGGTAACGTCATATCCCAGTCTTTACCTGATTCTTTCATGAATTTCTTCAGGATGTTGATGATTGACTGGTTATAGCGCTCTACTTCTCCGCTGGATGACAGGCAATGTGTAACTTACATTTGACACCTGAAATTTTCCACATCTTAGACATTACCTTACTTGTAAAATGGATCCAAATGCTGCCATGATCCGAATAAATCCTTTGAGGAAGACCAAGTCTGGAAAATACATGATTAATGAGTGACGTGGCACATGTTTCAGTGGTATTATTGGGAGCCGTTAAACATTCAACCTACTTAGTAAATAAACAAGTGACTGTCAACATGTATTTGTTTCCTGTAGATGATTTTGTGACAGGACCAATAAAATCAATCTGCAAATTTGACCATGGCAATGAGAAACCCTTCTTCTGAAGTTGGGCATGATGGCTGAAACTGAACACAAACTAGACAACCCTGACAGTAGGTTTGAACATTCTTCAACATATGAGGGCAGTAAGCATAATCCTGGAGTCATTCGTAGGGAATCTTCTCACCTCGGTGACCTGCTGTAGGTGCTTCATGATCATGTTGTAACATGAGTCCTCTACATATAGTGGGGACTCCCCATGGTTGGACACCATTTTTGGATGTTCTTATCAGTAATCCATCTCTAATACTGAATTGAGATTTGGATGTCACTAATAATCGGAGGTCTTCTTCTTGGGCATAGTCTTCCTCAAATATAGGGGTGTTAACAGGGTCTTCTATGTAAGTGAATATAAATGCAGAGCACAAATAGAAGCAATCAGATGCAGTGGTACTAATACCTAATGTGAGGCGTTGAACTCATGTGCAAACATGTGCATGATCAGCAAACTGTATTCATACCATAATATAAATAGATAGAACATACAAATGAGTATAATCAATGCAATATGTGCAAAACCTTGTGTGAGAAGTGATAAACGTATGTGCATAGATGTGCGTGGTTACCTGACACCTATATCCTATATCCCACGTACTAGTATATAATCATATATCTTCTAAACCATATTTATCAAGTGACCAATCACCTCCACATAATATAGTCCTTCATGTGCATCAACGTGGGAAGTCCTTTATATACAGTGCTCACAATCCACCATCCAATACTCCTCCAAAATGACATTGATCTGTGCCTTTACCTGCGTGGTGCTTCAAGTGATAACCAATGATCACATTCCTACTCATTCACATCCAGATGAAGGGCTCTTGTGTCACCCTTCAGTGTGCATACACCCCGGACACACTATTGCCCTCACCTTCAGGTTTGTCCTGCATCCCAGGTCATACTGCGCTTTTTCCCTTGTAACCCAGGCAGGTATACTGGTACAAACTGCTTACCACCCTCAGCTCTTTAAAACTCTCCAACTCCGCTCCATATCATAGAAAAGAACACTCCAAATAGTGTAATATTGCCAATAAAATACCTTTATAGAAATAATATAATAATGAACTCACATTTAAAAGTGTCCACCTGGGACACTGCAGGGTGAAATCTCTATTGGGATATGTGATGGTCCTATACCAAGATGGCGGCCCATGCACTTCCGATATTACTGCTTGACATCATCGGCATATAGGGGGCAGTATAGGATTGGGAAGGATTTGGGTTTCTCTGACATGTCTTCTGCAACATGACAAGGGTTGACCTTTAACCTTGGCTAGTAAGGAAATCACTATATTACCAGATAACGGCTTTTCTGACGGGTTGGTTTCAGACAAACTTGTACCAACGTCACGGCAAATAATGTATTAAGTGATTCTGGAGAAGAAAAATCTACCTATACATCCTACAAAAAGATGAGGTCATTTTACTGAGACTTCTTATCTCACGTCTTCTGTAACATAACAACGTTGTCATACAATGAACTCAAACTAATACTTTATAATGTTACAAACAGAATATCCCCAATATATCAATATGTATTCATTGTTAAACCATTTCATATAAATATATGTATGTGGAAATGGAATCTAGTAATATAAACCTGGATGACATAAGTAAGCAAGCATTCACTTCATGTAATACTAATAATAATACAAGTGACATTTTTGGATCAGATATTCCTGTCACATAATAATAACACCATATACAATGTAAGGTATAATATGCACTCTTTCCAGAGGATCATGGGAAATAATCATTGTGACCAGTTCTTGTGTCCTTTGTCCAATCTAGACATGGACTCATCCATTTATCTTACCACTTGGTGTCATGTCTAGTCTTCATCTTGTAGCCGTCTGATCCCACCATACCTCCCCCCAGATTTATAACCTGGGAACATAAGCTGTAACCACCTTGGAATGCTCTTAGAATCTGTGTTCAGAAACCATGAAATAGAATATACAGAACAAAATGGCTTCCAGCATGTCCATGTAGAGATGATAAGTTCAGCCTTCCTGTTCATTCTGTGCGCCCAGAACAGTTCCGCCAACCTGGTAATCTACGATTGGCTCATATCCCTGTGGGGTGGTAACCTGTAGGCACCTGGTGATCTACGATTGGCTCATAACCCTGCGTTGTGGTATCCTGTAGGCACCTGCTGATCTACGATTGGCTCATATCCCTGTGGGGTGGTAACCTGTAGGCACCTGCTGATCTACTATTGGCTCATATCCCTGTGGGGTGATAACCTGTAGGCACCTGCTGATCTATGATTGGCTCATAACCCTATGGGGTGGTAACCTGTAGGCACCTGCTGATCTATGATTGGCTCATAACCCTATGGGGTGGTAACCTGTAGGCACCTGCTGATCTATGATTGGCTCATACCCCTGTGTATCCTGATCAGATGATGATTGCAGCACTCCCAATATTGTTCATGTAATGGAGTGCACAGTGTGTTCCATCCAAGAAGGGCAGCAAGGTAGAAGCCGGCAATTACAGGCCAGTGAGTCTAACATCGGTGGTAGTCAAGTTAATGGAATCACTCCTGAAAGGAAGGATCACTGATCATCTAGAAACACACAACTTGCTGGATCCAAAGCAGCATGGCTTTACTGAGGGCAGATCATGGAAGACTCATCTGATTGGACTTTTTGATTATATTACCAACGTTTTGGACCAGGGTGGTGCTGTGGACATAGAATATCTTGATTCCAGCAAGGCAAGTGATACAGTCCACATAATGATCTAATACAGAAGTTGGACAAGCTAGGACTTAGCCCTTGGGTGGTTCAGTGGATGTGCAGTTGGATAAATTATAGATACCAGAGTGTGGTTGTAAATGGGGTTCACTCAGAACAGAGAGCAGTCACTAGTGGTGTACCCCAAGGCTCTGTACTGGGTCCTGTTCTATGTAATCTATATGTAAGGGATATAACTAAAGGGTTGTTGGGTAAGGGGATGTCTCTTTGCTGATGACACAAAGGTGTGTAATAGGGAGGATATCCCTGGAGGTGTCTGTAACATGGAACAGGATTTGGCATTTCTGGATGATTGATCAGAGAAGTGAAAATTGCAGTTCAATTTTTCTAAATGTAACATAATGCACCTAGGGAAAAGAAATCCCTTGAGAGAGTACAACATGGGGATTATGTTGCTTGCCAGCACTTCAGAAGAAAAGGATTTGGGGTACTTATTTAGATCTTTATATCACTATAGAGGTCACCAGCAGGAGGAAGGAGGTCCCGATTCCCCTATATAGGTCTTTATATCACTAGAGGGGTCACCGGCAGGAGGAAGGAGGTCCCGATTCCTCTATATAGATCTTTATATCACTAGAGGGGTCACCGGCAGGAGGAAGGAGGCCCCGATTCCTCTATATAGATCTTTATATCACTAGAGGGGTCACCGGCAGGAGGAAGGAGGTCCTGAATCCTCTATATAGATCTTTATATCACTAGAGGGGTCACCGGCAGGAGGAAGGAGGTCCTGATTCCTCTATATAGATCTTTATATCACTAGAGGGGTCACCGGCAGGAGGAAGGAGGTCCTGAATCCTCTATATCAGTGGTCGGCAAGCCGCGGCTCGCGAGCCACATGCGGCTCTTTACAATCTTAAATGCGGCTCTTCTGTGTGCCGGGCGCCCGCTCCCCTCCCTCCTCTCGGACGGGCGTGTGCCGGGCGGCCGCCCCCTCACCTCCCCTCCCTCCTCTCGGACGGGCGTGCCGGGCGGCCGCCCCCTCACCTCACCTCCCCTCCCTCCTCTCGGACGGGCGTGTGCCGGGCGGCCGCCCCCTCACCTCCCCTCCCTCCTCTCGGACGGGCGTGCCGGGCGGCCGCCCCCTCACCTCACCTCCCCTCCCTCCTCTCGGACGGGCGTGTGCCGGGCGGCCGCCCCCTCACCTCCCCTCCCTCCTCTCGGACGGGCGTGTGGCGGGCGGCCGCCCCCTCCCCTCCCCTCCCTCCTCTCGGAAGGCAGCTGTCAGGATGTAGGCGGGGCAGCGTGACAAACTCCTCTCACAGTCCGCCCTGAAGACCAGAACGGCGCGGGAAACACGGCGAGAGGAACGCGCGGAGCAAAGGTAAGTGAATTGACACAGGGGGGACTTACTATATGGGGGATGAATTACTATATGGAGGACTTACTATATGGGGGATGAATTACTATATGGGGGATGTATTACTATGGGAGATGAATTACTATGGGGGATGAATTACTATGGGGGATGTATTACTATGGGGGATGAATTACTATATGGGGGATGAATTACTATGGGGGATGAATTACTATATGGGGGATGAATTACTATATGGGGGATGAATTACTATGGGGGATGAATTACTATAGGGGGGATGAATTACTATAGGGGGGATGAATTACTATATGGGGGATGAATTACTATGGGGGATGAATTACTATAGGGGGGATGAATTACTATATGGGGGATGAATTACTATATGGGGGATGAATTACTATGGGGGATGAATTACTATATGGGGGATGAATTACTATGGGGGATGAATTACTATATGGGGGATGAATTACTATATGGGGGATGAATTACTATGGGGGATGAATTACTATATGGGGGATGAATTACTATGGGGGATGAATTACTATATGGGGGATGAATTACTATGGGGGATGAATTACTATATGGGGGATGAATTACTATGGGGGATGAATTACTATGGGGGATGAATTACTATATGGGGGATGAATTACTATGGGGGATGAATTACTATATGGGGGATGAATTACTATGGGGGATGAATTACTATATGGGGGATGAATTACTATATGGGGGATGAATTACTATGGGGGATGATTTACTATATGGGGGATGAATTACTATGGGGGATGAATTACTATATGGGAGATGTATTTTCAGTTTTAAAAATGTGGCTCTCAAAATAAATTTCAATCGTGGTTTAGGCGAGATTTGGCTCAGTTGAAAAAAAAGGTTGCCCACCACTGCTCTATATAGATCTTTATATCACTAGAGGGGCCACCGGCAGGAGGAAGGAGTTCCCGATTCCTTTATATAGATCTTTATATCACTAGAGGGGTCACCGGCAGGAGGAAGGAGGTCCCGATTCCTCTATATAGATCTTTATATCACTAGAGGGGTCACCAGCAGGAGGAAGGAGGTCCTGATTCCTCTATATAGATCTTTATATCACTAGAGGGGTCACCGGCAGGAGGAAGGAGGTTTTAATTCCTCTAAATAAATCTTTACATTTCTAGGTGGGTCACTGTCAGGAGGAAGGAGGTCCCGATTCATCTATATAGATCTTTATATCACTAGAGGGGTCACCGGCAGGAGGAAGGAGGTCCTGATTCCTCCATATAGATCTATATATCACTAGAGGGGTCACCGGCAGGAGGAAGGAGGTCCCGATTCCTCTATATAGATCTATCACTAGAGGGGTCACCAGCAACCTCATGTAGAATACTGTGTCCAGTTCTGGAAACCTCACTTACATAAAGGTATTGATAAGATAGAACGAGTCCAGAGACGGGGAATACAAATAGTGATATCAGGAGAGACTTCAGGAACGTAACATGTCCAGTCTGGAGGAGAGAAGGGAAAGGGGAGACATGACTGAAACCTTTACATACAACAAGGGAGTGAATAAGGTTCAGGAGGGCAGGATTTTCAATATGAAACCAAAATGAAGAACACGGGACATGACCTCCAACTAACTGGAGGAAAGTTCACAACTAATCTCAGAAAGTATTATTTTACTGAAAGAGTAGTTGATGCTTGGAATAAATTTCCAGTAGAGGTAGTGAGCCAGTGACAAATCACAGAGATCATCACAATAGTACACAATGGATGGCTATGTATGAAAGCCATTCATTGTATACAACTGTCATGTGATCACTGTGATTGGTCATAGCAATCACATGGTACTGGGCTGGCCTGGTACAATGATCTGTCATCTGGTGGACACAGCAGGTGACATATCAAGATACAGCAGAACCACTAGACTTGGAGGGCTTCATATGATGTCCACCCAGGATGGGAGAGATCCTGCTCAGCTGTCATTCTTCTATAGGCCTGGTGGGAAGCAATTCATTACAGGGGACACTGTACAGGTTCTATATGTAGTCTGGGGGGTCCCTGTGGAAGTCCATGTGTGGACATTTCTACCTATGATAAATGACAGGCTAAACCCACCTGGAGACTTTCTCCACACCTGGAGTGTGCTGAGTTCTTGGAGAACGTCTACACAGTGTTTCCAGATTGGCTTTATCACCCCAACGAGCTCGCTCCAGTTCATGGATGTCATCATTATGTTTGGAGGATCTCACCAGTCAGGAGCCTTTCCTGTCATCCTACATGTTCCCTTCTGAGGATTGTTCTATCCTTCCAAACAAATGTATGAAATCATGGATGAGTCCTCCTTCTATGTGATCTAGAAGATCTTCAATCACAATGTCTTTATGGATGAAGTGGATGGCCCAGTTTATATATTATTTATTGCTTTACAGCTTTATTCCCTCCAGGATTCATTCTTTATTTATAGAACCATTCAAGGAAGTGTTCTTACTTTGAGAGATCTCCACCACCATTCCTCTGTGACCATTACATCCTTGTCATTTATGTCTAACATCTTCATTATGAGTGGATTGATAGATATTTTTATACTTTAAAGAATATTTTTACATTTTGTTTACCAAAAAGATTTGTTTTGGAGGTCTCTGTTTTATTATGTATTTTGTTTTTATCTTGTGTTCTGTGTCTTTAAGACTTTTCTATCTGTAGTAAAATATATTATTTAAACAGTTGGTTGCATAAGAGTTAGGTTTATTGTTTCTTACTTTTTTTAGTTCTTTTTGATCTTCCCTGGTATCCCTGTAAGGTAGATACAATGCTGGAATGGTTATTAGGGGATGTTTCTCGGGGCTGCAGTTCCTCTGAACTCCACAAGATGGTGATCTCATTTCTCCCCAGACAGGACTTCTCTATGGGATACAGATAGGAAGTGATGTCAGGTACAGACAGGAAGTGATGTCAGGTAGACAGGCCATTCCGAGAGGTGAGTGGGGAGGAAGCAGATCAGAGACATTGGTGGACGTGGCAGCAGAGGAGGTAATAAGATGTTATTTCCTATTTACACCCAGTAACCTCACCGTCACGTCCGTCCTCTTCGTCCTCTTCCTCCTTAGTCACGTCCGTCCTCTTCCTCCATAGTCACGTCCGTCCTCTTCCTCCATAGTCGTGTCCGTCCTCTTCCTCCATAGTCGTGTCCGTCCTCTTCCTCCATAGTCGTGTCCGTCCTCTTCCTCCATAGTCGTGTCCGTCCTCTTCCTCCATAGTCGTGTCCGTCCTCTTCCTCCACAGTCGTGTCCGTCCTCTTCCTCCATAGTCGTGTCCGTCCTCTTCCTCCATAGTCACGTCCGTCCTCTTCCTCCATAGTCACGTCCGTCCTCTTCCTCCATAGTCACTGTCAGGGCTCCGGGGTGTGACCAGAGGTATGTGACTGACGCAGGGAAACGCAGGCTTCAGATAAGTTATAAACAATATAATTTATTAAAGACTAACAATACAAACATAAACGCAGTGCAATACTAAAACATAACACAGTGCAAACGAACCAAACCACCCACAGATAACAGTACATACAATGCAAGCGTCGTCAGGCAGCCCGGGTCAATAACAATCGGGCAGGTAGGAATAGGGGGTCAGGCAGAGAATGGTCGGGGTCACAAGCCAGGGATGAAACAGGAGAAGTCAGCAGAGGTCCGGAATCAGGCAGGGTCAGCAACGAATCAGTCAGACAGGAACAGGGATGCAGGTAACAAGATACAGGGCCCAGGAAAAACACACACCAAGGCAGAGACTGCAGGTCTGGCCATCCCTTAAATACACCTCCGTAATCAGCTTCAGGTGTTTGGCTGGATGCAAGGTTGAGTCTCTGATTGCCGGGAGCACCCGCTGGCCAGCCCTGGTACTGCAGCCCACAAGGCAGGTGAGTCCCACCATTACTGGCAAGTCCATTCCTGACAGTCACTGTGATGTCTTTTATCTCCAGCAGATGATGATACACACATATATAGTGTGGGAACCCAGATTAACCCCTTCAGGGGCAGAACATTCCCCCACTTCCGGGGCCGGAACATTCTCCTCATTGTGGAGATAAATTCTAGTAATATGGTCCTCTAAACAAAGAGCACTAACAATAAATAGACAAGACAAGGACCATCCTGACCATACATGGCCTACAAAGGGCAATGATGACACTACACAGGCAGCCAATGGGCAATCATTACACTATGCAGCCAACACAATGATGGAGTGCCGGGGTCAGGAGTATGGAGCATAGAGCCCCTTACATTGCTGCTCAGGAGGAAGAAAACATTCCTTTGTAACAGAAAATGTATATAAATCTGAGGCACTTTTAGGAATATCTGGGGTTTCAAAAATGAAAGGAGCTTTATAGGGACTAAAACATTTAATATGTGTAACATTGTTCTGTTTATCTCCTCCCCTCCCCCGCCTGTCTCCAGCACCACACCCGGGGACTAGCAGGGAGGGGAGATTCCTTGCAGTGTAATGAGAACTGATTGGCTGCTCCTCAGGAAAGGGGAGTGTCCTGTTTATCCTTTCTCCCTTTCACTCCCAGAGCCATTTTGGCATTTTTTGCACATTTAAAAAATCATTTTATCCTGAAGATGACACAAAACCCCCAAAATATAAATTTTCTGAAAGTAGAGACTTTAGAGAATAAAATAGTGGCAGTTCTAATTTTTATGTCACAAAATATTATCACAAAGTCTATGAAATGCCAAATGTCAGTAAAAAATACTCTTAAGCTAATTTCAGGGCATAAAAAGCAATAAATGACCCATTTATGTGTAAAAATATAAAAGCCGAGGTTGCAGCGAGTAAATAGATATCCAACATGTCAAACCTTAAGTTGTGTGTGCTGAAATGGTGACAACCTTTAGTCCCCGGTATTATCTATAGGTGACACATTTATAGCCCCTTCTAGGTCATCAGTATAGAGTACGGAGGAGGTCTGCTCCTAGAATTATCCTCTCATTCTTGTGTGACCGGCGATATGTAACGTGTATCACAATCAATGTTATCACGTGTAGGCGCTCCAGCGTGTGCTCTTAGGTTTGGGTGTGCATATATGTGGGGGAGGGGGGGGCCTTAAAATTTTTTAAAGGGAGGAGTTATGTACTTGGTTATAACTTTAATTCTTTGCATTTAAAAAAAACATTTTTACTTAAGGGGACAAAGTCCTCTATGAGATGACGTTTGATGACAGGTTCTCTTTATTGAGACATCCAGGGTCTAAAAGACCCCCAATGTCTCCCCTGTACTCCACTGGATGTAATGTAGTGCACATCGCACCGCATTACATTCTTTGCCGGCCTCGATGGTCGGGAAATCTGTCATAACGTCACTTCTGGGTCAGGACAAGAAGGGAGTGAACATGTCCGCTCTCCTCCGTCCCCTTTACCCTTCGACACCCGCTGACCCCGGCCCACAGATGGGCAAGCAGAGCCGGGGAAGCATAGTAGGTACAGGAGAGGTTCACACACACGGGGTGGCAGAGGCTGGCACCTGAAAGGAGAGCCCTGCGGCTTGCCCTCAGCAGGGATAAAGATTAAAAACAATACTTGCCCGGCCCCCAGAACTACATATCCCGGGCGTCGGGCGATGTAAAGTGACCATCCCTGCATGATGAGCCGACATTGACCTCACAGCACTGCCTCAGAGCAAACTAGTCATAGGAAGGATCAGATTTATCATTCCTTGTCTGCAGATCTAAAACTCATCAAAACCAGTTCAGGGACCAAACAAACCCAACAGAGAAAAGGGGCCCCGGACCTCAAAATTGTAGTAAACACTAAACAGTCCAAACAAAATGTGTTCCCATGGGGGGAGTAGTTCTTCACTGTCCAGCAACCCTCCTATTCCCCCCTCACATCCACATCCTATTATTGTGTGACCAATACCATCCAAATCATTCTTACTTTCATTTCCCAAAGTTATCCGTCTACAAGGAGACCTGTATAGATCACATGATGGCACCAATGAGGATGGAGGAGGACCGGAGTCACATGACTGAGAAGATACTAAACCTCACCCTGGAGATCATCTACCTGCTGACCGGAGAGGTGAGGAGGATTCTGGGAGGTCACATGACATCACTCTTATCTCTATTAATAAAACACAGACCTGACCAGAGAGGTGAGGAGGATTCTGGGAGGTCACATGACATCACTCTCATCTCTATTAATAAAACACAGACTAGACCGGAGAGGTGAGGAGGATTCTGGGAGGTCACATGACATCACTCTCATCTCTATTAATAAAACACAGACCTGACAGGAGAGGTGAGGAGGATTCTGGGAGGTCACATGACATCACTCTCATCTCTATTAATAAAACACAGACCTGACCGGAGAGGTGAGGAGGATTCTGGGAGGTCACATGACATCACTCTTGTCTATTCTGGTCAATAGACCATTTTATTTTTGCACACATTTAGATGATGTCAGGTGGTTGATATTGTTTTATTTGTCTCCTGATCTGTAGGATTATGTTGTAAAGAAGAAGTCTAGTGGGGAGCCAATCTCAGGAGGATGGAGCAGAACCCAGAGCCTCACCATGGTGCCTCCATCTCATTCTCTGATACCTGAGAGGGAGAAAGAGCAGAAGATTCTGGAACTGACCACCATGGTGGTCCATCTGCTGACAGGAGAGGTGAGCGGTGCCGGGAATTCTGGGACATTCTCCAGTAACAGACAAGGGATGTGTCTGGATGGTGACTGTATCATTGTGTGTGTCAGGTTCCTATAAGGTGTCAGGGTGTCACTGTCTATTTCTCCATGGAGGAGTGGGAGTATTTAGAAGGACACAAGGACCTCTACAAGGACGTCATGATGGACAATCAGCAGACTTTGGGTTTTGTGAAGATTGTAAGGAAGGAATTTCCCCGGAATGAGACGATATTGAAGCTCACCCTGGAGATCCTCAGCCTGCTGACTGGAGAGGTGAGTGTAATGAAGGGGTTAAATCTGACTGGGCTGTACACTGGGAGGGATTCAGAGTCACTTGAAGTCTTCTGATGTTCTGTAATCAATAACGACATCCACACAAGTACTATGAATACATAAAGTGTCCGGACTCTATGAGATTTGGTTAAAGCACAAGATGGCGGCATTGGTTATAGAAGAGAACAATCTCAGCTTTAGTCCAATCAGGGAGACCCATGATTACCAGCATGCCACGCCCACTGACCACTAAATCCATGGGTGACATTTCCTGGTGGGTCAGTGAGCCTTACTAGTAAACCATTAGTGACTCTATTATATGACTTCTAGAAGGAGCTATAAATCTGACCCCATTTTCATCATATCATTGGATGGAGATGTCTGTCCTTTGCTGAGTCGGCACATTGTGGCCAATCCCTGGAGAATAAATCTAGAGCTGACCATAGAAGTGAGGGATTATGGGAGAGTGAGATTTATCTTTGTATCACACAGAACTGTACAGGAGTCATGAAGAAATCTACCGACAATGACACCAGAAGGAGATCTCATCGTATGACCACAAGATCCTCGAGAATCCAGAATCCCATCACCATCCCCCCACCTCCATCCCTGATCCCTACAAGACAGAAGACACAGAAGATTCTAGAAGTCACTAAGAAGATGATGGAGCTGCTGACAGGAGAGGTGAGCGGTGCTGGGAATTCTGGGACATTCTCCAGTAACAGACAAGGGATGTGTCTGGATGGTGACTGTATCATTGTGTGTGTCAGGTTCCTATAAGGTGTCAGGGTGTCACTGTCTATTTCTCCATGGAGGAGTGGGAGTATTTAGAAGGACACAAGGATCTCTACAAGGACGTCATGATGGACAATCAGCCGCCCCTCACATCACCGGGTAAGAGGAGACTTTATTGTAAAGGAGAGAGCAGTACGGAGGATCCACCTAGATCCCCCATCATCTGATAAACACATAGAAACAATGGATTGGGTCTCAGGAGATGGGAGACAGCGGTGTAGGACCTCTGCAGCTTGTCTCATGTGGACATCTAGGCACCACTGCTTACTGAATACCAATATTATGAGGCCTGACCTTTACACTGTATAATTTATTTTGTACATTCCATACTCCTGACCCCTGCACTATATACTCTGTTGTACATTACATACTCCTGACCCCTGCACTATATACTCTGTTATACATTACATACTCCTGACCCCTGCACTATATACTCTATGTTGTACGTTACATACTCCTGACCCCTGCACTATATACTCTATGTAGTACATTACATACTCCTGACCCCTGCACTATATACTCTATGTTGTACATTACATACTCCTGACCCCTGCACTATATACTCTATGTTGTACATTACATACTCCTGACCCCTGCACTATATACTCTATGTTGTACATTACATTCTTCTGACCCCTGCACTATATACTCTATGTTGCACATTCCACACTCCTGACTTCTGCTCTCCCCCTCCCCCCACTGCTATATATACACATAATATGGATTCTCTTTTGTTCCCCCCATTTCTTCCCAGCTGGACATTTTATATTGGATGATGTGATTGGAGCACAGACTTTTACATGGTGATAATAATGTGATAACATCCTCCAACTTTGGACCCTTAAACAGAAAGTGATAATGAGGGAGGAGTCAATACCCCAATGATGGTGGTCTTCAGGATCAGTCCAGTCTTCATCTTGGTTGTTCTCCCCCCATCCTCACTCTCTGACCTCTGGTGGGGCTCAGCCCCGCTGTTCTTCATGACTAAATCATGGACTAAATAAGGAAGTGCAGTACTTCTTGTGCTGGGAAGATGGTGATGAGTGATAGAGGGGGTGGGGACCCTCGTCCTATAATCCCCTTATCACTGTCCCTCCTATAAAAGACAGTTCTGGTTGTTTCCTCACTCTCTGACTAAGGTCCATGAATAAGGAAATGACCTGGTAGGAGATCAGAGGAGCCATTTCCTAGTTCCCTTGAGGGTGGAATTGTAAGCTCCTCAGAGACCAAGCTGCCTGATGTGGGCGAAGTCCTGGTTTGGGGGAACCAATCAGCTCCTGTCTAGTAATCCTCTTTGTATTTTAGTCCATGGCCGGGAGATGAGGAAAACCTCCGAGGATTGTCTCACTTTGTCTCCAGACTGGAAAGTAGAAGATGAGGACATCACACAGTATAGTCCAGGAGAAAACCCGGCTCCCTCCAATGTCCATCCGGCACCACCCAGTGTAGATGGACCATCGGATTCCTCGTATCCTGAGGAACCTCAGACTGTGCGGGACCAGGCCGGCCTTCCAACAGGGAAGAAGTTCTCCTGTACTGAGTGTGGGAAATGTTTCCGTTATAAATTTGGTCTTAATAGGCATCAGAGATCTCACACGGGGGAGAAGCCATATTCCTGTCCTGAGTGCGGGAAATGTTTTTCACAGAAATACGGTCTTCACACACATCAGAGATCTCACACGGGGGAGAAGCCGTATTCCTGTCCTGAGTGTGGGAAATGTTTTTCAACTAAGTACTATCTTTACGCACATCAGAGATCTCACACGGGGGAGAAGCCATATTCCTGTCCTGAGTGCGGGAAATGTTTTTCACAGAAATACGGTCTTCACACACATCAGAGATCTCACACGGGGGAGAAGCCGTATTCCTGTCCTGAGTGTGGGAAATGTTTTTCAACTAAGTACTATCTTTACGCACATCAGAGATCTCACACGGGAGAGAAGCTGTATTCCTGTCCTGAGTGTGGGAAATGTTTCCGTTATAAATTTGGTCTTAATAGGCATCAGAGATCTCACACGGGGGAGAAGCCATATTCCTGTCCTGAGTGCGGGAAATGTTTTTCACAGAAATACGGTCTTCACACACATCAGAGATCTCACACGGGGGAGAAGCCGTATTCCTGTCCTGAGTGTGGGAAATGTTTTTCAACTAAGTACTATCTTTACACACATCAGAGATCTCACACGGTGGAGAAGCCGTATTCCTGTTCTGAGTGCGGGAAATGTTTTTCATGCAAGTCCCGTCTTTCCATAGATCAGAGGTCTCACACAGGGGAAAAGCCGTATTCCTGTCCTGAGTGCAGGGTATGTTTTTCAGCGAAGGCCAATCTTCAGAAACATCAGAGATGTCACATGGGGGAAATGCCATATTCGTGTCCTGAATGCGGGAAATGTTTTTCAGTGAAGTCCAGTCTTCAGAAACATCAGAAATCTCACACAGGGGAGAAGTCATATTCCTGTTCTGAGTGCAGGAAATGTTTTTCAGATAAGTCCAATCTGTACATACATCAGAGATCTCACACAGGGGAGAAGCCATATTTCTGTTCTGATTGTGGGAAATGTTTTTCACAGACATCTGATCTTTACAGACATCAAAGATCTCACATGGGGGAGAAGCCGCATTCCTGCCCTGAGTGCGGGAAATGTTTTTCACAGAAGTCCAGTTTTTACTCACATCAGAGATCTCACACGGGGGAGAAGCCATATTCCTGTTCGGAGTGTGGGAAATGTTTTGCAGAAAAATCAAAACTTGTCAGACATCAGAAGTCTCATGTGGTTGAAAAGCCATTTTCCTGTCTTGATTGCAGGAAATGTTTTTTGAAGAAGTCCAGTCTTTACACACATCAGAGGTCTCACACGGGAAAGAAGCCACTTTCCTGTCCTGAGTGAGGGAAATGTTCCTGTTAGAAGCCTTCCATAACCTAATATCATTACTAACATATGTATGAATGTGTTGGATCTTAATAAAATAATTGATTTATTATATTTCAATTTTTCTAGATTTGGAAAAGTGAGATAAACAGACTATTGTTAGTCTATGTGAATACATATGTATATGGATATATATCTTGGGTTTGTTCTCTACATTCTAGTAACATGTGGTAGTAATTAGTCATGAATTGGTTAGCTTGCTTCCCTCCCCCATCTCTGTGGGGAGGAGCTAAAGTTTCACTAATAGGAGAATTGTAAGAATCTATTTCATACATGGTAAGCTTACACATTTTATACTGTAATATTTCTTGATTAGGATATTTCTATATGATATAACTTTTATATTAAGATTACTTTTGGGAGAATATACAGTCATGGCCGAAATTGTTGGCACCCTTGATATTTTTCCTGAAAATCAAGTATTTCACACAAAAAAGGTATTGCATTAACACATGTTTTGCTATACACATGTTTATTCCCTTTGTATGTATTGGAACAAATATAAAACAGAGGCAGAAAAGCAAATATGACATAATGTCACACAAAACCCCAAAAATGGGCTGGACAAAAGTATTGGCACCCTTAACTTAATATTTGGTTGCACACCCTTTGGAAAACATAACTGAAATCAGTCGCTTCCTATAACCATCAATAAGCTTCTGACACCTCTCACCCGGAATTTTGGACCACTCTTCCTTTGCAAACAGCTCCAGGTCTCTCTTATTGGAAGGACACCTTTTCCCAACAGCAATTTTAAGATCTCTCCACAGGTGTTCAATGGGATTTAGATCTGGGCTCATTGCTGGCCACTTCAGAACTCTCCAGCGCTTCTTTGCCATCCATTTCTGAGTGCTTTTTGACGTATGTTTGGGGTCATTGTCCTGCTGGAAGACCCAGGATCTTGGACGCAAACCCAGCTTTCTGACACTGGGCCCTACAGTGCGACCCAAAATCCTTTGGTAATCCTCAGATTTCATGATGCCTTGCACACAGTCAAGGCACCCAGTGCCAGAGGCAGCAAAACAACCCCAAAACATCATTGAACCTCCACCATATTTTACCGTAGGTACTGTGTTTTGTTCTTTGTAGGCCTCATTCCGTTTTCGGTAAACAGTAGAATGATGTGCTTTACCGAAAAGCTCTATCTTGGTCTCATCTGTCCACAAGACGTTTTCCCAGAAGGCTTTTGGCTTACTCAAGTACATTTTGGCAAACTGTAGTCTTGCTTTTTTATGTCTCTGTGTCAGCAGTGGGGTCCTCCTGGGTCTCCTGCCATAGCGTTTCATTTCATTTAAATGTCGACGGATAGTTCGCGCTGACACTGATGCTCCCTGAGCCTGCAGGACAGCTTGAATGTCTTTGGAACATGTTTGGGGCTGCTTATCCACCATCCGGACTATTCTGCGTTGCAATCTTTCATCAATTTTCCTCATCCGTCCACGACCAGGGAGATTAGCTACAGTGCCATGGGTTGCAAACTTCTTGATAATGTTGCGCACTGTGGACAAAGGCAAATCTAGTTCTCTGGAGATGGACTTGTAACCTTGAGATTGTTGATATTTTGCCACAATTTTGGTTCTCAGGTCCTCAGACAGTTCTCGTCTCCTCTTTCTGTTGTCCATGCTTAGTGTGGCACAGACAGACACACAATGCAAAGGTTAAGTGAACGTCTCTCCTTTTTATCTGCTTTCAGGTGTGATTTCTATATTGCCCACACCTGTTACTTGCCCCAGGTGAGTTTACAGGAGCATCACATGCTTGTAACATTCTTATTTATCCGCAGTTGTGAAAGGGTGCCAATACTTTTGTCCAGCCCATTTTTGGAGGTTTGTGTGACATTATGTCGAATTTGCTTTCTTTCCTCCCTTTTTTTGTTTTGTCCCAATACACACAAAGGGAATAAACATGTGTATAGCAAAACATGTGTTAATGCAATACGTTTCGTGAGAAATACATGATTTCCTGGAGAAATATCAAGGGTGCCAACAATTTCGGCCATGACTGTATATATGTATAGTATATATGTGTAACACATCCCATCCCCCCTGACTGATGGAATGTCAGTGAAGGTTTGATTAGAGGTCCCAAGGATTCATTTTCAGACTCTCTCCTAGGGGAGGGGAGAAGACTGAAGGTTTGTTCTATACATCTGTCACCAGATATTATTGTGGGACTATAAGAACCAGAGAGGAAAACCAGCCAACGTTTAGGAGAAGGTGGGGGCTGAATTGCTCCTTTATAGAGCAGAACAAAGACTTTTTGGTGGCACACTTTTTAGAAGCTGGGCTGAGAAGACTACAGATTCACACAAACAATTTTACATACAATTTTTTTCTCAAGAACATAACTATATTTTTGGACATTATCTAAACATTCTGAATTCCAATATTTTATTTCTAATTGTATGCAATATTATTATTAAACACATTTTTGAGTTTATGTAAGAGTTGGAAGGACTTTCTATTTTGGAGTTTTCTCATCAATACAAGTTTTAAGGTCTTTTTTTTTAAATAATGTTATTGGGAAAGTTAAGGCTGATCAATGTACAGTGGGGATCGAAAGTTTGGGCACCCCAGCTAAAAATTTGTATTAATGTGCATAAAGAAGCCAAGGAAAGATGGAAAAATCTCCAAAAGGCATCAAATTACAGATTAGACATTCTTATAATATGTCAACAAAAGTTAGATTTTATTTCCATCATTTACACTTTCAAAATAACAGAAAACAAAAAAATGGCGTCTGCAAAAGTTTGGGCACCCTGCAGAGTTAATATCTTGTACTGCCCCCTTTGGCAAGTATCACAGCTTGTAAACGCTTTTTGTAGCCAGCCAAGAGTCTTTCAATTCTTGTTTGAGGTATCTTTGCCCATTCTTCCTTACAAAAGTCTTCCAGTTCTTTGAGATTTCTGGGCTGTCTGTCACGCACGGCTCTTTTAAGGTCTATCCATAGATTTTCAATTATGTTGAGGTCAGGAGATTGTGAAGGCCATGGCAAAACCTTCAGTTTACGCCTCTTGATGTAATCCCCCGTGGATTTCGAGGTGTGTTTAGGATCATTATCCATTTGTAGAAGCCATCCTCTCTTTAACTTCAGCTTTTTCACAGATGGCATCAAGTTACCATCCAAAATTTGCTGAAATTTTATTGAATCCATTTTTCCTTCTACTCGTGAGATGTTCCCTGTGCCACTGGCTGCAACACAACCCCAAAGCATGATTGATCCAACCCCATGCTTAACAGTTGGACAGAGGTTCTTTTCATTCAATTCTGTGCCCCTTCTTCTCCAAACGTACCTTTGCTCATTCCGACCAAAAAGTTCAATTTTAACCTCATCGGTCCACAGAACTTGTTTCCAAAATGCATCAGGCTTGTCTATATGTTCATTTGCAAAGTTCAAACAATGATTTTTGTGGTGAGGATGTAGAAGAGGTTTTCTTCTGATGACTCTTCCATGAAGACCATATTTTTACAAGTATCTCTTTATAGTGGAATAGTGTACCACAACTCCAGTGTCTGCCAGATCTTTCTGGAGGGATCGTGCAGTCAAACATGGGTTTTGAATTGTTTTTCTCACAGTCCTGCGAGCTGTTCTGTCTGATATTTTTCTTGGTCTTCCAGATCTTGCTTTAACTTCCACTGTTCCTGATGACTGCCATTTCTTAATTACATTCCGAACAGAGGATATTGACATCTGAAAACGGTTTGCTATCTTCTTATAGCCTTCTCCAGCTTTGTGAGCATCAACTATTTTCAGTTTCAGTTTTCTAGACAACTGCTTAGAAGAACCCATGGTGCTGATTGTTGGGGCAAGGTCAGATGAGTCTGGGCATTTAAAACCTTTGAGATTGACATCACCTGGTCTTCCCAGACGATGATTGAGAACAATCCATGACACTGGCAGGTCTCAGCTTGGCAAAGGGGGCAGTGCATGCTATAAATTCTGCAGGGTGCCCAAACTTTTGCAGACGCCATTTTTTTGTTTTCTGTTATTTTGAAAGTGTAAATGATGGAAATAAAATCTAACTTTTGTTGACATATAAAAATGTCTAATCTGTAATTTGATGCCTTTTGGAGATTTTTCCATCTTTCCTTGGCTTCTTTATGCACATTAATACAAATTTTTAGCTGGGGTGCCCAAACTTTCGATCCCCACTGTACATACAAATATGGATTACAGTCCGAACATAGACACAATATGCAGCATCCCGTTTTCAAGACGGGCTATGGGTTTGAATCAGGGTGGATTTGATTTAAATCAAACTGATTTAAATCACGATTTAAATCCTAGTTTTCTACATAAAGACTAATTCTTCTGGTATAACTTTAATATACAAGTAGATGAAGATTTTTAGAATAACAACTTTTCATATTAGTTTTTTTATCCCCAGTTTAATAGGTTCATCATTCATATTTGGACAACTTTCCTGTTGTACTTAGGAAGGAGAAAAATCATCATTACCTTAATAACAATGTAAATAGATTTATTCAACTGAAACAATAACATTCCAGCATCTGTTATTCGCTTAAACATCCATGTTTGTTAACTAATTTGGCTAAACAAAATATATATATTTTAAGAAACTTAGACTGTCAGCCCCTCCCTCCTCACACTGTCGGCCCCTCCCTCCTCACACTGTCGGCCCCTCCCTCCTCACACCGTCGGCCCCTTCCTCCTCACACCGTCGGCCCCTTCCTCCTCGCACTGTCGGCCCCTTCCTCCTCGCACTGTCAGCCCCTCCCTCCTCGCACTGTCGGCCCCTCCCCCCTCGCACTGTCGGCCCCTTCCCCCTCGCACTGGCGGCCCCTCCCTCCTCACACTGTCGGCCCCTCCCTCCTCACACTGTCGGCCCCTCCCTCCTCACACTGTCGGCCCCTTCCTCCTCGAACTGTCGGCCCCTTCCTCCTCGCACTGTTGGCCCCTCCCTCCTCGCACTGTCGGCCCCTCCCCCCTCGCACTGTCGGCCCCTTCCCCCTCGCACTGTCGGCCCCTCCCTCCTCGCACTGTCGGCCCCTCCCTCCTCACACTGTCGGCCCCTTCCTCCTCACACTTAGTTTCACTTTCTTCTTGTGCAGATCTATTCCACTCCAAACAATCAGAAAAATATTGTTTCTATTCTATTCACTGAACTTCTTGCACCTTCGCACTGAAGGGGTTGATTCTGTATTCATCGGATTGTAGAAGTTAGGATGAAGGTCTTTTTCTTAACTCTGTTCCTGTTATAACATTTTTGCTGTGAAGAAGAGGCATGTGATCTCCGCTGAGTCAGATTCAGTTTTGAGAACTGCAAAAGTAAACCAACATCTGTGATAATATCTTGTAGGCAGAGAAACTGCCCAATAATCTTACAGAAACCTTTGGAGAGCATGACTTTGTGAATGGAGTCATGGAATTTATGTACCAGAAACCTCTGGAGAGCATGACATTGTGAATGGAGTCATGGAATTTATGTACCAGAAACCTCTGGAGAGCATGACATTGTGAATGGAGTCATGGAATTTATGTACCAGAAACCTCTGGAGAGCGTGACATTGTGAATGGAGTCATGGAATTTATGTACCAGAAACCTCTGGAGAGCGTGACATTGTGAATGGATTCATGGAATTTATGTACCAGAAACCTCTGGAGAGCGTGACATTGTGAATGGATTCATGGGATTTATGTACCAGAAACCTCTGGAGAGCGTGACATTGTGAATGGATTCATGGGATTTATGTACCAGAAACCTCTGGAGAGCGTGACATTGTGAATGGATTCATGGAATTTATGTACCAGAAACCTCTGGAGAGCGTGACATTGTGAATGGAGTCATGGGATTTATGTACCAGAAACCTCTGGAGAGCGTGACATTGTGAATGGATTCATGGGATTTATTTACCAAAAAAATTAAACATATACAGCCTTATTCTACATAATTAAAAAACGAATCTTTATTTCATGATGGAATAACCTTTGGATGGTAATATATTTTTCTCAAAAAGCATCTTATTTAAAAAAATCTGATTTAAATTTAAAAAATCCACTTCCGGTTCCGGCGCCGCATGAGCTAGGGGACAGATCCCGCGGCTCCGGACACACCGGCTTATAAATACCTCCCCCTGCACCGAGGGACCTACCTGTCAGGCATGGGAGTGCCTCTAAATCTCCCCCATCCGATCCCGGATGGATAGATATCTGCGGCCGGCGGCACCCGGCCCTGATCCCGCGGCTCGGTCCCTGGGGAACATCTCTCCCCCTCTTGCAGCCAAAATTTCCGCCGCACACGATCAGTGCAGCATCAGCATTAGCTGCAACAGGGACGACCGCACGGATGCCAGACTGGCAGGCATGGAGACTGAGCCTGCAGCATATCCAGGAGCAGGTAGGGGGGTCTCACAACTGTCACACACCTCTCCACCAGGGCAGGCTGATACCAGTGGTCCTATGGACCAATATGAAAAAATTGCACAGGCAGTGGCCTCATTATTGCTACCTACCATCACAGAGGCAGTAGACAGGGCCGTTACGCAGGGCATAGAACAACTGAGCAGGGACCTGGGAGAAAATGTTAAACGCATAACTGAAGCGGAGCAACGCATCTCTGATCTGGAGGATGAGGTCCAAGCGATACAGGCGGGGGCCACACATTCAAAGCGGGCGCAACAAACCATAATGAACAAACTAGATGATCTAGAAAACCGCTCTCACAGGAACAACCTGCGTGTCATAGGCCTCCCAGAATCCTACAATTCAGATTCATTGTCTGATATCTGCTCTAAACGCATACTGGCAGCCTTAGGTATCACGACTCCATGCCAGGTTGAACGGGCACATCGTTTGGGCGCACCCTCCAACGACAGACGCACACCCCGTTCGACAATAGTCAAATATCTCAATTACGCTGACCGGTCGGCCATACTCAATTCCTTTCACAACTCAGATTATTATTGCAGATTATTCTCAAGAAGCATCTCGTAAGAGAAAATCGTTTCAACAGATTTGCGGCATATTATTCCAAAAAGGGATCAAATTTACCTTAGCGTATCCTGCTACACTCCGCTTCACCACACCTACAGGAGAGCCTAAAACATTTGCACATCCAGAGGAAGCCCTTCTATTCCTTCAACATGATAATTTATTGGATGTCGCCAGCCCTCCACTATCACAGCGTTCACGAGATCCCACCCCGAGAGACCAGCGTAGCCCAAGAAAGGAACCGCCAAAACGCCAACGGGTCAATTTTACCTCAGCAAAACAAAGACCACCCTGAGAACTGATGCTCCCGTCACCTAGGCACCTGCTCACAATTTGTCCCCCAGGTTAATGTTCTCTTGAGCCTTCTTTTGCTCCTAATTTGAGGCTAAGCTAGGAAATAATTAGGCTTTGTTGCCATGTTTGCCTTTAGCCATTTCATGTTACTGTTGCGGCTGCGTCTTGGCGCATTTCCTTGCCTGCGATACTGAGGTTGAGGCCAGGACGAGCTGCCCCTCCTTCAAAGATGGTCCAGGCGATCATCGGGTTTATTCACTTGCCACTAATATTATTATTGTATTGGTTCATGCAGCCTCTTGGTGCAGAATGCACACCCTATCACTTCCGGTAACGCGGGCGAGGATAGGAGCTAACATGCGGAATAATGTGAAGTTCTTCATGCCTAGACAGTTTATTATATATATTGTATTTTTGCTGGACCCCTGTTGGGTCATAACGAGATGTGTATCTTTCCATCCTCTCCCTTCTCTTTCCTCCCTTCTTATCTTTATTTCTATTTTCTGCTTACCCGGGGACCTTCTGGAGCCTCCTTCATCTACAACACGAGAGATTAGGACATATAGCGATACCCTAAGAGAGTTGACACCAAGTAGCATTGCTTTTATTTCACCTCTGAACACTTACATACCCGAGCCTCCATGACCCGTATAATATCGTGGCACGTTAAGGGCCTAAGATCCTCCCACAAGCGTATGGCCATTCTTCGCCACCTTAAGCAATTGAAAACGGACATCGCATTTCTGCAAGAAACACATCTGACACAATCAGACTTTTCATGTCTCAATAAACTATGGGTGGGTCAAGTATTGGGATCTCCCTCGCAGAGAGGTAAAGTGGGAGTAATCATTCTTATACATACGCGTCTTACTCCAGACATTCTAACGCTAGCTGCGGATGATGAGGGACGATATGTGGCGGCGCATGTCAAGTTGGGAGCCTCCTCCTTAGCGTTCGTCAACATATATGCCCCAAACTCTTCACCTAAGCCCTTCTTTCAAGACATATCCTCAAGAATAGCGAACCTCTTGCACCTCCCGCTCGTGATGGGAGGTGACTTTAATCTATGTATGAATACACAGGAAGATCAACTCAAATCTTCCACCTCAATTCACCTATCTCCCCCCAACACCCTCCGAACACACATGTTATTAAAAAACTTTACAGAGGCACTACAACTCACAGACGTATGGCGTCTGAGTCATCCAGAAGGAAGAGAATTTACCTTCTTTTCTCCTGTTCATCATCCCTTGTCCAGAATTGACTATTTCTTTGTCAATCCCGTCTTATTAAACAACGTTACAGAATCTACTATACATGACATAGCAATCTCTGATCATTCCCCGATCTCTC
The DNA here is from genome assembly GCF_062004578.1 of Staurois parvus. Taxonomy (NCBI): domain Eukaryota; kingdom Metazoa; phylum Chordata; class Amphibia; order Anura; family Ranidae; genus Staurois; species Staurois parvus. Next base: position 5,603,292 of record NW_028317987.1, read on the forward strand.
CATCAGTCCAGACACTACAACCTCCACTCCATACATCCACATGGCGCTTCCCTTCATATTTAGCAAATAATCAGGATTTGCTTCGGGTACTGAACTCCGCCTGGAACGAGTATTGTGATACTAATGCAGAGCACCGAGATAACCCCAATCTATTCTGGGAGACAGGCAAGGCTGTGTTGCGAGGCAGAATTATTGCATTTGCTGCAACGTACAAGAAAAACCTACTTCAAAATTATACAGAAGCAAGTGCTAGTCTAAGACAAGCTCAAAAGGATTTGGCAAGTCTCAACTCTCCTGATCATAGGAAAGCTTGGACGGAGGCCAAACAACGCTTTGATACATGGGCAGCAGCTGAAGAAGCTACACGACAATCCTATAGTGACCTTCAATTCCATAAATTCGGCAATAAGCCGGGCAAACTGCTAGCAAGACTATGCAAAAAACCGTACACTCCCACCCTCTGTACATCTCTGAAAGACACACAGAGGCAATTAAAAAGTGACCCTTCAGATATTATTTCTATACTGGAAAAATTTTACCAAAATCTTTATGGCCCAGACCCTATAGATACTGCTAGGGCCACCTCCTTTCTGGATCAAATCTCGTTACCTCATTTAGACACAATGACACTTCAAACTTTAAATGCTCCCATTACTCAATCGGACTTCTCTTTAGCCATTAAAACTCTCACAATTGGCAAAGCTCCCGGACCTGATGGCTACACAGCCGAATTTTATAAACTTATGACCAAAACCCTTTCCCCCACCTTGCAATCGGTGTTTCAATCAATCCAGGGAGGGGGGGCTATTTACCCTCCGGATCTCAAGCACACATAAAACTGATTGCCAAAAAAGACAAAGATCCATCGGACCCCGAATCATATCAACCGATTTCTCTACTGAACCTAGACGCAAAACTCCTGTCAAAAATTATTGCTTCACGACTTGCAACTATACTACCCAACCTTATACATTCCTCACAAATGGGTTTTATACCGGGTCGATCGGCAACATCAAATATCTGTAAAGTGTTGTCGGTTCTAAACCAAGCCTCTAGTGTTACATCTCTGGATACAGCAATTGTCTCATTGGACGCTGAGAAGGCATTCGACAATGTAAATTTCGAATGGCTTTTCTTGACACTACAGCGGTTTGGATTTGAGGGCTCTATTATGCATCTGATCCAAGCAATGTATTCATCCCCAACAGCTCAGGTGGTAGCGGCTGGCCTCACATCTAACCCGATTAAGTTGCACAAGGGCACTAGACAGGGATGTCCTTTATCCCCCCTACTTTTCAACCTGGCCCTGGAACCATTAGCGTGCTTCCTATTATTTAAATCTGAACTTCATGGTATCACAATTAACCAACAGGAGCTGAGACTTGCTTTATTCACAAATGATATTTTAATCTTCACCTCTAACCCATCCTTGGACCTGGCATACATACAGCGTGTCTTCTCCTCCTTCCGGCTGTGTTTGGGACTCCAAATAAACTTTTCTAAAAGTGAGGTGCTTCCACTATGCCAATCATGCCCTCCGCTCTGCACTCAATACTCAATCTTTAAAATTGCACATAAACATATCACATATCTAAAAGTAGAGATAAAGTGAGCGCTAGATGGAAAAGCTGCTATGCGCCAATAAGTACCAAAAAACTCAAAAAGACATACAAGAAAGGAAGGGCGCAGCGCTAAAGTACAGTATAATTATAAACCATATATAAATAAAGTGATAACAAAGTGCCAAAAACTGTGCAAAAAAGCAATGATAGTCCTTTAAACAATAAATGGTGACTGAAAAACGTGCGTCTTCCGGTGATCAGAGTAATTGAATCATGCACTCACCAGATGCATAATTCAAATATGCATATAGATGGTATCCCGATATCCAAACGAAGTTGTCTCATAAACGGATAGGGTCATCATCTAAGTACAGCAGTCCGTCCAAGATATCTTCTTATGGATCGTGTGTTGCCACACTAAAACACCCCTCAGCTGTCCCCTAGGAGACTCTGCAAGTAATGGACTCAGCAGGGTCCCAAGAAATAAAGCCAGGATGGTGTGATACCATTTAAAATGAAAATTTATTGGTCCAAAAGAAAGACAAGGACTGCATAGATAAAACTGACCATAAAGGTGTATAAAGATGGCCGCCGCTCCATGCGGTGGCGTAATGTCTGGGATATGCTGCTTGTTAGAAGCTTTCCTTAACCTAAATATCTAATATCTTCTTATTAACAGTACTAACATAAGTATGAATGAGTTGGATCTTAATAGAATAATTGAGTTATTATATTTATATTTGTTCTAGATTGGGAAAAGTGAGTAATTAGACTTCATAGTTTGTGAATTTATATATGAACATATATCTTGGGTTTCCTTTACATTCAAGCCACATATGGTAGCAATTGGTCTACCATCCTCCCCCATCTATGTAAGAGATAAAGTTACACTCAGACTTTGAGAGAAGTAGGCTGGAGGGTTTGTTATATATATATACATCTGTTTCCAATTATCTTTGTGGGACTACAAGTATATCAGCCCATTTTGAGGAAAAGGTGGGGGCTGGATTGCTCATTTAAGAGTTGAAACAAAGACTTTTTATGGTCACATTGCTTGAAGCCTTGAGAGACACACACATACACACATATACATATATACAATCTTATTATCAAGAACTTAACTATATTTTTTGGACATTATTTAACCATTCTGTATGCCAATATTTTATTTCTAATTTTATGCAACGTTATTATTAAATCATCTTTTTGAGTAATTGCAAGAAGTGGAAGGACTTTCTATTTGAACATTTCTCATCAATACAAGTTAATAAAATATCGGGACAATACGATATTTTACAGTGGCGAGCCTCCAGTTCGATTCGTTTCCGCCGTTCGCTTCTTTTTGACTTTTTTCTTCTTCATCTTGATGAGAGGGAAGAGGTTTGCACACTCAGCAAAATATGAACTCAAGCTTTCAGGAGAAGTAAAAGTCTGCAACAGATGAATCGTCTGCATAATCGAGAACCTAAAAGCAGAATTGGTGAGAATTTTGCGCAATTGCAAGCAACGCTGTTCCTTGGTGATGTCATTTCTCGCCAAGAGAGAAAAGACGCGTTATGTAAAGAAAGACCTTCTTAATTGGTAAGTAATGGATTTTATTGATGAATTATCTAGAGAGAGTAAGTTAGAATTCAAGAATCTGTCTACATTTGTTAAAGATAATGAACTTTGGCGGTACATGTATAATGAGTGCTTACAGGCTAATATTAAGATAGAAAAATCTAAGTTTTCCTTTAAGAAACTGAGCAAACAAATTAGAAATGTAATGAAGTTAGTTAATGTTTTTAACGCCATGATTTTTGATGTTCCTAAGACTGCTGTTTGTGTAATGAAGCAAGATCAGAGCAGTGTATGTGCTAATTGCCAGATTTTGACTGAGCAAATAGATGATATGCAAAGTGCAATTCAAACAAAAGACATTCAGTTATCTGACCTGCAGAATGATGTAAAAAGAATTTGTGTGAATACTAAGGCAGAGAAACAAAAATCTTTTGTACCAGACATCCAGTCTATGGAAGGAGATCCTACCAATCAGGAAGAAATGTGTAAGAGAAAATTAAGGGATAAAGCTGCAAAACTTAATCTTAAAATCCTTGATCAGCTCATGAAAATTTTGAAGGATATGCCAGCCTATGATATGGACGCCGATGCTTTCTATAACATGGAGGTTTATGAAAATTTTTGTAATAATTTTTGTTTAAATCAGGAGCAAAGAAATTTTCTATTCTGTTTATGGCTCCCCAGTGTTATGGCACGTAGATTAATCAAAACGCCATATATTGAGGATGATGAGGAAATGCATAGCAATGCATCAGACCGACTACGACAGTTATTACTGTTCACAACAGGAGAGGAAATTCCTTCTTTGGAAATCTTAGACTCCTTAAGAGCTACGATTAATGATGATCCTTTTGAATTTAAAAATAGATTTTCTAAAGTATACAAAATGATATTTAATTTAGACAATGAGACTCCTTCTATGGTAAATGCTTTTGTTAAAAAATTCAAGTATCTTGATCCAGCATCTGTTATTATTGCTACTGGAAAAAATGATTTAGATCAAGCAGCCAAAGTTATTGATACAGTTAGGAGACAACTTAAATTAAACAATCAGAAGAAGGAAAGTTTAATTGTTCAAAATGGAGAACAGAGAGAGACCATGTGCTTAGCCACACCCAGTTATGATGATGAATACGTCACAGGCAGGACGAGAGTCTCAGAGCAGACAGGAAATACTATTTGTTTCTATTGTAAACAATTTGGTCATTTGAAAAGAGATTGTATTCATTATAAATTAGATTTACAAAGAAAAGCTTTGGAATTAGAAGACCAAAATATACTTTCTGAACAATCTGCTCCTCCATGTTCCAACAATAGTCTGTCTGAGTTGCCTTATGCCTCAGAAGTTAAAAAGATCAGTTCACTGAGAGTCAACAACAGCTTAAACAATATGGTAAACAGTGCTGTTGTCATTAATAGGAATGGTTTACTGCCATTGCCGAAATTAGGATCAGGATCAAATCGAGATTCTTCTTCTTTACCGTTGGAATATGTTGCTCCACATTTATTGGATGAAAGTGGAAGGCCCAAATCAACATCAATTGATTCTTCCATGTACTGTAATGTTGGAAGTATTTGTACAGCAACTGCTGACATGTCTTTAGATCATAAATGGCCACATACAGGAACCAATCTTGAATTGGAACAATTGGTTACATCACATACAGATCTTTGGAGTCGAAGCAAAAATGATGTAGGTTTGTTTAAGGATTTTGAAGTTGACATTGAAGGTAGAGACCCTAAGCCTCAACCTCAATACAAATTGCCATTAGAATCAATTAATCCAATCTCTTCCATTGTAGATGAGTTTTTACAGCAAGGTATTTTAAAGAAAGTACAATCAGTGGTGAATAATTGTATTTGGCCTATCAAAGCTGATAATTCATATTCTTTATCAGTTGACTTCAGGACATTGAACAAATGCATCACAAATAACAGATCTATTGTTCCTGATTGTAACATAATGTCACATCTGGATGCCAAGGCCAAAATATTCTCAGTACTTGAAATCGCCAATAGCCATTTGTCAGTACCCTTAGCTAAGAGTTGTCAATATAAACTTGCCTTTAGCTTCAACAAAGAAACTTATACATTCACAAGATTAGCTCCAGGCTTAGATTTAAGTGATGGGATTGTTCATGAGTATTTGGGAAAAATATTATCTAAATTCTCTAGGCCAGAATGTATTGTCCAGCATGTAGACAAGCTTCTCTTGTCTACACAAAATATAACTGAACATATCACTCTTTTGTCTGAAATATTTACGTTGTTACATACAGCAGGATTGAAATTGAATACAGAGAAAGTTCAGTTGATGAAAAGCCAGGTGGAATTCCTTCATATGCAAATTAGTCATGGACAGAGACAGATGTTGCAAGAAAAAGTTAGAACTATTTCTGCTTATCCAATTCCAACAAATCGCAAGGCTTTGCATCAGTTTTTGAGCGAAGTAAATCATTGTAAAGATTTTATACCCAATTTTGCAGAAAAGTCTAGATCATTATTTGATCGTTTGAGACAAAAAGCTGGTGTGTTAGATCAATGGAATCAAACTGAGAAAGAAGCTTTTGAACTATTGAAATGGGATTTGCAGAATGCTACTACATTAAGTACTGTTGAGTTTTGTAGTAAAGTTCCTTTTGTTTTAGAAACCAATGTTTCCAATAATGCAATCTCAGCAACTTTGTCACAATTAAAAGAAGATAATAAAAAAATAATAGGTTTCTTCTCAAGAACTTTGACAAATATGGAGAAAAACTTTGATGCACATATGAAAAACTTGTTAAGTGTTTTCTTTGCAGTCAAAATAACTGAATACATTGTGAGATCAAGTAAGATCATATTACAGACACCTGATTCATCACTGAAACTCCTACAGGAAGATGGTTCAACAGACAATTATCGTGAAAAGTATCCTATATGGTACAAAACACTGTCTTCCAAACACATTCAGATAGAAGTAACAAAAAGACCTTTTCAGGAAAACATACCAACACATGTTTGTACAGCTGTAGATGAGAAGTTTGTACCTCATGTTTTCAACATAGGAACTGAGAAAAGTTTGAAACCAGTATGTATTACTGCAGATCAGTCTTACACTACAAGAAGTGAGCCAATACACAAAACAGCTACGCATATTTCCAATGTTATAGAGATAAGATCAAAGGCATGATCCTTTGTCATCTCTGGGGTGATACAAAACCTTTCTTTGGTTTTGAAACCAAGGTTTTGAATCATGACCAATAATGGAGATGTAGCGTCCTGTTATATTTATTTTTGTTTATTTCAGGTACTTATATAGTGTCGTCAATTTTACTATTTTATATGTAGTGCTTTTTACATATATAGTACATTCACATAAGTCCCTAACCCTCAAGAGGTGTATAATCTGAGGTCCCTAACTCACAGTCATACATACACATACTAGGGACAATTTAGATAGGAGCCAATTCTCCTACCAACATGTCTTTGGAGTGTGGGAGGAAACCGGAGTACCTGGAGAAAACCCACACAAGCACAGGGAGAACATACAAACTCCAAGCAGGTGATGCCATGGTTGGGATTTGCATCAGCAACCCTAGTGTTGTTAGGCGGAAGTGCCCGCATTCTAAAATAGAACACTACAAGTCAATAAGAAGTGTTATAATGAAAATATGTCTTCCATGTCATGACTAGAAATGTTTGTGATTGTGATATGTAATGTTAACAGATAAATGTAAGAGGATTAATCCATGTAAAATTATCAATGCCAAAATAATGATACTGCATTTCTGTTACAGGAAATGACCTAAGAGTAACTGTTAAAGGAAGAAAGTTCAAATATTTCTAAACCTTTCAGATGATAATACATTTTCCAAGAAGGAAATTTATTCTGGAAGAAGCTTTGCAACAAGAATTTCATTCATCATTGTTTTTGTTGTTCTTTTTATGTTCAATAAAGTTATTTTAACTTTACAGAGTGCTAGAAGAAGACAAGACATCTCAAGGCATCTCATAGAGGAAGAACTTATAAAACAATTGACTTTTGACTACTGATGAAATAATTCATTCATCAAATATATTGGTTTTGTTTTTGTGTGTACATTTTATTTTGATATAATATGTTTACCATATCAAGATGAGATCAGTGTTCACATGAACATTTGCATTCACACACTATGTATTTTCAGAAGTGAAAGGGTTAAACTTTTGTCACAACAGAGTCACTCTACTTAGTTAGAACATCTGTTGTTAATTAAGCTAGAGATAAGTTTTTCTAAGGTACATATAGAGAAACTTAGGCAAGCTTTACATTGTTATGTGTATGTTTTTTAAAAAAAAAAAAATAATCCTTTGATATACATGTATGGATTGAAGTTAGAGAACATATGTTATGTTTAAATGTTGATAAGGTAATTTGAAAAATGTATGGATTATAGAACTGTGTGCTACACACATTTTGGAGGGAAAATATGAAACATCTATTTTTTAAGTGACATATTTTAAAGTATTGTACTATAATGTTACAGTTATACATTTATTAAGGGGATGAATTATTTGGTAAAAGGAAAGGAAAATAATAAGGGTAAAAATATTTTTATGTGATACATAACAAAAGGTTTATCAAAGAATTTGTTTTCCCATTATAGAATCAAATTAAAGATATGTGCAGATTAATTATCTTAAGATCCAAAAACGCATGAATGGATACGAAAGTGACGAGAATGTGTATAAATGGATTAAGATAAGGAAAATGATTAAGATTCGATAAAATCGATCATTTTGAGAGGGAAATGTTAGAAGCTTTCCTTAACCTAAATATCTAATATCTTCTTATTAACAGTACTAACATAAGTATGAATGAGTTGGATCTTAATAGAATAATTGAGTTATTATATTTATATTTGTTCTAGATTGGGAAAAGTAAGGAATTAGACTTCATAGTCTGTGAATATACATATCTTGGGTTTTTCCTTTACATTCAAGCCACATATGAGAGTAATTAGCTATACCTTCCCCCATCCTCCCCCATCTATGTAAGAGATAAAGTTACACTCAGACTTTGAGAGAAGTAGGCTGGAGGGTTTGTTATATATATACATCTGTTTCCAATTATCTTTGTGGGACTACAAGTATATCAGCCCATTTTGAGGAAAAGGTGGGGGCTGGATTGCTCATTTAAGAGTAGAAACAAAGACTTTTTAGGCACATTGCTGGAAACCTTGAGAGACACACACACACACATACACACATATACATATATACAATCTTATCAAGAACTTAACTATACTTTTTGGACATTATTTAAACATTCTGTATGCCAATATTTTATTTCTAATTTTATGCAACGTTATTATTAAATCATCTTTTTTGAGTTTTATACAAGCAGTGGAAGGACTTTCTATCTAAACATTTCTCATCAATACAAGTTAATAAAATATCGAGACAATACGATATTTTACAATCTCCATGTATAATACATAAGGGGGGGGTATGATCTCCATGTATAATACATAAGGGGGGATATGATCTCCATGTATAATACATAAGGGGGGATATGATCTCCATGTATAATACATAAGGGGGGATATGATCTCCATGTATAATACATAAGGGGGGATATGATCTCCATGTATAATACATAAGGGGGATATGATCTCCATGTATAATACATAAGGGGGGATATGATCTCCTAGTATAATACATAAGGGGGGATATGATCTCCATGTATAATACATAAGGGGGATATGATCTCCGTGTATAATACATAAGGGGGGATATGATCTCCATGTATAATACATAAGGGGGATATGATCTCCATGTATAATACATAAGGGGGGATATGATCACCATGTATAATACATAAGGGGGATATGATCTCCATGTATAATACATAAGGGGGGATATGATCTCCATGTATAATACATAAGGGGGATATGATCTCCATGTATAATACATAAGGGGGGGATATGATCTCCATGTATAATACATAAGGGGGGATATGATCTCCATGTATAATACATAAGGGGGGATATGATCTCCATGTATAATACATAAGGGGGATATGATCTCCATGTATAATACATAAGGGGGGATATGATCTCCATGTATAATACATAAGGGGGGATATGATCTCCATGTATAATACATAAGGGGGGGATATGATCTCCATGTATAATACATAAGGGGGGATATGATCTCCATGTATAATACATAAGGGGGATATGATCTCCATGTATAATACATAAGGGGGGATATGATCTCCATGTATAATACATAAGGGGGGATATGATCTCCATGTATAATACATAAGGGGGGATATGATCTCCATGTATAATACATAAGGGGGGATATGATCTCCATGTATAATACATAAGGGGGATATGATCTCCATGTATAATACATAAGGGGGGATATGATCTCCATGTATAATACATAAGGGGGGATATGATCTCCATGTATAATACATAAGGGGGATATGATCTCCATATATAATACATAAGGGGGGATATGATCTCTATGTATAATACATAAGGGGGATATGATCTCCACGTATAATACATAAGGGGGGATATGATCTCCACGTATAATACATAAGGGGGGGATATGATCTCCATGTATAATACATAAGGGGGGATATGATCTCCATGTATAATACATAAGGGGGGGATATGATCTCCATGTATAATACATAAGGGGGGATATGATCTCCATGTATAATACATAAGGGGGATATGATCTCTATGTATAATACATAAGGGGGGGATATGATCTCCATGTATATTACATAAGGGGGATATGATCTCCATGTATAATACATAAGGGGGGATATGATCTCCATGTATAATACATAAGGGGGGATATGATCTCCATGTATAATACATAAGGGGGATGTGATCTCCATGTATAATACATACGGGGGGGATATGATCTCCACGTATAATACATAAGGGGGATATGATCTCCATGTATAATATATAAGGGGGGATATGATCTCCATGTATAATACATAAGGGGGATATGATCTCCATGTATAATACATAAGGGGGGATATGATCTCCATGTATAATACATAAGGGGGGATATGATCTCCATGTATAATACATTAGGGGGATATGATCTCCATGTGTAATACATAAGGGGGGATATGATCTTAATGTATAATACATAAGGGGGATATGATCTCCATGTATAATACATAAGGGGGGATATGATCTCCATGTATAATACATAAGGGGGGGATATGATCTCCATGTATAATACATAAGGGGGGATATGATCTCCATGTATAATACATAAGGGGGGGTTGCTGTAGGAAAATCCTGGATTCTTTCTTGGATACACAGAATATAACATTTATAGGGAACATTGGTCCAGGAAATATCCGATTGCCTCTCGGGGGTCAGGAAGGAATTTTTTCCCCTGCAGGAGCAGATTGGATCGCGCTTTGCTGGGTTTTTGCCTTCTGGTGGATCAGCTGTGGGTGTCGGATTATAACTTTTATTTTTAATGGTAAAACTACATGTACTGTCTTTTTTCAGCCAGACTAACTATGTAACTATGTAGGTCCCACACCGCTGCCTCCCATCTCCTGAGACTGCACTCAGTGACTTGGGTCTGAGACACTACAGACATATCCCTCCACCAGGCACAGCCAGCAGACCACAGAGAAGGTCCCCTGGAGGAGTCAGGCACAAGGCAGGAGACCCCAGTCACATGTCCTGGGTGCCTACATTATGCAATGCTTATAGTAAAAATCAACATTTTGCTGCCAGCTGAACCCCAGAATCTCCATAAATCCAGTCTAGATACATAAATTGTGTCTGCAGCACAGAGAAGGAAGATTATCCGAGAGAAATCCAGGAATACAGGACGGGGAACACAGCTCAGGAAAGTGACCAGGGGATTACAGGCTGATATCACCCAGTCCCCGCCCTACTCTGGACCAATCAGTGAGCAGTATGGGTGGAGGAATGGATTTAGTGTTCATGACCCACCTGTGCTGATCTCTGTAGGAGTGTCCTCCTCTATAAATGTCCCCGTTATTCCATCCTCCTCCATAGACTGCTGATCATCCCTCACATACGCCTCTTCTTCTTTTGCTTTCACCTCAAATTCTATATCGATTGGATCTCCACTCTAAATCAAGGAAATGAGAGAAAATATCACATAAAAAAATTCACACATCCCCCCTACAAGTCCATGTTCTAGATTCTCCATCCCACCTACCTTGTAACAGTGAGGGATGGTGTGACCTTCCTGTGTGGAATCCCGGGAATACAGAGGACGGGGATATCTCTCTGGTGGGTTCCTGGTATTAGGTGGCTCCATCATATCCTTGTGTCCTTCTGAAAACTCCTCCATCACTCCATACTCCTCATCCTCCTCTTTATACTCTTCTTTAACATCAATATTATCATCCCCGAGGATTCCACTCTGAAAGATATAATAAAACATTCATTGTAACAAACATGCTGTGTATAAATCACAACTACCAATAATTGTCATCATCTACCTGATGATGGTGAGGGATGGTGTGACCTTCCTGTGTGGAATCCCGGGAATACAGAGGACGGGGACATCTCTCTGGTGGGTTCCCATGACTGGATCCATCTGTAGGAAACACACACACTGACTGAATCCATTGTTTCTATGTGTTTATCAGATGATGGGGGATCTAGGTGGATCCTCCGTACTGCTCTCTCCTTTACAATAAAGTCTCCTCTTACCCGGTGATGTGAGGGGCGGCTGATTGTCCATCATGACGTCCTTGTAGAGATCCTTGTGTCCTTCTAAATACTCCCACTCCTCCATGGAGAAATAGACAGTGACACCCTGACACCTTATAGGAACCTGACACACACAATGATACAGTCACCATCCAGACACATCCCTTGTCTGTTACTGGAGAATGTCCCAGAATTCCCGGCACCGCTCACCTCTCCTGTCAGCAGCTCAGTGATCTCTCTGGTGACTTCTAGAATCTTCTTCTTCTTTCTCTCTTCTATCAGGGAGGGAGGTGGAGGCAATGTGATGTCATATGATCTCCAGACTTCACAGGAGGAAAACTCTACATCTGAACACAAATAGTCACATCAAATGATATTCCCAGAATCCTCCTCACCTCTCCATTCAGGTCTCCATTTTATTAAAGCCCCACTTCAGGCTGAGGTATAATTCCCCCCCACAGGACCCCCACACTACGCAGGGTATAGGCTTGTTGCAGCATTCTGATGTCATTACATACAACGCAGGACCAACAGTCCCACTTTACATGTGAGGATACCAAGGGGCCCCACATCCTAAGAGCATCAGAAAAAAGCTAGATAGAGGAAAATTGAGAGAAGGAGCTGTGAGGTCAGTGTGATGTCATAGGATTCTCTGACTCTGGATGGAGGGACATTGGGAGGAGGAGCTGTGAGGTCAGTGTGATGTCATAGGATTCTCTGACTCCGGATGGAGGGACATTGAGAGGAGGAGCTGTGAGGTCAGTGTGATGTCATATGATTCTCTGACTCTGGATGGAGGGACATTGGGAGGAGGAGCTGTGAGGTCAGTGTGATGTCATAGGACATATAGACTCTGGATGGAGGGACATTTGGATGGGGAGATTTGAGGGGTCCTCTATATGAGACTCCTGTATAAACCAAATCCTTGTTCCTGGGTGCGTCCTGCCTCTCCTAAACTGAAGAGTGACCTTTGACCTTTACCATCCAGAAATCTGTCCGGAATCTGTGGAAGTAAGCTGTCATGTGATCAGGTGACGTGCGGAGGAACGGAGTGTAAATAGCAGACAATTGTCTCCAGAGCCCCTAATGGTGGGGATGGATTTGGCGGCGTGCTGGTGCCAAGTTTCCTCCCCCCAGGGTCACTGCAGGTGTGGAGAAAAGCTGTGTAAGAGGATATGGAGGAGAGATGAGGAGGAGATCCAGGAATCAGGAGAAAGGTCAGGGCAAGCAACAGACGAGCGCATCCAAGAGACCAAGCCGGGGTCACTACACAGAAAATCAATCCAAGGAAACAACAGGCAGGACGAGGAATAGCAAGAAGGAGCTGAGAGACAAATGAGAATATTGCTCAGCCAATGGGAGATGATCTCAGCATGACTTCCATCATGAAGGAGATGAGGGGGAGGGGAGGAAGTCACTGAAGGTGACCATAGATCCATGGAAATTCAGCTGGTTCAGCAGGGATCGCTCACATTTCCATCCATGTGTGGCCACTGCCGGATAAAAGCCACTCCCCCAGCGGCTGCAGCCAATAGCTTCAGTGCTGATCTGTGTATTCTGAGAGCGGAGGAGTCCCCCCATTGTCAGAATACAAGAGTGCAGCGGGGAGGATTCCCCCATCCACCTCCAATGTGTGGATGGGGGGATCGTTTCTATTTCCTTCCATGACCTTTTTGTCCACTCACCCAGACCCAGTGGTCAGAAAGGTGGTGGGGTTGGTTTGCTTCTATCCCCACTCAGCACCTTTCAAGTCCTCCCTAACCCTCCCTCTCTTCTTTCCAGATTCACTGCATCCGGCTGTTTTCTCCCATCTCCCTGAGGATTGCAGTGATCTATCGGCCTCCTGGACCCGTGTCCCGCTTTCTTGATGACTTCTCTGCCTCGCTACCCTACTTTCTCTCCTCTGAACTACCCACTATTATCATCAGAGATTTTAACATCCCTATTAATGTCAACAACCCGACTAAATCCCAACTCTTCAACCTAACCTCATCTTTTTCCTTAATGCAGTGGACGCCGTCCTCCACTCACTCTGATGGGAATACATTACACCTTGTTTTCTCCCATCTTTGCACTCCCTACAACCTCACAAACACCCCCTTTCCTCTCTCTGATCACAATCTCATCACCTTCAGTGTCCTCATCTTCAAACACCTATCTGTCGGAGATCGTCGCGCCGCTGGGCTCGGCGCAGGCGCAGTACACCTCCCTGTACGCGAGCGCCGGGACTTGGCCGACCGCGGCAATCAGGTTCGGGCATGCGCAGTAGTGACCGCGGGCGCGCGCCTGGCACCAATGACAGCGCAGGGCGGGATATTTAAACGGCCCTGAGCTGTCATTCAGTGCCTTTTGGTCTTTTGTATCCTGTGAACCTGTGAACCTGTTTGAAGTAAGTTGCTGACCCGGATTGTGCCCTGACCTTGCTGTTTTCTCCTGTTTTGACCCTTGCTTGCCTGACCTCTCTCCTGAATGCCCCCTATTGGATCTGACCTGCTGTTGCTGACCTGGCGTGTGACCCGACTATTCTCTGCCCGCTGCTCTGTACCGCACCGTCCCCATAGTTACCGACCCGGCTTGTATGACCCTGCTCCTGCTCAGCCATCCATCCGTCCCTCTCTACGGGGTCTCCAGACCTCCTCATACCTGGCTCTCTCCCGTGGGAGCCCCTGGCGAATACCCCTACCACTGACGGGTGTCCTCAGTAGTCACGACCTGGTCCTGGGGTACTCCAAGTCCATCCCCACCATCAGGGGCCCTGGTGAACAAGTACTCTGGGGCTTAGACTCCGTGCGCTGGGAACATCCGATCAGTGGAGTGCTAGTGGTACCGCCGGGCGGTCCCTTACAGTACCAAAAGGCCATGACTGAGCCTAGAGGAGGGCCCTCCCCGCTAGAGGAAATTTGCAGGCACCTAGCTAATTTGACGCAGGCCGTAACGGTCCTGCAGGACAGATGCATGCAGCTGGAGAATCGCATCCAGACTGGCTCTATTGCTGACCCTGCCCCACAGGCCCCGGTTTCTGCACCCCCGGCCCTGGTAGCTCAGGAGCCAGTCTCAGGGGCTTCCGCCCCGCTCCCTATGGCAGAACCCCGAGTACCCCTACCGGAGCGTTTTCACGGGGACCGCACACGCTTCCGGTCATTCCGCGATTCCTGTCTCTTGTTCTTTGAGCTACAACCCCGTACCTTCCTGACCGAAAACGTGAAGGTAGGATTCATTATTTCACTACTACAGGGTGAACCCCAGGATTGGGCCCACCGGCTAAGGGGAAACAATGATCCTCACCTGGGATCGGTCAATAGTTTCTTTGAAGCAATGGCCATCTTGTATGATGACCCACAGCGGGCAGCCTCTGCCGAAGCGACCTTATATGTGCTCCGACAGGGCCGGCGGGCGGCAGAGGAATACGCCTCTGATTTCAGGCGGTGGATGGGGGACACACGCTGGAATGAGTTCGCTCTATTGCACCAGTTCCGTATGGGGCTCTTTGATCCCTTGAAAGATGAGCTGGCCCGGGTGGAGGTTCCCGAGTCTCTAGAAGACCTTATTGCCCTGACAATTAAGATTGACCGAAGACTGCGGGAACGCAGGCTTGAGAGGTCCGGCCAGGGTCGCGGAAATACCTGGGGTCCATTCCTAGGCCCCAGCCCACCAACCCGACAAAGCATCCAGAACCCACCACCAGGAGATGTTCCGGAACCTATGCAGCTAGGTCTGGCACGGCCTAAATTATCACCGGAGGAACGCCAGCGCAGGTGAGCCCAGAACCTCTGCCTTTACTGCGGTGAAGCTGGTCATATGGTGCGATCCTGCCCTCAGAAGATGAGTAAGTGCACCCGTTTTTCTTCCTTGTCTATTAGCAATACCTGTCCTTCGCAATACTTAGTAGTGCCCCTCTCCTTTCAGCTTCCAGGAAAGATCGTGGAGGTGACAGCCATAGTTGATTCGGGGGCATGCAGCTGTTTCCTGGATCTAGAGTTTGCTCACCAACAGGGTATCCCTCTCCAACACAGACAGAAGGGCTTCAACATCTTTTTGGCTGATGGTTCCCAGATAAAATTGGGGGTAGTTAATCAGGAAACTCCCCCCATTGCCACTATCATTGCCAACCAGCACCAGGAGTTCCTCCGCCTGGACGCTATTGCATCACCTCTTTTCCCAGTCATTCTGGGGCTCCCATGGTTACGGGCCCATAACCCCCAGATTGACTGGGAGACCGGGTCAATCTCGTTCCCTTCCCCATACTGTCGGGAACATTGTCGCACTTCGGGCCCCGCGGGGCCCCGAGTTCTCCTTTGCTCCGAAGGAGACTCCGACTTGAAACAGGTTATTCCCGCAGCCTATCATGGGTTCCTGGATGTGTTCAGTAAGCGGGGAGCCGACACTCTGCCCTCCCACCGCCCGTATGACTGTCCAATCGACCTGTTACCAGGCTCTGAAATCCCTTTTGGGCGTATTTTCCCCCTATCTGAGCTTGAATTGGGGGCCCTGAAGGAATATATCGAGGACAGCCTCCAGAAGGGATTCATCCGCCCCTCCACTTCTCCAGCAGGAGCGGGAATCTTCTTCGTGGAGAAAAAAGACAAAACCCTGAGACCTTGTATTGACTACCGGGAGCTGAACAGGGTCACGATAAAAAATCGTTACCCATTGCCATTGGTACCAGAACTGTTTCAGAGCCTAAAGGCTGCGGCTATTTTCACAAAGCTTGATTTAAGGGGGGCCTATAACCTGGTACGCATAAGAGAGGGGGACGAGTGGAAAACTGCTTTCCGTACCCGGTTTGGCCACTTTGAATACTTGGTCATGCCATTTGGGCTGTGCAATGCACCAGCCACCTTCCAACACTTTGTGAACGACATCTTCAGGGATTTTTTGGATGTCTTCGTTATCGTCTACTTGGACGACATACTAATTTTTTCACCCTCTCTAGAGGATCATAGGATACATGTGGCAAAAGTTTTGGGGCGATTGCGGCAGCATGGGTTATATGCTAAGGCGGAGAAATGTTGCTTTGAGCAAACTAGCATCACGTTTCTAGGCCTGATTATCTCCACTGCGGGGGTCGCGATGGACCCCCAGAAGGTCTCCGCAATTTTAGATTGGCCTGAACCCACGGACAAAAAAGGTGTCCAACGGTTTATAGGGTTCGCGAACTTTTATCGGAAGTTCATCAAAAACTTCTCGGGTCTGGTCTCCCCCATTACCCAACTAACCAAACTTGGAACCCGGTTCAAATGGACACCAGAGGCTCAAAAAGCTTTCGAAGCTCTGAAAAAGCTGTTTACCTCGGCACCCATCCTGGGCCACCCGGACGCGGCCCTGCCCTACATCTTGGAGGTAGATGCATCGGAGAATGCGGTAGGATCCATCCTGTCTCAGCGGAAAGGCACCAAAGAGTTACTCCATCCCGTAGCATTCTTCTCGAGGAAACTCACCCCAGCAGAGAAGAATTACGATATCGGGGATCGAGAGCTGCTGGCTATCAAAGCAGCGCTAGAAGAATGGAGATACCTGCTGGAAGGTGCCTCACACCCTATATTGATTTTCACAGACCACAAGAATCTGGAATATCTGAGGACTGCCAAGCGTCTACGCCCACGGCAGGCAAGATGGGCCCTGTTCTTTTCCAGATTCAATTTTCATATTACTTACAGGCCCGGATCTAAAAATACGAAGCCTGACGCGCTATCTCGTATGTTTGAGGACTCCGAAGAAGAACTGGTACCCGACACTATCTTGTCCTCAGGGAACTTCTTGGCGCTCCAGTCGGACCTTCGCTCCAAGTTAATAGAAGCATCTACGGCCACACCAACCCCAGTTGGGGTATCCCTCCAGAACAAAGGGGGACTCCTGTGGAAGGAGGATTCTATCATGGTACCTGAGGAAGTCCGGACCCTGGTTTTGGGGCATTGCCACGATCACCCGCTGGCGGGTCACTTTGGCCCAGTCAAGACTCTGGAGCTTCTCCGGCGCTCGTTTTGGTGGCCAAACATGGCTAAGGATTGCAAGCGCTACGTGAGATCCTGTACCATCTGCCAGAAGAGCAAACCGTCAAGGAGCAAAGCCTGGGGGCTGTTGCGACCTTTGCCGATTCCCGAACGGCCTTGGCAGAAGATCGCGATGGACTTCATAGTCGAGCTCCCACCGTCACAAGACCACACAGCAATTCTGGTGGTTATTGATTGCCTATCCAAGATGGCTCACTTCGTGCCACTAAGGAAGACTCCGTCAGCAACCGAGACGGCGCGAATATTTATCCGGGAGATCGTTAGACTTCATGGAGTACCCGAGGACATCGTCTCTGATCGAGGGGTCCAGTTTACATCTAAGTTTTGGAGGGCTCTGTGCAAGGCCCTGGACATCAAGTTGTCCCTCTCCTCCGCGTTCCACCCTCAGACCAACGGTCAGACCGAGAGGACGAACCAGACCCTGGAGCAATACTTGCGTTGCTACACGTCTTTCCTGCAGGATGATTGGCTGTCTCTTTTACCCCTGGCGGAGTTCGCTTATAACAACGCAAGCCATTCGGCAACGGGGCAGTCCCCATTCTTTTCGAATTATGGGTTTCACCCTGTCTTTCTCCCTGACTTGGTCTCTGAATGCCCAGTTCCAGCCACGCAGGATGCGTTGACCTTCTTCTCCGTCAATAACAAATTACTCCAGGAAGCCATCGCTCGGGCCCAAGAGGACAATAAGAAGGAGTTTAACAAGAAACGAAGAGGGGATTTGGCGTTGCGGCCTGGGCAGAAGGTGTGGTTGGCCACAACCAACTTAAAGATGCTTTGTCCCTCGAAAAAATTGGGACCTAAATTTGTGGGGCCTTTTCAGGTAAAGCGGATGGTCAACGAAGTGGCATATGAGCTGATCCTTCCGGCCACGTTCAGAATTCATCCAGTTTTCCATGTATCTCTGCTGAGGCCAGTGATCCCAGATGCCTTCCCAGAACGAGAATCCAGACCCCCTGAGGCCATAACGGTCGAAGGACAAGAGGAATTTGAGGTGGAAACGATCCTTAAGTGCCGAAGAAGGGGGGGCCAGACCCAATTCCTAATTAAGTGGAAGGGCTATGGTCCTGAGGACAATTCCTGGGAACCGGCTCATAATGTCCATGCACCTAGACTAGTCCGGGAGTTTCTTCATGATCACCCGTGGTGGAGAGATCGGGTGGGCATCCAGAGGTTGCCCGTAGGGGGGGGGGGGCAATGTCGGAGATCGTCGCGCTGCTGGTCCCGGCGCAGGCGCAGTACACCTCCCTGTACGCGAGCGCCGGGACTTGGCCGACCGCGGCAATCAGGTTCGCGCATGCGCAGTAGTGACCGCGGGCGCGCGCCTGGCACCAATGACAGTGCAGGGCGGGATATTTAAACGGCCCTGAGCTGTCATTCAGTGCCTTTTGGTCTTTTGTATCCTGTGAACCTGTCTGAAGTAAGTTGCTGACCCGGATTGTGCCCTGACCTTGCTGTTTTCTCCTGTTTTGACCCTTGCTTGCCTGACCTCTCTCCTGAATGCCCCCTATTGGATCTGACCTGCTGTTGCTGACCTGGCGTGTGACCCGACTATTCTCTGCCCGCTGCTCTGTACCGCACCGTCCCCATAGTTACCGACCCGGCTTGTATGACCCTGCTCCTGCTCAGCCATCCATCCATCCATCCATCCGTCCCTCTCTACGGGGTCTCCAGACCTCCTCATACCTGGCTCTCTCCCGTGGGAGCCCCTGGCGAATACCCCTACCACTGACGGGTGTCCTCAGTAGTCACGACCTGGTCCTAGGGTACTCCAAGTCCATCCCCACCATCAGGGGCCCTGGTGAACAAGTACCCTGGGGCTTAGACTCCGTGCGCTGGGAACATCCGACCAGTGGAGTGCTAGTGGTACCGCCGGGCGGTCCCTTACAGGGACACAGAATTGTTACTGAGGGACACAGAATTGTTACTCATTGTTACTCAGGGACACCGAATTGTTACTCAGGGACACAGAATTGTTACTGAGGGACACAGAATCGTTACTGAGGGACACAGAATTGTTACTCAGGGACACAGAATTGTCACTCAGGGACACAGAATTGTTACTCAGGAACACAGAATTGTTACTGAGGGACACAGAATTGTTACTGAGGGACACATAATTGTTACTCAGGGACACAGAATTGTTACTCAGGGACACAGAATTGTTACTCATTGTTACTCAGGGACACAGAATTGTTACTCAGGGACACAGAATTGTTACTGAGGGACACAGAATCGTTACTGAGGGACACAGAATTGTTACTCAGGGACACAGAATTGTCACTCAGGGACACAGAATTGTTACTCAGGAACACAGAATTGTTACTGAGGGACACATAATTGTTACTCAGGGACACAGAATTGTTACTCAGGGACACAGAATTGTTACTCATTGTTACTCAGGGACACAGAATTGTTACTCAGGGACACAGAATTGTTACTGAGGGACACAGAATCGTTACTGAGGGACACAGAATTGTTACTCAGGGACACAGAATTGTTACTCAGGGACACAGAATTGTTACTCAGGGACAGACACAGAATTGTTACTCAGGGACACATAATTGTTACTCAGGGACAGACACAGAATTGTTACTCAGGGACACAGAATTGTTACTGAGGGACACAGAATTGTTACTCAGGGACACAGAATTGTTACTCAGGGACAGACACAGAATTGTTACTCAGGGACACAGAATTGTTACTCAGGGACACAGAATTGTTACTCAGGGACAGACACAGAATTGTTACTCAGGGACACAGAATTGTTACTCAGGGACACAGCATTGTTACTGAGGGACACAGAATCGTTACGTTATTTTTGGGGTGCTTATAGAATTAAAGAGTATGTCAGACAACACGCAGAGGAGTGGCAGAGGAGGCAATGTTTCAGGAGCGAGCAGACGTGGCAGCAGAGGAAGGGATCGAGGCAGCACTAGTCGCAGCCAGAGGCCAGTGCTCCCGGTGTCATCCAGCGGTCGTGTCTCCACCGACAACCGACAACCAACCGTCATTGATTGGTTGGCTCGGTCGTCTTCCTCTTCCCAGGTCACCTCTGACACCTACAGCCAACGGTCGGTGTGTACGTCAGACACAACCGTTAGTTGGCATGGCCCGGGAGCAAGCCCACTGAAATCACGTGTCCTCTACCTGCCCCTGTCCTTTGGTGTTCCCTCACCAAGCGAAGTATCGCATGCTGTGGGCTCAGTGAGGACGAGCTAACAGAGGGCAGTCAGGAACGGGGGGAGACATCCGCCTCTTCAGCAGCCAGGCGAAGAAGTACTGGCGAGGAGAGTGGCTCGGTAGCCGGTCTAGAGACAGGTCTGTCTCCTGACCCACACGCAGCCGAGGGGGCTAGTAGTGAGGCGGAGACCCTAATTGATGATGATGAGGCTGATCGCACTTGGCAGCCTTGTCGTCATCAGGCTATTGCTTTCGCATCATCAGGAGAAGAGGGTGCCAGCTTGGCAGCGAGCAAAACAGTCGGTGGGTTGCCCAGGAGGCAGCAGGGTCGCAGCAGTGTCAGTGGAGGCAAACGGCCACGGAGTAGAGCACCAGCTCCACTGCAGCCTACCACCACGGCCAGTAGTGGTGCCGGTGTGCACGGAGGAAGTAGCAGTCAGCCAGTGAGGAGTAGCGGGGGCAAAGTTTCCTACTCGGCAGTGTGGCAATTTTTCGTCAAGCCGCCCGAGGATGTAAACGTAGCCGTATGTCGACTATGTGGCCAGAAAGTCAAGCGTGGCCAGGGGGCCCATGTTGGGACTACAGCGTTGCGTCAGCATATGCAGCGTCGCCATTCGGTGGCCTGGGAAAACCGTGATAAAGATACGGCGGTTCTGCCTGCCCCAGCCCCCGCTCCATCACCCGCTCCGTTACTTGCTCCATCACCCGACGTCAATCGCCCTCTATCAGCCAGTCAAGGCTCCAACACCTCTGCTGAGGGGAGTTGTCACTCGTTGGCATCTTCCGCTCGTTCAGATGCTCCTTCTCCTGCTACTCCTCTTCACGGATTCCGTCAGCAGTCTTTCTTGGAATCCGTTTCCAAGAGACAACAGTTTGCGAGCACGCACCCGACGGTGCAGAAGCTGAACGTCCTCCTGTCCAATTTGCTGGTGCTGCAGTCCCTCCCTTTCCAAGTGGTGGACTCAGCACCTTTCCGAGAAATGATGGCTTGTGCCGCGCCGCGGTGGAGAGTGCCAAGCCGGCATTTCTTCGCCAAAAAGGCAGTGCCAGCCCTGCATTCACATGTAGAAGAGATGGTGGGCCAGTCTTTGAGCATGTCGGTCTCTGCCAAAGTGCACGGCAGCGCCGACGTGTGGAGCTGTAACTACGGTCAGGGACAGTACATGTCATTTACGGCCCACTGGGTGAACGTGGTGCCGGCACAGCCGCACCAGCAACTTGGACAGGTCACGCCGCTTTTGCCTCCACGTTTGCACGTCCTTGGTCCAGCAAAGATGTCCGCCTCTACCACCTCTTCTTCCGCCGTGTCCTCAGCCGCCACCCCCGTGCCAAGTCCCATTACCCGACCGGCATATCACATGTGCAGGGCGCAACGGTGTCACGCTGTGCTGCACCTGGTATGCCTTGGCAAACGTAGTCACACAGGGGAGGAACTTCTGAGTGTAATAAACAGAGAAATCGACAGATGGCTGTCTCCGCGCAAACTAAAAATCGGAACCATGTTGACCGACAACGGAAAGAACATGGTGTCTGCTCTGCGTCAAGGAAGGTTGTGGCATGCGCCATGCATGGCTCACGTGTTCAATCTGGTTGTCAAGCGGTTCCTAAAATCCACCATCCCACTGCAAGACATCCTTAAAATGTCACGTAAACTTTGCATGCATTTCAGCCATTCCTACACCGCAAAGCACACCCTCCTTGAGCTGCAGCGGCAGAATGGAATTCCACAGCATCGCCTGATCTGCGACGTTGCAACAAGGTGGAATTCAACCCTACATATGTTAGACCGCCTTTACGAACAGCGAAAGGCCATCACCGATTTCCTGATGTTACAAGCGGATAAAGGTACTCCCCTGTGTAACTTCGATGTCAGCCATTGGCAGCTCATGCGTGACACCTGCCGCTTGCTCAGGCCCTTTGAGGAGGCCACGCTATTCGTGAGTCGGCAGGACTATGGGATGAACGACGTCATTCCTCTGTTGCACGTCCTGGAACAAATGCTGTTAACAATGGCTGGTCAGGGTGCGGTAGACGTGGCGCACAGATCTCAACGCCACATGACCCCTGTGGGGGCAGGACAGGAAGAAGAGGAGGAGGTAGAGGAGGACATTGGTGCTCAGGAATTATTGAGTGAAATGGGTGGTTTTTCCACTCAGCGGACAGGAGTGGAGGAGCAGGAGCATCTGGTAGAGGAGGAGGAGGAGGAGACAGAGGACCCAGACGCACCGTGGCAGTATGCTGTGGAGATGGAGGCAGGGAGTCCCTCGCATTCCTTGGCACAAATGGCCCATAGCATGCTCGGTTGCTTGCGTAGCGACAGCCGAATAATAACCATCAGACAGAGGGATGACTTTTGGCTCTCCACCTTGTTGGACCCTCGCTACCTTTCAAAAATGGTGGCCTTTTTCACACCTGCTGAGAGGGAGGCCAAAATAACGTACTATAAAAACCACCTATGTAGTCAGTTGGTCTCTGCCTTTCTGCGCCAACGTCCATCCTCAGACACTGTGGGCCCTGTGCGCTCGCGTTCCGCTGCCATGGCAGCAGGGGAGGGGTGGGGTGGTAGGAGCAGTGGCAGCTCCACCAGCAGCGGCTGCCTCAGTCTGCAGTCGATGATGAGTAGCTTTCTTCACCAGCGCAGTGAGGAAACTACTAACCAGCCGCAGCAGCAGCAGCAGCATCAGGTGGACCTGGAGCAGGACCTCAAACAACAGGCTTGGGCCTACTTGGACAGCACCCTGCCAACCGAGGTAGACAATCCCCTTGACTACTGGGCAACGAAACTTGACCTTTGGCCCCAACTAGCTGAATTTGCCCTTGAAAGGCTGTCATGCCCTGCCAGTAGCGTGGCATCGGAGCACGTGTTTAGTGCGGCAGGAGGTATTGTAACTCCGCGGAGGACACGACTGTCCACCCAAAGTGTGGAGAGACTCACGTTTGTGAAAATGAATCAGGCGTGGATTAGTCTGGATTTCAAACCACCAGTTCCTGACACAACTGACTAAATCCGCCATGAATCATGCCCCAAACATGTTATTATTTTTAACATAGGCCTCTGTATGGCCTTCAATTTAAGCTGCTTACGCTTCGCCACTCTGCCATGGGCCCCTGTACCGCCTCCTCTTGCTGCTGCCAGGTCCAGAGTGTGTCATGGGTCCCTGTACGGCCTCCCATTGCTGCTGTCTCCATCGCCACACTCTGCCATGTGCCACTTTTAGGTCTCCTCACACTGCTGGTGGGTTCCATTTTGTCATAGGGTGCTGGCAGATTACGGGCCTCCCATTGCTGCTGCCAGGCCCGTAATCTGCCATGGGCCCCTGTACCGCCTCCTCATGCTGCTGCCAGGCCCGTAATCTGTCATAGGCCCCTGTACCGCCTCCTCATGCTGCTGCCAGGTCCAGAGTGTGTCATGGGTCCCTATACGGCCTCCCATTGCTGCTGTCTCCATCGCCACACTCTGCCATGTGCCAATTTCAGGTCTCCTCACACTGCTGGTGGGTTCCATTTTGTCATAGGGTGCTGTATGGCCTCCCATTGCTGCTGCCAGGCCCCTAATCTGCCATGGGTCCCCGTACCGCCTCCTCATGCTGCTGCCAGGCCCGTAATCTGTCATGGGCCCCTGTACCGCCTCCTCATGCTGCTGCCAGGTCCAGAGTGTGTCATGGGTCCCTGTACGGCCTCCCATTGCTGCTGCCAGGCCCCTAATCTGCCATGGGCCCCCGTACCACCTCCTCATGCTGCTGCCAGGCCCGTAATCTGTCATGGGCCTCTGTACCGCCTCCTCATGCTGCTGCCAGGCCCGTAATCTGTCATGGGCCCCTGTACCGCCTCCTCATGCTGCTGCCAGGTCCAGAGTGTGCCATGGGTCCCTGTACGGCCTCCCATTGCTGCTGTCTCCATCGCCAGACTCTGCCATGTGCCACTTTCAGGTCTCCTCACAGTGCTGGTGGGTTCCATTTTGTCATAGGGTGCTGGCAGATTACGGGCCTCCCATTGCTGCTGCCAGGCCCGTAATCTGCCATGGGCCCCTGTACCGCCTCCTCATGCTGCTGCCAGGTCCAGAGTGTGTCATGGGTCCCTGTACGGCCTCCCATTGCTGCTGTCTCCATCGCCAGACTCTGCCATGTGCCACTTTCAGGTCTCCTCACACACTGCTGGTGGGTTCCATTTTGTCATAGGGTGCTGGCAGATTACGGGCCTCCCATTGCTGCTGCCAGGCCCGTAATCTGCCATGGGCCCCCGTACCGCCTCCTCATGCTGCTGCCAGGCCCGTAATCTGTCATGGGCCCCTGTACCGCCTCCTCATGCTGCTGCCAGGTCTAGAGTGTGTCATGGGTCCCTGTACGGCCTCCCATTGCTGCTGTCTCCATCGCCAGACTCTGCCATGTGCCACTTTCAGGTCTCCTCACACTGCTGGTGGGTTCCATTTTGTCATAGGGTGCTGTATGGCCTCCCATTGCTGCTGCCAGGCCCGTAATCTGCCATGGGCCCCCGTACCGCCTCCTCATGCTGCTGCCAGGCCCGTAATCTGTCATGGGCCCCTGTACCGCCTCCTAATGCTGCTGCCAGGTCCAGAGTGTGTCATGGGTCCCTGTACGGCCTCCCATTGCTGCTGTCTCCATCGCCACACTCTGCCATGTGCCACTTTCAGGTCTCCTCACACTGCTGGTGGGTTCCATTTTGTCATAGGGTGCTGTATGGCCTCCCATTGCTGCTGCCAGGCCCGTAATCTGCCATGGGCCCCCGTACCGCCTCCTCATGCTGCTGCCAGGCCCGTAATCTGTCATGGGCCCCTGTACCGCCTCCTCATGCTGCTGCCAGGTCCAGAGTGTGTCATGGGTCCCTGTACGGCCTCCCATTGCTGCTGTCTCCATCGCCACACTCTGCCATGTGCCACTTTCAGGTCTCCGCACACTGCTGGTGGGTTCCATTTTGTCATAGGGTGCTGTATGGCCTCCCATTGCTGCTGCCTCCACCGCCACACTGTGGCTCCACACTCTGGTTTTGGCCCCGTGACTGCCCAAATGAGTGAAGTGTGCGGTGATTCTAAGATCGACGGCACTCATCTGCATGTCATACTGACTGACAGTATTATTTCTCTTCCCCAGCAGACTCCTAGGACATTTAAATTAAAGGTACAGTGTTCTGCACTAATATAAAGGCTCTCTGAAGCCTAGAAACACCCTTTTATAAGTTAAATTCGCAGCGAATATATTCGACTCAAATCAAATTTATTCCTCGAATTCGCCGAATCGAATTTTTGAATACTTCGCTCATCTCTATTTAGAATAATTACCTCGGTAAAGAAAGCATTAAAAAAAAAAACTCTTACTTACCTTGGCAATTATCCCACTTCTGACACCACTGAAAGTAAGTAGGTGGTCTTTTTCCTGTTCCTTGGGGCCCCCTCAAGATATCAACGGTCACACCTGGACACAGCTACGAGATCTCGGAAAGTGAATGCACTCAAGTCACCTCAGTTGCGATTGCAAACACTTCAGTTTTGTTGGCATAACATCAGGGTTATTATACTGTAGTCTTTGGGCAAACACACCCTCAGACCATCCAATCAGATACATGGACATTTTTCTACCTTAAGTCAACAATTATTTGTATGAGGTTTGCATTTTCACTCTTCTGCTTTAACTATCATACCATATCTGGTCCAACGCCCAGACCATGGCTGGAATCTGACCCAACGCCCAGACCATGGCTGGAATCTGACCCAACGCCCAGACCATGGCTGGAATCTGACCCAATGCCCAGACCATGGCTGGAATCTGACCCAATGCCCAGACCATGGCTAGAATCTGACCCAACGCCCAGACCATGGCTGGAATCTGACCCAACGCCCAGACCATGGCTGGAATCTGACCCAACGCCCAGACCATGGCTGGAATCTGACCCAAAGCCCAGACCATGGCTGGAATCTGACCCAACGCCCAGACCATGGCTGGAATCTGACCCAACGCCCAGACCATGGCTGGAATCTGACCCAACGCCCAGACCATGGCTGGAATCTGACCCAACGCCCAAGTTGTGGTTAAAACTTTGTAGAAATGAGAGTAAACCTTATCTGCTTTTTTGTAAAATTTGCAAAAACACTCATTTCTACATGAAGCTGACATAGACAGTTTTTTTAGTGTGTACATATCTCATATATGTATATTAAACTAGCATCTTGTATTAGTGTATACAAAATGGATTCAGTTATATTCCATTTAATCCTTTCAGAAAGGATCTAGAGAACCTCCATTGTGTTGATGTACGTTATTTTAAGTATTAAGTTAGGTTTTTGCAGATATATTAGAAGTTTAATGGAACTGTTTTAGTTTGCTGAAGGATGTATCAACAAAAGATAACATGACCCTGAAGTTTTCTTTGCCCGGCTATTTCTCAGAAAACTAGCAAAAACAGTTTATACCAAGAAATGTATATGTCATGTTTCATGTAGTCAGCTCATGATGGAAACTTACAATTACAGTTTTAGAACTCGCTCCCCCCCCTTATTATTTCTGTATCCTATATAATCTTAGTAATGTCTAATAAACTTTGACCATCTCTGAACATAAGCTGCCGTTATTTCCGTGTTCCAGGGGTGTTCCCAGAATTCTGCTGATAAACCAGGAATCTCTCCACAGACCGGGGGTCTCTGAGGGGATAAGAAAATCAATCCTTTCACTTACCTGACCTAAATCCAACAGAACACCTCTAGGATATCATGTTTTGGTCCATCCGACGCCACCAGGTTGCAACCAAACTGGATATCGTATGTAGTCTCCAGCGCCTCAGGATATGCACAGCCAAAAGGGAAGCCAAGAGAACCAGGACAGTGACAACCAAAGGAAATGCTTCAGGGGTGCAGCCCTCCTCAGACGGGGAGATCAGCCACTAGATAGAGAATAAACAGGTGCGCACACACCTTGTGCATTATCCAAGGTTTATTGGAAGGTATGAAAAATAAAACCATACTCACGGATGAAGCATGTATCTAAAAAGCATTTGCATAATGACGATGGCCACAACGGCAAGCAAGGTGTTCCAAGTGTCAGTGCGGTCAAATGGCTGACGCGTTTCGGGGATGAATCCCTTTCCTCAGAGCTCATGACCAGCCTCTGATGCAGATGTGTAGTGGATGGATGATGGGAGTCTTGCTGGTGATATCTTATTAGGACCCTCCCCCGATGTTGTCAGGCATGAATACAAGCACATGGGGGCCATACAGACTACTGAGGACCATTCTGAGTTGCTGCAATGACATTTCAGCACAATGGATGACAGGCGGTGCCACCTGTGAGACTCGGCATGTGAAGGTAAAATTGCCGCACTGTGAAGCTAAGCATGGAGGTCACAGCAATGTGTACTCACCCAATCAGCTGCTTTCTTCATTTAGAGGTAGGTGATCAGGGGGCGGGTCTGTGACATCATCCTCTTCTAAGCCCTCCCATCTGACCGTGCCCATTACTCTCCATGGCATGCCGAGCAGAACTTGGTTTTCATGTGTCTGCGTTGGGCTGATTTGTGGTCACCATGGATTGAATTATTAGGTGTAAACCAGGCAGACGGCTTGTTCTGGGGATTGTCAGTGATCACATGTCCTGTTATATGGATTCAATATCCATCGTCTGACATCCTAACAGGAGTTCTGTCATTTTTCAGGATGTCAGTAAAAACATGTCCTCCGTCAGTAAATGTTCATGTTGTGTCAGTAATAAAAGTCACGGAGGGTTGGGAACCCTGCAAGGGGGGCAGAGATATGTGACTGCCTAGTCCAGCCTTTCTCAGCCAGGGTTCCTCCAAAGGGTTCTAGGGCTTCCTTGTCACTTCATTGGGCTGTATATGGAAGTGTCACCGACCAGCCGTTTCTGGATACACAGCTTTGTCATCATTGCACACACACAGGATTTTGTTTTTCATTCAATACATTTTTTATTATAATTTCACTTCTAACAAGATTGCAGAAAAAAATCAGGAAATAACAAAGGAAGAAATCTGATTGGTCAGAAAGATCCCTTGTCTGGAATGTGGGGGCGGAGTCATTATTATTGGTGTACAATACAATACACAACGTGTTCCAATATTATAACAAAGTATTGTAGAAAAGATCCCAACATGTGACATGGCTGAATGAATGCTGGTCATATTAGTTCATCTAATCTCTAAGTGGGGTGGTATCTATTGGGCCAATCCCCTTTACAAAGCACACATAATATCGCCCTTCAAAGTCTTTGAACGATTTGCAGAAAATCAAAGAGTAGAAATATTTTCCGGTGGATCCCCTCTACCCAGACCCCATATGTAGACATAGAACAACAAGCTGTGTTCCCTCTCGTGCCGCACTCCTCCAACCACCCAAACCCACACAGAAGCCAAGGGAAATAATGAGAGGAAAGTTCCCCCCTAGTTTGGGGCGGAGTTCTCCTTCCCTCCTGTTGGGGGATGGGAGAAGGATGGACTGAAGACAGAGAGACGCTTCGGGGTCACCACTGTTCTGTAGAGCCTTGAAATGAAGGACATCAACTTCAGAAGTTCTTGTTGTCTGTGTAAAGTTCCCCGATAACGAGATCTGGGCTCTCCTGGCTTCTAGCTCTGTAACCCGCTATATCATTATCAGGAAACGCAACTCCGACACCCAAGAAGGGCTGAAGTTGTGTCCTTCATTTCCAGGATCTACTGACCACTCTGCACCCCGACATTTACTGCACTTCATCCATGTCTTTGGGGGCCTCTCATCTCCTTATCAACTGTTTCTTCCATGATGAAGATCAGCCATGGAGTATATCTGAGGTGTATATCAGGGTGTGCTTCTTCCCCACATGAGAGCTGGGATGTCCAGCAACATTCATCTAGAAGACATTTCCCGCACTCAAGGCACTAATACACCTCCAGGGTTGTGTGGGATCCCTGATGTACAGGAAGACAGGACTTCAGTGAGGAACATTTCCCACACTTAGGACAGGAAAGTTATTTCTCCCCCGTGTGAGACCTCTGATGTTTGTAAAGATTAGACTTCCTTGTAAAACATTTCCCACACTCAGGACAAGAATATGCCTTCTCCCCTGTGTGAGATCTCTGATGTGTGTATAGATGGGACTTGTCTGAAAAACATTTCCTGCACTCTGGACAGGAATATGGCTTCTCCCCTGTGTGAGATCTCTGATGTTTGTATAGATGGGACTTGTCTGAAAAACATTTCCCACACTCAGGACAGGAATATGGCTTCTCCCCTGTGTGAGATCTCTGATGTCTGTAAAGATTGGACTTCAGTGAAAAACATTTCCCGCACTCAGGACAAGAATATGGCTTCTCACCTGTGTGAGATCTCTGATGTGTATAAAGACTGGACTTCTCTGAAAACCATTTCCCACATTCAGGACAGGAATACGGCTTCTCCCCTGTGTGAGATCTCTGGTGTGTGTAAAGATTGGATTTACTTGTAAAACACTTCCCGCACTCAGGACAGGAATATGCCTTCTCCCCCGTGTGAGATCTCTGATGTGTGTAAAGACTGGACTTCACTGAAAAACATTTCCCGCACTCAGGACAGGAATACGGCTTCTCCCCCCTGTGAGATCTCTGATGTCTGTAAAGACTGGACTTCAGTAAAAAATATTTCCCGCACTCAGAACAGGAATACGGCTTCTCCCCCGTGTGAGATCTCTGATGTGTGCACAGATGGGTCTTCGTTGAAAAACATTTCCCGCACTCGGGACAGGAATATGGCTTCTCCCCCGTGTGAGATCTCTGATGTGTGTAAAGATTGGACTTCTCTGAAAAACATTTCCCGCACTCAGAACAGGAATACGGCTTCTCCCCCGTGTGAAATCTCTGATGTCTGTAAAGATTGGATTTCAGTGAAAAACATTTCCCGCACTCAGAACAGGAATACGGCTTCTCCCCCGTGTGAGATCTCTGATGTGTGTATAGATGGGACTTCATTGAAAAACATTTCCCGCACTCAGAACAGGAATACGGCTTCTCACCTGTGTGACATCTCTGATGTGTGTAAAGACTGGACTTCTCTGAAAAACATTTCCCACACTCAGGACAGGAATACGGCTTCTCCCCTGTGTGAGATCTCTGGTGTTTGTAAAGATTGGACTTACTTGTAAAACATTTCCCGCACTCAGGACAGGAATACGACTTCTCCCCCGTGTGAGATTTTTTATGCACATTAAGATTGTATGTAGAACAGAACCTCTTCACGCCCTCACTACAGGAGAGACTCTCCACTGTTGGAAGGCCGGCCCGGTCCCGCACAGTCTGAGGTTCCTCAGGATACGAGGAATCCGATGGTCCATCTACACTGGGTGGTGCCGGATGGACATTGGAGGGAGCCGGGTTTTCTCCTGGACTATACTGTGTGATGTCCTCATCTTCTACTTTCCAGTCTAGAGACAAAGTGAGACAATCCTCGGAGGTTTTCCTCATCTCCCGGCCATGGACTAAAATACAAAGACAAAGAGGATTACTAGACAGGAGCTGATTGGTTCCCCCAAACCAGGACTCCGCCCACATCAGGCAGCTTGGTCTCTGAGGAGCTTACAATTCCACCCTCAAGGGAACTAGGAAATGGCTCCTCTGACCTCCTACCAGGTCATTTCTTTATTCATGGACCTTAGTCAGAGAGTGAGGAAACAACCAGAACTGTCTTTTATAGGAGGGACAGTGATGAGGGGATTATAGGACGAGGGTCCCCACCCCCTCTATCACTCATCATGACAGAGGCATGCCTGTGTTAGCAACATCATGGGAACATATGCCCAGCAATCGTCTTTGCAGTCATGGATTTTCTCCTGTTGCCCCTTTACTACATTTTCCAGTTCGGAACATTTTTCTTGGTAGGCTATAGCGGCCTCCATGTTTGGGTCAGATTTTTCTGTGCTGGTCAGAGCTCAGGCTCAGAGACCAGTATTTATAGAAGAAGACCAACCAACAGGATAGGTATACAGGCAGGTCACCATGACAGATGACATGGGCTCACCTGAGGTGCGGGGTCTAAGCACTAACCAGTATCACCAAAGCTCCAGATGGAACAAGTGGCTGCAGGTCAGTAGTGAAGGTACAGAAAGTAGCAGGAGAGACAAGGGCAAGATATTGGATGGAGAAGGAACAAATATCTGCCAACCAGGAAGTGCAGAGACATGGCTTAAATCAGGAAGTTCATGGGAGGAGCAAAGAGTTCAAGGCTCAGCAGAAAACAAAGCAATGGATAAGCAGAGTGCCGTCCATTATATCAGGTAACTCAGTGAGAAGAGTTACTGCCAGACACAGTAGAGGTCCTGGGTTCAAGTCTAGGCTCTGACAGGTGTCTACGTTGAGCAGAGGCAATGAATTAAGATTTAGCTTCCAGCTGATCCCCAGAATCTCCATAAATCCAGTCTAGATACATAAATTGTGTCTGCAGAACAGAGAAGGAAGATTATCCGAGAGAAATCCAGGAATACAGGACGGGGAACACAGCTCAGGAAAGTGACCAGGGGATTACAGGCTGATATCACCCAGTCCCCGCCCTACTCTGGACCAATCAGTGAGCAGTATGGGTGGAGGAATGGATTTAGTGTTCATGACCCACCTGTGCTGATCTCTGTAGGAGTGTCCTCCTCTATAAATGTCCCCGTTATTCCATCCTCCTCCATAGACTGCTGATCATCCCTCACATACGCCTCTTCTTCTTCTGCTTTCACCTCAACTTTTATATCCATCAGATCTTCACCCTAAACCAAGAGAATGAGAAATTTAACCAAAAATATATAAATGTAAACTTACATGAAAAATCCACAAATTTTTCCTCAAGTCTATATTCTAGATGCTCAGTCCAACCAACCATGTAACAGTGAGGGATGGTAGAATCATCCTGTGGGGAATCCCAGGAATACAGAGGACGGGGACATCTCTCTGGTGGGTTCCTGGTATTAGGTGGCTCCATCATATCCTTGTGTCCTTCTGAAAACTCCTCCATCACTCCATACTCCTCATCCTCCTCTTTATACTCTTCTTTAACATCAATATTATCATCCCCGAGGATTCCACTCTGAATATATAATAAAAATGCCATCAATGGTAACAATGCAGATAATGTACAGATCCTAATGATACTATCAGTGATTGTTCCTCATCTACCTGATGATGGTGAGGGATGGTGTGACCTTCCTGTGTGGAATCCCGGGAATACAGAGGACGGGGACATCTCTCTGGTGGGTTCCCATGACTGGATCCATCTGTAGGAAACACACACACTGACTGAATCCATTGTTTCTATGTGTTTATCAGATGATGGGGGATCTAGGTGGATCCTCCGTACTGCTCTCTCCTTTACAATAAAGTCTCCTCTTACCCGGTGATGTGAGGGGCGGCTGATTGTCCATCATGACGTCCTTGTAGAGATCCTTGTGTCCTTCTAAATACTCCCACTCCTCCATGGAGAAATAGACAGTGACACCCTGACACCTTATAGGAACCTGACACACACAATGATACAGTCACCATCCAGACACATCCCTTGTCTGTTACTGGAGAATGTCCCAGAATTCCCGGCACCGCTCACCTCTCCTGTCAGCAGCTCCATCATCTTCTTGAAGACTTCTAGAATCTTCTGCATGTTGTGTCTCTCAGGGTTTAGGGAGTCACATGGAGGCACTGTGATGGTCATATGATCACCTGACTTCAGAAGAGGAAATCTCTGTATTGAGGAACAAATAGGAATATCATGTTAGACTCCCAGAATCCTCCTCACCTCTCCGGTCAGGTCTGTTTATTAATAGAGATGAGAGTGATGTCATGTGACCTCCCAGAATCCTCCTCACCTCTCCGGTCAGGTCTGCATTTTATTAATAGAGATAAGAGTGATGTCATGTGACCTCCCAGAATCCTCCTCACCTCTCTGGTCAGGTCTGTGTTTTATTAATAGAGATAAATGATGTCATGTGACCTCCCAGAATCCTCCTCACCTCTCCGGTCAGGTCTGTGTTTTATTAATAGAGATAAGAGTGATGTCATGTGACCTCCCAGAATCCTCCTCACCTCTCCGGTCAGGTCTGTGTTTTATTAATAGAGATAAGAGTGATGTCATGTGACCTCCCAGAATCCTCCTCACCTCTCCGGTCAGCAGGTAGATGATCTCCAGGGTGAGGTTTAGTATCTTCTCAGTCATGTGACTCCGGTCCTCCTCCATCCTCATTGGTGCCATCATGTGATCTATACAGGTCTCCTTGTAGACGGATAACTTTGGGAAATGAAAGTAAGAATGATTTGGATGGTATTGGTCACACAATAATAGGATGTGGATGTGAGGGGGGAATAGGAGGGTTGCTGGACATTGAAGAACTACTCCCCCCATGAGAAGACATTTAGTCTGGACTGTTTAGGGTTTACAAAATTTTAAAGGTCCCGGGACCCTCTTGTCCTGCCAGATCAGAAATCCCCTTTTCTCTGTTGGGTTTATTTGGTCTCTGAACTGGTTTTGATGAGTATTAGATCTGCAGACAAGGAATGATAAATACGATCCTTCCTATGACTAGTTTGCTCTGAGACAGTGCTGTGAGGTCAATGTCGGCTCATCATGAGGTCCAGGAAGGGGAACTTGCTGGCCGGAATTACTGGATAATCAGGATAATTGGCAGAACTCCAGCTGCAAGGCTCCAATCTCCAGCAGCCTGCTGACTGACAGGAGTGATGTCACTGTCACTCTCTGCAGTAAGAGAAGGGATTGGGTAGCAGGAGGATGGTGCTAGTGGAGTAGAGAGCTGTGGGGGAGGAGCCTGTTCTCATCTCTTCTATGTGTAGGTAGGAGGAGGACAGCAGGAGGAAGGGTTTGATCTCCTAGTTGCCAAGTATTCTGACATTTCCAGGACATTGTACAGAGTGGCAGTGGATTTTTCTGGCTCTGAATTCCAGCACCGGCACTGCCAGATTCTGTGGTATGGGAAGGTATTGGACTGTCCGCCCATTAAGCATTAATGCTATGCAAACAGACCTCCCCAAGGACCAAGTGTCCTTCTTTGTTCTATTTTGTGTCTTGACCAGTGAGATGGTGAGGTGAAGACTTCCTACACGTGCTGACAGGAGTTCTTTAAGGAGGTCAGAAAAGTAAGTGAAGGTGGGGTGGGAGGACCATCAGAGACCAAGAGTTCCTATGAGCCCTAAAGCCCCCTCTTACCTCAGAGCCTTGCAGCCTGAATACCCCCTCAGAGGCCCCCACAGTCCTTCAGCCCCACTAACCTCTCAGAGTTGTTCAGCCCTATTACTTCCTAACAGGCTCCCAAAGTTCTTCAGCTACTCCTCCACCTCAGAGGTCCCAGAGTCCTTCAGATACAGGAAACCCTCAGAGGTTCCAGAGTTCTTTAGTCCCACTACCTCCTCAGAGACCCCTCAGCTCCTCTACTTCCCTCAGACCCCTCAGTATTATCCTCCCCCTGACACCAATGATGGAACATGTTCTTCATGGCCGGCTGGGGAATGTTTCCTTCCTCCTGAGCAGCAATGTAAGGGGCTCTATGCTCCATACTCCTGACCCCGGAACTCCATCATTGTGTTGGCTGCATAGTGTAATGATTGCCCATTGGCTGCCTGTGTAGTGTCATCATTGCCCTTTGTAGGCCATGTATGGTCAGGATGGTCCTTGTCTTGTCTATTTATTGTCAGTGCTGTTTGTTTAGAGGACCATATTACTAGAATTTATCTCCACAATGAGGAGAATGTTCCGGCCCCGGAAGTGGGGGAATGTTCTGCCCCTGAAGGGGTTCATCTGGGTTCACACACTATATATGTGTGTATCATCATCTGCTGGAGATAAAAGACGTCACAGTGACTATGGAGGAAGAGGACGGACATGACTATGGAGGAAGAGGACGGAGATGACTATGGAGGAAGAGGACGGACGTGACTATGGAGGAAGAGGACGGACGTGACTATGGAGGAAGAGGACGGACGTGACTATGGAGGAAGAGGACGGACGTGACTATGGAGGAAGAGGACGGACGTGACTATGGAGGAAGAGGACGGACGTGGCTATGGAGGAAGAGGACGGACGTGACTATGGAGGAAGAGAACGGATGTTACTATGGAGGAAGAGGACGGACGTGACTATGGAGGAAGAGGACGGACGTGGCTATGGAGGAAGAGGACGGACGTGACTATGGAGGAAGAGGACGGATGTGACTATGGAGGAAGAGGACGGACGTGACTATGGAGGAAGAGAACGGACGTGACTATGGAGGAAGAGGACGGACGTGACTATGGAGGAAGAGGACGGACGTGACTATGGAGGAAGAGGACGGACGTGACTATGGAGGAAGAGGATGGACATGACGGAGGGGTTACTGGGTGTAAATAGGAAATAACATCTTATTACCTCCTCTGCTGCTACTTCTGGTAACGTCTATTTTATACTTCAAAACCATCTGGAACATCCTGTCTGACATCACTTCCTGTCTGTACCTGACATCACTTCCTGTCTGTCTTCCATAGAGAAGTCCTGCCTGGGAAGAAGTGAGATCACCACCTTCTGGAACTCAGAGGAACTGCAGCCCCGAGAAACATCTGTAAGGCTCTGTTCACAGCTTTGTAGTTTGCTTTTTGCAGTGCTTTTCGCAGTTCATTTTGAGTTTTTGCTATGTTTGTAAGGGAGAATTTCACCAGCACACCGAGGATCACCAATATGGGGCCAAAAGTTTTAATGAACGATCACATAGTTACTGCAAGGCAATGTATCGGAGTCTCGCAGGACCCCTTCATCAGGCATGTGACGGAGGAGTCATGCGAGTCTCTGAAACATTGCCTTGCTGTAACTATGTGAACGTTCAATAAAACTTTTGGCCCCATATTGGTGATCCTCGGTGTGCTGGTGATATTCTCCCTTACTGATTCTGTTCTGTTCCAGCCGACGGTCGCTGCAGCACCCACTTATATACACCGCCATTTATACACAGAACATGTGCGTTTGGATTGTACACTTGCATGTTGATACGTTTGTGATGCATTTTTACTGAGTTTTGTGTTTTGTTCAGCTTTTTTTTTTTTCAAAGTGCATTTTTTTTTTTTTTGCTGGGCAGAATAAAAATGCAAAAATGCACAACCATGCATTTCAGCAGATTCTCTATTGAACTCTATTGTAGCAAAATGCTGCTTTTTGCTTTTAAAAAAGTCCCTGACCCTTTCCAAAAACACAGCAGCTCAAAAAAGCCTAGATGTGAACGTGTCCCATAGGAAGCCATGTTAAATTGTTGTGTGATTCTGAAAATAGAAAGTACTAACATACACGTTGGTGTGAATGGAGCCTGAATAATCATTCCTGTAAAATATCTGCATGGAGGCACTGTGATGGTCATATGATCACCTGACTTCAGAAGAGGAAATCTCTGTATTGAGGAACCAATAGGAATATCATGTTAGATTCCCAGAATCCTCCTCACCTCTCCGGTCAGGTCTGTGTTTTATTAATAGAGATAAGAGTGATGTCATGTGACCTCCCAGAATCCCCCTCACCTCTCTGGTCAAGTCTGTGTTTTATTAATGGAGATGAGAGTGATGTCATGTGACCTCCCAGAATCCTCCCCACTTCTTCGGTCAGGTTGGTGTTTTATTAAGAGGTACGAGTGATGTAATGTGATCTCCCAGAATCCTCCTCACCTCTCCGGTCAGGTCTGTGTTTTTTTAATGGAGAGGAGAGTGATGTCATGTGACCTCCCAGAATCCCCCTCACCTCTCCAGTCAGGTCTGTGTTTTATTAATAGAGAGGAGAGTGATGTCATTTGATCTCCCAGAATCCTCCTCACCTCTCCGGTCAGGTCTGTGTTTTATTAATAGAGATGAAAGTGATGTCATGTGACCTCCCAGAATCCTCCTCACCTCTCCGGTCAGCTCTGTGTGTTATTAATAGAGATAAGAGTGATGTCATGTGACCTCCCAGAATCCTCCTCACCTCTCCGGCCAGGTCTTTGTTTTATTAATAGAGATAAGAGTGATGTCATGTGACCTCCCAGAATCCTCCTCACCTCTCCGGTCAGGTCTGTGTTTTTTTAATAGAGATAACAGTGATGTCACGTGACCTCCCAGAATCCTCCTCACCTCTCCGGTCAGGTCTGTGTTTTTTTAATAGAGATAACAGTGATGTCATGTGACCTCCCAGAATCCTCCTCACCTCTCCGGTCAGGTCTGTGTTTTATTAATAGAGATAAGAGTGATGTCACGTGACCTCCCAGAATCCTCCTCACCTCTCCGGTCAGGTCTTTGTGTTATTAGTAGAGATAAGAGTGATGTCATTTGACCTCCCAGAATTCTCCTCACCTCTCCGGTCAGGTCTGTGTTTTATTAATAGAGATAAGAGTGATGTCATGTGATTCCCAGAATCCTCCTCACCTCTCCGGTCAGCAGGTAGATGATCTCCAGGGTGAGGTTTAGTATCTTCTCAGTCATGTGACTCCGGTCCTCCTCCATCCTCATTGGTGCCATCATGTGATCTATACAGGTCTCCTTGTAGACGGATAACTTTGGGAAATGAAAGTAAGAATGATTTGGATGGTATTGGTCACACAATAATAGGATGTGGATGTGAGGGGGGAATAGGAGGGCTGCTGGACATTGGAGAACTACTTCCCCATGCGAAGACAGTAGTCTGGACTGTTTAGTATTTGCTACATTTTGGAGGTCCCGGGACCCTCTTGACCTGTCAAATCAGAAATCCCCTTTTCTCTGTTGGGTTTGTTTGGTCTCTGAACTGGTTTTGATGAGTTTTAGATCTGCAGACAAGGAATGATAAATACGATCCTTCCTATGACTAGTTTGCTCTGAGGCAGTGCTGTGAGGTCAATGTTGG
Organism: Staurois parvus; assembly: GCF_062004578.1. Classification (NCBI taxonomy): domain Eukaryota; kingdom Metazoa; phylum Chordata; class Amphibia; order Anura; family Ranidae; genus Staurois; species Staurois parvus. The sequence goes on from NW_028317987.1 coordinate 5,642,128, forward strand.
GTCATCATGATGTCCAGGAAGGGGAACTTGAGGACTTTTGGCCGGAGTTGCTGCCTAATCAGGACAACTGGCAGAACTCCGGCTGCAAGGCTCCAATCTGTGGCAGCCTGCTGACTGACAGGAGTGATGTCACTGTCACTCTCTGCAGTAAGAGAAGTGATTGGATTGGGTAGCAGGAGGATGGTGCTGGTGGAGTAGAGAGCTGTCAGGAAGGAGCCTATTCTCTTCCCTCCAATGACAGCCTAGTATGGGTAGAAGGAGGACAGCAGGAGGGTTTGAGTATCAAGTATACTGTAATATCCAGGACATTGTACAGAGTGGTGGTGGGTTCCTGGGGCTCTGAATTCCAGCACCGGGCACTGCCAGAGCCTGTGTCATGGGAGGTATTGGAGTGTCTCCTGAAGATGTCTAGCACTGACCCCCACTTACCTTTTAGTCAAAAATGCACCAAGAGTCCTCCTCTAAGAACAAGTGTCCACCAAGGGGTGAAGGACTGTCCTTCTGCATTCTATTTGGTATCTTGGAATACATTATTTGACCAGTGAGATGGTAAGAAGGTGAAGGTTGCCTTCCTTTTCTAGTAGAAGCTCTGTAAGGAGGTCTGGAAAGTAAGTGCAGGTAAGAGGACAATCAGAGACCAAGAGCCCCCCTCCCTACCTCAGTGTCCCCCTGAGCCTGACAAACTTCTCTTTCCTCAGAGCCCTGCTCCCCACCAACCCTATCCTACCAGATTCCTTCAGCTACTCTACCCCCTTAAAACCCTTTAACTTCACTATCCCCTAAGGGGCCCCAAAGTCTCCCATCCTCAGTAACCCCTGAGAGACCCCTCAGCTCCTCTACTTCCCTCAGACCCCTCAGTATTTCCCTCCCTCTGACACCAATGATGGAACATATTCTTCCTGGCCGGCTGGGGAATGTTTCCTTCCTCCTGAGCAGCAATGTAAGGGGCTCTATGCTCCATACTCCTGACCCCGGCACTCCATCATTGTGTTGGCTGCATAGTGTAATGATTGCCCATTGGCTGCCTGTGTAGTGTCATCATTGTCCTTTGTAGGCCATGTATGGTCAGGATGGTCCTTGTCTTGTCTATTTATTGTCAGTGCTGTTTGTTTAGAGGACCATATTACTAGAATTTATCTCCACAATGAGGAGAATGTTCCGGCCCCGGAAGTGGGGGAATGTTCTGCCCCTGAAGGGGTTCATCTGGGTTCCCACACTATATATGTGTGTATCATCATCTGCTGGAGATAAAAGACGTCACAGTGACTATGGAGGAAGAGGACGGACGTGACCGTGGAGGAAGAGGACGGACGTGACCGTGGAGGAAGAGGACGGACGTGACCGTGGAGGAAGAGGGCGGACGTGACCGTGGAGGAAGAGGACGGACGTGACCGTGGAGGAAGAGGACGGACGTGACCGTGGAGGAAGAGGACGGACGTGACCGTGGAGGAAGAGGACGGACGTGGCCGTGGAGGAAGAGGACGGACGTGGCCGTGGAGGAAGAGGACGGACGTGGCCGTGGAGGAAGAGGACGGACGTGGCCGTGGTGGAAGAGGACGGACGTGGCCGTGGAGGAAGAGGACGGACGTGACTATGGAGGAAGAGGACAGACATGACGGGGGTTACCGGGTGTAAATAGAACATAACATCTTATTACCTCCTCTGCTGCCACTTCCAGCAAGGTCTCCTCTCCACTTTGTATGGTATACAACACTCCTGTCTTTATTCCAGATGACTTCCTGTCTGTGCCTGACATCACTTCCTGTCTTTGCCTGACATCACTTCCTGTCTGTGCCTGACATCACTTCCTGTCTGTGTTCTATAATAACTTCCTTTCTGGATAGAAGTGAGATCACCACCTTGTGGAGTTCACAGGAACTGCTGCCCTGAGAAACATTAAAATAACTGTTCCTGTGGTTGCCATGAAAGATCAAAAATAACTAAAAAAAAGGGGAGGGGAGAGGGAGGAGAGTCAAATCAGGAAGTAGTAGGACATGGGGATGTATGGCATCCATGGATCCCATATTTTATCACATTGGTGATGTAGCTAGGGGCAGTGTTGTGGATGGCTTTGTACGTTGTGGTTAGTATTTTTGAATTTTATATGTTGGGTTAGTGGAAGTCAGTGAAGGGATTGGCAGAGAGGGGCAGCAGTCACTGATTGGTTGGGTTGTCTAATGAGAGCGATCCCGCCAAACCTGATCCTTCTGGGGGAGACAATGCAAAAATATATATCAATCCACTCATAATGACATCATCTTCTGGGAGTGTCTGCACATCCATCCATTTCATACACATTTCATTGTCTCAGCAGATCTCCTGCAGCCTATTAGCACCCATTTCCCTCTCTATGTCTCAGCAGATCTCCTGCAGCCTATTAGCGCCCATTTCCCTCTCTATGTCTCAGCAGATCTCCTGCAGCCTATTAGCACCCATTTCCCTCTATGTCTCAGCAGATCTCCTGCAGCCTATTAGCTCCCATTTCCCTTTCTACATCTCAGCGGATCTCCTGCAGCCTATTAGTGCCCATTTCCTTCTCTACATCTCACCGGATCTCCTGCAGCCTATTAGTGCCCATTTCCTTCTCTACGTCTCACCGGATCTCCTGCAGACTATTAGCACCCATTTCCCTCTCTATGTCTCAGCGGATCTCCTGCAGCCTATTAGCACCCATTTCCCTTTCTACGTCTCAGCGGATCTCCTGCAGCCTATTAGCTCCCATTTCCCTTTCTACGTCTCAGCGGATCTCCTGCAGCCTATTAGCTCCCATTTCCCTCTCTATGTCTCAGCAGATCTCCTGCAGCCTATTAGCGCCCATTTCCCTCTCTATGTCTCAGCAGATCTCCTACAGCCTATTAGCTCCCATTTCTCTCTTTATGTCTCAGCAGATCTGCTGCAGCCTATTAGCTCCCATTTCCATGTCTCAGCAGATCTCCTGCATCCTATTAGCACCCATTTCCATTTCTATGTCTCAGCAGATCTCCTGCATCCTATTAGCTCCCATTTCTCTCTCTATGTCTCAGCAGTGGTGTGACTACAGATGGTTCCTCAATATCGCCTCTCCAAGAATAATGTCCCTTCAATCTAATATTCCTGAGACATCTATACAAGTCCTGAGCCAACAACGTCTTCCTGATACCTTTAGGGCTGAAGCCCCAACCTTCCCCCAGAAGGTCCATCTTCCCCGATGTCAGTCCAGCTGAGGAGAAGGTGAGAATGCCGTCTATTTCTGTTGATGAATCATCTGTTGGGATGGTTGGATGAGTGGGAGATCCCTTGTTGCAGCGTTGATGTTTCCTACCTCCCCTGTGGCCGGATCTCTGCTGTTTCCTTGATTCCGATGGACAATACGAGGTCGGAGTTGTCCCTCTATAGATCCTAATAAAGTGCCTCCAGCAGAGGAGGGAAGTGATGGGTCAGAGGCTGTAGAAGAAGCTCTAGTGAGCAGTCTAGATGGACGAGGTGAGTGTTGTGTAGGTGGTGCTCCAAGAGTACGCCTGATTAGTAGACGGTTAGATGTTGGACTCCTTCAGCTGCTCGGCTGACAATGCAGACTGCAGTGTAGACTCCACCTCTGTGATCTGTACAGCCAGACCAGGTTCTTCCTTCTGGAGAAAGGAAACTGGAGAACAATGGAGCTTTTGTTTAGGACTTGTGTAAACAGACCACTGGACTCCTCCCTGTCCACAAACAGACCATTAGACTCCTCCCTGTCCACAAACAAACCACTAGACTCCTCCCTGTCCACAGACCACTGGACTCCTCCCTGTCCGCAAACAGACCACTGGACTCCTCCCTGTCCACAAACAGACCACTGGACTCCTCCCTGTCCACAGACCACTGGACTCCTCCCTGTCCGCAAACAGACCACTGGACTCCTCCCTGTCCACAAACAGACCACTGGACTCCTCCCTGTCCGTAAACAGACCATTAGACTCCTCCCTGTCCACAAACAGACCACTGGACTCCTCCCTGTCCGTAAACAGACCATTAGACTCCTCCCAGTCCACAAACAGACCATTGGACTCCTCCCAGTCCGCAAACAGACCACTGGACTCCTCCCAGTCCGCAAACAGACCACTGGACTCCTCCCTGTCCGTAAACAGACCATTAGACTCCTCCCTGTCCACAAACAGACCACTGGACTCCTCCCTGTCCGTAAACAGACCATTAGACTCCTCCCAGTCCACAAACAGACCATTGGACTCCTCCCAGTCCGCAAACAGACCACTGGACTCCTCCCAGTCCGCAAACAGACCACTGGACTTCTCCCTGTCCGTAAACAGACCACTGGACTCCTCCCTGTCCGTAAACAGACCACTGGACTCCTCCCTGTCCGCAGACCACTGGACTCCTCCCTGTCCGCAAACAGACCACTGGACTCCCCCCCTGTCCGCAAACAGACCACTGGACTCCTCCCTGTCCACAAACAAAGCTGGGGTCAGTTTACCTCATAGCCCCCTTGGAATAAGCTGTGCTTCTAATATTCAGCTAAAGTTATCTTTTTACATAGACAAGACAGCTGTCTTTAGGAACTTCTCAGGAGGACTTTGATCTGGTGTCATTTACCCAAAAAACCCTTCCCCTCCTCCACTAAGAACACCCTCTTCCCCCACAGAGGACACCCCTCCCCCACTAAAGACACCCCCCCACACACACAGAGGACACCTTCCTCCACTACAGACAACCTCTCCTCTGAAGACACTCCTCCCCCTCCTTTCCTGTGCTGGGGACACTCTTCTCCTTCTGAGGACACACCTCTCCCCTAGTGTTGTCACCCCTCCTCCACTGAAGACACTCTTTCCACTGAGATCACCCCCTCCAGTTTAACCAGTTGCTCTCCAGTCTATAGCCAGATGGCGGTTGGACGAACAGCTCGCCCCTCCAGGTGGTGCCATATGGCATCCTTTCTGGAGCGTGCACCCCGCAGGGCTGTGGTGCGATCTGTCACCGGCCATGTACCTCAGACACGGCCGATGACAGATCTGTGTACCGGCCCCGTTGCCAGTGCCATGTGACCAATCACTGCAGGTCACATGACAGTTTTATACAATGGATGGCTTCCTTTTATGCCATGCATTGTATACAAGTGTGTCTAGCTGTGAATTGTCACAGCGATCACATGCACAAGCTTCACCAATCACAGCCCAGCTGTAGCCAAAATCACAGCTAAGCACAAAAAAACCCCTGAATGAATCGATGTCATTCAGGTAAATGCATAAAACCTCCAGCAGCACTGTAATATTAATTTTTTAATATCCAAACTTTAATTCGGTCTTTAGTAGTTTTTGAAATATATGCTGGCAGAATATATATTCCCTCTTAATTGGATGTGAATGTGAGGTTTTGTATTTCAGTGGTCAGATGTGAATTATTTGTGTTTGAGTCTAGGTAATCAGTAGAGGTTTAAAGTCATGTTTTCTTTTAAAATACTCATGTAATGTATACCATATTGTGAATTCTTTTAATGAGTCTGAGAGTTTAAATTGTAGTCATAAATCATGGATTTTGACAGTTGTATGTAATATAAGAACTTCAGAAACCTTTCTCATAGTCTGTATGTCAATCATGATAATGACTTGGTGGTTTGAATGGGAACACATGTTTCTATTCAAATTGGGTGTGATTATGGGAGTAGTTTAGAAGCCCGCGAATTTGAAACAAAGCTTAATGGGAGGACCTAATTTCTCATGCATTTTAAGTATGCAGCTTTTCAAAGAACGGGTCAGAAGCTTCTCAGATAGACTACACTTCACTTCATTCACTCACACACAGAGACATTCTTTTCACACACTATTACTCAAAGCACATGCTTGGACAAAGAACAAAAGAATAGCACATGGTCATTTCTTAAACTAGGCCAAGAAAACTTCTATCTAAGCTATGCAAAGGAACTACATTATTTCCTAATATCCAAGGCAATTTATTCTTTATTTTTATTTCATTTTAAGCTACATATATCTGAATTTACTGTTTTTTTATTGACTTTGTATTTTTGGTGTGTGATCAAATAAAGTCACACTGCTCATACTGACCTGGCTTCTATAAGGATTTCTTCCCACAACCATCTACAAGAACCTAGAAATATTAATAGAGTTTTTTCATAACTCTGGAAATCTAACATTATTGGCGAGTGCCAGGCATTCGATTTTTCCACGTTTTTTCAATTTCTCCTCGCTTCTTCAGAGGGGATTGAGATGAACTATTTCTATTGATTAAGCTTCGGAAAGATTGCAGAACCTGGAACGGAAAACGTTGGTTGTGGAGATCTGAGGATTCAAGTGGTGACCAGAAAAGTCTCTAAGTCAGGACAAAAGAGGAAATTTACTACATTTGGTGAGTAGAAAAATGGAATTTATTGATTCATTAGCTAATGAAAGTAAATTGGAATTTCAAGGTTTAGCTAGCCATGCTTCTGATACTGGTTTATGGAAAGCTATGTATGATCAATGTATGCAGGCTAATGTTGATATTGATAGCTCTAGATTTACGTTTAATAAGATGAAAAGAAAATTGCGTAACATTGTGAAGCTAGTTAGAGTTTTCAATTCTATGGTATTTGAATTGCCAGAGAAAAATGTGGTTTGTGTTGTTAAGACAGATAGCAAAAATGTCTTACAGAGTACAGACATGCAGGATACTGTTGAATCCAATTGTGCAAATTGTGAAACTTTTTGTACCTATATTGAACATCTTGAGCAAGAAATTGAATCTCAAAATGTTGCAATATTAAAAAATAAGCAAATAGCTGTGGTGTCAAAGAAAAAACAATCAGAAACGGCCCAGGCCTCATTTATCCCGGACTCACCCAGGGGTGATGAAGTAGGCAGTGAGGCTAATGTACAGAGAGAGAAATTACTTGCTAGAGCATCTAAGTTGAAGTTACAGATTCAGGATCAGTTAATGAAAATATTGAAGGATATACCAGCATATAACATGAGAGAAAATTCTTTCCATAATTCCGATGTTTTTGAGAATTTTTGTGATAGGTTTCAATTAACTGATGAGCAAAGAAATCGCATTTTTGGGTTGTGGATCCCCAGTTTTATGGCTCGTAGGTTAGTCAAGACTCCTTTCATGAATGAGGATGATATGGAAATTCATAGCAATGCTACTGATAGACTACGACAGTTATTACTGTTCACAACAGGAGAGGAGACACCTAGTTTGGAAATTTTAGACTCCTTAAGAGCTACTATTAATGATGACCCTTATGATTTTAGGATTAGATATTCTAAGGCATACAGGATGATTTTTAATTTACAAGATGAGACCCCTGCTATGGTCAAGGATTTTGTAAAAAAATTTAAGTACCTTGATCCAGCATCTTTATTGATTGCTAATGAAAAGGATAATTTGGATGACGCTGCCTATATTATTGACAAAATTAGGAGACAATTAAAGCTAAATAATGTAAGACCAAAAATTGCTTTAATTGAGAATAATTATCCTAAGACTGACAGTCAGGATAAATTCAAGACAGGAAATGCTGCCCCCCGCAGGAATGACAGAGTAAGACAAGGGAATCAAAGACCACTCACTTGTTACTATTGTGCTAAACCAGGGCATTTGAAATGGCAGTGTAGGAAGTTTTTGAAAGACATTCAGATGAGAAATTTGGGTAAAGAAAATGGACTTATTTCTCCTGAACCGTCAGCTCCAATTCGTTCACAGGAAGTTAAGTCATCTTCACCCTACGCTCCTCTGATCAGAGAGATTAGTGAAATGTCAATTAGTAATGGAGGAAATGTGAACAACTCACATTCATCCAATACTTCAAGGCAGCCACTATTACCTTCACCATGACTAGCAAAAGAAAAGGAAGTTGAACTCCATTGTCTGGAATATGTAGCTCCAATTTTCTTGGATAAGTGTGGCCGCCCTTATGTAAAAGCTAAAATTAATGGACAGAAATCTTCAATTCTTTTGGATTCAGGAGCCCAAATAAGTGTTTTAGGCATGAAAATACCAATTCCATCTAATGCAACAGTATGCACAGTTGTAGGTTTCAATGGAAAAGGTGATGTTCAAGCTAAAAAATGTAAAAATGTGTCTTTTGAAATACCAGGATGTTCGCAAATGGAGATAGACTTTTGGTATTGTCAAGGATCAGAGAACATTATTGGTGCTGATGTTTTGTTTCAAAGAGGGTGGATACTTGATTTAGCCAATGGCATTGTTTGGCAAGGCTCTGCTAATCGTAAGCCTATGGTAATTGACCCAACAGATTATTGTGAAGTCGGTAGCATCTGTTTGACAGAAGCAATTGATGCTGACTATAAATGGCCAGATACTGGAGATAATCTAGAATTGAAACAGTTAGTACAACTACACAAAAAACTGTGGAGTCAAGGGAAAAATGAAGCTGGACTGTTCAAAAATATTGAAGTTAATATTCAAGGCAAAGACCATCCCCCATTAAAACAATACAAGTTGCCGCCAGAATCTGATGAACCTGTATCAGTAATCATACAAGAATTTTTGGAACAGGGTATCATCAGGAAAGCTAATTCAGTTACTAATAATCCTTTGTGGGTAGTGGCAAAGCGTGATGACCCTAGTGCATATAGATTATTGATAGATCTAAGAATGCTAAACAAATACACTCCAAGTTGTACACCCATTGTGGCAGAAACTCCAGACATCATGTCACAAATAAATGCCAATGCGAAAGTGTTCTCTGTTCTTGACATTGCAAATGGATTTTTTAGTATTAAATTGGCTGAGAGTTGCCAATACAAGTTTTCATTTATCCATAAAAATGTCCAGTATTGTTTCAATCGTCTTCCTCAAGGCTTTCATTCTTCTCCATCTATATTTCATCAGGCATTAGCAAATGTTTTGTCTAAATTTTCTAGACCTGATTGTTTAATTCAATATGTGGATGATATCTTGCTTATGACGGATTCTGAAACTGAACACAGGACTCTCTTAGCAGAATTGTTTACACTTCTGCAAGATGAAGGTCTCAAGCTGAATACACGCAAAGTTCAGCTCATGAAAAATGAAGTAAAATTTCTTGGAGTTCTGATTGGTCCAGGAAAGAGACAGCCTTTACAGGAAAGAATTGAGTCTATTGTGTCACTTCCTGTACCAACAACATTCAAAGCACTGAGACAGTTTTTGGGTTTGGTAAATTTCTCTAGAGATTTTATCGAATCATTTGCAGAAAAAGCCAAACCATTGTATGATTTGTTGAAGTACAATGAGGAAAATGTATTTGGTCCCTGGACAGAAATACAGCAAAAAGCTTTTGAGATGTTGAAAAATGATTTGCAAACAGCTCCAGCTTTGGCTACTGTTGATAAGCAAGCACCATTTGCTTTGCAAGTGCATGCTTCAGAAACTGCAATCTCAGCTGTCTTGATTCAGAAACAGGGAGGAGTCTGGAGAAGTCTTGGATACTTCTCACGTCTGCTTACTCCAGTAGAGAAAGGTTTTGATGATTGTGTCAGACAACTTGTGGGAGTACATTATGCAGTAAAAGCAACAGAGCATATTGTAGGATTCAACAAAATTATTCTACAAACTCCACATAGCACTTTGAAGTTTCTTTTTGAGAAAAATGTTCCTGGAGTTTCCAACCAAAGATTTTCTCAATGGTTGTTGGCTCTATCACCTAAGCAAATACAGGTTGAACATAATGCCAAGTATGTCCTACCTCAGTTGATGGAATACAACGGGTTAGAACATGAATGTCTATGTGAAGTCCAAGAAACTTCCTCTCCTCTTTTCCGTAGAGAGGCAGAGAAAATTGATGAACCTGTATTTGTTGATGGTTCTAGATACTGTATGTCAGGTAATTATTACAGTGGATATTCAATTTGGTATCCAGAGCGTAATTATTCCATACAGCACAAATTGCCAGGACATTTTTCAGCTCAAAGGGCAGAACTTGAAGCAGTAAAAACTGTGTTGACATTAGACAAGGAAGAGAATAGAAGTCCATTAGTGATCTACAGTGACAGTTCATATGTTGTACGTTCCCTGACAGATTATTTACCAATTTGGAAACGTAGAGGTTTTGTAGATGCATCTAACAAAGTCCTAGTGCACAAAGAGACACTTGAATCAATTTTTTAAGCTAGCAGAGAAAAATCCTATTGCCTATGCAATTGTAAAAATTCCATCTCATAAGAAGGACAATGATGAGATGAGTGTAGGCAATAGAACAGCTGATCTCTTAGTAAAGGAAGCAGCTTTACACGGAGTACCAGTGATGCAGTCTGAACCAGTCTCAGTTAATGTTGTTAGGAAGACAGACACACAGATTCCCTCCTTTGCAGAAGAACAGAAAAGGGATCCATCTCTTTCTGCTTCTCAGGTTGATCCAAAATTTCCCTTTATATGTGAATATGGAATTTTGTATCATGACTTAAACGGGTTTCTGCGTCCTGTTATACCGCAGCATCTACAGGTAGAATTTACAAAATACAATCACGAAAGCCTAGGTCACATAGGTAAACAAAGATTGCTTGAAATACTCAAGGAAAAATTTTACTGGGACAAAATGGAAGAAACAGTAGACAGTGTAGTTCAATCTTGTCTAATCTGTGCTCAAGTGAATCCTCGACCAAAGGGTCAAAAACCTCCATTACAAAGAACTCCTCCAGCAGATGGACCATGGTCCACATTACAACTAGACTATATAGGACCGTTACCTACAGGTAAAAATGGGTACAGGTATGCTTTAGTTGTAGTTGATGTTTTCTCGAAATGGATTGAAATCTTGCCTGTTCGCAAAGATGATGCATTAACAACTGCTAAAATGCTAATTAATCATGTTTTTCCAGTCTGGGGTATACCAACAAACCTCAGTAGTGACAGAGGAACCCACTTCACAGGTAAAATAATGCAGGCAATGTGTAAAATCTTGGGTATACAACAGAGATTTCATGTGCCCTATCATCCACAATCTGCAGGTATTGTGGAAAGAATGAATAGGACTGTTAAATCAAGGATTGCAAAAATGTTATTAGACAGAGGAAATACTTGGGTTGATGCTGTACCATTGGTTCTGATGAGTGTCAGAAGTACAACATCTTCTGCAACACAGTATTCTCCTTTTGAGTTAATGACAGGAAGGAAAATGCGTATTGTTTTTCCCCATGAACCGTTCTTGTCAACGCCGCAAAAAGAGGCAATAGAAAAAACAAAATGGTTACAGATGTTGCAAGACAATCTGAACACTATTGTACCACATGCAGCTACTCGCATGAAAAAAATGGTTCCTCCACATTCTTCTAAGTTCGAAAAAGGAGGACAAGTAATGGTAAAAACTTTCGTAAAAACTGGACCATGGCAAAGCAACTGGGAAGGTCCATTTGATATTTTGGATGTTCAAGGAGTAATGGTACAAGTGCAAAGACCTCTTAATTCAGTAAAAAATGCGCGCAGACAACAAACAATGTGGGTGCACAGTGACCAATGCAAATTGTTTATACCGAGATAATGATACTGCATTTCTTTTGCAGACATGGATTTCAATAATCCGGAAGAAACAAAGCATCGCAGATTTCAAAGAAAAATAAACATTACAACAAAAGAACATAAGGAACATCAAAGCAGTAAAAAGAAAAGACTTATCACAGGATTGATCATTTTCTTAGTGACAATGACAATATTAGTAATCTACAACATAAACTTTTCCAGCAATGCAGAAGTTAACAAGACTGAAGCCCTACATAAGAAAAACACTACACTTATTAGGAACAAAAGATTTTTTCCTAAAGACAGTAACATTAATACAGCTGAAGACTTGCTAGGATATATGTGCATAGGTTATGGGAGAACTTGTTGTTCGGAATTGTATTTCGTTCATAATAATGATATTGAAGTTAGAGCTAAAATAGAGTCTAAATCAAAATTTGTTAAAATGCAAGGATCTTATAGGATCAATAACGAAACTAGTAACTTTGAATGTAATTTATCCGATATGGGATACTGGTTAATAGTTTTAAAGGGAAATGAACCTACTATTTGGTCAGGAGATATTTCCATAGACATGTTAAATACTGGAAATATAGGAAGTTCTAAAACAGATATTTGGTATCAATTACAAAGTTATTCACACTTTCTTGATCCTGAACATTTGAATATTAATGGTAATGAAAAAGAGGACATAGTGAAAATATGGTATTTCCAAGTGACAAGAGCTTTGGTTCAAACTAAAGTCAAAGTAATTGTTACTGTGGTAGATTTGATTGTCCCAGAGATAAAAATATCTCCTCAATCATTAAGACTTGTAGAAGGAAAGGATAATCTGAATTTGATGTGTAATATACAAATACACCTACCTCAAAATTCATTATTAACTTGGAAAAGGAATGGTGAATTTTTGGGAAGTTTTCTTCATGATAAAACTGATGTTATCCATAAAAGTATTTTTGGTAATTTGAACTGGGATAATGATAACTTTGTGTATCATCAAAACACTATATCAATTAATGATACAGGTATATATGAATGCTGCATATCAATAGAAAATTATCCAAAGAAATGTGTAAATACAAATGTAATTGTACTATCCCCTAAAAGAACACAGTGTATGGATAAGAAATTTATTCCAGCCAGTCCCTTCCAAATTAACCATTTCCAGACCAGACGTCTGTTGAGAGAAGGAAAGTTTGTTATTATAGTGTGGAACTTTAACATTTCAGAATGGAAAATCTCAACAAGGTTTCCACAATGTAAAGAACATCTGGTTAACATGGAATTAGGTATTGAAAGATGGTTTGGTACTGATATTAGGAATCCTCACAGGAATAAACGTGGTATAGTTGAAGGTATTTTAGGAGGAATAGGTACTATTGGTGGTATTACGAATAGTATGGACATTAGTACATTAAAGTCTGATCTCGAGACAGCCGGTTTAGTGGGAAGCAATAGTATTAAAGTACAAAGAAACTTGAATCAAATATTGGAAAATATGGTGATTAAAACAGCCAATATTATGGGTCCATCTATATTACACTTAGAGAATATTACTCTTAATTTAATGTCAAGTGAACAGCATTCCCATATAGCCAGAGCATGTTTAGAAATTCAGATGGAATATTCCACAAATTTTAAAATAATAGCTCAAGCTTTTCAAAGTGGAATAACTCCTATAGGTATTGTACAAAATTTACCAAGAGAGTATGTATATGCCATAAACCATACTGATCTGCGGGTAAATAAGTGGATTGGATGTTATCAGAACATATGCTATAGTTCTTCAATGATTCCTGTAGCAGGAAAAGAACAAATGTTGGTTCCAATCACTGTCTTGGGATTACCAGTTAGCAACACACAGTTACTATATTATCATCTGCAATATACAGATTTTGCATTTACTGATAATAATTTTGAGTTAGAACAATTAGATCTGTCTTCATGTTTACAATTTCAGTCTAAAGTGATTTGTCTACCTAATCAAGACAAAGGTATATTTCATTCTTGTTACCATAACCATACTCTATGTTCAGCAAGGATAGAAAAGGTTAAAACCACTTCTGAGTTAATCTCAATTGTAGATAAAAAGAAAGTTTGTTTTCAAGTTATGTCTAACTCAGAAAGGGTTCAATCCTTCTTCTCTTCTTGTACACATACAGAAAACTTAAGTCGAGGTTTGTTCTGTATAGAAGGAGATATTTCAGCAATAAGTGTTAATGGGATGAGAATGAATTTAACAAACATACTTATGAAAAATATAAGTGCTCTTCCCATACAGTACAATATATCTCAAGTGGATGAATTCACATGGAGAGATTGGGCAAATGTTATTCAAAAAGATGAAGGTTTACTGATAGCTTTATCAGATGAACTCCAAAAAGCAGAAATATTATTTAAACATGAACAAGGGAGTTTAAAAGATATAGAACATGAATGGTCTGAATTTTCAGGTCATTCTTGGTGGTCAAAATTTAAACGTACTGTATCAATGTTGGGAAAAACTTCAATTGCATCTGCAGCAGGAAATATTTTATTACATCCTGTAATAATTATTTTTATTATTATCATATTATGTATTATATGTCAATTATGTTTGATGTGTAAAATGAACAGTTTCTATAAGCGAATTAGAAGTGAAATTAGGAAAGGAGATAATCTATTACAAGATATACTTCAGAGGAAAATACTTTCTGGTTATGCTGACTCAGTTACAAATAATGATACATTTGAGATTACTAAATCAAAACCTGAGTGTTTGTGATATAAATGATGTGTGCTTGTTATAAATTAATATGAATTTCATATTTCAGAGGGGAATGTAATATTAATTTTTTAATATCCAAACTTTAATTCGGTCTTTAGTAGTTTTTGAAATATATGCTGGCAGAATATATTCCCTCTTAATTGGATGTGAATGTGAGGTTTTGTATTTCAGTGGTCAGATGTGAATTATTTGTGTCTGAGCCTAGGTAATCAGTAGAGGTTTAAAGTCCTGTTTTCTTTTAAAATACTCATGTAATGTATACCATATTGTGAATTCGTATAATGAGTCTGAGAGTTTAAATTGTAGTCATAAATCATGGATTTTGACAGTTGTATGTAAGATAAGAACTTCAGAAACCTTTCTCATAGTCTGTATGTCAATCATGATAATGACTTGGTGGTTTGAATGGGAACACATGTTTCTATTCAAATTGGGTGTGATTATGGGAGTAGTTTAGAAGCCCGCGAATTTGAAACAAAGCTTAATGGGAGGACCTAATTTCTCATGCATTTTAAGTATGCAGCTTTTCTAAGAACGAGACAGAAGCTTCTCAGATAGACTACACTTCACTTCATTCACTCACACACAGAGACATTCTTTTCACACACTCTTACTCAAAGCACATGCTTGGACAAAGAACAAAAGAATAGCACATGGTCATTTCTTAAACTAGGCCAAGAAAACTTCTATCTAAGCTATGCAAAGGAACTACATTATTTCCTAATATCCAAGGCAATTTATTCTTTATTTTTATTTCATTTTAAGCTACATATATCTGAATTTACTGTTTTTTATTGACTTTGTATTTTTGGTGTGTGATCAAATAAAGTCACACTGCTCATACTGACCTGGCTTCCATACGGATTTCTTCCCACAACCATCTACAAGAACCTAGAAATATTAATAGAGTTTTTTCATAACTCTGGAAATCTAACACGCAGTCATGCAACACTGTACCCATATGATTTTTTTAGCATTTTTTGAGACAGATAAAACTTTATTTTGGTGGTATTTTTATTTTTTTGCTTTATAAATGCAAAAGTCCAAAAATTTTGAAAAAAAGTTTTTCTTACAAAATTTTGCAAATAAATATTTCATCATACATCTTGGCCAAAATGTATTCCGTTATCTTTTTAGTAAAACAAAAAATAACCCAAATTAGTTTATAACCAAAAATTATAATTTTTAAAAAATATTTTAACATTTTTATTTTATTTTTTTATATTATTATTATTATTTTTTTTTAACATACTGTCACCATGGTGACACTGTACTACCTGTGGGGGGTGATGAAGATTTTTTTAATTATTTTTTACACCGATTGCTTTTACACCCATAAAGAGGAATAATTTCTGCTTCTCTCTGGCTGCATTCTTGCAGCCATTGAGAAATACTGTGTGAGATGTGATTGGTCACAGCTTGTCACATGGTACAAGGCTGTTATGAATAGCCCTGTACCATGTGACCTCTGTGATCATTTACAGATTTCATACGTAGTAAGCAATGATGTCAGAAGTGACATGTGATCACTGATTGGTCAATCAGTGATCACATGATCGTGACCTCGCACAGAGGTCCCGTACGATGAACGGTGTTCCACTGTGTCTGGAGGACACAGCGGGCACCGGATTGTGGTGCTGCATGCTCCCAGGGAGCGCACACAAGCAGGGGGCGGGGAGGCCATTTATAAATGGCCACCCACCCCTGCACTGCCACTGTCCAGCCATTTATATACAACGGGTGGACAGGAGGTGGTTAAAGGTACAGGAGCGCACCGGACAAGCAGCATGTAAGCACACTGGCAGCTAAGATATCCGGTGTGTCTCCTCCCCAACAATTCAACAGAACAAAGAATGGCCACTGCCCCAGTACCCTGATAGTCAGGAATCGTGTTTGTGTAGTTAGTGCCGGGACACGGCTAGGATTTTGGTTTTGAGGTTTTTGCCGTTACTTTGTGGAACATTGTACAGCACCTGTAATCAACACCAATAAACACTGCACTGTGTGACACCACATCACTGGACTGGTATCTGTCCCTGAAAGTGTGCCCATCCCAGGGAGCTTTGTACCCGCTACCCATCCCCAACCCATGATTCAGAAACATTGAACTGCAATTTCCACTGATCTGACCAGTCTTCCAGCAACACAAAATCCTGTTCCATGTTACAGGTACCTCCAAGTTCTATATGTAGTCTGGGGGTCCCTGTGGAAGTCCATGTGTGGACATTTCTACCTATGATAAATGACAGGCTAATCCCACCTGGAGACTTTCTCCACACCTGGAGTGTGCTGAGTTCTTGGAGAACGTCTACACAGTGTTTCCAGATTGGCTTTATCACCCCAACGAGCTCGCTCCAGTTCATGGATGTCATCATTATGTTTGGAGGATCTCACCAGTCAGGAGCCTTTCCTGTCATCCTACATGTTCCCTTCTGAGGATTGTTCTATCCTTCCAAACAAATGTATGAAATCATGGATGAGTCCTCCTTCTATGTGATCTAGAAGATCTTCAATCACAATGTCTTTATGGATGAAGTGGATGGCCCAGTTTATATATTATTTATTGCTTTACAGCTTTATTCCCTCCAGGATTCATTCTTTATTTATAGAACCATTCAAGGAAGTGTTCTTACTGTGAGAGATCTCCACCACCATTCCTCTGTGACCATTACATCCTTGTCATTTATGTCTAACATCTTCATTATGAGTGGATTGATAGATATTATTATACTTTACGATGTATTTTTGCATTTTCTTCAACAAAAGGATCAGTTTTGGTGGTATCTGTTTTATTAACTATACATTTGGTTTTTGTGTTCTGTGTTTTTAAGACTTTTTTTATATGTAATAAAATATCTTTATTAAACATAAGAGCTATTTATTATTATTATTTATTATTTTTGAACTTCCCTGGTAGCCCTGTAAGGTAGATATTTTCATGTTTCTGCAGTTCCTCTGAAATCCACAAGGTGGTGATCTCACTTATACCCAAACAGAAGGTCTCTATGGAATACAGAAAGGAAATGATGTCAGGTACAAACAGGAAGTGATGTCGGGTAAAGACAGGAAGTCATCTGGAATAAAGACAGGAAGTTCCAAATGGTAGAAACCAGCAAGGAGACGTTGGTGAAAGTGGCAACAGAGGAGGTAATAAGATGTTATTTTCTATTTACACCCAGTAACCCCCCGTCATGGCTGTCCTCTTCCTCCATAGTCACGTCCGTCCTCTTCCTCCATAGTCACATCCGTCCTCTTCCTCCATAGTCACGTCCGTCCTCTTCCTCCATAGTCACGTCCGTCCTCTTCCTCCATAGTCACGTCCGTCCTCTTCCTCCATAGTCACGTCCGTCCTCTTCCTCCATAGTCACGTCCGTCCTCTTCCTCCATAGTCATGTCCGTCCTCTTCCTCCATAGTCATTGTGATGTATTTTATCTCCAGCAGATGATGATACACACATATATAGTGTGGGAACCCAGATTAACCCCTTCAGGGGCAGAACATTCCCCCACTTCCGGGCCGGAACATTCTCTCATTGTGGATGAAGGGGAGCTGAGGGGTCTCTTTTGGGGTACAGAGGATGGAGGACTTTGGGGCCCCTTGGAGGATAGTGGATCCCAAGTTCTCTGAGGGGGTAGAGTAGCTGAAGGACTTTGGGTCCTTGATAGGAGATCTCTGAGAGAAGAGGAGGTACTATGGCTCAGGGAGTCGCTGAGTTAGGGAGGGGGCTTTTGGTCTATGATGGTCCTCCTACCTGAACTTACTTTCAGACCTCCTTACAGAACTCCAGCCAAGAAAAGAAGGCAACCTTCACCTTCTTACCATCTCACCGGTCAAATAATATTGTCCAAGTGGAATGAAGGACAGTTCTTCACCCCTTGGTGGGCACTTGTTTCTAAAGGAGGTCTGTATGCTCAGCATAGACTAACAGGTAGTCAGGGATCAGTGCTGAACATCTTCCAGAGACAGTCCTATACGTTCCCATGACACAGGCTCTGGCAGTGCCCGGTGCTGGAATTCAGAGCCCCAGGAACCCACCACCACTCTGTACAATGTCCTGGATATTACAGTATATTTGGCAACCAAAGGTCTTCTCCCTGTTGTCCCCCCTCCTACCCACACTGAGCTGCCATTGGAGGGAGGAGAACAGAGTCCTCCCCCAAAGCTCTCTCTGCTCCACCAGCAGCATCCTCCTGCTATCCAATCCAATCCCTTCTCTTACTGAAGAGAGTGACAGTGACATCACTCCTGTCAGGCAGCAGGCTGCCGGAGATTGGGGCCTTGCAGCCGGATATCGGGCAATTATGCTGATTATTCAGCAACTCCAATCAAAAGTCATCAAGTTCCCCTTCCTGGACATCATGATGACCCAACATTGACTTCACAGCACTGCCTCAGAGCAAACAAGTCATAGGAAGGATCGTATTTATCATTCCTTCTCTGCAGATCTAAAACTCATCAAAACCAGTTCAGAGACCAAACAAACCCAACAGAGAAAAGGGGATTTCTGATCCAGCAAGCCGAGGACCCAGGACCTTGAAAATGTACTAAACGTTAACTAATTCCAGGGATGTGGAAATTTATCAAAAAACTATTTGTCCAAGGGACTAAATCGGGGTCCCAAACTACTTGTCCCTCATGACAATCTACTTGTCCTGATAAAAATAATAATGGAACCCAAACCATATTTAAATCCGGTGTTTATTGTTTTATTCCTGAATGAGACGTTTTATCATGAAGGACTGTCAATGGCTGGATGTCCCTTTATAGCATGAAATGACTTTGCCAGGGTGGAGAATATGAAGGTTGATGCACATGGGAGCACTTGGGTGCTCAGTACAAGCACATGCTGAGCAGACAAATCAAGCTCCAGTGTCCTCCAGGATTGGATCATTTTGTTTTCCGTTCAGCCCACTGATTGGATGAACAATATGAGTAATGTATGGACTGCCTTAACCACTTCCAGTCCGGACACTTTTACCCCCTTCCTGACCAGGGCAATTTTCAGCTTTTAGCGCTATCACACTTTGAATGACAATTGCGCGGTCATGCAACGCTGTACCCAAATGAATTTTTTACCATTTTTTTTGAGATAGATAAAGCTCTATTTTGGTGGTATTTATTCACCACTGGGATTTGTTTTTTTTTTCTATGTAAATGAAATGTCCAAAAATTTTGAAAAAAAGTGTTTTTTTTATAAAATTTTGCAAATAAATAATATTTCATCATAAATCTTAGCCAAAATTTATTCCGTTATCTTTTTAGTAAAATAACAAATTAGTTTATAAGCAAAAATTATAATTTTTAAACATTTTTTTTTACATTTTTATTTTATTTTTTTATATTATTATTTTTTATTTTTATTTTTTTACATACTGTCACCCTAGCAGTACAGTGTCACCATGGTGACACTGTACTACTTGTGGGGGGTGATGAAGATTTTTTTTTTTTTTTTCCACTGATTGCTTTTACACCCATATAGGATGTAAAAGCAATCATTTCTCTTTCTCTCTGTGTGCATTCTTGCACTCATTGAGAAGAACTGAGTGAGCTGTGATTGGTCACAGCTTGTCACATGGTACAAGGCTTTTGTGAATAGCCTTGTACCATGTGACCTCTGTGATCATTCATAGATTTCACACATAGTAAGCAATGATGTCAGAAGTGACATCTTGCTTACTACTTTGCATGTGATCACTGATTGATCACTGGTACTGCAGCCCACAAGGCAGGTGAGTCCCACCACCATTGGTGAGTCCATTCCTGACAGCCTCACATACTTTTTCCTCCCTGCACTGTGAATGTTTACATGTTATGTGCATTTAAACCATGGCAACATCTAATGTTTGTGTAGTATTATGTTCAGCAGACTGTGTTCTTCTATTGTTGTGACTTAGATGACGTTCAGAGCACATTTTATGCCCAATTCATGCAAAACTCCACGTAATCCCAAGGGGTTCACATACTTTTTCTTGCAACTGTAGAGTGCAGCAGTCAGGATGAGCACCATGTTCACATAAGAGTCCCCCCTTGCATCAAAGTCCCCATCTTTACCCCCGCGGAGTCCCACCCCCCCTTACGTCGGTGTCCAGCGGAGTCCCCCCCCTTACGTCGGTGTCCAGCGGAGTCCCCCCCTTACGTCGGTGTCCAGCGGAGTCCCCCCCCCTTACGTCGGTGTCCCCCCCCCTTACGTCGGTGTCCAGCGGAGTCCCCCCCCTTACGTCGGTGTCCAGCGGAGTCCCCCCCCTTACGTCGGTGTCCAGCGGAGTCCCCCCCCTTACGTCGGTGTCCAGCGGAGTCCCCCCCCTTACGTCGGTGTCCAGCGGAGTCCCCCCCCTTACGTCGGTGTCCAGCGGAGTCCCCCCCCTTACGTCGGTGTCCAGCGGAGTCCCCCCCCTTACGTCGGTGTCCAGCGGAGTCCCCCCCCTTACGTCGGTGTCCAGCGGAGTCCCCCCCCTTACGTCGGTGTCCAGCGGAGTCCCCCCCCTTACGTCGGTGTCCAGCGGAGTCCCCCCCCTTACGTCGGTGTCCAGCGGAGTCCCCCCCCTTACGTCGGTGTCCAGCGGAGTCCCCCCCCTTACGTCGGTGTCCAGCGGAGTCCCCCCCCTTACGTCGGTGTCCAGCGGAGTCCCCCCCCTTACGTCGGTGTCCAGCGGAGTCCCCCCCCTTACGTCGGTGTCCAGCGGAGTCCCCCCCCTTACGTCGGTGTCCAGCGGAGTCCCCCCCCTTACGTCGGTGTCCAGCGGAGTCCCCCCCCTTACGTCGGTGTCCAGCGGAGTCCCCCCCCTTACGTCGGTGTCCAGCGGAGTCCCCCCCCTTACGTCGGTGTCCAGCGGAGTCCCCCCCCCTTACGTCGGTGTCCAGCGGAGTCCCCCCCCTTACGTCGGTGTCCAGCGGAGTCCCCCCCCTTACGTCGGTGTCCAGCGGAGTCCCCCCCTTACGTCGGTGTCCAGCGGAGTCCCCCCCCTTACGTCGGTGTCCAGCGGAGTCCCCCCCCCCCCTTACGTCGGTGTCCAGCGGAGTCCCCCCCCCCCTTACGTCGGTGTCCAGCGGAGTCCCCCCCCCCCCTTACGTCGGTGTCCAGCGGAGCCCCGCCCCATTTACATCAGAACTCAGTGGAGTGCCCCCCCTTACGTCAGAGCGCAGCTGCTAACTGGACATGGAATAGGGAAGTGTGAAGCTCCTGGAAGAACAGGGAGGAGGGAGGTAGATAAGGAGAGAAGGGAAGGAGGTGGGGAAAGCTCCATGGTAGAGCAGAGATCGCTCACCCCCAGGCTGCTCTCTGCAGGCTCAGACATCGCCAATTGTACAACCAGATGGATCTTCAAATTTCCCGCTCACGGGGCAGCCACAGAGCAGAGGGGCGGGAAGAGGCGGAGCAAAACAGAATCTCTCTCCTCCCCCGTCTATGCGGGGAGGGAGGAGGGAAGTGCTCTGTCTGAACAAGTGTCACAGACACCGAGTGTGCCTAGCTGCTGCTTGCCTGCAACAGGGATAAATGTAAGAAAACATCCTGCACTACATGTCCCGAGAGTCAAGAGATAGGATTTGTAAATTCCTGAGTCAAAACTAAATGTGTTCCCATGGGGGCAGTAATTCTTCAATGTCCAGCAACCCTCCTATTCCCCCCTCACATCCACATCCTATTATTGTGTGACCAATACCATCCAAACGCCAGCCGACGCGACCCCCTCAACCTCATACATGTACCCCTCCTCCCCATACCTATCCCCCCTCTCTCGGTTGCACTCCTGAATGCTCGTTCGGTTTGCAACAAACTTACCGCCATCCACGACCTCTTCATCTCCCGCTCCCTAAACCTCCTAGCAGTCACCGAAACCTGGGTACAGGCCACCGACTCCACTTCCCCTGCGGCACTCACCCATGGAGGTCTCATCTGGACCCATTCGCCAAGACAGAGCGATCGCAGAGGTGGTGGTGTCGGCCTGCTCCTTTCACCGCTGAGCACCTTCCAGGTCCTCCCTAACCCACCCTCTCTATCCTTCCCCTCCTTTGAGGCGCACTGCATCCGACTCTTCTCACCCACCCCCCTAAGGATCGCAGTGATCTACAGACCTCCTGGGTCCATACCCCACTTCCTGGACAACTTCGCCGCCTGGCTTCCCTTCTTCCTCTCCTCTGAGCTACCGACCATCATCCTCGGGGACTTCAACATCCCCATCAACGACAACAACCCGACTACTTCCCAATTCCTCCACCTAACCTCCTCCTTCGCGCTCACACAGCACACTCAATCCTCCACCCACATCGATGGGAACACCCTGGACCTCGTCTTCTCCCACCTCTGTACCCTCAACCAGTTCTTTAACACCCCCTTCCCTCTCTCTGACCACCACCTCATCACGTTCTCCATCTCCCCTTCCCCCAACCCCCCCAAAAAAACGCCAAACCATCACCAGCCGCAATCTCCGCAACCTGAACCCGGCCCCCCTCCACTCAGCCGCCGACTGCCTACACGACAGCATCCTCCCACTGTCATGTCCTGACATAGCCACCACCTTGTACAACGACTCACTGTCAGCTGCCCTAGACTCTCTGGCACCCCTAACCACACGCATCATCAAACCCAGACCGCTCCAACCATGGCAGAATGACAGCACTAAACGCCTGAAACGTCGCAGTCGCGCACTGGAGAGACTATGGCGCAAAACCAGGCCCCCTCACGCATTCTCCCTCTACAAATCTGCCTTCTTCACTTACACCTCCTCCCTCCACGCCGCCAAGCAGGCCTACTTTGTTAACCTAATCAACACCCTCTCCACCTGCCCTCGCTGACTCTTCTCCACCTTCAACTCCCTGCTCTCTCCCCCCTCCTCCACTCAGTACCTCACTCACCGCCCACGAGATTGCCACCCATTTCTGTAACAAGATTGATGCTATCCATAAGGACATTGTCAACTCGCAATATACCTCCCCACCTAGCCTCCCCACCCCCATCACCCCTTCTTCTCCCCCCTCCTCTGCCCTCACAACCGCACTGCCCTCCACCTCTCCCAAGGCCCCGCCCACCGTAACCCCCCCTGCACTGCACTCCCTCAGCCCTGTCACTACTGAGGAAGTCGTCAAGGTCCTCTCAGAAGCCCGCCTCACTACCTGCCCCCTGGACCCTATCCCCTCTCAACTCCTCCGGTCACCCCGCTCTTCCCTCATCCGCTCCCTTAACCACATCTTCAATCTCTCCCTCTCTACTGGTGCATTCCCCTCCCACCTAAAGCACGCACATATCACCCCCTTCCTCAAAAAGCCCTCCCTGGATCCCGCGGACCCCAACAACCTCAGACCCATCTCCCTGCTGCCACTCACCTCCTAGCTCCTTGAGCGCATAGTCTACGATCGCCTAAGCGCCCACCTTATTGACAATAACCTCCTTGACCCATTACAGTCCGGCTTCCGTCCCCTACACTCCACCGAAACTGCCCTCCTCAAAATCACTAACGACCTACTAAACGCCAAAGCCAAGGGCGACTACTCTGTCCTCCTTCTCCTGGACCTCTCTGCGGCCTTCGACACAGTCGACCACCCCCTCCTCCTTAATAAACTACTCTCCCTTGGCATCAGAGATACCGCTCTCTCCTGGTTCTCATCCTATCCCGACGCTCCTTCAGCGTCACCTACAATGGTACCACCTCCCCCTCCCTCCCCCTCTCTGTTGGGGTCCCCCAAGGCTCTGTCCTTGGACCCCTTCTCTTCTCCATCTACACCTCCTCCCTGGGCACACTCATACACTCCCATGGCTTCAATTATCACCTCTATGCTGACGACACCCAAATCTACCTCTCCACCCCCCACCTCACCCCCACTATCTCCGCCCGCATCACTCACCTCCTAAACGACGACATCTCAGACTGGATGTCGCTACATTTCCTCAAGCTCAACCTCTCCAAAACCAAACTCCTCATCTTTCCCCCTGCCCACACCCCCCCCCCCCAGCCTATCCATCTATCCATCACCACCACCAACACCACTATCATTCCCGCCCCGCAAGCCAAAGTCCTTGGCGTCATTCTTGACTCGAACCTCTCCTTCCTCCCTCATGTCAAATCACTTGCAAACACATGCAGGCTCCATCTCCGCAATATTGCCAAGATACGTACCTTCCTCACCCCAGACACCACCAAACTTCTTGTACACTCCCTCATCATCTCACGCCTTGACTACTGCAACTCCCTCCTCACCGGCCTACCCAAGTGCAGGCTCTCCCCGCTCCAGACCATCCTGAACTCAGCAGCCAGACTCATCCACCTCACCACCCGCTCCACCTCTGCCACCCCCCTCTGCCTCTCCCTCCACTGGCTCCCGATTGCCCAACGCATCAAATTTAACCTTCTAATCCTGACCTACAAAGCCGTTCATAACACTGCCCCTGACTACCTCACCAACCTGATCCCCAAGTACCACCCTACCCGTACGCTTAGCTCCTCACAGGACCTCCTTCTATCCTGCTCCCTGGTCTCCTCCTCCCATACACGACTGCAGGACTTCTCCAGGTCCTCCCCTATCCTCTGGAACTCACTGCCCCAATCCATCCGACTGTCGCCTTCCCTCCCCACATTCAGGCGCTCCCTCAAAACCCATCTCTTCAGGGAAGCCTACCCCACCTAACGGCCATTCTCCCTCATTCCTCCCACCACTTCATCCCCCTCAGCCACTTCCTACTGTACCATTACCCCCTCCCTCCTAGATTGTAAGCTTGAAAGAGTAGGGCCCTCTTACCCCTCGTACGCTGTCTGTTTTTGTTGTACTGCGCCATGTATTGTCCCCCCTATTGTACAGCGCTGAGCAAACCCTTTGGCGCTATATAAACTCCATGTAATAAATAAATAAATAATAATCATTCTTACTTTCATTTCCCAAAGTTATCCGTCTACAAGGAGACCTGTATAGATCACATGATGGCACCAATGAGGATGGAGGAGGACCGGAGTCACATGACTGAGAAGATACTAAACCTCACCCTGGAGATCATCTACCTGCTGACCGGAGAGGTGAGGAGGATTCTGGGAGGTCACATGACATCACTCTCATCTCTATTAATAAAACACAGACCTGACCGGAGAGGTGAGGAGGATTCTGGGATTCTAACATGATATTCCTATTGGTTCCTCAATACAGAGATTGAAGTCAGGTGATCATATGACCATCACAGTGCCTCCATATGACTCCCTAAACCCTGAGAGACACAACATGCAGAAGATTCTAGAAGTCACCAAGAAGATGATGGAGCTGCTGACAGGAGAGGTGAGCGGTGCCGGGAATTCTGGGACATTCTCCAGTAACAGACAAGGGATGTGTCTGGATGGTGACTGTATCATTGTGTGTGTCAGGTTCCTATAAGGTGTCAGGGTGTCACTGTCTATTTCTCCATGGAGGAGTGGGAGTATTTAGAAGGACACAAGGATCTCTACAAGGACGTCATGATGGACAATCAGCCGCCCCTCACATCACCGGGTAAGAGGAGACTTTATTGTAAAGGAGAGAGCAGTACGGAGGATCCACCTAGATCCCCCATCATCTGATAAACACATAGAAACAATGGATTCAGTCAGTGTGTGTGTTTCCTACAGATGGATCCAGTCATGGGAACCCACCAGAGAGATGTCCCCGTCCTCTGTATTCCCGGGATTCCACACAGGAAGGTCACACCATCCCTCACCATTACAAGGTTGGTGGGATGGAGAATCTAGAACATGGACTTGTGGAGATGATGTGTGGATATTTTATGTGACCTTATATTTTACAGATTATATTTTCTCTCATTTCCTTGATTTAGAGTGGAGATCCAATCGATATAGAATTTGAGGTTCAAGCAGAAGAAGAAGAGGCGTATGTGAGGGATGATCAGCAGTCTATGGAGGAAGATGGAATAACGGGGATATTTATAGAGGAGGACACTCCTACAGAGATCAGCACAGGTGGGTCATGAACACTAAATCCATTCCTCCACCCATACTGCTCACTGATTGGTCCAGAGTAGGGCGGGGACTGGGTGATATCAGCCTGTAATCCCCTGGACACTTTCCTGAGCTATGTTCCCCATCCTGCCTGATGGGGGTGGAGTCCTGGTTTGGGGGAACCAATCAGCTCCTGTCTAGTAATCCTCTTTGTCTTTGTATTTTAGTCCATGGCCGGGAGATGAGGAAAACCTCCGAGGATTGTCTCACTTTGTCTCCAGACTGGAAAGTAGAAGATGAGGACATCACACAGTATAGTCCAGGAGAAAACTCGGCTCCCTCCAATGTCCATCCGGCACCACCCAGTGTAGATAGACCATCGGATTCTTCGTATCCTGAGGAACCTCAGACTGTGCGGGATTGGGCTGGCCTTCCAACAGGGAAGAACTTCTCCTGTCCTGAGTGCGGGAAATGTTTTTCATGGAAGTCCGATCTTTACATACATCAGAGATCTCACACGGGGGAAAAGCCGTATTCCTGTCCTGAGTGCGGGAAATGTTTTTCACGGAAGTCCAATCTTTACACACATCAGAGATCTCACACGGGGGAAAAGCCGTATTCCTGTCCTGAGTGCGGGAAATGTTTTTCACGGAAGTCCGTTCTTTACACACATCTGAGATCTCACACGGGGGAGAAACCGTATTCCTGTCCCGAGTGCCGGAAATGTTTTTCACGGAAGTCCCATCTTTACACACACCAGAGATCTCACACAGGGGAGAAGCCATATTCCTGTCCTGAGTGCGGGAAATGTTTTTCAGAGAAGTCCACTCTTTACACACATCAGAGATCTCATACGGGGGAGAAGTCATATTCCTGTCCTGAGTGCGGGAAATATTTTTCACAGAAGTCTAATCTTTACACACATCAGACATCTCACACGGGGGAGAAGCTCTATTCTTGTCCTGAGTGTGGGAAATGTTTTTCACGGAAGTTCGATCTTTACATACATCAGAGATCTCACACGGGGGAAAAGCCGTATTCCTGTCCTGAGTGCGGGAAATGTTTTTCACGGAAGTCCAATCTTTACACCCACCAGAGATCTCACACAGGGGAGAAGCCATATTCCTGTCCTGAGTGCGGGAAATGTTTTTCAGACAAGTCCAATCTTATTGCACATCAGAGATCTCACACGGGGGAGAAACCGTATTCCTGTCCTGAGTGCCGGAAATGTTTTTCACAGAAGTCCCATCTTTACACCCACCAGAGATCTCACACAGGGGAGAAGCCATATTCCTGTCCTGAGTGCGGGAAATGTTTTTCAGACAAGTCCAATCTTATTGCACATCAGAGATGCCACACGGGGAGAAGCCGTATTTCTATCCTGAGTGTGTGAAATGTTTCTCAGAGAAGTACAGTCTTTCCAAACATCAAAGGTATCACACGGGAGAAACTGCTTTCCTGTCCTGAGTGAGGGAAATGTTCCTCACTGAAGTCCTGTCTTCCCATACACCAGGGGTCCCACACAACCCTGGAGGTGTATTAGTGCCTTGAGTGCGGGAAATGTCTTCTAGATGAATGTTGCTGGACATCCCAGCTCTGATGTGGGGAAGAAGCACACCCTGATATACACCTCAGATATACTCCATAGCTGATCTTCATCATGGCAGAAACAGTTGATAAGGAGATCAGAGGTCCCCAAAGATATGGATGAAGTGCAGTAAATGTCGGGGTACAGAGTGGTCAGTAGATCCTGGAAATGAAGGACACAACTTCAGCCCTTCTTGGGTGTCGGAGTTGCGTTTCCTGATAATGATATAGCGGGTTACAGAGCTAGAAGCTGGGAGAGCCCAGATCTCGTTATCGGGGAACTTTACACAGACAACAAGAACTTCTGAAGTTGATGTCCTTCATTTCAAGGCTCTACAGAACAGTGGTGACCCCGAAGTGTCTCTCTGTCTTAAGTCCATCCTTCTCCCATCCCCCAACAGGAGGGAAGGAGAACTCCGCCCCAAACTAGGCGGGAACTTTCCTCTCATTATTTCCCTTTGCTTCTGTGTGGGTTTGGGTGGTTGGAGGGAACACAGCTTGTTGTTCTATGTCTACATATGGGGTCTGGGTAGAGGGGATCCACCGGAAAATATTTTTACTCTTTGATTTTGTGCAAATTGTTTCTGTTTTCACTTTGAAGGGCGATATTATGTGTGGTTTGTAAAAGGGATTGGCCCAATAGATACCACCCCAATAGATGAACTAATATGACCAGCATTCATTCAGCCATGTCCCATGTTGGTCTTTTCATACAGTGATTTCCTATGATCATTGGCTCCATCTAGTGGCCATAATGTGGTATTGAACTGTTTTTCCTGATTGAGGCATTTTGGAAGTAATACATTATTATGGCCGCTAGAGGGAGCTGATGATTATAGGAAGTCACTGACTATTAAAATACAGCCAGAATTTGTCACGGCTGGACACATGCTTGCCACACTCCCCCAACATATTTTTCACATAGACCCCTTAGTTTACTGTGTCAGGGGTGGTTTCATACAAATACCTGAGATCACACTCATACATTTTCAAGTACAGTAGACATTGAAGACATAAATTACATAAAACCACAGAATTAAACCATCCATTGATTTTAACCAAAAATACCTCAATTGGTTTTTAGATGGCGCTAAGTATCCTAGCAATTAGCACCATCTAGTGTCCAAATTGTCAGGGAACACCCGAACAATTGATTTAGTCAGATAAATCAATCAAATCACAGTGTCTCCAATACAAAAAATGATTTACAAAAATAATTTGACTTAATTAATCTGAAAACTTCTTTAAGAACTCAAACAAGATCTGTGTGGGTATAGACTGCAGAGTATGAAAATCAATATTTGTTTACATACGTCACTTACAAACACCATAAATAATAGTCAGATTGTGATTTACACTGACACTAAGATGTTTCTGTAAAAGCTCTAAAATAGAGTGAATTAAATTTGATAATCAGTCTCCCTGTAAACAACATAACCAATGAAAACGGACAATAATCTGTCTCCTGCAGAAGGAATAAACTATGCAGAATAGTCCACCAGTATGGCCTAAGAACAGGAACATTTTTATAAATGACTTAACTTGAAGTGATGTTATCATGGGGAGAGTTATTAGGTTACACAAAGGAATGTGGCAATTGACTTACTAGTCTAAACAAGCAAAATCAACAGAAAATATATAATTACCCTCCAAGTATCAGGTCATCTTTTAGAGAACTGATGATCAGACTCAAAGATGGCTGCTGATTAATGGGTGGATTTGAGCTTCTACAAAATGGCGTCTCTTCTTCAGTTGATAAGTGTCTTTAGATGATCTGAGTGTGAGATGATGTCTACCTTCCAGATGGCTGTGTAGATGATCCTCCCTCTGTGAGTTTTCCTGCCGGTTTTATCTAGTTATGACTAATAGACTCATCAAATCTGAATAAACCTGGTCCAGAAGACGGAACCTTCTCTGTGATTGGGGAATCTGATTCTCTAACCCATGTTTACTCAAGCATTACCTCCCATGGCCACTGGGTGTCATCCTTGGATAAGAATTGTCTGGTCTGAGTTTATCTGGGGACAGAAGTAACTAATCTGTGATCGGGAAAAATGAATATTTCACTATAACAAAATTGGCCCTTGTGAAATCTATAGAATGCCTTGGAGAGTAGATATTATTCCTCATTTATAATGATTACGTTTTGGTGTAACAGTGATTAAATGGAGAATTGTAACTATCAGGAGGTTGGATTACATAAAGCAATTAGAATAATAGTTGTACACACAGAGGAGAGATAATAAAAAGAATAATTTGTATACTGATCTACTAATTGATTACGGCTTTGGTAGCATGCATACAATATTCCTAACAATACCGATAAACTCCAACACACTAAATATATATCATGGGAATACAAATCAGCAAACATACCATAATATACTTCCTACATTCTTATGAGACAATCTGGTATTTTATCCCCATCACGTCTTTTCGTATAATCTGAAATATATGGAAATGGAGGTTTCTTTTTGTACCTTTTCACCAAAAACGAAATGAGTCTCAGCAGTGTTACTGGAGTCACCTTGTTACATAGTTACAGAGTTCATCTGGATGGAAAAAAGACACCAATCCATCCAGTCCAACCAACATAAAAAACAAAACACACAAATAGAACATTACATGAGGAAATGCACATTTTACTGTAAAGGTCTCGGTAATCTATAAACAGAAGAATCCAGAAAAGAACTCTCACAGATCTGCAGCTTTGTAGAGTTAGCATTCATAATACACGGCTCAAAAAATGAAAGGGAGACTTAATCCGAGTCTAGCATCAAGCCAATTAAACTCCTGGGATATGGATCTGGTCAGGTAAGTCGCAGAGGGGGCTGTTCATCAGTTTCAGCTGCTTTGGTGTTAATGAAATTAACAACAGGTGCTCTAGATGGGCAACAATGAGACAACCTTCAAAACAGGAATTTACAGGTGGAGGCCACTGACATTTTTTTCCCTACTCATCTTTTCTGACTGTTCTTCACTAGTTTTGCATTTGGCTAGGGTCAGTGTCACTACTGGTAGCATGAGGTCATACCTGGACCCTACAGAGGTTGCACAGGCAGTCCAACTCCTCCAGGATGGCACATCAATACGTGCCATTGCCAGAAGGTTTGCTGTGTCTCCCAGCACAATCTCAAGAGCATGGAGGAGATTCCAGGAGACGAGAGCACGGAGGAGATTCCAGGAGACGAGAGCACAGAGGAGATTCCAGGAGACGAGAGCACGGAGGTGATTCCAGGAGAAGAGAGCACGGAGGAGATTCTAGGAGAAGAGAGCACGGAGGAGATTCTAGGAGAAGAGAGCACAGAGGAGATTCCAGGAGACAGGCAGTTACTCTAAGAGAGCTGGACATGGCCAAAGAAGTTTCTTAACCCACCAGCAGAACTGTATCTGCTCCTTTGTGCAAGGAGGAACAGGATGAGCACTGCCAGAGCCTGACAAAATGACCTCCAGTAGGCCACTGGTGTGTATGTCTCTGATCAAACAATCAGAAACAGACTTTATGATAGTGGCCTGAGGGCCTGACATCCTCTAGTGGGCCCTGTGCTCACTGCCTGGCACCATAGAGCTCCATTGGAATTTGCCATTGAACATTAGAATTGGCAGATCCACCACTGGCACCTTGTGCTTTTCACAGATGAGAGCAGGTTCCCCCTGAGCACATGTGACAGACATGAAAGGTTCTGGAGAACATTCTGCTGCCTGTAACATCATTTAGCATGACCGTTTTGGTGGTGGGTCAGTGATGGTCTGAGGAGGCATATCCATGGAGGGATGCACAGACCTCTACAGGCTAGACAATGGCACCCTGACTGCCATTAGGTAACGGGATGAAATCATTGGACCCATTGTCAGACCCTACACTGGTGCAGTGAGTCCTGGGTTCCTCCTGGTGCAGTGGGTCCTGGGTTCCTCATGGTGCATGACAATGCCCAGCCTCATGTGGCAAAAGTGTACAGGAAGTTTCTGGAGGATGAAGGAATTAATACCACTGAATGGCCCCCATGCTGGCCTGACCTAAATCCAATAGAACACCTCTGGGATGTGATGTTTCAGTCCATCCGATGCCACCCTGTTGCACCTCAGACTGTCCAGGAGCACTGTGATGCCCTGGTCCAGATCTGGGAGAAAATCCCCCAGGACACCATCTTCCATCTCATTAGGAGCATGGCCCAACATTGTCAGGCATGCATACAAGCACCTGGGGGCCATACAAACTACTGAGGACCATTCTGAGTTGCTGCAATTACATTTCGGTAAAATGGATTCGCCTGCTGTATCATTTTTTTCTTGATTTTTGGGGTGTTTTTGTTTTTAGTCCTCTGTAGGTCAATAATTTTCATTTCCATCAAATGATGGGGCATCCTTACATTCCTAACACATTATCCAGTCCATATCAGTATAGAGATCCAGCAGCAAATTTGTCCCCATTGAGATATGATGGGTTTTCAAAGTCTTCCTTTCATTTTTTGGAGCAGTGCGTAACATAAATTTAAGAGTTGGGTAGCTGAGATGTGATCAGTAGAAATATGTAATTGTAGATCTAGATTAATTCCATGTTATTACAGATCAGTATTCAGTAATCAGTCAGATTACATATGTTCTCAATTAGCATCTGAAAGGACAGAGCATCTTCTAGGCTGGAGGTGACACCTAGATGTCAATAAAATATTGTCACCTATGTAGCCAGAGTTTGCCACTTTCTTGAACCTAGAAGAAGAATCCTAGTCATTTCGGCTACAAGAGTCAGCAGGAGACCTTGAGAAGGCTCTGAAGTGTTTGTCAGCTTTGATTTATATCCACAAATCAAAGGAATTTATTTCATCTCTCATAAAAGCTAAAATATTTGTTGCAGAGGGATGAAAATACTTCTTTCTGTTTGGATACACTGTAGGCTACATCTGCATGTAAAACTGTATTTGTAGCCCCTGTGGAATCCCAGAGAAACACAAAACGGTTCTATGGTGCCTAATTGAGACAGCTGAACAGCGATTGGTTCTGTTCTGTTCAGACTAACACACTGGTGTTGGAAATTCTATCCCTGACCAAGTGATCCAAACCATTCCTGGCCCATTCAGCTCTGGGCACTTCAGAACCCAGAACATCCTGTGGGCTGCTACAGGAACACCCCCCAGGGTTGATTGGCCAAGGGCTAATGTGCAGCCCACATCCATATTTTAATAAATTGAGGACCCTGAGAAATGGACGGGGTGATTTGTATGGAGCCGGTTCCATGTGACTGGTGAATCACAGATTTTCTCTGACTTGCTCCAGTCACAGGATAAATCTTGGTAAAAGTTCTATTTCTGGTTTTATTCCCTTTTATTTTATTGTGAATAGCCAATTGTGTGCATTTTTGTATTTTCTGCAACTTTTTTTTTCTTTGTACATATTTAATGCATTACCCACTTTTGGGATATTACATCATAAAATGAATAAGTTACTTCTGTGCACTAAGCTCGGGCTCATATCTCCGGAGAGATTGTTGTATTGTAGAGTCTATGTGCTCGGTCTAAGTTCATTGCCAATCTGTATGCAATTGCACTGTGTGTTGGCAGATTGTCTGCAGATTGTAACATAGCAGATCTGCCAGACGGAGAGCTCTGTGTGTGTGTAGTGGACCAGCAGACGAGTCTGTGGACAAACTGTTGGTTGGTGGGAAGCTATCGTTTGTTGTGTGTCTGGTGTGGGGGGTGTGTGGACAGTGGAAGAGTGATTAACACCGGGGTTCTAGCTTGTTGGATAGCTGGAGGATTCCTAGAAGGGTGTGCCAATTGCTAGACTGCTCCTCAACCCTTCGTGTGCACCAGATTGTATATAAGATTTGTATCTGCCTGTGTGTGGTCAGCCAGCTGGCGTAGAGTCTCCCTCTAGTGTTGGCCAGAGGTAGTGCGGGCTGTGAAAGGGTATCCTCACCAGTCTTATATGCTCAAAGTCCTCATTCCCTCTTTACCCCAAGTCACGGGCTGACCATGCCTTGGTTAGCTAGTCATTGTGGGTGTGTGCTTTATCTGTGACACAGTGTATAATCCATGATGTGGGACTTCTCTTGTCCTCATTACATTGGAGGACAGAAACTCTTCCATTGTGATAGAATAAATATAAATCAGCACACGTATATATATAAAATCCTCAGAAATCCCTTAAAGTCATATCAATATCCTTCCCCTGAAGTACTAATAAAACATATATTCATTGACTTAAACCCAAAAACCCACAGATCCTTGTTGACAAAGTCCGGAAGAGACGAAACGCGTCCAGGGCACGTGACGTTCCCAGAAGTGCTGCGGCAGCCATTTTGGATTCTGGAATCCCTGTGTGTTGGAGGTCTGGAGAGTAACGGTGCACTTCAGGTATCCCCCAGAGCTACAAAGTGATAGTGCTGGATAGGAGTAGCAAGGGGGAATTACCTGGTGATCGGGAGACCCTCTACACACGGAAAGGGGATCGTATACTGGGCATGAGGAATTTGATGCTGTCTTGCTGATCTTATCGTTTTTATATGTAAGTGGCTACAATACATTTTATATATGATTATAATTCACATACTGATTCCTGGTCTGTTTGTGAGGTCCTGAGGAACAAGAGGATACCAATCTAAGGACACTCTGTACATATGTGGTGGATTACAAGCTGGAATCTGTTTGTTTTAGGGTAATTATGCACTTTATATATAGTTTGCAGTGATATTTATTAATTTTCTTTTCACATGAGTGCTGTGACACTGGAGTGTTTTTTTGCATGATACACGTGTGGCACTTTAGTTCTGGGATTTAAAAGGTAATATACTATGTTGAGATTTTGTTTTTTGAGGTATTTGAAGAGCACCTGTGATTGATTTGCATCTTCTTCTGTGGAGTAGGAAGCGTCTTCCTATCAAGAAATTGATCTTTGTTTGGACACATTATTTGGACTCTTTGCATATTGGAACTTTATTTTATTTTTGTTCTTTTATATATATTTTATATTTTTTATTTTTGGGTAATCTCTTTGGGTCTTGATTTTTTCACTATAATTGTGGGTTTTTGGGTTTAAGTCAATGAATATATGTTTCTTCCATTGTGATGTTTATTCCCAAGCTCTCACAGAATCCCTCAGCTTGGAATAATGGAATAATGGTCCCTGTGTCTGCAGAAACGTAGAGAATACTTCCATATACCGCGTCTCTTCATCTTGTTCATCCTTCTTGTTGGCAGAACAATGATATCTCAGCTAGACTAGAGGATGTGGGGACCACCACGGGATTATTTGGTGTTTGTAATCACCCCCCCCCCTTGTTCCTGCACTGAGGGGTCCCGGCTTCCATTCCTTCTCTATACACAGAACTAAATACTTCAGTTGGGGAGAAGTTTGTCCCTTGTGGGACTTGAGACCTGAAAATGACCCTTGTCTATTATTTGGTTTAAAAACTCCCATGGAAAACGATGAAAATATGATCTTCCTCATAGAAATTCTAACAAAATGCAACATTTTCCATTTTAGGTCAAAAATCATTTTAAATTGTTTCCCATTCACACAGAAGGAATGTACATGCTTTGTCACTGAGTGGATTGCTAGACAAATGTTTTTATCAATAGACCCCTAAATGTCAGGAGATATACTGTATTCTATTATATTGTATTATATTATGTTATGTTAAATTATATAAAGACGGGAACAGATTCAAACATGATAGTTCAATCAAAATATGAAATATAAATATACATATAAAGTGCTTAAAAGGTGAAAATCTAATAAAGTGCTTGAATGGTGAAGAATCACTACGATGTGATCGGAATATATAAAGTCTATTTGAAAAACACGGTGATCCACCTTAACTCAATGTTCCTCCACCTCAAAAATCGTATGGATGGCCGCTCTCCTCCTACCATGGACCTATGAATGAATACAGGTCAACCAAGCCTGGTAATTCCGATGCTCTAGATGTCAGCAGATGACAGGCACCACCTTCCATAATAATGTAAAACGGAATTCTTCTCAGATGATAGAAGCAGTAACATAGCGATTTGCATTTCAAAACTCCCGCTCTGTAAAAAGCTGGCAATTATGTCACTAGGCTCCGCCCCCACGCGTTACACCACCAACCACGTGGCTTCGTCAGGGAAAAGCCCATATATGCATCTAGGTAACCATGACTACTATTCCTGCTTCATTCTGTAGAGCCTGCAACATCCCACAGCTACATTCCAGCACATAAACTCCCCCTTCTGTCTTGTATGTAATACAATCTCTCATTAAATCACCTTTATTTGTACTTGTTGCTTTAAAATTAGTTATTTTCTGATTAATCCCTTTAGTTCTTGTACATCCATACAACTCACTTTTCTTAGGGGGATTCACCACATTTTTAACTATATTTATCGAAATATTTACCAACCCAACCAAAGTTTGTATATAGGAGAGCCCCAAGGTTGTGTGACCGCATAGCTAAAAATGTGTTGAATCCCCCTAAGAAAAGTGAGTTTTCTTTCTTCACAGGTAAAGGAATATTTTGTTTTTTAATTGTATTGCTTTTTACCTGTTTACTGACTAGATTGGATATATGTCAGGTATTCTATTTCTCGGGGGTTAGGAAAATTTCTTATACATGTCTGTTACAGACCCCATGGTGCCGGGAAGCGTCTATGTGATCTTCCTAATTGGAAGACTCCCCCCACTGCTATGCTTTGGTGGAGACTCTTCCAGTCCTTGACCTTGTGTCTGGGTTATTTGGTGTTTTACTGTTTTATGCTGCATATTGTTGTTTTACCACTTGAACTGACGATAGCCATTTTCTGGGTCTTTTGTCTCTCCCCTATTTTTTCCTTATTTTTTTATTGTTTTTTATTGAGGGTCATCTTGAGAATTTTATTTGGTCTTGGATTCTTGATCTCCCCTATGGGGGGATGTGTGGGTCTCCCCATCGCTGTCTTGCATTTTTCTATGTCCACCTTAAGACCTAATAGTGTTGTTGTTCCCTTACTCTCCCATAGTGTGCAGGTTCGGGATTCCCCTCTAAGCATATCAAGTTTTTTTCTCGTTATAAGTTCCTGGGAGCTGATATAGTTGCTCTGCAGGAAACCTCTTTCACTCTTTCACACCACGTTATATTCATAGAGATTTCTCTGTGTGCTTTTTTGCTATTGCATCTGGGAAAAAACGAGGGGTAGCGCTCTGTTTGGCCCAGCGGTTATCCTTTACTGAATCTAAAGTGATACGAGACAAGGAAGGGCGATATCTATTGGTTAAAGGTCACTTGGGGGGAAACTTAGTGACTTTCCTGATTTACTACACCCCTAATGTGAATCAATTAGCCTTTTTTCGATCCCTGTTTCAATCTTTAGCTCTTGAACTGGAAGGCGATGTCATTTTAGTGGGGGATTTGAATTTGGCTTTAGATCAAAGGCTTGATAAATCGCATGCGACCAAACTTGTGTCCCCCCGAAACAAAGTCGCAAATTTGCTCAACTTTTATATCGCTATAATTTGGTGGATGCATGGAGAGAGGCCAATCCTACTTCTAGAGACTACTCTCATTTCTCTAGAGCTCACAACCGGTATTCACGTATAGACCACATCTTTCTCCCTATGGAGTTGCTGCCTAAGTTGTGTTCGGCTAAAATTGTATCAACACCCTGGTCAGATCATGACCCGGTGATGCTAACAATCTCCAATTTAACTGCCAATCTGGCCAAGTCACACTGGCGATTGAATGAGTCCCTTCTTAGCAATGAGTCCCTTCTTAGCAATGAGTCAGCTCACCTTGAAGTGGTGGAGCATTTGAACTCTTACTTTCCCATTAGTACAGCGGAAGACACGACCCCGGCTATTAACTGGGCAGCTCATAAAGCTTCTATCAGAGGTTTTTTTATCCAACAAGTCTCTAAACTAAAGTGATCTCGTGAAGAGTTGATTTCTGCCAAAACTAAGAAATACGAGGCTTTACTGGCCCAACATAAAATTTCTACAACCCCGGACTTGTTACTTAAGGTAGAACAGGCTCGTTTGGAGCTTAATCTTTGTCTCACCACAAAACTGGAAAAGCAGCTATGATGGAGGAATCATAACTTCTTCACATGGCGAGACAAACCAGATTCTAAACTTTCCCCTAAACATACTTACTCGGTGCTTCCTAAGCTTAGGCTTCCTGGAGGTCACATCTCACAGGATCCTTAGAAATCCTTCAGGAATTTAATACGTTTTATTCTACCTTATATAATCCACCCCAGTTTGCTGAGCCTTCCATGCTTCAAGATTTTTTAGGACCCTTGCAGCTCTCTTCCCTTGCCGACGCCCTGTCAGGAATGGACTTGCCAATAATGGTGTGACTCACCTGCCTTGTGGGCTGCAGTACCAGGGCTGGCCAGCGGGTGCTCTCAGCAATCAGAGACTCACCCCTGCAGTCAGCCAAACACCTGAAGCTGATTGCAGGGGTTGTATTTAAGGAATGACCAGACTCACAGTCAAGGCCTTGGTGTGTGCTTCCATGGGCCCCTGTATCTTGTATCCTGTATTCCTGTTCCTGTCCCTGTCTGACTTGTTGCCGACCCTGCCTGATCCTGACCTCTGCTGACTTCTCCTGTTTGATCCCTGGCTTGTGACCCTGACCATTCTCTGCCTGACCCTCTGCACCACGCTGCCCGTGAGTTACTGAACCCAGCTTGTGTCCCCGACCACTCTCCCGCCTGTTCCTGGTACTCCGTTTGCCCATTTGCTACTGACCCGGCCTGCCTGATGACTCTTGCATTGTATGTATTGTTATCTGTGGGTGGTTTGGTTTGGTTTGTTTGCACTGTGTTTATGTTCAGTTTTGCACTGCGTTTTGTATTGTTAGTCTTAATAAATTATATTGTTTATAACATATCTGAAGCCTGCATTTCCCTGTCTCAGTCCACACACCTCTGGTCATACCTAGAATCCTGACACGCCCCCAGGGAACTTATGGAATGACCTATAACTAGTGAGGAACTTGGTAAAGTTATTAAAATGCTAACATCACATAAGTCCCCGGGCCCCGACGGTTTACCAGATGTTTACTATAAAACCTTCTCTGACCATCTTCTCCCCCATATGGCTCTTTACTTCAGTTCCTTGAGAGAAGACGGGTGATTCCTTTAGATGAAAATAAAGCAGATATTAGTGTTATTCCTAAACCTAATAAAGATGCGACTGATATCCTTAATTATCGGCCTATTTTGCTAATAAATTGCGACCTGAAAATATTGACAAAACTTTTGGCCCTGCGTCTTAATTCCTTTTTGGCGAAGTATGTTCACAAAGACCAATCAGGTCTGATTGCCAAACGTTAGATCAGATTTGAAGGTCCGTAGCTTTGATTTCTGCTGTTCGCTCTAATTGGGATGCCCCTCTTTCTTGGGAATTGCTGATTCTTTCTTTGGACCTCCATAAAGCTTTTGATAGCTTAACTTGAGAATATTTGTTTACTGTTTTGGGAGCTTTTGGATTTTGTGCTGCGTTTCTTGTGCTTTTGAAGTCATTATATAACACCCCCTCAGGTCAAGTGTCCATTAGAAGTTACAGATCCCCTGTGTTCCAAATTCGATGTGGCACTAGACAGGGTTGCCCACTCTCCCCACTGCTTTTTGCTTTGGCAATTGAACCCTTAGCTATGGCGATCTGCTTTCATGCCAGAATCCACAGGGTCCTCTGTGGTCATCAGAAACATAAATGCACTTTATTTGCTGATGATGTTCTCATGTATGTTACATCCCCTCTGGCCACTTTACTTAATCTATTGTCTCTCTTGAGTCACTTCTCTGAACTTTCTGGGCTGACTCTAAATTCTCATAAAACGATAGCCCTTAATGTTTTGTTACCTTCTTCAATGGAGTAACGGCTTCAAACTCTATATGACTTTCAGCAACTCCTTCCCCTATTTGGGGGTTAATTTGACGGCCTCAATTGAGATCCTATTATACCGAGCGAACTATCCCCCTCTTTTCAAATGACTTCGGGAAGATCTTCATCGTTGGCCTGCTTACTCTATATCTTGGTTTGGCAGGATCAGCTCTATTAAAATGACCTTTTTAACTCAAATATTATACTTCTTTTGGACCTTACCGGTACCAATTCTGAGACGTGAGCTGCGGCTCCTACAGGCAGAGGTGCTTCATTTTGTGTGGAACGATAGAAGATATTATACATAAATTTTCAGATATAATCAAATTGCCACTTTTATCTACTCAAAAATTGTTTTACTAGATGGAGCGCCCATTCTTACCAGTTTTGAACTTTCCTGTCAGCATAAGAATCTCTCTAGAGGCCGTATTTGTGTGGTGTACATCCTTCTTGCTGATCCAAACTGTAACTCCCCTATATGGTTCAATGGGAACGGGACCTGAATGTTAGTTATGATCTATCTGATTGGCAAGACATAGCCCTGGAATTATCTAAAGTTTCCATCATTACTACCTGAATTGAAGCTAACTATAAAACTATTGTGATGGTACCGGGTCCCAACTCAGACGGTGAGGAGGCATCCTTCTGCCTCACCAATGTGCTTTCAGTGTTGCAGCCAGATGGGTTCTATGTTCCACGTTTGGTGGCAATGTCTGATAGTTACTAGATTTTGGATCTGCATGTTTAACCTTATCTATAGGGTGATGGGGGTTAATGTTGGTAGGGCCCCGGAATCCACCCTCTTCCATAAATTTCCACTTACAGTACCAAAAAAGACCCTTAACCACTTGCTGATCGCAGATAGCTGAATGACGGCTTTACTTCAGTCGGCCGGTTCTGGGAGGGCATCATATGATGCCCTCCCACTCGCCCCCGGAGCACGCACTCTGCAATCTCCATGATTGCTGTATTCTATGGACGAAGCTGGTCACGTGATGTGGTAAAAGGCCAATCACAGCGGCCTTTTAGCACGTGATCAGCCATGTCCAATGACACAGCAGATCACCGGGAAATGCAGTTGTTAGTTATTGGCTACACTTTCCTCGCGCTGTCACAGTGTGAGGAAGGTACTGCCGATAACTAAATTTTCAGAGGAGGGATTGGCACTGATCATAAGGGCACTGACGTTCAGTGCCCAGCAGTGCCACCCACCTGTGCCCACCATTGCCACCCACCAGTGCCTCCCAGAAGTGTCATCAGTCAGTGCCCAGCAGTGCTGCCAGTCAGTGCCACCCATCAGTGCCATCTATCAGTGCCCAACATTGTTGCATATCAGCGCAGTATCATCAGTGCCGCATATCAGTGCCCATCAGTGCTTCCTATCAGTGCAGCCTCATCAACGCACATTAGTGAAGGATAAAAATTACCTGTTTGCAAAATATTATAATAGAAACAAAGAAAACTTTTTTCACATTTTTGCTCTTTTTTTGTTTAGAGCTCATAAAATAACCCCCCACCAGCGGTGAGTAAATATAACCAAAAGAAAGTTCTATTTGTGTGAAAAAAATGTTAAAAATGTCATATGGGTACAATATTGCATGACCGCGCAATTGTCATTTAAAGTGCGACAGTGCTGAAAGCTGAAAATTGTCCTGGTCAGGAAGGGGGAATATGTGCCCGGTAGGCGAGGGGTTAAGTGTCTTACTTCTATGCTGTTAGCAGCGAGAATCACTATTGCTGAATATTAGAAGAGATCAATTATTCCGATTCAATATGTTCACAACAAATGAGA
Source organism: Staurois parvus (assembly GCF_062004578.1). Classification (NCBI taxonomy): domain Eukaryota; kingdom Metazoa; phylum Chordata; class Amphibia; order Anura; family Ranidae; genus Staurois; species Staurois parvus. Next base: position 5,683,452 of record NW_028317987.1, read on the forward strand.
TTGGATCCTGATTAACGACAGACTCACCTGTGTTTTACATCATAATACCAACATGTGATAAAATGTGGGATCCGTGGAGTCCATACATCTCCGTGCCCTAGTACTTCCTGATTTGGCTCTCCTCTCTTCTCCTCTCCTCTCTTCTCCTCTCCCCTCCCCTCTCCTCCTCCTCCCTTCCCCTCCCCTCCTCTCTCCTCCTCATCCCCTCTCCTCTCCTCCTCCTCCCCTCTCCTCCTCCTCTCTCTTCTCCTCTCCTCTCTTCTCTTCTCCTTTCCCCTCTCCTCCTCCTCCTCCCCCCCTTCCTCTCTCCTCCTCATCCCCTCTCCTCTCCTCCTCCTCCCCTCTCCTCCTCCTCCCCTCTCCTCTCCTCTCTCTTCTCCTCTCCTCCTCTCCCCTCTCCTCCTCCTCCCCCCCTTCCTCTCTCCTCCTCCTCCCCTCTCCTCTCCTCTCCTCCTCCTCCCCTCTCCTCTCCTCCTCCTCCCCCTCCCCTCTCCTCCTCTCCTCTCATTACTGTTACCCTCTTTTCTTCCTTTCTGCTGTCTCTTTTATTTCCCATGTTCTGGTGCTAGTGTAGTTCCATGTTGTATGTGTTGTGCACTATGTGTGGTGTGTATGATGAATGCTCTGTGTGATCCATATGTCTCCTATTATTGCTTCCCCTGTACAAGGTGGACTTAATGCTGGGAATGTTCTATGTGACGTCTCCAGTCATTATTGCACACATTTCCTGCTTCCCTGCGGGATGTCTGTTGTTTATTCATCCGCCTGTTTGTTGGGGATATTTCATACCTTATAACATGACACTTGTCTATTACATTTTCTGTAACTTCAAACATTTCAATAAAAATATTGGAAAATAAATAGTTGGTTGCATTAGAGATAGATTTATTTTTTCTCAGTTTTTTTTTAGTTATTTTTCATCTTTCATGGAAACCACAGAAACGGATATTTTAATGTTTCTCAGGGCTGCAGTTCCTCTGAACTCCACAAGGTGGTGATCTCACTTCTATCCAGAAAGGAAGTTATTGTAGAACACAGACAGGAAGTGATGTCAGGCACAGACAGGAAGTGATGTCAGGCACAGACAGGAAGTCATCTGGAATAAAGTTCCATACCATATGAAGTGGTGAGGAGACGGTGGAAGTAGCAGCAGAGGAGGTAATAAGATGTTATGTTCTATTTACACCCAGTAATCCCCTATCATGTCCATCCTCTTCCTCCATAGTCACGTCCGTCCTCTTCCTCCATAGTCACGTCCATCCTCTTCCTCCACAGTCACGTCCGTCCTCTTCCTCCATAGTCACGTCCGTCCTCTTCCTCCATAGTCACGTCCATCCTCTTCCTCCATGGTCATGTCTGTCCTCTTCCTCCATAGTCCAGTCCGTCCTCTTCCTCCATAGTCACGTCCGTCCTCTTCCTCCATAGTCACGTCCGTCCTCTTCCTCCATAGTCACGTCCGTCCTCTTCCTCCATAGTCACGTCCGTCCTCTTCTTCCATAGTCACGTCTGTCCTCTTCCTCCATAGTGATGTCCGTCCTCTTCCTCCATAGTCACTGTGACGTCTTTTATCTCCAGCAGATGATGATACACACATATATAGTGTGGGAACCCAGATGAACCCCTTCAGGGGCAGAACATTCCCCCACTTCCGGGGCCGGAACTTTCTCCTCATTGTGGAGATAAATTCTAGTAATATGGTCCTCTAAACAAACAGCACTGACAATAAATAGACAAGACAAGGACCATCCTGACCATACATGGCCTACAAAGGGCAATGATGACACTACACAGGCAGCCAATGGGCAATCATTACACTATGCAGCCAACACAATGATGGAGTGCCGGGGTCAGGAGTATGGAGCATAGAGCCCCTTACATTGCTGCTCAGGAGGAAGAAAACATTCCCCAGCCGGCCATGAAGAATATGTTCCATCATTGGTGTCAGAGGGAGGGAAATACTGAGGGGTCTGAGGGAAGTAGAGGAGATGAGGGGTCTCTCAGGGGTTACTGAGGATGGGAAACATTGGGGCCCCTGAGAGAGTAGTGGAGTTCAAAGGCTTTTAGGGGGTAGAGTAGCTGAAGGAATCTGGGTCTTTGAAAGGATTGGCGGGGAGCAGGGCTCTGAGGAAAGAAAAGTTTGTCAGGCTCAGGGGGACACTGAGGTAGGGAGGGGGGCTCTTGGTCTCTGTCCTCTTACCTGCACTTACTTTCCAGACCTTCTTACGGAACTCCTACCAGGAAAGGAAGACAACCTTCACCTTCTTACCATCTCACTGGTCATATATTATTTTCCAAGATACCAAGTGGAATGAAGGAGGACAATCTTTCCCCCCTTGGTGGGCACTTCTTCTTAGAGGAGGACTTTTGGTGTATTATCGACTAAAAGGTAGTCAGGGGTCAGTGCTGAACACCTTCAGGAGACACTCCAATACCTTCCCATGACACAGGCTCTGGCAGTGCCCGGTGCTGGAATTCAGAGCCCCAGGAACCCACCACCACTCTCTACAATGTCCTGGATATTACAGTATACTTGGTAACCAAACCCCTCCCCCCTGCTGTCCTCCTTCTACCCACACTAGGCTGTCATTGGAGGGAAGAGACAGAATTATCCTGATTAGCCAGGAAAAGTCATCAAGTTCCCCTCCCTGGACATCATGATGAGCCGACATTGACCTCACAGCACTGCCTCAGAGCAAACAAGTCATAGGAAGGATCAGATTTATCATTCCTTGTCTGCAGATCTAAAACTCATCAAAACCAGTTCAGAGACCAAACAAACCCAACAGAGAAAAGGGGATTTCTGATCCAGCAGGTCAAGAGGGTTCCAGGACCTCCTAAATGTAAGAAATATTAAACAGTCGCAACTAAATATCTTCCCATGGGGGGAGTAGTTCCTAAATGTCCAGCAACCCTCCTATTCCCCCCTCACATCCACATCCTATTATTGTGTGACCAATACCATCCAAATCATTCTTACTTTCATTTCCCAAAGTTATCCGTCTACAAGGAGACCTGTATAGATCACATGATGGCACCAATGAGGATGGAGGAGGACCGGAGTCACATGACTGAGAAGATACTAAACCTCACCCTGGAGATCATCTACCTGCTGACCGGAGAGGTGAGGAGGATTCTGGGAGGTCACATGACATCACTCTTATCTCTATTAATAAAACACAGACCTGACCAGAGAGGTGAGGAGGATTCTGGGAGGTCACATGACATCACTCATCTCTATTAATAAAACACAGACCTGACTGGAGAGGTGAGGAGGATTCTGGGAGGTCACATGACATCACCCATCTCTATTAATAAAACACAGACCTGACTGGAGAGGTGAGGAGGATTCTTGAAGGTCACATGACATCACTCTTATCTCTAATATTAAAACACCCACCTGACCAGAGAGGTGAGGTGGATTCTGGGAGGTCACATGACATCACTTATCTCTATTAATAAAACACAGACCTGACCAGAGAGGTGAGGAGGATTCTGGGAGGTCACATGACATCACTCTTATCTCTATTAATAAAAACACAGACCTGACCGGAGAGGTGAGGAGGATTCTGGGAGGTCACATGACATCACTCTCATCTCTATTAATAAAACACAGACCTGACCGGAGAGGTGAGGAGGATTCTGGGAGTCTAACATGATATTCCTATTGGTTCCTCAATACAGAGATTTCCTCTTCTGAAGTCAGGTGATCATATGACCATCACAGTGCCTCCATGTGACTCCCTAAACCCTGAGAGACACAACATGCAGAAGATTCTAGAAGTCACCAAAAAGATGATGGAGCTGCTGACAGGAGAGGTGAGCGGTGCCGGGAATTCTGGGACATTCTCCAGTAACAGACAAGGGATGTGTCTGGATGGTGACTGTATCATTGTGTGTGTCAGGTTCCTATAAGGTGTCAGGGTGTCACTGTCTATTTCTCCATGGAGGAGTGGGAGTATTTAGAAGGACACAAGGATCTCTACAAGGACGTCATGATGGACAATCAGCCGCCCCTCACATCACCGGGTAAGAGGAGACTTTATTGTAAAGGAGAGAGCAGTACGGAGGATCCACCTAGATCCCCCATCATCTGATAAACACATAGAAACAATGGATTCAGTCAGTGTGTGTGTTTCCTACAGATGGATCCAGTCATGGGAACCCACCAGAGAGATGTCCCCGTCCTCTGTATTTCCGAGATTTCACAGAAGAAGGTCACACCATCCCTCACCATTACAAGGTTGGTGGGATGGAGAATTTAGAACATGAACTTGTAAAGATGATGTGTTGATTGTTTTATGAGACCTTACATTTTACAGATGATATTTTCTCTCATTTCCTTGATTTAGAGTGGAGATCCAATCGATATAGAATTTGAGGTGAAAGCAGAAGAAGAAGAGGCGTATGTGAGGGATGATCAGCAGTCTATGGAGGAGGATGGAATAACGGGGACATTTATAGAGGAGGACACTCCTACAGAGATCAGCACAGGTGGGTCATGAACATACTCCTGACCCCTGCGCTATATATTCTATGTTGTACATTACATACTCCTGACCCCTGCACTATATACTCCATGTTGTACATTACATACTCCTGACCCCTGCACTATATACTCCATGTTGTACATTACATACTCCTGACCCCTGCACTATATACTCTATGTTGTACATTACATACTCCTGACCCCTGCACTATATACTCCATGTTGTACATTACATACTCCTGACCCCTGCACTATATACTCCATGTTGTACATTACATACTCCTGACCCCTGCACTATATACTCCATGTTGTACATTACATACTCCTGACCCCTGCACTATATACTCTATGTTGTACATTACATACTCCTGACCCCTGCACTATATACTCCGTGTTGTACATTACATACTCCTGACCCCTGCACTATATACTCCGTGTTGTACATTACATACTCCTGACCCCTGCACTATATACTCTGTGTTGTACATTACATACTCCTGACCCCTGCACTATATACTCCATGTTGTACATTACATCCTCCTGACCCCTGCACTATATACTCCATGTTGTACATTACATACTCCTGACCCCTGCACTATATACTCCATGTTGTACATTACATACTCCTGACCCCTGCACTATATACTCTATGTTGTACATTACATTCTCCTGACCCCTGCACTATACACTCTATGTTGTACATTACATACTCCTGACCCCTGCACTATATACTCTATGTTGTACATTACATACTCCTGACTTCTGCTCTCCTCCTCCCCCCACTGCTATATATACACAATATGGATTCTCTTTTGTTACACCCATTTCCTCCCAGCTGGACATGTTATATCGGATGATGTGATTGGAGCACAGACTTTTACATGGTGATAATAATGTGATAACATCCTCCAACTTTGGACCCTTAAACAGAAAGTGATAATGAGGGAGGAGTCAATACCCCAATGATGGTGGTCTTCAGGATCAGTCCAGTCTTCATCTTGGTTGTTCTCCCCCCATCCTCACTCTCTGACCTCTGGTGGGGCTCAGCCCCGCTGTTTTTCATGACTAAATCATGGACTAAATAAGGAAGTGCAGTACTTCTTGTGTTGGGAAGATGGCGATGAGTGATAGAGGGGGTGGGGACCCTCGTCCTATAATCCCCTCATCACTGTCCCTCCTATAAAAGACAGTTCTGGTTGTTTCTTCACTCTCTGACTAAGGTCCATGAATAAAGAAATGACCTGGTAGGAGATCAGAGGAGCCATTTCCTAGTTCCCTTGAGGGTGGAATTGTAAGCTCCTCAGAGACCAAGCTGCTTGATGTGGGCGGAGTCCTGGTGTGGGGGAACCAATCAGCTCCTGTCAGTAATCCTCTTTGTATTTTAGTCCATGGCCGGGAGATGAAGAAAACCTCCGAGGATTGTCTCACTTTGTCTCCAGACTGGAAAGTAGAAGATGAGGACATCACACAGTATAGCCCAGGAGAAAACCCGGCTCCCTCCAATGTCCATCCGGCACCACCCAGTGTAGATGGACCATCGGATTCCTCGTATCCTGAGGAACATCAGACTGTGCGGGACCGGGCCGGCCTTCCAAAAGAGAAGAGGTTCTCCTGTACTGAGTGCGGGAAGAGGTTCTGTTCTACATACCATGTTAATGTGCATAAAAGATCTCATACGGGGGAGAAGCCATATTCCTGTCCTGTGTGTGGGAAATGTTTTTCACGTAAATCTTATCTTTACATACATCAGAGATCTCACACAGGGGAGAAGCCATATTCCTGTCCTGAGTGCGGGAAAAGTTTTTCACAGAAGCCCAGTCTTTACACACATCAGAGATCTCACACGGGGAGAAGCCATATTCCTGTCCTGAGTGTGGGAAAAGTTTTTCACAGAAGTCCAGTCTTTACACACATCAGAGATCTCACACGGGGGAGAAGCCGTATTCCTGTCCTGAGTGCGGGAAATGTTTTTCAGAGAAGGCCAGTCTTTACAAACATCAAAGATCTCACACAGGGGAGAAGCCATATTCCTGTACTGTGTGTGGGAAATGTTTTTCACAGAAGTCCAGTCTTTACACACATCAAAGATCTCACACGGGGGAGAAGCCGTATTCTTGTCCTGAGTGTGAAAAATGTTTTTCAGATAAGTCCAATCTTTACACACACCAGAGATCTCACACGGGGGAGAAGCCGTATTCCTGTCCTGAGTGCGGGAAATGTTTTTCAGACAAGTCTAGTCTTCACACACATCAGAGATCTCATACAGGGGAGAAGCCGTATTCCTGTCCTGAGTGTGGGAAATGTTTTTCAGACAAGTCTAGTCTTCACACACATCAGAGATGTCACACAGGGGAGAAGCCGTATTCCTGTCCTGAGTGCGGGAAATGTTTTTCACAAAAGTCCAGTCTTTCCAAACATCAGAGATCTCACATGGGGAGAAGCCACTTTCCTGTCCTGAGTGAGGGAAATGTTCCTCACTGAAGTCCTGTCTTCCCATACATCAGGGGTCCCACACAACCCTGGAGGTGTATTAGTGCCTTGAGTGCGGGAAATGTCTTCTAGATGAATGTTGCTGGACATCCCAGCTCTCATGTGGGGAAGAAGCACACCCTGATATACACCTCAGATATACTCCATGGCTGATCTTCATCATGGAAGAAACAGTCCATAAGGAGATGAGAGGCCCCCAAAGACATGGATGAAGTGCAGTAAATGTCGGGGTGCAGAGTGGTCAGTAGATCCTGGAAATGAAGGACACAACTTCAGCCCTTCTTGGGTGTCGGAGTTGCGTTTCCTGATAATGATATAGCGGGTTACAGAGCTAGAAGCCGGGAGAGCCCAGATCTCGTTATCGGGGAACTTTACACAGACAACAAGAACTTCTGAAGTTGATGTCCTTCATTTCAAGGCTCTACAGAACAGTGGTGACCCCGAAGCGTCTCTCTGTCTTCAGTCCATCCTTCTCCCATCCCCCAACAGGAGGGAAGGAGAACTCCGCCCCAAATTAGGGGGGAACTTTCCTCTCATTATTTCCCTTGGCTTCTGTGTGGGTTTGGGTGGTTGGAGGAGTGCGGCACGAGAGGGAACACAGCTTGTTGTTCTATGTCTACATATGGGGTCTGGGTAGAGGGGATCCACCGGAAAATATTTCTACTCTTTGATATTGTGCAAATCGTTTCTGTTTTCACTTTGAAGGGTGATATTATGTGTGGTTTGTAAAAGGGATTGGCCCAATAGATACCACCCCACTTAGAGAATAGATGAACTAATATGACCAGCATTCATTCAGCCATGTCACATGTTAGGATCTTTTCTACAATACTTTGTTATAATAATGGAACACGTTGTGTATTGTATTGTACACCAATAATAATGACTCCGCCCCCACATTCCAGACAAGGGATCTCCCTGACCAATCAGATTCCTTCCTTTGTTATTTCCTGATTCTATGATTACAATCTTGTTAGAAGTAAAACTATAATAAAGAATTTATTGAGTGAAAAGAATTGTGTGTGTCGGGGCCATGATGGGGATCTTTGGGGCCCAAACATTTCTCACAGGAGACACTTTACAAGCCTTTACAGGTCATCCAGTTTCTGGTTCACCATGAATAATGGCCCAGAGTGCAGGGGTCAGGAGACTACTTCATACAGCCCTGCAAACAACGTGCAGTGGTCAGGAGTATGTGATTTACATCCCAGAGTACAGAGTGTAGTGGTCAGGAGTATGTGATTTACATCACAGAGTACAGAGTGTAGTGGTCAGGAGTTAGATTTTTAGACACATATAATACTTCTTCTAGCGTCTTGAGGCGATTATGAATGAAAGAGCCATTGAAATAAAAATGAAGTGTGATTTTATTCTATCACACAATGGTGTCAAATAAACAATGTAAAGCGTATTATGAACAGTTCCATGTAGATGAAACTACTGTAAAACTGACAAGTGAAGGTTTAAAACAAAGTCACCATTATCTGTCATGGCTGTCCTGTCCTTCCATGCTGTCCTTCTCAATGACTTTGTAAAGCAGGAGAAGCCGGATGTGACTAAATTGTAGCTGGAAGTGATCTCAATATGCACCTGTTGCAGCTTCTCAGACGTGTGTTTGCAAGAGTCATGTTGCTTGTGTGTATCAGAGAGAGTATGTGTGAGCGTGAGTGTGTGTCCCTTGTCCGTTCCGATGGTCTTTTATGAGGCAAATGTACGTCATAGTTAGTGATCATAATACCTTCTATGGAAAGTATTACTGCTTAGCAAAGCTATTTCATAAAAGGGAAAGATGCTATACATATGATGTTTGATGGACAGGAACATATGTATGCTGATGTACCAATGATGTAACCCTTAGCTATATATTTAAAAGATAGTATAGCTTAAGAACATATCAATGTATAATCACTAAACTATATATGTATCAGTGTTAGAGACGTATACTAAATATACACAGAAAATACGTAATGTAATAGTAAGTCACTTCTAATAACCTTGACATAACTACCAAATACTTTTAACCAACTATCTCTAAATATAGTCTACTCAACTTTCAACTGGTATATACTATTTCAGCTTAACTTGTATATCTTTTGGTCTCAGCTATAATTGAAGAATAGTAAATACTACCATTTGTCAAAGACCACTTACATATATTAATATTAATTATGACTAATCATAAAAACCAAATATTTTGCAAGCTTGCCATCAATATAAATGCCGAATCATAATTTAGATTTAACATTTCCCCCTTATTATGATTAGTCTAAAATTAATGCCAAATCAATGCACACTTCATTCATGTCCCATACACACCGTCTTATACCAAATGATCGTATATATTCTTCATAACTGGACCAATCAAAAAATAACTTTCCTTCAGAACTCTATACCTTATCTTTCAGTTACTCTACCTAAAAATTCTTAATCATAATGTTAATTGATATATGATAATATAGTAATAATAAAAATAATTAAATGATGTAATAATAATTAATGTATTATATTTCCATATTTGTATAATATTTTAACGCTCCGGAAATATACTTTCCATTCTAAAATGTGTCATAAGTTTATATTGCTCCTATAAGAGTAATATATTTCTTGAATCTTTTAACAAAAGATATTCTAATAACTGGAATAACTCTATGAAGTTTTAACCAAAAAATATTCCGTATATGAATATGTAAAAAATAATAATAATAATAATATTATCCCAATATGGATGTAAGTATCGGAATAAAAGGATCATTACAATGTATATGTGACCTATAACAATATTTTCAATAATAAATTGTTTTATCACTAATAAATAGATTTCCTCTTGATGAATCTTTTCTTCATGCAATGTCTATAAAATATCTTCGTTAAGTTCTGTAAAGTAGAAACATCTTTGTTGAACGCGATAAATCAGTCACAAGTGTGAAGTATTAAGCTCTTGTTCAATCTTCTTTAACGTCCGAATTCTTTAAAGTTGGCTTGTAGAAGATTGTTACGCTTCATATTTGATTTTAGATGTCATTTCTGTAAAGAAATGCAGTATCATTACTTTGGCACAAACATTGCATTATTCTTGTACCTATTTCAACAAATATGAAAGATTATGGAAGATTATGGAACAATCAGTGTATGAGTTTGAAACACATATTGTGAAGTATCATTACTTCCTATTTCCTTTTACAGAAAACTTCTATATATCAATCAAAATACTGTCCTAATCCTGTCTAAGATTACCTAAACTAGAATACAAAAGTAGTGTGATATTTAGGTATGACAGGACGCAATATTTCATCATAGGTCATGACCGCAAAACCCTGTTTTATTAAACAAAGAAAGGTTTTGTATCACCCCAGAGATGACAAAGGTTTATGCCTTTGTTCTCATCCCTATAATATTAGAAATATGCGTAACTGTTTTCTGTGCTGATGTCATTATTCTGGTGTTAGAGTGTTCTTCAGTAATACATGTGTTGCTGTGAATGTGAGGTAGAGACTTGTCTGATACAGCTGTACCTATCACAATGTGTTTGGCTAACAGTGCTCTTATCCACTGAGGATACCTTTCACCACATTCTCTGAATGTATCTTCCTCAAGAATTCTTATTAGTGAACTGTCAGGAGACTGTAATATGATACTGTGTGACTTTACTGTGCTTTGTGAAACTTTGATTGCATAAAAGAAACTCAACAGTTGTTGTGCCTCTGATGTCAAAGTTCTTTCCAATGGTGATAAATCTCTGGAGAAGTAACTAATTAGTCTCTCATTACCTTCTTTTAATTGAGACAAAGTTACTGAAATTGCATTATCAGATACATGAGTTTTCACAACAAAAGGAGCATTGGAACAAACCTCAATAGTACCTAATGCTGGCGCATTCTGCAAATCCTTTTTCAACACTTTTAAAGCATTATTCTCATTTGGACCCCATTGGTCAACTAAGTTATTTTTACTCTTCAAAAGATGATATAATGGCTTAACTTTCTCTGCGAAACCATGTATAAACTCTTTACAATGGTTTATGTTTTTCAAAAATTGTTGCAATGCTTCATGTGTTGTAGGAACTGGAAAGGCAGTGATTGCTCTGACTGTTTCCTGCAATAATTGTCTCTTCCCTTGACTAATCTGCATGTGAAAGCATTTCACCTGACTTTTCATCAGCTGAACTCTGTCTGGGTTTAATTTTAGGCCTGCATCCTGTAACAACATAAATAACTCAGACAAAAGAGTAATATGTTCGTTAACATTCTGCGTACTCAGCATAATTGTATTTACATGCTGAAAAATGCATTCTGGCCTTGAAAATTGTGATAGAATTTTTGCTATGGATTCATGGACTACACCATCACTGATGTCTAAACCAGCTACTAATCGAGTGAATGCATAGGTCTCTTTCTGAAACTTAAAAGCTAACTTGTATTGACAACTTTTAGCTAAGGGGATCGAAAAATGACTGTTATCGATTTCCAAAACAGAAAACACTTTGGATTCGGCCTTTAAATGTAACTTGATATTAGAATGATCAGGAACAACTGCTTTGTTATTTGTGATATGTTTATTCAGTGTCCTGAAATCAACTGACAAAGAATATGAATTGTCAGCATTTTTGATAGGCCAAATACAGTTATTTACCACTGATTGTGTTTTCTTTAAAATGCCAAGTTGTACAAACTCTTGAATAATGGCAGAAAGTGGTCCTATTGATTCTTGTGGTAACTCATACTGATTAAGGGGTATAGGATCTTTTCCCTCAATATTCAATTCTGTATCTTTCAATGTTCCTATGTCATTTTTAAATTTTGACCACAAACTTGGAAAACGTTGTACCAATTCCTTTAAAGCATAATTACCATCAGTATCAGGCCATTTTTGTGCTGTAGACATTTTAGAGTTGAAACCAACATCACTGTATATAGAAGGATCCATTAACATTGATTTGGGCCTAGATGGATTCCTCCAAATAACTTTCGTCATAATATCAATAATCCACTTTTGCTTATTGATAAAATCAATGCCAAGAATATTCTCGGTGGCATTACTATACCAAATATCAATGTTAGTTTTCACTAGCCCAGGTACTTCAAATGTTACATTAGGCACCTGTCTAGCAGTGGAATGACCTGTATTATTAAAACCTTTTATTTTACACATGGGTGAATTTGGTTTCACAGGTACGTTTTCTCTGGTCAGATTAATCTCAGATCCGCTGTCAATTAGGAATTTGATCTTTTTACCATTTAGTAATCCGTCTATAAAAGGCCTTCCATTGTCATCCAATACAATTGGAGCGACAAATTCTAACGATATCGGGGATGAATGTGGACGTGATTCTATTTTTGGAACTGGTAATAAACCATTTCTGTCAGTGACAGCCCTTCTCACCCTGTTGTCAGAACAGTTGTTTCTAGTCAAAGTATGAATTTGTTTAACTGTTGAAGCAGAAGGCAATTCAGTTAAATTTTTATCATTACACAACACAGCAGGTTGTACAAAAGCTGCATTTTCACTTTTTATCTCCATATTCTTTATTTGTGCTTCAAATTTAAACTTCCAACAATGGCGTCTGATATGACCTTGTTTATGACAGTGAAAGCATGTGGTATCCTCATTATGACTCGCTTGCTTGCATCTGTCGTTGTCATTCTTACTGGGACCTGTAGTTCCTGGCATAACTGTAATCTGACTGTTTTTGTCACTTTGAAGCGCAGCCACCTCATAAGTGATATTGCTATTTTTTAATTTTCTTCGAATTTTGTCAATGAAACTTACTATATCATTCAAATTTTGTTTTTCCTCTGCTATGACAATGGTTACTGGGTCTAAATACGTGAATTTCTTTACAAAAGCTTTGATCATAGCTGAGTCTTCCTCATTTTCTACTCCAAATATAATTTTATATGCTTTGGAAAACTTGCTTTTAAATTCAAAAGGGTCTTCGTCAGCAATAGTCTGCAGTAAGTCGAGCATTTCTACAGAAGGTACGTCTTCACCTGTTGAACATAACAGCAATTGTCGCAGTCTGTCTGTCGCGTCATTATGTTTTTTCTGTTCTTTATCGTTAACAACAGAATTTTTAATTTGAGACATAAATTTAATTGGGAGCCACATCGGAAACAAATAATTTATGTCATGATCTGAAATCTGATGGCATTTGACATGCATTTCATATACTTCCATGTTGCTATAGATATCTTTATCTGGATCATAAGCAGGGATGTCTTTTAAAACTTTCATTAATTGATTATGTATTTGCAACTTAAGTTTTGCAGTTTTACATAACAATTCTTTATGTTTAATTTGTGTTTCGTCATCAGAGTCAATATCCGAACTTTCAGAGATAGCGGACAGGCGTGGCTCTGATCTTGAATCACTCTGTTTGTCATCTGTGTTTATCATGGCAACCTGTTTACTGTCATTCTGCAGTCTTAACAAAAGATTTGTCTTTAAGTCAATTTGTTCCTCAAGATTCTCTACGTAAGTACAGAAAATGTCACAGTTTGGGCAACTAGGAGCATCTTGAGACAAATTTTCATGCTGTACAGTGCTACATTCTGTCTGTTTTAATGTACAAGCTTTTTTAACAGGTAAATCAACATTCAAAATCATTTTGTTGAATATTCTTACTAAATTTAAGATGTTAGATATCTTTTTACGCTGTCTGTGCACAGTAAATCTAGATTTATCTATCTGAATATTGGCCTGTAAACATTCATTATACATATAGTGCCATAGCTGACTGTCTTCAGGATATAAAGAAACATCTTTAAATTCTAGCTTACTTTCATTAACTAAGTCATCAATAAATTCCATAATTGTTACTCACCGTAATCAGAAGATTTTCTCGTTTGACCCGGCTCAATCACTGGAATTCTCGTCCAAGTCTGTTTTAATCGCCTGTTCTGCTAGGTACTTTTCACCGTGTTTTTCCCAAAACTTGACAATCACAGAATCGTGCGTTTTTCCCCCTTAACAAGGTATGGGAAAAACCGTAGAAAAAACGTTCGGCGGTGGCTGGCTCACCAAAATGTTAGATTTTTAGACACATATAATACTGCTTCTAGTGTCTTGAGGCGATTATGAATGAAAGAGCCATTGTAATAAAAAATGAAGTGTGATTTTATTCTATCACACAATGGTGTCCAATAAACAATGTAAAGCGTATTATGAACAGTTCCATCTAGATGAAACTACTGTAAAACTGACAAGCGAAAGTTCAAAGAAAAAGTCACCATTATCTGTCATGGCTGTTCTTGCCATGTGCGATTCTCATGTCCTTGTCCAACTCAAAGTCCGAGAGAGAAGACGGATGTGACTAAATTGTAGCTGGAAGTGATCTCAGTATGCACCTGTTGCAGCTTCTCAGACGTGTGTATGCAGGAATCATGTAGCTTGTGTGTATCAGAGAGAGTGTGTGAGCGTGAGTGTGTGTGTCCCTTGTCCGTTCCGATGGTCTTTTATGAGGCAAATGTACGTCATAGTTAGTGATCATAATACCTTCTATGGAAAGTATTACTGCTTAGCAAAGCCAATTCATAAAAGGGAAAGATGCTATACATATGATGTTTGATGGACAGGAACATATGTATGCTGATGTACCAATGATGTAACCCTTAGCTATATATTTAAAAGATAGTATAGCTTAAGAACATATCAATGTATAATCACTAAACTATATATGTATCAGTGTTAGAGACGTATACTAAATATACACAGAAAATACGTAATGTAATAGTAAGTCACTTCTAATAACCTTGACATAACTACCAAATACTTTTAACCAACTATCTCTAAATATAGTCTACTCAACTTTCAACTGGTATATACTATTTCAGCTTAACTTGTATATCTTTTGGTCTCAGCTATAATTGAAGAATAGTAAATACTACCATTTGTCACAGACCACTTACACATATTAATATTAATTATGACTAATCATAAAAACCAAATATTTTGCAAGCTTGCCATCAATATAAGTGCCGAATCATAATTTAGATTTAACAACCTGAGAATAGTGGTAAATATGGTTTCACAGATCCTCCACTGGCAGTGTTGGGCTCTACCCTTTGGGCTAGCCTCAGCGCCAAGAATTTTTACAAAGGTGCTGGCAGAGGCCTTAGTTCCCCTAAGGATGAAGTCCATTACCGTCGTTCCTTTTCTGGATGACCTTCTCTTTGTGGCCAAATCTCACCAGCAGTTGGCAGATCTACAGGTGGCTCAGGATTTCCTGGGCTGGCCCATAAACAGGGACAAGCCATTTTTAACTCCCTCCCAGAGAGTGATCTATACAAGATCTCTTCAATGGAGGAGAAAATCTTCCTTCCTTCCTCTGGAAAAATTTCTCAAGATAGATCAGATGCTGGCAGAGTTATAATGCAAGCTGTCGGTGTCAATAAGGAAGGTTTCAAGGGCAGTGGGGCTCATGACTTCATGTTTCCAGGCTGTCCCGTGGGCAAGACTCCACCAGCGGCCTCTTCAAGCTTTTCTTCTGAAGATTTTGAACGGAGACAGGTCTACCGTAGATCTATCAGTCCAGCTCCCATCCAGGGTCAAGACATCCCTCTGGTGGTGGCAATAGGAAGTCAATCTGGCCAGGGGTCTTGAGTGGAACCATCCTTCTCCGCTCATTATTACAACCGATGCCAGCAGTTTTGGTTGTGGAGCCCATCTAGGCGATATGGTGGCCCAGGGGTTGTGGTCTTGGAAGGAGTCTCAGAGATCCTCGAATCAGAAAGAACTTATAGCAGTCCAAAGGGTATTAGATGCCTTCGGAACTAAGCTATCGGACCTTCACCTATGAATCCGGTCAGACAATATGGCTACAGTGGTGTATATCCACAAGCAGGGGGGCACACGAAGCCCCTCTCTGCAGGAGATTGCAGGCAGCATTCTATCCTTGGCCGAGCGAAATCTGCTTTCGGTTTCTGCCATTCATCTGAAAGGGTCACAAAACTCCCTAGCGGACTTCCTAAGTCCACGGCCAGTCAGTCACGATGAATGGTCTCTCAACCAAGAGGTGCTTTCAAGCATAGCTCTTAGCTGGGGCATACCAGAGGCAAATCATTTTGCTTCCCAGGAGAACAGGATCCGTGAGAGCAGGCCTTGAGGGTGAACGCCCTGACAAGCACATGGGAATTCAACCTCTCTTACACATTCCCTCCAGTGAGACAGATCCCAGCGGTCCTGCAGAAGTTTCTGATAGAAAAGACAGATCTCATTCTGATAGCACCATTCTGGCCAAAGAGACCCTGGTTTTCTCTGCTGCAGAGCCTTATCTCAGCTCCCCCATTCCCACTTCCAGAGAGGGAAGATCTGATCTCTCAAGGTCCTGTTCTACATCCTCAGATCAGAACCTTGAAGTTGGCTGCATGGTTTCTGAAGAGCAACTCCTGAAAGCTCAGGGGTTTTCAGACACCGTAATAAAAACTTTGGTAAACTGCCCTAAAACCAGTAACCAGAGCTATTTATGTGAAGGTCTGGAAGAAATTCAAGTCTTGGTTGTTAAATAAATGGATGGCCTTCCAGATATTCTGGCAGTTTTAGATTTCTTTCAGGAAGGGGCAGATCAGGGGCGCTCGGTCAGCACCTTAAAAGTGCAAGCATCGGCCCTTAGTATATTTCTTCAGGTCCCCCTGCAGCAGGATCACTTTGTAATAGATTTTTTCAGGTCTCTCTCCAGTAAAGGTCAAGTCTTGCCCAGTTTGGGATCTGTCCCTAGTCCTAAGGGCCTTAGTCCTCTGTCCCTTTGAACCACTGGAAAAATCTTCTATAAAATGTTTGACTTTAAAAACCATTTTTTTGGTAGCAATCATGTCAGCCCGTAGGGTAAGTGAGCTACAGGCACTCTCCATTAGGGAGCCCTATCTGACTGTTTTTGAAGACAGGGTTGTGCTCAAAACATATCCAGGTTTCTCCCTAAAGTGTCCTCCTCCTTTCATAGGTCTCAGGATATAGTCCTACTGACCTTCTGTTCTCCCGGCAGTAGGGAGAAAGAAAGATTGAATTCACTTGATGTGAAAAGAAGCCTTATGGTTTATTTTAGTAGATCCTGAGAGTTTAGGAATTTGGATTCCTTTTTGTGCTATTTGCAGGAACATGGAAAGGTTCCAGAGCACATAAATCCACCATAGCTAGGTGGATTAGGTTAGTTATCGTGGAAGCTTATAAATTATTACAGATTCCTCCCGATTGTTAATGCACACTCAACCAGATCCTTATCAGCATCCTGGGCAGAGAGAACCGGTGCTTCGCTGGAGGAGATATGTAAGGCGGCCACCTGGTCCAGGTTCTCTACCTTTGTGAAGCATTATCGCCTGGATCTCCTTTCAAGGAGCAGGCATTTGGGTGCAAGGTCCTCCAGGCAGTGACCTCACCCTAGGGGGTAAGTTCTTGATTATCATTTCAAGGGGCTGTCCTGGAAGACGCTGGGAGAAACCCAGAGTTAAGCTTACCGGTAACTCCTTTCTACAAGTTTTCCAGGACAGCTGTGATTTCCCACCCTAACATTGCTCAAGTAATGTATCTTTGGTTACTTAAAGCGGAGCTCCACCCAAAAGGAAGTTCCGCTTTAGGTTTTGGAGCTGCTGACTTATTATTTGATAGGTTGAGTGGAACTCCGCTTTAAGTGTTCATGTCTTTCATTGTCTTCCAGTAGTTCTCGGGTAAAACTGAGGATGGAGGCCTGGAGCTCCACCTTTAAGGCATTGGGATTACATGTTTCCTGACCCAGAGGGAGGAGCGCTACATCTCAAGGGGCTGCCCTGGAAGACTCATAGAAAAGGAGTTACCGGTAAAGCCTAACTCTGGTTTTTCCAGCCTTATGGTGTCAGTGAGCAATACTGGATTGACTATTGCAGCCAAAAAGGTTTTGATGACAACTCCAGAGAATACATATGATCCATTATTGCACTGACCATGAATGACAACTTCTGGTCCCTATACGCTAAATGTAAAAGAGGGGCGGGATCTCCAGGGTGATGTCATTATCCAAATATGAGCATGTGTCTCTTTTTGGTTAGTGATGTCATGCTATCTCCGCCCCTTTATTTACATGGCTGGGGACTCCTGACTGGGGCCTGGTGACATCACTGGTTGCCATCCGCTGGTTTCTTACCACCAATGACAGGAAGGAAGGTGTTCTGTCTAGAAGTGGTGGACATACAGCTACTATATATCAGCAAATAGTCCGCCATTTGGACAAAGAACAGAACAGGAAAAGTTCAGTCCGTACTTCGATCTCCTCTCCATTGCCGGCTGTAGAAGCTGCAGATTGACATTGAATGGAAGTCTTGTAGGATGATTGGGAATGGTCTCTCCTCCTGGGAGGACGTTATTCATCATCCCTCTACTCATACACACCATTCGGGTTATGATGACCATACACTGATTGAATGTGGTGGATTCACCAAAGACCAACCTAACTCCTCTCTGTAATCCCTTCACTGGCTGCCACTCACCAACAAATTCAATTCAAATCACTAAAAACTTACAATGCCATCCACAGCTCAGCCCCCACTAACATCAACCCCCCGTCTCAAAATACCAACCAAATTGTTCTCTTTGTTCCTCCCAAGACCTCCTACTCTCTAGCTCCCTTGTCACCTCCTCCCATGCTCTCCTCCAGGACTTTTCCCAAGGCTCCCCCATGCTATGGAACAATCTGTCTGACTATCTTCCACTCTGTCCACTTTTAGATGATCCTTGAGAACTCTTCTCTTCAGAGAAGCCTATCCTGCCCCCACCTAATATCTGTACTTTTATTTTCTCCATCAGCCCATCCCCCACAACTATTACCTTTTGTATCAGGTTACCCTCCATTTTAGATTGTAAGCTGTAACGAGCCGGCCCCCTGATTCCTCCTGTAATGAATTGTATTGGAATTGTCCTGTCTGCCCTCATATTGTATGTAAAGTGATGAGCAAACTGTTGGCTCTATATAAATCCTGTATAATAATAATACATTCCGCTCCATGTGTGGCTGTTCTCCTACAACAAACGTTGGCTGTTTCTGTCTCAGGGATATGATGGGAAACGTTTGTCAATCAGCGTCTGCAGCCACCAATCAGTGTATTCCCAGCGGGAGGGATTCCTCCGTTCACATTGTTTGTGTGGAAGGAGAAATCTGAACAAAAGAACTAACAATGTATGATCAGCTATAGATTGTTCTGTTCTCTGGATCCAATCAGCTGTGGAAGGTTTCCCCCATTCATGACCAGGCCGATTTTACTATTCAGCACTGCACAATTTCACCTGGTAATTGCTCGGTCATGCAACGCTTTACCCAAACAACATTTATATCCTTCTTCACACAAATAAAGCTTTCTTTTAGTGGTATTTGCTCAGCACTGGGTGTGTTCCATATAAATGAAAAAAAGACCAACATTACAAAAAAAATGATATTTTCTGTTATAAAAAATATCCAATAAACTAAAATTTCTTCATAAATTTAGGCCAAATTGTATTCTGTTCCATGGCTCCGGTAAAAACAAAATCCCAATAAGTGTATATTGATTGCTTTGTGTGATAGTTATAGCGTCTACAAACTATGGGATAGATAATGGAATTTACACAGCTTTTACTTTCTGACTGCTCATCACATTTCTTGAGGTGCTAAAATATCATTGCAGTACAAAGACCCCCAAATGACCCCTTTTTGGAAAGTAGACACCACAAGGAATTTTCTGAGAGAAATGTTCAGTCCATGGAAGATTTCATTTTTTTGTCACAAGTTTTTAAAATTGGCAAAAAAAAGTTTTCCTTTTTTTATACAAAGTTGTCATTTAAATGATATATTTCTCACACAAGCCATGGGTATATGTGGAATTACACCCCAAAATACATTCTGCTACTTCTACCGAGTATGGGGGTACCACATGTGTGAGACGTTTTGGCAGTCTAGCCACACACAGGACTCCAAAATCCAATAAGCACCTCCAGGCTTTCAGGGCATATTCCCTTATGTTGCTAATGATGTCACATGGGGTGGTGTCTCATGCATGACCTGGGTGGCCCCGCCCCTTATATATTAAAGAACTGTCAAGCCACCTCAGAAGCAGACGCCTGGAAGCCATCGTCGGGAGCAGAGCCTGTTTTTAATCGTTTTTCTCAGGTGTTGGTGGGCATTGTGATTTACGTTGGATCTACTGCGGGGGGGACATTCTTTTTGTTTTCTTCTTTTAATAAAGGACTTGTCAGAGACAGACTCCTGTCTTTTTCCACACTACATGTTTTGTTTTTTTATGAATGTGTAGGGGTACCATGTATACCATACTCATTCAACTAGTGGGGGGGGGCGGGATCTGGGAGCCCTCTTGCTAAAGGGGGCTTCCAAATTCCGATAAGCCCCCCACCCACAGACCCCCCACAACCACTGGCCAGGGATGTGGGGAAAGGGCCCTTGTCCCCATCAACATGAGGACAAGGTGCTTTGGGGAGGGGAGCCCTCCTTGCCCCAAAGCACCCCCCCATGTTGAGGGCATGTGGCCTGGTATGGTTTAGGAGGGGGGGCTCGCTCATCCTCCCCTTTCCTGACCTGCCAGGCTGCATGCTCGGAAAAGGGTCTGGTATGGATTTTGGGGGGACTCCACGCCATTTTTTTTTTTCAATTTTGGCGTAGGGCTTCCCCTTTAAATCCATACCAGACCCAAAGGGCTTGGTATGGATGGGAGGGGGGACCACATGCCATTTTTGTTTTAATTATTTAATTGCCAACCTTAATTTTTAGATTCAGCTGTCAAAATATATATTATCTAGATCTTCGAAATCTGTAAAACCATTACAGAAATAATTATAAAGGATAAGAAACAAAAACAGAATCAATAGAACTAAGGAAATCAAATGAGAATACATAAAGATCTGCCTGGCTACAAATCGTTCTGGTTGGCACACACAGGAGACGCGATCGAGTGCCGCCTGTCAGATGACTCCACACAGAGATTTACTATTGAACAGCATCTAAAAAGAAAGCGCCCGCGGCAGACGGCTAAATTGTGGTCTGCACATGCTCAGTTCTATCCGGCCATAGACCTTGGAAAAGCGTCTAGTTCTTGACTTTCATGAATTCCTTTAAAAAAACTTTTTTTATCCACTGAAAAATTTGTTTAAAAGGAATATATTATTTAAAGTGAAGTCCAGATATTTGGGAAAGCAGATTTCAACGTGAACATGTCTCTGCAGTGATTGTTCGTTCTGTTAGACGTGCTTCTAGGACATCTGCTTTCTTAGACGGATTCCTGGATTGGCCTGGTTAGTAAATTTACTGTCACATCTATTTGTTAGACGCTCTCTTTAGTAAATGTCTTTGCCACCTAAAAGCAGATGGATTCCAATGAAAAGTAGACTTTAGCCCACGGAAATGCGCCCAGACGCCATCTAGTGACACATATTCTTCTAGCATCAGTACTTACCATTACTAGACACTGAAAAAAAGACTCCGCCCCTTCTCTAAAAGACGTCATTGAGCGAGTCCAGACCCACTTCATCTATGAGAAATCTTTAGCAGACCTAAATATGACCAAATCTGACAAAGCTTGGACTCCCCGGTCCACCGGGTTCAGAACCGGAACCTCAGATATTATTATGTTTAACCTTTTCTTGGATACTCTAAAATGATTATTTCCTGGAACTAGAAGGATTGTTAGGAATTATTCAATATTTATTTTTTTCTCTTTCTTAAACTTTAACGCAGCACCTAGACTGTGATATTTTGTCACTTTTCACTGTACAAATTTTGTTTTTTTGTTGTTGTAACTATATTTGTAAAACCAAATAAAAATGTATTATGGAAACAAAAAATACTGCAAATCTAAATGAATCCCAATTGTTTTTGACATTTTTTTTCAATTGTTTTAAATGTTAGAATTTTTTTAAGTTTTTACAATTTTTTCACAATATATTTTTTGGGGGCATTTGTGAACCACTAGGGGTCTAAACAGACCCCCGATGTCTCACTTCTGAGATGGAGAAAGGGATTGGGAACATTCCTTAATCCGATTCTCTGTATCCTCAGATGTACTGCAGAATGAATGAGCAGGGGCCAGCTACAGACTCCTGTTCAATCATAGGCTGAAACCAGGGAAATAATATGTAGTATGCTTCAGTTATGGATGGACACAGCCAGTGCGCTCATTCTGAAAAGGAAGAGGCCTGTAAATGAAATATTTAATGACCCCTTCCCCCACTCTCCATCCTGAAACATCCCGTGTGCTTGTAGCAGCCAGTGGTAGGGGCAGGAGGGATGGGAGGGAAAGCCAAGCAGCGTTTGGGAGGAGGCAGATGGGGTAGAGGGGGCTGGAAAACAGGATAAATCGCATGGCAGACAGTAGCATGTAATCAGTGTGCTGGGGGAATGAGGGGGTACAAGTACAAGAACCGATCCTCGGCCCATCTCTCCCCTCAGCCACTAAAAGCCGGCAGTAGGAAGAAGAGGGGGAACTTTCAGAGGATGCAGGGAGAGATGGACAGGAGAACAGTTCTTATAATTGGCCCCCTTCCCCCACCTTACTGATTGCATGGGGGAAAAGAGGAAATAAAGGCGGATATGAAGGGGAATCTGTGTACGGGGAACACCTTAACAATCACCACCATTTTATTCTCCAGGGCCTCTGATGTCACAGAATAGATGTTTGGGGGTTTATCTCATCTTCAGGACCAAAATCTGCATTTTCCCATGTGTGCAAAATCATGCAGAAACAGCTCTGGCAGTGAGAGGGTTAATGTGGGCTAGATGGGATCACTCTGCTGGGGTGACATTAGAGCTCCCCCTAGCTGCAGCCTGGTAATAACATTGCTGGGAGGTCTATTCATTTCTCTGCTCCATACTTCCCGTCTTTATAGAAACGTCTCCTGACATTTGGGGGTCTATTCATAAAGAATGTGTAGAACCATTCACCTGGTGAAAGTGCATGTCCATTCCTCCTGTGTGAATGGGGGGAAAATGGATGTTATTAGATCCGCTTCTTGAATGTTTTCCATGATTTAATATGGAAAATAACACATGTGCCACTAGATGGCGCTAATTGCTATTATACTTAGCGCCATCTAAAGGCCAAGTGTGGTATTTTCCATGTTACATCAATAGTTGGTGTCATTGACTTGTGTGCTGCAGAGTCTACAGTACTCCTGCGTGTCGGAGTGTGATCTCAGGGATGAGGATGAAGCCGTGTCTGACCAAGTAAGGTAAGGGGGCTATTTATAGAAAATGACATTATGGCCACTAGATGGAGGCAATGTTCATAGAAAATAAATACAGCCAGAATGTTGGTTACTTTTGTTCCTCGATTTATTTTTTTTAGACCCCCTAAATGGTTACAAAATCTTCCACCACAAAATGTACTCAGCCAATCACAGAGCAGGACTCCATTTTTATTCTTCTCCTACCATCAATGGCCGACCTGGTCCCACACTTCATCCATGTCTTTGGTGACCTCTGATCTCCTGGGATGTCCAGCAACATTCATCTAGAAGACATTTCCCGCACTCAAGGTACTAATACACCTCCAGGGTTGTGTGGGACCCCTGATGTACAGGAAGACAGGACTTCAGTGAGGTACATTTCCCTCACTCAGGACAGGAAGGTGGCTTCTCCCCGTGTGAGATCTCTGATGTTTGTAAAGATGGAACTTGTCTGAAAAAACATTTGAAATCTCTATGAGATCCCATTTGAGATCTCTGATGTCTGTAAAAACTGGACTTGTCTGAAAAACATTTCCCGCACTCAGGACAGGAATACAGTATTTATACGTGAGACCTTTGATGTTTGACAAGTACCGTTTTTCGTACAAAACATTTCCCACACTTGGAACAGGAATATGGCTTTTGCCCCGTGTGATACATTAGATGTGTGACAAGTTCTGATTTTCGTACAAAACCTTTCCCACACCTAGGACAGGAATACGGCATTTCACCTGTGTGCAGTCTCTGATGATTTTTAAGGCTGGACTTATCTGAAAAACATTTCCCGCACTCAGAACAGGAAAATGGCTTCTCTCCTGTGTGGGATCTCTGATGTATGTTAAGATTGGACTTCTGTGAAAAACATTTCCCACACTCAGGACAGGAATACGGCTTCTCTCCCGTGTGAGATCTTTTATGCACCTTAAGTTTGGAGTGAACACGAAAACACTTCCCGCACTCAGAACAAACATATGGCTTCTCCCCCATGTGACTCCTCTGATGTGTAACAAGTTCTGATTTTTGTTCAAAACATTTCCCACACTCAGGACAGGAATACAGCTTCTTGCCAGCGTGAGATCTCTGATGTGTGGAAAGATGGGAGATCTTTAAAAAACATTTTCCACACTCAGGGCAGGTATATGGCTTATTGATCTTGTGAGATCTCTGATGTTTGTAAAGATTAGACTTTTGTGAAAAACATTTCCCACACTCAGGACAGGAATGTGGTTTCTCACCTCTGTGAAACTTCTGATGTATTTGAAGATAGGACCTACGTGAAAAACATTTCCCACACTCAGGACAAGAATACGGCTTTTCTCCCGTGTGAGATCCCTGATGTCTGCAAAGATGGGACTTCTGTGAAAAACATTTCCCACACTCAGGACAGGAATACGGCTTCTCTCCTGTGTGAATTCTGTTATGCACCTTGAGATCATATTTAAAACGGAAACATTTCCCGCACTCAGTACAGGAGAAGCTCTTCCCTGTTGGAAGGCCGGACCGGTCCCGCACAGTCTGAGGTTCCTCAGGATACGAGGAATCCGATGGTCCATCTACACTGGGTGGTGCCGGGTTTTCTCCTGGACTATACTGTGTGATGTCCTCATGTTCTACTTTCCAGTCTGGAGACAAAGTGAGACAATCCTCGGAGGTTTTCCTCATCTCCCGGCCATGGACTAAAATACAAAGACAAAGAGGATTACTAGACAGGAGCTGATTGGTTCCCCCAAACCAGGACTCCGCCCACATCAGGCAGCTTGGTCTCTGAGGAGCTTACAATTCCACCCTCAAGGGAACTAGGAAATGGCTCCTCTGATCTCCTACCAGGTCATTTCTTTATTCATGGACCTTAGTCAGAGAGTGAGGGAACAACCAGAACTGTCTTTTATAGGAGGGACAGTGATGAGGGGATTATAGGACGAGGGTCCCCACCCCCTCTATCACTCATCGCCATCTTCCCAACACAAGAAGTACTGCACTTCCTTATTTACTCCATGATTTAGTCATGAAGAACAGCGGGGCTGAGCCCCACCAGAGGTCAGAGAGTGATGATGGGGGGAGAACAACCAAGATGAAGACTGGACTAATCCTGAAGACCACCATCATTGGGGTATTGACTCCTCCCTCAGGAGGAGCAGGAGGTCATGGGAGAAGCGGAGAGGATGGTTTGGGTGATATTTGGAGACAAGATTGGTGATGTAACTTGGGGCAGAGTTATAAATGGCTTTATATGTTATTGTTAATATTTTGACTTTTATTCAATGAGCAATGGGAATCCACTGGAGGGATTGGCAGAGAGGGGTGGAGGACACTGAATGGAGGCCAGTGGACGGATTGGCAGAGAGGGGTGGAGGACACTGAATGGAAGCCAGTGGAGGGATTGGCAGAGAGGGGTGGAGGACACTGAATGGAGGCCAGTGGAGGGATTGGCAGAGAGGGGTGGAGGACACTGAATGGAGACCAGTGGAGGGATTGGCAGAGAGGGATGGCTGATACAGAATGGTTAGTAAGGTGGATGAGTCTGGCAGCAGCATTCAGGATAGACTGGAGGGGGGATAGCCTGCGATTAGGTAGGCCAATGAGGAGGGAGTTACAATAGTCAAGGTGAGAGATATTAAGAGAGTAGTTCAGGATCAGGATGTACCAATATTGGTGTAGAAATGCAAAAATAAACTTTAGCTTACTAAAAGCAGTGTGTGCCTCCGGTGACCATACAAAAGGCACTCCTTTCTTTGTCAGCTCTGTAATTGGTGCGATTACCTTAAAGATGTTTCTTATGAATTTCCAGGTACAGGACAATCCACCACTGCCTTGATCTTCTCGGGATCCATGCTCACTCCTTCTGAAGAGATAATAAATCCCAAGACCTGGATCTGGGTTTGTTCAAACTCACATTTCTCCAGTTTGAAGTCGGTTCTTCCTTAATCTTTCGAATACAGTGCAGACACGCTTGAGATGATCCTCCAAGTTATCGGAAAGGATGAGAATATCATCAGATATACAATAACAAACTGGTCCAACAGATGTCAAACACATCATTGATGAAGTGCTGAAAAGTCGCGGGAGCGTTGCATAGGCCAAAAGGAATAACTAGGGACTGGAAGTGCCCATATCTGGTTGTAAAGGTGGCTTTCCATTTGTCTCCTTGATGAATGCATACAAGGTTATATGCCCCCCGTAAGTCAGGTTTTGTAAAGACTTTGGCAGAGCGGAGTCTTTCCAGAATTTCAATGATTAATGGGAGTAACGGTTTTTAATAGTGATTTATTCTAGTCCCTGAAATCGATGCATGGACGCAAAGTGCAATCCTTTTTCTCAACAAAGAACAGGGCTGCCCCTGCAGGAGATGTTGAGGGTTTGATAAAGCCCTTCTCAAATTCTCATCAAGCCACTCCCTGAGCACCTTTAATTCAGGTTCTGACAGATTGAGAAGGCGGCTGAATGGTATTTCTGACCCTGGAAGCAGTTCAATGGGACAATCGTATGGGCGATGAGGAGGTAATTGATCGTCATTCTTTTTATCATGGATATCTCAGAACTCATAGTATTGTGGAGGCAGGTTGTCATATGACTGGGTAGTTACCACATCAACTTGTGATTCCCTGATTGGTAGAAAACTTGTACAACATGGTTCCCTACAATGCTCCTTGCAATGAGGGGACATAAAATGTATAGTCCGTTCTCCCCAACTGATGGTGGGGTTATGGGTAGAAAATCAAGGAATGCCCAAGATGACAGGAAATTTAGGCGATGTAATCAGCTGAGAGCTGATGGTCTCATAATGGTCAGCCTCAAATTAGAGTACCAGGGGAACCGTTTCATGGAAAACACCGGTCCTAAAGGTGAACCATCAACCGTCTCCATATCAATGGGGCAGATTTGTTTCTTGGGAGATTATTGTTGTTGTGGGCAAATTCTATGTCCATAAAGTTCCGCCCGACCCCAGAGTCCAGCATAGCAGAACATGGGATTTCATGGCCCTCAGTGATAAGAATGATAGGGACAACAAAATGAGACTGCATAGAATCAACTTTTATGTCTTCATAAATCAATGGGGAGATAGACTGGTAATGGAGTATATTTGTTCAGGCACTATACTTGGGGATTTCAACATCCCTGTCAACATTGACAACCCGGCCACATCCCAACTCCTCCACTTAACCTCCTCCTTTGCACTTGCACAGTGTATACAATCCACCACCCACTCCGACAGAAGTATCCTGGACCTTGTCTTCTCCAACCGCTGCGCTCCCCACAACCTCAAACACTCCCTTCCCTCTCTGACCACAACCTTATCACCTTCTCTATCTCCTCGTCCTCTAACCCCTACCCCTCCAAATGTCACACTACCACCAGCCGTAACCTCCGCAACCTGAACCCTGCCCCCCTCTACTCTGCAGCTGATCAACTCCATGACAGCATCCTCCCCCTGTCCTGCCTTTTCCTGGCTATGACCGCCTATAACAACGCGCTGTCAACAGCCCTTGACTCACTAGCACCTTTAACCACACGAAACATCAGACCCCGACCGCTCCAGCCCTGGCAGACTGACCACACCAAAACTCTCAAGCGACTATGGCGCAAAACCAGATCCAACAAGCCTTCACCCGTTTTAAATCTGCCTTCCACACCTACACCTCCTCCCTCCATGCAGCCAAGCAAGCCTACTTCCAGACCCTCATCAAGACCCTCTCCTCCAATCCTCGCTGACTCTTCTCCACCTTCAACTCTCTACTCTCTCCGCCCCCACCGCCACCCAGCACCTCACTCACCGCCCTTGAGATTGCCAATCACTTAAAAAACAAGATTGACACAATTCGCAAGGACATCGCCACAGCTCACACTCCCCCCAAACCCGTCCCCTCTCACACAGCTACCCCCTCATCACCCCTCTCCCACGGCCCCACCACTGCTCTGACCTCCACCCCACCCAACATTCCTCACACGGAAGCCCCCTCAACACTCCACACCTTCGACCTTACTACCATCGAGCAAGTCTCCAAGGTCTTCTCTGATGCACGCCTCACCACCTGCCCCCTCGACCCTATCCCCTCACAACTCCTACGACCTCCCTCCCCCTCCATCCTACGCTCCCTCACCCACATCTTTAATCTCTCCCTCTCTTCCGGCACTTTCCCCTCCCCTCTGAAACATGCACACATCACCCCCATACTTAAAAAACCCTCCCTGGACCCCAATGACCTGAACAACCTTAGACCCATCTCCCTGCTCCTATTTACATCTAAACTCCTCGAGCGCCTAGTCTACACCCACCTATGCTCTCACCTCAACGACAACAACCTCCTCGATCCCCTACAGTCCGGCTTCCATCCCCTACACTCCACCGAAACCGCCTTATTCAAACTCTCCAACGACCTGCTAACCGCCAAAGCTAATGGCCACTATTCAGTGCTCCTACTCCTTGACCTCTCTGCGGCCTTCCACACAGTCGACCACCCCCTCCTTCTCAAAAAACGACACTCCCTCAGCCTCAGAGATTCTGCTCTCTCCTGGCTCTCATCCTACCTGTCACAACGCTCTTTCAGCGTTACCTATAATGCTACCACCTCCCCCTCACTCCCCCTCTCTGTTGGGATCCCTCAAGGCTCCGTCCTCGGGCCCCTTCTCTTCTCCATCTACACCTCCTCCCTTGGCCAACTCATACACTCTCACGGCTTCAACTACCACCTCTATGCCGATGACACACAAATCTATCTCTCTACCCCCCACCTCACCCCCTCGGTCTCCGCCCCCCCACCTCACCCCCTCGGTCTCCGCCCGAATCACACACCTACTGAGCAACATATCAGACTGGATGTCGCTCCACTTCCTTAAACTGAACCTCTCCAAAACCGAGTTTCTTGTCTTCCCCCCAGCCCGGACCCCATCCCCCATTGACTTCTCCATCACATCCAACAATGCCACCATCAAACCCACCCCGCAGGCCAGAGAACTTGGTGTCATTCTGGACTCCAACCTATCCTTCCAGCCCCAAGTCCACTCTTTAACAAACTCATGCAGACTCCACCTCCGCAACATCGCCAAAATCCGCACGTTCCTAACCCCAGAAACCACTAAACAGCTCATCCACTCCCTCATCATATCACGACTCGACTACTGCAACTCCCTCCTCACTGGCCTGCCTCGCCGCTGGCTATCCCCGCTTCAGTCCATCCTGAATACGGCTGCCAGACTCATTCACCTTTCCAACCGCTCCATCTCCGCCACCCCCCTCTGCCAATCCCTCCACTGGCCTCCACTCAGTGTCCTCCACCCCCCTCTGCCAATCCCTCCACTGGCTTCCGATTGTGCAACGGATCAAATTCAAAATCCTAACACTGACGTACAAAGCTGTCCACCATACTGCCCCGAACTACATCACTGACCTAATATCCAAGTACCACCCAACACGCACACTCCGCTCCTCACAAGACCTCCTCTCTAGTTCCCTGGTCTCCTCCTCCCATGCCCGCCTCCAGGACTTCTCCAGGGTGTCACCCATCCTCTGGAACTCCCTGCCCCAACCCATCAGATTATCACCTACTCTCCTCTCCTTTAGGTGCACCCTGAAAACCCACCTTTTCAGGGAAGCCAACCCTACCCCCTGCTAACTTGCCAACCTCCTCCACTCTTCCTACCACTCCATCCCCCACAGCTATCTCCTCCTGTGCCACCATCCCCTCCCTCCTAGATTGTAAGCTCCCAGGATCAGGGCCCTAGATCCCCTCATGTTTTGCATTGTATTGGTATTGTTCTGTCACATGTTCTGTCCCCCTTTGTAATGTACAGCGCTGAGCCAACTATTGGCGCTTTATAAATACTGTATAATAATAATATACTATCAATCGCAATTGTTCTTTTAACTTTGCTGTGACCATTAACTGCGTAATGTCCAGAGTCCCCACAATACAGACATAAGTTCTCCAAACGTCGTCTCTTTCTTTTGAGTAGAAATGGATTACTTAATAGCATCTACCTGCATAGGTTGGATGTGTTAGAATCTGGGGAAACTTTTAGATCCTTCTGAATGAACTGATCAGTAGGAAAACGTATGTCACCAATACTTCCAAACATTCCCAGACTCTCCTTCCTCCTTTCTGTAAGTCTCTGATCAATTCAGATGCATAATTGGATGAAAGCTTCAAGATCATTAGGAGTCTCTACTCTGGTGAGCTCATCATTTACCTGTTCAGAGAGCCCTTGGCGGAACTGATTCTTTTGTGCTGCTGGGTTCCAGGTGGTATCTGAGATCAATCATCAGAATTCAGCTGTGTACTCAGAAACAGAGCGTCTACCCTGCAGTAAACTATGCAGCTTTGCTTCAGCAGTAGTACAGTGATTGGGATCCTCAAAGTCCTGGTTCAATGCAGTCTTGTCCTATATGGGGAGAGGACCAAGCTAGGGCTTCCTCAGTCAGGAGGTTTACAACAAACAATACTTTCTATTTCTCAGAATTAAATGCAGCAGGTTGCATCTGGAAAAAAATGTGGCATTGGTTAAGGAAACCTCTGTAATGGTGTCGGTCTCCATTGAACTTGACTGACAGAGGCATGCCTGTGTTAGCAACATCGCGGGAACATAAGTCCAGCAATCTTCTTTGCAGAGCATGGATTTCCTCCTGTTGCCCCTTTAACACACTTTCCAGAACATTTTTCTTGGTAGGTAACACCGAACTCTTGCACTTCTGAAAGTTGGTGCCTGAAAGGAGCCACGGTATTTGCTATAGCGGCCTCCATGTTTGGGTCAGATTTTCCTGTGCCGGTCAGAGGTCAGGCTCAGAGACCAGTAGTTATAGCAGAAGACCAACCAACAGGATAGGTATACAGGCAGGTCACCCTGACAGATGACACGAGCTCACCTGAGGTGCGGGGTCTAAGCACTAACCAGTATCACCAGAGCTCCAGATGGTGGGTATGGGTTTTGCTGCGTTAGTACCAGGTCACAGTAGTAGTAGTCAATAAACAAGCCAAGGGTCAGTAACAAGTGGCTGCAGGTTGGGATGAAGTAGAATCATAGCCCAGAAACAAGACAAAGGTCAATAGCAAAGCTACAGAAGGTAGCAGGAGAGACAAGGGCAAGATATTGGATGGAGAAGGCACAAAAATCTGCCAAACAGGAAGTGCAGAGACATGGCTTAAATCAGGAAGTTCATGGGAGGAGCAAAGAGTTCAAGGTTCAGCAGAAAACACAGCAATGGATAAGCAGAGTGCCGTCCATTATATCAGGTAACTCAGTGAGAAGAGCTTCTGCCAGACACAGTAGAGGTCCTGGGTTCACGTCCAGGATCTGACAGGTGTCTAGGTTTAGCAGAGTCAATGAATTAATATGTAGCTGAACCCCAGAACCTCCATAAATCCAGTCTAGATACATAAATTGTGTCTGCAGCACAGAGAAGGAAGATTATCCGAGAGAAATCCAGGAATACAGGACGGGGAACACAGCTCAGGAAAGTGACCAGGGGATTACAGGCTGATATCACCCAGTCCCCGCCCTACTCTGGACCAATCAGTGAGCAGTATGGGTGGAGGAATGGATTTAGTGTTCATGACCCACCTGTGCTGATCTCTGTAGGAGTGTCCTCCTCTATAAATGTCCCCGTTATTCCATCCTCCTCCATAGACTGCTGATCATCCCTCACATACGCCTCTTCTTCTTTTATATTCATCAGATCTTCACACTAAACCAAGAGAATGAGAAAAAAATTTAATCTGTAAAATATAAGGTCACATAAAAAATCCATATATTATCCCAGGTCCATGCTCTCCACCCCACCAACCTTGTAATAGTGAGGGATGGTGTGACCTTCCTGTGTGGAATCCCGGGAATACAGAGGACGGGGACATCTCTCTGGTGGGTTCCTGGTATTAGGTGGCTCCATCATATCCTTGTGTCCTTCTGAAATCTCCTCCATCACTCCATACTCCTCATCCTCCTCTTTATACTCTTCTTTAACATCAATATTATCATCCCCGAGGATTCCACTCTGAAAGATATAATAAAACATTCATTGTAACAAACATGCTGTGTATAAATCACAACTACCAATAATTTTGGTTAATCTATATGTCCTATGACATCACACTGACCTCACAGCTCCTCCTCCTAATGTCCCTTCATCCAGAGTCAGAGAATCCTATGACAGATAGACTCTGGATGGAGGGACATTTGGATGGGGAGATTTGAGGGGTCCTCTATATGAGGCTCCCATGCAAACCAAATGCTTGTTCCTGGGTGTGTCCTACCTCTCCTAAACTGAAGAGTGAACTTTGACCTTTACCATCCAGAAATCTATGCGGAATCTGTGGAAGTAAGCTGTCATGTGATCAGGTGACATGCGGAGGAACGGAGTGTAAATAGCAGACAATTGTCTCCAGAGCCCCTAATGGTGGGGATGGATTTGGCGGCGTGCTGGTGCCAAGTTTCCTCCCCCCAGGGTCACTGCAGGTGTGGAGAAAAGCTGTGTAAGAGGATATGGAGGAGAGATGAGGAGGAGATCCAGGAATCAGGAGAAAGGTCAGGGCAAGCAACAGACGAGCGCATCCAAGAGACCAAGCCGGGGTCACTACACAGAAAATCAATCCAAGGAAACAACAGGCAGGACGAGGAATAGCAAGAAGGAGCTGAGAGACAAATGAGAATATTGCTCAGCCAATGGGAGATGATCTCAGCATGACTTCCATCATGAAGGAGATGAGGGGGAGGGGAGGAAGTCACTGAAGGTGACCATAGATCCATGGAAATTCAGCTGGTTCAGCAGGGATCGCTCACATTTCCATCCATGTGTGGCCACTGCCGGATAAAAGCCACTCCCCCAGCGGCTGCAGCCAATAGCTTCAGTGCTGATCTGTGTATTCTGAGAGCGGAGGAGTCCCCCCATTGTCAGAATACAAGAGTGCAGCGTGGAGGATTCCCCCATCCACCTCCAATGTGTGGATGGGGGAATCGCTTCAGTTTTATGGTCATCCCGCTGGCTGAACGATAAAACTGAACCATGTAGGCCAGCTTTGGGAGCAAATATATTATCATCAACTCCTCCCCCTGAAGGGGTTCATCTACGTATTACCTCCTCCGCCGATAGATCCAAGAATGACTTCTCTTTACTTCCTCATTCATGGAACTTCCTGTATGTACCTAACATCACTTCCTGCCTGTACCTGACATCACTTCCTGCCTGTACCTGACATCACTTCCTGTCTGTACCTGACATCACTTCCTGTCTTCCATAGAGACTTCCTGTCTGGGTAGAAGTGAGATCCCCACCTTGTGGAGCTCAGAGGAACTGCAGCCCCGAGAAGCGTCTGGTAGTGTGACCCCGGCCTTGTGCTGGGTGTGTATGGACTGTAGATCCTTATAGAGGGGTCACCTCCACTCCCACCAAGGGGGACAGAAATATATGACTCCTCGGGGGAGGGGTTTTGGCCCCTTTGATTTTGCAGTAACATTGATGGCAGATTTAGTCCTGTAGAACATCTGGTATATGGATACAAAGCCCCCCAGCTGGGAGTAAAGGGTGGAAATGGCTGGTGACCCCCAGATTTGGGCAATGATGTCATCACTATAAATGGATAAAACCCGCGCTATGTGTAACAACTCCAAACCTACAAAAACCTTCTAGCGGACTGCTGCTCTAACAAAGGGAAGGATTCCCTGTCATCTAGAAGAGCATTATGTGTCACAGCGCTGTCCTATTGTGTGTGCACAGAAATCATCACAAATACACTACAAATATGTGGAGACATTCAGAGATAAAGAGCTCGGGGCTCCAAATCCTATTCTCTGCACATCCACTGCTTCCACTTTACACCCACTTCATTCATCTCATCAGATTTGCTGCTATAGGAAATCATCTCAAATCCTGTGCAAATCCATGGAGACGGACAATATTGTGTGCTCAGTATAGTGTTCTCTGCAAGTCCACCGCTTCCACTTTGCATCTACTTCAATCCACTTATTTTACTCCGAAAATCCACCAATCAGTGAAAAGTTGATAAGGTGTGAAAGTGCCCCGCCCTCCAACCTGTGTTGGCTGTAGTGTAGCCCCGCCTTCTTCCACCTCTTGTACACGGGATGGTGAGGGCGCCCCCTAGTAGTGCTTCCCCCTCACCACACCAATAGGACTCCCAGCTTTTCAGCTCCCAGAGTCACAAACATCCTTCACACTCTCCTCATCTCCGATGGTAAAGGAACCGGATCCTCCTCGCTCACTCCTGCAAGTCTGCTGCGGGTTCTGTCAGTCTCCCTCCTAGACTCCGCCTCCGACCGCCATTCCAGCAGGAGCTCCGCCTCTAAATACACACTCAGGGAGGAGAGAAAGGGGAACCCGACATCATGTGACACCTTTTATTACATGGAAATACGAAAATCACCGGGACTAATGCAATCACATTTACTGCAAAATCAAAGGGGCCAAAATGTGTCCCCCGAGCAGTCAGGCTGCAGGAGATCCACTGAGACATAGAGAGGAAAATGGGAGCTAATAGGCTGCAGGAGATCTGCTGAGACATAGAGAGGGAAATGGGAGCTAATAGGCTGCAGGAGATCTGCTGAGACATAGAGAGGGAAATGGGTGCTAATAGGCTGCAGGAGATCCGCTGAGACATAGAGAGGGAAATGGGCGCTAATAGGCTGCAGGAGATCTGCTGAGACATAGAAACGGAAATGGGAGCTAATAGGCTGCAAGAGATCAGCTGGGACATAGAAACGGAAATGGGAGCTAATAGGCTGCAGGAGATCCGCTGAGACATAAAAACGGAAATGGGAGCTAATAGGCTGCAGGAGATCTGCTGGGACATAGAAACTGAAATGGGAGCTAATAGGCTGCAGGAGATCTGCTGGGACATAGAAACGGAAATGGGAGCTAATAGGCTGTAGGAGATCTGCTGGGACATAGAAACGGAAATGGGAGCTAATAGGCTGCAGGAGATCTGCTGAGACATAGAGAGGGAAATGGGAGCTAATAGGCTGCGGGAGATCTGCTGGGACATAGAAAGAGAAATGGGTGCCAATAGGCTGCAGGGGATCTGCTGAGACGTAGAGAGGGAAATGGGTGCTAATAGGCTGCAGGAGATCCGCTGAGACATAGAAAGGGAAATGGGAGCTAATAGGCTGCAGGAGATCTGCTGAGACATAGGGAAATGGGAGCTAATAGGCTGCAGGAGATCTGCTGAGACATAGGGAAATGGGAGCTAATAGGCTGCAGGGGATCTGCTGAGACATAGAAAGGGAAATGGGTGCTAACAGGCTACGGGAGATCTGCTGAGACGTAGAGAGGGAAATGGGAGCTAACAGGCTGCGGGAGATCCGCTGAGACGTAGAGAGGGAAATGGGTGCTAATAGGCTGTGGGAGATCTGCTGAGACATAGAAAGGGAAATGGGAGCTAATAGGCTGCAGGAGATCTGCTGAGACATAGAGAGGGAAATGGGCGCTAATAGGCTGCGGGAGATCTGCCGAGACATAGAAAGGGAAATGGGAGCTAATAGGCTGCAGGAGATCTGCTGAGACAGTGAAATGTGTATGAAATGGATGGATGTGCAGACACTCCCAGAAGATGATGTCATTATGAGTGGATTGATATATATTTTTGCATTGTCCCCCCCAGAAGGATCAGGTTTGGCGGGATCGCTCTCATTAGCTATACATTTGTATTTTGTGTTCTGTGTTTGTAAGACTTTTCTATATGTAATAAGAGATGTTTGTTGAACAGTTGGTTACATAAGAGTTACATTTATTTCTTCTTCCTTTATTCAGTAATGTTTCATCTCCCGTAGTATCCCTGTAAGGTACATATTATACAGGAAGGGGGATTATGGGATGGATCTCGGGGCTGCAGTTCCTCTGATCTCCACAAGGTGGGGATCTCACCTATACTCACACAGGAAGTCTCTATGGAAGACAGACAGGAAGTGATGTCAGCTACAGACAGGAAGTGATGTCAGGCCAGACAGGAAGTTCCAGATGAGAGGTGAGGCGGGAAGAAGTACAGAGGAGACGTTGGTGGAAGTGGCAGCAGAGGAGGTAATAAGATGTTATTTCCTATTTACAACAAATGTATATAAATCTGAGGCTCTTTTAGGAATGTTGGGGGCTTTAAAAAACTAAAGGCACTTTATAGCAACTTAAATGTGTAATATGTGTAACATTGTTCTGTTTATCTCCTCCTCCCCTCCCCCGCCTGTCTCCAGCACTGCACCTGGGACTAGCAGGGAGGGGAGAGACCTTGCAGTGTAATGAGAACCGATTGGCTGCTCCTCAGGAAAGGGGAGTGTCCGGCTTATTTTTCTCCCTTTCACTCCCAGAGACGTTTTGGCATTTTTTGCACATTTAAAAAATTATTTTAGCCCTGAAGATGACACAAAACCCCCAAAATATCAATTTTCTGAAAGTAGAGACTTTAGAGAATAAAATAGCGGCAGTTCTAATTTTTATGTCACAAAATATTATCACAAAGTCTAGGAAATGCCAAATTTCAGTAAAAAATTATTATTACATGGAGTTTATATAGCACCAAAGGGTTTACTCAGCGCTGTACAATAGAGGGGGGACAATACATGAAACAGAACAGCAACTACAAACGGCACACGAGGGGTTAGAGGGCCCTACTCTTAGGAGCTTACAATCTAGGAGGGAGGGGGTAGTGGTACAGGAGGAAGTGGCTGTGGGGGATGGAGTGGTAGGAGGAATGAAGGAGAGTGGCAGTTAGGTGAGGGTGGGGTAGGCTTCCATGAAGAGGTGGGATTTCAGGGAGCGCCTGA
Source organism: Staurois parvus (assembly GCF_062004578.1). Taxonomy (NCBI): domain Eukaryota; kingdom Metazoa; phylum Chordata; class Amphibia; order Anura; family Ranidae; genus Staurois; species Staurois parvus. The sequence continues at coordinate 5,720,347 of NW_028317987.1, forward strand.
AGGAGAGGAGGGAAGGTGACAGTCTGATGGATTGGGGTAGTGAGTTCCAGAGGAAGGGGGAGGACCTGGAGAAGTCTTGCAGTCGTGCGTGGGAGGAGGAGACCAGGGAGCAGGATAGAAGGAGGTCCTGTGAGGAGCGAAGGGTACGGGTAGGGTGGTACTTGGGAATCAGGTCGGTGAGGTAGTTAGGGGCAGTGTTATGAATGGCTTTGTAGGTCAGAGTGAGTAGTTTGAATTTGATGCGTTGGGCAATCGGGAGCCAGTGGAGGGAGAGGCAGAGGGGGGTGGAGCCAGTGGAGGGATTGGCAGAGGGGGGTGGAGCCAGTGGAGGGAGAGGCAGAGGGGGGTGGCAGAGGTGGAGCGGCTGGTGAGGTGGATGAGTCTGGCCACTGAGTTCAGGATAGTCTGAAGCGGGAAGAGCCTGCACTGGTGTAGGCCGGTGAGGAGGGAGTTGCAGTAGTCCAGACGTGAGATAATCAGGGAGTGTACAAGTAGTTTAGTGGTGTCTGGGGTAAGGAAGGAGCGTATCTTGGTGATGTTGTGGAGGTGGAGCCTGCATGTGTTTGTAAGTGATTTGACATAAGGGAGGAAGGAGAGATTTGAGTCCAGAATGACGCCAAGGACTTTGGCTTGCGGGGCGGGAATGATGGTGGTGTTGGTGGTGGTGATGGATAGGATGGGGGGGGGGGTGTGGGCAGAGGGAAAGACGAGGAGCTCGGTTTTGGAGAGGTTAATCTTGAGGAAATGGAGCGACATCCAGTCTGAGATGTCGTTTAGGAGGTGAGTGATGCGGGCGGAGAATGTGGGGGTGAGGAGAGGGGTGGAGAGGTAAATTTGAATGTCATCAGCGTAGAGGTGATAGTTGAAGCCGTGAGAGTGTATGTGTTTGCCGCGGGAGGAGGTGTAGATGGAGAAGAGAAGGGGTCCAAGGACAGAGCCCTGGGGGACCCCAACAGAGAGGGAGGGGGAGGTGGCACCGTTGTAGGAAACGCTGAAGGAGCGTCGGGATAGGTAAGAGGAAAACCAGGAGAGAGCAGTGTCTCTGATGCCAAGGGAGAGTAGTTTATTAAGGAGGAGGGGGTGGTCAACTGTGTCGAAGGCCGCGGAGAGGTCCAGGAGAAGGAGGACAGAGCAGTTGGCTTTGGCGGTTAGCAGGTCGTTAGTGATTTTGAGGAGGGCGGTTTTGGTGGAGTGTAGGGGACGGAAGCCAGACTGTAGTGGATCAAGGAGGTTGTTGTCAGTAGACTAGGCGCTCAAGGAGCTTGGAGGTGAGTGGCAGCAGGGAGATGGGTCTGAGGTTGTTTGGGTCAGTGGGGTCCAGGGAGGGCTTTTTGAGTATGGGGGTGATGTGCGCATGCTTTAGGGGGGAGGGGAATGTGCCAGTAGAGAGGGAGAGATTGAAGATGTGGGTAAGGGAGCGGATGAGGGAAGAGGGGGGTGACCGGAGGAGTTGAGAGGGGATAGGGTCCAGGGGGCAGGTAGTGAGGTGGGCTTCTGAGAAGACCCTGGTGACTTCCTCAGTGGTAGCAGGGCTGTAGGAGTGCAGTGCTGGGGGGGTTACGGTAAGCGGGGACTTGGGTGTGGTGGGGGGCAGTGTGGTTGCGAGGTCAGGGGAGGGGAGAGAAGAGGGGGTGATGGGGGGGAGGCTAGGTGGGGAGGTAGGTTGCGAGTTGACTATGTCCTTACGGATTGCGTCAATCTTGTTGTGGAAATGAGTGGCAATCTCGTTGGCGGTGAGTGAGGTACTGAGTGGAGGAGGGGGGGAGAGAGTAGGGAGTTGAAGGTGGAGAAGAGTCAGCGAGGACAGGTGGAGAGGGTGTTGATCAGGTTAACGAAGTAGGCTTGCTTGGCGGCGTGGAGGGAGGAGGTGTAAGTGAGGAAGGCAGATTTGTAGAGGGAGAATGCATGAGGGGACCTGGTTTTGCGCCATAGTCTCTCCAGCACATGACTGCGACATTTGAGGCGTTTAGTGCTGTCATTCTGCCAGGGTTGGAGCGGTCTGGGTTTGATGTTGCGTGTGGTAAGGGGTGCCAGAGAGTCTAGGGTAGCTGACAGTGAGTCGTTGTATGTGGTGGTGGCTAGGTCAGTACATGACAGTGGAAAGATGCTGCCGTGTAGGTGGTCGGCAGCCAAGTGGAGGGGGGCCGGGTTCAGGTTGCGGCTGGTGATGGTTTGCCGCTTTTGGGGGGGAGTTGGGGGAAGGGGAGACGGAGAACATGAGGAGGTGGTAGTCGGAGAGAGGGAAGGGGGTGTTAGGGAACTGGTTGAGGGTACAGAGGTGGGAGAAGATGAGGACCAGGGTCTTCCCATCGATGTGGGTGGAGGATTGAGTGTATTGTGTGAGTGCGAAGGAGGATACACTTAAGTTAATTTCAGGGCACAAAAAAGCAATAAATGACCCATTTATTTGTAAAAATATAAAAGCCGAGGTTGCAGCGAGTAAATAGATATCCAACATGTCAAACCTTAAGTTGACATGTTGGATACCTTTTGCCATGCATATATGTGGGGGTGGGGGGTCTTAAAATTTTTCAAGGGGAGGAGTTATGTACTTGGGTGTAACTTTAATTCTTTACAATTAAAGAAAAACATTTTACTTAAGAGGACAAAGTCATCTATGTGATGACTTTTGATGAGAGGTTCTCTTTATTGAGACATCCAGGGTCTAAAAGACCCCCAATGTTTCCCCTGTACTCCATTGGATGTAATGTAGTGCACATCGCATCGCATTACATTCTTTGCCATCCTCGGTGGTCGGGAAATCTGTCATAACATCACTTCTGGGTCAGGACAAGAAGGGAGTGAACATCTCCTCCGTCCCCTCTACCCTCCGGGACCCACTGAACCGGGTCCACAAATGGGCAAGCAGAGTCAGGGAAGCATAGTAGGTACAGGGGAGGTTCACACACACGGGGTGGCAGAGGCTGGCACCTGAAAGGAGAGCCCTGCAGCTTGCCCACAGCAGGGGTAAAGATTAAAAACAATACTTGCCAGGTGGGGCTACAATACCTCTGGTGGGGCTCAGCCTCGCTGTTCTTCATGACTAAATCATGGACTAAATAAGGAAGTGCAGTACTTCTTGTGTTGGGAAGATGGCGATGAGTGATAGAGGGGGTGGGGACCCTCGTCCTATAATCCCCTCATCACTGTCCCTCCTATAAAAGACAGTTCTGGTTGTTTCCTTCCTCTCTGACCTCTGGTGGGGCTCAGCCCCACTGTTCTTCATGACTAAATCATGAAGTAAATAAGGAAGTGCAGTACTTCTTGTGTTGGGAAGATGGCGATGAGTGATAGAGGGGGTGGGGACCCTCGTCCTATAATCCCCTCATCACTGTCCCTCCTATAAAAGACAGTTCTGGTTGTTTCCTCACTCTCTGACCTCTGGTGGGGCTCAGCCCCGCTGTTCTTCATGACTAAATCATGGACTAAATAAGGAAGTGCAGTACTTCTTGTGTTGGGAAGATGGTGATGAGTGATAGAGGGGGTGGGGACCCTCGTCCTATAATCCCCTCATCACTGTCCCTCCTATAAAAGACAGTTCTGGTTGTTTCCTCACTCTCTGACCTCAGTACTTCTTGTGTTGGGAAGATGGCAATGAGTGATAGAGGGGGTGGCAGCTCCCTCAGGCCTCTGCAAAGCCTTCTCTGCCCTCCGGCACAGTGAGTACCTGCTCTCCTATTCCCCACTCTGACAGCCATGCAGAGGTTCCTGAACCCCCAGAACCATCGCTGAAAGAAATATTAACAGCAGTCCACACTCATGGCACATCGCTCACACAGCTTACTGTGGAATATAAACGCATGAAAGAGGACATTTTATTTATCCGCCATGATATGCACAAGATGAGAGAGAGGGCGACCACCATTGAAGGCAGGGTGAGCACATTGGAGGATGAACTCCCTCCATTGTAACAACATGTACATTCTAACACCATGAGAACATCTGAGCACCTGGCCAGATCAGAGGACATGGAGAATCACCTACGTAGGAGCAACCTTCACCTGGTAGGCTTGCCTGAGAAAGCTGAGGGAAAGAATCCTGTGGGATTTATTGAGACTTGGTTACTGAATACATTCGGCAAAGATGACCTAACACCTTTTTTCTCAGTGGAAAGAGCCTATAGGGTCCCACTCCGTCCTCCTCCATCGGGGGCCCCTGACAGACCTTGTCTACTGAAACATTTACATTACAAGGATAGAGATGTCATCCTCCATCTTGCTAGACAACCACCTGCCATGGAAATACAAGGTGCAAAAATATCTATATTTCCAGATTTCTCAGCTGAAATCCAGCGTAAGTGAGCCAGATCTACTGATGTTAAATGCCGCCTACGTGTGATCCAAGTGTCTTACTCCATGATTTATCCTGAGAAGCTACGAGTCATAACAGATGGCTCCGTACAATTCTATGACTCCCCTGCAGCAGCAGCTACCTGGCTGGATAGGAATGAAAGGTGCTTATGTCCAGCTCCAGTATGACTTATCCATTGCCCAGCGTTCCCAACTCAAATTTCTCCTTGTCTCTCCCTTAGTATGAAAGCGGAGTTCAGGGATGAGTAGATTGCCTGTTTTGCTTTAGTAACAGATGACTCTCATGGCTACACCCTTTGGAATGTCACATATAGTCCCTTTGCTTCCCCCTTCTGCTACCCTGCAGGGCGTTTTTGAGTTGACTCAGGTTTGCCCATGTTTTGGCCTAAGCTGGTATTTTTTTCTATTTTTTTCACTTGCTATGCTGTCTCTGGACTGGAAAACATCCTACACCAATTATCGCCTACTGGAGTGTGAGAGGAGATCCAGCGTCTCTGGGTGTTCCCTATAATTGTATATATTGTGCTGACGATATCCCACCAAACACTTCCTTGGGACACGGAACACTACCCCGGAGGAATCACACTCCTAGCCTTCATAACCTCCTTCATAACTATGAGTAATCAAAAGGATATTGTCCTTTCTTGGAATGTCTGTGGCCTGCATGACCCAAAGAAGAGAACGTCTGTCTTCACATTCCTCAGCCATCAAAACCCTTCCATTGTATGCCTTCAGGAGACTCACATGACTTTGGATGCTCTTCATCTTTTGAAACGCTCTGAGTTCCCCCTTCAGTTCCATGCTGCCCACTCTCAGTACTCTAGGGGCATGAGTATAATGGTTGTCAGAGGAGTACCTTTCATGGTTATCTCATCCAAAATAGATCCGTTGGGTCGTTATATATTTCTGTTATACAGTTGGGACTCTCATTTATGTGTTCTTGCAAATATGTATGTACCTCCACCATTTCATATGGAGACGGTGAGATGTCTGTTTCAATTTATAGCCACCCATCCACAAACACCATTATTGGTAATGGGGGACATTAACACAGTTTTGGATACTTCCTTAGATCTCTTAAAAAATTCTCCCCACTTGGCCCTACAGGAGGCTAAAGATATGGGAGGCCCTGAGGTTCCCAATCCTTCTCTTTATTATATTGTGGCCCAGTTACAACACTTTCCAGCCTGGCAGGACAATCCACACCCAGACCCGGTCAGTTCACTTCTTCTAGGAATTGTGTCCACAGATCATTTAGTGGAATGCCTGGAAGCAGGCGAGTTCAAAGCCCTAGCACAGTTCCCCACTCTAGCACTGATTGAAAGAATTTGGAGCAAGGCCAAATATTATTTCCAATCTCAAGGTTTTACCACATTCATACGTATCCTTAATAACCAGAACTACCCGGAGCTTCTTAACCCCTTCCATACCGGGCACATTACCCCCTTCCTGCCCAGGCCAATTTTCAGGTTTCAGCGCTCTCACACTTTGAATGACAATTGCGCGGTCATACAACATTGTACCCAAACTAAAATATTATCATTTTCTTCACATAACTAGAACTTTCTTTTGGTGGTATTTAATCACCGCTGGGGTTTTTAATTTTTGCTAAATTAACAAAAAAAGACTGAAAATTTTGAAAAAAAAACATGTTTTTTTGTTTATGTTATAAAAGTTTGCAAATAAATAATTGTTCTTCATAAATTTAGGCCGAGATGTATTCTGCTACATGTCTTTAGTGAAAATAACCCAAATTAGTATTTACGATTTATTCTGTAGGAAAGTTATAGAGTTCACAAACTATGGGAGATATCTGAATATTGATCAATCCTGAAGTACTGACAGCCAATCTATTTTCTTGAGGTCCAAGAATGTCAGAACAGTACAGATATCCCCCAAATGTCAGGACAGTACAGATATCCCCCAAAGTCAGAACGGTACAGATATCCCCCAAATGTTCAGATGGTACAGATATCCCCCAAATGTTGGGACGGTACAGACATCCCCCAAATGTCAGGACGGTACAGATATCTTCCAAATGTTGGGACGGTACAGCTATCCCACAAATGTCAGGACAGTACAGATATCCCCCAAATGTCAGGACAGTACAGATATCCCACAAATGTCAGGACAGTACAGATATCCCCCAAATGTCAGGACAGTACAGCTATCCCACAAATGTCAGGACAGTACAGCTATCCCCCAAATGTCAGGATGGTACAGATATCCCCCAAATGTCAGGACAGTACAGATATCCCCCAAATGTCAGGACGGTACAGATATCCCCCAAATGTCAGGACGGTACAGATATCCCCCAAATGTCAGCACAGTACAGATATCCCCCAAATGTCAGGACAGTACAGATATCCCCCCCAAATGTCAGGACAGTACAGATATCCCCCAAATGTCAGGACAGTACAGATATCCCCCAAATGTCAGCACAGTACAGATATCCCCCAAATGTCAGGACAGTACAGATATCCCCCCCAAATGTCAGAACCGTACAGATATCCCCCAAATGTCAGGACAGTACAAATATCCCCCAAATGTCAGGACGGTACAGATATCCCCCAAATGTCAGGACAGTACAGATATCCCCCAAATGTCAGGACGGTACAGGTATCCCCCAAATGTCAGGACGGTACAGGTATCCCCCAAATGTCAGGACGGTACAGATATCCCCCAAATGTCAGGACGGTACAGATATCCCCCAAATGTCAGGACGGTACAGATATCCCCCAAATGTAAGGACGGTACAGATATCCCGCAAATTACCTCTTTTTGCAAAGTAGACAGTCCGACGTATTTCATAAGAGGCATGGCGAGTTCTTTGAAGTTGTAACTTTTTTGTCATAAATTTCTGGAAAATGAAGAAATTAAAAAAAATGATTTTCACTATTTTTTTCACATCCTGTCACCAGTGCAGTACAGCGTCATCATATAACTGGCATGGTGGGGATCAGGGACACTGACTGGTGACAGCACAAAAAAAAAAATTAAAATTTTTTAAATTTTTTTTATTTTTGCCATATGACATCCACCTGGAGGCACGAGCTGTTCGCCTGACCGCCATCTGGCTATAGGCCGGGTGGCAATGTGTTAAACTGGAGGGGATGATCTCAGTGGAAAGAGTGTCTTGAGTGGGGGAGGGGTGACAACACTAGGGGAGATAGTGTCCTCATAAGGGGAGGGGGAAGGGTGTCCCCAGTGCAGGAAAGGAGGGGGAGGGGTGTCTTAAGAGGAGGAAAAGAGGGGAATGGAGTATCTTCAGTGGAGAGGGTGTCTTTAGTGGGGGAGGGGTGCCCTCTGTGGAGGAGGGGAACAGGGTTTTTTTTTTGTAAATTACATCAAGTTCCTAAAAAGATAACTGTCTTGTCTATGTAAAAAGATAACTTTAGCTGAATCTTAGAAAACAGCGTATTCTGAGGGGTCTAGGAGGTAAACTGACCCCAGCTTAGTTTGTGGACAGGGAGGAGTCCAGTGGTCTGTTTGTGGACAGGGAGGAGTCCAATGGTCTGTTTGTGGACAGGGAGGAGTCCAGTGGTCTGTTTGTGGACAGGGAGGAGTCCAGTGGTCTGTTTGTGGACAGGGAGGAGTCCAGTGGTCTGTTTGTGGACAGGGAGGAGTCCAGTGGTCTGTTTGTGGACAGGGAGGAGTCCAGTGGTCTGTTTGTGGACAGGGAGAAGTCCAGTGGTCTGTTTGTGGACAGGAAGGAGTCCAGTGGTCTGTTTACACAAGTCCTAAACAAAAGCTCCATTTTTCTCCCAGTTTCATTTCTCCAGAAGGAAGAACCTGTTCTGGCTGTACAGATCACAGAGGTGGAGTCTACACTGCAGTCTGCATTGTCAGCCGAGCAGCTGAAGGAGTCCAACATCTAACCATCTACTAATCAGGCGTACTCTTGGAGCACCACCTACACAAGACTCACCTCGTCCATCTAGACTGCTCACTAGAGCTTCTTCTACAGCCTCTGACCCATCACTTCCCTCCTCTGCTGGAGGCACTTTATTAGGATCTATAGAGGGACAACACCGACCTCGTATTGTACATCAGAATCAAGGAAACAGCAGAGATCCGGCCACAGGGGAGGTAGGAAACATCAACGCTGCAACAAGGGATCTCCCACTCATCCAACCATCCCAACAGATGATTCATCATCAACAGAAATAGACGGAATTCTCACCTTCTCCTCAGCTGGACTGACATCGGGTAAGATGGACCTTCTGGGGAAAGGTTTGGGCTTCAGCCCTAAAGGTATCATGAAGAAGTTGTTGTTGGCACAGGACTTGTATAGATGTCTCAGGAATATTAGATTGAAGGGACATTATTCTTGGAGAGGCGATATTGAGGGATCATCTGTAGTCACACCACTGAGTAGGTCTGTCTGAGGTTTACAGACAAAATGGAAGTTTCCACCACCCACTACATATGCAGCAGCAGAAATGTTTCTTCATTTGGATGATAAAGATGGTGACGTATGACAGTCTATAATCAGGAACTCTGGGGTCATATCCTAATAATGGTACCATTGAGGAGAAAGGTGCATTGCCATCATTAGCAGCAAGGGGAGATATAACATTGAACCCAGCTAATAAGGGGGGATGGGTGGTCATTATGGACACAGCATATGATGACAATGAGACACTGGAGAGTGCAAAGTCTGGTGCAGCTCTGCATAGGAACCAATCAGCTTCCAGGTTTATGGTCAAAACTTAATTGAACAAGCTAAAGTTAGAACCTTATTTGTCCCCCATGCACAGCTGCCCCAGATTTTGCACACTCCAGTTTTAGTAAATCAAACCCATTGTGTCCATCTGAGATGGTTTGTGCCAGATCCCGGGTTGTGAGTTCCATTCAGTACAATGTCTTTGGGTTCTCTTGCTAGTTGACTGCCCCCTTGTTAGTTGAGGTGTTTGTAGTCATAGAGGTGTTGGGTCATGATGGAATGATGTTGTGTCAGGTGAATGGTAGGCTCTGACCTGGATTTATCTGTTTGTTATGTCCATCCTTGGAATTAGGGAGGACAGTATGATGTTGGAGTGAGGACATTTTTGTTGTGCGGTCTCTGTTGGTTGTAATAGTTTATTCTCAGAGGCTTCCTTTTGTCCCTGGAGGATGTTTGGGTCGGTGTGTATGATGATACGTTTGGGTCGGTGTGTATGATGATACGTTTGGGTTGGTGTGTATGATGATATGTTTGGGTCGGTGTGTATGATGATACGTTTGGGTCGGTGTGTATGATGATACGTTTGGGTCGGTGTGTATGATGATATGTTTGGGTCGGTGTGTATGATGATATGTTTGGGTCGGTGTGTATGATGATATGTTTGGGTCGGTGTGTATGATGATATGTTTGGGTCGGTGTGTATGATGATATGTTTGGGTCGGTGTGTACGATGATACGTTTGGGTCGGTGTGTATGATGATACGTTTGGGTCGGTGTGTATGATGATACGTTTGGGTCGGTGTGTATGATGATATGTTTGGGTCGGTGTGTATGATGATACGTTTGGGTCGGTGTGTATGATGATACGTTTGGGTCGGTGTGTATGATGATATGTTTGGGTCGGTGTGTATGATGATATGTTTGGGTCGGTGTGTATGATGATATGTTTGGGTCGGTGTGTATGATGATATGTTTGGGTCGGTGTGTATGATGATATGTTTGGGTCTGTGTGTATGATGATATGTTTGGGTCGGTGTGTATGATGATATGTTTGGGTCGGTGTGTATGATGATACGTTTGGGTCGGTGTGTATGATGATATGTTTGGGTCGGTGTGTATGATGATACGTTTGGGTCGGTGTGTATGATGATATGTTTGGGTCGGTGTGTATGATGATATGTTTGGGTCGGTGTGTATGATGATATGTTTGGGTCGGTGTGTATGATGATATGTTTGGGTCGGTGTGTATGATGATACGTTTGGGTCGGTGTGTATGATGATATGTTTGGGGTTGGTGAAATACGGATCATTGATGACTCCTATCGCTTGTTCAGTTGTTGGACTTGAATTTTGTTGTCTCTTGTTCCTGGGAAGAGCCGTTTGGTGTTTAGATATTTCCCATTGGAGTCTATTAATAACAATAAGAATCCGGAGTTTGTTGGCTGTTCTTGTGGTTTGATGATTGTTTGTTTGTAGGGATGGGCTTCATGTTCGAGTTGAACCTAAGTTTGATTTGAACATGGGCCGTTCATGTGTTCGGTAAACACAAACGGTACGGGCATTCAGTGGGCTGTTTGCCCACCGTGCCCCACAATGCACTGTGCCCTGACAATGCATTGTGATTGGACAAAGTAATGCACCTAACCACAAGTCAAGTGTAATACTTTGACCAATCACAGTGTGTGGTGATGTCACAGGGGGGTGGGGTATATAAAAGCTGTTTTCACGGCCCCAGCTGTCAGACAGCCAGGAGCCAGCATCACAAGCAGAGCTTTGTTCCCCTTTTTTGGGTAGCGGTGGTGGTGGCCGGATCGTGATTGATGTTGCATCTACTTTGGGGGACATTTTTTAAAATGTTTATTTTTAATAAAGGACTTGTCAAAGACTGTCTCCTATCACTTTTTACACTACACATTTTTTTGTGAATGGGTAGCAATACCATATACCGCCTACTCATTCTCATAGGTGGGGGGCCAGGATCTTGGGGCCCCCTTGTTAAAGGGGGCTTCCAGATTCCAATAAGCCCCCCAGGCTACAGACCCCCACAACCACAAGCTATGGATGTGGGAAAGAGGCCCTTGTCCCCATCAATATGTGGACAAGGTGCTTTGGGGGGCTCCTGGCCTAAGGCACCCCCCCATGTTGAGGACATTTCCTGACCTGCCGGGCTGCATGCTAGGATAAGGGTCTGATATGGATTTTTAGGGGACCCCCATGCCATTTTTAAAAAAATAATTGGCATGGAGGGTTCCTCTCAAAATCCATACCAGTCTTGTATGTCTCACTACTAAAATACCACGTGACTTCATCATATAACTCATGCCGGATTTTAGTAACTGAGCGCTATCTTCATACTCAGATGCGGTAAGACACCTCTCAGTTCTTTGTGTTCGACATTCACTGTAGAACATTCTGTAGGTTCGGATGTTTGACCGCGACCTGAACAGGGGGGTGTTCGGCCATCACTATTTGTGGTCTCAGGATTAGTAGAGTTGTCTTGGCTATTGCTGGTCTTTGTCTTGTTACATTTCGGAAGCTGATTGGTCTCACCGGTCTGTTGTTCCTTGATGGGTACTTTGTATAAATCATCCTCTTTGATTCTCTTTCCTGGTTGTTGAGCTCCATTTGTATCTTTGGTGTCATTATCTCTTCTCTCAGTTGAGGGTTTTCTTGGTGTAATTGTTACATTTTAGACTGAATTTCTAGGATAGATCTTTGGGGGTATTTTTTAGTGTTTTTTAGGTCTTCTCTCAGCTGCTCATTTACATTTTCTCACTTGTCTTTGAAGTTTTTCTTTTAATTGAACAAAGTCTCTCCCTAGCTGAGATTAAGCTTGTAATTTTTGGATTCTTAGATGCACTTTCTGAACAAACCTGCAAATCGAATCCAAGCATTCTGGTTGTCAACTCATACTCCCACCAGGCATGGATTGAGCAGGTGAACTCCACATTAATACGTGAAAACCTAACTTCTCCTAGGAGACTTATGGCTCTCTGGCAGAACTGGCTGGATACTCCGGTACTCACTCCCCATACTTCATTTGTCATAGCTTTTTATAGGTTTAACTTTTTTAGGCCCCTAAAAATGGACCCGGCCAACTGTACCCTACTAAATGGTAACTACATTGGAGGCCGATACTTGGTGTATGATGCTGTAGACACAGGCCTACTTGAACGGAGTCAGCTATCTATGTATGTACTGGAGAGAGATACTTGCCATGTACAGGTGAATTGTTCTACGTTGCTTCTTTTTTCTCTTTTCATTTGTTTATAGAAGGTAAAAGTGACACCAGAGACAAAGCAAGTTATTGTTCTGTATGATCTGTAACATTGCCACAACTGCTTATACATTAGAATGTATGACTCCATTGTCTGGGCTGAATGTTGGATATACTGTGTGCACTAAAACTGTCTTAAATACAATTTAATGTAATAAAAAAATATATTTTATATATATACATTGGGGATTGAAAGTTTGGGCACCCCAGCTAAAAATTGGTATTAATGTGCATAAAGAAGCCAAGGAAAGATGGAAAAATCTCCAAAAGGCATCAAATTACAAATTATACATTCTTATAATATGTCAACAAAAGTTAGATTTTATTTCCATCATTTACACTTTCAAAATAACAGAAAACAAAAAAATGGCGTCTGCAAAAGCTTGGGCACCAGGCAGAATTTATAGCCTGCACTGCCCCCTTTGCAAAGCTGAGACCTGCCAGTGTCATGGATTGTTCTCAATCATCGTCTGGGAAGACCAGGTGATGTCAATCTCAAAGGTTTTAAATGCCCAGACTCATCTGACCTTGCCCCAACAATCAGCACCATGGGTTCTTCTAAGCAGTTGTCTAGAAAACTGAAACTGAAAATAGTTGACGCTCACAAAGCTGGAGAAGGCTATAAGAAGATAGCAAAGCGTTTTCAGATGTCAATATCCTCTGTTCGGAATGTAATTAAGAAATGGCAGTCATCAGGAACAGTGGAAGTTAAAGCAAGATCTGGAAGACAAAGAAAAATATCAGACAGAACAGCTCGCAGGATTGTGAGAAAAACAATTCAAATCCCACGTTTGACGGCACGATCCCTCCAGAAAGATCTGGCAGACACTGGAGTTGTGGTCACTATTCCACTATAAAGAGATACTTGTACAAATATGGTCTTCATGGAAGAGTCATCAGAAGAAAACCTCTTCTACGTCCTCACCACAAAAATCATCGTTTGAACTTTGCAAATGAACATATAGACAAGCCTGATGCATTTTAGAAACAAGTTCTGTGGACCGATGAGGTTAAAATTGAACTTTTTGGCCGGAATGAGCAAAGGTACGTTTGGAGAAGAAGGGGCACAGAATTTAATGAAAAACCTCTGTCCAACTGTTAAGCATGGGGTTGGATCAATCATGCTTTGGGGTTGTGTTGCAGCCAGTGGCACAGGGAACATCTCACGAGTAGAAGGAAAAATGGATTCAATAAAATTTCAGCACATGGTAACTTGATGCCATCTGTGAAAAAGCTGAAGTTAAAGAGAGGATGGCTTCTACAAATGGATAATGATCCTAAACACACCTCGAAATCCACGGGGGATTAGATCAAGAGGCGTAAACTGAAGGTTTTGCCATGGCCTTCACAATCTCCTGACCTCAACATAATTGAAAATCTATGGATAGACCTTAAAAGAGCCGTGCGTGACAGACAGCCCAGAAATCTCAAAGAACTGGAAGACTTTTGTAAGGAAGAATGGGCAAAGATACCTCAAACAAGAATTGAAAGACTCTTGTCTGGCTACAAAAAGCGTTTACAAGCTGTGATACTTGCCAAAGGGGGCAGTACAAGATATTAACTCTGCAGGGGGCCCAAACTTTTGCAGACAACATTTTTTTGTTATTTTGAAAGTGTAAATGATGGAAATAAAATCTAACTTTTGTTGACATATTATAAGAATGTCTAATCTGTAATTTGATGCCTTTTGGAGATTTTTCCATCTTTCCTTGGCTTCTTTATGCACATTAATACACATTTTTAGCTGGGGTGCCCAAACTTTCCATCCCCACTGTATATACTATATATATATATACATAATGATGTACATTGTACATATGCTTTCAATATATATCATACGTGTCAAACATCTATATCAGCTCTCTAGGTTATTTCATGTGGCCCTTGCACCTCTCCTGCAGGTACCCCCTTGTCTCCTCCCCCACCTTGTCTCAGGAGTCGGCAGCAGAGAGGAGAATAGAACTCCTCTGACAAATCCTGCACCTCTCAGTGCAGCTGCAGCATCCCCTCATCCTTGTCTCCATTGGTCTCAGCATTCAGCAGACTCTGGTAATTGACTCCACTCCTCCTCTGGTCCTCCTCCAGACCCTGCACTTTCTGCTTTCCAGCTCTTCCCCCAAAGGAGGTGCACGGTGATGTTAGGGTGGGTGTGGGGTTCTTGGCATCTGATGTAATGGGGGGGGTGAGGTGCTCTGGACATCTAGTCTTACAGTTACAACTGGTCCTTTGAGGACAACCATAATGCTGACACAGCCCGTGATGATATATAAGATATATTTAATAATGATCATTAAAAATAAAAACCAACTTTAGCCCCTTTATATAGAATTCTGATTTTTATTTTTTTTTGTACAGGTGGATTGATGAGCCACGTTTTCGGTCATGCTGGTCTTCATGAATACAACTCGGTCACATGGGAAACCAAACATCTGGGTGTTGTAATTGACTGAAAGTTTTTATTGCAGTTCACTGGAGGAGTCACACAGGACACAAGTCATATCCGTGTTCTAAATGTCATAAGTGCTTTGGGTCCTCTTCAACACTGATCCAACCTCAGAGGACAACATGAGAAAAGTCATTTCAGTGTTCTGGAAGTGACAATTGCTTTACAGTAAAGTCCAACCCATGTATACATAAGAGGAGTCATTTCAAGTGATTTCTTGTTTGAAACGTGACAAATATTTTACAATGGAGGCAAAACATATTGCACACCAGAAGGTTCACACTGGAGAGAAGCCATATCAGTGTACTGAATGTGACAAAGCTTTTACATGGAAGTCACATCTTATCAGACACCAGAGGGTTCACACTGTAGAGAAGCCATATCCATGTTCTGAATGTGACAAAGCTTTTTTAACCAAGAAAGAGCTTATCATACACCAGAGGGTTCACACTGGGGAGAAGCCATATCAGTGTACTGAATGTGACAAAGCTTTTACAAGGAAGTCACATCTTATCAGACACCAGAGGATGCACACTGGAGAGAAGCTATATCAGTGTTCTGAATGTGACAAAGCTTTTACACAGAAGTCAGATCTTATATCACACCAGAGGATCCACACTGGAGAGAAGTCATATCAATGTTCTGAATGTGACAAAGCTTTTAAATGGAAGTCATATCTTATCAGGCACCAGAGGATCCACACGGGAGAGAAGTCATATCAATGTTCTGAATGTGACAAAGCTTTTAAATGGAAGTCACATCTTATCACACACAAGAGGATCCACACTGGAGAGAAGCCATATCAGTGTTCAGAATGTGACAAAGCTTTTACACAGAAGTCAGATATTATAGCACACCAGAGGGTCCACACTGGAGAAAAGCCATATCAGTGTTCTGAATGTGGCAAAGCTTTTACACAGAAGTCACATCTTATCATACACCGGAGGATCCACACTGGAGAGAAGCCATATCAATGTTCTGAATGTGACAAAGCTTTTACACAGAAGTCAGATCTTATAGCACACCACGGGGTCCACACTGGATGGAAGAAATATCAATGTTCTGAATGTGACAAAGGTTTTACACAGAAGTCAGATATTATAGCACACCAGAGGATTCACACTGGAGAAAAACCATATCAATGTTCTGAATGTGGCAAAGCTTTTACAGTGAAGTCATATCTTATTAGGCACCAGAGGATCCACACTGGACAGAAGTCATATCAATGTTTTGAATGTCACAAAGCTTTTACACAGAAGTCATATCTTATAGCACACCAGAGGGTCCACACTGGAGAGAAGTCATATCAGTGTTCTGAATGTGATAAAACTTTTAAACGGAGAGGAAACCTTGTCATACATGAGAGGGTTCATACTGGAGAGAAGCCATATCAATGTTCAGAATGTGGCAAAGCTTTTACAGGTAATTCCGGGCTAATCTATCACCAGAGGATTCACAAGCTTGAGCTGCAGAGAGGAAACTCCAGAAGAAGGGGCAATATTAAAGAAGTCACAGCAGTCCCATTAGGCTCACAGGCCCAATGTCTTCACACAAACTAGGGAAGACATGATGCTACTTGAAAAAAAACTTTGAACAAACAGGACTCTAATCGGATTCATTGGGTTTAATGCTTATGTCCATCAGAAACACATCTAGAAGGCCTGTGAACATTTTTTCAGATAAGCAGCAATGACTGAACTGTATTCCTCATCATTCTCATCTTTATCCTTTTTTATGGAGCATTGACTGAACATGTAATTCATTTTCATCATTCACTAACTGAGCTATGTTCCCACGTGTTTTCTTTATTGCCAGAATCTGACCAACCAATACATGACCAACATTGCCTCAGTACCAGAGTCTAGGATGGGGTCCAATGGCTTCTTGCCAAGCCTCTGAAACCTCATTAGGAGAGTCCATTCCATGTTCTTTTGAGAATTGATACATCATAAGCTAGGCTTGAGGGTTCCAGCTAAGCCCACCTTGTCCACACCTCCCATTACATGTACCACCTCCTCTCCCATGATCAATGCCTCCTTTCCATGTTCCATCTCCTCTCATGGATGACAGCTTTGCAGACAGGTCTGTAGCTGAGATACCAGCCAGATAGAGGTCTCTGGTTAGAGAGTAACTTCTTAAGCTGGTGTAGGCCTTCCAACACGGAGTTAATGCTGTTTTAGGGGACATATTCAACAGTACCACCTAATCCCAGCTGGCCACTTATGTTTCATCTGGTTTTCTCAAAAGGGATTCTATCAGGTGAAGATTGGATGTTCTTGTTATCTTTTTTTTTCTGTCCAGCTATTGCTCATCTCCATAAACTATTCACACGGTACAACTGCAAGAGATCTGAACTTACAAAGTGCTAAGTGTGCGGTCATATTCCTACCACTTCTTCTGGGAGACTGAAATTCCTCTTATTGGGGTTCACCTTAATGACTCTGAATGGACGGGTCCCTTTTTGGGGCAAAGTTAGCAAAGAGCACTAATTATTCCTGGAAATGCTAAGACATCGGCACTAAAGTGTAACAATGGACAAAATCAATAATTACATAAATGGTGCAATCTGTCATTAGCATAAACGTTTTATGTTTTTCCAAGTCTCCCCTTATAACATTTTTATTACCTGTTGACCCTCCTAGTAGATCTGTTTTTTCTGCTTCATGTAGAAGGCCAAGCTATTTGGCAAAAATTAAAGTGGGGGGGTTGGGAAACACCATATAACACTGCTGGGGGTGCTTACAACTGTCATCTTCCATTCATATGGGGGGTTGAACCTTATAGAAATCCTGTTGCTGTAACTGCTGTAGAAGAGTTAGCTGGAGTTGGACTTTACTTGTTGTGTGTCTTACTTATAATCTATCTAAGACTTTCCTCTACAGGGTGACAACGCTGCTGTGTAATGTTCCTACAGAATGATCAGGGTTGTCACCCTGTTACAGAAGGTGGGGAAATAACAGATCTACAGACAGGACCAACAGCTGATACAACTATGTTGCAGAGGGAACTCTGGGAATGCTAATGACAGATTGCATTACACATTCAGTTAGCAGACTTCCTGCTGTTGGTCTTCTGTTTGAATTGTGTTCTGATATTTACTGTCCTGCTGTAAAAGGTGTAAATGATTGCCCACATGTTTCCTGTATAGCAGGGACTACAAACTCATATCAGGAATATTAGCATGGGTACTTACCCAAGGGGGTCACCTTTTTGGATTTGGAAGAAACATTTCACATGGTTTGTTTCCATTAATGACACTGACAAGGGGAGTCTCACTTACTTCACTAACAATAGGAGAGCCAATCACAGGACAGTAACATTTCATGGTTTCTCAATGTAATTGCAGAATGTTTAATCCATATTGGTCCAATGGATTCCTAGTCCTTCCAGATAACATTTGCTTCTTTTGTGGAAGGAGCACCCTAAAATGGCTTCCCTTCAATTCCACCCATAGCTGTACTTGAGGTTATGTTGCCCCTCCCCCCATATCTGTAAGGGAAAGCCTCAATTTCTCCCAATACTCCCCTGGCCTTCCAGTGAGAAGAAACATTTTCTCTGGATTGGAGCTGCTTTATGCAGTGAGCCCTTTATAGACGGGATGGGGAATCTAAGATAAGTAAGATGAACCGGAGTACTGGAGTCATGGATCAGATAACCAATGACACCATTGATGTTATAGCAGAGCTGGCAGCAGAAGTGGCTCCACCACCTAAGGTGGTGTCACAGAACTGCTTGGCAGCTGACTATCTCTTGGCAGACCAAGGTGGAGTCTACAAATGGTGTCAGATGGAGAGTGTTGTACATTTATATTAGATCATGAGGATCTCAGAAGGGGATATCTGCACAAGGTAAAGGAGTTCCAACAGGAACCTGGGTGGGAGGAGGTGGGATCCAATGTTTTGGGTGGGTTTAGATGGAACCTGGTTGAGTAATATGGTGGGTTTGCTTCTTAAGCCATTAGTTGCTACCATAGTTTTGATTTTGAAATGTTATATATTGCTGTATTTTCTTTCACTGCCAGAGTTTATTTTGCTTTTGATTTTAGTTAATTTCACATTTTAGGCCATATGATTAGTTAAACCCCAAACATTTCTTTTATTATCTGAAATCAGAGACTCTGGAGAATATAATGGTGGTAGTTGCCATTTTTCATGTCACAGAATATTAGTACAGCTGTTTATCAAATACATATTTTCTGTAAAAAAAGATAATGTTAGTGAACAAAGAACACAATATATGACCCAATTTGTTTGGTGAAATATAAAATATGGGGTTGTCATCAAGTATATAGATACCAAACATGTCAAACTTTAAAAATTGTGCGTACTTGTGAAATGGTGACAAACTTCAGTACCAAAAATTGTTCAAAGGTGACGCTTTAAGAGCCTTTATAGGCTATCAGTTCAGATAGTTACCCGTGAACGATGGCCTCAGAATGATTGTTCTCACTCTCACTTGTGCAATGATATGTACAATGTGTTGTGTGATTTGTTTTGTATTTTTTTAAATTTTTATAGTGTTACTTTAATTTTTTTTCAACTCTTTTTTCACCTAACATGGCTTCTATCATATATGGGATTGATAGCTCCCCGTGATACATATTTCTGGTCACATCAGAACATTATTAGACCCCCAATGTCACCTCTGTACCCCAAGAAAGATGGTCAAGCACAGATCATGCCTAATCAGCTCCTTCCCAAACTATAGTGACTGGAGAATGACAGCGCTGAACCCAGAAATGACAATCTCCCACCTTCCACATTCATTCACTGAAGGGGAGATCAGAGATCAGATGTTTGCTGATCTCCTTCTGCCCTCACCACTGACATCCACCATGCCTGTCTTGGGCTTGCAGGAGGGACAGCTGAGCCCGGTATACATGGT
Organism: Staurois parvus; assembly: GCF_062004578.1. NCBI lineage: Eukaryota > Metazoa > Chordata > Amphibia > Anura > Ranidae > Staurois > Staurois parvus. The sequence goes on from NW_028317987.1 coordinate 5,739,927, forward strand.
GGGGGGAGGACTTTCAGTGCGGCTGAATCACTTCCACCAGAAAGCTGACAGTTGGCCTAACAAATGTAGACAACCCCCGGGTGCTGTAGCTATAAGGCCGTGCTGCTGCTGATGGAAACCTTACGTTGGCCGGAGTGAAAGGGTTCCACTAATGTACATCTGCCAAATCCGTATCTGAGGAGACCATAGAAGCAGCATTAGAAAGAAATGTGAGCATGGCTTCAGTCAGGCGATGGTCCTGGTGGTCATGGTCTTGTTCTTCTTCAGGTCCTCTCACCTTGTAGATGGTGACATGGACTTGTGTGGGAATGAGTAGGAGGGGCTCGGGGTTCTCTTGTACCCAATCAGCTTGTTGTGGATAAAAGATGAAAGTGTCTTCTGGGAATTTACAGGGATCTGGATGTTTAGAGGGATACATACGTGGGCGTGGCTTGTGTTAATGAGGGGTGTGTCATATGTTAATCAGTTTTTTAGAATAGATTATATAAATGGTATAAATAGACCAACAATCTTTCTCTTTCCTTCTATTGTTAAAGTGTCACATTTAATAAAGTTGAATTATAATTTCATCACACAATACCGTGGTCTGGGTTCTTCTACAACACATCCCCCCAAAAATGTCCTCTTCCAGTTATAGGGGTCTGGTGGAATGGGACACCAGCTGATGGTATCTCTTAGGCCCCTTGTACATGGGGGGTCCAGCCCCTGTGGGTGCAATGCTGGCATTATAATACACCTGGTAGGCACAGGTACAGCGTCCAGCCCCGCTGCCTGCAGCCTGTCAAAGTCTACACTACAGCTGGACGGGGCTCTATGCTGCACCACGTTTACCTCGTGTTTAGGGGGCTCCGTGTTCAGGGAGAAATGACCGCCATCCTGATCAGACAAAGCATAAAGAAGATGTAGGCCGGTGCAGTCTGCTTCTTCTACTGTAGGGGGCACCCAACCAGGGGGACATCCCAGCCTGGAGAGGAAGTCGGGGGACACTTGGTTTCTCTGTGGTTTCCCGGTTCCTGGAGACTGTGTGGAATGAAGGGGTCCATGGAGTCCTGGAGACATTTTTAATTTTTTTCTTTACATGTTTTAAAAATAATTTCTACCTTAAAATTACTTAAATCCCCAAATATTATATATATTTCTTCACAACAGCAGACACACTAGAGGATGAATTGTTAGTAGTTCTAATGTTTTATGATTTTTATTATTTTACACAATATTAGTGCAATGATTTATGAAAGGTTCAATTTCAGTTAAAAATACAGTAAAGTGAATTTCTGGGACATAAATGTCATTTATTATCTAAGGTTTCAGTAAAATATAAAAGATACATTTCCCCGCACTGAATATAATGGGATCCCACATAACAGTCGCTGTTCATATTCAGAATTACTTTCTTACAATGGGATCTTGTGTCCGGATAAAATCTTTTATAGATCCCTTGTGACATTGTGTTCTCATTGTAAAATCCTAGATTTGTAAATCTGTCGCTGATATTTATAATGGTTTTGTCCAGAAAAAGAATGGAGTGATGTGGAGAGATGGAAACATATGTATAGATGAAAGATTGGTCTGTTGACTCCCCAGAGCTCCTTCCCATGAGAGATGTTTGTCCCCCCCCAGAGCTGAACAATGGTACGTTCCTGAATGGCCAGGCTGCTGGTTTGTTGAATCCAGAGTCTACATACAAGATGCCTCCACAGTGTACATTGATGGGGCTGGGAAGGCTGGTACATGTTGTTCATTTGCTCCGGGTGCAGGAGATAGGACAGAATCCCATTGTTGCCGGGTGTCCTCGCTTTCCTCAATTCTGTACTCACTTCATTTACAAAAGCAAACTATGTGAGTGGAGAAGGTGATTGTATCCGGCTGGAGCTCAGACCTGACAGGGACTCGGGATTTTGGGCCTCTTATGTCTAAGACAAATATAGTCTGAGTTGGAGAGAAGATAAAATATCATTTCTTCTCAGAGACATTCTGAGGGGTTTTCCACAATTTGTAATTGCTGACAATTCTTTTGTGGACATTCAGCTGTCAGTGGGGAAACCTGCCGACAGCTGAGGAGTCATCGGTTAGGGGTGTGACCGCCTGATTTCCGGCCAATCATTAACAACCAGATATATTTCACACAGAATTAAGATCAGTCCATCAATTGTCAGCAGATGAGAATTCCAGAGAAAGCTCCACCCTCATTCCTTCTCCACCAATCAAGGATCTCACTCCAATTACCCAGTCACCGTGGGCATGATTTTCTTGACATCCATCATTGGTGTCAGTGAGATAAAATAAGCCCCATTGTTGGTGTCAATGAGATAAAATAAGCTTAATTGTTGGTGTCAGAGAGATAAAATAAGCCCCATTGTTGGTGTCAGTGAGAACAAAGTGTACCCCCAGCCCAGCATTGGTGGTCAGTGGTGGTACTTACCTGATCCCATCCTCCCACTACCTCTCTGCTGATGTCAGAATTATACTTTCACTGTAGGAAAGGAGATGATGGCTCCCAGCAGTCGGGTATAATTGCAGTGCCTGGTGATGGAACCCAGAGAGTGTTCTGGAATCATCACCTCACTGCCACTCTGAAAAGTTCTGGAACCTGCCAGACATGGACATGAACATTCCAATACACTTAGAAACAACAAGAAGGTTCAAACTATGAGACATTTCTTGGAGCTGCAGTTCCTCTGAGCTCCACCAGGTGGTGAGTGCCCTTCTACCCAGAGAGAAAGTGATGTTAGATACAGACAGGAAGTGATGTCAGGTACATACAGGAAGTGATGTCAGGTACAGATGGGAAGTCATATCAGGCACATACAGGAAGTGATGTCAGGTACAGACAGGAAGCTCTGGGTGAGGGGTGAGTCAGGAGGAAGTGGAGAGGAGACATTGCTGTGTCTCCCAGCAGACAGAAGATGTCAGTAATGAGGCTCCACCTGATGCTGGCTGCTGGAAAGGTATATAATCCCCCCGTAGTTTTCATCAGTGCCTCAGTGTTCTGCCTGTGAGCCGCTTCCCTGCTGGATCCTGCGTCCTGTATCTTGTATACTTTCCCCTGATTCTGGTTTCCTTCATCCTGTTCCCCCATCTCTGCTCCCCTGATTCCCAGTCCCAGTCCTGCCCGGTGTATGTCAGCTTCCCTCCATTTGTACACAGTGTATTATAGTCAGGTTGTTGGGTTGGTTATTTGCTGTCACTTTTGCTTTGTCTGTGGGTGTCGGAGGGTGTCGTGTCCATTAGTAAATGAGACTTAAAGTGATTTTAAAGGCAACTTTTTTTTCTTTAAAAACAAACATGTCATACTTACTACTGTGTGTGATGGTTTACACAGAGCAGCCTGGATCCTCCTCTTTGTCAGGTCCCCCACAGGTGCTCCTGGCCCCTCCCTCCTGATGATTGTCCCCACAGCAAGCAGCTTGTTATGGGGGCATCCAGGCAGGCTCGGAAGCGTGCCACTGCTCTGTGTGCCCACAGAGTCCCCTCTCCCTCATTGGCTCACTGGCCATGATTGACAGCAGCAGGAGCCAACGGCCCCTGCTCCTGTCTCAGCCAATGAGGAAGGAGAGTCCCCAGACTGCCGAGGATCTTGAGCACATTGCTGGATCAGGATGGGGCTCAGGTGAGTATTGGGGGGGCTGCTGCACAGAGAAGGGTATTTACCTTCATATATAGAATGCATGGAGGTAACAAACCTCCTGACTTTACACCCCCTGTAATCATACTCCTCCTACTCCGTCTTATTCCACATTTCTTAGGCATAGCCCACCGATCTGGTCATCCCTGCTGTCGCTGGATACCTGCATTCCTTACAAGGGTTTATATTCTTCACCAGTGTACTCTGTATACCGGGCTGTATACCACAAAATCCTGACCATTGTACTATGCATGCTGGGCTGTATATGACATACTCCTGACCACTGCGCTCTGTACACAGGTCTAAGATATACTCCTGACCACTGCACTCTGTACACAGGCCTAAGATATACTCCTGACCACTGAGCTCTGTACACAGGCCTAAGATATACTCCTGACCACTGCACTCTGTACACAGGCCTAAGATATAATCCTGACCAGTGCGCTCTGTACACGGGCCTAAGATATAATCCTGACCACAGCACTCTGTACACAGGGCTGTATATTATATACTCCTGACCACTGCACTCTGTACACAGGCGTAAGATATACTCCTGACCACTGCACTCTGTACACAGGCCTAAGATATACTCCTGACCACTGCACTCTGTACACAGGCCTAAGATATAATTCTGACCACTGCACTCTGTACAAAGGCCTAAGATATAATCCTGACCACTGCGCTCTGTACACAGGGCTGTATATGATATATTCAGGACCACTGCACTCTGTACACAGGTATGTATATGATATACTCCTTACCAATGCACTCTACACAAAGCTGTATATGAAATGTTCCTGACCACTGTGCTCTGTACACAGGCCTAAGATATATTCCTGACCACTGCACTCTGTATGATGGGCTGTATGTGAAATGTTCCTAACCACTGCACTCTTTTTGCTGAGGCTGTATAAGACACAATGTTACCCACTGTGCGCTGTACATGAAATACTACATCTGCCTACTTCACTCTGTATATCATATACTCCTGACCACTACACTCTACTCTGGTATGTAAATCACATACTCCTGACCACTACACTCTGTACTCTGGAATGTAAATCACATACTCCTGACCACTACACTCTGTACTCTGGGATGTAAATCACATACTCTTGACCACTACATTCTGTACTCAGGGATAGAAATCACATACTCCTGACCACTGCACTCTGGAATGTAAATCACATACTCCTGACCACTGCACTTTGTACTCTGGGATGTAAATCACATACTCCTGACCACTACACTCTGTACTCTGGGACAGAAATCACATACTCCTGACCACTGCACTCTGGAATGTAAATCACATACTCCTGACCACTACATGTTGTACTCTGGGATGTAAATCACATACTCCTGATCACTACATTCTGTACTCTGGGATAGAAATCACATACTCCTGACCACTACATTCTGTACTCTGGCATAGAAATCACATACTCCTGACCACTGCACTTTGTACTCTGGGATGTAAATCACATACTCCTGACCACTACACCTTGTACTCTGGGATGTAAATCACATACTCCTGACCACTACACTTTGTACTCTGGGATGTAAATCACATACTCCTGACCACTACACTCTGTACTCTGGGAGGTAAATCACATACTCCTGACCACTACACTCTGTACTCTGGGATGTAAATCACATACTCCTGACCACTACACTCTGTACTCTGGGATGTAAATCTCATACTCCTGACCACTACACTCTGTACTCTGGTATGTAAATCACATACTCCTGACCACTACACTCTGTACTCTGTGAGGTAACTCACATACTCCTGACCACTGCACTCTGGGATGGAAATCACATTCTCCTGACCACTACACTCTGGGATAGAAATCACATTCTCCTGACCACTACACTCTGCACTCTGGGATGGAAATCACATACTCCTAACCACTACACTATGTACTCTGGGATGTAAATCACATACTCCTGACCACTACACTCTGTACTCTGGGATGCAAATCACATACTCCTGACCACTACATTCTGTACTCTGGGATGGAAATCACATACTCCTGACCACTACACTCTGTACTCTGGGATGTAAATCATATACTCCTGACCACTACACTCTGTACTCTGGAATGTAAATCACATACTCCTGACCACTACACTCTGTACTCTGGGATGGAAATCACATACTCCTGACCACTACACTCTGTACTCTGGGATGGAAATCACATACTCCTGACCACTACATTCTGTACTCTGGGATGGAAATCACATACTCCTGACCACTACACTCTGTACTCTGGGATGTAAATCATATACTCCTGACCACTACACTCTGTACTCTGGAATGTAAATCACATACTCCTGACCACTACACTCTGTACTCTGGGATGGAAATCACATACTCCTGACCACTACATTCTGTACTCTGGGATGGAAATCACATACTCCTGACCACTACACTCTGTACTCTGGGATGGAAATCACATACTCCTGACCACTACACTCTGTACTCTGGGATGTAAATCATATACTCCTGACCACTGCTCTCTGTACTCTGGGATGTAAATTATATACTCCTGACCACTACACTCTACTCTGGGATGTAAATCACATACTCCTGACCACTACACTCTGTACTCTGGGATGTAAATCACATACTCCTGACCACTACACTCTGTACTCTGGGATGTAAATCACATACTGCTGACCACTACACTCTGTACTCTGGGATGTAAATCACATACTCCTGAACACTACACTCTGTACTCTGGGATGTAAATCACATACTCCTTACCACTTCACTCTGTACTCAGGGATGTAAATCACATACTCCTGACCACTGCACTCTGTACTCTGGGATGGAAATCACATACTCCTGACCACTACATTCTGTACTCTGGGATGGAAATCACATACTCCTGATTATTACACTCTGTACTCTGGGATGTAAATCACATACTCCTGACCACTGCACTCTGTACTCTGGGATGTAAATCACATACTCCTGACCACTGCACTCTGTACTCTGAGGTGTAAATCACATACTCCTGACCACTACACTCTGTACTCTGGGATGTAAATCACATACTCCTGACCACTGCACTCTGTACTCTGGGGTGTAAATCACATACTCCTGACCACTACACTCTGTACTATGGGAGGTAAATCACATACTCCTGACCACTGCATTCTGTACTCTGGGATGTAACTCCTGACCACTGCACGTTGTTTGCAGGGCTGTATGAAGTAGTCTCCTGACCCCTGCACTCTGGGCCATTATTCATGGTGAACCAGAAACTGGATGACCTGTAAAGGCTTGTAAAGTGTCTCCTGTGAGAAATGTTTGGCCCCCAAAGATCTCCATCGTGGCCCCGACACACACAATTCTTTTCACTCAATAAATTCTTTATTATAGTTTTACTTCTAACAAGATTGTAATCATAGAATCAGGAAATGACAAAGGAAGGAATCCGATTGGTCAGGAAGATCCCTTGTCTGGAATGTGGGGGCGGAGTCATTATTATTGGTGTACAATACAATACACAACGTGTTCCATTATTATAACAAAGTATTGTAGAAAAGATCCCAACATGTGACATGGCTGAATGAATGCTGGTCATATTAGTTCATCTATTCTCTAAGTGGGGTGGTAACTATTGGGCCAATCCCTTTTACAAACCACACATAATATCGCCCTTCAAAGTAAAAACAGAAACGATTTGCACAAAATCAAAGAGTAGAAATATTTTCTGGTGGATCCCCTCTACCCAGACCCCATATGTAGACATAGAACAACAAGCTGTGTTCCCTCTCGTGCCGCACTCCTCCAACCACCCAAACCCACACAGAAGCCAAGGGAAATAATGAGAGGAAAGTTCCCCCCTAGTTTGGGGCAGAGTTCTCCTTCCCTCCTGTTGGGGGATGGGAGAAGGATGGACTGAAGACAGAGAGACGCTTCGGGGTCACCACTGTTCTGTAGAGCCTTGAAATGAAGGACATCAACTTCAGAAGTTCTTGTTGTCTGTGTAAAGTTCCCCGATAACGAGATCTGGGCTCTCCCGGCTTCTAGCTCTGTAACCCGCTATATCATTATCAGGAAACGCAACTCCGACACCCAAGAAGGGCTGAAGTTGTGTCCTTCATTTCCAGGATCTACTGACCACTCTGCACCCCGACATTTACTGCACTTCATCCATGTCTTTGGGGGCCTCTCATCTCCTTATGGACTGTTTCTTCCATGATGAAGATCAGCCATGGAGTATATCTGAGGTGTATATCAGGGGGTGCTTCTTCCCCACGAGAGCTGGGATGTCCAGCAACATTCATCTAGAAGACATTTCCCACACTCAAGGCACTAATACATCTCCAGGGTAGTGTGGGACCCCTGATGTACAGGAAGGCCGGACGTCAGTGAGGAACATTTCCCACACTCAGGACAGGAATACGGCTTCTCTTTCGTGTGGCATCTCTGATGTATGTAAAGATTGGACTTAGCTGAAAAACATTTCCCACACTCAGGATAGGAATACGGCTTTTCCACCGTGTGAGATCTTTGATGTTTGTAAGGACTGGACTTCTGTGAAAAACTTTTCCCACACTAAGGACAGGAATAAGGCTTCTCACCTGTATGAGATCTCAGATGTTGGTAAAGATTGGACTTCATTGAATTAATATCCTGCACTCAAGACAGGAATATGGCTTCTCCCCCGTGAGATCTTTGATGTGTGTAAAGACTGGACTTCACTGAAAAACATTTTCCACACTCAGAACAGGAATATGGCTTCTCCCCTGTGTGAGATCTCTGATGTTTGTAAAGATTGGACTTCTGTGAAAAACATTTCCCGCACTCAGGACAGGAATGCGGTTTCTCACCTGTGTGAGACCTTTCATGTTTGACAAGGTCTGATTTTTGTGCAAAACATTTCCTACACTCAGGACATGAATACGGCTTCTCCCCTGTGTGAGTACTTTTATGCACATTAAGATTTGATTTATAGGGGAAACATTTCCCACACTCAGGACAGGAATATGGCTTCTCCCCCATGTGAGATCTTTCATGTCTGCAAAGATGAAACTTCACTGAAAAACATTTCCCACACTCTGGACAGGAATACGGCTTCTCCCCCGTGTGAGATCTGTTATGCTCATTAAGACGGGATCTATAATGGAAACCCTTCCCGCACTTAGTACAGGAGAACCTCTTCCCTGTTGGAAGGCCGGCCCGGTCCCGCACAGTCTGAGGTTCCTCAGGATACGAGGAATCCGATGGTCCATCTACACTGGGTGGTGCCGGATGGACATTGGAGGGAGCCGGGTTTTCTCCTGGACTATACTGTGTGATGTCCTCATCTTCTACTTTCCAGTCTGGAGACAAAGTGAGACAATCCTCGGAGGTTTTCCTCATCTCCCGGCCATGGACTAAAATACAAAGACAAAGAGGATTACTAGACAGGAGCTGATTGGTTCCCCCAAACTAGGACTCCGCCCACATCAGGCAGCTTGGTCTCTGAGGAGCTTACAATTCCACCCTCAAGGGAACTAGGAAATGGCTCCTCTGATCTCCTACCAGGTCATTTCTTTATTCATGGACCTTAGTCAGAGAGTGAGGAAACAACCAGAACTGTCTTTTATAGGAGGGACAGTGATGAGGGGATTATAGGACGAGGGTCCCCACCCCCTCTATCACTCATCGCCATCTTCCCAACACAAGAAGTACTGCACTTCCTTATTTAGTCCATGATTTAGTCATGAAGAACAGCGGGGCTGAGCCCCACCAGAGGTCAGAGAGTGAGGATGGGGGGAGAATAACCAAGATGAAGACTGGACTGATCCTGAAGACCACCATCATTGGGGTACTGACTCCTCCCTCATTATCACTTTCTGTTTAAGGGTCCAAAGTTGGAGGATGTTATCACATTATTATCACCATGTCAAACTCTGTGCTCCAATTACATCATCCGATATAAAATGTCCAGCTGGGAGAAAATGGGTGTAAAAGAAGTAACGCCTATGTAATGTACAACCTATTATATAGGATACAAATGTTAGGACTATACAGTATCAGAAGGATGTAATGTACAATATACATTATACAGTGTAAGGGTCAGAACTCATAATATTGGTATTCAGTAATCAGTGGAAGATGAAATGTTTACTGTAGACAAGTTGCAGAGATCCCACACCGCTGCCTCCCATCTCCTGAGACTGCACTCAGTGACTTGGGTCTGAGACACTACAGACATATCCCTCCACCCGGCACAGCCAGCAGGCAGCAAAGTCAGAATTGCTCTTAGAAATCTTACTAGACCCGGGCATGGGGCAGAAGATCAAAAGCACATGTCCAGGTGCCTAGGTCTAGTAACGTCTATGGTGAAAATGAACATTTTGCTGCCAGCTGATCCCCAGAACCTCCATAAATCCAGTCTAGATACATAAATTGTGTCTGCAGCACAGAGAAGGAAGATTATCCGAGAGAAATCCAGGAATACAGGACGGGGAACACAGCTCAGGAAAGTGACCAGGGGATTACAGGCTGATATCACCCAGTCCCCGCCCTACTCTGGACCAATCAGTGATCAGTATGGGTGGAGGAATGGATTTAGTGTTCATGACCCACCTGTGCTGATCTCTGTAGGAGTGTCCTCCTCTATAAATGTCCCCGTTATTCCATCCTCCTCCATAGACTGCTGATCATCCCTCACATACGCCTCTTCTTCTTCTGCTTTCAGCTCAAATTCTATATCGATTGGATCTCCACTCTAAATCAAGGAAATGAGAGAAAATATCATCTGTAAAATGTAAGGTCACATAAAAAATCCACACATCATCTCTACAAGTCCATGTTCTAGATGTTCTGCCCTTCCAACCTTGTAATGATGAGGGATGGCGTGACCTTCATGTGTGGAATCCCGGGAATACAGAGGACGGGGACATCTCTCTGCTGGGTTCCTGGTATTAGGTGGCTCCATCATATCCTTGTGTCCTTCTGAAAACTCCTCCATCACTCCATACTCCTCATCCTCCTCTTTATACTCTTCTTTACCATCAATATTATCATCCCCGAGGATTCCACTCTGAAAGATATAATAAAACATTCATTGTAACAAACATGCTGTGTATAAATCACAACTACCAATAATTGTCATCATCTACCTGATGATGGTGAGGGATGGTGTGACCTTCCTGTGTGGAATCCCGGGAATACAGAGGACGGGGACATCTCTCTGGTGGGTTCCTGTAGCTGGATGACTCCACCATGGTGTCCTGGTACAGATCTTTGTGTTCTTTTAGAAGCTCTGACTCCTCCATCCCCCCATCCTCATCCTCTTTTATCTCTTCTTTAACCTCAACTTTAGGATCTCTCAGGTTTTCACTCTGAATATATAATAAAAATGCCATCAATGGTAACAATGCAGATAATGTACAGATCCTAATGATACTATCAGTGATTGGAGAATGTCCCAGAATTCCCGGCACCGCTCACCTCTCCTGTCAGCAGCTCCATCATCTTCTTGGTGACCTCTAGAATCTTCTGCATGTTTTGTCTCTCAGGGTTTAGGGAGTCACATGGAGGCACTGTGATGGTCATATGATCACCTGACTTCAGAAGAGGAAATCTCTGTATTGAGGAACCAATAGGAATATCATGTTAGACTCCCAGAATCCTCCTCACCTCTCTGGTCAGGTCTGTGTTTTATTAATAGAGATGAGAGTGATGTCATGTGACCTCCCAGAATCCTCCTCACCTCTCCGGTCAGGTCTGTGTTTTATTAATAGAGATAAGAGTGATGTCATGTAACCTCCCAGAATCCTCCTCTCCTCTCCGGTCAGGTCTGTGTTTTATTAATAGAGATAAGAGTGATGTCATGTGACCTCCCAGAATCCTCCTCTCCTCTCCGGTCAGGTCTGTGTTTTATTAATAGAGATAGAAGTAATGTCATGTGACCTCCCAGAATCCTCCTCACCTCTCCGGTCAGGTCTGTGTTTTATTAATAGAGATGAGTGATGTCATGTGACCTCCCAGAATCCTCCTCACCTCTCCGGTCAGGTCTGTGTTTTATTAATAGAGATGAGAGTGATGTCATGTGACCTCCCAGAATCCTCCTCACCTCTCCGGTCAGGTCTGTGTTTTATTAATAGAGATGAGAGTGATGTCATGTGACCTCCCAGAATCCTCCTCACCTCTCCGGTCAGGTCTGTGTGTTATTAATAGAGATAAGAGTGATGTCATGTGACCTCCCAGAATCCTCCTCACCTCTCCGGTCAGGTCTGTTTCATTAATAGAGACAAGGGTGAGTATGGGCAATTACCCATTAAAAGACATAAACACAATCTCCCATAGAGTAATATCTCTTTAATTGAGTAAAAAAACAGATCCCCATTCACAAATTCTCACTCACATTTTTTGTTTTTTCTGTCACGTGGTATATATTTTTTTCTACTGTTTTTTAGGTCTCTAGTTTTGTATGTGTGTTTGTTGTTTTTTTATTTGTGGGGGAGTGACTGCTCACATCCAAGTAAGGATGTTTTTCCTTGACATCTGTGTGGTTCCTCCAGTCCTCAGTCTGTTAGTGACAGTGCTCATTATAGAGTCCCATTTGGACAGGTTTTATGTTCTCACTTATTGGTTGAAATGATCTATTATCTGATTATCACTGTTAGATCCATGAAGTGGATCACTTCACGTACACATCATTATTGTTTCTGTATGTGTGAATACACTTCATGCTATTGATATCACATTAGATCCCATCGTGGATCTGTATTCACTTTCATTGGATCCCTAGAGGATCCCGGCACTTCTACACATGTATTGGTTTCACTGTATATAATTCTATGATTATCACTCATTACTATATGTTTGTATATTCAGTATTTCTATTCACTTATTATTTATATATTAGGTAGCGCTGCATCAGTTTATTGTGTTTTTGGTTGTTTCCCTGTCATAAGGTATATGATAGATGGTAGCAGCTTCCTCTTATTAGGAGTTTTTTATGTCATCAGTATTGAGTTAGGAGTGCAGGAGGTTCACACCATTAAATTCTAGGAGCAGACCTCCTCCGTACTCCATACTGATGACCTAGAAGGGGCTATAAATGTGTCCCCTATAGATAATACCGGGGACTAAAGGTTGTCACCATTTCAGCACACACAACTTAAGGTTTGACATGTTGGATATCTATTTACTCGCTGCAACCTCGGCTTTTATATTGTTACACATAAATGGGTCATTTATTGCTTTTTTGTGCCCTGAAATTAACTTAAGTGTATTTTTTACTGAAATTTAGCATTTCCTAGACTTTGTGATAATATTTTCTGACATAAAAAATTTGAACTGTCGCTATTTTATTCTCTAAAGTCTCTACTTTCAGAAAATATTTTGGGGGTTTTGTGTCATCTTTAGGGCTAAAATGATTTTTTAAATGTTTGCAAAAAGGGCTCTGGGAGTGAAAGGGAGAAAGGATAAGCAGGACACTCCCCTTTCCGGAGGAGCAGCCAATCGGTTCTCATTACACTGAAAGGAATCTCCCCTCCCTGCTAGTCCCCGGGTGCAGTGCTGGAGACAGGCGGGGGAGGGGAGGAGGAGATAAACAGCGCAATGTTACACATATTAAATGTTTTAGTTGCTATAACGCCCCTTTCATTTTTTAAACCCCCGACATTCCTAAAAGCACCTCAGATTCTTCCTCCTGAGCAGCAATGTAAGGGGCTCTATGCTCCATACTCCTGACCCCGGCACTCCATCATTGTGTTGGCTGCATAGTGTAATGATTGCCCATTGGCTGCCTGTGTAGTGTCATCATTGCCCTTTGTAGGCCATGTATGGTCAGGATGGTCCTTGTCTTGTCTATTTATTGTCAGTGCTGTTTGTTTAGAGGACCATATTACTAGAATTTATCTCCACAATGAGGAGAATGTTCCGGCCCCGGAAGTGGGGGAATGTTCTGCCCCTGAAGGGGTTAATCTGGGTTCCCACACTATATATGTGTGTATCATCATCTGCTGGAGATAAAAGACGTCACAGTGACTATGGAGGAAGAGGACGGACGTGACTATGGAGGAAGAGGACGGACGTGACGGTGGAGGAAGAGGACGGACATGACTATGGAGGGAGAGGACGGACATGACTATGGAGGGAGAGGACGGACATGACTATGGAGGAAGAGGACGGACATGACTATGGAGGAAGAGGGCGGACATGACTATGGAGGGAGAGGACGGAGGTGACTGTGGAGGAAGAGGACGGACGTGACTATGGAGGAAGAGGACGGACATGACGGTGGAGGAAGAGGACGGACGTGACTGTGGAGGAAGAGGACGGACGTGACGGTGGAGGAAGAGGACGGACGTGACTATGGAGGAAGAGGGCGGACATGACTATGGAGGGAGAGGACGGACATGACTATGGAGGAAGAGGACGGACATGACTATGGAGGAAGAGGACGGACATGACTATGGAGGAAGAGGGCGGACATAACTATGGAGGAAGAGGGAGGACATGACTATGGAGGAAGAGGACGGATGTGACTATGGAGGAAGAGGACGGATGTGACTATGGAGGAAGAGGACGGACGTGACTATGGAGGAAGAGGACGGACGTGACTATGGAGGAAGAGGACGGATGTGACTATGGAGGAAGAGGACAGACGTGATTATGGAGGAAGAGGACGGACGTGACTATGGAGGAAGAGGACGGACGTGACGGGGGTTACTGGATGTAAATAGGAAATAACATCTTATTACCTCCTCTGCTGCCAAGTGCAGCAAAATATCTCTGATCTGCTTCCTCCCAACTCACCTCTCGGAATGTCCTGTCTGTACCTGACATCACTTCCTGTCTGTACCTGACATCACTTCCTGTCTGTATTCCATAGAGAAGTCCTGTCTGGGGAGAAATGAGATCACCATCTTGTGGAGTTCAGAGGAACTGCAGCCCCGAGAAACGTCCCCTAATAACCATTCCAGCATTGTATCTACCTTACAGAGATACCAGGGAAGATCAAAAAGAACTAAAAAAAGTAAGAAACAATAAACCTAACTCTTATGCAACCAACTGTTTATATAATATATTTTACTACAGATAGAAAAGTCTTAAAGACACAGAACACAAGATAAAAACAAAATATATAATAAAACAGAGACCTCCAAAACAGATGTTTTTGGGTAAAAAAATATGCAAAAATAAATCCAAAAGCATAAAAATATCTATCAATCCACTCATAATGAAGATGTTAGACATAAATGACAAGGATGTAATGGTCACAGAGGAATGGTGGTGGAGATCTCTCACAGTAAGAACACTTCCTTGAATGGTTCTATAAATAAAGAATGAATCCTGGAGGGAATAAAGCTGTAAAGCAATAAATAATATATAAACTGGGCCATCCACTTCATCCATAAAGACATTGTGATTGAAGATCTTCTAGATCACATAGAAGGAGGACTCATCCATGATTTCATACATTTGTTTGGAAGGATAGAACAATCCTCAGAAGGGAACATGTAGGATGACAGGAAAGGCTCCTGACTGGTGAGATCCTCCAAACATAATGATGACATCCATGAACTGGAGCGAGCTCGTTGGGGTGATAAAGCCAATCTGGAAACACTGTGTAGACGTTCTCCAAGAACTCAGCACACTCCAGGTGTGGAGAAAGTCTCCAGGTGGGTTTAGCCTGTCATTTATCATAGGTAGAAATGTCCACACATGGACTTCCACAGGGGACCCCTGACTACATATAGATCCTGTACAGTGTCCCATGTAATGAATTGCTTCCCACCAGGCCTATAGCAGAATGACAGCTGAGTGGGATCTCTCCCATCCTGGGTGGACATCATATGAAGTCCTCCAAGTCTAGTGGATCTGCTGTATCTTGATATGTCACCTGCTGTGTCCACCAGATGACAGATCATTGTACTAGGCCAGCCCACTACCATGTGACTGCTGTGACCAATCACAGTGATCACATGACAGTTGTATACAATGAATGTCTTTCATTCATAGCCATTCATTGTGTACTATTGTGATGATCTCTGTGATTTGTCACTGGCTCACTACCTCTACTGGAAATGTATTCCAAGCATCAACTACTCTTTCAGTAAAATAATACTTTCTGGGATTAGTTGTGAACTTTCCTCCAGTTAGTTGGAGGTCATGTCCTCGTGTTCTTCATTTTGGTTTCATATTGAAAATCCTGCCCTCCTGAACCTTATTCACTCCCTTGTTGTATGTAAAGGTTTCAGTCATGTCTCCCCTTTCCCTTCTCTCCTCCAGACTGGACATGTTACGTTCCTGAAGTCTCTCCTGATATCACTATTTGTATTCCCCATCTCTGGACTCGTTCTATCTTATCAATATCTTTATGTAAGTGGAATCGAGGAATCAGGACCTCCTTCCTCCTGCCAGAGGCCCCTCTAGTGATATAAAGATCTATATAGAGGAATCAGGACCTCCTTCCTCCTGCCAGAGGCCCCTCTAGTGATATAAAGATCTATATAGAGGAATCAGAACCTCCTTCCTCCTGCTGGTGACCCCTCTAGTGATATAAAGATCTAAAAAGAGGAATCGGGACCTCCTTCCACCTGCTGGTGACCCCTCTAGTGATATAAAGATCTATATAGAGGAATCGGGACCTCCTTCCTCCTGCCGGTGACCCCTCTAGTGATATAAAGATCTAAAAAGAGGAATCGGGACCTCCTTCCTCCTGCTGGTGACCCCTCTAGTGATATAAAGATCTATATAGAGGAATCGGGACCTCCTTCCTCTCGCCGGTGACCCCTCTAGTGATATAAAGATCTATATAGAGGAATCGGGACCTCCTTCCTCCTGCCGGTGACCCCTCTAGTGATATAAAGATCTATATAGAGGAATCAGGACCTCCTTCCTCCCACCGGTGACCCCTCTAGTGATAGGATCTATATAGAGGAATCAGGACCTCCTTCCTCCTGCCGGTGACCCCTCTAGTGATATAGAGATCTATATAGAGGAATCAGGACCTCCTTCCTCCTGCCGGTGACCCCTCTAGTGATATAAAGATCTATATAGAGGAATCAGGACCTCCTTCTGTGATGATTGTGCACCATAGAGGCATGGACGGTGTACATGACAGCCATCTTGTTAGGTCTCAGCCATGTTCCCTTCTGTCCTCCCCCCTCCTTTGTCCATGGAATGCATAGCTACAAGCTGAACGGAGGCCAACAGGATCTCTTATCCTAAATAAAACACAGACAGATCATCTCCAGGGCTGTACACCTCTAATTAGTCTGGTTCCAGGGGGTCTGCTGGAAAACCACTTCCCTCTGCTGGATCATAAAACAATAACTCAGTCAGTCATGACCTGTTAGGCCATTAGAGCAGAGCGTGCCATAAAACGTACATTCCACAAGAGACATTTTTCATACAATTCATACACTTCAGCAGGAACTGGGCACATTAATAGGAAGTATATATTCGGACGGATCATTTTAATATGAGTCACACAAGACCTTACATTACTATATTAGTGCCTACAAGACAGAAGAAGCCGTCTCTTCCCTCCTGGGTGACAAGGGTGCGCTATGTTTGGTATCTTTGTGTTTGGAATATAATTCTGAATATTAATCTGCCAGTTGCTAGGATGCTGCCTGTACCTATTGGAGGTTATTGACCTTAGTATGACATTGGAAGGGATTTGGTCATAACCTTGGTCACCGCCTAACACCCCTCCCCAAACTGGATTATTGGTCATTTGTTCTCAGGAGACACCCCTTTAATATGGTAGAAAAAGACTGACAGCCTGGAGAAGACAGCTCTCATTTAACATCAATCAGAAAACATCTAACAGACTTGAGAGCCAAGGCAATCTTTTTGTTCGGACAATTGGACTCTGCTCAAACCAAGGACATTGCAAGTATCCGGCCTTCAGAACTCCTTTCTTTTATTTCTCTGCTGTTTTATTGTTCTCTTTATATCTTTGTTACATCTTTTTCTGTAAATGTTTTAATTGCACCATTTTGCTGAAAGGGAGATCTGCTGAGACGTAGAAATGGAAATGGGAGCTAATAGGGTGCAGGAGATCTGCTGAGATGTAGAAAGGGAAATGGGTGCTAATAGGCTGCAGGAGATCTTCTGACACATAGAGAGGGAAATGGGAGCTAATAGGCTGCAGGAGATCTGCTGAGACAGTGAAATGTGTATGAAATGGATGGATGTGCAGACACTCCCAGAAGATGATGTCATTATGAGTGGATTGATATATATTTTTGCATTGTCCCCCCCAGAAGGATCAGGTTTGGCGGGATCGCTCTCATTAGCTATACATTTGTATTTTGTGTTCTGTGTTTGTAAGACTTTTCTATATGTAATAAGAGATGTTTGTTGAACAGTTGGTTACATAAGAGTTACATTTATTTCTTCTTCCTTTATTCAGTAATGTTTCATCTCCCGTAGTATCCCTGTAAGGTACATATTATACAGGAAGGGGGATTATGGGATGGATCTCGGGGCTGCAGTTCCTCTGAACTCCACAAGGTGCTGATCTCACCTATACTCACACAGGAAGTCTCTATGGAATGCAGACAGGAAGTGATGTCAGGTACAGACAGGAAGTGATGTCAGGTATAGACAGGAAGTGATGTCAGGGAAGGACGGGAAGCATATCGGAGACGTTGCTGGACGTGACAGCAGAGGAGGTAATAAGATGTTTTTTCCTATTTAACCCCTGTCCATCCTCTTCCTCCATTGTCACGTCCGTCCTCTTCCTCCATAGTCACGTCCGTCCTCTTCCTCCATAGTCACGTCCGTCCTCTTCCTCCATAGTCACGTCCGTCCTCTTCCTCCATAGTCACGTCCGTCCTCTTCCTACATAGTCACGTCCGTCCTCCTCCTCCATAGTCACGTCCGTTCTCTTCCTCCATAGTCACGTCTGTCCTCTTCCTCCATAGTCACGTCCGTCCTCTTCCTCCATAGTCATGTCCGTCCTCTTCCTCCATAGTCACTGTGACGTCTTTTATCTCCAGCAGATGATGATACACACATATATAGTGTGGGAACCCAGATGAACCCCTTTAGGGGCAGAACATTCCCCCACTTCTGGGGCCGGAACATTCTCCTCATTGAGATAAATTCTAGTAATATGGTCCTCTAAACAAACAGCACTGACAATAAATAGACAAGACAAGGACCATCCTGACCATACATGGCCTACAAAGGGCAATGATGACACTACACAGGCAGCCAATGGGCAATCATTACACTATGCAGCCAACACAATGATGGAGTGCCGGGGTCAGGAGTATGGAGCATAGAGCCCCTTACATTGCTGCTCAGGAGGAAGGAAACATTCCTTTGTAACAGAAAATGTATATAAATCTGAGGCTCTCTTAGGAATGTCCGGGGGGGGGTTAAAGAATGAAAGGGGCTTTGGTGTCTCCAGACCAATCAGGTTTTATCCCGGACAGATTTATCAGTGACAACATTCTCCTTACATTAAACATTAGTCAGGAGCCAATTTGCACTCCAGAGAAGTTTTGTTACTGAGTTTGGACACTAATAAGGCCTTCGATGGTGTCCTTTGGCCTTGTTTTCCTGGGTGCAGAGAATGGGTGTCAGTGATGAGTGTTTATCTGGTATACTCGCCCTCTATGACTCTCCCATAACAAGGATCAGACTTCCCGGCTGTAACTCTGACTTTGTTACATTGGGTAGAGGTACCGTCATGGTTGTCCTCTGTCATCCCTATTGTGTGCGCTGGTGTTGGGACCTTTGGTGATTGCAATCAGATCACATTCGGAGATCTCTGGTTACTCTTTATTGGTTTCACCTTTCAGAATCTGTATGTATGCTGATGATGTCATGCTTTTCCTCACCAACCCGTTAGTATCATTGCCTAATCTATGCCGGTATTGAACGACTTTGCTGTAGTGTCAGGTCTGTTCATGTCACTAAATCAGTGGTTATGCCATCAATGTTCCTGATTCCCTGAGTGCCTCTCTCCGTAGCTCTTTTCCATTTCGTTGGGCCACGGATCGGATTTCCTATTTAGGTATCAACCTCACTCCCAGATACTCGGATATGTTTGCTGCTAATTACCCCCCATGTGTGTCGCCTCTCTACTCTACTGAAGGTTTGCCGTGGGTACCCCATCTCCTTCCTGGGTAGAGTCACGGCAGTCACAATGAATATTCTGCCTAAACTACTTTATCTATTTACATCACTTCCAGTCTCCGTCTCGGAAATGTTTCTGGATCGCTTTCAGCGGCTGATTAACAATTTATTTGGTGTAATAAACGTCCACGTTTTACCTCATCGGTTTTGTACCGGTCACAACGGACGGGGGGCCTCGGTCTTCCCAATTTTTGGCTCTATTACCTTTCAGCGTGTTTTGCACAATTATCACAATGGCCGACTGTTAACTCCCAGATCCCGGGGGTTAGATTTGAATCTCAATCTATACGCCCATTTTATTTACCGGGAATTTTATGATCCAAAATCCTCCCTCGATCGTTAACGTTTTCTAACTCTGTTGTGGCCATTCATTGACAGTTTGGTCTCGATGGAAACTTAAATGAAATCTGGTCTCTTCTGTTTCCCCGGGTGTATCGTTTTTTGGTGACCCTAACTTTAGTACAGCATTTTCTTCTCCTCAGGCGTTTCGTTGGTGGTACGATAGATCCTTTATTAGGTTGTCTGACTGTCAAAGTGGAGGATCTTATATTCCCTTTGATATGATGTGCGGACTTTCTGATGTTCTGCTTCGTGAATATCATCGTTATCGGCAGATTAGACATTTTTTAACTCACATTTTGGCCTTACACCTTCATCTCCGATTTCTGAACGTATCAGCCGTGACTCTCCCAGGGGCAAAGGTCTTATCTCTGATCTGTATCACCAATTCCTGGTCAGTCTCTCTCCCTCACCTCCTTTATAGAGACAAAAATGGGAGGAGGATAGTGGTATTACTTTTCTGGACGAGGATTGGGATTCCATGGTGGATAACATATGTAAGAGCTCTCAATCTCTTTCTGTCTGTGAGACGGCCCTCAAGGTATTAACCAGATGGTATTATACCCCGTCAAGGCTACACGTTTTGTACCCACAAACGTCCCCATTATGTTTCCGGGGCTGCGGCCTCACCGGTACTTTGGTACACACGTTGTGGGCTTGCACAACTTTATCCTTGGTGTGGGGCAGGATATCTGAGTTGGTGACTTCACTGGTGGGTGTTCCGGTACGTCTGACTATACAGTCTTCCTATTGGGAGCTCGTATCCCGGGGGTTCCTGATAATGTTATGACATTGATACATACTATTTGTATTTCTACTTTGTGGGCTATCGCCCTACATTGGGAATCTATCACTGTACCATTGGCCTCTGTGTTACATAGAGTAGATGCTGTGATCTCATGGAGAGAATTCATTATAACTTACTGGACAAGATGCACTTGTCTGATAGAAAATGGGAATCATGGAAGGTTCAGAGACATTTACTACATGAATAGTGGCATTCCATGTGAAGGTTGATTGACGTCTCCTGTTCACACATATATCATTCAGTCTACTTTCCCTTTATATTTCTCATGTACTTAGGATCTATTCTCCTTTCCTTTCTCTTCTTTTTTACCCTTTCTATATGATGGTGCCTTTCTGAATTGTACGATTCAAGTGTGCCTTGTTAATACTGTACACATTGTTTGACGCTGTACTGTTATTTTCAGTCTACTCTTTGAAAAATAAAATCGTTTGTAAACAAAAAAAAATGAAAGGGGCTTTATAGCAACTTAAATGTGTAATATGTGTAACATTGGCCTGTTTATCTCCTCCTCCCCTCCCCCGCCCGTCTCCAGTACCACACCCAGGGACTAGCAGGGAGGGGAGAGACCTTGCAGTGTAATGAGAACCGATTGGCTGCTCCTCAGGAAAGGGGAGTGTCCGGCTTATCCTTTCTCCCTTTCACTCCCAGAGCTGTTTTTGCATTTTTTGCACATTTAAAAATCATTTTAGCCCTAAACATGACACAAAACCCCCAAAATATCGATTTTCTGAAAGTAGAGACTTTAGAGAATAAAATAGTGGCAGTTCTATTTTTTTATGTCACACAATATTATCACAAAGTCTAGGAAATACCAAATTTCAGCAAAAAATACACTTAAGTTAATTTCAGGGCACAGAAAAGCAATAAATGACCCATTTATGTGTAATAATATAAAAGCCGAGGTTGCAGCGAGTAAATAGATATCCAACATGTCAAACCTTAAGTTGTGTGTGCTGAAATGGTGACAACCTTTAGTCCCCGGTATTATCTATAGGGGACACATTTATAGCCCCTTCTAGGTCATCAGTATAGAGTACGGAGGAGGTCTGCTCCTAGAATTAGCCTCTCATTCTGGTGTGACCGGCGATATGTAACGTGTATCACAATCAATGTTATCACGTGTAGGCGCTCCAGCGTGTGCTCTTATGTTTGGGCGTGCATATATGTGGGGGTGGGGAGCCTCAACATTTTTTAAGGGGAGGAGTTATATACTTGGGTGTAACTTTAATTGTTTACAATTAAAAAACATTTTTACTTAAGGGGACAAAGTCCTCTATGAGATGACTTTTGATGACAGGTTCTCTTTATTGAGACATCCAGGGTCTAAAAGACCCCCAATGTCTCCCCTGTACTCCATTGGATGTAATGTAGAGCACATCGCACTGCATTACATTCTTTGCCGGCCTCGATGGTCGGGAAATCTGTCATAACGTCGGTTCTGGGTCAGGACAAGAAAGGAGTGAACATGTCCGGTCTCCTCCATCCCCTCTACCCTCCGGCACCCGCTGACCCGGGCCCACAGATGGGCAAGCAGAGCCGGGGAAGCATAGTAGGTACAGGAGAGGTTCACACACACGGGGTGGCAGAGGCTAGCACCTGAAAGGAGAGCCCTGCGGCTTGCCCTCAGCAGGGATAAAGATTAAACACAATACTTGCCCGGCCCCCAGAACTACATGTCCCGGGCGTCAGGTGATGTAAAGTGACCATCCCTGGATGATGAGCCGACATTGACCTCACAGCACTGCCTCAGAGCAAACTAGTCATAGGAAGGATCAGATTTATCATTCCTTGTCTGCAGATCTAAAACTCATCAAAACCAGTTCAGAGACCAAACAAACCCAACAGAGAAAAGGGGCCCCGGACCTCAAAATTGTAGTAAACACTAAACAGTCCAAACAAAATGTCTTCCCATGGGGGGAGTAGTTCTTCAATGTCCAGCAACCCTCCTATTCCCCCCTCACATCCACATCCTATTATTGTGTGACCAATACCATCCAAATCATTCTTACTTTCATTTCCCAAAGTTATCCGTCTACAAGGAGACCTGTATAGATCACATGATGGCACCAATGAGGATGGAGGAGGACCGGAGTCACATGACTGAGAAGATACTAAACCTCACCCTGGAGATCATCTACCTGCTGACCGGAGAGGTGAGGAGGATTCTGGGAGGTCACATGACATCACTCTTATCTCTATTAATAAAACACAGACCTGACCGGAGAGGTGAGGAGGATTCTGGGAGGTCACATGACATCACTCTTATCTCTATTAATAAAACAGACCTGACCGGAGAGGTGAGGAGGATTCTGGGAGGTCACATGACATCATTCATATCTATTAATAAAACACAGACCTGACTGGAGAGGTGAGGAGGATTCTGGGAGGTCACATGACATCACTCTCATCTCTATTAATAACACAGACCTGACCGGAGAGGTGAGGAGGATTCTGGGAGTCTAACATGATATTCCTATTGGTTCCTCAATACAGAGATTTCCTCTTCTGAAGTCAGGTGATCATATGACCATCACAGTGCCTCCATGTGACTCCCTAAACCCTGAGAGACACAACATGCAGAAGATTCTAGAAGTCACCAAGAAGATGATGGAGCTGCTGACAGGAGAGGTGAGCGGTGCCGGGAATTCTGGGACATTCTCCAGTAACAGACAAGGGATGTGTCTGGATGGTGACTGTATCATTGTGTGTGTCAGGTTCCTATAAGGTGTCAGGGTGTCACTGTCTATTTCTCCATGGAGGAGTGGGAGTATTTAGAAGGACACAAGGATCTCTACAAGGACGTCATGATGGACAATCAGCCGCCCCTCACATCACCGGGTAAGAGGAGACTTTATTGTAAAGGAGAGAGCAGTACGGAGGATCCACCTAGATCCCCCTAGATCCCCCATCATCTGATAAACACATAGAAACAATGGATTCAGTCAGTGTGTGTGTTTCCTACAGATGGATCCAGTCATGGGAACCCACCAGAGAGATGTCCCCGTCCTCTGTATTCCCGGGATTCCACACAGGAAGGTCACACCATCCCTCACCATCATCAGGTAGATGAGGAACAATCACTGATAGTATCATTAGGATCTGTACATTATCTGCATTGTTACCATTGATGTCATTTTTATTATATATTCAGAGTGGAAACCTGAGAGATCCTAAAGTTGAGGTTAAAGAAGAGATAAAAGAGGAGGAGGATGAGGATGGGGTGATGGAGGAGTCAGAGCTTCTAAAAGAACACAAAGATCTGTACCAGGACACCATGGTGGAGTCATCCAGCTGCAGGAACCCCCCAGAGAGATGTCCCCGTCCTCTGTATTCCCGGGATTCCACACAGGAAGGTCACACCATCCCTCACCATCATCAGGTAGATGATGACAATTATTGGTAGTTGTGATTTATACACAGCATGTTTGTTACAATGAATGTTTTATTATATCTTTCAGAGTGGAATCCTCGAGGATGAT
Organism: Staurois parvus; assembly: GCF_062004578.1. Taxonomy (NCBI): domain Eukaryota; kingdom Metazoa; phylum Chordata; class Amphibia; order Anura; family Ranidae; genus Staurois; species Staurois parvus. The sequence continues at coordinate 5,764,298 of NW_028317987.1, forward strand.
AATATTGATGTTAAAGAAGAGTATAAAGAGGAGGATGAGGAGTATGGAGTGATGGAGGAGTTTTCAGAAGGACACAAGGATATGATGGAGCCATCTAATACCAGGAACCCCCCAGAGAGATGTCCCCGTCCTCTGTATTCCCGGGATTCCACACAGGAAGGTCACACCATCCCTCACTATTACAAGGTTGGTGGGATGGAGAATCTAGAACATGGACTTGTAAAGATGATGTGTGGATTTTTTTATGTGAGCTTTTTTTTACAGATGATATTCTCTCTCATTTCCTTGATTTAGAGTGGAGATCCAATCGATATAGAATTTGAGGTGAAAGCAGAAGAAGAAGAGGCGTATGTGAGGGATGATCAGCAGTCTATGGAGGAGGATGGAATAACGGGGACATTTATAGAGGAGGACACTCCTACAGAGATCAGCACAGGTGGGTCATGAACACTAAATCCATTCCTCCACCCATACTGCTCACTGATTGGTCCAGAGTAGGGCGGGGACTGGGTGATATCAGCCTGTAATCCCCTGGTCACTTTCCTGAGCTGTGTTCCCCGTCCTGTATTCCTGGATTTCTCTCGGATAATCTTCCTTCTCTGTGCTGCAGACACAATTTATGTATCTAGACTGGATTTATGGAGGTTCTGGGGTTCAGCTGGCAGATAAATGTTCATTTTCACCATAAGTGTTACTAGACCTAGGCACCTGGGGTATGTGCTTTGGGTGTCCTTCCTCATGTCCAGATCTATTAGGATCTCTGACAGAACATTTCTCCCAGGGTTCCTTGCTCTGTGGTCTGCTGGCTGTGCCGGGTGGAGGGATATGTCTGTAGTGTCTCAGACACAAGTCACTGAGTGCAGTCTCAGGAGATGGGAGGCAGCGGTGTGGGATCTCTGCAACTTGTCTACAGTAAACATTTAATCTTCCACTGATTACTGAATACCAATATTATGAGTCCTGACCCTTACACTGTATAATTTATATTGTACATTACATACTCCTGACCCCTGCACTATATACTCTATGTTGTACATTACATACTCCTGACCCCTGCACTATATACTCTGTTGTACATTACATACTCCTGACCCCTGCACTATATACTCTGTTTTACATTACATACTCCTGACCCCTGCACTATATACTCTATGTTGTACATTACATACTCCTCCTGACCCCTGCACTATATACTCTATGTTGTACATTCCATAGTCCTGACTTCTGCTCTCCCCCCTCCCCCCACTGCTATATATACACATAATATGGATTCTCTTTTGTTCCCCCCATTTCCTCCCAGCTGGACATTTTATATCGGATGATGTGATTGGAGCACAGACTTTTACCTGGTGATAATAATGTGATAACATCCTCCAACTTTGGACCCTTAAACAGAAAGTGATAATGAGGGTGGAGTCAATACTCCAATGATGGTGGTCTTCAGGATCAGTCCAATCTTCATCTTGGTTGTTCTCCCCCCATCCTCACTCTCTGACCTCTGGTGGAGCTCAGCCCCGCTGTTCTTCATGACTAAATCATGGACTAAATAAGGAAGTGCAGTACTTCTTGTGTTGGGAAGATGGTGATGAGTGATAGAGGGGGTGGGGACCCTCGTCCTATAATCCCCTCATCACTGTCCCTCCTATAAAAGACAGTTCTGGTTGTTTCCTCACTCTCTGACTAAGGTCCATGAATAAAGAAATGACCTGGTAGGAGATCAGAGGAGCCATTTCCTAGTTCCCTTGAGGGTGGAATTGTAAGCTCCTCAGAGACCAAGCTGCCTGATGTGGGCGGAGTCCTGGTTTGGGGGAACCAATCAGCTCCTGTCTAGTAATCCTCTTTGTCTTTGTATTTTAGTCCATGGCCGGGAGATGAGGAAAACCTCCGAGGATTGTCTCACTTTGTCTCCAGACTGGAAAGTAGAAGATGAGGACATCACACAGTATAGTCCAGGAGAAAACCCGGCTCCCTCCAATGTCCATCCGGCACCACCCAGTGTAGATGGACCATCGGATTCCTCGTATCCTGAGGAACCTCAGACTGTGCGGGACAGAGCCTGTTTTCCAACAAGGAAGAGGTTCTCCTGTACTGAGTGTGGGAAGAGGTTCCATTCTACATACCATCTTAATGTGCATAAAAGATCTCACACAGGGGAGAAGCCATATTCCTGTCCTGAGTGCGGGAAATGTTTCAGTTCTAAATCCCATCTTAATGGGCATAAAAGATCTCACATGGAGGAGAAGCCGTATTCCTGTCCTGAGTGTGGGAAATGTTTTTCAGTGAAGTCCAATCTTTACAAACATCAGAGATCTCACACAGGGGAGAAGCCGTATTCCTGTCTAGAGTGCGGGAAATGTTTTTCAGAGAAGTCCAATCTTTACACACATCAGAGATCTCACACAGGGGAAAAGCCGTATTCCTGTCCTGAGTGCGGGAAATGTTTTTCAACGAAGACCCATCTGTGCACACATCAGAGATCTCACACGGGGGAGAAGCCGTATTCCTGTTCTGAGTGTGGGAAATGTTTTTCAGTGAAGTCCAGTCTTTACACACATCAGAGATCTCACACGGGGGAGAAGCCGTATTCCTGTCCTGAGTGCGGGAAATGTTTTTCATTGAAGTCCAGTCTTTACACACATCAGAGATCTCACACGGGGGAGAAGCCGTATTCCTGTCCTGAGTGCGGGAAATGTTTTTCAATGAAGTCCCATCTATACACACATCAGAGATCTCACACAGGGGAGAAGGCATATTCCTGTCCTGAGTGCGGGAAATGTTTTACAAGGAAGTCTAATCTTTACAAACATCAGAGATCTCACATGGGGCAGAATCCACTTTCCTGTCCTGAGTGAGGGAAATGTTCCTCACTGAAGTCCTGTCTTCCTGTACATCAGGGGTCCCACACAACCCTGGAGGTGTATTAGTGCCTTGAGTGCGGGAAATGTCTTCTAGATGAATGTTGCTGGACATCCCAGCTCTCATGTGGGGAAGAAGCACCCCCTGATATACACCTCAGATATACTCCATGGCTGATCTTCATCATGGAAGAAACAGTTGATAAGGAGATGAGAGGCCCCCAAAGACATGGATGAAGTGCAGTAAATGTCGGGGTGCAGAGTGGTCAGTAGATCCTGGAAATGAAGGACACAACTTCAGCCCTTCTTGGGTGTCGGAGTTGCGTTTCCTGATAATGATATAGCGGGTTACAGAGCTAGAAGCCGGGAGAGCCCAGATCTCGTTATCGGGGAACTTTACACAGACAACAAGAACTTCTGAAGTTGATGTCCTTCATTTCAAGGCTCTACAGAACAGTGGTGACCCCAAAGCGTCTCTCTGTCTTCAGTCCATCCTTCTCCCATCCCCCAACAGGAGGGAAGGAGAACTCCGCCCCAAACTAGGGGGGAACTTTCCTCTCATTATTTCCCTTGGCTTCTGTGTGGGTTTGGGTGGTTGGAGGAGTGCGGCACGAGAGGGAACACAGCTTGTTGTTCTATGTCTACATATGGGGTCTGGGTAGAGGGGATCCACCGGAAAATATTTCTACTCTTTGATTTCGTGCAAATCGTTTCTGTTTTCACTTTGAAGGGCGATATTATGTGTGGTTTGTAAAAGGGATTGGCCCAATAGATACCGCCCCACTTAGAGAATAGATGAACTAATATGACCAGCATTCATTCAGCCATGTCACATGTTGGGATCTTTTCTACAATACTTTGTTATAATAATGGAACACGTTGTGTATTGTATTGTACACCAATAATAATGACTCCGCCCCCACATTCCAGACAAGGGATCTCCCTGACCAATCGGATTCCTTCATTTGTTATTTCCTGATTCTATGATTACAATCTTGTTAGAAGTAAAACTATAATAAAGAATTTATTGAGTGAAAAGAATTGTGTGTGTCGGGGCCACGATGGAGATCTTTGGGGCCCAAACATTTCTCACAGGAGACACTTTACAAGCCTTTACAGGTCATCCAGTTTCTGGTTCACCATGAATAATGGCCCAGAGTGCAGGGGTCAGGAGACTACTTCATACAGCCCTGCAAACAACGTGCAGTGGTCAGGAGTTACATCCCAGAGTACAGAGTGTAGTGGTCAGGAGTATGTGATTTACATCCCAGAGTATAGAGTGCAGTGGTCAGGAGTATGTGATTTCCATCCCAGAGTACAGAGTGCAGTGGTCAGGAGTATGTGATTTACATCCCAGAGTACAGAGTGTAGTGGTCAGGAGATGTGATTTCCATCACAGAGTACAGAGTGTAGTGGTCAGGAGTATGTGATTTACATCCCAGAGTGCAGTGGTCAGGAGTATGTGATTTACATCCCAGAGTACAGAATGTAGTGGTCAGGAGTATGTGATTTACATCCCAGAGTACAGAACATAGTGGTCAGGAGTATGTGATTTACATCCCAGAGTACAGAGTGCAGTGGTCAGGAGTATGTGATTTACATCCCAGAGTACAGAGTGTAGTGGTCAGGAGTATGTGATTTCCATCTCCGAGTACAGAGTGTAGTGGTCAGGAGTATGTGATTTACATCCCAGAGTACAGAGTGTAGTGGTCAGGAGTATGTGATTTACATCCCAGAGTACAGAGTGCAGTGGTCAGGAGTATGTGATTTACATCCCAGTGTACAGAGTGTAGTGGTCAGGAGTATGTGATTTACATCCCAGAGTACAGAGTGTAGTGGTCAGGAGTATGTGATTTACATCCCAGAGTACAGAATGTAGTGGTCAGCAGTATGTGATTTACATCCCAGAGTACAGAGTGCAGTGGTCAGGAGTATGTGATTTACATCCCAGAGTACAAAGTGCAGTGGTCAGGAGTATGTGATTTACATCCCAGAGTACAAAGTGCAGTGGTCAGGAGTATGTGATTTACATCCCAGAGTAGAGTGTAGTGGTCAGGAGTATATGATATACAGAGTGAAGTAGGCAGATGTAGTATGTGATGTACAGCGCACAGTGGGTAACATTGTGTCTTATACAGCCTCAGCAAAAAGAGTGCAGTGGTTAGGAACATTTCACATACAGCCCATCATACAGAGTGCAGTGGTCAGGAGCATATCATATACAGCTCTGTGTACAGAGTGCAGTGGTCAGGAGTATATCTTAGGCCTGTGTACAGAGTGCAGTTGTTAGGATCCGCCAGGTGGTGCCTCTGGCTGCCCACTTGACAGACCTACCCAAAGCGTGGAGTCTAAGTCCCGGTCTGTGCTTTCACCAGGGCCCCTGATGGTGGGGATGGACTTGAAACAGACCAGGACCAGGTCACGACCTCTGAGCAGGCCCACCAGTGGCAGAGGGAACCTCCGGGGATGTATTGGTACCGGGAGAGCCAGATATGAGGAGGCCGGCAGGACCTAGCAGGATGGATCACGAGTAGTGGGCCCGTGGGGTAGGCGAGGTACAGAATCGGCAGGCGGAGAATCGTCAGGTCACACGCAGGGTCAGCAGGATAAGTCAGTCCGTAGATAGGTCAAGCAAGCCGGGGGTCAGGATGGGAGAAGGCAGAGTAGTCAGGAACAATCCGGGTCAAACACAGGAGAATGCAGAGTAGTCAGGACAATCTGGGTCAAATACAGGAGAATGCAGAGTAGTCAGGACAATCCGGGTCAAATACAGGAGAATGCAGAGTAGTCAGGACAATCCGGGTCAAATACAGGAGAAGGCAGCGTAGTCAGGGTTAATCAGGGTCAAAAACACAGGTACAGGACTCAGGAACTCAGATAGACCTTGTGGCGATCAGTGACAGTGCAGGGCATCTTTAAATATTGTGCCCTGCACTGTCATTGGCCGCCCGGGAAGCGCCCCCGGGCTGTCATTGGCTGCCCGAGGCGCGCCCGCGGCTCCCACTGCGCATATGCGGCGTCCTGTCATCTGCGGCTCGCCGGGACCTGGTGCTTGTGTCCCGGCGTGAGCCGTCGCCAGCGCGCATGCGCCGGCCGACAGGACGCCGCGATCCCTGACAGCAGTGGTCAGGGTTAGATCTTAGGCCTGTGTACAGAGCACAGTGGTCAGGAACATGTCATATACAGCTTTGTGTAGAGTGCATTGGTAAGGAGTATATCATATACATATCTGTGTACAGAGTGCAGTGGTCAGGAGTATATCTTAGGCCTGTGTACAGAGTGCAGTGGTCAGGAGTATATCTTAGGCCTGTGTACAGAGTGCATTGGTCAGGAGTATGTCATATACAGCCCTGTGTACAGAGTGCAGTGGTCAGGAGTATATCTTAGGCCTGTGTACAGAGCGCACTGGTCAGGATTATATCTTAGTCCTGTGTACAGAGCGCAGTGGTCAGGAGTACATCTTAGGCCTGTGTATAGAGCGCAGTGGTCAGGAACATGTCATATACTGCCCTGTATATATTGTGCAGTGGTCAGGAGTATGTCATATACTGCCCAGCATGCATAGTACAATGGTCAGGATGTTGTGGTATACAGCCCGGTATACAGAGTACACTGGTGAAGAATATAAACCCTTGTAAGGAATGCAGGTATCCAGCGACAGCAGGGATGACCAGATCGGTGGGCTATGCCTAAGAAATGTGGAATAAGACGGAGTAGGAGGATTGCGATTACAGGGGGTGTAAAGTCAGAAGTAGAGATGAGCGAATCGAAGTAGGCGAAGTGGAATTCGTTTCGAATATTGGAAAAATTTCGATTCGCGCCGAATCCGAAAATTAGCATACTTCGGATGCGCAAATCGAAATTTTTCCTAAAATGGCGGCGACATGTGCGGCTACGGAGCGGGGATGTCTGGGAAGGCGCGCAGACAAGGCGCGCTGACCCATAATGCATTCATTAATGACATGTGATCGCATTAGCCAATCAGCAGCCAGCCAGCCAGCACTGTGTAATGGTCGAGCTATAAATGGCGGCCATTTTAGAATTCTCCATTTGCCTCCAGTCATTCAAGAGAGGCAGACCGCTCTGTATTAGGGAGAGAGTTAGGGCCACAGAAACGTTACTTAGGGACAGAGAAACGTTACTTAGGGACAGAGAAACGTTACTTAGGGCCACAGAAACGTTACTTAGGGACAGAGAAACGTTACTTAGGGCCACAGAAACGTTACTTAGGGACAGAGAAACGTTACTTAGGGCCACAGAAACGTTACTTAGGGACAGAGAAACGTTACTTAGGGCCACAGAAACGTTATTTAGGGACAGAGAAAAGTTACTTAGGGCCAAAGAAACGTTACTTAGGGACAGAGAATCGTTACTTAGGGCCACAGAAACGTTACTTAGGGACACAGAATTGTTACTGAGGGCCACAGAACCGTTACTTAGGGCCACAGAAACGTTACTTAGGGCCACAGAATTGTTACTCAGGGACAGACACAGAATTGTTACTGAGGGACACAGAATTGTTACTGAGGGCCACAGAACCGTTACTTAGGGCCACAGAAACGTTACTCAGGGACACAGAATTGTTACTGAGGGCCACAGAACCGTTACTTAGGGCCACAGAAACGTTACTTAGGGCCACAGAATTGTTACTCAGGGACAGACACAGAATTGTTACTGAGGGACACAGAATTGTTACTGAGGGCCACAGAACCGTTACTTAGGGCCACAGAAACGTTACTTAGGGCCACAGAAACGTTACTCAGGGACACAGAATTGTTACTGAGGGCCACAGAACCGTTACTTAGGGCCACAGAAACGTTACTTAGGGCCACAGAATTGTTACTCAGGGACAGACACAGAATTGTTACTGAGGGACACAGAATTGTTACTGAGGGCCACAGAACCGTTACTTAGGGCCACAGAAACGTTACTCAGGGACACAGAATTGTTACTGAGGGCCACAGAACCGTTACTTAGGGCCACAGAAACGTTACTTAGGGCCACAGAATTGTTACTCAGGGACAGACACAGAATTGTTACTGAGGGACACAGAATTGTTACTGAGGGCCACAGAACCGTTACTTAGGGCCACAGAAACGTTACTCAGGGACACAGAATTGTTACTGAGGGCCACAGAAACGTTACTTAAGGACACAGAATTGTTACTCAGGGACAGACACAGAATTGTTACTCCGGGACACAAAATTATTACTGAGGGCCACAGAACCGTTACTTATGGCCACAGAAACGTTACTCGGACACAGAATTGTTACTGAGGGCCACAGAACCGTTACTTAGGGCCACAGAAACGTTACTTAGGGCCACAGAATTGTTACTCAGGGACAGACACAGAATTGTTACTGAGGGACACAGAATTGCTACTGAGGGCCACAGAACCGTTACTTAGGGCCACAGAAACGTTACTCAGGGACACAGAATTGTTACTGAGGGCCACAGAACCGTTACTTAGGGCCACAGAAATGTTACTTAGGGACACAGAATTGTTACTCAGGGACAGACACAGAATTGTTACTCCGGGACACAGAATTGTTACTGAGGGCCACAGAACCGTTACTTAGGGCCACAGAATTGTTACTCAGGGACAGACACAGAATTGTTACTCAGGGACACAGAATTGTTACTGAGGGACACAGAACCGTTACTTAGGGCCACAGAAACGTTACTCAGGGACACAGAATTGTTACTGAGGGCCACAGAACCGTTACTTAGGGCCACAGAAACGTTACTTAGGGACACAGAATTGTTACTCAGGGACAGACACAGAATTGTTACTGAGGGACACAGAATTGTTACTGAGGGCCACAGAACCGTTACTTAGGGCCACAGAAACGTTACTCGGACACAGAATTGTTACTGAGGGACACAGAATTGTTACTCAGGGCCACATAATTGTTACTCAGGGACAGACACAGAATTGTTACTCAGGGACAGACACAGAATTGTTACTCAGGGACACAGAATCGTTGAATTAAAGAGTATGTCAGACAACACGCAGAGGAGTGGCAGAGGAGGCAATGTTTTAGGAGCGAGCAGACGTGGCAGCAGAGGAAGGGGTCGAGGCAGCACTAGTCGCAGCCAGAGGCCAGTGCTCCCGGTGTCATCCAGCGGTCGTGTCTCCACCGACAACCCTGCCGTCATCGATTGGTTGGCTCGGTCGTCTTCCTCTTCCCAGGTCACCTCTGACACCTACAGCCAACGGTCGGTGTGTACGTCAGACACAACCGTTAGTTGGCATGGCCCGGGAGCAAGCCCACTGAAATCACGTGTCCTCTACCTGCCCCTGTCCTTTGCTGTTCCCTCACCAAGCGAAGTATCGCATGCTGTGGGCTCAGCCCCACTGTACAGTGAGGAAGAGCTAACAGAGGGCGGTCAGGAACGGGGGGAGACATCCGCCTTTTCAGCAGCCAGGCGAAGAAGTAGTGGCGAGGAGAGTGGCTCGGTAGCCGGTCTAGAGACAGGTCTGTCTCCTGACCCAGACGCAGCCGAGGGGGCTAGTAGTGAGGCGGAGACCCTACTTGATGATGAGGAGGTTGATCGCACTTGGCAGCCTCGTCGTCATCAGGCAATTTCTTCCGCATCATCAGGAGAAGAGGGTGCCAGCTTGGCAGCGAGCGAAACAGTCGGTGGGTTGCCCAGGAGGCAGCAGGGTCGCAGCAGTGTCAGTGGAGCCAAACGGCCACGGAGTACAGCACCAGCTCCACTGCAGCCTACCACCACGGCCAGTAGTGGTGCCGGTGCGCACGGAGGAAGTATCAGTCAGCCAGTGAGGAGTAGCGGGGGCAAAGTTTCCTACTCGGCGGTGTGGCAATTTTTCGTCAAGCCGCCCGAGGAAGTAAACGTAGCCGTATGTCGACTATGTGGCCAGAAAGTCAAGCGTGGCCAGGGGGCCCATGTTGGGACTACAGCGTTGCGTCAGCATATGCAGCGTCGCCATTTGGTGGCCTGGGAAAACCGTGATAAAGATACGGCGGTTCTGCCTGACCCAGCCCCCGCTCCATCACCCGCTCCGTTACTTGCTCCGTCACCCGACGTCAATCGCCCTCTATCAGCCAGTCAAGGCTCCAACACCTCTGCTGAGGGGAGTTGTCGCTCGTTGGCATCTTCCGCTCGTTCAGATGCTCCTTCTCCTGCTACTCCTCTTCACGGATTCCGTCAGCAGTCTTTCTTGGAATCCGTTTCCAAGAGACAACAGTTTGCGAGCACGCACCCGACGGTGCAAAAGCTGAACGTCCTCCTGTCCAAGTTGCTGGTGCTGCAGTCCCTCCCTTTCCAACTGGTGGACTCAGCACCTTTCCGAGAAATGATGGCTTGTGCCGCGCCGCGGTGGAGAGTGCCAAGCCGGCATTTCTTCGCCAAAAAGGCAGTGCCAGCCCTGCATTCACATGTAGAAGAGATGGTGGGCCAGTCTTTGAGCATGTCGGTCTCTGCCAAAGTGCACGGCAGCGCCGACGTGTGGAGCTGTAACTACGGTCAGGGACAGTACATGTCATTTACGGCACACTGGGTGAACGTGGTGCCGGCACAGCCGCACCAGCAACTTGGACAGGTCACGACGCTTTTGCCTCCACGTTTGCATGTCCTTGGTCCAGCAAACATGTCCGCCTCTACCACCTCTTCTTCCGCCGTGTCCTCAGCCGCCACCCCCGTGCCAAGTCCCATTACCCAACCGGCATATCACATGTGCAGGGCGCAACGGTGTCACGCTGTGCTGCACCTGGTATGCCTTGGCGAACGTAGTCACACAGGGGAGGAACTTCTGAGTGTAATGAACAGAGAAATCGACAGATGGCTGTCTCCGCGCAAACTGAAAATCGGAACCATGTTGACCGACAACGGAAAGAACATGGTGTCTGCTCTGCGTCAAGGAAGGTTGTGCCATGCGCCATGCATGGCTCACGTGTTCAATCTGGTTGTCAAGCGGTTCCTAAAATCCACCATCCCACTGCAAGACATCCTTAAAATGTCACGTAAACTTTGCATGCATTTCAGCCATTCCTACACCGCAAAGCACACCCTCCTTGAGCTGCAGCGGCAGAACGGAATTCCACAGCATCGCCTGATCTGCGACGTTGCAACAAGGTGGAATTCAACCCTACACATGTTAGACCGCCTTTACGAGCAACGAAAGGCCATCACCGATTTCCTGATGTTACAAGCGGATAAAGGTACTCCCCTGTGTAACTTCGATGTCAGCCATTGGCAGCTCATGCGTGACACCTGCCGCTTGCTCAGGCCCTTTGAGGAGGCCACGCTATTCGTGAGTCGGCAGGACTATGGGATGAACGACGTCATTCCTCTGTTGCACGTCCTGGAACAAATGCTGTTAACAATGGCTGGTCAGGGTGCGGTAGACGTGGCGCACAGATCTCAACGCCACATGACCCCTGTGGGGGCAGGACAGGAAGAAGAGGAGGAGGTAGAGGAGGACATTTGTGCTCAGGAATTATTGAGTGAAATGGGTGGTTTTTCCACTCAGCGGACAGGAGTGGAGGAGCAGGAGCATCTGGTAGAGGAGGAGGAGGAGACAGAGGACCCAGACGCACCGTGGCAGTATGCTGTGGAGATGGAGGCAGGGAGTCCCTCGCATTCCTTGGCGCAAATGGCCCATAGCATGCTCGTTTGCTTGCGTAGCGACAGCCGAATAATAACCATCAGACAGAGGGATGACTTTTGGCTGTCCACCTTGTTGGACCCTCGCTACCGTTCCAAAATGGTGGCCTTTTTCACACCTGCTGAGAGGGAGGCCAAAATTACGTACTATAAAAACCACCTATGTAGTCAGTTGGTCTCTGCCTTTCTGCGCCAACGTCCATCCTCAGACACTGTGGGCCCTGTGCGCTCGCGTTCCGCTGCCATGGCAGCAGGGGAGGGGTGGGGTGGTAGGAGCAGTGGCAGCTCCACCAGCAGCGGCTGCCTCAGTCTGCAGTCGATGATGAGTAGCTTTCTTCACCAGCGCAGTGAGGAAACTACTAATCAGCCGCAGCAGCAGCAGCAGCAGCAGCATCAGGTGGACCTGGAGCAGGAGCTCAAACAACAGGCTTGGGCCTACTTGGACAGCACCCTGCCAACCGAGGTAGACAATCCCCTTGACTACTGGGCAACGAAACTTGACCTTTGGTCCCAACTAGCTGAATTTGCCCTTGAAAGGCTGTCATGCCCGGCCAGTAGCGTGGCATCGGAGCGCGTGTTTAGTGCGGCAGGAGGTATTGTAACTCCGCGGAGGACACGACTGTCCACCCAAAGTGTGGAGAGACTCACGTTTGTGAAAATGAATCAGGCGTGGATTAGTCTGGATTTCAAACCACCAGTTCCTGACACAACTGACTAAATCCGCCATGAATCATGCCCCAAACATGTGCCACTTTCAGGTCTCCGCACACTGCTGCTGGGTTCCATTTTGTCATAGGGTGCTGGCAGATTACGGGCCTCCCATAGCTGCTGCCAGGCCCCTAATCTGCCATGGGCCCCTGTACCGCCTCCTCACGCTGCTGCAAGGTCCACAGTGTCTCATGGGTCCCTGTACCGCCTCCCATTGCTGCTGCCAGGCCCCTAATCTGCCATGGGCCCCCGTACCGCCTCCTCATGCTGCTGCCAGGTCCACAGTGTGTCATGCCATGTGCCACTTTCAGGTCTCCTCACACTGCTGCTGGGTTCCATTTTGTCATAGGATGCTGGCAGATTACGGGCCTCACATTGCTGCGGCCAGGCCCCTAATCTGCCATGGGCCCCTGTACCGCCTCCTCACGCTGCTGCAAGGTCCACAGTGTGTCATGCCATGTGCCACTTTCAGGTCTCCTCACACTGCTGGTGTGTTTCATTTTGTCATAGGGTGCTGGCAGATTACGGGCCTCCCATAGCTGCTGCCAGGCCCCTAATCTGCCATGGGCCCCTGTACCGCCTCCTCACGCTGCTGCAAGGTCCACAGTGTGTCATGCCATGTGCCACTTTCAGGTCTCCTCACACTGCTGGTGTGTTTCATTTTGTCATAGGATGCTGGCAGATTACGTGCCTCACATTGCTGCGGCCAGGCCCCTAATCTGCCATGGGCCCCTGTACCGCCTCCTCACGCTGCTGCCAGGTCCACAGTGTGTCATGGGTCCCTGTACCGCCTCCCATTGCTGCTGTCTCCAACGCCACACTCTGCCATGTGCCACTATCAGGTCTCCTCACACTGCTGCTGGGTTCCATTTTGTCATAGGATGCTGGCAGATTACGGGCCTCACATTGCTGCGGCCAGGCCCCTAATCTGCCATGGGCCCCTGTACAGCCTCCTCACGCTGCTGCAAGGTCCACAGTGTGTCATGCCATGTGCCACTTTCAGGTCTCCTCACACTGCTGGTGTGTTTCATTTTGTCATAGGATGCTGGCAGATTACGTGCCTCACATTGCTGCGGCCAGGCCCCTAATGTGCCATGGGCCCCTGTACCGCCTCCTCACGCTGCTGCCAGGTCCACAGTGTCTCATGGGTCCCTGTACCGCCTCCCATTGCTGCTGTTTCCATCGCCACACTCTGCCATGTGCCACTTTCAGGTCTCCTCACACTCCTGCTGGTTTCCATTTTGTCATAGGTTGCTGGCAGATTACAGGCCTCCCATAGGTGCTGCCAGGCCCCAAATCTGCCATGGGCCCCCGTACCGCCTCGTCACGCTGCTGCTGGGTCCACAGTGTGTCATGGGTCCCTGTACGGCCTCCCATTGCTGCTGTTTCCATCGCCACACTCTGCCATGTGCCACTTTCAGGTCTCCTCACACTCCTGCTGGTTTCCATTTTGTCATAGGTTGCTGGCAGATTACAGGCCTCCCATAGGTGCTGCCAGGCCCCAAATCTGCCATGGGCCCCCGTACCGCCTCGTCACGCTGCTGCTAGGTCCACAGTGTGTCATGGGTCCCTGTACGGCCTCCCATTGCTGCTGTTTCCATCGCCACACTCTGCCATGTGCCACTTTCAGGTCTCCTCACACTCCTGCTGGTTTCCATTTTGTCATAGGTTGCTGGCAGATTACAGGCCTCCCATAGGTGCTGCCAGGCCCCAAATCTGCCATGGGCCCCCGTACCGCCTCGTCACGCTGCTGCTGGGTCCACAGTGTGTCATGGGTCCCTGTACCGCCTCCCATTGCTCCCACTCTGCCATGTGCCACTTTCAGGTCTCCTCACACTCCTGCTGGTTTCCATTTTGTCATAGGTTGCTGGCAGATTACAGGCCTCCCATAGGTGCTGCCAGGCCCCAAATCTGCCATGGGCCCCCGGACCGCCTCGTCACGCTGCTGCTGGGTCCACAGTGTGTCATGGGTCCCTGTACCGCCTCCCATTGCTCCCACTCTGCCATGTGCCACTTTCAGGTCTCCTCACACTCCTGCTGGTTTCCATTTTGTCATAGGTTGCTGGCAGATTACAGGCCTCCCATAGGTGCTGCCAGGCCCCAAATCTGCCATGGGCCCCCGGACCGCCTCGTCACGCTGCTGCTGGGTCCACAGTGTGTCATGGGTCCCTGTACCGCCTCCCATTGCTCCCACTCTGCCATGTGCCACTTTCAGGTCTCCTCACACTCCTGCTGGTTTCCATTTTGTCATAGGTTGCTGGCAGATTACAGGCCTCCCATAGGTGCTGCCAGGCCCCAAATCTGCCATGGGCCCCCATACCGCCTCGTCACGCTGCTGCTGGGTCCACAGTGTGTCATGGGTCCCTGTACCGCCTCCCATTGCTCCCACTCTGCCATGTGCCACTTTCAGGTCTCCTCACACTCCTGCTGGTTTCCATTTTGTCATAGGTTGCTGGCAGATTACAGGCCTCCCATAGGTGCTGCCAGGCCCCAAATCTGCCATGGGCCCCCATACCGCCTCGTCACGCTGCTGCTGGGTCCACAGTGTGTCATGGGTCCCTGTACGGCCTCCCATTGCTGCTGTTTCCATCGCCACACTCTGCCATGTGCCACTTTCAGGTCTCCTCACACTCCTGCTGGTTTCCATTTTGTCATAGGTTGCTGGCAGATTACAGGCCTCCCATAGGTGCTGCCAGGCCCCAAATCTGCCATGGGCCCCCGTACCGCCTCGTCACGCTGCTGCTAGGTCCACAGTGTGTCATGGGTCCCTGTACCGCCTCCCATTGCTGCTGTCTCCATCGCCACACTCTGCCATGTGCCACTTTCAGGTCTCCTCACACTCCTGCTGGTTTCCATTTTGTCATAGGGTGCTGTATGGCCTCCCATTGCTGCTGCCTCCACCGCCACACTGTGGCTCCAAACACTGGTTTTGGCCCCGTGACTGGCCAAATGAGTGAAGTGTGCGGTGATTCAAAGATCGACGGCACTCATCTGCATGTCATACTGACTGACAGTATTATTTCTCTTCCCCAGCAGACTCCAAGGGCATTTAAATTAAAGGTACAGTGTTCTGCACTAATATAAAGTCTCTCTGAAGCCTAGAAACACCCTTTTTTAAGTTAAATTCACAGCGAATATATTCGACTCAAATCAAATTTTTTCCACGAATTCGCCGAATCAGTCGAATCGAATTTTTGAATACTTCGCTCATCTCTAGTCAGAAGGTTTGTTACCTCCATGCATTCTATATATGAAGGTAAATACCCTTCTCTGTGCAGCAGCCCCCCCCCAATACTCACCTGAGCCCCATCCTGATCCAGCAATGTGCTCAAGATCCTCTGCAGTCTGGGGTCTCTCCCTCCTCATTGGCTGAGACAGGAGCAGGGGCCATTGGCTCCTGCTGCTGTCAATCATGGCCAGTGAGCCAATAAGGGAGAGGGGACTTTGTGGACACACAGAGCAGCGGCTTGCTCCTGAGCCTGCTTGGATGCCCCATAACAAGCTGCTTACTGTGGGGACAATCATCAGGAAGGAGGGGCCAGGAGCGCCTTTGGGGGACCCGAGAAGAGGAGGATCCAGGCTGCTCTGTGCAAACCATCACACACAGTAGTAAGTATGACATGTTTGTTTTAAAAGAAAAAAAATGTTGCCTTTACAATCACTTTAAGTCTTGTTTACTAATCGACACGACACCCTCCGACACCCACAGACCATAAACAAAGCAAAAGTGACAGCAAATAACCAACCCAACTATAATACACTGTGTACAAATGGAGGGAAGCTGACATACACCGGGCAGAATCAGGGGAGCAGAGATGGGGGAACAGGATGCAGGAAACCAGAATCAAGGAAAGTATATGTAGTGATCCCCCCGTAGGGGCTGCTTAAGTTTGTTCACTCCACCACTCTGCCTCCCAACCCCAAGAACTGTCTCAGCCCCAACTGACACCCCTGACAATAGTGAAGTACAAGGACCAATGAAAAGCACACACGGTATAATAAACACAGAGATCAGCTTTACTGTAAGACCTCTATGGGAAGTAATAAACATGAACAACAGGTATATGTTTGGAGAATCAAGAGAACAGCAAATCCTGAGACCGGAAGCAATATAACTCACTTTTACACTCAGGCTGCTTTCAGGGGATTCCAACCGTGAATAACCCCAAGAGCAGAGGAAACACTTACATGGGACCTCAAAATGGGTCTAAACCCCTTTACATAAACTCAGCTCTATGATGTCCAAGCAGGAGGAGAGCAGAAGGATGACTCTCTGTGGTGTCAGACTTCTCCCTTCTAACCCCCGACACCACAAGCCCAATAGGCAAACACTGCGCCCAACTGATGCTTCATAGCTACTTTCCAAGGTAGAGCTATTCCCTCCCACACCATGCAATATAGAGGCCTGAATACGCATGCGCGTGCCCGTATGGCACCAGTAACTTCAGTCTCTTGGTAACTGGATGAATGTTGGGGTCTTCAGCGAGACACTTTCATTGGTGCACTTAAACTCCTTAAACACTTAAAGTATAATTGTAATCCTGTGGCAGTATGTGTGCCGTGTTCCTGTCATCTGACAGTGGGAGAAATCCCTCTCACCAGATCCTGTGACTAAGGCCCAAACCATGGTCCTGGAAATGACCGGCTCCTGTGGTCACCTCACCATGAGCCCTTCACACTGTCGGTGTAGGCACTGTACTGTAGACCACATCTCTCAGGTTGGATGTTCCTTTGTCTGATCCAGATCACCAAGCATGCAGTGCACTGCCCATAAGCACTTCTTTCCCAGGTCCAATCTCTCTCCTGCCACATGCAATCTCCCCCTCCTCAGGAGAAACCCCCAAGATGGATCCCTCCACTCTGCTCTCCCTAAGCATGATGGCTTTCGTAGTTCTTTTTTAATTCTATCTCCATATCAGCCTATAAGGCCGTTTCTGTTCAAGACTCCATCGTCCACAATGCTTTGCACCTGCACTTCCTGTTTGACAGAGTCCTTGTCATTGGCTCCTTTAATGGCTCTTATTATTGGCTCTCTCACTCTCTTACAGTCTGAGAGGAGAAGGGGGGGCTGAAATCCCTCACTGCTTTGTCTGTGTCAGGGCAAGTGTCAGGTTACACAGGAGAGGCCAGTCAGCAGATCACAGCCATGAGACAGGATTAATATCTCCTGCTACACATACAAGATACAGGACACAGGATCCAGCAGGGAAGCGGCTCACAGGCAGAACACTGAGGAACTGATGAAAACTACGGGGGGATTATATACCTTCCCAGCAGCCAGCATCAGGTGGAGCCTCATTACTGACACCTTCTGTCTACTGGGAGACACAGCAATGTCTCCTCTCTACTTCCTCCTGACTTACCTCACCCAGAGCTTCCTGTCTGTACCTGACATCACTTCCTGTCTGTACCTGACATCACTTCTTGTCTGTAACTGACATCACCTCCCGTCTGTACCTGACATCACTTCCTGTCTGTATCTGACATCACTTCCTGTCTGGGTAGAAGGGCACTCACCACCTGGTGGAGCTCAGAGGAACTGCAGCTCCAAGTAATGTCTCATAGTTTGAACCTTATTGTTTCCAAGTGTACTTGAATGATCATGTCCATGTCTGGCAGATTCCAGGACTCTTCAGCGTGGCAGTGAGGTGATGACTCCGGAACACTCTCTGGGTTCCATTACCAGACACTGCAATTATACCCGACTGCAGGAGCCACCATCTCCTTTCCTACAGTGAAAGTATAATTGTGACATCAGCAGAGAGGTAGTGGGAGGGTGGGATCAGGTAAGTACCACCACTGACCACCAATGCTGGGCTGGGGGTACACTTTATTCTCACTGACACCAACAATGGGGCTTATTTTATCTCACTGACTCCAACAATGGGGCTTATTATATCTCACTGACACCAACAATGGGGCTTATTTTATCTCACTGACACCAACAATGGGGATTATTTTATCTCACTGACACCAACAATGGGGATTATTTTATCTCACTGACATCAACGATGGAGCTTATTTTATCTCACTGACACCAATGATGGATGTCAAGGAAATCATGCCCACGGTGACTGGGTAGCTGGAGTGAGATCCTTGATTGGTGGAGAAGGAATGAGGGTGGGGCTTTCTCTGAATTCTCTAGAATTCTCATCTGCTGACAATTGATGGACTGATCTGAATTCTGTGTGAAATATATCTGGTTGTTAATGATTGGCTGGAAATCAGGCGGTCACACCCCTAACCGATGACTCCTCATCTGTCGGCAGGTTTCCCCACTGACAGCTGAATGTCCACAAAAGAATTGTCAGCAATTACAAATTGTGGAAAACCCCTCAGAATGTCTCTGAGAAGAAATGATATTTTATCTTCTCTCCAACTCAGACTATATTTGTCTTAGACGTAAGAGGCCCAAAATCCCGAGTCCCTGTCAGGTCTGAGCTCCAGCCGGATACAATCACCTTCTCCACTCACATAGTTTGCTTTTGTAAATGAAGTGAGTACAGAATTGAGGAAAGCGAGGACACCCGGCAACAATGGGATTCTGTCCTATCTCCTGCACCCGGAGCAAATGAACAACATGTACCAGCCTTCCCAGCCCCATCAATGTACACTGTGGAGGCATCTTGTATGTAGACTCTGGATTCAACAAACCAGCAGCCTGGCCATTCAGGAACATACCATTGTTCAGCTCTGGGGGGGGGGAACAAACATCTCTCATGGGAAGGAGCTCTGGGGAGTCAACAGACCAATCTTTCATCTATACATATGTTTCCATCTCTCCACATCACTCCATTCTTTTTCTGGACAAAACCATTATAAATATCAGCGACAGATTTACAAATCTAGGATTTTACAATGAGAACACAATGTCACAAGGGATCTATAAAAGATTTTATCCGGACACAAGATCCCATTGTAAGAAAGGAATTCTGAATATGAACAGCGACTGTTATGTGGGATCCCATTATATTCAGTGCGGGGAAATGTATCTTTTATATTTTACTGAAACCTTAGATAATAAATTACATTTATGTCCCAGAAATTAACTTTACTGTATTTTTAACTGAAATTGTACCTTTCATAAATCATTGCACTAATATTGTGTAAAATAATCAAAAATCATAAAACATCAGAACTACTAACAATTTATCCTCTAGTGTGTCTGCTGTTGTGAAGAAATATATATAATATTTGGGGGATTTAAGTAATTTTAAGGTAGAAATTATTTTTAAAACATGTAAACAAAAGAATTAAAAATGTCTCCAGGACTCCATGGACCCCTTCATTCCACACAGTCTCCAGGAACCGGGAAACCACAGAGAAACCAAGTGTCCCCCGACTTCCTCTCCAGGCTGGGATGTCACCCTGGTTGGGGGCCCCCTACAGTAGAAGAAGCAGACTGCACCTGCCTACATCTTCTTTATGCTTTGTCTGATCAGGATGGCGGTCATTTCTCCCTGAACATGGAGCCCCCTAAACACGAGGTAAACGTGGTGCAGCATTGAGCCCCGTCCAGCTGTAGTGTAGACTTTGACAGGCTGCAGGCAGCGGGGCTGGACGCTGTACCTGTGCCTACCAGGTGTATTATAATGCCAGCATTGCACCCACAGGGGCCGGACCCCCCATGTACAAGGGGCCTAAGAGATACCATCAGCTGGTGTCCCATTCCACCAGACCCCTATAACTGGAAGAGGACATGTTTGGGGGGATGTGTTGTAGAAGAACCCAGACCGCGGTATTGTGTGATGAAATTATAATTCAACTTTATTAATCATATATATGTGACACTTTAACAACAGAAGAAAAGAGATAAATTGTTTACATTTCAAGGATCTATTTATACCATTTATATCATCTATGCTAAGAAACTGATTAACATATGACACACCCCTCATTAATACCAGCCCCGCCCACTTATGTGACCCTCCAAACATCCAAATCCCTGTAAATTCCCAGAAGACACTTTCATGTTTTATCCATAACAAGCTGATTGGGTACAAGAGAACCCCGAGCCCCTCCTGCTCATTCCCACACAACAAGTCCATGTCACCATCTACAAGGTGAGAGGACCTGAAGGAGAACAAGACCAGGACCACCAGGACCATCGCCTGACTGAAGCCATGCTCACATTTCTTTCTAATGCTGCTTCTATGGTCTCCTCAGATACGGATTTGTCAGATGTACATTAGTGGAACCCTTTCACTCCGGCCAATGTAAGGTTTCCATCAGCAGCAGCACGGCCTTATAGCTACAGCACCCGGGGGTTGTCTACATTTGTTAGGCCAACTGTCAGCTTTCTGGTGGAAGTGATTCAGCCGCACTGAAGGTCCTCCCCCCACCATGTATACCGGGCTCAGCTGTCCCTCCTGCAAGCCCAAGACAGACATGGTGGGTGTCAGTGGTGAGGGCAGAAGGAGATCAGCAAACATCTGATCTCTGATCTCCCCTTCAGTGAATGAATGTGGGAGGTGGGAGATTATGTCATTTCTGGGTTCAGCGCTGTCATTCTTCAGTCACTATGGTTTGAGAAGGAGCTGATTAGGCATGATCTGTGCTTGAACATCTTTCTTAGGGTACAGAGGTGACATTAGGGATCTAATAATGTTCTGATGTCTCTTTAAAGAGGACCTGTGACCAGAAATATGTACCACAGGGGGGCTATCAACCCCCTATATGACAGAAGCCATGTTAAGTGTAAAAAGAGATGAAAAAAATTTAAGTAACATTATAAAAATAAAAACCCATAAAACAAATCACACGACACATTTTACATATCATTGCACAAGCGAGAGTGAGAACAATAATTCTGAGGCCATCGTTCACAGTTACCTATCTGAACTGATAACCTATAAAGTCTCTTAAAGCGTCAAACTGAAGTTTGTCACCATTTCACAAGTACACACAGTTTATAAAGTTTGACATGTTTGGTATCTATATACTTGATGCCAACCCCATATTTTATAATTTCACCAAATTGGGTCATATATTGTGTTCTTTGTGCACTAACATTATCTATTTTACAGAAAATATGTATTTGATAAACAGCTGTGCTAATATTCTGTGACATGAAAAATGGCAACTACCACTATTATATTCTCCAGAGTCTCTGATTTCAGAAAATAAAAGAAATGTTTGGGGTTTTAACTAATCATATGGCCTAAAATGTGAATATAACTTAAAAAAGCAAAATAATCTCTGGCAGTAAAAGAAAATACAGCAATATATAATATTTCAAAATCAAAACTATGGTAGCAACTAATGGCTTAAGAAGCAAACCCACCATATTACTCAACCAGGTTCCAACTAAACCCATCCAAAACATTGGATCCCACCTCCTCCCACCCAGGTTCCTGTTGGAACTCCTTTACCTTGTGCAGATATCCCCTTCTGAGATCCTCATGATCTAATATAAATGTACAACACTCTCTATCTGACACCATTTGTAGACTCCACCTTGGTCTGCCAAGAGATAGTCAGCTGCCATGCAGTTCTGTGACACCACCTTAGGTGGTGGAGCCACTTCTGCTGTCAGCTCTGCTATAACATCAATGGTGTCATTGGTTACCTGATCCGTGACTCCAGTACACCGGTTCATCTTACATATCTTAGATTCCCCATCCCGTCTATGAAGGGCTCACTGCATAAAGCATCTCCAATCCAGAGAGAATGTTTCTTCTCACTGGAAGGCCAGGGGAGTATTGGGAGAGATTGAGGCTTTCCCTTACAGATATGGGGGGGGGGGGGGGGGCAACATAACCTCAAGTACAGCTATGGGTGGAATTGAAGGGAAGCCATTTTTAGGGTACTCCTTCCACAAAAGAAGCAAATGTTATCTGGAAGGACTAGGAATCCATTGGACCAATGGGGATTAAACATTCTGCAATTACATTGAGAAACCATGAAATGTTACTGGCCTGTGATTGGCTCTCCTATTGTTAGTGAAGTGAGACTCCCTTTGTTGGTGTAATTAATGGAAAGAAACCATGTGAAATGTTTCTTCCAAATCCAAAAAGGTGACCCCCTTGGGTAAGTACCCATCCTAATATTCCTGATATGAGTTTGTAGTCCCTGCTATACAGGAAACACGTGGGCAATCATTTACACCTTTTACAGCAGGACAGTAAATATCAGAACACAATTCAAACAGAAGACCAACAGCAGGAAGTCTGCTAACTGAATGTGTAATGCAATCTGTCATTAGCATTCCCAGAGTTCCCTCTGCAACATAGTTGTATCAGTTGTTGGTCCTGTCTGTAGATCTGTTATTTCCCACCTTCTGTAACAGGGTGACAACCCTGATCATTCTGCAGGAACATTACACAGCAGCGTTGTCACCCTGTACAGGGAAGTCTTAGATAGATTATAAGTAAGACACACAACAAGTAAAGTCCAACTTCAGCTAACTCTTCTACAGCAGTTACAGCAACAGGTTCTCTATAAGGTTCAACCCACCATATGAATGGAAGTTGACAGTTGTAAGCACCCCCAGCAGTGTTATATGGTGTTTCCCAACCATCCAACTTTCATTTTGTCAAATAGCTTGGCCTTTTACAGGAAGCAGAAAAAAACTGGGAGGGTCAACAGGTAATAAAAAAGTTACAAGGGGAGACTCGGAAAAACAAAAACGTTTATGCTAATGACAGATTGCACCATTTATGTAATTATTGATTTTGGCCATTGTTACACTGTGGCGCCGATGTCTTAACTCGTCCATTCAGAGTCATTAAGGTGAACCCCAATAAGAGGAATTTCAGTCTCCCAGAAGAAGTGGTAGGAATATGACCGCACACTTAGCACTTTGTAAGTTCAGATCTCTTGCAGTTGTACCGTGTGAATAGTTTATGGAGAGGAGCAATAGCTGGACAGAAAAAAAAAAAGATAACAAAGACATCCAATCTTCACCTGATAGAATCCCTTTTGAGAAAACCAGATGAAACACAAGTGGCCAGCTGGGATTAGGTGGTACTGTTGAATATGTCCCCTAAAACAGCATTAACTCCATGTTGGATGGCCTACAGCAGCTTAAGAAGTTACTCTCTAACCAAACAGAGACCTCTATCTGGCTGGTATCTCAGCTACAGACCTGCCTGGAAAGATGTCATCCATGCGAGGATATAGAACATGGAAAGGAGGCATTGATCATGGGAGAGGAGGTGGAACATGTAATAGGAAGTGTGGACACGGTGGGCTTAGCTGGAACCCTCAAGCCTAGCTTATGATGTATCAATTCTCAAAAGAACATGGAATGGACTCTCCTAATGAGGTTTCAGAGGCTTGGCAAGAAGCCATTGGACCCCATCCTAGACTCTGGTACTGAGGCATTGTTGGTCATGTATTGGTTGGTCAGATTCTGTCAATGAAGAAAACGCATGGGAACATAGCTCAGTTAGTGAATGATGAAAATGAATTACATGTTCAGTCAATGCTCCATAAAAAAGGATAAAGATGAGGAAAACAGTTCAGTCATTGCTGCTTATCTGAAAAAAATGTCCAAAGGTAAAATATTCACAGGCCTTCTAGGAGTGTTCCTGATGGACATAAGCACTAAACCCAATGCATCCGAACATTAAATTCCTGATTGTTCACAGATTTTTTTTTCTAAGCAGCATTTTGTCTTTTTATGTCTTCCGTCATTTGTGGGAAGACATTGGGGCTGTGAACCTAATGAGACAGCTTCAACTTCTTTAATATTGTCCAATCTTCTGGATTTTCATTTATGCAGCTCAAGCTTGTGAATCCTCTGGTGACAGATAAGCCCGGCATTACCTGTAAAAGCTTTGTCACATTCTGAACATTGATATGGCTTCTCTCGAGTGTGGATCCTCTGGTGTGTGATAAGATGTGCCATCCGTGTAAAAGCTTTGTCACATACAGAACACTGATATGGCTTCTCTCCGGTGTGGATCCTTTGGTGTGTGATAAGATGTGACTTCCATGTAAAATCTTTCTCACATTCTGAACATTGATATGGCTTCTCTCCAGTGTGGATCCTCTGGTGTATGATAAGATGTGACATCCGTGTAAAAGCTGTCTCACATTCTGAACATTGATATGGCTTCTCTCCAGTGTGGACCCTCTTGTGTATGATAAGCTCTGCCTTGGTTGTAAAACATTTGTCACATTCAGAACACTGGTATGGTTTCTCTCCAGTGTGAATCCTCTGGTGTCTGATAACATTTGACTTCTGCATAAAACCTTTGTGACATTCAGAGCACTGATATGACTTCTCTCCAGTGTGAATCCTCTGGTGTCTGATAAGATGTGACTTCTGTGTAAAAGCATTGTCAC
Source organism: Staurois parvus (assembly GCF_062004578.1). Lineage (NCBI taxonomy): Eukaryota > Metazoa > Chordata > Amphibia > Anura > Ranidae > Staurois > Staurois parvus. The sequence continues at coordinate 5,788,783 of NW_028317987.1, forward strand.
ATTCTGAACACTGATATGGCTTCTCTCCAGTGTGAGCCCTCTGGTGTGCTTTAAGACTTGACTTGTGTGTGAAAGCTTTGTCACATTCTGAACATTGATATGGCTTCTCTCCAGTATGAACCCTCTCATGTAAGACAAGGTAATCCCTCCGTTTAAAAGTTTGATCACATTTAGAACATTGATATAGCATCTCTCCAGTGTGGATCCTCTGGTGTGCTATGAGATCTGACTTCTGTGTAAAAGCTTTGTTACATTCAGAACACTGATGTGGCTTCTCTCCAGTGTGGATCCTCTGATGTCTGATAAGGCGTGACTTCCATATAAAAGCTTTGTTACATTCAGAACACTGATATTGCTTCTCTCCAGTGTGAACCCCCTGGTGTGCTATAAGATGTGACTTCTGTGTAAAAGCTTTGTCACATGCAGAACATTGATATGACTTCTCTCCAGTGTGAATCCTCTGGTGTGTGATAAGCTGTGATTTCCATGTAAAAGCTTTATCACATTCAGAACACTGATATGGCTTCTCTCCAGTGTGAATCCTCTGGTGTGTGATATGTTTTGCCTCCATTGTAAAATCTTTGTTACGTTCCAAACAAGAAATAGCTTGAAATGACTCCTCTTATGTATACATGGGTTGGACTTTACTGTAAAGCAATTGTCACTTCCAGAACACTGAAATGACTTTTCTCATGTTGTCCTCTGAGGTTGGATCAGTGTTGAAGAGGACCCAAAGCACTTATGACATTTAGAACACGGATATAACTTGTGTCCTGTGTGAATCCTCCAGTGAACTGCAATAAAAACTTTCAGTCAATTAAGACACCCAGATGTTTGGTTTGTATTCACGAAGACCAGCATGATCGAAAACATGGTTCATCAATCCACCTGTACAGACAAAAAAATAAAAATCAGAATTCTATATAAAGGGCTAAAGTTCTTTTTAATTTTTAATGATTATTATTAAATATATCATATATATCATCGTGGGCTGTGTCAGCTTCATGGTTGTCCTCAAAGGCCAGTTGTAATTGTAAGAGTAGATGTCCAGAGCACCTCACCCCCCCCCCCCCCCATTACATCAGATGTCAAGAACCTCACACCCTCAGGTGAGAAAAATGTAAATGAGCAGCTGAGAGAAGAGCTAAAAACACTAATACCCCCACAAATCTATCCTAGACATTCGATCTAAAATGTAACAATTGCAACTAGAAAACCCTCAACTGAGGGAAGAGATAATGACACCAAAGATACAAATGGAGCTCAACAATCAGGAAAGAGAATCAAAGGGGATGTTTTATACAAAGTACCCATCAAGGAACAACAGACCGGTGAGACCAATCAGCTTCCGAAATGTAACAAGACAAAGACCAGCAATAGCCAAGACAACTCTACTAATCCTGAGACCACAAATAGTGATGGCCGAACACCCCCCTGTTCAGGTCGCGGTCAAACATCAGAACCTACAGAATGTTCTACAGTAAATGTCGAACACGAAGGACTGAGAGGTGTCTTACCGCATCTGAGTATGAAGATACCGCTCAGTTACTAAAATCCGGCATGAGTTATATGATGAAATCACGGTGTATTTTAGTAGTGAGACATTCATTCATGTTCCTGGTGTCAGTGGGGTTCCCCACTGACAGCTGAATGTCAAAAGAATTGTCAGCATTGCCCAACAATTAATAAAAACATCTTGTTGTCCCCCCTCTCATCCACACCAAGCCCTTCGGGTCTGGTATGGATTTTGAGAGGAACCCTCCATGCCATTGTCCCCACAAAATTCATATCAGACCCTTATCCAAGAAAGCAGCTGGGCAGGTCAGGAAAGGGGGGGCAAGTGCCCCCCTCCTGAACCATACCAGGCCACATGCCCTCAACATGGGGGGGTGCTTTGGGCCGGGAGCCCCCCAAACCTCCTTGTCCACATATTGATGGGGACAAAGGCCTCTTTCCCACAACTGTAGCCTGTGGTTGTGGGGGTCTGCAGCCTGGGGGGCTTATTGGAATCTGGAAGCCCCCTTTAACAAGGGGACCCCAAGATCCCGGCCCCCTCCACCTATGTGAATGAGTAGGCGGTATATGGTACTGCTACCCATTCACAAAAAAAATTGTAAAAAGTGATAGGACAAAGTCTTTGAAAAGTCCTTTATTAAAAATAAACATTTAAAAAATGTCCCCCAAAGTAGCTCCAACATCAATCATGATGCCACCACCACCGCTACCCAAAAAAGGGGAAAAAAAGCTCCGCTTGCGACACTGGCTCCTGGCTGTCTGACAGCTGCGCCCCTGACAACAGTTTTCATATACCCCGCCCCCTTGTGACATCACCACGCACTGTGATTGGTCAAAGTATTACACCTGACTTGTGATTAGGTGCATTGCTTTGTCCAATCACAATGCACTGTCAGGGCACAGTGCATTGTGGGGCATGGTGGGCAAACAGCCCACTGAACACCCGTACCGTTTGTGTTTGCCGAACACATGAATGGCCCATGTTCAAATCAAACTTAGGTTCAACTCGAACATGAAGCCCATCCCTACAAACAAACAATCATCAAACCACAAGAACAGCCAACAAACTCTGGATTCTTTTTGTTATTAATAGACTCCAATGGGAAATATCTAAACACCAAACGGCTCTTCCCAGGAACAAGAGACAACAAAATTCAAGTCCAACAACTGAACAAGCAATAGGAGTCATCAATGATCCGTATTTCACCAACCCCAAACATATCATCATACACACCGACCCAAACATATCATCATACACTCCGACCCAAACATATCATCATACACACCGACCCAAACATATCATCATACACACCGACCCCAACATATCATCATACACACCGACCCAAACATATCATCATACACACCGACCCAAACATATCATCATACACACCGACCCAAACGTATCATCATACACACCGACCCAAACATATCATCATACACACCGACCCAAACATATCATCATACACACCGACCCAAACGTATCATCATACACACCGACCCAAACGTATCATCATACACACCGACCCAAACATATCATCATACACACAGACCCAAACATATCATCATACACACCGACCCAAACATATCATCATACACACCGACCCAAACATATCATCATACACACCGACCCAAACGTATCATCATACACACCGACCCAAACATATCATCATACACACCGACCCAAACATATCATCATACACACCGACCCAAACATATCATCATACACACCGACCCAAACATATCATCATACACACCGACCCAAACATATCATCATACACACCGACCCAAACATATCATCATACACACCGACCCAAACATATCATCATACACACCGACCCAAACATATCATCATACACACCGACCCAAACATATCATCATACACACCGACCCAAACATATCATCATACACACCGACCCAAACGTATCATCATACACACCGACCCAAACATATCATCATACACACCGACCCAAACATATCATCATACACACCGACCCAAACATATCATCATACACACAGACCCAAACATATCATCATACACACCGACCCAAACATATCATACACACCGACCCAAACATCCTCCAGGGACAAAAGGAAGCCTCTGAGAATAAACTATTACAACTAACAGAGACCGCACAACAAAAATGTCCTCACTCCAACATCATACTGTCCTCCCTAATTCCAAGGATGGACATAACAAACAATAGAAAACTCAGCGAATCAACACAGAGCTGGCAGATAAAACCAGGTCAGAGCCTACCATTCACCTGACACAACATCATTCCATCATGACCCAACACCTCTATGACTACAAACACCTCAACTAACAAGGGGGCAGTCAACTAGCAAGAGAACCCAAAGACATTGTACTGAATGGAACCCACAACCCGGAATCTGGCACAAACTATCTCAGATGGACACAATGGGGCTGATTTACTAAAACTGGAGTGTGCAAAATCTGGGGCAGCTGTGCATGGGGGCCAATCAGGTTCTGACTTCAGCTTGTTCAATGAAGCTTTGACCATAAACCTGGAAGCTGATTGGTTCCCATGCAGAGCTGCACCAGATTTTGCACTCTCCAGTGTCTCATTGTCATCATAGGCCGTGTCCAGAATGACCACCCATCCCCCCTTATCAGCTGGCTTCAATGTTATATCTCACCTTGCTGCTAATGATGGCAATGCACCTTTCTCCTCAATGGTCCCATTATTAGGATATGACCCCAGAGTTCCTGATTATAGACTGTCATACGTCACCATCTTTATCATCCAAATGAAGGAACATTTCTGCTGCTGCATATGTAGTGGGTGGTGGAAACTTCCATTTTGTCTGTCAACCTCAGACAGACCTACTCAGTGGTGTGACTACAGATGATCCCTCAATATCACCTCTCCAAGAATAATGTCCCTTCTATCTAATATTCCTGAGACATCTATACAAGTCCTGTGCCAACAAAAACTTCTTCATGATACCTTTAGGGCTAAAGCCCAAACCTTTCCCCAGAAGGTCCATCTTACCCGATGTCAGTCCAGCTGAGGAGAAGGCGACAATTCCGTCTATTTCTGTTGATGATGAATCATCTGTTGGGATGGTTGGATGAGTGGGAGATCCCTTGTTGCAGCGTTGATGTTTCCTACCTCCCCTGTGGCCGGATCTCTGCTGTTTCCTTGATTCTGATGGACAATATGAGGTCGGTGTTGTCCCTCTATAGATCCTAATAAAGTGCCTCCAGCAGAGGAGGGAAGCGATGGGTCAGAGGCTGTAGAAGAAGCTCTAGTGAGCAGTCTAGATGGACGAGGTGAGTCTTGTGTAGGTGGTGCTCCAAGAGTACGCCTGATTAGTAGACATTTAGATGTTGGACTCCTTCAGCTGCTCGGCTGACAATGCAGACTGCAGTGTAGACTCCACCTCTGTGATCTGTACAGACAGACCAGCTTCTTCCTTCTGGAGAAAGGAAACTGGAGAACAATGGAGCTCTTGTTTAGGACTTGTGTAAACAGACCACTGGACTCCTCCCTGTCCACAAACAGACCACTGGACTCCTCCCTGTCCACAAACAGACCATTGGACTCCACCCTGTCCACAAACAAAGCCGGGGTCAGTTTACCTCCTAGCCCCCCATATAATAAGCTGTGCTTTCTAATGTTCAGCTAAAGTTATCTTTTTACATAGACAAGACAGTTGTCTTTTTAGGAACTTCTCAGGAGGACTTTGATCTGGTGTCATTTACCCAAAAAAAACCCTTCCCCTCCTCCACTAAGAACACCCCCTTCTCCCCCCCACAGAGGAAACCCCTCCCCCACTAAAGACACCCTCTCCACTGAGGATACTCCATTCCTCTCCTTTCCTCCTCTGAAGACACTCCTCCCCCTCCTTTCCTGCACTGGTGTTGACACCCTCCCCCACTAAAGACACCCTCTCCACTGAATATACTCCATTCCCCTCTTTTCCTCCTCTGAAGACACCCCTCCCTCTCCTTTCCTGCACTAGGGACACCCTTCCCCCTCCCCTTCTGAGGACACTCTCTCCCCTAGTGTTGTCACCCCTTCCCCACTCAAGACACTCTTTCCACTGAGATCATCCCTTCCAGTTTAACATGTTGCCACCCAGCCTATAGCCAGATGGCAGCCGGGCGAAAAGCTCGTCCCTCCGGGTTTACGCCATATGGCAAAAATAAAAAAAAATTATGAATTTTTTTTTTTTTGTGCTGTCACCAGTCAGTGTCCCTGATCACCGCCATGCCAGTTATATGATAATTCTGTACTGCACTGGTGACAGTATATAAAAAAATAGTGAAAATAATTTTTTTTTAATTTCTTCAATTTCCAAAAAATTATGACAAAAAAGTTACAACTTCAAAAAACTCGCCATGCCTCTTATGAAATATGTCACACTGTCTACTTTGCAAAAAGAGGTAATTTGGGGGATATCTGTACCGTCCTGACATTTGGGGGATATCTGTACTGTCCTGACATTTGGGGGATATCTGTACCGTCCTGACATTTGGGGGATATCTGTACTGTTCTGACATTTGGGGGATATCTGTACTGTCCTGACATTTGGGGGATATCTGTACTGTCCTGACATTTGGGGGATATCTGTACCGTCCTGACATTTGGGGGATATCTGTACTGTCCTGACATTTGGGGGATATCTGTACTGTTCTGACATTTGCGGGATATCTGTACTGTTCTGACATTTGGGGGATATCTGTACTGTTCTGACATTTGGGGGATATCTGTACTGTCCTGACATTTGGGGGATATCTCTACTGTCCTGACATTTGGGGGATATCTGTACCGTTCTGACATTTGGGGGATATCTGTACCGTCCTGACATTTGTGGTATATATGTACTGTCCTGACATTTGGGGGATACCTGTACCGTCCTGACATTTGGGGGATACCTGTACCGTCCTGACATTTGGGGGATATCTGTACTGTTCTGACATTTTGGGGGGATATCTGTACCGTCCTGACATTTGTGGTATATATGTACTGTCCTGACATTTGGGGGATACCTGTACCGTCCTGACATTTGGGGGATACCTGTACCGTCCTGACATTTGGGGGATATCTGTACTGTCCTGACATTTGGGGGATATCTGTACTGTCCTGACATTTGGGGGATATCTGTACTGTCCTGACATTTGGGGGATATCTGTACCGTCCTGACATTTGGGGATATCTGTACTGTCCTGACATTTTGGGGGGATATCTGTACCATCCTGACATTGGGGGATATCTGTACCGTCCCGACATTTGGGGGATATCTGTACTGTCCTGACATTTGGGGGATATTTGTACTGTCCTGACATTTGGGGGATATCTGTACTGTCCTGACATTTTGGGGGGATATCTGTACCGTCCTGACATGTGGGGGATGTCTGTACTGTCCTGACATTTGGGGGATATCTGTACCGTCCTGACATTTGGGGGATATCTGTACTTTCGTGACATTTGGGGGATATCTGTACTGTTCTGATATTTGGGGGATATCTGTACTGTTCTGACATTCTTGTACTGCACTGGTGACAGTATATAAAAAAATAGTGAAAATATTTTTTTTTTAATTTCTTCAATTTCCAAAAAATTATGACAAAAAAGTTACAACTTCAAAAAACTCGCCATGCCTCTTATGAAATATGTCACACTGTCTACTTTGCAAAAAGAGGTAATTTGGGGGATATCTGTACCGTCCTGACATTTGGGGGATATCTGTACTGTCCTGACATTTGGGGGATATCTGTACTGTTCTGACATTTGGGGGATATCTGTACTGTTCTGACATTTGGGGGATATCTGTACTGTCCTGACATTTGGGGGATATCTCTACTGTCCTGACATTTGGGGGATATCTGTACCGTTCTGACATTTGGGGGATATCTGTACCGTCCTGACATTTGTGGTATATATGTACTGTCCTGACATTTGGGGGATACCTGTACCGTCCTGACATTTGGGGGATACCTGTACCGTCCTGACATTTGGGGGATATCTGTACTGTTCTGACATTTTGGGGGGATATCTGTACCGTCCTGACATTTGTGGTATATATGTACTGTCCTGACATTTGGGGGATACCTGTACCGTCCTGACATTTGGGGGATACCTGTACCGTCCTGACATTTGGGGGATATCTATACTGTCCTGACATTTGGGGGATATCTGTACTGTCCTGACATTTGGGGGATATCTGTACTGTCCTGACATTTGGGGGATATCTGTACCGTCCTGACATTTGGGGATATCTGTACTGTCCTGACATTTTGGGGGGATATCTGTACCGTCCTGACATTGGGGGATATCTGTACCGTCCCGACATTTGGGGGATATCTGTACTGTCCTGACATTTGGGGGAAATTTGTACTGTCCTGACATTTGGGGGATATCTGTACTGTCCTGACATTTTGGGGGGATATCTGTACCGTCCTGACATGTGGGGGATGTCTGTACTGTCCTGACATTTGGGGGATATCTGTACCGTCCTGACATTTGGGGGATATCTGTACTTTCGTGACATTTGGGGGATATCTGTACTGTTCTGATATTTGGGGGATATCTGTACTGTTCTGACATTCTTGGACCTCAAGAAAATAGATTGGCTGTCAGTACTTCAGGATTGATCAATATTCTGATATATCACATAGCTTGTGAACTCTATAACTTCCCTACAGACTAAATCATAAATAATAATTTGGGTTATTTTCACCAAAGACATGTAGCAGAATACATCTCGGCCTAAATGTATAAAGAACAATTATTTATTTGCAAACTTTTATAACAGAAACAAAGAAAAACGTGTTTTTTTTTAATTTTCAGTCTTTTTTTGTTAATTTAGCAAAAAATAAAAACCACCAAAAGAAAGTTCTAGTTGTGTGAAGAAAATTATAAAATTTTAGTTTGGGTACAATGTTGAATGACCGTGCAATTGTCATTCAAAGTGTGAGAGCGCTGAAACCTGAAAATTGGCCTGGGCAGGAAGGGGGTAAAGTGCTCGGTATGGAAGGGGTTAGGAAGCTCTGGGTAGTTCTGGTTATTAAGGATACGTGTGAATGTGGTAAAACCTTGAGATTGGAAATAATATTTGGCCTTGCTCCAAATTCTGTCAATCAGTGCTAGAGTGGGGAACTGTGCTAGGGCTTTGAACTCACCTGCTTCCAGGCATTCCACTAAATGATCTGTGGACACAATCCCTAGAAGAAGTGAACTGACCGGGTCTGGGTGTGGATTGTCCCGCCAGGCTGGAAAGTGTTGTAACTGGGCCACAATATAATAAAGAGAAGGATTGGGAACCTCAGGGCCTCCCATATCTTTAGCCTCCTGTAGAGTTTCTAGTTCAATCCAAGGCGTGGCATCCACCAGATTAAGGAGCCAAACACCATATCAAATCTTCTAAAGATCCGTATCGGAATCCAAACAGGGACGTTGTGCAGAATATAAAGTCATTGAGGGGCCCAGATCATTCTGATGAAGTTACACCTCCCTACCACGGATCGAGGGAGTTTAGTCCAGCTAGTTGTTTTCTGTTGAAATGTTTTAATTAATGGATGTCAGTTTAGATCTGTATATTTCGATAGAGTGGGGTGAATGATAATACCCAGATATATAAAGGAGGCCACTATTTCAATCTGCGCAGCTTCAGGTGGTATGGGATGTGTAAGGGTGTCCAGTGGGAGAAGGGTGGACTTATCCCAATTTATTGAGAAGCCGGAGAAGGAGCCAAATTCACTGATTAATGTCATTAGGTGTGTCAATGAGGCAAATGTATCACCCAAAAACAGAAGGGTGTCATCACCATAGAAAAATACTTTCTCCATCTGCTCTCCTCTACAAAAACCATTTACCCGGACCCTCTCCAATGGCAGCCACCAGAGGTTCTATCACTATAGCGAATAACAGCGGGGAGAGAGGACAGCCCTGCCGTGTCCCTCTGCCTAGTGTGAATGAGATGGACAGGGCATTGTTAACCCGAATGCGGGCCGACGGGGCACGATAGAATCATTGAATCCACAAAATGAAAGTGTCCCCCAGGGTTACATTTCACAAGGACTTGCCAACGGTATCTCCATTCTACACAGCCAAATACCTTAGGAGCGTCCGGAGACAAAATCGCCATCACCCATATTATCAGAAGGGATTTGAAGGTTAAGATAAAGCCTATGACTATTGATTGCTGTAGATCTGAATGAAACCCGACTGATCCGGGTGAATAAGTGTAGAGATAACCCTAGTCAGTCTGGTCACCAGTACTTCAGTAATAATTATGAGGTCTGAGGTCAATAGCGATATGGGCCGGTAGGATTCTGCTAAGGTTGGGTCCCTCCCCGGCTTCAAAAGTACGACTATTATTGCCTCATACATGGGGAGGGAGTTCTGTTCCAATGCCACCTGGAGTACTTTAAGTAGTTCAGGTAGAAGTATTCCCCCAATTATTTGTAAATTTCCATGGGCAGCCCATCTCCACCAGGAGCCTTGGAATTGGAGTATGAAGCTCCAGCCATCTGCAAGTCTTCAGGAGTGAGTGGTGCTTTAAGCTTTTGCCTTTGATGAATAGTAAGTTGAGGAAGTGTTAAAAACTCCCGCATGGTAGAGTCATCAGAAGACACTTTGGGAGAGTAGAGCGTTTCATGAAAAGATCTAAAGCCTTGTAAGATGGAGGGGGTATCTGTGACCAATTGAGTCGAGGACAGTTTTGAAGAAGAGATATGAGAAGATGGTTACTGAGCTTTTGCAATGATTGCGAGAATATGACCCGTCTTTTCCCCCTCCTCAAGGCTTCAGAAGAAAAAATGTTTATTTTCAGCATGCTGAAGTTGGACAGTGCGCAGAAACTGTTGTGCCACAAGCACCCCCTCTCTTGGCCGGCCTCAACCTCCCACTGTCTGGAGTTAGTCTTCATTCTGGAAATGTCTTTGATACACATGCCTCTAATATATGCTTTCAAAGCATCCCAAACAATCATAGGAGATGTTGAATGTCTGTATCCAAGTAGAAAGCCTTGTAATTGTTTATGCATTAAGTCAGTGAAGAGAGTTTCCACAATGTAAATGTAGAAGACCTTTTCAGGGACAAGGATATACGCATTGGGAAATGATCAGATAGGCTAAAGAGGTCACCTGAGGTGTATATGGTAGAATCAGATTGGAACCCAATGCCAAATCTTTATGGGATAGCGAAGAGTGACATTAAATTTGAGCATCTAGTGGGTGGAGGGATTACCATAAGTCCCGGAGTCCAATTTCCTTCATATGGCGTTCCAAAGGAGTGATTTGTCTAGGGCCAAGTGGGGATAATTTTTTAAGAGATCTAAGGAAGTATCCAAAACTGTGTTAATGTCCCCCATTACCAATAATGGTGTTTGTGGATGGGTGGCTATAAATTGAAACAGACATCTCACCGTCTCCATATGAAATGGTGGAGGTACATACATATTTGCAAGAACACATAAATGAGAGTCCCAACTGTATAACAGAAATATATAACGACCCAACGGATCTATTTTGGATGAGATAACCATGAAAGGTACTCCTCTGACAGCCATTATACTCATGCCCCTAGAGTATTGACAGTGTGTAGTATGGAACTGAAGGGGGAACTCAGAGCGTTTCAAAAGATGAAGAGTATCCAAAGTCATGTGAGTCTCCTGAAGGCATACAATGGAAGGGTTTTGATGGCTGAGGAATGTGAAGACAGACGTTCTCTTCTTTGGGTCATGCAGGCCATGGACATTCCAAGAAAGGACAATATCCTTTTGATTACTCATAGTTATGAAGGAGGTTATGAAGACTAGGAGTGTGATTCCTCCGGGGTAGTGTTCCATGTCCCAAGGAAGTGTTTGGTGGGATATCGTCAGCACGATATATACAATTATAGGGAACACCCAGAGACGATGGATCTCCTGAGACAGCATAGCAAGTGAAAAAAATATAAAAAATACCAGCTTAGGCCAAAACATGGGCAAACCTGAGTCAACTCAAAAATACCCCGCAGGGTAGCAGAAGGGGGAAGCAAAAGGACTATATGTGAAATTTCAAAGGGTGTAGCCATGAGAGTCATCTGTTACTAAAGCAAAACAGGCAATCTACTCATCCCTAAACTCCGCTTTCATACTAAGGGAGAGACAAGGAGAAATTTGAGTTGGGAACGCCGGGCAATGGATAAGTCATACTGGAGCTGCACATAAGTGCCTTTCATTCCTATCCAGCCAGGTAGCTGCTGCTGCAGGGGAGTCATAGAATTGTACAGAGCCATCTGTTATGACTCGTAGCTTCTCAGGATAAAGCATGGAGTAAGACACTTGGATCACACGTAGGCGGCATTTAACATCAGTAGATCTGGCTCGCTAACGCTGGATTTCAGCTGAGAAATCTGGAAATATAGATATTTTTGCACCTTGTATGTCCATGGCAGGTTGTTGTCTAGCAAGATGGAGGATGACATCTCTATCCATGTAATGTAAAAGTTTCAGTAGACAAGGTCTGTCAGGGGCCCCCATTGGAGGAGGACGGGGTGGGACCCGATAGGCTCTTTCCACTGAGAAAAAAGGTGTTAGGTCATCTTTGCCGAATGTATTCAGTAACCAAGTCTCAATAAATCCCACAGGATTCTTTCCCTCAGCTTTCTCAGGCAAGCCTACCAGGCGAAGGTTGCTCCTACGTAGGTGATTCTCCATGTCCTCTGATCTGGCCAGGTGCTCAGATGTTCTCATGGTGTTAGAATGTACATCTTGTTACAATGGAGGGAGTTCATCCTCCAATGTGCTCACCCTGCCTTCAATGGTGGTCGCCCTCTCTGTCATCTTGTGCATATCATGGCGGATAAATAAAATGTCCTCTTTCATGCGTTTATATTCCACAGTAAGCTCTGTGAGCGATGTGCCATGAGTGTGGACTGCTGTTATTTCTTTCAGCGATGGTTCTGGGGGTTCAGGAACCTCTGCATGGCTGTCAGAGTGGGGAATAGGAGAGCAGGTACTCACTGTGCCGGAGGACAGAGAAGGCATTGCAGAGGCCTGAGGGAGCTGCCACCCCCTCTATCACTCATCGCCATCTGCCCAACACAAGAAGTACTGCACTTCATTATTTACTTCATGATTTAGTCATGAAGAACAGCATGCCTGAGCCCCACCAGAGGTCAGAGAGTGAGGAAAAAAACAGAACTGTCTTTTATAGGAGGGACAGTGATAAGGGGATTAGAGGACGAGGGTCCCCACCCCCTCTACCACTCATCGCCATCTACCCAACACAAGAAGTACTGCACTTCCTTATTTAGTCCATGATTTAGTCATGAAGAACAGCGGGGCTGAGCCCCACCAGAAGTCAGAGAGTGAGGATGTGATGGGAGTGACTTTTGGGGGTGGGGGGACTCCTGTATCAGCTCCCCATATTCCTCTTATATGTAAGCCACTCTGTACCTGTTAGAGGTACAGGGTGATCTGTCCTGATATTGTGCAGACATGTATAGGTGGGGTGTAGGGGTTGTTCATTTTACACTGTCAGGTGCTGCATCCCATTGTTCTACTGTATCTTGCTTGCCAGCAAACTATTATGGGATGTATGTGTTCCTGTATTGTCTACTGTCAGGTGGTGTATCCCATTGTTCTATTGTGTGTCTTGGTTTGGTGGGGGGTGTTTCCGGCAGCCCTTCCCCCGGATAAGACAGCCTGCTGAGGTGTTTCCTGTTACTGGTTGTATTTCCCCGCCCTGTGTATATATCTTGTGTTTGTGTTAAAATAAAGCAGTCCACTTCCTGTCTTATTTCATGTATGGTCAGCGGTGGTGTCTGCGGTCGGTGTTCGGACAGGGAAGTGAGAGCTTAATGGAAATACCCTAACGCAGTCGGGGTCCAGTTCCGTTACAGAGGAAACAACCAGAACTGTCTTTTATAGGAGGGACAGTGATGAGGGGATTATAGGACGAGGGTCCCCACCCCCTCTATCACTCATCGCCATCTTCCCAACACAAGAAGTACTGCACTTCCTTATTTAGTCCATGATTTAGTCATGAAGAACAGCGGGGCTGAGCCCCACCAGAGGTATTGTACCCCCACCGGCAAGTATTGTTTTTAATCTTTATCCCTGCTGAGAGCAAGCCGCAGGGCTCTCCTTTCAGGTGCCAGCCTCTGCCACCCCGTGTGTGTGAACCTCTCCTGTACCTACTATGCGGTAGAGGGTAGAGGGGATGGAGGAGAGCGTACATGTTCACTCCCTTCTTGTCCTGACCCAGAAGTGATGTTATGAAAGATTTCCCGACCATCGAGGCCGGCAAAGAATGTAATGCGGTGCGTTGTGCACTATATTACATCCAATGGAGTACAGGGGAGACATTGGGGGTCTTTTAGACCCTGGATGTGTCAATAAAGAGAACCTGTCATCAAAAGTCATCACATAGAGGACTTTGTCCCCTTAAGTAAAAATGTTTTTTTTAATTGTAAACATTTAAAGTTACACCCAAGTACATAACTCCTCCCCTTAAAAAATGTTGAGGTCCCCCCACCCCCACATATATGCATGCCCAAGCATAAGAGCACACGCTGGAGGGCCTACACGTGATAACATTGATTGTGATACACGTTACACATCGCCGGTCACACCAGAATGAGAGGATAATTCTAGGAGCAGACCTCCTCCGTACTCTATACTGATGACCTAGAAGGGGCTATAAATGTGTCCCCTATAGATAATACCGGGACTAAAGGTTGTCACCATTTCAGCACACACAACTTAAGGTTTGACATGTTGGATATCTATTTACTCGCTGCAACCTCGGCTTTTATATTTTTACACATAAATGGGTCATTTATTGCTTTTTGTGCCCTGAAATCAGCTTAAGTGTATTTTTTAATGAAATTTTGCATTTCCTAGACTTTGTGATAATATTTTGTGACATAAAAATTTGGAACTGCTGCTATTTTATTCTCTAAAGTCTCTACTTTCAGAAAATTGATATTTTGGGGGTTTTGTGTCATCTTCAGGATAAAATTATTTTTAACGTGTGCAAAAAATGCAAAAAAGGGCTCTGGGAGTGAAAGGGAGAAAGGATAAGCAGGACACTCCCCTTTCCTGAGGAGCAGCCAATCGGTTCTCATTACACTGCAAGGTCTCTCCCCTCCCTGCTAGTCGCCGGGTGCGGTGCTGGAGACAGGCGGGGGAGGGGAGGAGGAGATAAACAGAACAATGTTACACATATTACACATTTAAGTTGTTATAAAGCCCCTTTTGTTTTTGAAACCCCCAACATTCCTAAAATAGCCTCAGATTTATATACATTTTCTGTTACAAAGGAATGTTTCCTTCCTCCTGAGCAGCAATGTAAGGGGCTCTATGCTCCATACTCCTGACCCCGGCACTCCATCATTGTGTTGGCTGCATAGTGTAATGATTGCCCATTGGCTGCCTGTGTAGTGTCATCATTGCCCTTTGTAGGCCATGTATGGTCAGGATGGTCCTTGTCTTGTCTATTTATTGTCAGTGCTGTTTGTTTAGAGGACCATATTACTAGAATTTATCTCCACAATGAGGAGAATGTTCCGGCCCCAGAAGTGGGGGAATGTTCTGCCCCTGAAGGGGTTCATCTGGGTTCCCACACTATATATGTGTGTATCATCATCTGCTGGAGATAAAAGACGTCACAGTGACTATGGAGGAAGAGGACGGACATGACTATGGAGGAAGAGGACGGACGTGATGGTGGAGGAAGAGGACGGAAGTGACGATGGAGGAAGAGGACGGACGTGACGATGGAGGAAGAGGACGGACGTGACGATGGAGGAAGAGGACGGACGTGACTATGGAGGAAGAGGACGGACGTGACTATGGAGGAAGAGGACGGACGTGACTATGGAGGAAGAGGATGGACGTGACTATGGAGGAAGAGGACGGACGTGACTATGGAGGAAGAGGACGGACGTGACTATGGAGGAAGAGGACGGACGTGACTATGGAGGGAGAGGACGGACGTGACTATGGAGGGAGAGGACGGACGTGACTATGGAGGGAGAGGACGGACGTGACTATGGAGGAAGAAGACAGACGTGACTATGGAGGAAGAGGACAGACGTGACTATGGAGGAAGAGGACGGACATGACTATGGAGGAAGAGGACAGATGTGACTATGGAGGAAGAGGACAGACATGACTATGGAGGGAGAGGACGGACGTGACTATGGAGAAAGAGGACGGACGTGACTATGGAGAAAGAGGACGGACGTGACTATGGAGGAAGAAGACGGACGTGACTATGGAGGAAGAGGACGGACATGACTATGGAGGAAGAGGACAGATGTGACTATAGAGGAAGAGGAAAGACATGATGGGGGGTTACTGGGTGTAAATAGAACATAACATCTTATTACCTCCTCTGCTGCCACTTCCACCAATGTCTCCTCTCAGCTTCTTCCTAAATTTCCTTCCTGTACCTGACATCACTTCCTGTCTGTACCTGACATCACTTCCTGTCTGTGCCTGACATCACTTCCTGTCTGTCTTCCATAGAGACTTCCTGTCTGGGTAGAAGTGAGATCCCCACCTTGTGGAGCTCAGAGGAACTGCAGCCCCGAGAAGCATCTGGTAGTGTGACCCCGGCCTTGTGCTGGGTGTGTATGGACTGTAGATCCTTATAGAGGGGTCACCTCCACTCCCACCAAGGGGGACAGAAATATATGACTGCTCGGGGGAGGGGTTTTGGCCCCTTTGATTTTGCAGTAACATTGATTGCAGATATAGTCCTGTAGAACATCTGGTATATGGATACAAAGCCCCCCAGCCCAGAGTAAAGGGTGGAGAGTGATTGAAGTAGATGCAAAGTGGAAGCGGTGGACTTGCAGAGAACACTATACTGAGCACACAATATTGTCTGTCTCCATGGATTTGCACAGGATTTGAGATGATTTCCTATAGCAGCAAATCTGATGAGATGAATGAAGTGGGTGTAAAGTGGAAGCAGTGGATGTGCAGGGAGCAGCATCTTGAGCACAAAGCACTTTATGTTGTGCATGGATTTGCACACGGTTCAGTTTCCTTCATTTATTGATAAACCCCATAAGACCAATGAAGTGGGTGTAAAGTGGAAGCAGTGGATGTGCAGAGAATATAATTTGGAGCCCCGAGCTCTTTATCTCTGAATGTCTCCACATATTTGTAGTGTATTTGTGATGATTTCTGTGCACACACAATAGGACAGCGCTGTGACACATAATGCTCTTCTAGATGACAGGGAATCCTTCCCTTTGTTACAGCAGCAGTCCGCTAGAAGGTTTTTGTAGGTTTGGAGTTGTTACACATAGCGCGGGTTTTATCCATTTATAGTGATGACATCATTGCCCAAATCTGGGGGTCACCAGCCATTTCCACCCTTTACTCCCAGCTGGGGGGCTTTGTATCCATATACCAGATGTTCTACAGGACTAAATCTGCAATCAATGTTACTGCAAAATCAAAGGGTCCAAAACCCCTCCCCCGAGGAGTCATATAGGCCGGGGTCACACTACCAGATGCTTCTCGGGGCTGCAGTTCCTCTGAGCTCCACAAGGTGGAGATCTCACTTCTACCCAGACAGGAAGTCTCTATGGAAGACAGACAGGAAGTGATGTCAGGTACAGACAGGAAGTGATCTCAGGTACAGATAGGAAGTGATGTTAGGTACAGACAGGAACAAAGGAGACATTGGTGGAAGTTGCAGCAGAAGAGGTAATAAGATGTTATGTTCTATTTACACCCAGTAACCCCCATCATGTCCGTCCTCTTCCTCCATAGTCACTTCCGTCCTCTTCCTCCATAGTCACGTCCGTCCTCTTCCTCCATGGTCACGTCCGTCCTCTTCCTCCATGGTCACGTCCGTCCTCTTCCTCCATGGTCACGTCCGTCCTCTTCCTCCATGGTCACATCCGTCCTGTTCCTCCATGGTCACGTCCGTCCTCTTCCTCTATGGTCACGTCCGTCCTTTTCCTCCATAGTCACGTCCGTTCTCTTCCTCCATAGTCACGTCCGTCCTCTTCCTCCATACTCACGTCCGGCCTCGTCCTCCATAGTCACGTCCGTCCTCTTCCTCCATAGTCACGTCCGTCCTCTTCCTCCATAGTCACGTCCGTCCTCTTCCTCCATAGTCGCGTCTGTCCTCTTCCTCCATAGTCACGTCTGTTCTCTTCTTCCATAGTCACGTCCGTCCTCTTCCTCCATAGTCATGTCTGTCCTCTTCCTCCATAGTCATGTCCGTCCTCTTCCTCCATAGTCACTGTGATGTCTTTTATCTCCAGCAGATGATGATACACACATATATAGTGTGGGAACCCAGATTAACCCCTTCAGGGGCAGAACATCCCCCACTTCTGGGGCCGGAACATTCTCCTCATTGTGGTGAGGTGGTCTTCTCATAGGAGTGAGCTGAGCTCTCCTGGGTTCGGTTCCAGTGTTGCTCAGTGAACTGGCTGAACTCAATCCTTCCTGAAGTCAATGGCAGCCAATGCACAATAGTTGGGCTAATAGACAAGGGGGTGTCAGACAATCACCCTGAGGGACATGTACAATGCAGGAATCCAGTTGGCCGGGAGCAGGGAGGTTTAAATGGTTAAAGTGAAACATTATAAATGTCCAACACCTATAACCCCTCCCCTCCCGGGCACTTCTACCCCCTCCCTGACCAGGCCGATTTTCAGCTTTCAATGCTGTCACACTTGGAATGACAATTGCGCGGTCATGCAACACTGTACCCATATGACAATTTTATCATTTTTTTGTGACAGATAGAGCTTTCTTTTGGTGGTATTTAATCACCTCTAAGTTTTTTATTTTTTGCTAAACAAACCAAAAACCACTGAAAATTTTGAGGACAAAATGTTTTTTTTTTAGTTTTTGCTCTAAAATTTTGTAAATAAGTGATTTATCTCCTGTACTGATGTGCGCTAATGAGGCTGCAGCGATGGGCACTGAGAGGCTGCACTGATGGGCACTGATGTGGAGGCACTGGTAGGTGGCACTGATGGACATTGACAGGCGTCACTGACGGGCACTAAAAGGCAGCACTCATATATAACACTGATAGGCGGCATGGATAGGCACCACTGATGGGCGCTGATAGGCGGCACTGACTTGCACTGATATGCAGCACTGACTGGCACTGGTAGGTGACACTGAAAGGCAGCTCAGATGAGCACTGATATGTGGCATTGATGTGCACTGATGGTCACTGGCAGGTGGCACTGATGAGCACTGACAGCTGGCACTGATGGACACTGACAGGTGGCACTGCTGGGGCTACACTGTTCATCAGGGCACACTGATCATCAGTGCCCTGATGATCAGTGTACATGTTCCCTCTGAGGAATGCCGATTACCGGCTCTCCTCTCCTCTGTCAGCGTGACAGCCCGAGAGGAAAGAAATGCCAATAACCGGAATTTCCCTGTTTACATGCGATCAGCTGTGATTGTGTCCAATCATAGCTGATCGCTCTTTGGCTCTTCAATCATATCTTTGGCTCTTTCCATTGATCAGTGATCCGCTGTGTCCAAGGGACACAGCACACCACTGATCGCCGTGCTGCGCACTCCCGGAGCCACACACGCATGGTTAGAGTGAGAGGACGTCATATGACATCCTCCCAGAACAAGAGAACCGCCTTGCACTTGTCATTACCTTATATGGCAGACAGGAGGCAGTTAAATGACATTTTTGGGGAGTGTCCTAATCTTGGGGGGTTTCCTAATATTGGGGGTTGTCCTATTCCTGAGGGGTTGTCTTCATCCAGGGGAATATCCTAACCCTGGTGGATGTCCTAATCCTAAAGGACATCCTAATCCTGGGGTATGTCCTAATCCTGGGGGGTTTCCTACTCCTGGGGGGGTTGTCCTAATCCTGGGGGGTTTCCTACTCCTGGGAGGTGTCCTAATCCTGGAGGTGTCCTAATCCCCCCTGTGAAGGGTATCTCTGATGTACAGAAAGTGCTGCAGCAGTGCTGACATTTACAAAGGGAAAAGTGTTTATCCATTTGCCTGCCAGCATCTTCCTGGTTTACAGGAGTGCACGCTGCCCCTTGCTGCTCACGCTGTGGTTGGACACAGCATGAGTTTGTTGTCAGGCTTGCAGCCAATGATTGTGGCTGTGAACCTGCTGATAACTGTGGCCAACCACAGCACAGAGATGAGGGTGTTAGTGATCACACAGCAAGATCTGGCTGCTTCTTCTCCCTGATCTCACTTACCATTCAGAGCTGAGATCAGGAAGAAAATCCATCCAGTCTGGGAGTACAATCAGCACACATACACTTGTTAGGCACACAGTGAACCCCTTGATTGCCTTCCTGATCACCCCCGTCACCCAGCCACAGTCATTAGTACAGTGACAGTGTACAGTATTATCACAGATCTCTGTATTAGTGTCACTAGTGACATCAGTTAGTGTCCCCCCCAGTCAGTGTCAGTTACTGCCAGTCTCTGATTGGCTGCCACATTATCACAGTCACACTATAAATCGCTGATCACTAGTATAGTGTTTCTCTGGACTGGTATCCTGGTCATGGTCAGAACTATACTAGTGTCCCTGATAGTATGGTGTCGCCATAAATGCAGTGTTAGCAGGATCAGCCCTGATCACTGCCACCACTTGCATTTACCCCCCCAACAAATGCAATGTCGGTATCATTTTTCAGATCACTGCCATCTCTGATAGATTGTCTGCAAAACCACAGTGTCAGCAACATCTGAGCCTGATCTCTCCTACCACTAGCAGATCATTTTATTTCTAGCACACAAGCAGTCCCTGATTGCTAGCCAGGAGCTCTTTTTCCCAGAGTCACCACTAAGTAACTGTAAATTTAGTGTCCAAAAAAAGGTTCCCTAGGGAGGCGTACAGGATTCCCAGCATGACAGATGGGAGTGAAGGGGAAGCCTCACTACCAGAATCCGGCTCAGATTATGAACCTGTAGAGAGCAGTGCCACCCCAGCAGGTAGGTCTGATGATGGTGAAGAGGTCCCTGCTAAGATCAGGCACACCCAACCCCATTCCCAGGTTGCTGAGGTGCTAGAAATGCAGGATTATTCTCATATGCAGCACAGTGACAGCACTAACACTGCACTACCTTTTGCTGGATTGACAAGCACCAGTGTCCTAGTGGAACTTTGTGTAGAACAGGCCGGAGGTAATATGATTTTACTTTTTTCCAGTTCCTGCCAATCAGGCAACAGAATCTATTAGGGCTGATATACTGTGTGTGATACTTCAATGGGCTTCTGGTGTAGATAGGCCGCAGCACTGATTGGGCTACAGAGACTGTGTCTCTATGTGGCAGTCTGCATTGTAAGAATCCTGGACTTTAGTAACCGGCAACAACAACTATGGAACCTGTATCATATGGTGGTGTGGTGTGGGTTAGGAACTCTCTCACCAGTCCTTCAAAGTAGTGGTGTGAAATGATGTCCTTGTTGCTGGGGGCCCCTTTTCTGGCTGTCTTCCCATGGAGATAGCAGTGCCAATGGCGATGGCACGATCCACCTACATGCCGGATTGACTATCCTGCCTCTCTGTACAATCAACAATCTGGAAATTCCCTTCTCCATCCTCTGATTCAGTCTGATCCAGCCTGAGGCCTCCTGGATCAGCACTCTGTTCTCACACGCACCCTGCCTCTCCTCTCCTCCCCTTTTATATGCTCCAGCCCCTTTACTCACTTAATTGGAATCTCTAGTTGTCAGCTGAACTGAATGAAGAAATCCTGCTTGCAGCATACAAGTCCCAGCGTTCTCAGCGTTGCTGTACAATTTCCTGTGTCAACTGAATTGCAGAGCACAGCCATCTTGTGGCCATTTAACAATCTGCAATTAGTAACAATGCAGTGTGTTACATAATATAAAAACCCAGTGATGATCAAATACCACCAAAGTAAAGCTTCATTTGTGTGAAAAAATGATATAAATTTCATTTGGGTTCAGTGTTGCATGACCAAGCAATTTCCAGTTAAAGTAGTGCAGTGCTGTACAGAAAAAAAAATGGCCTGGTCCTGAAGGGGTAATACCTTCTGGTGGTAAAGTGGTTAAACTGTGTGTTAGGTTCTTTATAGGTAGAAAGGTAAGGATGTGGAACTCCCTTCCACAGTTGGTGTGTCAGCGGGGAGTGTAGATACATTCACAAACCTTTTAGATGTGTTTCTTAGGGAACACAATGTAAAGGGATATGGAAGAGGATGGTGCCATAGACACGCAGATACACACAATGTGGCTGAACTGGAGGGACGAGTGTCTTTAGTCAACCTTACCGACTATGTAACCATTTATCATTCCTTGTCTGCAGATCTAAAACTCATCAAAACCAGTTCAGAGACAAAACAAACCCAACGGAGAAAAAGGGATTTCTGATCCGGCAGACCAAGAGAGTTCTGGGGTCTAAACACTAAACAGTCTAATCTAAACGTGTTCCCGTGGGGGGCGGTAGTTCCTAAGGTATAACTGAAGGTAAAACTTTTTTGTAGTTTTGGAGTAGAGAGGAATTAGAGCATCTGTCAGTTTTCATTGCGGTTTCTGCCCCCATTTGTCCCGGTGACCATTATAACCAAAAGTGAAAGAGAGTCCCAAAGACATCAGAACACTAACAGAGAGTAAATCGTCCAATGGGGAAACTAGTTCTGGTAACACCGCAGAATTCCCTCACTTTGGGGGGATTTCCTCTCACTTCTTGTTTTGGCTCAGAGACAGGAAGTGAAGGGAAATCTCCCCAATGGGACACAGATGGCAAAAACACCTGACAGAGGTTATAACCCTCCCTTACTCTATCCAAAATGAAACAAGTGGCCTGTCTTTAGTTACACTTTAAATGTGCAGCAACCCTCCTATTCCCCCCTCACATCCACATCCTATTATTGTGTGACCAATACCATCCAAATCATTCTTACCTTCATTTCCCAAAGTTATCCGTCTACAAGGAGACCTGTATAGATCACATGATGGCACCAATGAGGATGGAGGAGGACCGGAGTCACATGACTGAGAAGATACTAAACCTCACCCTGGAGATCATCTACCTGCTGACCGGAGAGGTGAGGAGGATTCTGGGAGGTCACATGACATCACTCTTATCTCTATTAATAAAACAGACCTGACCGGAGAGGTGAGGAGGATTCTGGGAGGTCACATGACATCACTCTTATCTCTATTAATAAAACACAGACCTGACCGGAGAGGTGAGGAGGATTCTGGGAGGTCACATGACATCACTCTCATCTCTATTAATAAAACACAGACCTGAGTGGAGAGGTGAGGAAGATTCTGGGAGTCTAACATGATATTCCTATTGGTTCCTCAATACAGAGATTTCCTCTTCTGAAGTCAGGTGATCATATGACCATCACAGTGCCTCCATGTGACTCCCTAAACCCTGAGAGACACAACATGCAGAAGATTCTAGAAGTCACCAAGAAGATGATGGAGCTGCTGACAGGAGAGGTGAGCGGTGCCAGGAATTCTGGGACATTCTCCAGTAACAGACAAGGGATGTGTCTGGATGGTGACTGTATCATTGTGTGTGTCAGGTTCCTATAAGGTGTCAGGGTGTCACTGTCTATTTCTCCATGGAGGAGTGGGAGTATTTAGAAGGACACAAGGATCTCTACAAGGACGTCATGATGGACAATCAGCCGCCCCTCACATCACCGGGTAAGAGGAGACTTTATTGTAAAGGAGAGAGCAGTACGGAGGATCCACCTAGATCCCCCATCATCTGATAAACACATAGAAACAATGGATTCAGTCTCAGGAGATGGGAGGCAGAAGTGTGGGACCTCTACAGCTTGTCTCATGTGGACATCTAGGCCACCGCTGATTGCTGAATACCAATATTATGAGTCCTGACCCTTACACTGTATACTCTATGTTGTACATTACATCATTCTAATACTATATAGTCCTAATTGTTTTTTCCTATATGATAAGTTTTGCATTCCATAGTCCTGACTTCTGCTCTCCCCCTCCCCCCACTGCTATATATACACATAATATGGATTCTCTTTTGTTCCCCCCATTTCCTACCAGCTGGACATTTTATATCGGATGATGTGATTGGAGCACAGACTTTTACATGGTGATAATAATGTGATAACATCCTCCAACTTTGGACCCTTAAACAGAAAGTGATAATGAGGGAGGAGTCAATACCCCAATGATGGTGGTCTTCAGGATCAGTCCAGTCTTCATCTTGGTTGTTCTCCCCCCATCCTCACTCTCTGACCTCTGGTGGGGCTCAGCCCCGCTGTTCTTCATGACTAAATCATGGACTAAATAAGGAAGTGCAGTACTTCTTGTGTTGGGAAGATGGCGATGAGTGATAGAGGGGGTGGGGACCCTCGTCCTATAATCCCCTCATCACTGTTCCTCCTATAAAAGACAGTTCTGGTTGTTTCCTCACTCTCTGACTAAGGTCCATGAATAAAGAAATGACCTGGTAGGAGATCAGAGGAGCCATTTCCTAGTTCCCTTGAGGGTGGAATTGTAAGCTCCTCAGAGACCAAGCTGCCTGATATGGGTGGAGTCCTGGTTTGGGGGAACCAATCAGTTCCTGTCTAGTAATCCTCTTTGTCTTTGTATTTTAGTCCATGGCCGGGAGATGATGAAAACCTCTGAGGATTGTCTCACTTTGTCTCCAGACTGGAAAGTAGAAGATGAGGACATCACACAGTATAGTCCAGGAGAAAACCCAGCTCCCTCCAATGTCCATCCGGCACCACCCAGTGTAGATGGACCATCGGATTCCTCGTATCCTGAGGAACCTCAGACTGTGCGGGACCGGGCCGGCCTTCCAACAAAGAAGATGTTCTCCTGTCCTGAGTGCGGGAAGAGGTTCCATGCTAAATCTGGTCTTAATGTGCATCAAAGATCTCACACAGGGGAGAAACCATATTCCTGTCCTGAGTGCGGGAAATGTTTTTCAGTGAAGTCCAATCTTTACAGCCATCAGAGATCTCACACAGGGGAGAAGCCATATTCCTGTCCTGAGTGTGGGAAATGTTTTGTAAAAAAATCAGATCTTGTTACACATCAAAGATGTCACACAGGGGAAAAGCCATATTCCTGTCCTGAGTGTGGGAAATGTTTTTCAGTGAAGTCTCATCTTTATAGCCATCAGAGATTACATACGGGAGAAAAGCCATTTTCCTGTCCTGAGTGTGGAAAATGTTTTTTACATAAATCAGAGCTAGTCAGACATCAAAGGTTTCACACGGGGGAAAAGCCGTATTCCTGCTCTGAGTGCGGGAAATATTTTTCAGTGAAGTCCAATCTTTCCATACATCAGAGTTCGCACATGAGGGACAAGCCATACACCTGTCCTGAGTGCAGGAAATGTTTTTCACACAAGTCCATTCTTCACAGACATCAGAGATCTCACATGGTGGAGAAGCCCCTTTCCTGTCCTGAGTGCAGGAAATGTTTTTTACATAGATCAGATCTTCACAGACATCAGAGATCTCACACAGGGGAGAAGCCTCATTGCTGTCCTGAGTGTGGGAAATGTTTTTCAGCGAAGTCCAATCTTTACATCCATCAGAGATCTCACACAGGGGAGAAGCCATATTCATGTTCTGAGTGTGGGAAATGTTTTGTACATAATTCAGGACTTGTAAAACATCAAAAGTTTCACACGGGGAAAATGGTTGGATGATTGATTGTCACATTCATCCAACAAATTTTCTATAAATAGCCCCCTTCTCTTTCATGGTCAGGCATGGCTTCATACTAATCCCTGAGATCATACTCAGACACGGATGAGTACAGTCCACACCGAAGGATATACGTTATTAACCCAACACCATTATACCAACCATTGATTTAACATTGAAAATACTGCATTTGGCCTTTACATGGTGCTAAGTGTCATAGAAATGATCACCATCTAATAGCGAGTCTGGCATTTTCCATATTAAATCAATTCAATCCATTTAAACAGCTCAGCAAATAGCCTACTAACATTCATTTCCCCATCCTATTCACACAGGAGGAATGGACATGAACTCTCACCAGGTGAATGGTTCTACACATTCTTTATGAATAGACCCCCAAATGTCAGGAGATGTTTCTATAAAGACGGGAAGTATGGAGCAGAGAAATGAAGAGACCTCCCAGCAATGTTATTACCAGGCTGCAGCTAGGGGGAGCTCTAATGTCACCCCAGCAGAGGGATCCCATCTAGCCCACATTAACCCTCTCACTGCCAGAGCTGTTTCTGCATGATTTTGCACACATGGGAAAATGCAGATTTTGGTCCTGAAGATGAGATAAACCCCCAAACATCTATTCTGTGACATCAGAGGCCCTGGAGAATAAAATGGTGGTGATTGTTAAGGTGTTCCCCGTACACAGATTCCCCTTCATATCCGCCTTTATTTCCTCCTTTCCCCCATTTTCTATGTTGGGATCTTTTCTACAATACTTTGTTATAATAATGGAACACGTTGTGTATTGTATTGTACACCAATAATAATGACTCCGCCCCCACATTCCAGACAAGGGATCTCCCTGACCAATCGGATTCCTTCCTTTACTGTTTCCTGATTTTTATGCTTCAATCTTGTTAAATGTAAAATTATAATAAAACATTTATTGAACAAAAACTATTGTGTGTGTCGGTGCAATGATGGCAAACTTCAATATAGAACATTGCTCCTCGGTGACACCTCACACCCTTCAATAACGGCGCAGAGTGCGGGGGTCAGCAGTATATCATATACAGCCCACCATACAGAGTGCAGAGGGGGGCTGTAGTGTGTCCCCCCTCCTGATCCATACCAGGCCACATGTCCTCAACATGGGGGTCACCTTACCAGGAGGGATTCCCCCAGGCATAGCACCTTGGCTTGTGGCTGTGGGGATCTGTGGGTGGGGGTCATATTGGATTCTGGAAGCCCCCTTTAATAACAAGGGGCCCCCATATACCATCCCCCCATGTGAATGAGTATGGGGTATATAGTACCCGACAATAGCACCAGCCCAATGACAGCTCCCTAAACTGTCATCATCTACATAAGTGAAGGGACAGGGATGGTGGGACCTTATTGCCCAAATGTGACCAGTGACCATATTTGGTCAGTGATGTCACTGCTATCCCCGCCCCCTTCCTTACATGGCAGGGATTCCCAATGACATCACTGATTCCTGGGGGTGTGGCCGCTGTACCCATCCATGTCTTCCTCAGGCACCAGTGACAGCGGGAAGCTGTTATATATAGAAGTGGTAGAAATGTCTCTTCTATATGTGATGATCGGCTCCTGCAAAACACGGGACCGGAACAGGCAAAGTTTGGTTTGTACTGTCGTCTCCCTACTCTCCGACAACTAAACCCAGAGATCATCCCAAGTGGTCATTGTATTTGTCCCTTACATTGGTGACCAATGGGAGAAGGACCCCTTATATCAGTGGTCAGTGTAGTGGTCCCTTACATTGGTGACCAATGGGAGAAGGACCCCCTTATATCAGTGGTCAGTGTAGTGGTCCCTTACATTGGTGACCAATGGGAGAAGGACCCCTTATATCAGTGGTCAGTGTAGTGGTCCCTTACATTGGTGACCAATGGGAGAAGGACCCCCTTATATCAGTGATCAGTGTAGCGGTCCGTTACATTGGTTACCAATGGGAAAAGGACCCCCTCATATCAGTGGTCAGTGTAGCGGTCCCTTACATTGGTGACAATGGGAGAAGGACCCCCTTATATCAGTGGTCAGTGTAGTGGTCCTTTACAAAAGACTAGAAGGTTTAAAAAGAACTAAATGTGAATGAATCACCAGGACCTGATGGCTTGCATCTGAGAGTCCTCAAGGAATGAAGCCAGGTAATTGATAGTCATTCCTCATCTTTAGGAAAGCTTACTGACTGGAATGGTGGCAGCAGATTGGTGAAAATCTAACGTGGTTCCAGTATTCCAGAAAGGACTGAGATACATATCTGGAAGCTCCAAGCCAGTCAGCCTAACATCAATAGTTTGTAAACTATTGGAGGGATGATAAGGGACCATATCCAGGAATTTGCTGATGAACATAGTATCATTATTAGTACCCAGCATGGATTTATGGGAAAAGATCGTTCTTGTCAGACCAACCTATTAACAATCTATGAGGAGGTGAGCTGTAATCTGGATAAAGGAACCCCCGTGGATGTAGAAGCAACGAGGATTGTGTCACTTCCAGAGTCACTCAGATGTAAACAAGCCATTTCCAGCTTGTGAAAGCATCAGAATGAACTGATCTTGGTTTGGTCGGATGTTTTTATGGTCAGATTGGGATCTGGGGTCCAATAGACCCCAGATGTCTCAGTAAAGAGAACCTGTCTGATAGCAATAAAAGTCCTGAAAAAAATTGGGACAGTGAAAAAATAGAAAGAAACTTTAAGAAATAATTAAAAAATGAAAGCACCCCCCCCCCCCCATGTTTGCACACAAAGGCTAACACATACGGAATTCCACCACGCATTGTATACGGTGTTCTCACCACACGTGTATCCACACAGGTATGGCTGGAAATGTCAGAGTAAGAGCGATAATTCCGGCATCAGACCTCCTGTGTAACTCTACACTGGTAACCTGAGTGACACCTATGGGGGGTATTTAGGCCCTGTAGTTTGGCGCCATTCCACTGATGTTTGTAATTTTAACTTCTTCAGCCCCAGCCACTGCATATGTATGTTTGCAGGGCGGCACGGCTGCACAAAGCCACGTTTTAAAACGTGGTTTTGCAAAACAGGTAGGGGGCACGCACGAGGCGCGCGCCCGCCCTACCTGTCCCGTGGGTGTCAGCAGCGGGTCTCCACCGCCGGGTCATGGACGGTCATTACCGGCCGTTTTCCCGCGATTCACGGTGATCGCTGACAGAGAGCAGGGCTGCATTGTTTATACACAGCCCTGCTTTCTGTCAGTTGCCTGTCAGCTCGTGACAAGCTGAAGAGGGAGAGAAGAGTTTCTCTCTCTTGATCAGCCTGCCCCCGTCCAGCACACACCCCGCCCCCTAGTAAAACACTCCCCTCACACAGTAAACCCTAAAAATGTTAACCCCTTCCTCCCCAGTGCCATTAGTACAGTGTCAGTGTTTTTCTTTTTCACTGATCATTGTATTGGTGTCACTGGGGATGTCAGTGACCCCAAGTCAGTTCCCCCCCAGTGTCAAAATGTCCGCAGCAGTCCCGCCATAAGTCACTGATCGCCGCCATTATTAGTATAAAAAAATTAAAAATCCCAGTATCTTTCCCGCCATTTGTAAACGCTTTCATGTAAGCCAATTAATTTACACGTATTGAGATTTTTTTTTAGCAGAGACATATCGCAGAATGCATTTTGGATGAAATTTGTGACAAAATTTTATTTTTTTATTTTTTTTTACTGGACATGTTTTATAGCAAAAAGTCCAAAATATTGTTTTTTTTTCTCAAAATTGTCAGCCTTTTTTTTTATAGCTCAAAAAATTAAAAATGCACAGGCGATCAAATACCACCGAAAGAAAGCTCAATTTGTGGGGAAAAAGGATGTAAATTTAATTTGGGTGCAGTGTTGCATGACCGCGCAATTGTCAGTTAAAGTAACACACCGATGTAACACAAACCTCTTCTGTAACTGCTTCCTGACCACCCTACAGCAGAAATACTGCTACAGGGCGGCATGGGTACGCAAAATCATATATATATAGGTGATTCGCGCTCCCGTGGTTTTCACACCCCTCCCAGATAGCATCAGATTGCCCGTCAGTACACCAGTCATCACATTTAACCACTTGATTGCCAGGTGCACGCTCATGTACAATAAACCTCCATTGCTAGTATAGTGTCTGAACGGGTCAATATCTTTCATCAGGTCAGCACTATACCAGCGTTCACATTAGTATAGCGTCCCCAAAAATGCAGCGTTAGCGGGATCAGCCCCAGCACCTGCCAACACCTGTGTTTAGCCCCTATGCTTACTCCCCCTTCTCCCCCAGCAAGTGTAGTGTCAGTAGGTCACTGTCACTTGATACATTGCACACAAAACCGCAGTGTTGGCAGAATCAGGCCTGATCTCTGTTAGCACTTGTCGGTAAATATTGATGACTCTCATATGCAGCAGAGTGCCAGTACTAGTGCCACGCTACCTTTTGGTGAACTGGAGAGTACCAGCGGTCTAGTACATCCTGGTCTTTCACATACCTTCTTGATTTTTGGAGCTGTTTTTCACAAAATATCTGTATGCGTTGATTGTGGATCAAAGCATTTTAAATGCACAACAATTTATCGCTGCCAACCCAAATTCAAACTTTGCCAGACCATTCGCATGGAAACTCATTACGGTTTTCAAATTTACATTTTTTGGGGGCCTAACCCTCAACATGGGTATTACTAAAAGAAATGAATTGCGGTTGTATTGGTCCGCAGACCCGATTCATCATATGCCGTGTTCTCTGCTGCCATGGCCAGGCATAGATATGAGAGTATAATGTGTTTTATGCATTTCAGCGACAATACACTCTGTCATCCTCGGGGTGACCCTGAATTTGACCGGCTCCACAAAATTCAGCCCCTCACAAATCACCTTAACTAAAAATTTGCAGATGTCTATACTCCCTGTCAGGAATGGACTCAGCACTGGTGGTGGGACTCACCTGCCGTGTGGGCTGCAGTACCAGGGCTGACCAGCGGGTGCTCTCAGCAGTCAGAAGCTCACTCCTGCAATCAGCCAACACCTGGGGCTGATTGCAGAAGGTGTATTTAAGGAATGGCCAGACCTGCAGTCAGTGCCTTGGTGTATGTTTCCCATGAGCCCCTGTACCTGCATCCTGTCTGCTTCCTTCTTGATTCCTGATTCTGCTTTGATCCTGACTCTGAGTGAACTCCGCCTGTCCTGACCTTGGCTATTTCTGACCACTCTTCCGCTCTCTCCTGGTACCCTGTTTGCCCGTTTGCTACCGACCCGGCCTGCCCGACTACGTTAATTTGTATATATGGTTATCTGTTGGAGTTTGGGTTGTTTGCACTGTGTTATGTTTACCTTGCACTGTGTTTGTGTTGTTTAGTCTTAATAAATTGTCTTATTTACACTATACCTGAAGCCTGCGTTTCCCTGTGTCAGTCCACACACCTCTGGTCATACCTGGAGCCTTGACACTCCCCAGCAAAACATCTGCGTTGATGAGTCCTTAATTAATTTTTCTGGCCGCCTTGCATTCAAACAATTTCTCCCCAGCAAGCGTGCCAGATATGGGGTCAAGATGTAGAAGACCTGTGAGAAGACAACAGGCTATACTTATAAGTTTCGGATTTACGAGGGAAAAGATAGTCACGTGGAGCCCCCCGGATGCCCAGACTACATGGGGAGTAGTGGCAAGATAGTTTGGGACTTGGTGTCACCATTTTTCCATATGGGGTACCACTTATACGTGAACAATGTTTATTCAAGCGTGCCACTATTTATACATTTGTACAATCTTGGAACTGGCGCATGTGGCACCATGTGACCTAATGTGTGCCCACCATTAGAAGTGGGTGGATGCAGGGTGGTATATTCTAATGGTGGGCATACCACACACTTTTTCTGCCAGAGATTTCTTCTCATTTTTTCATTCAGTCCACAGGCTGCATACAAAAAAAAGAACATAACATATACACCCAACAAGGACCAGCAACGTACTGGTACATCACTGGACTTTGAATGGTTATACCAGGATGATGCCTACAGCTGCAGGCCTCATCCTGGTATTGTTTTTTTCAACCAGCGATCGGCTTTCATGTAAAAGCAATCCTAGTAGATAATTAGCTGCAGGATTGCTTTTACAAGCAGCGGGAGATGATGCCCCTCCCCCACTGCCTTCCAAGGTTTTCTCGGGCAGTCCCGTGCCATCAGGGGAACCTGAGAATGTAGCCGGTGTTTCTGCCAGCTGACTACGGAACTGATTGGAGACCAGAATGGTGCCAATCATCTCTATAGTCTAAGAATTCGGAAGCTACAAGCATTTCATCACTTCAGTTTCTCAGGATATAAACAGCGCCATTTGTAAATTGGGAAAGCATCTGATCACACCGATGTTGGTTTGATTAGATAATGTAAGGGCAGAGGAGATATCTAGAGGCTGATAGACCCCAGATTTCTCAAAAAAGAATATATGACAATGCCCATTGAAGTTATCGGGGATATTTGCGTTCCCTGTTATAGCATTAAAAGTGATAAAATACAAAAAAAAATTAAAGGGACAGTGTAAAAATAATTTAAAAAATCTAAATAATTAAAAAACAAAATTGCCCCTCCCATGCGCGCACACCTGTGTGCACAAGCCTTGACCCTGTGTCGGTATGTAAACAGCGGTTGCACCATACATGTGAGGTATTGCCGTGAACGTCAGATGAAGGGCAGTAATTCTAACACTAGACCTCCTCTGTAAATCTAAAATGGTGCATTTTAAAGGCTTTAAAGCGTTGCCTATGGATATTAAAAATGTTTGCAGTTTGTCGTCATTGAACGGGACATGTGCAGTTTTAAAGCATGTCATGTTTGGTATCTATTTACTCGGCATACCATTATCTTTTAGATTTTACCAAAAATTTGGCCAATATATTGTATTTTTGTGCATTAAAAGTTAAAAAAGTTTATTTTTTTTAAAATTTGCTTTTGAAAAATCGCTGCACAAGTACTATTTGCCATAAAAAATTGTAGTACCCACCATTTTATTAACTATGGTGTTTACTTTAAAAAAATATATAATGTTTGGGGGTTTAAATTAATTTCCTAACAAAAAATACTGATTTTTTTTCATGTGAACAAAAAGTGTCAGAAAAGGCTTGGTCTTCAGGTGGGTAGAAGAGTGAGTGATGTGTGGCATAAACTTCTAATGCTGGGCATAAAACGCCCCCACCCCCCAAAACGACCTCTTTTTGGAAAGTAGTCACCCCAAACTATTTGCTGAGAGGAATGTTGAATCAATAGAAGAATTTATTTTTTTACCACAAGTTTTTGGAAAATGACAAAAAAAAAATATATTTTTTTATACAAAATTGTCACTTAAATGATTTATTGCTCACACATGCCATGGTTATATGTGGAATTACTCCCCAAAATACATTCTGCTACTTCTCCCGAGTATGGGGGTACCACATGTGAGAGACGTTTTGGCAGTCTAACCAAGTACAGGACCCCAAAATCCAATAAGCACCTTCAGGCTTTTAAAGGGCTTTATTTCCTCATTACACTTCCTCACTACCTATCACAGTTTTGGAGGCCCTGAGATGCCAGGATAGCACCAAACCCCCCCAAATGACCCCTTTTTGGAAAGTAGACACCCCAAGGAATTTGATAGGAAGCATGGTGAGTATTTTGCAGATCTCATTTGTTGCCACAAGTTTTTGGAATATGAAGAAAAAAAACAAAAACATATTTTTTCTATTCTTTTTTTATATTTCAAAACCTTGTGAGAAAAAATTAGATCTGTAAAATACTCACCATGCCTCTTTTTAATTTCCTTGGGGTGTCTACTTTCCAGAAAGGGGTCATTTGGGGGGGTTTGGTGCTATCCTGGCATGTCAGGGCCTTCAAAACTGTGATAGGTAGTGAGGAAGTGAAATGAGGAAGTTACACACCTTCAGGCTTTCACAGTGGTCATTGGATTTCAGGCTCCTGTTTGTGGCTAGGCTCCCAACAATTTTCACACATGTGGTATCCCCATACTCAGTAGAAGCAGAAGAATGTATTTTGGGGTGTAATTCCACATATACACATGGCTTGTGCGAGAAATATATCATTTAAATTACAACTATGTGTAAAAAAAAAAAAGGTTTTGTCATTTTCCAGAAACTTGTGGAAACAAAAATCTTCCATGGACTCAATATGCCTCTCAGCAGATAGCTTAGGGTGTCTACTTTCCGAAAAGGGGTCATTTGGGGGTGTTTGTACTATCCTGGTATTTTAGCACCTCAAGAAATGTGATGGGCAGTCAGAAAGGAAAAGCTGTGTAAATTCCATTATCTATACCAGTGGTTCTCAACCTTTCTAATGCCGCGACCCCTTAATACAGTTCCTCATGTTGTGGTGACCCCCAACCATAAAATTATTTTCTTTGCTACTTCATAACTGTAATTTTGCAGTGGGAGGAATAGTGCCTCATCATTGGTGTCAGTGGGAGGAATAGTGCCCCATCACTGATGTCAATGGGAGGAATAGTGCCCCATCATTGGTATCAGTGGTAGGAATAGTGCCCCATCATTGGTGTCAGTGGTAGGAATAGTGCCCCATCATTGGTGTCAGTGGTAGGAATAGTGCCCCATCACTGATGTCAATGGGAGGAATAGTGCCCCATCATTGGTATCAGTGGTAGGAATAGTGCCCCATCATTGGTGTCAGTGGTAGGAATAGTGCCCCATCATTGGTGTCAGTGGTAGGAATAGTGCCCCATCATAGGTGTCAGTGGGGGGAATAGTGCCCCATCATAGGTGTCAGTGGGAGGAATAGTGCCCCATCATTGGTATCAGTGGGAGGAATAGTGCCACGTCATTGGTGTCAGTGGGAGGAATAGTGTCCCATCACTGATGTCAATGGGAGGAATAGTGCCCCATCATTGGTATCAGTGGTAGGAATAGTGCCCCAATCATTGGTGTCAGTGGTAGGAATAGTGCCCCATCATTGGTGCCAGTGGTAGGAATAGTGCCCCATCATAGGTGTCAGTGGGGGGAATAGTGCCCCATCATTGGTGTCAGTGGGAGGAATAGTGCCCCATCATTGGTGTCAGTGGGAGGAATAGTGCCCCATCATTGGTGTCAGTGGGAGGAATAGTGCCCCATCATTGGTGTCAGTGGGAGGAATAGTGGCCCATCGTTGGTGTCAGTGGGGGGAGGAATAGTGCCCCATCGTTGGTGTCAATGGGTGGAATAGTGCCCCATCACAGGTGTCAGTGGGAGGAATAGTGCCCCATCATTGGTGTCAGTGGGGGGAATAGTGCCCCATCATTGGTGTCAGTGGGGGGAATAGTGCCCCATCATTGGTGTCAGTGTGGGGAATAGTGCCCCATCATTGGTGTCAGTGGGGGGAATAGTGCCCCATCATTGGTGTCAGTGGGAGGAATAGTGCCCCATCATTGGTGTCAGTGGGAGGAATAGTGCCCCATCACTGGTGTCAGTGGGAGGAATAGTGTCCCATCACTGGTGTCAGTGGGAGGAATAGTGCCCCATCATTGGTGTCAGTGGGAGGAATAGTGCCCCATCACTGGTGTCAGTGGGAGGAATAGTGCCCCATCATTGGTGTCAGTGGGGGGAATACGGCCCCATTATTGGTGTCAGTGGGAGGAATAGTGCCCCATCATAGGTGTCAGTGGGAGGAATAGTGCCCCATCATTGGTATCAGTGGGAGGAATAGTGCCCCCATCATTGGTGTCAGTGGGAGGAATAGTGCCCCATCGTTGGCATCAGGGGGAGCAATAGTGCCCCAACATTGGTGTCAGTGGGAGGAATAGTGCCCCATCGTTGGTGTCAGTAGGAGGAATAGTGCCCCATCGTTGGTGTCAGTGGGAGGAATAGTGCCCCATCGTTGGTGTCAGTGGGAGGACTAGTGCCCCATCGTTGGTGTCAGTGGGGGGAGGAATAGTGCCCCATCGTTGGTGTCAGTGGGGGGAGGAATAGTGCCCCATCGTTGGTGTCAATGGGAGGAATAGTGCCCCATCATAGGTGTCAGTGGGGGGAATAGTGCCCCATCATTGGTGTCAGTGGGGGGAATAGTGCCCCATCATTGGTGTCAGTGGGGGGAATAGTGCCCCATCATTGGTGTCAGTGGGAGGAATAGTGCCCCATCATTGGTGTCAGTGGGAGGAATAGTGCCCCATCATTGGTATCAGTGGTAGGAATAGTGTCCCATCACTGGTGTCAGTGGTAGGAATAGTGCCCCATCATTGGTGTCAGTGGGAGGAATAGTGCCCCATCATTGGTGTCAATGGTAGGAATAGTGCCCCATCATAGGTGTCAGTGGGGGGAATAGTGCCCCATCATTGGTGTCAGTGGGAGGAATAGTGCCCCATCATTGGTATCAGTGGGAGGAATAGTGCCACGTCATTGGTGTCAGTGGGAGGAATAGTGCCCCATCATTGGTATCAGTGGGAGGAATAGTGCCACGTCATTGGTATCAGTGGGAGGAATAGTGCCCCATCATTGGTATCAGTGGTAGGAATAGTGCCCCCATCATTGGTGTCAGTGGTAGGAATAGTGCCCCATCATTGGTGCCAGTGGTAGGAATAGTGCCCCATCATAGGTGTCAGTGGGGGGAATAGTGCCCCATCATTGGTGTCAGTGGGAGGAATAGTGCCCCATTATTGGTGTCAGTGGGAGGAATAGTGCCCCATCATTGGTGTCAGTGGGAGGAATAGTGCCCCATCATTGGTGTCAGTGGGAGGAATAGTGCCCCATCGTTGGTGTCAGTGGGGGGAGGAATAGTGCCCCATCGTTGGTGTCAATGGGAGGAATAGTGCCCCATCACAGGTGTCAGTGGGGGGAATAGTGCCCCATCATTGGTGTCAGTGGGGGGAATAGTGCCCCATCATTGGTGTCAGTGGGGGGAATAGTGCCCCATCATTGGTGTCAGTGGGGGGAATAGTGCCCCATCATTGGTGTCAGTGGGGGGAATAGTGCCCCATCATTGGTGTCAGTGGGAGGAATAGTGCCCCATAATTGGTGTCAGTGGGAGGAATAGTGCCCCATCACTGGTGTCAGTGGGAGGAATAGTGCCCCATCATTGGTGTCAGTGGGAGGAATAGTGCCCCATCACAGGTGTCAGTGGGGGGAATAGTGCCCCATCATAGGTGTCAGTGGGGGGAATAGTGCCCCATCATTGGTGTCAGTGGGAGGAATAGTGCCCCATCATTGGTGTCAGTGGGAGGAATAGTGCCCCATCATTGGTGTCAGTGGGAGGAATAGTGCCCCATCATTGGTGTCAGCGGGAGGAATAGTGGCCCATCGTTGGTGTCAGTGGGGGGAGGAATAGTGCCCCATCGTTGGTGTCAATGGGTGGAATAGTGCCCCATCACAGGTGTCAGTGGGGGGAATAGTGCCCCATCATTGGTGTCAGTGGGGGGAATAGTGCCCCATCATTGGTGTCAGTGGGGGGAATAGTGCCCCATCATTGGTCTCAGTGGGGGGAATAGTGCCCCATCATTGGTGTCAGTGGGGGGAATAGTGCCCCATCATTGGTGTCAGTGGGAGGAATAGTGCCCCATCATTGGTGTCAGTGGGAGGAATAGTGCCCCATCACTGGTGTCAGTGGGAGGAATAGTGCCCCATCATAGGTGTCAGTGGGGGGAATAGTGCCCCATCATTGGTGTCAGTGGGAGGAATAGTGCCCCATCGTTGGTGTCAGTGGGGGGAGGAATAGTGCCCCATCGTTGGTGTCAATGGGAGGAATAGTGCCCCATCACAAGTGTCAGTGGGGGGAATAGTGCCCCATCATTGGTGTCAGTGGGGGGAATAGTGCCCCATCATTGGTGTCAGTGGGGGGAATAGTGCCCCATCACTGGTGTCAGTGGGAGGAATAGTGCCCCATCATAGGTGTCAGTGGGGGGAATAGTGCCCCATCATTGGTGTCAGTGGGAGGAATAGTGCCCCATCGTTGGTGTCAGTGGGGGGAGGAATAGTGCCCCATCGTTGGTGTCAATGGGAGGAATAGTGCCCCATCACAGGTGTCAGTGGGGGGAATAGTGCCCCATCATTGGTGTCAGTGGGGGGAATAGTGCCCCATCATTGGTGTCAGTGGGGGGAATAGTGCCCCATCATTGGTGTCAGTGGGGGGAATAGTGCCCCATCATTGGTGTCAGTGGGGGGAATAGTGCCCCATCATTGGTGTCAGTGGGAGGAATAGTGCCCCATCATTGGTGTCAGTGGGAGGAATAGTGCCCCATCACTGGTGTCAGTGGGAGGAATAGTGCCCCATCATTGGTGTCAGTGGGAGGAATAGTGCCCCATCATTGGTGTCAGTGGGGGGAATACGGCCCCATTATTGGTGTCAGTGGGAGGAATAGTGCCCCATCACTGGTGTCAGTGGGAGGAATAGTGCCCCATCATTGGTGTCAGTGGGGGGAATACGGCCCCATTATTGGTGTCAGTGGGAGGAATAGTGCCCCATCATTGGTGTCAGTGGGAGGAATAGTGCCCCATCGTTGGTGTCAGTGGGAGGAATAGTGCCCCATCGTTGGTGTCAGTGGGAGGAATAGTGCCCCATCGTTGGTGTCAGTGGGAGGAATAGTGCCCCATCGTTGGTGTCAGTGGGGGGAGGAATAGTGCCCCATCATTGGTAATAGTGACACCAATGATTGGGCACTATTCCTCCCACTGACACCAATGATACTTACCTTGCTGACCCCTGCTCCAGCCTGGGCTCGCTCGCTCCCTCCCTCTCCCATGGTACAAACACTTACCGGTCAGATGGCTTCCTTGTCCAGCCGCTTTCCTCCTCTTCACTCGCTCGTGCTTCGCGGTGCCGCTCGGCTCCTCCTTTCCAAGCTCCACCTCCTCGCTGGTGATTGGCCGCCTGTGTGCCTCTCTTGAGCTACAGTTCCGGCGGCCAATCACCGACGAGGAAGGATTGATCCCGGGGGTGTGTCCAGATGACAGGGACGGCATGTCATCCCGCCCACACCTGCAGACGGATCAAGGAGCGGTGTCTCGGTTCCTAAGGCCATCGGAAATATGTGTTTTCCGATGGTCTTAGGCGACCCCTGGGAAAGTGTCGTTCGACCCCCAAAGGGGTCGCGACCCCCAGGTTGAGAACTGCTGATCTATCCCATAGTTTGTAGACATTATAACTATCACACAAAGCAATCAATATACACTTATTGGGATTTTTTTAACCAAAAACATGTAGCAGAATACATTTTGGCCTAAATTTATGACAAAATTTTAGTTTTTTTGGATATTTTTTATGACCGAAATGAGAAAATATTTTTTTTTTTTAATTTTTCTTCAAAATTTTCTGGTTA
Source organism: Staurois parvus (assembly GCF_062004578.1). Classification (NCBI taxonomy): domain Eukaryota; kingdom Metazoa; phylum Chordata; class Amphibia; order Anura; family Ranidae; genus Staurois; species Staurois parvus. Next base: position 5,827,216 of record NW_028317987.1, read on the forward strand.
TAGCGCCAAAAATAAAAACTGCACAGGTGATCAAATACCACCAAAAGAAAGCTCTATTTGTGTGAAAAAAAGGATATAAATTTTATTTATGTACCATATTGCATGACCGCGCAATTGTCTGTTAAACTAGCGCAGTGATGTAAAGCAAAAAATGGCGTAAATTCCATTATCTATCCCATAGTTTGTAGACGCTATAACTATCACACAAAGCAATCAATATACACTTATTGGGATTTTTTTTACCAAAAACATGGAGCAGAATACATTTTGGCCTAAATTTATAACTAACTTTGAGTTTACTATATATGTTTTATAGCTGAAAGTAAAAAATATTGTTTTTCTTCAAAATTTTTGGTCTTTATATGTTTATAGCGAGAAAAATAAAAAGCGCACAGGTGATCAAACACCACTGAAAGAAAGCTCTATTTGTGTGAAAAAAAGGACGTAAATTTCGTTTGGGTGCAGCATTGCATGACCGCGCAATTATCAGTGGAATTAGTTCAGTGCTGAGTTTTAAAAAGAGGCGTGGTCATTAAGGGGGGTAAATCCTCAGGAGGACAAGCAGCTAGACTCCATCCTGGTATTCTGCTGCAGAGACTGGAAGGTGGCGGACTGATTGGGGGACCTTGTTGTCTACCAGTAGAGTGTGAATGACTTGTATTCCCAGATAATAATATATAATATAATCCCACGTTTACACACTATATATATATATATTTATATCTGGTGGTATATCATTGTTGATGACTATATAGTATATTGTTGGGTATATAATGATTTATATGGTATGTTTCCCTGACATATATGAGACCTCAGCTTCCATTCTTCCCTTGGTATATATATATATATTTATATCTGGTGGTATATCATTGTTGATGACTATATAGTATATTGTTGGGAATTATAATGATTTCTATGGTATGTTTCCCCTGACATATATGAGACCTCAGCTTCCATTCTTCCCTTGGTATATGCCTGGATTTAGGACACTCAATTGTTGTCCCTTTTCTTATATCGCCTTGTTTTGATCCAACAACTGATCACTACTTACTGACCTATCCGGACCCCACTACTATCTAATATTTACTGTGTATTAGCTGACACTTGTATATGTCACTCCAGCTTATATCCTTCAATATACCTAAGGAAAAATGGCGTCCACTTAGCCACGCGTGCGCACTAAATTACGTCTTCTCAAAGATGGCGCATGTATAATGCGCATGCACAGTCGTCTATATAAACTGACGGCGCGCGGGTTGGCGTTATTGGTGTTCCTCTCAGATGACCTGCGGGTGCACAAAACGCGTAAGGAGGAGCCAATAACGCCATGATGTCACACCGCTGGAGCAACGTGGAGCTCCGGCGGCCATCTTTAACTCTGGCCAGTTAGTCCATGCGGTTTTGCTAACTCACCCTATGTGTTTTTATCTGGATACCTATTATTATCTCAATAAATATTCATACTACTACACTATGGGATGTGTTTGCCTTGACTCCCCCGGGGAGTATTGATTTACAGACATCCACTGCCCAGTTCCCAGAGAGGGAGCCTCTATTACACCCAGTGAGCTGCACCCATCCATCCCTTAAGGGGAACTCTGGAAATCCCGGATTCATCATCTTAAAGTCCCAGGACCCATCCCCCATAAGAGGGAGTTTACTCTATTCCTGCCCTGAGATGACCATTAGATGACAGCAGGATTTATTACAAAACGCACATTATTTTACGCGTTCCGGTGAGTGCGCATTTCTTCCATACTGATTGCACAGCACCGTTTCCAGGACTGTACAGGATATATGAGCACTTAGTCACTTTATGAACTTTTATATGTCTGGTGTTATTTATATCACATGACTTTATTTTTCAGAATCAATTTGTGAATATTTATGTCACTTTTATGTAGCTTTTGACCTTTTACAATAATTTTAGTGCTGCACACTATTATTTACATTGCTTATTGTCAGGTGTTACTTGGTTACCTTGTGCATAGCGGCTGATATCCATTTTTGTGCGCTCACATATACCTACCATACATACTGTATCCGCAGATGGTGGGGACTGGACCTCCTGAATGAAGGATAGGGAAACCTGAAAATTGTCCTGGGCAGGAAGGGGGGAAAAGTACCCGGAATTGAAGGGGTTAAAGGGCAAATATGACAACAAAACATTCAAAATGCTAAACACAGCACAAGGGATCACACCATGAGACATTTCTCAGGGCTGCAGTTCCTCTGAGCTCCACAAGGTGGTGATCTCGCTTCTCCCCAAACAGGAAGTCTCCATGGAAGACAGGAAGTGATGTCAGGTACAGACAGGAAGTGATGTCAGCTACAGACAGGAAGTGATGTCAGGTACAGACAGAAAGTTCCATGTGGCACAAAGAAGAGGAGACATTGGGGGAAGTGGCAGCAGAGGAGGTAATAAGGTGTTATTTCCTATTTACACCAAGTAACCCCCCGTCATGTCCGTCCTCTTCCTCCATAGTCATGTCTGTCCAATTCCTCCATAGTCACGTCCGTCCTCTTCCTCTATAGTCATGTCCGTCCTCTTCCTCCATAGTCATGTCTGTCCTCTTCCTCCATAGTCACTGCCAATCTTAACCATGTTATTGTCTCACTGGTCATGTGACATGTTCTGGAATATCAAGTAAAATAGAGAAGGACATTCCTTCACTTAGTGAGCACTTGTTCTTAGAGGAGTCCTGATTCAGCTGCAAACCAGTTCAGAAACAAAACAAAGCCAACAGAGAAAAGGGAACTTCTGATCCGACGAACCAAGAGGGTTCCAGGTCCTTCAAGATGTAACAAACACTAAACAGTCCAAACAAAATGTCTTCCCATGGGGGGAGTAGTTCTTCAATGTCCAGCAACCCTCCTATTCCCCCCTCACATCCACATCCTATTATTGTGTGACCAATACCATCCAAATCATTCTTACTTTCATTTCCCAAAGTTATCCGTCTACAAGGAGACCTGTATAGATCACATGATGGCACCAATGAGGATGGAGGAGGACCGGAGTCACATGACTGAGAAGATACTAAACCTCACCCTGGAGATCATCTACCTGCTGACCGGAGAGGTGAGGAGGATTCTGGGAGGTCACATGACATCACTCTTATCTCTATTAATAAAACAGACCTGACCGGAGAGGTGAGGAGGATTCTGGGAGGTCACATGACATCACTCTCATCTCTATTAATAAAACACAGACCTGACCTGAGAGGTGAGGAGGATTCTGGGAGGTCACATGATATCACTCTTTAATATTTATTTCAGGTACTTATATAGCACCGTCAATTTGCACAGTGCTTTACATATATATTGTACATTCAATTCAGTCCCTAACCCACATTCATACATACACATACTAGGGACAATTTAAACAGGAGCCAATTCACCTACCAGCATGTCTTTGGAGTGTGAGAGGAAACCGGAGTACCCGGAGGAAACCCACGCAGGCACAGGGAGAATATGCAAACTCCAGGTAGGTGGTGCCATGGCTGGGATTCGAACCAGCGACGCTAGTACTGCCAGACGGAAGTGCTAACCATTTAGCCACTGTGCTGCCCTTATCTCTATTAATAACACACAGACCTGACCAGAGAGGTGAGGAGGATTCTGGGAGGTCACATGACATCACACAGCCCTGACCGGAGAGGTGAGGAGGATTCTGGGAGGTCACATGACATCACACAGACCTGACCGGAGAGGTGAGGAGGATTCTGGGAGTCTAACATGATATTCCTATTGGTTCCTCAATACAGAGATTTCCTCTTCTGAAGTCAGGTGATCATATGACCATCACAGTGCCTCCATGTGACTCCCTAAACCCTGAGAGACACAACATGCAGAAGATTCTAGAAGTCACCAAGAAGATGATGGAGCTGCTGACAGGAGAGGTGAGCGGTGCCGGGAATTCTGGGACATTCTCCAGTAACAGACAAGGGATGTGTCTGGATGGTGACTGTATCATTGTGTGTGTCAGGTTCCTATAAGGTGTCAGGGTGTCACTGTCTATTTCTCCATGGAGGAGTGGGAGTATTTAGAAGGACACAAGGATCTCTACAAGGACGTCATGATGGACAATCAGCCGCCCCTCACATCACCGGGTAAGAGGAGACTTTATTGTAAAGGAGAGAGCAGTACGGAGGATCCACCTAGATCCCCCATCATCTGATAAACACATAGAAACAATGGATTCAGTCAGTGTGTGTGTTTCCTACAGATGGATCCAGTCATGGGAACCCACCAGAGAGATGTCCCCGTCCTCTGTATTCCCGGGATTCCACACAGGAAGGTCACACCATCCCTCACCATCATCAGGTAGATCAGCGGTTCTCAACCTGGGGGTCGCGACCCCTTTGGGGGTCGAACGACCATTTCCCAGGGGTCGCCTAAGACCATCGGAAAACACATATTTCCGATGGTCTTAGGAACCGAGACACCGCTGCAGTCTCCGGCGATGTGTGGGCGGGATGATACGCTGCTGTCACCCGGCCACACCTCCAAGATCGCTCAGCAGCTCCGCCTCCTCGCCGCTGATTGGCCACCGGAACTGTAGCTCAGGAGAGGCACACAGGCGGCCAATCATCGGCGAGGAGGTGGAGCTTGGAGAGGAGGAGCCAAGCGGCAGCGCGCGTACATCAAAGAAGACCGAGGGAGCGAGTGAAGAGGAGAGCGGCCAGAGAAGGAAGACAGCTGACAGGTAAGTGAGAGAGCGAGCCCAGGCTGGAGCAGGGGTCAGCAAGGTAAGTATCATTGGTGTCAGTGGGAGGAATAGTGCCCCATCATTTGTGTCACTAATACCAACGATGGGGCACTACTCCTCCCCCCACTGACACCAACGATGGGGCACTACTCCTCCCCCCACTGACACCAACGATGGGGCACTACTCCTCCCCCCACTGACACCAACGATGGGGCACTACTCCTCCCCCCACTGACACCAACGATGGGGCACTATTCCTCCCCCCACTGACACCAACGATGGGGCACTATTCCTCCCCCCACTGACACCAACGATGGGGCACTATTCCTCCCCCCACTGACACCAACGATGGGGCACTATTCCTCCCCCCACTGACACCAACGATGTGGCACTATTCCTCCCCCCACTGACACCAACGATGGGTCACTATTCCTCCCCCCACTGACACCAACGATGGGGCACTATTCCTCCCCCCACTGACACCAACGATGGGGCACTATTCCTCCCCCCACTGACACCAACGATGGGGCACTATTCCTCCCCCCACTGACACCAACGATGGGGCACTATTCCTCCCCCCACTGACACCAACGATGGGGCAGTATTCCTCCCCCCACTGACACCAACGATGGGGCAGTATTCCTCCCCCCACTGACACCAACGATGGGGCAGTATTCCTCCCCCCACTGACACCAACGATGGGGCAGTATTCCTCCCCCCACTGACACCAACGATGGGGCAGTATTCCTCCCCCCACTGACACCAACGATGGGGCACTATTCTTCCCCTCACTGACACCAACGATGGGGCCCTTTTCTTCCCCCCACTGACACCAACGATGGGGCACTATTTCCCCCCCCCCCCTGACCCCAATGATGGGGCACTATTCTCCCCTCCACCACACTGACACCAATGATGGGGCACTATTCCTCCCACTGACACCAACGATGGGGCACTATTCCTCCCACTGACACCAACGATGGGGCACTATTCCTCCCACTGACGCCAACGATGGGGCACTATTCCTCCCACTGACACCAACGATGGGGCACTATTCCTCCCACTGACACCAACGATGGGGCACTATTCCTCCCACTGACACCAACGATGGGGCACTATTCCTCCCACTGACACCAACGATGGGGCACTATTCCTCCCACTGACACCAACGATGGGGCACTATTCCTCCCACTGACACCAACGATGGGGCACTATTCCTCCCACTGACACCAACGATGGGGCACTATTCCTCCCACTGACACCAACGATGGGGCACTATTCCTCCCACTGACACCAGCGATGGGGCACTATTCCTCCCACTGACACCAGCGATGGGGCACTATTCCTCCCACTGACACCAGCGATGGGGCACTATTCCTCCCACTGACACCAGCGATGGGGCACTATTCCTCCCACTGACACCAGCGATGGGGCACTATTCCTCCCACTGATACCAGCGATGGGGCACTATTCCTCCCACTGACACCAGCGATGGGGCACTATTCCTCCCACTGATACCAATGATGGGGCACTATTCCTCCCACTGACACCAGCGATGGGGCACTATTCATCCCACTGACATCAGCGATGGGGCACTATTCCTCCCACTGACACCAGTGATGGGGCACTATTCCTCCCACTGATACCAACGATGGGGCACTATTCATCCCACTGATACCAACGATGGGGCACTATGCATCCCACTGACACCAGTGATGGGGCACTATTCCTCCCACTGATACCAACAATGGGGCACTATTCCTCCCACTGACATCAGTGATGGGGCACTACTCCTTCCACTGACACCAATGACATGGCACTACTCCTCCCACTGCAAAATTACAGTTATGAAGTAGCAATGAAAATAATTTTATGGTTGGGGGTCACCACAACATGAGGAACTGTATTAAGGGGTCGCGGCATTAGAAAGGTTGAGAACCACTGAGGTAGATGATGACAATTATTGGTAGTTGTGATTTATACACAGCATGTTTGTTACAATGAATGTTTTATTATATCTTTCAGAGTGGAATCCTCGAGGATGATAATATTGATGTTAAAGAGGAGGATGAGGAGTATGGAGTGATGGAGGAGTTTTCAGAAGGACACAAGGATATGATGGAGCCACCTAATACCAGGAACCCACCAGAGAGATGTCCCCATCCTCTGTATTCCCGGGATTCCACACAGGAAGGTCACACCATCCCTCACTATTACAAGGTTGGTGGGATGGAGCATCTAGAACATGGACTTGTGGAGACAATGTGTGGATATTTTATGTGACCTTACATTTTACAGATGATATTTTCTCTCATTTCCTTGATTTAGAGTGGAGATCCAATCGATATAGAATTTGAGGTGAAAGCAGAAGAAGAAGAGGCGTATGTGAGGGATGATCAGCAGTCTATGGAGGAGGATGGAATAACGGGGACATTTATAGAGGAGGACACTCCTACAGAGATCAGCACAGGTGGGTCATGAACACTAAATCCATTCCTCCACCCATACTGCTCACTGATTGGTCCAGAGTAGGGCGGGGACTGGGTGATAGCAGCCTGTAATCCCCTGGTCACTTTCCTGAGCTGTGTTCCCCATCTTGCCTGATGTGGGCAGAGTCCTGGTTTGGGGGAACCAATCAGCTCCTGTCTAGTAATCCTCTTTGTATTTTAGTCCATGGCCGGGAGATGAGGAAAACCTCCGAGGATTGTCTCACTTTGTCTCCAGACTGGAAAGTAGAAGATGAGGACATCACACAGTATAGTCCAGGAGAAAACCCGGCTCCCTCCAATGTCCATCCGGCACCACCCAGTGTAGCTGGACCATCGGATTCCTCGTATCCTGAGGAACCTCAGACTGTGCAGGACCGGGCCGGCCTTCCAACAGGGAAAAGCTTTTCCTGTCCTGAGTGCGGGAAGGGGTTCCATTTTAAATGCTATCTTGATGAACATAAAAGATCTCACACAGGGGAAAAGCCGTATTCCTGTCCTGAGTGTGGGAAATGTTTTTCAAAAAAGTCTAATCTTAAAAAACATCAGAGGCTTCACACAGCTGAGAAACCATATTCCTGTCCTGAGTGCGGGAAAACATTTTCACAGAAGGTTCACCTTAGCACACATCAAAGACTGCACACAGGGGAGAAGCCATTTTCCTGTTCTGATTGTGGGAAAAGTTTTTTTCAAAAATCAGAGCTTGTTTCACATCAGAGATCTCACACTGGGGAGAAGCCATATTCTTGTCATGAGTGCGGGAAACATTTTTCATGGAAGTCCAGTCTTTGCATACATCAGAGATCTCACACGGGTGAGAAGCCATATTGCTGTCCTGAGTGTGGGAAATGTTTTTCAGTGAAGTACAACCTTTACAAACATCAGAGATCTCACACGGGGGAGAAGCCGTATTCCTGTCTTGAGTGCGGAAAATGTTTTTCACATATGTCTAGTGTTTACATACATCAGAGATCTCACACAGGGGAGAAGCCGTATCCTTGTCCTGAGTGCGGGAAGTGTTTTTCACAGAAGTCCAATCTTTCTATCCATCAGAGATGTCACACAGGGAGAAGCCACTTTCCTGTCCTGAGTGAGGGAAATGTTCCTCACTGAAGTCCTGTCTTCCTGTACATCAGGGGTCCCACACAACCCTGGAGGTGTATTAGTGCCTTGAGTGCGGGAAATGTCTTCTAGATGAATGTTGCTGGACATCCCAGCTCTCGTGGGGAAGAAGCACACCCTGATATACACCTCAGATATACTCCATGGCTGATCTTCATCATGGAAGAAACAGTTCATAAGGAGATGAGAGGTCCCCAAAGACATGGATGAAGTGTGGGACCGGGTTGGCCATACATATCATGAGGAGAATAAAAATGTCCTGACCTGTCATTGGCTGAGTACATTTTGTGGTGGGAGATTTCACAAACACTTGGAGATCTATTTAAAAATAAAAGAATGAGTTGAACGAATGGGACCGGCGTTCGCCCAGCTGGGATGAACATTGGCCGTATTTTATTTCATACTCTGATATTCTTGGCTCCATCTAGTGGCCATAATGCAGTATTGCACTACTTTTACTGATTGAGGTATTTCATGAATAATACCTCATTATGGTCACTAGATGGAGCTGACGGTCATAGGAAATCAATGTGTTAAATTACGGCCAGAATCTGTAAGGACTCCATGAATTTGTGTCACATTTGTCCAATTAATTTCTATCAGCAGACCCCTTACTCTCCTTCTTCAGGCATGGATTCATACTAATACACTTCTGACTACAGTAGACATGGAAGGATAGAAGGTGATCTGTATGTAAGTCTTCACCTTGTAATACAACCAGTTCAGGTAAACATAAAAAGGAAAGAAAAGCATTTGTGTATAGATAGAAAAACATTATAAATACATTGTTCCCCTTTTTATAAGTGATCACATTCCCTCTGTTCTCAGTTGCATATGGGGAGGAGAAACAACAGCACAATTGACTTCTGTTTACTGGTCTTCCCAGTGCATGGCTGAGCAGGGGGGTGTCAGGACAAGTCTTATTATTGGAGGAGAGCAGGCTTTGTTTTCAGCATGGATGGAGAACTGACTACGATAGTGACAGGGAAGCAGAGGGACTGGCAGGATCACCGGGGATCTCACACAAAGGAAGCAATACAGAGAGAAGAGGAGATGTCTTCATACCAGGACATGGGACAGCCGGCACAGATCAGGAATATCACATCGACCCCCCCAAGCCATTTCTGACACTTTGTTTCCATGTAACATCCAGTATTTTTGCTAGAAAATGTCTTTGAACCCGCAGTGCGCATGCGCTGGGCCGGGACAGGTTATGTGCTGACCGCACTCTGCACGTCCTCCACCATCTGAGATAAATGAAGCAAGTGGGGCAGAGGAGGGGTCCCGGAAACAGCAGCACTAGCTGGGGGAACACAAGATGTACAGTCGGTGCTAATGGTGAAAAAGAAGCCCACACAGCAGCCTCGGTCAGACCGCCAGTCCCCTCTTCTACAGTGAACTCCTCCAGCCAAGATGGCACCGGTGCAGAAAGTCACAACACACAGAAGCCCACCACTGCAGCCGTCCTCACCTCCACCACTGCAGCATCCCTCACCTCCATCACAGACATCTTCTCAGGAGGACACACTCGGAGACCCATTTTCCTTAGTCCCAGGATGAGCCCCTGCAGACGTCACCAGGTGAACAACGACAATTCTCTCCATATCTTGGATCACCCGGGGATATTGGTAGTGCAGCCTACCCAGGGTCCTCCATGGACAGATACATGGCTGAATGAACTGAACTAGTCTTGAGGCAGAATAGATCCATATAACCACCCACCCCCAGCACAACCTGCTCCATATTCAGGACATGAAGTGCTTCTAGCCAGATTCTCCACACTACTGCAGCAGGAACTCTAAAACTTGTGCCATGATAACCACAGACATCAAAAGTGATATACAAACTATAGGAGAAGGATTGGACTCTATAGAATCCAAAATGGATGGGGCTGTGAAACATGTGAACCAGAACTCTAACCTGATTTCCACTCTACAAGACCAATTAGTAGTGAAGAACAAAAACCAAAGCGCACCAACCTTGTGCATTCCCACAGTAAGCAAATGGTAAATGTATTGAATGAAATCTACTCACAAAAGTGGCCATATTTTTTGTATTATTAATATCGTTTGTCATTTTATAATGATCATTGTAAGAAGGAATGTATACTTGTAAGTAATTTAGGGTATTTGTACTCTGCTTTCCTTCTCTTTTCATATTATATGGTGTTTTTGGAACGTAGAGTTCCGTTTTAAGGTTATTGGCCCTTTAAAATATTATTAGATGAAATATTGCCCATATCGAGTTTTTATGTTATTTTATAATTGCATCAGAATAGTATGGAATTGAGGCTGTTGTTTGTCTTAATATTGTAATTGTATATGAATTGTTCCGGTAATTTGTCCTCGGATGAGCGGGGTATAAATTGCTGGCTTGTGTATGTAGTGACGTTCAACCTTCTGCTCCATGAAGACATCGAGTGACGAAACGCGTAGGTTGGAGCTTTGGACTGATGTCCCTACGTTCTGTAAGCAGCTCCAGCTTTTTAGAGGGTTTAATGTTTATGCTTTTCATGCTGATGTTGGCTATGACACCTTACCATGTGAGTGGTTCAGATATGTTTTAATATAAATAAACCAGATATACAGTATTACACTATCGCCTGCTTGGTTTCTCTTCCCTTTGAGCCTATGTAGGAGGAGCTGGATATATTGGAGAGTCTTGTTGCCGTGGTTTCCTGTCTGCAGATCATTGCTCCCAAAGCAAAGAGGGGTTGGATATATTGGAGAGTCTTGTTGCCGTGGTTTCCTGTCTGCAGATCATTGCTCCCAAAGCAAAGAGGAGTTGGATATATTGGAGAGTCTTGTTGCTATGGTTTCCTGTCTGCAGATCATTGCTCCCAAAGCAAAGGAGTTGGCTATATTGGAGAGTCTTGTTGCCGTGGTTACCTGGCTGCAAATCATTGCTCCCAAAGCAAAGAGGGATTGGTTATATTGGAGAGTCTTGTTGCCGTGGTTTCCCGTCTGCAGATCATTGCTCCCAAAGCAAAGAGGAGTTGGATATGATGGGAGTCTTGTTGCCGTGGTTACCTGTCTGCAGATCATTGCTCCCAAAGCAAAGAGGGGTTGGATATATTGGAGAGTCTTGTTGCTCCCAGAGCAAACATGCAATTTGCTAGTTAAGTGTTCCTGCATGGCGACCCCTTCCTGTCATCTCACATATATATTCTTATTATTATAGCCAAATTTACCCCCCTAACTCCTCCCACATTTACCCCCCTAACTCCTCCCACAGTTCTTACACTACATAGACAGTAATATACAGAAACGTGCGGATTGGTCCCGATTGGTGGGCTATTACTTTGTGGAACGTTTCCCCGAATGGTTCATGAAATATCGCCATTTTTGTGGTGACATTTTCCCATAGGAATGAATGGCGGAATGTTCAAAACTAGAGTGTGAGCTGAAAAATCAGGACATGATTTGTAAACTGCCATCACTCCCTCATTTTCCAGCCCACCTACACAAATCTTATATTAAAACGTTCAGCTAACCCTGCTGCCACTACAAATGTCCACAGCTAAGCCATAGTCCTGATAGTTTTCACAATATGACCATTTGTTTGCAACTCACGCCGCCCATTGACATTCATTGAAACTCCACTGTAGCCACCTGAAATTTGAAGGGAAATTTCTAAACCGCGACTGTGCCTTCATTTTTCATATTTCAGAGACATACTATGCATCAAAATGTAGGTCTGGGTCTTGTGATTCTCACAATATAAAGCTCTTTGGTGCAGAATTTAAACTTTTAAAACTACAACCGTTTGAAGATGGCAAACGCCAGTGAAGTGGGCAAGTTGGAGCAGTTTGTTTATAAAAGTTCCTCTGAGCTTGCACTAGAGTGAGTTGCCATAGCAACCCAGGTGTGTCAGCAGAGTGACCAATGCTACAGTGTGAGCTGCAAAATAAAAGTTGAAATGCATTTCTCACTCCATCAAGCTTGCCATGTGCACTTTTTACATTTCATCAATCACTTGGTTAGTGTTGGAGGCCAGAACACTTCACACAATTTCCCCAGAAATTGTAGCTTTTCTAGGTGGTCTTGCCATGCAAGAACACTTAATAAGGGAACATGTAGGATGACAGGAAAGGCTCCTGACTGGTGAGATCCTCCAAACATAATGATGACATCCATGAACTGGAGCGAGCTCGTTGGGGTGATAAAGCCAATCTGGAAACACTGTGTAGACGTTCTCCAAGAACTCAGCACACTCCAGGTGTGGAGAAAGTCTCCAGGTGGGTTTAGCCTGTCATTTATCATAGATACAAACACACTGTAACCGGGATGGATCACTATGCCATTTGCTCTCTTTTTTAGTCTGCTGGCATAGCTGTGTCCAAATTCGATAGATCTGTACCTATGATCCGCTGTGCTTTATTTCTCCTCGCGAGACCGACACTTCCTATCCTCCATCCTACAGCCATCATACTACACTGCAGTGTGGATGGGAAGAATACTCTCCATGGTGCAATGATAGAAACTCACCAGAATTCCTGGAGACCAAAACACCAATCATATCAATGTGGAACTCTTTGGAGTAATCCTCTTTGGTGCAATGCCTTTTTTTACACAAGTTTTTTTTTTTACACAAAATTGTCACTTAAATGACATATTTCTCACACAAGCCATGGGTATATGTGGAATTACACCCCGAAATACATTCCGCTACTTCTACTGAGTATGGGGATACCACATGTGTGAGACTTTTTGGGAGCCTAGCCACATACAGGAGCCTGAAATCCAATGACCACTTTGAAAGCCTGAAGGTGCGTAACTTCCTCATTACACTTCAATACCTATCACAGTTTTGGAGGCCCAGAAATACCAGGATATCGGCAAACCCCCCAAATCACAGGTCTGATTTACAGGTCTGACCCCATATCTGGAACGCTTGCTGGTGAGAAATAGTTTTAATGCAAGGTGGCCAGAAAAATGAATGAGGGACTCAGCAAAGCAGATGCTTTGCTGGGGAGTGTAGACATCTGCACATTTGTGGTTAAGGTGATTTATGAGGGGCCAAATTTTGTGGAGCCGGTCAAATTCAGGGTCACCCCGAGGACGATAGAGTGTTTTGTTATTGAAATGTATAAATTGCTTTCTATACTAATATCTATGCCTGGCCATGGCAGCAGAGAACACGGCATATGATGAATTCAGTCTGTGGACCAATACAACCGCAATTCATTTTTTTCTGACAACCCAATGTTTACTTCGGGAATGCAACATGCAGCCTTCTCTGTATGGAAGGCCAAAGGGCTGATATCACTCTCACAACTGTTTGATATTGAGTCTGGTAACCCTCAGACCTTTAATGATATCATGGGCAGGTTTATCCTCCCACCACACCATCTCTTCCAGCTTCGGCAATGCACCAGCTATGCCAACACCTGCTGCTACCATAAAGTACAGAGATTCCAGCTTTTCTTGACCAGCCGCCTCATCGCCCCCAAAAAATATTCTGTCTTGAATATGTACAAACCTCTTAATTTACAATGGATGAAACCATTCAGCTCGTCCTCAGCAATTAATTGGGACAAGGACTTTCCATGTGAATCTCTCATGGATAAACTGCTAAATGGGTAGAACAGAATCACTCATCTGATCACCAATGAAACATGGCACAGATCTCAGTTCAATTAGCATAGACCATTTATTTATGTATCAGAGGTACTGCCAATTTACACAGCACTTTACATATATATTGTACATTCATGTCAGTCCCTAACCCTCATGGGGTGTACAATCTAAGGTCTCAGCTCACATTCATACATTTCTAGGGCCAATTATAGACAGGATTCAATTAACCTACCAGCACGTCTTTGGAATGTGGGAGAAAGCTGAGGTACCCGGAGGAAACCCATGCAGGCACAGGGAGAACATGCAAGCTCCACGGAGGTGGTGCCATGGCTGGGATTCAAACCAATGACCCTAGTGCTGCCAGGCAGAAATGCTAACCATTTGGCAACTGTGCTGACCCATATATACCTTTTCTCACCTTCAAATCCAGTCCACAAGCTGCTCTATGTCCTCTATGTGGCACGCCTAGACCAAGGCTAGCCCATTGCCTGTGGCTGTCACCCAATAGCAGCTTTCTGGGATTCAGGTGGTCAATTTAATTGGAAGAACACAGCGCCTCTTCCCTAAGGACCCCCTCCTGCTCCCTTTGGGTATGAAAGTCTCATGCTCCAAGCACCAAGGTTTAGGACTGCCACACGTCCTGGCTCATGCTGGATTTTAATTTGTCTGCTAGTGGTATGTGGAGCAATCCTGAAGAAATGGACAACTCCTTTTGCTCCGACCATAACAGATGTCAAAAGAAAACTAAGAACCCTACTTTACAGGGAGAAGTTGGACTCTCAACTCTTCCACCATATCTCAGAACCACGCTTCGCCTCCAGGTGGAACGCTTTCATTGACTCCGCTCTCTCCACATCAGAAGCTATACATCTCTCCTCGTTTTCCTCTCCACCATCCCAAAAATCACCTCCCTCTACCCGCCTACCCCCCCAAAACAGCTCTACATTGCCCCTTCACTTCTCCCCTCTCCCCACTACGGCACTCACCACCTCCTCCTGCTACTCCACTCCCCCGTCGACCCACGTGCCACCACTATCAGACCCACACGCTCCTGCACTTCCCATCCCCATGCCACCTTCCTCACCCTTCTCCTTCTCCTATCCACTGGGGACATCTCCCCGAACCCTGGCCCCTCGCCACCTCACCCCTCCTCTAGGGACCCCCCTGCTCCCACCAGCTGCTGTAACCCCCTCAACCTCATACCTGTGCCTCTTCTCCCCGCATCCATCCCCCCTCTCTCGGTTGCACTCCTGAACGCCCGCTCGGTCTGCAACAAACTTACTGCCATCCATGACCTCTTTATCTCCCACTCCCTTAACCTCCTAGCCATCACCAAAACCTGGGTTCAGGCCACTGACTCCACCTCCCCTGCGGCACTCTCCTATGGAGGTCTCGTCTGGTCCCATTCACCAAGACTGAGCGGTCACAAAGGTGGTGGGGTCGGCCTGCTCCTATCACCGCTGAGCACCTTCCAGGTCCTCCCTAACCCTCCCTCCCTAACCTTCTCCTCCTTCGAGGCTCACTGTATCCGGCTCTTCACCCCCACCCCCCTAAGGATCGCAGTGATCTACAGGCCTCCCGGATCCATACCCCGCTTCCTGGATGACTTCGCCGCCTGGCTTCCCTTCTTCCTCTCCTCTGAGCTACCAGTTATCATCCTTGGGGACTTCAATATCCCCATCAACGACAACAGCCCGGCTACTTCCCAACTCCTCCACCTAACCTCCTCCTTCGCGCTCACACAGCACACTCAATCCTCCACCCACATCATTGGGAACACCCTGGACCTCGTCTTCTCCCACCTCTGTACCCTCAACCAGTTCTCTAGCACCCCCTTCCCTCTCTCCGACCACCACCTCCTCACGTTCTCCATCTCCCCTTCCCCTAACTCCCCCCCCCCAGAGCGCCAAACCATCACCAGCCGCAACCTCCGCAACCTGAACCCGGCCCCCCTCCACTCAGCTGCCGACCGCCTACACGACAGCATCCTTCCACTGTCATGTCCTGACCTAGCCACTAACACGTACAACGACTCACTATCAGCTACCCTAGACTCTCTGGCACCCCTAACCACACGCAACATCAAACCCAGACCGCTCCAACCATGGCAGAACGACCACACTAAATGCCTCAAACGTCGCAGTCGCGCGCTAGAGAGACTATGGCGCAAAACCAGGTCCCCCCGTTCATTCTCCCTCTACAAATCTGCCTTCCTCACCTACACCTCCTCCCTCCACGCCGCCAAGCAGGCTTACTTCGTAAACCTGATCAACACCCTCTCCTCCAGCCCTCGCTGACTCTTCTTCACCTTCAACTCCCTACTCTCTCCCCCCCCTCCTCCACTCAGTACCTCACTCACCGCCCACGAGATTGACACTCATTTCCACAACAAGATTGACGCAATCTGTAAGGACATAGTCAACTCGCAATCTACCTCCCCACCTAGCCTCCCCCCCCTATCTCCCCCTCATCTCTTCCCTCCTCTGACCTCGCAACCGCACTGCCCCCCTCCACACCCAAGACCCCGCTTACCGTAACCCCCCCAGCTCTGCACTCCTTCAGCCCCGCTACCACTGAGGAAGTCACCAGGGTCTTCTCAGAAGCCCGCCTCACTACCTGCCCCCTGGACCCTATCCCCTCTCGACTCCTCCAGTTACCCCCCTCTTCCCTCATCTGCTCCCTCACCCACATCTTCAATCTCTCCCTCTCTACCGGCGTATTCCCCTCCCCCCTAAAGCATGCGCACATCACCCCCATACTCAAAAAGCCCTCCCTGGACCCCTCTGACCCAAACAACCTCAGACTCATCTCCCTGCTGCCATTCACTTCCAAACTCCTGGAGCGCTTAGTCTACGACCGCCTAAGCGCCCACCTAACTGACAACAACCTCCTTGATCCACTACAGTCCGGCTTCCGTCCCCTATACTCCACCGAAACCGCCCTCCTCAAAATCACCCCCTCCTCCTTAATAAACTACTCTCCCTTGGCATCAGAGACACCGCTCTCTCCTGGTTCTCCTCTTACCTATCCCGACGCTCCTTCAGCATTTCCTACAATGGTGCCACCTCCCCTTCCCTCCCCCTCTCTGTTGGGGTCCCCCAGGGCTCTGTCCTTGGACCCCTTCTCTTCTCCATCTACACCTCCTCCCTTGGCAAACTCATACACTCTCACGGCTTCAACTACCACCTCTACGCTGATGACACTCAAATTTACCTCTCCACCCCCCACCTCACCTCCACTTTCTCCACCCGCATCACTCACCTAAACGACATCTCTGACTGGATGTCGCTCCATTTCCTCAAGCTCAACCTCTCCAAAACCGAGCTTCTTGTCTTCCCCCCTGCCCGCGCCCCCCCCCACCCTATCCATCACTACTAACATCACCACCATCAATCCCGCCCCTCAAGCCAAAGTCCTTGGAGTCATTCTGGACTCTAACCTCTCCTTCCAACCTCATGTCAAATCACTCACAAACACATGCAGGCTCCACCTCCGCAATATCGCCAAAATACGCTCCTTCCTTACCCCAGACACCGCTAAACTACTCGTACACTCCCTGATTATCTCACGCCTTGACTACTGCAACTCCCTCCTCACCGGCCTACCCCAGTGCAGGCTCTCCCCGCTTCAGACCATCCTGAACTCAGCGGCTAGACTCATCCACCTCACCAACCGCTCCACCTCTGCCACCCCCCTCTGCCTATCCCTCCACTGGCTCCCTATCGCCCAACGCATCAAATTCAAACTACTCACTCTGACCTACAAAGCCATTCACAACACTGCCCCTAACTACCTCACCAACCTGATTCCCAGGTACCACCCTACCCGTACCCTTCGCTCTTCACAGGACCTCCTTCTATCTTGCTCCCTGGTCTCCTCCTCACACGCACGTCTGCAAGACTTCTCCAGGTCCTCCCCCATCCTCTGGAACTCACTACCCCAATCCATCAGACTGTCACCTTCCGGCGCTCCCTGAAAACCCACCTCTTCAGGGAAGCCTACCCCACCCTCACCTAACTGCTGCTCTCCTTCATTCCTCCTACCACTCCATCCCCCACAGCCACTTCCTCCTGTACCACTGCCCCCTCCCTCCTAGATTGTAAGCTCGAAAGAGTAGGGTCCTCTAACCCCTCGTGTGCTGTTTGTAGTTGCTGTAATGTTTCATATATTGTCCCCCCCTTAATTGTACAGCGCTGAGCAAACCCTTTGGCGCTATATAAACTCGATGTAATGTAATGTAATGTAACAGCAAATCCTGAGACCGGAAGCAATATAACTCACTTTTACACTCAGGCTGCTTTCAGGGGATTCCAACCGTGAATAACCCCAAGAGCAGAGGAAACACTTACATGGCGCCCTCAAAGTGGGTCTAAACCCCTTTACATAAACTCAGCTCTATGATGTCCAAGCAGGAGGAGAGCAGAAGGATGACTCTCTGTGGTGTCAGACTTCTCCCTTCTAACCCCCGACACCACAAGCCCAATAGGCAAACACTGCGCCCAACTGATGCTTCATAGCTACTTTCCAAGGTAGAGGTATTCCCTCCCACACCATGCAATATAGAGGCCTGAATACGCATGCGCGTGCCCGTATGGCACCAGTAACTTCAGTCTCTTGGTAGGATAGGACAGGACAGATAGGAGTCATTTCCTCCCCTACACAAGGATCTACAGTCCATACACACCCAGCACAAGGCCGGGGTCACACTACCAGACGCTTCTCGGGGCTGCAGTTCCTCTGAGCTCCACAAGGTGGGGATCTCACTTCTACCCACACAGGAAGTCTCTATGGAAGACAGACAGGAAGTGATGTCAGGTACAGGCAGGAAGTTCCGGGTGAGAGCTGAGTTGGGAAGAAGCAGAGAGGAGACGTTGCTGGAAGTGGCAGCAGAGGAGGTAATAAGATGTTATTTCCTATTTACACCCAGTAACCCCCCATCATGTCCATCCTCTTGCTTCATAGTCATGTCCGTCCTCTTTCTCCATAGTCATGTCCGTCCTCTTCCTCCATAGTCACTGTGACGTCTTTTATCTCCAGCAGATGATGGTACACACATATATAGTGTGGGAACCCAGATTAACCCCTTCAGGGGCAGAACATTCTCCTCATTGTGGAGAGGTGTCACCTCACCTCATCAGTCTATACTAATGGATTATACCACTTTTATAAGTGGCAGGGGATGGAGAATCCTATGACATCACACTGACCTCGCAGCTTCTCCCCCAATGTCCTTCCAACCAGAGTCAGAGAGTCCTATGACATCACACTGACCTCACAGCTCCTCCTCCCAATGTCCTTCCAACCAGAGTCAGAGAATCCTATGACATCACACTGACCTCACAGCTCCTCCTCCCAATGTCCCTCCATCCAGAGTCAGAAAATCCTATAACATCACACTGACCTCACAGCTCCTCCTCCCAATGTCCCTCCATCCAGAGTCAGAGAATCCTATGACATCACACTGACCTCACAGCTCCTCCTCCCAATGTCCCTCCATCCAGAGTCAGAGAATCCTATGACATCACACCGACCTCACAGCTCCTCCTCCCAATGTCCCTCCATCCAGAGTCAGAGAATCCTATGACATCGTGCCGACCTCACAGCTCCTCCTCCCAATGTCCCTCCATCCAGAGTCAGGGAATCCTATGACATCACACCGACCTCACAGCTCCTCCTCCCAATGTCCCTCCATCTGGCTTTTTTCTGATGCTCTTAGGATGTGGGGCCCCTTGGTATCCTCACATGTAAAGTGGGACTGTTGGTCCTGCGTTGTATGTAATGACATCAGAATGCTGCAACAAGCCTATACCCTGCGTAGTGTGGGGGTCCTGTGGGGGGAATTATACCTCAGCCTGAAGTGGGGCTTTAATAAAATGGAGACCTGAATGGAGAGGTGAGGAGGATTCTGGGAATATCATTTGATGTGACTATTTGTGTTCAGATGTAGAGTTTTCCTCCTGTGAAGTCTGGAGATCATATGACATCACATTGCCTCCACCTCCCTCCCTGATAGAAGAGAGAAAGAAGAAGAAGATTCTAGAAGTCACCAGAGAGATCACTGAGCTGCTGACAGGAGAGGTGAGCGGTGCCGGGAATTCTGGGACATTCTCCAGTAACAGACAAGGGATGTGTCTGGATGGTGACTGTATCATTGTGTGTGTCAGGTTCCTATAAGGTGTCAGGGTGTCACTGTCTATTTCTCCATGGAGGAGTGGGAGTATTTAGAAGGACACAAGGATCTCTACAAGGACGTCATGATGGACAATCAGCCGCCCCTCACATCACCGGGTAAGAGGAGACTTTATTGTAAAGGAGAGAGCAGTACGGAGGATCCACCTAGATCCCCCATCATCTGATAAACACATAGAAACAATGGATTCAGTCAGTGTGTGTGTTTCCTACAGATGGATCCAGTCATGGGAACCCACCAGAGAGATGTCCCCGTCCTCTGTATTCCCGGGATTCCACACAGGAAGGTCACACCATCCCTCACCATCATCAGGTAGATGAGGAACAATCACTGATAGTATCATTAGGATCTGTACATTATCTGCATTGTTACCATTGATGGCATTTTTATTATATATTCAGAGTGGAAACCTGAGAGATTCTAAAGTTGAGGTTAATGAAGAGATAAAAGAGGAGGAGGATGAGGATGGGGGGATGGAGGAGTCAGAGCTTCTAAAAGAACACAAAGATCTGTACCAGGACACCATGGTGGAGTCATCCAGCTACAGGAACCCCCCAGAGAGATGTCCCCGTCCTCTGTATTCCCGGGATTGCACACAGGAAGGTCACACCATCCCTCACCATCATCAGGTAGATGATGACAATTATTGGTAGTTGTGATTTATACACAGCATGTTTGTTACAATGAATGTTTTATTATATCTTTCAGAGTGGAATCCTCGGGGATGAGAATATTGATGTTAAAGAAGAGTATAAAGAGGAGGATGAGGAGTATGGAGTGATGGAGGAGTTTTCAGAAGGACACAAGGATACGATGGAGCCACCTAATACCAGGAACCCACCAGAGAGATGTCCCCGTCCTCTGTATTCCCAGGATGCCACACAGGAAGGTCACACCATCCCTCACCATTGCAAGGTTGGTGGGATGGAGTATCTAGAACATGGACTTGTAAAGATGATGTGTGGAGTTCTTTTATGTGACCTTATATCTTACAGATGATATTTTCTCTCATTTTCTTGATTTAGAGTGGAGATCCAACCAATATCAAATGTGAGGTGAAAGCAGAAGAAGAAGAGGCGTATGTGAGGGATGATCAGCAGTCTATGGAGGAGGATGGAATAACGGGGACATTTATAGAGGAGGACACTCCTACAGAGATCAGCACAGGTGGGTCATGAACACTAAATCCATTCCTCCACCCATACTGCTCACTGATTGGTCCAGAGTAGGGCGGGGACTGGGTGATATCAGCCTGTAATCCCCTGGTCACTTTCCTGAGCTGTGTTCCCCGTCCTGTATTCCTGGATTTCTCTCGGATAATCTTCCTTCTCTGTGCTGCAGACAATTTATGTATCTAGACTGGATTTATGGAGGTTCTGGGGTTCAGCTGGCAGCAAAATGTTCATTTTCACCATAGACATTACTTGACCTAGGCACCTGGGGTGTGTGCTTTTGGTATTCTGCCCCATGCCCGGGTTTAGTAAAATCTCTGATAGAACAAGTCTCCCAGGGCTACTTGTTCTGTTGTCTGCTGGCTGTGCCGGGTGGAGGGGTATGTCTGTAGTGTCTCAGACCCAAGTCACTGAGTGCAGTCTCAGGAGATGGGAGGCAGCGGTGTGGGATCTCTGCAACTTGTCTACAGTAAACATTTAAGCTTCCGCTGATTGCTGAATACCAATATTATGTCCCCTGCACTATATACTCTATGCTGTACATTACATACTCCTGATCCCTGCACTTGATACTCTGATGTACGTTACATTCTCCTTACCCCTGCACTATATACTCTATTTTGTACATTACATACTCCTGACCCCTGCACTATATACTCTATTTTGTACATTACTTCTGAGAACATCTTAGTGACCTCTTCAGTAGTAGCGAGGTCAAAAGAGGAAAGTGTTGAGGGAGGTTTAGTATAAGGTATGCTAAGTGGGATGGATGTCTGTGCAGTGGTGATGCCCCTACGAATTGTGTCAATCTTGTTTTTGAAATGATTTGCCATCTTGTGAGCAGTGAATGAGGTACTGGGTGGAGGTGGGGGTGGAGAAAGTAGAGAGTTAAAAGTAGAGAAGAGACGACAAGAACTAGATGACAAGGTATTGCTGAAAGTGACAAAGTAGGTTTGTTTGGCAGCATGGAGGGAGGAATTGTATGTGAAGAAAGCAGATTTATATTGGGTGAATGCTTGTTGAGATTTGGTTTTACACCACAATTGCTCCAGCGCATGACTATGTCTCCTAAGATTTCTGGTGTGGTCAGTCTGCCACGGATGTAATGGTCGGGGCCTGATGCTTCGTGTTGTTAGAGGAGCAAGTGAGTCCAGTGTGGATGACAGTGAACTGTTGTAGACAGCAGTGGCCAGGTCAGGGCAGAACAGGGGAGAGATTCTGTCATAGAGTTGGTCAGTTGCAGAGTGGAAAGGAGCCGGGTTCAAGTTGTGAAGGTTTCTGCGGGTAATTGTTGGCTGCTTGGAGGGATAGGTGTTTGAAGACGAGGAGACCGTGAAGGTGATGAGATTGTGATCAGAGAGAGGAAAGAGGGTGTTTGTGAGGTTGTAGGGAGTGCAAAGATGGGAGAAAACAAGGTCCAATGTATTCCCATCAGAGTGAGTGGAGGACGGTATACATTGTGCTAATGCAAAAGATGAGGTTATGTTGAAGAGTTGGGATGTAGCCGGGTTGTTGACATTAATAGGGATGATAAAATCTCTGAGAATGATAGTTTGTAGTTCAGAGGAAAGAAAGTAGGGTATCCAGGCGCAGAAATCATCAAGAAAGCGGGACACGGGTCCAGGAGGCCGATAGATCACTGCAATCCTCAGAGAAATTGGAGAAAACAGCCGGATGCAGTGAGTCTGGGAAGAAGAGAAGGATAGAGAGGGAGGGTTAGGGAGGACTTGAAAGGTGCTCAGTGGGGATAGAAGCAAACCAACCCCACCACCTTTCTGACTACTGGGTCTGGGTGAGTGGGTCCAGATGAGGCCTCCATAGAAAAGTGCCGCGGGAGAAGCAGAATCTGCTGCTTGGAGCCAGGTTTCTAATCGCTAGTAGGTTAAGGGAGTCGGAGACAAAAAGGTCATGGACAGAGGTGAGATTATTACAGACAGAGCGGGCATTCCAGAGTGCACATGAAAAAGGGAGGGTGGTTTTTGGGAGCACGGGGGCAAATATTAAATTGAGGGGATTGCGGCTATTCCTGGATGAAAGACAGTGCCTGGTGTGGGGGTGAGATAGTGAAGGACCAGGGTTTGGGGATATATCCCCAGAGGTTAGGAGAAGGAGGATGCCTGGTGTGGTGGTGAGATAGTGGAGGACCAGGGTTTGTGGAGATATCCCCAGAGGTTAGGAGAAGAAGGAGGGTGCCTGGTGTGGTGGTGAGATAGTGGAGGACCAGGGTTTGGGGAGATATCCTCAGAGATTAGGAGAAGGAGGATGCCTGGTGTGGGGGAGATATCCCCAGAGGTTAGGAGAAGGAGGGTGCCTGGTGTGGTGGTGAGATAGTGGAGGACCAGGGTTTGTGGAGATATCCCCAGAGCTTAGGAGAAGGAGGAGGGTGCCTGGTGTGGTGAGATAGTGGAGGACCAGGGTTTGGGGAGATATCCCCAGAGATTAGGAGAAGGAGGAGGATGCCTGGTGTGGGGGTGAGATAGTGGAGGACCAGGGTTTGGGGAGATATCCCCAGAGGTTAGGAGAAGGAGGGTGCCTGGTGTGGTGGTGAGATAGTGGAGGACCAAGGTTTGGGGAGATATCCCCAGAGATTAGGAGAAGAAAGAGGATGCCTGGTGTGGTGGTGAGATAGTGGAGGACCAGGGTTTGGGGAGATATCCCCAGAGGTTAGGAGAAGAAGGAGGATGCCTGGTGTGGGGGTGAGATAGTGGAGGACCAGGGTTTGGGACTATATCACCAGAGGTTAGGAGAAGAAGGAGGATGCCTGGTTTGGGGGTGAGATACTGGAGGACCAGGGTTTGGGCCATATCACCAGAGGTTAGGAGGAGGATGCCTGGTGTGGGGGTGAGAAAGTGGAGGACCAGGGTTTGGGGAGATATCTCCAGAGGTTAGGAGGAGGATGCCTGGTGTGGGGGTGAGATAGTGGAGGACCAGGGTTTGGGGAGATATCCCCAGAGGTTAGGAGGAGGATGCCTGGTGTGGGGGTGAGATAGTGGAGGACCAGGGTTTGGGGAGATATCCCCAGAGGTTAGGAGGAGGATGCCTGGTGTGGGGGTGAGATACTGGAGGACCAGGGTTTGGGGAGATATCTCCAGAGGTTAGGAGAAGGAGGGTGAGGAAAGTAAGATGGGAGCGGGATGTACACGAGCGCACATGCCTTCCAGACCTGGTGTTTGGGTCAGCAGGAGAGTGAAGTATCAGCAGGAGGTGATGAGAGCAGTAGTAGGGAGATGGTAGCAGTGAGGGGGAGATGTACAAGTTTTGGGGTGGAGCAGAGGGGTAAAGATGTTAGATTTTGGGAATGCAGGAAAGTAATATGAAAAGGAGTAGAGGGGACATAATAAAAGGTACACGGAGTGGGACTTGCTGGGAAGGGGTTAATTTGGCCCCTGGGATGATCTGGAGGACCCCTCGGAATTCTGGGACCATACAATGACAGACCACAGGAGCAGGATGGTTCTAAGTATGATCATTTATTGGTAGCAAAAGAAGGATTTAAATACAATTATGGAGGGAGGATGTCTCTCCATCCAATCAGATTATTACAACCAATATCGATTCAACCAATCAGAACATCATTAGCTAAACGTATTTCATAACACGATCTCATCCTAATAAGTATTATTATATACAAATACTGTGTTGTGCAGAAATCAAAGTCCAATATCTGTAGCTGGCGTGATATGACACATTTCGGGCAGGTTGACATGACATATTAGAATTTGTATAAACAGTAGCCGAGTAAATACTCCGTATTGATTTCATCAACGTTCTCTATCTGTGAGATGTTAGTATGTTTCAGAATTATTGAAATAGATTTTAGAGAGGTAGAGATTAACCCTTTCCCCCACAGGACTCAGACTTGTAGGAGATGTTTCCCGGGGTGTTTGCTCGCAGTCTGTCCATGATGCAGTAGAGTTTCTTGTTGTATCTTCCTGCTGCTTGAGTTCTCCTGCTTTAGTTCAACTGCTGTGTTCAACTGTGTCTCTGCACTCCATCAAAACAGCACTCATGCAAAAGCAGCACCCCATCTGTGACTATGCGCCCCATCTGTGACTATGCGCCCCATCTGTGACTATGCGCCCCATCTGTGACCACCCCCATGAGCTGATCTAAATTTATAAGGAGATGGCCAAATGAGCACTCATCTCCGCCCCAATTAGGAACTGATAAGAATCACATGACTAGGGGGGATGTTTCTCAAGCACAGACCAGACACAGGCCACAGTCATTAAAAAAGGTGCAACAAGAGGTGAGAACTAATCAACACAGACAGATATATATATATATATACACTATTTGTTCTGAAATTAAAAGGAGTCAATGTGCTGTTGTAGTTTAGAGTGGAGAGCAGATAGCAGCATTTACCTGTGAAAAGCAGGGAAGGTATGATTAGACTGCTGTGTTCAACTGCGTCTTAGCACTCCTTCAAAAACAACACTCACGCAAAAGCAGCACCACATTTGTGACTATGCCCCCCCCAATCTGAGAAATACTCCTGACCCCTGCACTATATACTCTATGTTGTACATTACATACTCCTGACCCCTGCACTATATACTCTATGTTGTACATTACATACTCCTGACACCTGCACTATATACTCTGTGTTGTACATTACATACTCCTGACCCCTGCACTATATACTATGTATTGTACATTACATACACCTGACCCCTGCACTATATACTCTATGTTGTACATTACATACTCCTGACCCCTGCACTATATACTCCATGTTGTACATTACATCCTCCTGACCCCTGCACTATATACTCTATGTTGTACATTCCATAGTCCTGACTTCTGCTCCCCCCTCCCCCCACTGCAATATATACACATAATATGGATTCTCTTTTGTTCCCCCCATTTCCTACCAGATTGACATTTGATATCGGATGCTGTGATTGGAGCACAGACTTTTACATGGTGATAATAATGTGATAACATCCTCCAGCTTTGACCCTTAAACAGAAAGTGATAATGAGGGAGGAGCCAATACCCCAATGATGGTGGTCTTCAGGATCAGTCCAGTCTTCATCTTGGTTGTTCTCCCCCCATCCTCACTCTCTGACCTCTGGTGGGGCTCAGCCCCCCTGTTCTTCATGACTAAATCATGGAGTAAATAAGGAAGTGCAGTACTTCTTGTGTTGGGAAGATGGCGATGAGTGATAGAGGGGGTGGGGACCCTCGTCCTATAATCCCCTCATCACTGTCCCTCCTATAAAAGACAGTTCTGGTTGTTTCCTCACTCTCTGACTAAGGTCCATGAATAAAGAAATATCCTGGTAGGAGATCAGAGGAGCCATTTCCTAGTTCCCTTGATGGTGGAATTGTAAGCTCCTCAGAGACCAAGCTGCCTGATGTGGGTGGAGTCCTGGTTTGGGGGAACCAATCAGCTCCTGTCTAGTAATCCTCTTTGTCTTTGTATTTTAGTCCATGGCCGGGAGATGAGGAAAACCTCCGAGGATTGTCTCACTTTGTCTCCAGACTGGAAAGTAGAAGATGAGGACATCACACAGTATAGTCCAGGAGAAAACCCGGCTCCCTCCAATGTCCATCCGGCACCACCCAGTGTAGATGGACCATCGGATTCCTCGTATCCTGAGGAACCTCAGACTGTGCGGGACCGGGCCGGCCTTCCAACAGGGAAGAGCTTCTCCTGTCCTGAGTGCGGGAAATGTTATTCACAGAAGTCCCATCTTCACAGGCATCAGAGATCTCACACAGGGGAGAAGCCGTATTCTTGTCCTGAGTGCGGGAAATGTTTTTCACTGAAGTCAAGTCTTTGCAGCCATCAGAGATCTCACATGGGGGAGAAGCCTTATTCCTGTCCTGAGTGCGGGAAATGTTTTTCACAGAAGTCCAGTCTTTACAGACATCAGATATCTCACACGGGGGAGAAGCTGTATTCCTGTCCTCAGTGTGGGAAATGTTTTTCACAGAAATCCAATCTTTACACACATCAGAGATCTCACACAGGGGAGAAGCCGTATTCCTAATGTATGTTTAAAATAAATTAAATAAATAAATAAAATAAATGTAATCTCATGATGATATAATGTGAATGAAGTAAAAAACGTGCCCAGTGCTATAATTGATGTGAAAATAAATAGCTAAAAATAATGTGTATAATAATAAAAAATTATAATATAATGTGCCACAAATCAAATGAATAAAGAGAAACCTCTTTGATAAATAATAAATATGTGCAAAAAATATGCATGTGCAAAGATTGCAAATATTGCCCTAAACACTGAAAAATATATATATATATATAATAAAATGCAATACCCAATTAATTGTATAAAAAATAATAATAAATAATACTAAAAAACGTGCAAATCATATATAGTTGTCACTCCACTTGTACCACCTGGGACGGTAATTAAGGTTACATGCTTCAAATGCTTATTTAGGCTGAAATGTGAACGTCCCAATCTATGTAGATATATGGAAAGTCTAAAGTTGTAGTAGACTGTGATGTTGCTTTCCTTCCACTAGATGGCCTCACAGTTCCTTCCAAGTATGACGGATGAGTGGATAGATATGGGTATCTCCCCTCCTGTGATTTTGGGTCTGTCTCCTATTTCCTATTTAAAGGGGAGGAAGAGGAAATAGGAGACAGACCCAAAATCACAGGAGGGGAGATACCCATATCTATCCACTCATCCGTCATACTTGGAAGGAACTGTGAGGCCATCTAGTGGAAGGAAAGCAACATCACAGTCTACTACAACTTTAGACTTTCCATATATCTACATAGATTGGGACGTTCACATTTCAGCCTAAATAAGCATTTGAAGCATGTAACCTTAATTACCGTCCCAGGTGGTACAAGTGGAGTGACAACTATATATGATTTGCACGTTTTTTAGTATTATTTATTATTATTTTTTATACAATTAATTGGGTATTGCATTTTATTATATATATATATATATTTTTCAGTGTTTAGGGCAATATTTGCAATCTTTGCACATGCATATTTTTTGCACATATTTATTATTTATCAAAGAGGTTTCTCTTTATTCATTTGATTTGTGGCACATTATATTATAATTTTTTATTATTATACACATTATTTTTAGCTATTTATTTTCACATCAATTATAGCACTGGGCACGTTTTTTACTTCATTCACATTATATCATCATGAGATTACATTTATTTTATTTATTTATTTAATTTATTTTAAACATACATTATAATATATCATATTATATATCACCTAATAATATTTTGAGGAGCGCAACACATATATTATTCTATTTTTTGTCTATTTTTCACACAATGTTTTGAGTATGTGTTTCATGTGTTGATGCACCACTTTATTTAAAATAATTAATTGTAAGCACTTTTTTTTTTTTTTTTTTTTTTTTTTACACCATAGTAGCTCACAAGTATACACCTTTAAAAAGAAGCCGTATTCCTGTTCTGAGTGCGGGAAATGTTTTTCAGACAAGTCCAGTCTTCACACACATCAGAGATATCATACAGGGGAGAAGCCGTATTCCTGTCCTGAGTGTGGGAAATTTTATTCACAGAAGTCCCATCTTTACAGACATCAGAGATCTCACATGGGGGAGAAGCCGTATTCCTGTCATGAGTGTGGGAAATGTTTTTCACAGACGTTCAGTCTGCACACATATCAAAGATCTCACACAGGGGAGAAGCCATATTCCTGTCCTGAGTGTGGGAAATGTTTTTCAGTGAAGTCCAGTCTTTGCAGACATCAGAGATCTCACACGGGGGAGAAGCCGTATTTCTGTCCTGAGTGAGGGAAATGTTCCTCACTGAAGTCCTGTCTTCCTGTACATCAGTGATTATAACGGGGTAGACTGATCAGACCGGGGTCAGTTCTTATTGGGGGTGGAATGGGGAAAGATGAGGGGAGGGCTATGGCAGATAAGAATGTTCCCATGTTGCAACCAGTGGAATTGGTACCATTTGTATTAAAGTAAAACAATTACAGAAAATCCATGTGAACAAGGTGTCGGTGAATGGACAAGGTGTCGGTGAATGGACAAGGTGTAGGTGAATGGACAAGGTGTCCGTGAATGAACAAGGTGTCAGTGAATGGACAAGGTGTCAGTGAATGGACAAGGTGTCAGTGAATGGACAAGGTGTCCGTGAATGAACAAGGTGTCAGTGAATGAAAGTGTTTGTTCCCCAATGCCAGAAGTGTGCCCAGCACAATAGGTGAGTTGGAAGGTTTGGTGCATGAAGAGAACTAGGATTGAATTGGTATTGCTGAATCTTGGCTTCATTCCTCACATGACTGGGCCATTCATATTCCTGGTTAGGTTCTCTTTCGGAGAGACGAGGGAATAGGAAAGGTGGTGGTGTCTGTCTCTATGTGACAAGTGATCTCAGAGCGAGTGTGAAAGAGGACCTAGTTGATGGAGAGTGTGATGAGGCTGAAGTATTATGGGTGGAACTGCACATGGGGGGCGGTACTACAAAGGTCATCATTGGAGTTTGTTATAGGCCTCCCAGTGTTAATGAGGTGGAGACTCAGCTCCTCCCACAGATGGAAAGGGCTGGGACAGTGATAATAATGGGGGATGGTAATGACCCGGAAAGTAAATGGAGTAATGGAACTGCCGGTGTAAACACAAAACAACCCCTCCTGCCCTCTATGGCCCAGAACTGATCCTCCGTATCCAGGAGAGGTGAAGATGAGTCCAGGACAGAAGTAGGACTCTCAAGTATTTGAAAGTGGGGATGTAGTTGGCCTCATGGAGTGTGTTGTACGAGCGAGGGAGATGAATGCCCAAATAATCCAGGTAGGAGGTGGGCCAAGGAAACCATCATTCTGTTTTACAGAGGTGAGCGCTGCATTGGAAAGGGAAATGTATGGAGTATAGAAAATAGGACTGGCAGGGAGGTGTTGGGTTGGACCAAAGTAAGTAAAAGATCATCGGCAAACAATCTGACTTTACCCAGTTCAGGACCGACCACCACACTTATACTGCGGCAGGGCAGCGCCGCTTCACCAGATCACATACAGTACATGTACACGTGTGAGCCCACCGCCCTGACTGTGCTGTCACTCAGTACAACACAAGCCGATTATCAGGTCCAGGCCAATGATTTCTGGCCTGGACCTGCTGATCACCTGGACCTGCTGATCACCTGGACCTGCTGATCACCTGTACAGAATCAGAGATCATTCTGTGTCCATATTTATAAACACAGGAACTGGAAAGGTACACTAGTGAAGAGGAGCACAAATAATACAAAGTATTCCCACAAGCAGCTAAAAAAGGTGATCAATAATCAATAAACCAACTTAACAGTGAATTCAACTAAAACAACGCTGGCCACACCTAAACATACTCATATAAATGTGCAAAAATGTCAATAAATAGAAATACAGTGCCGCACTTTCCTTAATTGCTTTAAGTCCGCCCTATAATAGAAATACTTCTACAGGGTGGACTCCCTGCACAAAATCATGTGTATATATGTGGTTCATGCTCCCGCGGTGACCGGGGACATGTGTGCATGCACGCACCAACCTGCCGTTGCCATGATTCAGTTCCTGACCAATCATCATGTTCAGGCCAGTGATGTTCGGATCTGATGATTGATCCCTGCCCTATCAGAGATCTTCCTGTACCTGTGTTTACATTACACAGGTACAGGAAATGATGAAATCTTCCCTCTCTGAGCACTTTCCATCCCAGAGAGAGAAGAAAGATCCATGCACTATACACACACAGTAAAATCACATTTAGGACTCATTTAACCCCTTGATCGCCCCCCAGTTAACCCCTTCTCTGCCCTGTCACCAGTGTCATTAGTACAGTGTACAGATTTTTTGCTGATCACTGTATTAGTGTCTCCGGCGACTTCAGATAGCATTAGTGTCAATTAGCGTCCCTCCCAGATGGTGTCAGATTGCCCGTCACTACACCAGTCATCACATTTAACCCCTTGATTGCCAGGAAGACGCTCATATACAATAAACCTCCATTGCTAGTATAGTGTCTGAATGGATCAATATCTTTGATTAGATCAGCACTATACCAGCGTTCACACACCTGCCAGCACCTGCATTTAGCCCCTACGCTTACCCCCCTTTCTTCCCCAGCAAGTGCAGTGTCAGTAGGTCACTGTCACAGGATACATTGCACACAAAACCGCAGTGTTTGCAAAATCAAAAAGTCCTTGACAGCCAGGTGCTCTTTTTCCCGTGAGTCGCACTAGGTACCTATACATTTAGTGGCCAAAATGTCCAATAAAAGGTACTATAGTGAAGAGGCCTCCAGGATTCTGAGCATGTCAGGTGAGAGCGAAGGGGAAGATTCACTGATACAATCAGCCTCAGAACATGAACCTGCAGACAGCAGCAGCACTCTGACAGATAGCTCAGATGATGAGGAAGAGGTCCCTGCTAAGGTCAGGTTTACCCGACCCCATTCCCAGGTTGAGGTGGTACAACTGCATGATGACTCTCATATGCAGCAGAGTGCCAGTACTAGTGCCGCACTACCTTTTGGTGAACTGGTGAGCACCAGCGGTCTAGTACATCCTGGTCTTATACATACCAGCACTGCGGTATCACTTGGTGACATGGTGAGTCCCAAAAGTGCAGTACAAGCTGGTGCAGTGGCAAGCACAAGTATTGTCCAGCAACCACCAAGAATTCGCACACAGGCTCATAGAGCCCTTAGTATCCTTCTGGATGTGCTTGCAAATCCCAATTGGCAGCCCACAAGTTCTGCAGCACCCGTACTTCCCCCATTCAGTGCCCAAACCGGAATTCAGGTGGAAACAGCCAATTTAAATACTCCCCTTGATTTTTTGGAGTGGTTTTTCATGGAAGATCTATATGCATTAATTGTGGATTAAATCAATGTATAAATCAGTTTATTGCCACCAACCCAAGTTCAAACCTTACCAGACCATTCGCATGGAAACCTAATACGTTTTCCAAATTTAAGGTTTGTTTGGGCCTAACCCTCAACATGAGTATTACTAAGAAAAATGAATTGCGGTCGTATTGGTCCGCAGACCCGATTCATCATATGCCGTGTTCTCTGCTGCCATGGCCAGGCATAGGTATGAGAAGATATTGCATTTTATGCACTTCAACGACATCTCCTCGGGGTGACCCTGAATTTTACTGACTCCACAAAATTAGGCCCTTCATAAATCACCTCAACCAAAAATGTGCAGATGTGTATACTCCCCAGCAAAAAATCTGCGTTGATGAGTCCCTCATTAATGTTTATGGCCACCTTGCATTCAAAAATTTTTCCCCAGCAAGTGTGCCAGATATGGGGTCAGGGTTGGCGCTATCCTGGTATTTCAGGGCCTCCAAAACTGTGATAGGTAGTGAGGAAGTGAAATGAGGAAGTTGTGCACTTTCAGGCTTTCAAAGTGGTCATTGGATTTCAGACTCCTGTATGTGGCTAGGCTCCCAAAAAGTCTCACATGTGGTATCCCCATACTCGGTAGAAGTAGCAGAATGTATTTTGGGGTGTAATTCCACATATACCCATGGCTTGTGTGACAAATATATCACTTAAGTGACAATTTTGTGTAAGAGAAAAAAAAAGTAAAAAAAAAAATCTGCCATGGACTCAACATGCCTCTCAGCAGATAGCTTAGGGTGTCTTCTTTCCAAAAAGGGCTCATTGGGGGTGTTTGTACTATCCTGGTATTTTATCACCTCAAGAAATGTGATGGGCAGTCAGAAAGGAAAAGCTGTGTAAATTCCATTATCTATCCCATAGTTTGTAGTTCTATAACTTTCACATAAACCAATTAATATGCAGTAATTGGGATTTTTTTTGTACCAAAGATATATGGCAAAATACATGTTGGCCTAAATTTATGATGAAATTTGACTTAATTGGATATTTTTTATAACAGAAATGAGAAAATATTGTTTTTTTTTTTCAAAAGATAGAGAATTAGAGTTCCAGAATCCCATCGTTGGGAGTTTGGTTGTATGAGTTTGTTTTTGGAGGAGGTGGTAGAAGGTAGAGAGATGGGAGCTGGAAGGTGTAGAGCTGTTGAAGAGTGTTATGAGGCCCATGGGCTGAGTGTTCTCACACCAGTGCAGGTGAGGTAGCATATGTCTAATTCTGAGGAATTTGTAGAAGTCTTTCTGGTCCAGAAAATAAGTGAGGCTGGGATCCTGAAACGTTCTTATGTAAGTGTTGTTCAGCAGATCTTTGACAGAGCCAATGCCCTTTGTGTACAAGTTTACAGGTGGATATCTTCAGATAGGAGTTCCAAGGTGAGAAGAGAAGGCATTGCAGAACATTTTGCAGTATGTCCAAAAAGGATTACGCCAAAGTGTTCCACATTCATATGATTGGTGTTTTGGTGTCCAGGAATTCTGGTCAGTTTCTATCATTGCACCATGGAGAGTATTCTTCCCATCCACACTGCAGTGTAGTATGATGGCTGTAGGATGGAGGATAGGAAGTGTCGGTCTCGGGAGGAGAAATAAAGCACAGCGGATCATAGGTACAGATCTATCGAATTTGGACACAGCTATGCCAGCAGACTAAAAAAGAGAGCAAATGGCAGAGTGATCCATCCCGGTTACAGTGTGTTTGTATCTATGATAAATGACAGGCTAAACCCACCTGGAGACTTTCTCCACACCTGGAGTGTGCTGAGTTCTTGGAGAACGTCTACACAGTGTTTCCAGATTGGCTTTATCACCCCAACGAGCTCGCTCCAGTTCATGGATGTCATCATTATGTTTGGAGGATCTCACCAGTCAGGAGCCTTTCCTGTCATCCTACATGTTCCCTTCTGAGGATTGTTCTATCCCTGTACTTTGTTTAACATTTTCATTATGAGAGGATTGATATATATTTTTATACTTTAAAGCAGGGCTTAAAATTTCGAGTCTAGACCTACTAGCCAGGCAAAAACCTTACTCTCCACCATTTGCCCCACCCCACCTTGCCCAGGTCTGTCTCCAACCCCACCCCCAGCCCTGCCCCCAACCCCGCCCCTAGCCCTGCCCCCAACCACACCCCCTTAAAGCTTATGAAATTACATTTTTCTTTAGAATAAATAGTCCAAAATATAAAAAACTGCAGTTATAACATAACTTTATGTCAATTTAAACATCACAGCAATAGCTTAACAGCAATGGGGTGCAATCAAAATATCACGTTTTACAGCTTTAAACCTGCAGTGAACATTTTGTATTTTTTTGTTTATCTCCTGCATCTTTAGTAACTAAAGTCTCTTTTAAAAGATGTAAATTTAGTTAATGTAATTTACCTTAAGCTGGTGGGTGTAGGGATGTGCAGTGTTGGTGGGTCTCTCCTTCAAGTGTCTCCCACGCCGGTGTAGAGCGGGCCTCTCCTCGTGTCCCCCAAGGCAATATAGAGCAGGCCTCATGTCCCCCAAGGCAGTGTAGAGCGGGCCTCGTGTGCCCAAGGCGATGTAGAGCATGCTCCATGTGCCCCTAGGCGGTGTAGAGCGGGCTCCATGTGCCCCTAGGCGGTGTAGAGCGGGCTCCATGTCCCCCAAGGTGGTGTAGAGCGGGCCTCGTGTCCCCCAAGGTGGTAGAGAGTGGGCCTCATGTCCCCCAAGGCAGTGGAGAGTGGGCCTTGTGTCCCCCAAGGTGGTGTAGAGCGGGCCTCGTGTCCCCCAAGGTGGTAGAGAGTGGGCCTCATGTCCCCCAAGGCGGTGGAGAGCGGGCCTTGTGTCCCCCAAGGTGGTAGAGAGTGGGCCTCATGTCCCCCAAGGCGGTGGAGAGCGGGCCTTGTGTCCCCCCAAGGCAGTGGAGAGCGGGCCTCATGTCCCCCAAGGCAGTGGAGAGCGGACCTCAAGTCCCCCAAGGCGGTGGAGAGCGGGCCTTGTGTCCCCTAAGGCAGTGGAGAGCGGGCCTCGTTTCCCCCAAGGTGGTGGAGAGCGGGCCTCTCCTCGTGTCCCCCACAGCGGGGGAGAGCGGACCTCTCACCTCTCCTCGAGACCCCCCGCGGCAGTGGAGTGCGGGTGTCTCCTCCCAGCGGAGGAGAGCAGACCTCTCCTGCACCTGTCCCCTCAGCGGCACTGCCAGTGTAATGACGGTGCCAAAGAAGAAGCCGGAAGTCGGAAACCGGAAGTTGGAAACTGGAACTCGGCTTCACAATGAGGCTTGGAGCTCCATCTGTGCTCGCCACACAAGGATTTCTCTTCGTATTTGGCGAGCGGGCGAGCTGCTTTTTCAAGCCCTGCTTTAAAGAATCATTTTACATTTTCTTCACCAAAAAGATTGATTTCAGAGGGAATCTGTTTTAATGTATTTTCTATATGTAATAAAATATCTTTGTTAAATCATTGGCTACATAAGAGCTAGAATTATATTTTCTCTTATTGTGTGTTATATTTGAGTTTCCCTGGTAGCCGTGTAAGGCAGATATTTTACAGGAGTGATTATTCAGGCTGTTCACACCAATGTGTTTTTTAGTACTTTTTGTTTTCAGAAACACACTCCAGTCCATTAAATATGGTTTCCTATGGGACATGTTCACATCTAGGCTTTTTTCAACTGCTGTGTTTTTGGAAAGGGTCAGCATTTTTGATACAACCGAGTTCTATGGAGAATTTGCTGAAATGCATGGTTGTGCATTTTTGCATTTTTATTGTGCCCAGCAAAAAAAAATGACTTTGGAAAAAAAAATAAAACTGAACAAAACACGAAATGTGCCACAAAGGTATCACAAACGTATCAAAATGCAAGTGTACAATCCAAACGTTCCTGCATTAAAAATGGCGGTTTGTATAAGTGGGTGCTGCAGCGACCGTTGATCGGAACCGAACAGAATCAGCGAGGGAGAATGTCACCAGCACACCGAGGATCACCAATATGGGGCCAAAAGTTTTACTGAACGATCACATAGTTACAGCAAGGCAATGTTTCGGAGACTCGCAGGACCCTTTGTCACATGCCTGATGAAGGGGTCCTGCGAGACTCCAAAACATTGCCTTGCTGTAACTATGTGATCGTTCATTAAAACCTTTGGACCCATATTGGTGATCCTCGGTGTGCTGGTGACATTCTCCCTTACAAACATATCAAAAACACATAAAAAATGCAAAATGAACTGCGAAAAGAACAAAAAGCAAACTAAAAAGGTGTGAACAGAGCCTTACAGATGTTTCTTGGGGTTGCAGTTCCTCTGAGCTCCTCAAGGTGGGGATCTCACTTCTACCCAGACAGGAAGTTTCTATGGAAGACAGACAGGAAGTGATGTCATGTACAGGCAGGAAGTGATGTCAGGTACAGACAGGAAGTGATGTCAGGCAGGAAGTTCC
The DNA here is from genome assembly GCF_062004578.1 of Staurois parvus. Classification (NCBI taxonomy): domain Eukaryota; kingdom Metazoa; phylum Chordata; class Amphibia; order Anura; family Ranidae; genus Staurois; species Staurois parvus. The sequence continues at coordinate 5,863,758 of NW_028317987.1, forward strand.
AAGTGGTTTTGAAGTAGAGAAGAGACGTTACCAGAAGTGGCAGCAGAGGAGGTAATAAGACATTATTTTCTATTTACACCCAGTAACCCCTGTCATGTCCGTCCTCTTCCTCCATAGTCACGTCCGTCCTCTTCCTCCATAGTCACGTCCGTCCTCTTCCTCCATAGTCACGTCCGTCCTCTTCCTCCATAGTCACGTCCGTCCTCTTCCTCCATAGTCACGTCCTTCCTCTTCCTCCATAGTCACGTCCGTCCTCTTCCTCCATAGTCACATCCGTCCTCTTCCTCCATAGTCACGTCCGTCCTCTTCCTCCATAGTCCTGTTCGTCCTCTTCCTCCATAGTCACGTCCGTCCTCTTCCTCCATAGTCACGTCCTATCTCTTCCTCCATAGTCACGTCCGTCCTCTTCCTCCATAGTCATGTCCGTCCTCTTCCTCCATAGTCACTGTGACATCTTTTATCTCCAGCAGATGATGATACACACATATATAGTGTGGGAACCCAGATGAACCCCTTCAGGGGCAGAACATTCCCCCACTTCCGGGGCCGGAACATTCTCCTCATTGTGGAGATAAATTCTAGTAATATGGTCCTCTAAACAAACAGCACTGACAATAAATAGACAAGACAAGGACCATCCTGACCATACATGGCCTACAAAGGGCAATGATGACACTACACAGGCAGCCAATGGGCAATCATTACACTATGCAGCCAACACAATGATGGAGTGCCGGGGTCAGGAGTATGGAGCATAGAGCCCCTTACATTGCTGCTCAGGAGGAAGGAAACATTCCCCAGCCGGCCATGAAGAATATGTTCCATCATTGGTGTCAGAGGGAGGGAAATACTGAGGGGTCTGAGGGAAGTAGAGGACTGAGGGGTCTCTGAGGAGGTAGTGGGACTAAAGAACTCTGGATCCTCTGAGGGTTTCCTGCATCTGAAGGACTCTGGGACCTCTGAGGTGGAGGAGTAACTGAAGAACTTTGGGAGTCTGTTAGGAAGTAATAGGGCTGAACAACTCTGAGAGGTTAGTGGGGTTGAAGGACTGTGGGGGCCTCTGAGGGGGTATTCAGGCTGCAAGGCTCTGAGGTAAGAGGGGGCTTTAGGGCTCATAGGAACTCTTGGTCTCTGATGGTCCTCCCACCCCACCTTCACTTACTTTTCTGACCTCCTTAAAGAACTCCTGCCAGCACGTGTAGGGAGTCTTCACCTCTCCATCTCACTGGTCAACAAATATATAGCAAGACACAAAATAGAACAAAGAAGGACACTTGGTCCTTGGGGAGGTCTGTTTGCATAGCATTAACCACTTCCAGACCGGACACTTTTACCCCTTCCTGTCCAGGGCAATTTTTAGCTTTCAGCGCTATCACACTTTGAATGACAATTGCGCGGTCATGCAACACTGTACCCATATGAATTTTTTACCATTTTTTGAGACAGATAAAGCTTTATTTTGGTGGTATTTATTCACCGCTGGGATTTTTATTTTTTTTACTATGTAAATGAAAAAGTTCAAAAATTTTGAAAAAAAGTGTTTTTTTAAATAAAATTTTGCAAATAAATAATATTTCATCATAAATCTTAGCCAAAATTTATTCCGTTATTTTTTTAGTAAAAATAAAAAATCCAAATTAGTTTATAACCAAAAATTATAATTTTTAAACATTTTTTTTTACATTTTATTTTATTTTTTTTATATTATTATTTTTTATTTTTATTTTTTTTTTACATACTGTCACCCTAGCAGTACACTGTCACCATGGTGACACTGTACTACTTGTGGAGGGTGATGAAGATTTTTTTTTTTTTTACACTGATTGCTTTTACACCCATATAGGATGTAAAAGCAATCATTTCTCTTTCTCTCTGTCTGCATTCTTGCAGCCATTGAGAAGTACTGAGTGAGCTGTGATTGGTCACAGCTTGTCACATGGTACAAGCCTGTTGTGAATAGCCCTGTACCATGTGACCTCTGTGATCATTCACAGATTTCACACATAGTAAGCAATGATGTCACAAGTGACATCTTCCTTACTACTTTGCATGTGATCACTGATTCGCCAATCAGTGATCACATGATCAGGACCTCGTACAGAGGTCCCGTCCGACGATCGGTGTTTCACTGTGTCCGGAGGACACAGCGGGCACCGGATCGCGGTGGCGCGCGCTCCCAGGGAGCGCGCACAGCTAGAAAAGGCGGGTGCCGTTTATGAACAGCAACCCGACCCTGGACTGCCACCGCCCTGCCGTTTATAAACAGCAGGTGGACGGCAAGAGGTTAATGCTTAATGGGCGGACAGTCCAATACCTTCCCATGACACAGAATCTGGCAGTGCCTGGTACTAGAATTCAGAACCTCAAAAATCCACTGCCCCTCTGTACAATGTCCTGGAAATGTCAGAATACTTGGCAACTAAGAGATCAAACCCTTCCCCCTGCTGTCCTCCTCCTACCCACACATAGAAGAGATGAGAACAGACTCCTCCCCCACAGCTCTCTACTCCACCAGTAGCATCCTCCTGCTACCCAATCCCTTCTCTTACTGAAGAGAGTGACAGTGACATCACTCCTGTCAGTCAGCAGGCTGCCGGAGATTGGAGCCTTGCAGCCAGAGTTCTGCCAATTATCCTGATTATCCAGCAACTCCAGCCAAAAATCAGCAAGTTCCCCTTCCTGGACATCATGATGACCCGAGATTCTCACAGCACTGCCTCAGAGCAAACAAGTCATAGGAAGGATCAGATTTATCATTCCTTGTCTGCAGATCTAATACTCATCAAAACCAGTTCAGAGACCAAACAAACCCAACAGAGAAAAGGGGATTTCTGATGCAGCAGGTCAAGAGGGTCCCGGGACCTTGAAGATTTAGTAAACACTAAACAGTCCAGACTAAATGTCTTCCCATGGGGGGAGTAGTTCTTCAATGTCCAGCAACCCTCCTATTCCCCCCTCACATCCACATCCTATTATTGTGTGACCAATACCATCCAAATCATTCTTACTTTCATTTCCCAAAGTTATCCGTCTACAAGGAGACCTGTATAGATCACATGATGGCACCAATGAGGATGGAGGAGGACCGGAGTCACATGACTGAGAAGATACTAAACCTCACCCTGGAGATCATCTACCTGCTGACCGGAGAGGTGAGGAGGATTCTGGGAGGTCACATGACATCACTCTCATCTCTATTAATAAAACACGGACCTGACCGGAGAGGTGAGGAGGATTCTGGGAGGTCACATGACATCACTCTCATCTCTATTAATAAAACACGGACCTGACCTGAGAAGTGGGGAGGATTCTGGTAGGTCACATGACATCACTCTCATCTCTATTAATAAAACACGGACCTGACCGGAGAGATGTGGAGGATTCTGGGAGGTCACATGACATCACTCTCATCTCTAATATTAAACACAGACCTGACCGGAGAGGTGAGGAGGATTCTGGGAGGTCACATGACATCACTCTCATCTCTATTAATAAAACACAACCCTGACCGGAGAGGTGAGGAGGATTCTGGGAGGTCACATGACATCACTCTCATCTCTATTAATAAAACACAACCCTGACCGGAGAGGTGAGGAGGATTCTGGGAGGTCACATGACATCACTCTCATCTCTATTAATAAAACACAGACCTGAGCGGAGAGGTGAGGAGGATTCTGGGATTCTAACATGATATTCCTATTGGTTCCTCAATACAGAGATTTCCTCTTCTGAAGTCAGGTGATCATATGACCATCACAGTGCCTCCATGTGACTCCCTAAACCCTGAGATACACAACATGCAGAAGATTCTAGAAGTCACCAAGAAGATGATGGAGCTGCTGACAGGAGAGGTGAGCGGTGCCGGGAATTCTGGGACATTCTCCAATCACTGATAGTATCATTAGGATCTGTACATTATCTGCATTGTTACCATTGATGTCATTTTATTATATATTCAGAGTGGAATCCTCGGGGATGATAATATTGATGTTAAAGAAGAGTATAAAGAGGAGGATGAGGAGTATGGAGTGATGGAGGAGTTTTCAGAAGGACACAAGGATATGATGGAGCCACCTAATACCAGGAACCCACCAGAGAGATGTCCCCGTCCTCTGTATTCCCGGGATTCCACACAGGAAAATCACACCATCCCTCACCATTACAAGGTTGGTGGGATGGAGAATCTAGAACATGGACTTGTGGAGATGATGTGTGGATTTTTCATGTACTCTTATATTTATATATTTGGTGAAATTTCTCATTCTCTTGGTTTAGAGTGAAGATCTGATGTATATAAAAGTTGAGGTGAAATCAGAAGAAGAAGAGGCGTATGTGAGGGATGATCAGCAGTCTATGGAGGAGGATGGAATAACGGGGACATTTATAGAGGAGGACACTCCTACAGAGATCAGCACAGGTGGGTCATGAACACTAAATCCATTCCTCCACCCATACTGCTCACTGATTGGTCCAGAGTAGGGCGGGGACTGGGTGATATCAGCCTGTAATCCCCTGGTCACTTTCCTGAGCTGTGTTCCCCGTCCTGTATTCCTGGATTTCTCTCGGATAATCTTCCTTCTCTGTGCTGCAGACACAATTTATGTATCTAGACTGGATTTATGGAGGTTCTGGGGATCAGCTGGAAGCTAAATATTAATTCATTGCCTCTGCTCAACGTAGACACCTGTCAGAGCCTGGACTTGAACCCAGGACCTCTACTGTGTCTGGCAGTAACTCTTCGCACTGAGCTACCTGATATAATGGACGGCACTTTGCTTAATCCATTGCTGTGTTTTCTGCTGAACCTTGAACTCTTTGCTCCTCCCATGAACTTCCTGATTTAAGCCATGTCTCTGCACTTCCTGGTTGGCAGATTATTGTTCCTTCTCCATCCAATATCTTGCCCTTGTCTCTCCTGCTACCTTCTGTACCTTCACTACTGACCTGGAACCACTTGTTACTGACCCTTGGCTTGTTTATTGACTACTACTACTGTGACCTGGTACTAACACGCAGCAAAACCCATACCCACCATCTGGAGCTCTGGTGATACTGGTTAGTGCTTAGACCCCGCACCTCAGGTGAGCCCATGTCATCTGTCAGGGTGACCTGCCTGTATACCTATCCTGTTGGTTGGTCTTCTTCTATAAATACTGGTCTCTGAGCCTGACCTCTGACCAGCACAGAAAAATCTGACCCAAACATGGAGGCCGCTATAGCCTACCAAGAAAAATGTTCCAAACTGGAAAGTGTAGTAAACAGGAGAAAATCCATGACTGCAAAGATGATTGCTGGGCATATGTTCCTGTGATGTTGCTAACACAGGCATGCCTCTGTCATGATGAGTGATAGAGGGGGTGGGGACCCTCGTCCTATAATCCCCTCATCACTGTCCCTCCTATAAAAGACAGTTTTGGTTGTTTCCTCACTCTCTGACTAAGGTCCATGAATAAAGAAATGACCTGGTAGGAGATCAGAGGAGCCATTTCCTAGTTCCCTTGAGGGTGGAATTGTAAGCTCCTCAGAGACCAAGCTGCCTGATGTGGGCGGAGTCTTGGTTTGGGGGAACCAATCCGCTCCTGTCTAGTAATCTTTGTCTTTGTATTTTAGTCCATGGCCGGGAGATGAGGAAAACCTCCGAGGATTGTCTCACTTTGTCTCCAGACTGGAAAGTAGAAGATGAGGACATCACACAGTATAGTCCAGGAGAAAACCCGGCTCCCTCCAATGTCCATCCGGCACCACCCAGTGTAGATGGACCATCGGATTCCTTCTATCCTGAGGAACCTCAGACTGTGCGGGACCGGGCCGGCCTTCCAACAGGGAAGAGCTTCTCCTGTACTGAGTGTGGGAAGGGTTTCTGTTCTAAATCCAAACTTAATGTGCATAAAAGATCTCACACGGGGGAGAAGTCGTATTCCTGTCCTGAGTGCGGGAAAAGTTTTTCAAGGAAGACCCGTCTTTACACACATCAGAGATCTCACACGGGAGAGAAGCTGCATTCCTGTCCTGAGTGTGGGAAAAGTTTTTCACAGAAGTCCAGTCTTTACACACATCAGAGATCTCACACTGGGGAGAAGCCATATTCCTGTCCTGAGTGTGGAAAGTGTTTTTCAGATAAGTCCAATCTTAACAAGCATCAGAGATCTCACACGGGGGAGAAGCCGTATTCCTGTCCTGAGTGTGGGAAATGTTTTACAAAGTCTTCCAATCTTTACACACATCAGCGATCTCACACAGGGGAGAAGCCGTACTGCTGTCCTGAGTGTGGGAAATGTTTTTCACAGACGTCCAGTCTTCATAAACATCAAAGATCTCACACGGGAGAGAAGCCACTTTCCTGTCCTGAGTGAGGGAAATGTTCCTCACTGAAGTCCTGTCTTCTTGTACATCAGGGGTCCCACACAACCCTGGAGGTGTATTAGTGCCTTGAGTGCGGGAAATGTCTTCTAGATGAATGTTGCTGGACATCCCAGCTCTCATGTGGGGAAGAAGCACCCCCTGATATACACCTCAGATATATTCCATGGCTGATCTTCATCATGGAAGAAACAGTCCATAAGGAGATCAGAGGCCCCAAAAGACATGGATGAAGTGTGGGACCGGGATGGCCATTGATAGCAGGAGAAGAATAAAAATGGAGTCCTGCCCTGTGATTGGCTGAGTACATTTTGTGGTGGGAGATTTCACAAACACTTGGAGGTCTTTTTAAAAAAAAATGGTTCTACCTCCTGTATACCGGACACTTCCACCCCCTTCCTGCCCAGGCCGACTGGTAACTATCAGCGCTCTCACACTTTGAATGACAATTACACTGTCATGCAACATTGTACCCAAATTATATTTTTGTAATTTTTTCACACAAATAGATATTTATTTTGGTGATATTTAAACACCACTTTTTACCATTTTTCTTGTTTCTTGTTTTTACAAATAAATGGTCTTTCCTTGTAAATGTAGACAAAGGTGTATTCTGCGCCATTTCTTGGGTACAATAACCCCAATCAGTGTCTATGATTCAGTGTGTAGGAGAGTTATAGAGTCTACAAACTATGGGATAGATGTCTGAAAATCCATCATGTCTGATGACGGCAGATCTCATTTCTGAGGATCAAAAACACCAGAACGGTACAAATTGTCAGAACTTTATCTGTGAGGAAATAATCCGTATACAATTCATGGAAACAGGCGGGATCTGGAATGAAGGAGATTCCCTACTAATTCTCACAAAGTAACCGACATCCCAGTTCTGTATTTGTGATAATTGGAAGACAAAATAAAATGCAATAATGTGCAAAAATATATATTTATTAATAATATAAATCAGTACAAAATGGGGATGAAATCTAATAGGTGATGATAAATAATAAACAATACAAGATAACAGTACAATGATCTAATCCACAATAATGGGGAGAAATACAAGCCAGCAATTACTTCCAAATATTAATGAATTACATCCAACTGTCTGGAAATGTCGTGTAAGAAATCAGTAACTCAGCAACATGTGACAACAGATATACAAATCCCCCCCGTGATCTCTCTACACCCAGATATTCAACGCTCAACGTGTACCTTGCCATGACTTGATCTGGAATCCCATACACAGGCCAATCCAATCCGCTTACAATCTGAGATGAAGATGTAATGTTACATGAAGTAGTCTACCTTGTCATATATATACTGTATACATCCGGATAAACCATTGACTAGAAGACAGAATCAGCTTCAGGGATATGTAAAATCAATCTTCCCCAGAGGAGGGAAATGATAATAATTTATACTGCAGGTAAAATGACGTCACATCCCCTCCTGTGCTCACCAGAACCGTTATCGGACTAAACAATGTATCTGGAGATATAAGGGGAGTACAAGTTATCTGAGGAAAATGAAAGTTCTAGTTCCCAATATGGACTGTATGGTGTCAGTGATGTCAGCTTTCAGTGCGCTCACTTCAGGGGGTGTCTGTGTCCGTCTGTTGCCCCTTGTCTCCTGTCTTGTGAGGTCTTGTTTTGTGATGTGTGTCCTCTTCTCTGTCCGTCTCTTACTACATTAGAGAGAACTGCTTTTCTGCCAGGTTTGGTGTCACACAGACTGGTACCCATGTCACTGCTAATAATGTATTACTGAAAGTGGTTGTAAACCTAAAAAACACAAATCCGTCTAATCCTGCAGTTGGGTAGATTTTACCTTTACTGAGCCATTCAGCTTAGTCTGGTATCTTGAAGCAATCCCTTTCTCCAGAAATCCCGCCTAATCTTCTGACCAGAATAAATCTGACACCAGCAGAAATATGGTGTCACCACTCCCCTTCTCCTGTGAGTGACAGGCTGTGCTGAGGATGAGACCAGTATGAGCCTCCATGTAATACACTGCAGGGGGTGGGGGAGGGGGTGTCCTTTCCATGCTGGTCTCTGCCTTCACAAGATCCACAACTCAGCACTCATCAGCACCAGTGATTGTTCTTGAGCCGAGGCTGGAGGGGGTATAACTGGGGGATTGTGTGACATCACATCTCCGCCTACTATTCTCTGGTCCTAAGCCACGCCCACAGACCAGCAGATTTTGGAGGGCGGAGACAAGCTAAAGGAGCATTTTTCTGAGGTACACTCACAGCTGTATGGATGTTTACATTAAAATGTATTTATTTATGGAAAAAAGTAAATTTTTTTAAATATTTGGGGTTTACATCCACTTTAAGTGATTCTGGAAAAAACAAATCTACCTAAATATCCTACAAAAAGATGAGGTCATTATACTGAGACTTCTTATCTCACGTCTTCTGTAACATAACAACGTTGTCATACAATGAACTCAAACTAATACTTTATAATGTTACAAACAGAATATCCCCAATATATCAATATGTATTCATTGTTAAACCATTTCATATAAATATATGTATGTGGAAATGGAATATAGTAATATAAACCTGGAGGACATAAGTAAGCAAGCATTCACTTCATGTAATACTAATAATAATATAATTGACATTTTTGGATCAGATATTCCTGTCACATAATAATAACACCATATACAATGTAAGGTATAATATGCACTCTTTCCAGAGGATCATGGGAAATAATCATTGTGACCAGTTCTTGTGTCCTTTGTTCAATCTAGACATGGACTCATCCATTTATCTTACCACTTGGTGTCATGTCTAGTCTTCATCTTGTAGCCGTCTGATACCACCATACCCCCCCCCAGATTTATAACCTGGGAACATAAGCTGTAACCACCTTGGAATGCTCTTAGAATCTGTGTTCAGAAACCATGAAATAGAATATACAGAACAAAATGGCTTCCAGCATGTCCATGTAGAGATGATAAGTTCAGGCCTTCCTGTTTCATTCTGTGGGCCCAGAACAGTTCCGTCATTTCCCCCCTTTTTCTCCATGGTATTCAGGTGAACAACCTAAGACATATCTGGGACAAAGGTCGGAGTATAAGTCATTTACTGCAAAGAGTGAGGCCTTTCTTCATCCTGGATTGAGGAATGTTTTCCTCTTTTCATCCAAACTGATAACGGCATGGTGGAGTCTTAATAAAAATTTGAAATACCAGGATAGCACCAAACCCCCCAACCCCAAATGAACCCTTTTTGGAAAGTAGACACCCCAAGGAATTTAAAAAGAGGCATGGTGAGTATTTTTCAGATCTCATGTTTTTCACAAGGTATTGAAATATTCAAAAAGAAAAGAAATAATATGTTTTTGTTTTTTTTCTTCATTTTATAAAAACTTGTGGCAACAAATGAGATCTGCAAATACTCACCATGCTTCTTATTAAATTCCTTGGGGTGTCTACTTTCCAAAAAGGGGTCATTTGGGGGGTTAGGTGCTATCCTGGCATTTCAGGGCCTCCGAAACTGTGATAGGTAGTCTGGAAGTGTAATGAGGAAATAAAGCCCTTTAAAAGCCTGAAGGTGCTTATTGGATTTTGGGGTCCTGTACTTGGCTAGACTGCCAAAATGTCTCCCACATGTGGTACCCCCGTACTCGGGAGAAGTAGCAGAATGTATTTTGGGGTGTAATTCCACGTATACCCATGGCTTGTGTGAGCAGTAAATCATTTAAATGACAATTTTATATAAAAAAATGTTTTTTGTCATTTTCCAAAAACTTAAATTCTATGACTTCATGATCTTCAGTTGAGTGATATGCAGGACCCAACTTTGGTAACTTTATCTTGGTGTGTGGGTATATACCTGGGATAATATTTCAGTTTAGATATATGCCACACTTATTTTTGTAATTTTTTTTGTAATTTAATGAAGCAAGTCTTTCCTTTTGAGCCGAGTGCAAAGTTCCAAGAGAGATGACATAGGAAGCCTCTAGGTACTAGAAATATTGTGTGATCATTAGAGAACACATCCAGATGGAGATTAGTGAGAAGTTTGACTCACTATAATTGAGTTTCCTGGAGACCTACAATTGACTTTAATCCAGATATCTCCTGGCTTCCCATAGACAATGGTGCTTGTTTAGATAACACACATCTGCAAGGACTTGTGAGAACCAGAGTCACTAAGGTTCAGTCCCACCATTGTCATTGTACGGTATCTTGTGTTTGATCATCTGCGAGGACTTGTGAGAACCAGAGTCACTAAGGTTCAGTCCCACCATTGTCATTGTACGGTATCTTGTGTTTGATCATCTGCAAGGTCCTGTGAGAACCAGAGTCACTAAGGTTCAGTCCCACCATTGTCATTGTACGGTATCTTGTGTTTGATCATCTGCGAGGTCCTGTGAGAACCAGAGTCACTAAGGTTCAGTCCCACCATTGTCATTGTACGGTATCTTGTGTTTGATCATCTGCGAGGTCCTGTGAGAACCAGAGTCACTAAGGTTCAGTCCCACCATTGTCATTGTACGGTATTTTGTGTTTGATCATCTGCAAGATCTTGTGAGAACCAGAGTCACTAAGGTTCAGTCCACCATTGTCATTGTATGGTATCTTGTGTTTGATCATCTGCGAGGTCCTGTGAGAACCAGTCACTAAGGTTCAGTCCACCATTGTCGTTGTACGGTATTTTGTGTTTGATCATCTGCGAGGTCCTGTGAGAACCAGAGTCACTAAGGTTCAGTCCCACCATTGTCATTGTACGGTATCTTGTGTTTGATCATCTGCGAGGACTTGTGAGAACCAGTCACTAAGGTTCAGTCCCACCATTGTCAATGTACGGTATCTTGTGTTTGATCATCTGCGAGGTCTTGTGAGAACCAGAGTCACTAAGGTTCAGTCCACCATTGTCATTGTACGGTATCTTGTGTTTGATCATCTGCGAGGTCTTGTGAGAACCAGAGTCACTAAGGTTCAGTCCCACCATTGTCATTGTACGGTATCTTGTGTTTGATCATCTGCGAGGTCTTGGGAGAACCAGAGTCACTAAGGTTCAGTCCCACCATTGTCATTGTACGGTATCTTGTGTTTGATCATCTGCGAGGTCCTGTGAGAACCAGAGTCACTAAGGTTCAGTCCACCATTGTCATTGTACGGTATCTTGTGTTTGATCATCTGCAAGGACTTGTGAGAAACAGTCACTAAGGTTCAGTCCCACCATTGTCATTGTACGGTATCTTGTGTTTGATCATCTGCGAGGTCCTGTGAGAACCAGAGTCACTAAGGTTCAGTCCCACCATTGTCATTGTACGGTATCTTGTGTTTGATCATCTGCGAGGTCTTGGGAGAACCAGAGTCACTAAGGTTCAGTCCCACCATTGTCATTGTACGGTATCTTGTGTTTGATCATCTGCGAGGTCCTGTGAGAACCAGAGTCACTAAGGTTCAGTCCCACCATTGTCATTGTACGGTATCTTGTGTTTGATCATCTGCAGGCCTCACATAGTGGATTTGGTCCCCATTGTATGTCACACAGATCTCCTCCACTCATGGTTTATGGTGGCTTCCTGGAAGGTCACCTGAAGTTCATCAACTATTTTAACCCATAAGAGTCAGCTTAGAATTTCCTTTTTGGGATATCATCATTTTTCTTAATAAATACTCCAAAAGTCACTACAGAGACAGATGTGATTGTGGGGGAGGGGACATTAGAGTGTAAATTTTTTGTTTATTAAAATCTTGCAAACAAAAAACATCATAAAAAATCATATTTACATATATACAGAATAAAATATATATAATTAAACAAAACCAGCTTACTTCAGCAAAACAATAACAAATCCCGACCGTCACCTAAACACCCCCTCAGGCTAAGAAACGATTAAACATTCATCCCATACATTGATCCCACACATTGATCCCATGCATGCAGCCTTTCTTAAAAAATCTGATGTTACAAAATCTAGGGGACGTGAAAGGACAGAAAGAGAAGCCACGCCCCCAGAGACTGACAGATAGCAGCTACGGGGACCTGACATTCCTCCACGCCGTTGTCCAGGCTCCCGGCCACCACCTGTCCTTCTCAAGACCCCGAATCTTCCCAACCTCACCCAGAATGTTGTTCACCACCACCTCGACAGGAAGGACTTTTTTGCGAATGGAAACCTGACACCGTGCATTCCACGTGTAGTAACGGACTACTAAGCTAACTAGAAAAAGTGTCTCAAAATCAAAGTCCCGGTGAGTCAGAAAGGCTCCGTAAGACCACTCCGCGTAACTCAAGCGGGAAAGGAAAGGGATCCCCAGAGCCCAACCCACCCGCTTGTAGACTTCTATATTGAAGGGGCACTGAAGCAAGAAATGGTCCATCGTCTCCTCCACTCCACCGCACTCCACTCTTGGACAACCACGGTTCTCCGCAGAGCGATGCTTCAGGTTGCCCTTCACATAGAGTCTGCCATGGAACGAGAGCCAGGCCAAATCCCGAAACTTTAAAGGGATTCTTTCCAGATTCATCAAACGCAGACCCTCCCTCATAACCGGGCCTGGGCAATCCCTCAAGGCCAATGGCTCGCTAAAGGCAGATTCAACAACCCTCCTCTCCAGGGCCTTCCTAGGAAGAGATTTAATTTCCTCCGCCGTCACTCGCCATTGCCGAAGCATTTTCAGACATGGGGCAACATAAGCCGGGAGCTTACCATGTTGGACCCTCAGGCTTTTCACTGGCCCACCATTCTCCCAGCTCTGCTGAAAAGGCCTAAACAAGGACTGAAAAATACCAACCCACCCAGGCGGTTCCTCTGCCAGCATGCTACCAAAATTATGTTTCAAAAACATCAGAGAAAAGAAAACCACCGGGTTGACCATACCTAGGCCACCCATCCGCCTGGGAAGGTAGGTTACAGACCTCTTAATGAGGTTCAGTTTGTGCCCCCATAACAGCTGGAAGAAACAACTGTAGATCCTCGCATAGAGAGACACTGGCAAAACACAGACAAAGCTGACATACAGAAATACCGGGATCAGGTAAGTTTTAATCAGGTCAATCCTTTCCCTGTAAGAGAGTTTCCAATCCTTCCAGCTGGCCACCTTGGCATCGGCATCTTGTAGCCTGCTTACCCAATTTGTAAGGCCGTAATCACCGGGACCAAATCTGATGCCTAATACTTTAATTTCCTGCTGGGGCTCTGGGAAGGCGTCCGGAAGGGTAAAGCCTTCGCCTTCCTCTCCCATCCAGAAAACCTCACTCTTATCCTGATTGATCTTTGAGCCAGATGCCTCAGCATACTGTTCCATCACCGAGACCACCTCCTCTGCCTCCTGCGTCCCGGAGATGAAAACAGACACGTCATCAGCATAGGCCACGACCCTCAGAGGGGGCTCCCCAGGAATGCCCAAAGGAACTCCACACAACGGTCCGCTCTCTAACCTCCGAATGAAGGGATCGATTACAAACGCATATAGCAGAGGACTCAAAGGACACCCCTGACGCACACCTGAGCCAACCTCAAAGGGTCGTCCAATCCAACCATTCACAAGCATGAAGCTTTCAGCCCCTCTGTATAAGGTCTTTAGCCAATCGATAAAGCCCCCCTCCAGGCCATACTTGCCAAGAAGCAGCCATAGGTACTCATGATTGACTCGATCAAAAGCTTTGGCCTGATCCAATGCCAGCAGGAACTTTCCCCAGCCTGCAGCCCTGCACCGCTCCAGGGCCTCCCGGACAGCTAACACCGCTGAAAAAGTGCTTCTTCCCTGAACCGAACAGTGCTGATGGCGAGAAAGTAAATTGCCCGCAACAGACGATAAACGCCAGAAAATAATTTTTGCCAATATCTTCCTATCAACATTGAGAAGGCTAATGGGCCGCCAATTCTCAATTCTCAAGGAATCCTTACCCTTTGACAGAAGAATCACTGCAGATTGTCGCATGGAGGGAGAGAGCGAACCCTCTCTCAGACAGCCATTAAACACCTCCACCAAATATGGGGCCAGAGTCACCTTAAAGTGCTTATAAAACTCGGCTGTCAATCCGTCTGGCCCAGGCGACTTCTTCATGGCAAGCTGATCAATAGCTTTAACCACCTCATCTGCCGTGATGTCCTCTGTCAAACTCACAGGAGAACTGCCATTTCCCAGCCCTGGAGTAGAGTCCAGAAAACCCAACATGCTCGCCCGATCGAGGTTCCTCCTACCCAGGAGGTCAGCATAATATGACCTGGAGGTTTCCAGGATCCCTGACTTGGACTTTGTCATGGAACCCATACTGTCAACCAGGCCTACAACTGACTTAACTGCTCTACCTTGTTTGCAGTTCTGGTAAGGGTCGGGCGAGTGATATTTCCCATAATCCCTCTCCAGAACCAAAGAGGCATGCCTGTCATATTGACACTGCCTGAGCAAGAGTTTAACCTCAGAGATCGCTTCTGGATCTCCATTATTGGAGACAAGCCGATCGAGCTTCCTCCGCTGACGCTGGTAGGTGACATACTTATCAAGCTGTTTATTCCTTCCTATGGCCTTGAAAAACCCAACGATCCTTCGTTTTGTAAGCTCCCACCACTCGGACTTACTGCTGCAAACGTCCATGATTGATACCTGTGCCTGAAAAAAAATCCTCAAAGGATTGACTCACCCTCTCATCGTCCAGGAGTGCCGAATTCAGCTTCCAGGTACCCCTCCCCGTAGGTGGTGTATCGGGGCCACTCAGAGTCACAGACAGAATACAGTGATCGGAAAACTCCACCGCCTGACACACTGGTGCCGAGAAGGCGGAGTTCCCCTTTAAAAAAAACCTATCTATTCTACTCTGACTAGAACCTCGCTGAAAAGTGAATCCCGTGTCGTCTGGGCAGCAATGAATGTGCACATCAACCAGACCTGCCTCTCTAGCTATTTTGTTTAAAAAAAACCCGTCACAGTCCAGCCTGACTCCGGTCCCTCTCCTGTCCTTAGTCCTAGTGACGGTGTTAAAGTCACCACCGAAGACAACTTGCTGGGCTGTAAAAAGGAAAGGCTTGATCTTCATGAAGAGGCATTTCCTGTCCTATTTTGTCTGGGGCCCATAGATGTTAATCAGGCGCAGGTCCTGCCCCCCCATGGAGACGTCTAAGACCATGCATCTCCCCATTTCTACCTCAATAATCCGCCGACAGGTTACCATGCCGGAAAAAAGTACCGCAACTCCAGTGTAAGGCTCGGCCGCAAGAGACCAGAAGGAGGGGCCGCGCCTCCACTCCTTCTTCGCCATATGAACATCCCCCAAACTGGACAACCTGGTCTCCTGCAAAAAGAAAATGTCAGCATCAAACCTGCTGAGCAAAAATAAGGCCATGTTACGAGCGCTTACTGATTTTATGCTGGCGACATTAATGGTCGCCACCTTCAAAGGAGTGGGAACCGCCATCAGGATGATCGAGGTACCCGTTTCTTAGCCTGCTTACCCCCCTCCCTACTTGGAGACCCTACACGCTTCATAGTCCTCTGTGTTTCCTCCTCCATGGAAACCAGAGACTCATCACCTGAAGATCCCTCATCCTCCACCTCAGATAACACATCAAATGTATTTGACACCTCCACCCTCCCAGGGTCAGGTACAGGCACATCCTTCTTCCGCTTCTTCTTCCCAGACTTCCTTTTTGCCTCCAACCACTCCATATCATCATTTGATAAACCGGACCGCAAAGCCCCCTCCCCTTCCCTTCCACCATCACCAACAACATCATCCACCCCACTCTCTCCACTCACCACAGCAGTCCCCCCAACCTTCACCCCAATACCCCCACCATCATTCACTCCACCCCCCAGCGCCTCACGCGCTCTGACCCTCTGACGCCGGGGAGGGGGGGTCGGTGCAACCATACACATTGGTCCAGTTCCCTCCACAGCCCCCACTACCTCTGGGGAAACTGACACAGGAGGATCAGACACAACATCCACGGACACTGACTCAGGGGGCACAACACAAGGAGATGACACATTAGAGGGACCATCAGACACTGGGACCACAGGGACAGAGACATTGGGGACCCCTGGCACAGCCTCCCTCTCTTCTGCCTCCTCCATGTCCAGACGAAAAAACTCTTCCACCAAAGCTGACTGGTTGTGCATGGCCTCAGGGCACCGGTTGTACGAATGGCCAACCTTATCACACAGATTGCACCTGATGATATTACAATCCTTAGCCAGATGCCCCAGATCCTGACATAGGGAGCACTTCATCTCTGGACATGAGGAGGCCAAGTGACCCCGAGAACCGCACTTATTGCAGAGCTTGGGCTGTCCAGGGTAGAATACCACAATCCTGTCCTTCACAATGAAGGCTGAGGAGGGCAGATGCTGGACCACATTCCCACACACATACAACCTCATCTGCACCGACCACCCACCAGTCCATATCCCTCTCTCATCCACAATCTTCTTCAGGGGTGCAAGTAGCTCCCCAAATCTCCTCAGCCAGACAGCCAAGTCAGCCGAAGGAATGGACTCATTCCGTACTAGAATGGTGACCGTCTTCACTAGAGGTTGGCGTGAGACAACCTTTGGGACAAGTCCCCTCCACTCCGGCAGACCCTTATACATGTGTTCATACTTCTCCCAGAATATATCCAGAGACTCGGGGCGCACAAAGGACAGATCATATTCATAGGATCCTACAGGGCTGATCAAGGCGAAGATGTCATCCGCCCTAAACCCCATCTCCAAAATCCTGTCCACCACCGACATCCTGACCGGGGGAGCACCCCCACCTTCCCACCTGAGCTGCACCAAATTCCTCCTCCTGAAGGACAGGGGTGCAGATGGCAGACCTGCAGCAGACCTCCCCCCAGAGCTGACAACATGATGTGACCCCCTCCTCCCAGCCAGAGCCCCAGCATAGGTCTTATTTGCAGCATTAGATGTAGTGGACCTTAAAGCTGCACCCCGCCCATTGGTTGCAGGAACCTCAGAGCCCCTGCTCTGCAGACCACCATCAGAGGCAGCAGCAGTCACTCCATCCACCAACACACAGGCATTCCCCTTTCCAGCATTGCAAGCACTCTTATCCATATGTTTCCTTTCACTCGTGGCACTACTGCTCCCAGCAGACCCACTCACACCAGATGCTCCTGTCTCCCCCTCCCCCAACATACTCCTCTTAGGCAAAAGCCTTCCACTCCTGGTCACTCTCCCCTGGGTTTCAGCAACACCTTTCAGAGTTCCCTCAATTCAATTTCCCTCCCACCATTTTCTGCCATCAGCAGGGATTGTCCAGCAAAAGTCTCAGATCCCTCCTTTACCTTCCCCCCAGCAGAGTCCACAGTCCCAGGGTTCCTGGTATCAGAGTCCTCAGTCCCAGCAGAGTGCAGTCCTGCAGGCACAGCAGCCATCTTCCCTGCAGAGCTCTGTGCACACACAGGAGGATTTCCCTCCAAAACACTGCAGTGCACATGGCTGTCCACACTGGAGTCCAAACTGGCACTTTTAATAAAGCGCGGCTTTTCTGTTTTTTTCTCCTTTACAGGACCAGGTACAGAGTCCTCACCGTCATCTTCATCCTCAGAGTCCTCAGAAAAGCGGAAAGTTCTTCCAATTAGGGAAGACTCCAATTCCTCAATGTACTTTAGCAGCCCTCCGCCATATTCCTCTACCTCCTGTGCTGTTCCTCCAGCCTGCTGTGGAGGGAGGGAAGCAGATCCTGAGGTGGATGGGATAGCAGGGGCAGCATCCAGGACCCCCTCCTCACTCTCCACCCGTACTGCCACCGCCGATGCTGGATCCTTACCAGAGTCTCCCTTCATCTTCCTGAACTCATTCCGGAACTTTTCTCTGAAAGCTCCGCTCTTCTCCTTCAGCGTCTTTACCAGATTCTGCTGCTTCTTAATGGCGACCTCCAAACCCTTCATCTCCGGCTTCATACTCTGCCTCTTACTGCTCCATGACGTCCTCCAAACCCTTCATCTCCGGCTTCATGCTCTGCCTCTTGCTGCTCCAGGACTTATCATGGAGAACTTTCTTTTTCTTGTAGTCAGTTTTCAGACTCACCAACTTTTCCTCCTCCTTTGCGATTCTCACCAGATAATCAGCAACCCGCTCTCTAAAGACAGGGAGGGATTCCCCACTTTTAGGGCCACAGCCAAGGTCTTCAGGTGCTGGTAAAGTATGGGAAGGCAAGCTGGGTCCCTCAGGGGGAGCATGGTCTGAGCCTAGCCCAGAAGAGGCCATGTTTCTGGGGCCAGGCGAGCAGGCCTGGCCCCCTAGTGTCTGGAGAGGGAGAGCAACTGCAGCACAACCTCTCTGGTGCAGAGTGTAAGCTCCTCTGGTACAGAGACTGATGTGACTGTGGGGGAGGGGACATTAGAGTGTAAGCTCCTCTAATACAGAGACTGATGTGACTGTGGGGGGAGGGGACATTAGAGTGTCAGCTCCTCTGGTACAGAGACTGATGTGACTGTGGGGGGAGGGGACATTAGAGTGTAAGCTCCTCTGGTACAGAGACTGATGTGACTGTGGGGGAGGGGACATTAGAGTGTAAGCTCCTCTGGTACAGAGACCGATGTGACCGTGGGGGAGGGGACATTAGAGTGTAAGCTCAACTGGTACAGAGACTGATGTGACCGTGGGGGAGGGGACATTAGAGTGTAAGCTCAACTGGTACAGAGACTGATGTGACCGTGGGGGAGGGGACATTAGAGTGTAAGCTCCTCTGGTACAGAGACTGATGTGACTGTGGGGGAGGGAACATCAGAGTGTAAGCTCCTCTGGTTACTTAGACTGATGTGACTGTGGGGGAGGGGACATTAGAGTGTAAGCTCCTCTGGTACAGAGACTGATGTGACCATGAAAGAGGGGACATTAGAGTGTAAGCTCCTCTGGTACAGAGACTAAAGTGACTGTGGGGGAGGGGACATTAGAGTGTAAGCTCCTCTGGTACAGAGATTGATATGATTTGGGGGGAGGGGACATTAGAGTGTAAGCTCCTCTGGTACAGAGATTGATATGATTTGGGGGGGACATTAGAGTGTAAGCTCCTCTGGTACAGAGATTGATATGATTTGGGGGGAGGGGACATTAGAGTGTAAGCTCCTCTGGTACAGAGATTGATATGATTTGGGAGGGGACATTAGAGTGTAAGCTCCTCTGGCTCAGTGTCCTCTGTACAGCGCTCTGGTATATGTATATATAACTGTATTTGTGCTCAGAGATCAGTATTACCTGAAGAATGTTTGTGGTTTTCAGTCTCTTTATCTCTGGAAGTATCTCTGTAGATGAAGATTTGTGGTAGTGAAGCTCTCGGGGTCACACATTTCTCTCTGGGGGGTCACACTTTTCTCTCTGGGGGGGTCACACGTTTCTCTCTGGGGGGGTCACACGTTTCTCTCTGGGGGGGTCACATGTTTCTCTATCGGGGTCACACATTTCTCTCTAGGGGTCACACATTTCTCTATCGGGGTCACACGTTTCTCTCTGGGGGGGGCCACACGTTTCTCTATAGGGGGTCATACGTTTCGCTCTGGGGGGGTCACACTATTCTCTGTAGGGGTCACACCTTTCTCTCTGGGGGGGTCACATGTTTCTCTATCGGGGTCACACGTTTCTCTATAGGGGTCACACGTTTCTCTCTGGGGGTCACACGTTTCTCTCTGGGGGTCACACGTTTCTCTATCGGGGTCATACATTTCTCTATAGGGGTCACACATTTCTCTCTGGGGGGTCACACATTTCTCTATCGGGGTCACACGTTTCTCTCTGGGGGGGTCACAAGTTTCTCTATAGGGGTCACACATTTCTCTCTGGGGGGGGTCACACATTTCTCTATAGGGGTCACGCATTTCTCTCTGGGGGGTCACACATTTCTCTATAGGGGTCACACATTTCTCTATAGAGGTCACACATTTCTCTCTGGGGGGTCACACGTTTCTTTCTGGGGGGGTCACACATTTCTCTCTGGGGGGGTCACACGTTTCTCTCTGGGGGGGGTCACACATTTCTCTATAGGGGGTCACACGTTTCTCTATAGGGATCACACATTTATCTCTGGGGGGTCACATGTTTCTCTCTGGGGGGTCACACGTTTCTCTCTCAGGGTGTGTAGTGAACAGAATATAGGAGGAAATAGTCCTTTGGGATAAATGTTTGATTGGTGAAGGGGGGAGGGGCTCACTTTACAGGTAAACATTGCTGACAATGGAAAGGGCTTGGCAGGTTGTTGTGGAATTTCCAGATCAGGAGATGTAAGTTGGTTCCTGCAGCATAGAGCCTTGTGCATGGTGAGGGGGGCTCCAGGCATCTTTTGGGGGTGCTATGCTGGTGCTTGGAGAATACATGGAAATGCTTAGTCAGAAATGAACAAAGCAATGTTATGTAGAAACCATTCACAGTGCAATGAGAAGACGGTCCCTCTTGAATATTGTTAGGTGAGTGCCGAGGGCAGTTGTCTAAAGCATCCCTAACATTGATGGGATGAAGAGCAACGCCTTGAAGGAACTGACAAGAGAAAAGTGGTGCCCTATGCATGCTGCTGCCCACTGCTTTGTAAGGTATTAGCAAGAAAACATTTGGCTGGTATAGCACGCTTCCTATACATGCTTGTGGGCATGACTGAAAAAGTGGCCATAGTCAATAAACTGGGTGTTGCTTCACATGGTATGGTTGGTATGGTGCCACCTTCCCTTCTGGTGTATTGCTATGGTAGAGGCGGAATAGGACCTTGGGGTACACTGAAAAGATTGTCCTTGGGGTACACTGAAGAGATTGTCTCTGGGGTACACTGAACAGATTGTCCTTGGGGTACACTTAAGAGATTGTCCTTGGGGTACACTGAACAGATTTTCCTTGGGGTACACTGAGAGATTGTCCTTGGGGCACACTGAAGAGATTGTCCTTGGGGTACACTGAACAGATTGTCCTTGGCGTAGACTGAAGAGATTGTCCTTGGGGTACACTGAAGAGATTGTCCTTGGGGTATACTGAAGAGATTGTCTCTGGGGTACACTGAAGAGATTGTCCTTGGGGTATACTGAAGAGATTGTCCTTGGGGTACACTGAAGAGCTTGTCCTTGGGGTACACTGAACAGATTGTCCTTGGCGTAGACTGAAGAGATTGTCCTTGGGGTACACTGAAGAGATTGTCCTTGGGGTATACTGAAGAGATTGTCTCTGGGGTACACTGAAGAGATTGTCCTTGGGGTATACTGAAGAGATTGTCCTTGGGGTACACTGAAGAGCTTGTCCTTGGGGTACACTTAAGAGATTGTCCATGGGGTACACTGAAGAGAGTGTGGGAGTAAAATAAGCCCCATTGTTGGTGTCAGTGGTAGCATTACTAAATTACCCCAGCAAATGTCAGGGCCACAATAACCACATCAGTTTGCCAGGGCCCACAAGAACAACCCCAATCACTGTGTCAGGGCCCACTAGAACAACCACAGCATTGTGCCAGGGCCCACAAGAACAACCACAATCACTGTGCCAGGGCCCACAAGAACAACCCCAATCACTGTGTCAGGGCCCACAAGAACAACCACAGCATTGTGTCAGGGCCCACAAGAACAACCACAGCATTGTGTCAGGGCCCACAAGAACAACCACAATCACTGTGCCAGGGCCCACAAGAACAACCCCAATCACTGTGTCAGGGCCCACAAGAACAACCACAGCATTGTGCCAGGGCCCACAAGAACAACCCCAATCACTGTGTCAGGGCCCACAAGAACAACCACAGCATTGTGCCAGGGCCCACAAGAACAACCCCAATCACTGTGTCAGGGCCCACAAGAACAACCACAGCATTGTGCCAGGGCCCACAAGAACAACAAAGAAATTGTGAAGAGATTCACAAGAAGCCCATTCCGTCCCAAAGAGAGAAGAAAGCAGACAGTCAGTAAAACAGCACACTTACACAGTTAGAACATTTTAGGACACATTTAACCCCTTAACCCCCCCCCAGTTAACCCCTTCACTGTCGTGTCACCAGTGTCATTAGTACAGTACACAGCTTTTTGCTGATCGCTGTGTTAGTGACGCCGGCGACTTCACATAGCATTAGTGCCCCTTTCAGATAGAGTCAGATTGCCCATCAGTACACCACTCATCACATTTAACCCCTTGATTGCCAGGAACATGTTCACATACACAATAAACCACCGCTGCTAGTATAGTGTCTGAACGGATCAATATCTTTGATCAGATCAACACCATACCAGCATTCAAATTAGTATAGTGTCCTCAAAAATGCAGCATTAGTGGGATCAGCCCCGGCACCTGCCAGCATCTGTGTTTAGCCCCTACGCTTAACCCCTCTTCTCCCCCAGCAAGTGCAGTGTCAGTAGGTCACTGTCACTTGATACATTGCACACAAAACTGCAGTGTTCACAGAATCAAGCCTGATCTCTGCTAGCATTTGCAGGTACATTTGCTTGTAGGGGTTCATGCAGTCCCTGAAAGCCAAGTGCTCTTTTATCCGTGAGTCACACTAGGTACCTATAAATTTAGTGTCCAATATGTCCAACAAAAGGTACACTAGTGAAGAGGCCTACAGGATTCTTAGTATGTCAGATGAGAGTGAAGGGGAAGACTCACTGACGGAATCTGTCTCACAATACGATCCTGTAGACAGCAGCGGCACCCTGACAGATAGCTCAGACGATGGAGAAGAGGTCCCTACTAAGGTCAGGTGTACCCGACCCCGTTCCCAGGTTGCTGAGATGTTACAATCACATGATGACTCTCATATGCAGCAGAGTGCCAGTACTAGTGCCACACTACCTTTTGGTAAACTGGTGAGCACCAGCAGTCTAGTACATCCTGGTCTTTCTTATACCAGCACTGCAGTATCACTTGGTGACGTGGTGAGTCCCATAAGTGCAGTACAAGCTGGTGCGGTGGTGAGCACAAGTATTGTCTCGCAACCACCAAGAATTTGCACACAGGCCCATAGAGCACCTAGTGTCCTTCTGGGTGTGCTTGCAAATCCCAATTGGCAGCCTACAAATTCTGCAGCATCCGTACTTCCCTCATTCACTGCCAAACCTGGAATTAAGGTGGAAACAGCAAATTTAACTCCTCCCCTTGATTTTTTGGAACTGTTTTTCACAGAAGATCTGTATGCATTAATTGTGGATCAAAGCTATTTATATGCAGAACAATTTATGGCCTCCAACCCAAATTCGAACCTTGCCAGACCATTCCCATGGAAACCCATTACGGTTCCCGAATGTAAAGTTTTTTGGGCCTAACCCTCAACATGGGCATTACTAAAAAAATGAATTGCGATTGTATTGGTCCGCAGACCCGATTCATCATATGCCGTGTTCTCTGCTGCCATGGCCAGGCATAGATATTAGAGTATAATGTGTTTTATGCATTTCAACGACAATACACTATCATCCTCAAGGTGACCCTTAATTTTACCGGCTCCACAAAATTCAGCCCCTCGTAAATCACCTTAACCAAAAATTTGCAGATGTTTATACTCCCCAGCAAAACATCTGTGTTGATGAGTCCCTCATTCATTTTTCTGGCCGCCATGCATTCAAATAATTTCTCCCCAGCAAGCGTGCCAGATATGGGCTCACGATCTATAAGACCTGTGAGAGGACAACAGGCTATACATATGTTTCAGATTTATGAGGGAAAAGATAGTCACGTGGAGCCCCTGGATGCCCAGAATATATGGGGAGCAGTGGCAAGATAGTTTGGGACTTGGTGTCATCATTTTTCCTTATGGGGTTCCACTTATACGTGGACAATTTTTATTCAAGCGTTCCACTATTTAGACATTTGTACAATCTTGGAATTGGCGCATGTGACACCGTGCGACCTAATATGTACCCACCATTAGAAGTGGGTGGATTCAGGGTGGTATATTCTAATGGTGGGCACACCAAACACTTTTTCGTCCAGAGATTTCTTCTCTATTTTTCATTCAGCCCACTGGCTGCATACATAAAAAAGAACATATCATATATACCCAACAAGGACCAGAGACGTACTGGTACATCAGAGGACTTTGAATGGTTATACCAGGATGATGCCTACAGTGGCAGGCATCATCCTGGTATCATTTTATTCATCCGGCAATCAGCCTTCATGTAAAAGCAATCCTAGTGGCTAATTAGCTGCAAAATTGCTTTTACAAGCAGTGGAATAGATGCCCCTTCCTTCCACGGTCTTCTTGGGCAGTCCTGTGCCATCAGGGGAACCTGTGATAGCATTAAAAGGGATATAAAAAAAATGAAAGGGACAATGTAAAAATAATAAAACAAATCAAAATAACATTTAAAAAAGCCCCCTCGAGCGTGGTAACTTGTAACGGCTTTTAAAGCATTGCCTATGGATATTAAGTTTGTCACCATTGCACAGGGGATGCGCAGTTTTAAATAATGTCATGTTTGGTATCTATTTATTCGGCATACCATCATCTTTTATATTTTACCAAACATATTTTGTTTTGTGCATTAAAAATGAAAAAAGTGTATTTTTAAAAAAAAATTACATTTCAAAGATCGCTGCGTGAGAACTATGTGACATAAAAAATTGCAGCTCCCACCATTTTATTCACTAGGTTGTCTGCTTTAAAAAAATATATAATATTTGGAGGTTCAAAGTAATTTCCTAGCAAAAAATATGCAAAAAAAAAGCAAAAAATATGGTTCATGTGAACCAAAAGTGTCAGAAAAGGCTTGGTCTTCAGGTGGTTAGAAGAGTGAATGATGTGTGGCATAAGCTTCTAATGCTGGGCATAGAATGCCCCCACCCCCCCCCAAAATGACCAATTTTTGGAAAGTAGACACCCCCAAACTATTTTCTGAGAGGCATGTTGAGTCAATAGAAGAATTATTTTCTTTACCAAAAGTTTTTGGAAAATGAAGCATGGCGAGTGTTTTGCAGATCTCGTTTATTGCAACAATTCTTTGGAAAATGAAGAAAACAAAAACATATTTTTTCTATTTTTTTATATTTCAAAACCTTGTGAGAAAAAATGAGATCTGCAAAATACTCACCATGCCTCTTTTTAAATTCCTTGGGGTGTCTACTTTCCAAAAAGGGGTCATTTGGGGGGGGGGGGGGGGGTTGGGGCTATCCTGGAATTTCAAGGCCTCTGAAACTGATAGGTAATGAGGAATTACACACCTTCAGGCTTTCACAGTGGTCATTGGATTTCAGGCTCCTGTATGTGGCTAGGCTCCCAAAAAGTCTCACACATGTGGTACCCCCATACTTGGTAGAAGTAGCAGAATGTATTTTGGGGTGTAAGTCCACATACACCCTGTTCCAATTATTATGCAAATGATATTTTTGTCATTTCCCTCAATAATTGATGTAAATAACAGTCGGCATAATTCTCAGGTTACAACTATAAGAGTACAATTCACATTTTATTGAACAAACCTCCTAATGATAACAGGATTTGTGTTCCAAATTAATCCGCACAGGAAGTTTCAAAACACTTTCTAGGTTGTAAAGAACTGAAAATTGTCATTTGTTGTGTTTGCAGCAAATTTACTGAAATCAAAAGCTATTTCAATCAAACTTTTAACAACATTGTAACTTTGTAAACATTTGAAGCGGTCACGTTACATTGTAACATAGGAGCCCTTATCTGATAGCAGATCACAAGTCTGGCATCCATGGAACTTGTGAGTTTTTGGACAGTTTCTGCTTGAATTTGTTTGCAAGATGTCAGAATAGCCTCCCAGAGCTGTTGTTTGGATGTAAACTGCCTCCCACCCTCATAGATCTTTTGCTTGAGGATGCTCCAAAGGTTCTCAATAGGATTGAGGTCAGGGGAGGATGGAGGCCACACCATGACTTTCTCTCCTTTTATCCCCATAACAGCCATTGATGCAGAGGTATTCTTTGCAGCATGAGATGGTGCATTGTCATGCATGAAGATGATTTTATTACGGAAAGCATAGTTCTTCCTTCTGTACCAGGGAAGAAAGTGGTCAGTCATAAACTCCACATACTTTGCAGAGGTCATCTTTACACCTTCGGGGACCATAAAGGGGCCGACCAGCTCTGTTCCCACGATTCCGGCCCAAAACATGACTCCACCACCACCTTGCTGACGTCACAGCCTTGTTGGAACAGGGTGGCCGTCCACCAACCATCCACTACTCTATCCATCTGGACCATCCAGGGTTGCACGGCACTCATCAGTGAACAGGACTGTTTGAAAATTAGTCTTCATGTATTTTTCTGCCCAATGCAGCCGTTTCTGCTTGTGAGCATTGGTTAGTGGTGGCCGAATAGAAGGTTTCTGCACAGTTGCAGGACTCTGGAGGACTCTACACCTTGATGTCTGTGGGACTCCAGAGGCACTGTCAAGGTCCTACCTTTCTTCAGAGCTTGTGCATCTCCATGAGCTGGCCTCCATCTTGGTTTTCTGCAAAGCATGGTGGGAACCTTTATGCCTTCAGGCTTCTGCGGCTCCTCCTCAGTAGGGTGTGGTTGAGCACATTTAAACCTGCTGTCTGCAAGTGTGCTCTGCACTTGTGTCCTGTATGTTGCCCTGTTGCAAGCTCTTGTGTTGTTCCCATTGCTCTCCTGGTAACCGACTCGGCTTGGACAAGACTACTCTCTGCGTTAACCCTTTATCTGACCTCCTGTTGTTGAACCCGGCCCGTGACCTGAGTATTCTTTGCCTACCGTCTAGTACTGTCTGCTCCATTGTTATTGACCCGGCTTGTCTGACTACTCTACTCGTGATCCCATCTAGCTCCCACCAGCTGTACGCCATTGGCGGCAGTCGTTATCGCAGCTGGGGTCACTCGGGGGCCGCGACCTGGTCTCAGGCTGCGTCAAGTCCATCCCCACCATCAGGGGCCCTGGTGAAGGGTAGCCTGGGGCTTAGACTCCGCGCCCTGAGGGACTCTGGTCTGTGGGTAGTGGCTGTCGTCAGTCGCAGCGTGACCGTACCATAGGCCTGCCTGCCCATTCCATCGTTCCTGCCCTGACAGGCACCAGCAGCTTCAAATATCTGTTTGCTGCTATGTAATGGGATTTTAGCAGCTGCTCTCTTGATCCGATGCATGGATCTGGCAGAAATCTTCCTCAATGTGCCTTTATCGGCACCAACCCGTCTGTGCTCTGAATCAGCCACAAATCTCTTCATAGTGCGATGATCACGCTTAAGTTTTCCTGAAATATCGAATGTTTTCATCCCTCGTCCAAGGCATCGAACTATTTCACTCTTTTCGGCAGCAGAGAGATCCTTTTTCTTCCCCATATTGCTTGAAAATGTGCTCTGCTTAATAATGTGGAACGCCGTCCTTTAGTAGTTTTTCCTTAAATTGGGCTCACCAGCCAATCTAATTATCACAGGTGTCCGAGATTGTTTTCAGTGATCAAAAGAGCCCTGAGACACAATGCCATCCATGAGTTACACTGAAAAACAAAAGATTTCATCTTTGTGACACTTAAATAGAATTTGCAGAATAATTTGGAACACGTGTATACCCATGGCTTGTGTGACAAATATATAATTTAAATGACAACTTTGTGTAAAAAAAAAAAAAAAAAAAGGTTTTTGTAATTTTCCAAAAATTTGTGGAAAAAAAATAAATCTTCTTTGGACTCAATATGCCTCTCAGCAGATCGCTTGGGGTGTCTACTTTCCGGAAAGGGGCCATTTGGGGTGTTTGTACTATCCTGGTATTTTAGCACCTCAAGAAATGTGATGAGCAGTCAGAAAGTAAAATTCCATTATCTCTCCCATAGTTTGTAGACGCTATAACTATCACACAAAGCAATCAATATACACTTATTGGGAATTTTTAACCAAAAACATGGAGCAGAATACATTGTGGTCTAAATTTATGATGAAATTTGAGTTTTTTGGATTTTTTTTGACAGAATTGAGAAAATCTTTTTTTTCTAAATTTTTTTGTTTATAGCGCCAAAAATTAAAAATGCACAGGAGATCAAATACCACCAAAAGAAAGCTCTGTTTGTGTGAAAAAAAAGTGCATAAATTTCATTTATGTACCATGTTGCATGACCGCGCAATTGTCAGTTAAACTAGTGCAGCGCTGTATAGCAAAAAAAATGGTGTAAATTGCAGTATCTATCCCATAGTTTGTAGACGCTATAACTATCACACAAAGCAATCAATATACACTTATTGGGATTTTTCACCAAAAACATGGAGCAGAATACATTTTGGCCTAAATTTATGAGTTTATTGTATATTTTTTATAACTGAAAGTAAAAATAATTGTTTTTCTTCAAAAAAAATATTTTTTTTGTTTATAGCACAAAAAATAAAAAGCGCACAGGTGATCAAATACATCTGAAAGAAAGCTCTATTTGTGTGAAAAAAGGACGTAAATTTTGTTTGGGTGCAGCATTGCATGACCGCGCAATTATCAGTGGAATTAGTGCAGTGCTAAGTAGCAAAAAGAGGCGTGGTCATTAAGGGGGGTAAATCCTCTGGAGGGGGAGGGGTTAAAGGTGGAAAAATCTGAAATTATTTATCTTTCTCTCATTTTTTTACATCCCAGAATCTTGACATTTCAGCAGGGTGTGCAGACTTTTTATATCCACTGTATCTTATTGAACTGCACCTACGCTGGCAAAATGATAATATTGCTGATTATCTGTCCTCCCAATTCTGGACAAATTCAGTTTTATAGCCAACCCTGGAAAAGCTCCACCAGTTTTCTAGTCCACATATTATGGTTGGTGGGGACATCAATGCACATATGTCCTGTATAGGGACAGACCTTCAGCCATTGGAGGATTACCGTCTAAACGTCTGATTGCTTTATCTATGTCTTTTCCCGATCTTACGAGGGAATATCACCTATATGACTGGTGGAGGACCAAACACCCTCCCCACAAACAATATTCTTTATTCTCCGGGGGTCATCGGGTCCACTCTGGACTGGATTGATTTGTCTCAGCTCTATGGATAAAGAATATCCTCTCCTCTGAAATCATTTCCTTGGTCTGATCACACGGCCACATCATTGGATTTTCTGGTTCCCGATATGTCTAGTAGAACATGTTATTGTCGGCTGATCGACATTTTCCTTCAACACCCGGAAATCCAATATGACTTGCAGGCTTCTTTGGAGGAATGGTGTAGACTGAACACTGGTACTGTGGACAGGGTGGACACGCTGTGGGGGGCACATGAGGCATTCTTTAGGGGTCCATGTATTTCTGTTGGAGCCCATCTTAAATGGGATAATAACCATCAGAAGTTTACTCTCCAGCGTGAACTTTCTAAAGCAGAAACTCATTTATTCTGCCAGAATTTCTATGAGAGAAATGATATTTTATCTTCTCTCCAACTAGAATTGTATTACACTGAAGAGGCCCAAAAATCCAAAGTGACTTCCAGGTGTCAGTTCCAGCCGGATACAATCTCCTTCCCAATAGTCAGTTACATTGTTTGTTTTTGTTTTTTTGCAAACAAAGCTATTTTATGGAGCTCACCTAGAACAATGGATCTCTCCCCACATGAAGTCTAGGAGATTGTCCTCTGATTGTCATGTATATTGTATCTATTGGACAAGTACAGAATTGAGGAAAGCGAGGACACCTCAGTGCAGGAACAATGGGATTCTGTCCTATCTCCTGCACCCGGAGCAAATGAACAACATGTACCAGCCTTCCCAGCCCCATCAATGTACACTGTGGAGGCATCTTGTATGTAGACTCTGGATTCAACAAACCAGCAGCCTGGCCATTCAGAAACGTACCATTGTTCAGCTCTGGGGGGGAACAAACATCTCTCATGGAAAGGAGCTCTGGGGAGTCAACAGACCAATCTCTCATCTATACATATGTTTCCATCTCTCCACATCACTCCATTCTTTTTCTGGACAAAACCATTATAAATATCAGCGACAGATTTACAAATCTAGGATTTTACAATGAGAACACAATGTCACAAGGGATCTATAAAAGATTTTATCCGGACACAAGATCCCATTGTAAGAAAGGAATTCTGAATATGAACAGCGACTGTTATGTGGGATCCCATTATATTCAGTGCGGGGAAATGTATCTGATTGTAGAAATAGTGTGTGTGATGTCATATCTCCAACCAATCAGGAGTGATAGAAATAGTGTGTGTGTGATGTCATATCTCCCGCCAATCAGGAGTGATAGAAATAGTGTACGTGTGATGTCATATCTCCCACCAATCAGGAGTGATAGAAATAGTGTGCGTGTGATGTCATATCTCCCACCAATCAGGAGATAGAAATAGCGGGCGTGTGATGTCATATCTCCCACCAATAAGCAGTGATAGAAATAGTGTACGTGTGATGTCATATCTCCCACCAATCGGGAGTGATAGAAATAGCGTGCGTGTGATGTCATATCTCCCACCAATCGGGAG
Organism: Staurois parvus; assembly: GCF_062004578.1. Classification (NCBI taxonomy): domain Eukaryota; kingdom Metazoa; phylum Chordata; class Amphibia; order Anura; family Ranidae; genus Staurois; species Staurois parvus. The sequence goes on from NW_028317987.1 coordinate 5,894,437, forward strand.
TGATAGAAATAGTGTGCGTGTGATGTCATATCTCCCACCAATCGGGAGTGATAGAAATAGTGTGCGTGTGATGTCATATCTCCCACCAATCAGGAGTGATAGAAATAGTGTGCGTGTGATATCATATCTCCCACCAATCAGGAGTGATAGAAATAGTGTGCGTGTGATGTCATAACTCCCACCAATCGGGAATGATAGAAATAGTATGCGTGTGATGTCATATCTCCCACCAATCGGGAGCGATAGAAATAGTGTGCGTGTGATGTCATATCTCCCACCAATCAGGAGTGATAGAAATAGTGTGTGTGTGTGATGTCATATCTCCCACCAATCAGGAGTGATAGAAATAGTGTGTGTGTGTGATGTCATATCTCCCACCAATCAGGAGCGATAGAAATAGTGTGTGTGTGATGTCATATCTCCCGCCAATCAGGAGTGATAGAAATAGTGTGTGTGTGATGTCATATCTCCCACCAATCAGGAGTGATAGAAATAGTGTGTGTGTGATGTCATATCTCCCACCAATCAGGAGTGATAGAAATAGTGTGTGTGTGTGATGTCATATCTCCCACTAATCAGGAGTGATAGAAATAGTGTGCGTGTGATGTCATATCTCCCACCAATCAGGAGTGATAGCAATAGTGTGTGTGTGATGTCATATCTCCCGCCAATCAGGAGTGATAGAAATAGTGTGCGTGTGATGTCATATCTCCCACCAATCAGGAGTGATAGAAATAGTGTGTGTGGCTGTCAGTCACCAGATCCCGGACAGTAATTATCCGCCGGCGCCCAGTGATTACCGAGTATCTCTGATGGGGAGGAGGACTGTTTTGTTTACTAACAATCTTCCTCCCTGTCAGCTCGGGCACACTGCACAGCACAGCTATCCAGAACTGTGAGCTTACAATAATGCACCCCCGCCCCCTAGTAAAACACTCCCAGCACACAGTTAACCCTTTGTTCACCCCTCATGTTAACCCCTTCCTGCCCAGTGCCATTAGTACAGAGTCAGTGCTTTTAAATGTATTGGTGTCACTGGGGATGTCAGTGACACCAAGTCAGCCCCCCCAGTGTCAGAATGTCTGCCACAGTCTCGCAGTCCCTTATTGTAAATAAATAATCATTTAGTCCATATTTCCACTGATCTAATCTGTGTTTTTAAATGATTTTGGTTGGCTCTAAATTACTCAGAATTATTAAGTCAGATAAATTATTTTATAAATTATTATTATATTTGCAAGCACCTTTAGCTGACTTTATTTGCCCAGGCATTACCTGGCAGAACATAATATTTTTAGAGGCACTGCTGGATGAATTATTAATAATTCTTAAAAAGCACAACACCCCCCATGGTTCCTCTCTTAGTGACACCACATTGCCCCCATGGTTCCTCTCTCCTCCTCTCTTAGTGACACCACATTGCCCCCCATGGTTCCTCTCTCCTCCCTTTTTAGTGACACCACATTGCCCCCCCCATAGATCATGTCTCCTCACCTCTGAGTGACTCCACATTGCCCCCCATGGTTCCCGTCTCCTCACCTCTGAGTGACTCCACATTGCCCCCATGGTTCCCGTCTCCTCACCTCTGAGTGACTCCACATTGCCCCCATGGTTCCCGTCTCCTCACCTCTGAGTGACTCCACATTGCCCCACATGGTTCCTGTCTCCTCACCTCTGAGTGACTCCACATTGCCCCCATGGTTCCCGTCTCCTCACCTCTGAGTGACTCCACATTGCCCCCATGGTTCCTGTCTCCTCACCTCTGAGTGACTCCACATTGCCCCCATGGTTCCCGTCTCCTCACCTCTGAGTGACTCCACATTGCCCCCCATGGTTCCCGTCTCCTCACCTCTGAGTGACTACACATTGCCCCCATGGTTCCCATCTCCTCACCTCTGAGTGACTCCACATTGCCCCACATGGTTCCTGTCTCCTCACCTCTGAGTGACTCCACATTGCCCCACATGGTCCTGTTTCCTCACCTCTGAGTGACTACACATTGCCCCCATGGTTCCCGTCTCCTCACCTCTGAGTGACTCCACATTGCCCCCATGGTTCCCGTATCCTCACCTCTGAGTGATTCCACATTGCCCCACATAGTCCTGTCTCCTCACCTCTGAGTGACTCCACATTGCCCCACATGGTTCCTGTCTCCTCACCTCTGAGTGACTCCACATTGCCCCACATGGTTCCTGTCTCCTCACCTCTGAGTGACACCACATTGCCCCCCATGGTTCCTGTCTCCTCACCTCTGAATGACTCCACAATGCCCCACATGGTTCCTGTCTCCTCACCTCGGAGTGACTCCACATTGCCACACATGGTTCCTCTCTCCTCACCTCTGAGTGACTCCACATTGCCCCCATGGTTCCTGTCTCCTCACCTCTGAGTGACTCCACATTGCCCCCATGGTTCCTGTCTCCTCACCTCTGAGTGACTCCACATTGCCCCCCATGGTTCCTCTCTCCTCACCTCTGAGTGATTCCACATTGCCCCCATGGTTCCCGTCTCCTCACCTCTGAGTGACTCCACATTGCCCCCATGGTTCCCGTCTCCTCACCTCTGAGTGACTCCACATTGCCCCCTATGGTTCCTCTCTCCTCACCTCTGAGTGACTCCACATTGCCCCCATGGTTCCTGTCTCCTCACCTCTGAGTGACTCCACATTGCCCCACATGGTTCCCGTCTCCTCACCTCTGAATGACTCCACAATGCCCCACATGGTTCCTTTCTCCTCACCTCGGAGTGACTCCACATTGCCACACATGGTTCCTCTCTCCTCACCTCTGAGTGACTCCACATTGCCCCCATGGTTCCTGTCTCCTCACCTCTGAGTGACTCCACATTGCCCCCATGGTTCCTGTCTCCTCACCTCTGAGTGACTCCACATTGCCCCCCATGGTTCCTGTCTCCTCACCTCTGAGTGACTCCACATTGCCCCCATGGTTCCTGTCTCCTCACCTCTGAGTGACTCCACATTGCCCCCATGGTTCCCGTCTCCTCACCTCTGAGTGACTCCACATTGCCCCCCATGGTTCCTGTCTCCTCACCTCTGAGTGACTCCACATTGCCCCCCATGGTTCCCGTCTCCTCACCTCTGAGTGACTCCACATTGCCCCCATGGTTCCTGTCTCCTCACCTCTGAGTGACTCCACATTGCCCCCATGGTTCCCGTCTCCTCACCTCTGAGTGACTCCACATTGCCCCCCATGGTTCCTCTCTCCTCACCTCTGAGTGACTCCACATTGCCCCCATGGTTCCTGTCTCCTCACCTCTGAGTGACTCCACATTGCCCCACATGGTTCCCGTCTCCTCACCTCTGAGTGACTCCACATTGCCCCCATGGTTCCTCTCTCCTCACCTCTGAGTGACTCCACATTGCCCCCCATGGTTCCCGTCTCCTCACCTCTGAGTGACTCCACATTGCCCCCCACGATTCTCCTCTCTCACTACAATAGCTGCTGTCACCCCAGTAGTCTCGCTCTATGGCTCCTCACATCCTGACCTCCCCAGACATTTCTCCTTCAGCTTCTTGTCTGTCTCTGGCTGCAGCTCCATGTAAGAGCAGGAGGGGGATCCTCAGTTCAGGAAAGAAGGGGGAGGGGGTGATCTCAGTGGAAAGAGTGTCTTGAGTGGGGGAGGGGTGTCAACACTAGGGGAGAGGAGTGTACTCAGAAGGGGAGGGGTGTCCTCAGTGCAGGAAAGGAGGGGTGTCTTCAGAGGAGGAAAAGAGGGGAAGGGGTGTCTTTAGTGGGGGAGGGGTGCCCTCTGTGGAAGGGTTTTCTTAGTGGAGGAGGGGGAAGGGTTTTTTGGGTAAATAACACAAGATCTAAATCCTCCTGAGAAGTTCCTAAAAAAACAATGGTCATTGGGGTGACATGGCAGAACTTTAGCTGAATCTTAGAAAGCACAGCCTATTCCAAGGGGCTAGAAGGTAAACTGACCCCAGCTTTGTTTGCCTACAGGGAGGGGTCCAGTGGTCTGTTTACACAAGTCCTAAACAAAAGCTCCATTGTTCTCCAAGCTTCATTTCTCCAGAAGGAAGAAGCTGCTCTGGCTGTACAGATCACACAGGTGGAGTCTACACTGCAGTCTGCATTGTCAGCCGAGCAGCTGAAGGAGTCCAACATCTAAACGTCTACTAATCAGGCGTACTCTTGGAGCACCACCTACACAAGACTCACCTCGTCCATCTAGACTGCTCACTAGAGCTTCTTCTACAGCCTCTGACCCATCACTTCCCTCCTCTGCTGGAGGCACTTTATTAGGATCTATAGAGGGACAACACCGACCTCGTTTTGTACTTCGGGATCAAGGAAACAGCAGAGATCCGGCCACAGGGGAGGTAGGAAACATCAACGCTGCAACAAGGGATCTCCCACTCAGCCAACCACCCCAACAGATGATTCATCATCAACAGAAATAGACGGAATTGTCACCTTCTCCTCAGCTGGACTGACATCGGGTAAGATGGACCTTCTGGGGAAAGGTTTGGGCTTTAGCCCTAAAGGTATCATGAAGAAGTTTTTGTTGGCACAGGACTTGTATAGATGTTTTAGGAATATTAGATTGAAGGGACATTATTCTTGGAGAGGTGATATTGAGGAAACCTCTGTAGTCACACCACTGAGTAGGTCTGTCTGAGGTTTATAGACAAAATGGAAGTTTCCACCACCCACTACATAATCAGCAGCAGAAATGTTTCTTCTGTGGATGATAAAGATGGTGAAGTATGACAGTCTATGATCAGGAACTCTGTGGTCATATCCTAATAATGGGACCATTGAGGAGAAAGGTGCATTGCCATCATTAGCAGCAAGGGGAGATATAACACTGAAGCCAGCTGATAAGGGGGATGGGTGGTCATTATGGACACAGCATGTGATGACAATGAGACACTGGAGAGAGCAAAGTCTGGTGTAGCTCTGCATAGGAACCAATCAGCTTCCAGGTTTTTGGTCAAAGCTTAACTGAACAAACTGAAGTCAGACCCTGATTGGCTCCCATGCACAGCTGCCCCAGATTTTGCACACTCCAGTGTTAGTAAATCAGCCCCATTGTGTCCATCTGCGATGGTTTGTGGCAGATCCCGGGTTGTGAGTTCCATTCAGTACAATGTCTTTGGGTTCTCTTGCTAGTTGACTGCCCCCTTGTTAGTTGAGGTGTTTGTAGTCATAGAGGTGGTGGGTCATGATGGAATGATGTTGTGTCAGGTGAATGGTAGGCTCTGACCTGGTTTTATCTGCCAGCTCTGTGTTGATTCGCTGAGTTTTCTATTGTTTGTTATGTCCATCCTTGGAATTAGGGAGGACAGTATGATGTTGGAGTGAGGACATTTTTGTTGTGCGGTCTCTGTTAGTTGTAATAGTTTATTCTCAGAGGCTTCCTTTTGTCCCTGGAGGATGTTTGGGTCGGTGTGTATGATGATATGTTTGGGTCGGTGTGTATGATGATATGTTTGGGTCGGTGTGTATGATGATATGTTTGGGTCGGTGTGTATGATGATATGTTTGGGTCGGTGTGTATGATGATATGTTTGGGTCGGTGTGTATGATGATATGTTTGGGTCGGTGTGTATGATGATATGTTTGGGGTTGGTGAAATACGGATCATTGATGACTCCTATCGCTTGTTCAGTTGTTGGACTTGAATTTTGTTGTCTTGTTCCTGGGAAGAGCCGTTTGGTGTTTAGATATTTCCCATTTGAGTCTATTAATAACAAAAAGAATCCGGAGTTTGTTGGCTGTTCTTGTGGTTTGATGATTGTTTGTTTGTAGGGATGGGCTTCATGTTCCTGTTGAACCTAAGTTTGATTTGAACATGGGCCGTTCATGTGTTCGGCAAACATAAATAGTACGGGTGTTCAGTGGGGTGTTTGCCCACCATGCCCCACAATGCAATGCGCCCTGACAGTGCATTGTGATTGGACAAAGCAATACACCTAACCACAAGTCAGGTGTAATACTTTGACCAATCACAGTGTGTGGTGATGTCATAAGGGGGTGGGGTATATAAAAACTGTCAGACAGCCGGGAGCCAGTATCGCAAGCGGAGCTTTTTTCCCCCCTTTTTTGGGTAGCGGTGGTGGCAGCATCGTGATTGATGTTGCATCTACTTTGGGGGACTTTTTTTTAAATGTTTATTTTTAATAAAGGACTTGTCAAAGACTTTGTCCTATCACTTTTTACACTACACTTTTTTTTGTGAATGGGTAGCAGTATCATATACCGCCAACTCATTCACATAGGCGGGGGGCTGGGATCTTGAGGTCCCCTTGTTAAAAGGGGCTTTCAGATTCCAATAAGCCCCCAGGCTGCAGACCACAACAACCACAAGACACGGTTGTGGGAAAGAGGCCCTTGTCCCCATCAATATGTGGACAAGGTGCTTTGGGGGGCTCCCGACCCAAGCACCCCCCATGTTGAGGGCATGTATCCTGGTATGGTTCAGGAAGGGGGACGCTCACCACCCCTTTCCTGACCTGCCGGGCTGCATACTCAGATAAGGGTCTGGTATGGATTTTGGGGGGACCCCCATGCCATTTTTAACCAATAGCCATCCGGCCAATAGCAGTTTGGTGGCCAGGAAAAGGCTGTAGATTTCCGGGTGTAAGCCATATGGCGTCCTCCCACACATGCACAGTTTTCGCACTTGCAGAGTGCGCAGCAGCGTGATCTGTCACTGGCCGTGTACCTCGAACATGGCCGATGACAGATCTGTGTACCAGCCCCCGTTGCTGGTACCATGTGACCTGCTGTGACCAATCACAGCAGGTCACATGACAGTTGTATACAATGGATGGCTTCATTCATGCTATCCATTGTATACTAGTGTGTCTAGCTGTGAATGGTCACAGCGATCACATGCACATGTCATGTGATTATCTGTGGCCAAATCACAGCTAAGCACAAAAAAAAAACCCCTAAATGAATCGATGTCATTCAGGTAAATGCTTGCTTATAGCAAAGTAATTCTTTGCTATAAGAAAATTGTGTAACAAAAAAAAATACTGATCACTTCCCCAAAGTAGTACAATGTTACTATGGTAACATTATACTACTTTGGACATAGTGAAATATAAAAAAAATATTAAAAAAGAAAAAAAGTAATAAAAAAATTAAAAATAATAATAAAAAAAAAAATATATTTTTTTTTCATACTGTCACCAGTCAGTGTCCCTGATCACCGCCATGCGAGTTATATGATGACGCTGTACTGCACTGGTGACAGTATGTAAAAAAAAATAGTGAAAATATTTTTTTTTTCATTTTTTCATTTTCTGAAAAATTTTGACAAAAAAATACAACTTCACAAAACTCGCCATTCCTCTTATGAAGTATGTTGGACTGTCTACTCTGCAAAAAGGGGTCATTTGGGAATATCTGTACTGTCCTTACATTTGGGGGATATCTGTACTGTCCTGACATTTGGGGGATATCTGTACCGTCCTGACATTTGGGGGATATCTGTACCGTCCTGACATTTGGGGGATATCTGTACTGTTCTGACATTTGGGGATACCTGTACTGTCCTGACATTTGGGGGATATCTGTACCGTCCTGATATTTGGGGGATATCTGTACCGTCCTGACATTTGGGGGATATCTGTACCGTCCTGACATTTGGGGGATATCTGTACCGTCCTGACATTTGGGGGATATCTGTACCGTCCTGACATTTGGAGGATATCTGTACCGTCCTGACATTTGGGGGGATTTGTACTGTCCTGACATTTGGGGGATATCTGTACTGTTCTGACATTTGGGGGATATCTGTACCGTCCTGACATTTGGGGGATATCTGTACCGTCCTGACATTTGGGGGATATCTGTACCGTCCTGACATTTGGGGGATATCTGTACCGTCCTGACATTTGGGGGATATCTGTACTGTTCTGACATTTGGGGGATATCTGTACTGTCCTGACATTTGGGGGATATCTGTACTGTCCTGACATTTGGAGGATACCTGTACCGTTCTGACATTCTTGGACCTCAAGAAATTAGATTGGCTGTCATTAGTTCAGGATTGATCAATATTCAGATCTATACCATAGTTTGTAAACTCTATAACTTTTCTAAAAACTAAAAAATACATCCTAATTTGGGTTATTTTCACCAAAGACATGTAGCAGAATACATCTCGGCCTAAATGTATGAAGAACAATTATTTATTTGCAAACTTTTATAACAGAAACAAAGAAAAATGTGTTTTTTCAAAATTTTCGGTCTTTTTTTGTTAATTTAGCAAAAAAACAAAAACCGCAGCAGTGATTAAATAGCACCAGAAGAAGGCTCTAGTTGTGTGAAGAAAATGATAACATTTTAGTTTGGGTACAATGTTGTATGACCGCGCAATTGTCATTCAAAGTGTGAGAGCGCTGAAACCTGAAAATTGGCCTGGGCAGGAAGGGGGTAAAAGTGTCCGATATGGAAATGGTTAAAAAAAATTGTCATGGAAGGTTCCTCTCAAAATCCATACCAGTCTCGATGGGCTTGTTTTTTTTTTTAATTGTTGGGCAATGCTGACAATTCTTTTGACATTCAGCTGTCAGCGGGGAGCCCCACTGACACCAGGAACATGAATGAATGTCTCACTACTAAAATACCGCGTGACTTCATCATAGAACTCATGCCGGATATTAGTAACTGAGCGGGATCTTCATACTCAGATGCGGTAAGACACCTCTCAGTTCTTCGTGTTCGACATTCACTGTAGAACATTCTGTAGGTTCGGATGTTTGACCGCGACCTGAACAGGGGGGTGTTCGGCCATCACTATTTGTGGTCTCAGGATTAGTAGAGTTGTCTTGGCTATTGCTGGTCTTTGTCTTGTTACATTTCGGAAGCTGATTGGTCTCACCGGTCTGTTGTTCCTTGATGGGTACTTTGTATAAATCATCCTCTTTGATTCTCTTTCCTGATTGTTGAGCTCCATTTGTATCTTTGGTGTCATTATCTCTTCCCTCAGTTGAGGGTTTTCTTGGTGTAATTGTTACATTTTAGACTGAATTTCTGGGATAGATCTGTGGGGGTATTTTTAGTGTTTTTAGCTCTTCTCTCAGCTTCTCATTTACATTTTCTCACCTGTTTTTGACATTTTTCTTTTAATTGAACAAAGTCTCTCCCTAGCTGAGATTAAGCTTGCAATTTTTGGATCCTTAGATGTACTTTCTGAACGAACCTGCAAATCAAATCCAAGCATTCTGGTTATCAACTCATACTCCCACCAGGCATGGATTGAGCAGGTGAACCCCATAATAATACATGAAAACCTAACTTCTCCTAGGAGACTTATGGCTCTCTGGCAGAACGGGCTGGATACTCCGGTACTCACTCCCCATACTTCATTTGTCATAGCTTTTTATAGGTTTAACTTTTTTAGGCCCCTAAAAATGGACCCGGCCAACTGTACCCTACTAAATGGTGACTACATTGGAGGCCGATACTTGGTGTATGATCCTGTAGACACAGGCCTACTTGAACGGAGTCAGCTATCTATGTCTGTACTGGAGAGAGATACTTGCCATGTACAGGTGAATTGTTCTACGTTGCTTCTTTTTTCTCTTTTCATTTGTTTATAGAAAGTAAAAGTGAAACCAGAGACAAAGCAAGTTATTGTTCTGTATGATCTGTAACATTGCCACAACTGCCTATACATTAGAATTAGAGATGAGCGAATTATTCAAAAATTCGATTCGGCTGATTCGGCGAATTCGAGGAATAAATTTGATTCGAGTCGAATATATTTGCTGCGAATTTAACTTATAAAAGGGTGTTTCTAGGCTTCAGAGAGCCTTTATATTAGTGCAGAACACTGTACCTTTAATTTAAATGCCCTTGGAGTCTGCTGGGGAAGAGAAATAATACTGTCAGTCAGTATGACATGCAGATGAGTGCCGTCGATCTTAGAATCACCGCACACTTCACTCATTTGGGCAGTCACGGGGCCAAAACCAGAGTGTGGAGCCACAGTGTGGCGGTGGAGGCAGCAGCAATGGGAGGCCATACAGCACCCTATGACAAAATGGAACCCACCAGCAGTGTGAGGAGACCTGAAAGTGGCACATGGCAGAGTGTGGCGATGGAGACAGCAGCAATGGGAGGCCGTACAGGGACCCATGACACACTCTGGACCTGGCAGCAGCATGAGGAGGCGGTAGAGGGGCCCATGACAGATTACGGGCCTGGCAGCAGCATGAGGAGGCGGTACGGGGGCCCATGGCAGATTACGGGCCTAGCAGCAGCAATGGGAGGCCATACAGCACCCTATGACAAAATGGAACCCACCAGCAGTGTGAGGAGACCTGAAAGTGGCACATGGCAGAGTGTGGCGATGGAGACAGCAGCAATGGGAGGCCGTACAGGGACCCATGACACACTCTGGACCTGGCAGCAGCAAGAGGAGGCGGTACAGGGGCCCATGACAGATTACGGGCCTGGCAGCAGCATGAGGAGTCGGTACGGGGGCCCATGGCAGATTACGGGCCTGGCAGCAGCAATGGGAGGCCATACAGCACCCTATGACAAAATGGAACCCACCAGCAGTGTGAGGAGACCTGAAAGTGGCACATGGCAGAGTGTGGCGATGGAGACAGCAGCAATGGGAGGCCGTACAGGGACCCATGACACACTCTGGACCTGGCAGCAGCAAGAGGAGGCGGTACAGGGGCCCATGGCAGAGTGGCGAAGTGTAAGCAGCTTAAATTGAAGGCCATACAGAGGCCTATGTTAAAAATAATAACATGTTTGGGGCATGATTCATGGCGGATTTAGTCAGTTGTGTCAGGAACTGGTGGTTTGAAATCCAGACTAATCCACGCCTGATTCATTTTCACAAACGTGAGTCTCTCCACACTTTGGGTGGACAGTCGTGTCCTCGGAGTTACAATACCTCCTGCCGCACTAAACACGCGCTCCGATGCCACGCTACTGGCCGGGCATGACAGCCTTTCAAGGGCAAATTCAGCTAGTTGGGGCCAAAGGTCAAGTTTCGTTGCCCAGTAGTCAAGGGGATTGTCTACCTCGGTTGGCATGGTGCTGTCCAAGTAGGCCCAAGCCTGTTGTTTGAGCTCCTGCTCCAGGTCCACCTGATGCTGCTGCTGCTGCGGCTGGTTAGTAGTTTCCTCACTGTGCTGGTGAAGAAAGCTACTCATCATCGACTGCAGACTGAGGCAGCCGCTGCTGGTGGAGCTGCCACTGCTCCTACCACTCCACCCCTCCCCTGCTGCCATGGCAGCGGAACGCGAGCGCACAGGGCCCACAGTGTCTGAGGATGGACGTTGGCGCACAAAGGCAGAGACCAACTGACTACATAGGTGGTTTTTATAGTACGTTATTTTGGCCTCCCTCTCAGCAGGTGTGAAAAAGGCCACCATTTTTGAACGGTAGCGAGGGTCCAACAAGGTGGACAGCCAAAAGTCATCCCTCTGTCTGATGGTTATTATTCGGCTGTCGCTACGCAAGCAACCGAGCATGCTATGGGCCATTTGTGCCAAGGAATGCGAGGGACTCCCTGCCTCCATCTCCACAGCATACTGCCACGGTGCGTCTGGGTCCTCTGTCTCCTCCTCCTCCTCTACCAGATGCTCCTGCTCCTCCACTCCTGTCCGCTGAGTGGAAAAACCACCCATTTCACTCAATAATTCCTGAGCACCAATGTCCTCCTCTACCTCCTCCTCTTCTTCCTGTCCTGCCCCCACAGGGGTCATGTGGCGTTGAGATCTGTGCGCCACGTCTACCGCACCCTGACCAGCCATTGTTAACAGCATTTGTTCAAGGACGTGCAACAGAGGAATGACGTCGTTCATCCCATAGTCCTGCCGACTCACGAATAGCGTGGCCTCCTCAAAGGGCCTGAGCAAGCGGCAGGTGTCACGCATGAGCTGCCAATGGCTGACATCGAAGTTACACAGGGGAGTACCTTTATCCGCTTGTAACATCAGGAAATCGGTGATGGCCTTTCGCTGCTCGTAAAGGCGGTCTAACATGTGTAGGGTTGAATTCCACCTTGTTGCAACGTCGCAGATCAGGCGATGCTGTGGAATTCCGTTCTGCCGCTGCAGCTCAAGGAGGGTGTGCTTTGCGGTGTAGGAATGGCTGAAATGCATGCAAAGTTTACGTGACATTTTAAGGATGTATTGAAGTGGGATGGTGGATTTTAGGAACCGCTTGACAACCAGATTGAACACGTGAGCCATGCATGGCGCATGGCACAACCTTCCTTGACGCAGAGCAGACACCATGTTCTTTCCGTTGTCGGTCAACATGGTTCCGATTTTCAGTTTGCGCGGAGACAGCCATCTGTCGATTTCTCTGTTCATTACACTCAGAAGTTCCTCCCCTGTGTGACTACGTTCGCCAAGGCATACCAGGTGCAGCACAGCGTGACACCGTTGCGCCCTGCACATGTGATATGACGGTCGGGTAATGGGACTTGGCACGGGGGTGGCGGCTGAGGACACGGCGGAAGAAGAGGTGGTAGAGGCGGACATCTTTGCTGGACCAAGGACGTGCAAACATGGAGGCAAAAGCGTCGTGACCTGTCCAAGTTGCTGGTGTGGCTGTGCCGGCACCACGTTCACCCAGTGGGCCGTAAATGACATGTACTGTCCCTGACCGTAGTTACAGCTCCACACGTCGGCGCTGCCGTGCACTTTGGCAGAGACCGACATGCTCAAAGACTGGCCCACCATCTCTTCTACATGTGAATGCAGGGCTGGCACTGCCTTTTTGGTGAAGAAATGCCGGCTTGGCACTCTCCACCGCGGCGCGGCACAAGCCATCATTTCTCGGAAAGGTGCTGAGTCCACCACTTGGAAAGGGAGGGACTGCAGCACCAGCAACTTGGACAGGAGGACGTTCAGCTTCTGCACCGTCGGGTGCGTGCTCGCAAACTGTTGTCTCTTGGAAACGGATTCCAAGAAAGACTGCTGACGGAATCCGTGAAGAGGAGTAGCAGGAGAAGGAGCATCTGAACGAGCGGAAGATGGCAACGAGCGACAACTCCCCTCAGCAGAGGTGTTGGAGCCTTGACTGGCTGATAGAGGGCGATTGATGTCGGGTGACGGAGCAAGTAACGGAGCGGGTGATGGAGCGGGGGCTGGGGCAGGCAGAACCGCCGTATCTTTATCACGGTTTTCCCAGGCCACCGAATGGCGACGCTGCATATGCTGACGCAACGCTGTAGTCCCAACATGGGCCCCCTGGCCACGCTTGACTTTCTGGCCACATAGTCGACATACGGCTCCGTTTACTTCCTCAGGCGGCTTGACGAAAAATTGCCACACCGCCGAGTAGGAAACTTTGCCCCCGCTACTCCTCACTGGCTGACTGCTATTTCCTCCATGCACACCGGAACCACTACTGGCCGTGGTGGTAGGCTGCAGTGGAGCTGGTGCTCTACTCCGTGGCCGTTTGCCTCCACTGACACTGCTGCGACCCTGCTGCCTCCTGGGAAACCCACCGACTGTTTTGCTCGCTGCCAAGCTGGCACCCTCTTCTCCTGATGATGCGGAAGCAATAGCCTGATGACGACGAGGCTGCCAAGTGCGATCAGCCTCATCATCATCAATTAGGGTCTCCGCCTCACTACTAGCCCCCTCGGCTGCGTCTGGGTCAGGAGACAGACCTGTCTCTAGATCGGCTACCGAGCCACTCTCCTCGCCAGTACTTCTTCGCCTGGCTGCTGAAGAGGCGGATGTCTCCCCCCGTTCCTGACCGCCCTCTGTTAGCTCTTCCTCACTGTACAGTGGGGCTGAGCCCACAGCATGCGATACTTCGCTTGGTGAGGGAACACCAAAGGACAGGGGCAGGTAGAGGACACGTGATTTCAGTGGGCTTGCTCCCGGGCCATGCCAACTAACGGTTGTGTCTGACGTACCCACCGACCGTTGGCTGTAGGTGTCAGAGGTGACCTGGGAAGAGGAAGACGACCGAGCCAACCAATCGATGACGGCAGGGTTGTCGGTGGAGACACGACCGCTGGATGACACCGGGAGCACTGGCCTCTGGCTGCGAATAGTGCTGCCTCGACCCCTTCCTCTGCTGCCACGTCTGCTCGCTCCTAAAACATTGCCTCCTCTGCCACTCCTCTGCATGTTGTCTGACATACTCTTTAATTCAACGAGTCTGTGTCCCTGAGTAACGATTCTGTGTCCCTGAGTAACAATTCTGTGTCCCTGAGTAATGATTCTGTGTCCCTGAGTAACAATTCTGTGTCCCTCAGTAACGATTCTGTGTCCCTCCAGTAACAATTCTGTGTCCCTCAGTAACAATTCTGTGTCCCTGAGTAACAATTCTGTGTCCCTGAGTAACAATTATGTGTCCCTCAGTAACGATTCTGTGTCCCTCAGTAACAATTCTGTGTCCCTGAGTAACAATTCTGTGTCCCTGAGTAATGATTCTGTGTCCCTGAGTAACAATTCTGTGTCCCTCAGTAACGATTCTGTGTCCCTCCAGTAACAATTCTGTGTCCCTCAGTAACAATTCTGTGTCCCTCAGTAACAATTCTGTGTCCCTGAGTAACAATTCTGTGTCCCTCAGTAACGATTCTGTGTCCCTCAGTAACAATTCTCTGTCCCTGAGTAACAATTCTGTGTCCCTGAGTAACAATTCTGTGTCCCTGAGTAACAATTCTGTGTCCCTGAGTAACAATTCTGTGTCTGTCCCTGAGTAACAATTCTGTGTCTGTCCCTGAGTAACAATTCTGTGTCCCTGAGTAACAATTCTGTGTCCCTGAGTAACAATTCTGTGTCTGTCCCTGAGTAACGATTCTGTGTCCCTGAGTAACAATTCTGTGTCCCTGAGTAACAATTCTGTGTCTTTCCCTGAGTAACGATTCTGTGTCCCTGAGTAACGATTCTGTGTCCCTGAGTAACGATTGTGTGTCCCTGAGTAACGATTGTGTGTCCCTGAGTAACGATTCTGTGTCCCTCAGTAACGATTCTGTGGCCCTAAAGTCTCTGTGGCCCTAACTCTGTCCCTCAATACACACAGGTCTGTCTCTCTTGAATGACCGGAGGCTAATGGAGAATTCTAAGATGGCCGCAATTTATAGCTCCACCATTACACAGTGCTGGCTGGCTGGCTGCTGATTGGCTAATGCGAGCACATGTCATGAATGAATGCATTATGGGTCAGCGCGCCTTGTCTGCGCGCCTTCAAAGAGATCCCCGCTCCGTCGCCACACATGTCGCCGCCATTTTTGGGAAAATTTGATTCGTGCACCCGAAGTTGGCTAATCTTCGGATTCGGCGCAAATCAAATTTTTCCTAATCTTCGAAACGAATTCCACTTCGTCATGTTCGATTCGCTCATCTCTAATTAGAATGTATGACTCCATTGTCTGGGCTGAATGTTGGATATACTGTGTGCACTTTTAAAACTTAAATAATACAATTTAGTTGAATTAAAAAAAAAATTATATATATATATATATATACAAATGATGATGTACATATGCTTTCTATATATATAACACAGGTGTCAAACACCTGTATCCAGATCCTGCCCTCTAAGTTATTCCATGTGGCCCTTGCACCTCTCCTGCAGGTACCCCCTTGTCTCCTCCCCCACCTTGTCTCAGCAGTCGGCAGCAGAGAGGAGAAAAGAACTCCTCTGCCAAATCCTGCACCTCTCAGTGCAGCTGCAGCATCCCCTCATCTCCACCTCCCTTGGTCTCAGCATTCAGCAGACTCTGGTAATTGACTCCACTCCTCCTCTGGTCCTCCTCCAGACCCTGCACTTTCTGCTTTCCAGCTCTGCCCCCAAAGGAGGTGCACGGTGATGTTAGGATGGGTGTGGGGTTCTTGACATCTGATGTAATGGGGGGGGGGGGAGGTGCTCTGGACATCTAGTCTTACAGTTACAACTGGCCCTTTGAGGACAACCATAATGCTGACACAGCCTGCGATGATATATAAGATATATTTATTAATGATCATTAAAAATAAAAAACAACTTTAGCCCCTTTATATAGAATTCTGATTTTTATTTTTTATTTTTTGTACAGGTGGATTGACAAATCATGTTTTCGGTCATGCTGGTCTTCGTGAATACAACTCAGTCACATGGGAAACCAAACATCTGGGTGTTGTAATTGACTGAAAGTTTTTATTGCAGTTCACTGGAGGAGTCACACAGGACACAAGTCATATCCGTGTTCTAAATGTCATAAGTGCTTTGGGTCCTCTTCAACATTGATCCAACCTCAGAGGACAACATGAGAAAAGTCATTTCAGTGTTCTGGAAGTGACAATTGCTTTACAGTAAAGTCCAACCCATGTATACATAAGAGGAGTCATTTCAAGCGATTTCTTGTTTGGAACGTGACAAAGATTTTACAATGGAGGCAAAACATATCACACACCAGAAGGTTCACACTGGAGAGAAGCCATATCAGTGTTCTGAATGTGACAAAGCTTTTACATGGAAGTCACATTTTATCACACACCAGATGATTCACACTGGAGAGAAGTCATATCTGTGTTCTGAATGTGACAAAGCTTTTGCACATAAGTCAAGTCTTAACACACACCAGAGGATTCACACTGGAGAGAAGCCATATCAGTGTTCTGAATGTGACAAAGCTTTTTTAACCAAGAAAAAGCTTATCATACACCAGAGGGTTCACACTGGAGAGAAGTCATATCAGTGTTCTGAATGTGACAAAGCTTTTACACAGAAGTCAAATCTTACCACACACCAGAGGATTCACACTGGAGAGAAGTCATATCAGTGTTCTGAATGTGGCAAAGCTTTTACACATAAGTCACATCTTATCAAACACCAGAGGATTCACACTGGAGAGAAGTCATATCAGTGTTCTGAATGTGACAAAGCTTTTACACATAAGTCAGATCTTATCAAACACCAGAGGATCCACACTGGAGAGAAACCACATCAGTGTTCTGAATGTGACAAAGCTTTTACATGGAAGTCATATCTTATCACACACCAGAGGATTCACACTGGAGAGAAGTCATATCAGTGTTCTGAATGTGACAAAGCTTTTGCACAGAAGTCAAGTCTTAACACACACCAGAGGATTCACACTGGAGAGAAGTCATATCAGTGTTCTGAATGTGACAAAGCTTTTGCACATAAGTCATATCTTATCACACACCAGAGGGTTCACACTGGAGAGATGCCATATCAGTGTTCTGAATGTGACAAAGCTTTTACATGGAAGTCATATCTTATCATACACCAGAGGATCCACACTGGAGAGAAACCACATCAGTGTTCTGAATGTGATAAAACTTTTACACAGAAGTCAGTTCTCATAGCACACCAGAGGGTCCACACTGGAGAGCAGCCATATCAGTGTTCTGAATGTGATAAAACTTTTAAACGGAGGGGAAACCTTGTCATACATGAGAGGGTTCATACTGGGGAGAAGCCATATCAATGTTCAGAATGTGATAAAGCTTTTACAGGTAATGCCGGGCTAATCTATCACCAGAGGATTCACAAGCTTGAGCTACATAGAGGAAACTCCAGAAGAAGGGGCAATATTAAAAAAGTTGCAGCTGTCCCATTAGGCTCACAGGCCCAATGTCTTCCCACAAACTAGGGAAGACATGATGCTACTTAAAAAAACAACTTTGAAGAAACAGGACTCTAATGATCGGATTCATTGGGTTTAGTGATTATGTCCATCAGGAACACATCTAGAAGGCCTGTGAATATTTTACCTTTGGACATTTCTTCAGACAAGCAGCAATGACTGAACTGTATTCCTCATCATTCTCATCTTTATCCTTTTTATGGAGCATTGAACATGTAATGCATTTTCATCATTCACTAACTGAGCTATGTTCCCATGTGTTTTCTTCATTGCCAGAATCTGACCAACCAATACATGACCAACATTGCCTCAGTACCAGAGGCTAGGATGGGGTCCAATGGCTTCTTGCCAAGCCTCTGAAAACTCATTAGGAGAGTCCATTCCAGGTTCTTTTGAGAATTGATACATCATAAGCTAGGCTTGAGGGCTCCAGCTAAGCCCACCTTGTCCACACCTCCCATTACATGTACCACCTCCTCTCCCATGATCAATGCCTCCTTTCCATGTTCCATCTCCTCTCATGGATGACAGCTTTGCAGGCAGGTCTGTAGCTGAGATACCAGCCAGATAGATGTCTGTTTGGTTAGAGAGTAACTTCTTAAGCTGGTGTAGGCCTTCCAACATGGAGTTAATACTGTTTTAGGGGACATATTCAACAGTACCACCTAATCCCAGCTGGCCACTTATGTTTCATCTGGTTTTCTCAAAAGTGATCCTATCAGGTGAAGATTGGATGTCCTTGTTATCTTTTTTTTTCTGTCCAGCTATTGCTCATCTCCATAAACTATTCACACAGTACAACTGCAAGAGATCTGAAATTACAAAGTGCTAAGTGTGTGGTCATATTCCTACCACTTCTTCTGGGAGACTGAAATTCCTCTTATTGGGGTTCACCTTAATGACTCTGAATGAACGGATCCCTTTTTGGGGCAAAGTGTGCAAAGGGCACTAATTATTCCTGGAAATGCTAAGACATCAACACTAAAGTGTAACAATGGGCAAAATCAATAATTACATAAATGGTGCAATCTGTCATTAGCATAAATGTTTTATGTTTTTCCAAGTCTCCCCTTGTAATATTTTTATTACCTGTTGACCCTCTCAGTAGATCTGATTTTTTCTGCTTCCTGTAGAAGGCCAAGCTATGTGGCAAAAATGAAAGTTAGGGGGGTTGGGAAACACCATATAACACTGCTGGGGGTGCTTACAACTGTCATCTTCCATTCATATGGGGGGTTGAACCTTATAGAGAACCTGTTGCTGTAACTGCTGTAGAAGCGTTAGCTGGAGTTGGACTTTACTTGTTGTGTGTCTTACTTATAATCTATCTAAGACTTTCCTGTACAGGGTGACAACGCTGCTGTGTAATGTTCCTGCAGAATGATCAGGGTTGTCACCCTGTTACAGAAGGTGGGGAAATAACAGATCTACAGACAGGACCAACAGCTGATACAACTATGTTGCAGAGGGAACTCTGGGAATGCTAATGACAGATTGCATTACACATTCAGTTAGCAGACTTCCTGCTGTTGGTCTTCTGTTTGAATTGTGTTCTGATATTTACTGTCCTGCTGTAAAAGGTGTAAATTATTTCCCACATGTTTCCTATATAGCAGGGACTACAAACTCATATCAGGAATAGTAGGATGGGTACCTACCCAAGGGGGTCACCTTTTTGGATTTGGAAGAAACATTTCACATGGTTTCTTTCCATTAATGACACCGACAAGGGGAGTCTCACTTCACTAACAATAGGAGAGCCAATCACAGGCCAGTAACATTTCATGGTTTCTCAATGTAATTGCAGAATGTTTAATCCCCAT
Source organism: Staurois parvus (assembly GCF_062004578.1). Lineage (NCBI taxonomy): Eukaryota > Metazoa > Chordata > Amphibia > Anura > Ranidae > Staurois > Staurois parvus. Next base: position 5,913,828 of record NW_028317987.1, read on the forward strand.
TGTTCCAATGGATTCCTAGTCCTTCCAGATAACATTTGCTTCTTGTGTGGAAGGAGCACCCTAAAATGTCTTCCCTTCAATTCCACCCATAGCTGTACTTGAGGTTATGTTGCCCCTCCCCCCATATCTGTAAGGGAAAGCCTCAATTTCTTCCAATACTCCCCTGGCCTTCCAGTGAGAAGAAACATTTTCTCTGGATTGGAGATGTTTTATGCAGTGAGCCCTTCATAGACGGGATGGGGAATCTAAGATAAGTAAGATGGACCGGTGTACTGGAGTCATGGATCAGATAACCAATGACACCATTGATGTTATAGCAGAGCTGACAGCAGAAGTGGCTCCACCACCTAAGGTGGTGTCACAGAACTGCTTGGCAGCTGACTATCTCTTGGAAGACCAAGGTGGAGTCTACAAATGGTGTCAGATAGAGAGTGTTGTACATTTATATTAGATAATGAGGATCTCAGAAGGAGATATCTACACAAGGTAAAGGAGTTCCAACAGGAACCTGGGTGGGAGGAGGTGGGATCCAATGTTTTGGGTGGGTTTAGTTGGAACCTGGTTGAGTAATATGGCGGGTTTGCTTCTTAAGCCATTAGTTGCTACCATAGTTTTGGTTTTGAAATGTTATATATTGTTGTATTTTCTTTCACTGACAGAGTTTATTTTGCTTTTTTTAAAGTTAAATTCACATTTTAGGCCATATGATTAGTTAAACCCCAAACATTTCTTTTATTATCTGAAAGCAGAGGCTCTGGAGAATATAATGGTGGTAGTTGCCATTTTTCATGTCACAGAATATTAGTACAGCTGTTTATCAAATGCATATTTTCTGTAAAAAAAGATAATGTTAGTGCACAAAGAACACAATATATGACCCAATTTGTTTGGTGAAATATAAAATATGGGGTTGTCATCAAGTATATACTTTACAAATTGTGCGTACTTGTGAAATGGTGACAAACTTCAGAACCAAAAATTGTTCAAAGGTGACGCTTTAAGAGCCTTTATTATACGTTATCAGTTCAGATAGTTATCCGTGAACGATGGCCTCAGAATGATTGTTCTCACTCTCACTTGTGCAATGATATGTAAAATGTGTCGTGTGATTTGTTTTGTGGGTTTTTATTTTTATAGTGTTACTTAATTTTTTTTTCATCTCTTTCTTCACTTAACATGGCTTCTATCATATATGGGGTTGATAGCTTCCCGTGATACATATTTCTGGTCACAGGTCCTCTTTTTAAAGAGACATCAGAACATTATTAGACCCCCAATGTCACCTCTGTACCCCAAGAAAGATGGTCAAGCACAGATCATGCCTAATCAGCTCCTTCCCAAACCATAGTGACTGGAGAATGACAGCACTGAACCCAGAAATGACATAATCTCCCACCTCCCACATCCATTCACTGAAGGGGAGATCAGAGATCAGATGTTTGCTGATCTCCTTCTGCTCTCACCACTGACACCCTCCATGTCTGTCTTGGGCTTGCAGGAGGGACAGCTGAGCCCGGTATACATGGCGGGGGGGAGGACCTTCAGTGCAGCTGAATCACTTCCACCAGAAATCTGACAGTTGGCCTAACAAATGTAGACAACCCCCGGGTGCTATAGCTATAAGGCCGTGCTGCTGCTGATGGAAACCTTACGTTGGCCGGAGTGAAAGGGTTCCACTAATGTACAGTGGGGATCGAAAGTTTGGGCACCCCAGCTAAAAATTTGTATTAATGTGCATAAAGAAGCCAAGGAAAGATGGAAAAATCTCCAAAAGGCATCAAATTACAGATTAGACATTCTTATATTATGTCAACAAAAGTTAGATTTTATTTCCATCATTTACACTTTCAAAATAACAGAAAACAAAAAAATGGCGTCTGCAAAAGTTTGGGCACCCTGCAGAGTTAATATCTTGTACTGCCCCCTTTGGCAAGTATCACAGCTTGTAAACGCTTTTTGTAGCCAGCCAAGAGTCTTTCAATTCTTGGTTGAGGTATCTTTGCCCATTCTTCCTTACAAAAGTCTTCCAGTTCTTTGAGATTTCTGGGCTGTCTGTCACGCACGGCTCTTTTAAGGTCTATCCATAGATTTTCAATGATGTTGAGGTCAGGAGATTGTGAAGGCCATGGCAAAACCTTCAGTTTACGCCTCTTGATGTAATCCCCCGTGGATTTCTAGGTGTGTTTAGGATCATTATCCATTTGTAGAAGCCATCCTCTCTTTAACTTCAGCTTTTTCACAGATGGCATCAAGTTACCATCCAAAATTTGCTGAAATTTTATTGAATCCATTTTTCCTTCTACTCGTGAGATGTTCCCTGTGCCACTGGCTGCAACACAACCCCAAAGCATGATTGATCCAACCCCATGCTTAACAGTTGGACAGAGGTTCTTTTCGTTAAATTCTGTGCCCCTTCTTCTCCAAACGTACCTTTGCTCATTCCGGTCAAAAAGTTCAATTTTAACCTCATCGGTCCACAGAACTTGTTTCCAAAATGCATCAGGCTTGTCTATATGTTCATTTGCAAAGTTCAAACGATGATTTTTGTGGTGAGGACGTAGAAGAGGTTTTCTCCTGATGACTCCTCCATGAAGACCATATTTGTACAAGTATCTCTTTATAGTGTACTACAACACCAGTGTCTGCCAGATCTTTCTGGAGGGATCGTGCAGTCAAACATGGGTTTTGAATTGTTTTTCTCACAGTCCTGCGAGCTGTTCTGTCTGATATTTTTCTTGGTCTTCCAGATCTTGCTTTAACTTCCACTGTTCCTGATGACTGCCATTTCTTAATTACATTCCGAACAGAGGATATTGACATCTGAAAACGCTTTGCTATCTTCTTATAGCCTTTTCCAGCTTTGTGAGCGTCAACTATTTTCAGTTTCAGTTTTCTAGACAACTGCTTAGAAGAATCCATGGTGCTGATTGTTGGGGCAAGGTCAGATGAGTCGGGGCATTTAAAACCTTTGAGACTGACATCACCTGGTCTTCCCAGACGATGATTGAGAACAATCCATGACACTGGCAGGTCTCAGCTTGGCAAAGGGGGCAGTGCATGCTATAAATTCTGCAGGGGGCCCAAACTTTTGCAGACGCCATTTTTTTGTTTTCTGTTATTTTGAAAGTGTAAATTATGGAAATAAAATCTAACTTTTGTTGACATATAAAAATGTCTAATCTGTAATTTGATGCCTTTTGGAGATTTTTCCATCTTTCCTTGGCTTCTTTATGCACATTAATACAAATTTTTAGCTGGGGTGCCCAAACTTTCCATCCCCACTGTATATAAAATATGGATTACAGTCCGAACATAGACACAATATGCAGCATCCCGTTTTCAAGACGGGCTATGGGTTTGAATCAGGGTGGATTTGATTTAAATCAAACTGATTTAAATCACGATTTAAATCCTAGTTTTCTACATAAAGACTAATTCTTGCTGGTATAACTTTAATATGCAACTAGATGAAGATTTTTAGAATAACAACTTTTCATATTAGTTTTTTTATCCCCAGTTTAATAGGTTCATCATTCTTATTTGGACAACTTTTCTGTTGTAATTAGGAAGGAGGAAAATAATCATTACCTTAATAATAACAATGTAAATAGATTTATTCAACTGAAACAACAACATTCCAGCATATGTGATTTGCTTAAACATCCATGTTTGTTAACTAATTTGGCTAAACAAAATATATATATTTTAAAAAACTTAGACTGTCAGCTCCTCCCTCCTCACACTGTCGGCCCCTCCCTCCTCACACCGTCGGCCCCTCCCTCCTCACACCGTCGGCCCCTCCCTCCTCACACCGTCGGCCCCTCCCTCCTCGCACTGTCGGCCCCTCCCTCCTCGCACTGTCGGCCCCTCCCTCCTCACACTGTCGGCCCCTCCCTCCTCACACTGTCAGCCCCTTCCTCCTCGCACTTAGTTTCACTTTCTTCTTGTGCAGATCTATTCCACTCCAAACAATCAGAAAAATATTGTTTCTATTCTATTCACTGAACTTCTTGCACCTTGGCACTGAAGGGGTTGATTCTGTATTCATAGGTTTGTAAAAGTTAGGATGAAGGTCTTTTTCTTAACTCTGTTCATGTTATAACATTGTTGCTGTGAAGAAGAGGCATGTGATCTCCGCCGAGTCAAATTCAGTTTTGAGAACTGCAAAAGTAAACCAACATCTGTGATAATATCTTGTAGGCAGAGAAACTGCCCAATAATCTTACAGAAACCTCTGGAGAGCATGACTTTGTGAATGGAGTCATGGAATTTATGTACCAGAAACCTCTGGAGAGCGTGACATTGTGAATGGATTCATGGAATTTATGTACCAGAAACCTCTGGAGAGCGTGACATTGTGAATGGAGTCATGGAATTTATGTACCAGAAACCTCTGGAGAGCGTGACATTGTGAATGGATTCATGGAATTTATGTACCAGAAACCTCTGGAAGAGCATGACATTGTGAATGGATTTATGGAATTTATGTACCAGAAACCTCTGGAGAGCGTGACATTGTGAATGGATTTATGGAATTTATGTACCAGAAACCTCTGGAGAGCGTGACATTGTGAATGGATTCATGGAGTTTATGTACCAGAAACCTCTGGAGAGCGTGACATTGTGAATGGATTCATGGAATTTATGTACCAGAAACCTCTGGAGAGCGTGACATTGTGAATGGATTCATGGAATTTATGTACCAGAAACCTCTGGAGAGCGTGACATTGTGAATGGATTCATGGGATTTATGTACCAGAAACCTCTGGAGAGCGTGACATTGTGAATGGATTCATGGAATTTATGTACCAGAAACCTCTGGAGAGTGTGACATTGTGAATGGAGTCATGGAATTTATGTACCAGAAACCTCTGGAGAGCGTTACATTGTGAATGGATTCATGGGATTTATGTACCAGAAACCTCTGGAGAGCGTGACATTGTGAATGGAGTCATGGAATTTATGTACCAGAAACCTCTGGAGAGCGTGACATTGTGAATGGAGTCATGGGAATTTATGTACCAGAAACCTCTGGAGAGCGTGACATTGTGAATGGATTCATGGAATTTATTTACCAAAAAAATTAAACATATACAGCCTTATTCTACATAATTAAAAAACGAATCTTTATTTCATGATGGAATAACCTTTGGATGGTAATATATTTTTCTCAAAAAGCTTTTTATTTAAAAAAAATCTGATTTAAATTTAAAAAATCCACTTCCGGTTCCGGCGCCGCATGAGCTAGGGGACAGATCCCACGGCTGCAGACACACCGGCTTATAAATACCTCCCCCTGCACCGAGGGACCTACCTGTCAGGCACAGGAGTGCCTCTAAGTCTCCCCCATCCGATCCCGGATGGATAGATATCTGCGGCCGGCGGCACCCGGCCCTGATCCCGCGGCTCGGTCCCTGGGGAACATCTCTCCCCCTCTTGCAGCCAAAATTTCCGCCGCACACGATCAGTGCAGCATCAGCATTAGCTGCAACAGGGTCGACAGCACGGATGCCAGACTGGCAGGCATGGAGACTGAGCCTGCAGCATATCCAGGAGCAGGTAGGGGGGTCTCACAACTGTCACACACCTCTCCACCAGGGCAGGCTGATACCAGTGGTCCTATGGACCAATATGAAAAAATTGCACAGGCAGTGGCCTCATTATTGCTACCTACCATCACAGAGGCAGTAGACAGGGCCGTTACGCAGGGCATAGAACAACTGAGAAGGGACCTGGGAGAAAATGTTAAACGCATAACTGAAGCGGAGCAGCGCATCTCTGATCTGGAGGATGAGGTCCAAGCGATACAGGCGGGGGCCACACATTCAAAGCGGGCGCAACAAACTATAATGGACAAACTAGATGATCTAGAAAACCGCTCTCCCAGGAATAACCTGCGTGTCATAGGCCTCCCAGAATCCTACAATTCAGATTCATTGTCTGATATCTGCTCTAAACGCATACCTGCAGCCTTAGGTATCACGACTCCATGCCAGGTTGAACGGGCACATCGTTTGGGCGCACCCTCCAACGACAGACGCACACCCCGTTCGACAATAGTCAAATATCTCAATTACGCTGACCGGTCGGCCATACTCAATTCCTTTCACAACTCAGATTATTATTGCAGATTATTCTCAAGAAGCATCTCGTAGGAGAAAATCGTTTCAACAGATTTGCAGCATATTATTCCAAAAAGGGATCAAATTTACCTTAGCGTATCCTGCTACACTCCGCTTCACCACACCTACAGGAGAGCCTAAATCATTTGCACATCCAGAGGAAGCCCTTCTATTCCTTCAACATGATAATTTATTGGATGTCGCCGGCCCTCCGCTATCACAGCGTTCACGAGATCCCACCCCGAGAGACCAGCGTAGCCCAAGAAAGGAACCGCCAAAACGCCAACGGGTCAATTTTACCTCAGCAAAACAAAGACCACCCTGAGATCTGATGCTCCCGTCACCTAGGCACCTGCTCACAATTTGTCCCCCAGGTTAATGTTCTCTTGAGCCTTGTTTGGCTCCTAATTTGAGGCTAAGCTAGGAAATACTTAGGCTTTGTTGCCATGTTTGCCTTTAGCCATTTCATGTTACTGTTGCGGCTGCGTCTTGGCGCATTTCCTTGCCTGCGATACTGAGGTTGAGGCCAGGACGAGCTGCCCCTCCTTCAAAGATGGTCCAGGCGACCATCGGGTTTATTCACTTGCCACTAATATTATTATTGTATTGGTTCATGCAGCCTCTTGGTGCAGAATGCACACCCTATCTCTTCCGGTAACGCGGGCGAGGATAGGAGCTAACATGCGGAATAATGTGAAGTCCTTCATGCCTAGGCAGTTTATTGTATATATTGTATTTTTGCTGGACCCCTGTTGGGTCATAATGAGATGTGTATCTTTCCATCCTCTCCCTTCTCTTTCCTCCCTTCTTATGTTTATTTCTATTTTCTGCTTACCCGGGGACCTTCTGGAGCCTCCTTCATCTACAACACAACGAGAGATTAGGACATATAGCGATACCCTAAGAGAGTTGACACCAAGTAGCATTGCTTTTAATTCACCTCTGAACACTTACATACCCGATCCTTCATGACCCGTATAATATCGTGGAACGTTAAGGGCCTAAGATCCCCCCACAAGCGTATGGCTATTCTTCGCCATCTTAAGCGATTGAAAACGGACATCGCATTTCTGCAAGAAACACATCTGACACAATCAGACTTTTCATGTCTCAAAAAACTATGGATGGGTCAAGTATTGGGATCTCCCTCGCAGAGAGGTAAAGCGGCAGTAATCATTCTTATACATACGCGTCTTACTCCAGACATTCTAACACTAGCTGCGGATGATGAGGGACGATATGTGGCGGCGCATGTCAAGTTGGGAGCCTCCTCCTTAGCGTTCGTCAACATATATGCCCCAAACTCTTCACCTAAGCCCTTCTTTCAAGACATATCCTCTAGAATAGGGAATCTCTTGCACCTCCCGCTCGTGATGGGAGGTGACTTTAATCTATGTATGAATACACAGGAAGATCAACTCAAATCTTCCACCTCAATTCACCTATCTCCCCCCAACACCCCCCCAACACACGTTATTAAAAAACTTTACAGAGGCACTACAACTCACAGACGTATGGCGTCTGAGTCATCCAGAAGGAAGAGAATTTACCTTCTTTTCTACTGTTCATCATCCCTTGTCCAGAATTGACGATTTCTTTGTCAATCCCGTCTTATTAAACAACGTTACAGAATCTACTATACATGAAATAGCAATCTCTTATCATTCCCCGATCTCTCTATCAGTCCAGACACTACAACCTCCACTCCATACATCCACATGGCGCTTTCCTTCATATTTAGCAAATAATCAGGATTTGCTTCGGGTACTGAATGCCGCCTGGAACGAGTATTGTGATACTAATGCAGAGCACCGAGATAACCCCAATCTATTCTGGGAGACAGGCAAGGCTGTGTTACGAGGCAGAATTACTGCGTTTGCCTCAACGTACAAGAAAAACCTACTTCAAAATTATACGGAAGCAAGTGCTAGTCTAAGACAAGCTCAAAAGGATTTGGCAAGTCTCAACTCTCCTGATCATAGGAAAGCTTGGACGGAGGCCAAACAACGCTTTGATACATGGGCAGCAGCTCAAGAAGCTACACGACAATCCTATAGTGACCGTCAATTCCATAAATTCGGCAATAAGCCAGGCAAGCTGCTAGCAAGACTATGCAAAAAACGTACACTTCCACCCTCTGTACATCTCTGAAAGACACACAGGGGCAATTAAAAAGTGACCCTTCAGATATTATTTCTATACTGGAAAAATTTTACCAAAATCTTTATGGTCCAGACCCTATAGATACTGCTAGGGCCACCTCCTTTCTGGATCAAATCTCGTTACCTCATTTAGACACAATGACACTTCAAACTCTAAACGCCCCCATTACTCAATCAGATATCTCTTTAGCCATTAAAACTCTCACAAATGGCAAAGCTCCCGGGCCTGATGACTACACAGCCGAATTTTATAAACTTATGACCAAAACCCTTTCCCCCACCTTGCAATCGGTGTTTCAATCAATCCAGGGAGGGGGGGGGGCTATTTACCCTCCGGATCTCAAGCACACATAAAACTGATTGCCAAAAAAGACAAAGATCCATCGGACCCCGAATCATATCGGCCGATTTCTCTACTGAACCTAGACGCAAAACTCCTGTCAAAAATTATTGCTTCACGACTTGCAACTATACTACCCAATCTCATACATTCCTCACAAGTGGGTTTTATACCGGGTCGATCGGCAACATCAAATATCCGTAAAGTGTTGTCGGTTCTAAACCAAGCCTCTAGTGTTACATCTCTGGATACAGCAATTGTCTCATTGGACGCTGAGAAGGCATTCGACAATGTAAATTTCGAATGGCTTTTCTTGACACTACAGCGGTTTGGATTTGAGGGCTCTATTATGCATCTGATCCAAGCAATGTATTCATCCCCAACAGCTCAGGTGGTAGCGGCTGGCCTCACATCTAACCCGATTCAGTTGCACAAGGGCACTAGACAGGGATGTCCTTTATCCCCCCTACTTTTCAACCTGGCCCTGGAACCATTAGCGTGCTTCCTATTATTTCAATCTGAACTTCATGGTATCATAATTAACCAACAGGAGCTGAGACTTGCTTTATTCGCAAATGATATTTTAATCTTCACCTCTAACCCATCCTTGGACCTGCCATACATACAGCTTGTCTTCTCCTCCTTCCGGCTGTGTTCGGGACTCCGAATAAACTTTTCTAAAAGTGAGGTGCTTCCACTATGCCAATCACGCCCTCCGCTCTGCACTCAATACTCAATCTTTAAAATTGCACATAAACATATCACATATCTAGGCATAAAAATAGGGAAATTAGCTTCCTCTCTATACACGCTAAATTATACGCCAATGATTGCTAAGATCACTGGGGAACTGGAAATGTGGAAGGACCTACCGCTCTCACTTTTGGGCAGATCACATCTTTTTAAGATGGTAAGCTTCCCAAAACTTCTCTATCCACTACAGACCATTCCTCTCCTCCTCAAACACAGCGACATAACCAAATTACATCGGGCTCTCTCAAAATTTTTATGGAAGGCCAAACGTCCCCGTATAGAGCTTACCAAATTATTTGTACCCTGCAGTGAAGGAGGCTCAGGCCCCCCAAATATACGGGTCTACAATCTCTCATGCATCCTACGTGTTGGTTTAGACTGGCTCACTCATTCCTCCAATTACTCCGATTACCATATTGATTCTGCGATAGCTCATCCCTATGACCCTGCAGCCCTATTACACAGTAATGTCAACTCTCTTCCACCACACTTAAAACATAACTCACTCATCCGCGACACCCTTATTGCATGGAGGGAGGTAAGGCGAAAACTGGGGGTCTCACCGTGGCTGTCTCGCTTTCTCCCTATCCAGCATAACCCTTCTTTCTCTCCTCCGCAATCCTATGATGCTTACGAAATTTGGTCAAACAAAAATGTAACCCTGATACATCACCTATATGACACCTCTACGGGTTCTCCAAAACCTCTCAACAAAATTCTACAAACATATGAACTACCAGCTCATCACTTCTTCTATATCCTCCAAGTAAGGAACTATGTCAACTCCATTGCACCTATCAAATCTAATAGATTCTGTACGACATTTCTGGATGTAATGGCAAACTCTCGAAATTATAAAATTTCATCCATATATGGACCTCTGAACCTACTATATGCCAAACCCTTCGAGTCATACACTGCTGCAAAATCTTGGGTCAAAGATTTTAACAACTCTTTTACATCAGATCACTTGCTATCAGGCTTCAACTCCACATGCGCTTTCAACCACAACGAATTTTGGCAGGAACAACTCAAACTCCTGCACCGTGCCTACATGCCCTGTCAATACTCACGAAACGGTTTGGCTCAGTCTATCTGTCCTCTGTGTGGTCAGCAAAAACCTTCTCTACACCATAGACTATGGCTCTGTCCTATGATTTCCACATTCTGGAAGCAAGTGGTCACTTTCAAATCAAGAATCACATCGTTTCAACTTCCAATCCACCCACTAGCTCTTCTTTTTGGATACATGGATCAACCAGTTATTGGTCTTTTCTCTTCCCAATCATCCACTTTCAAGAATAACAAACCCTGGATGTCCACATTCCTGCTAATAGGGAGACGAGCTATTCTCCGTAAATGGATCTCCAACTCCCCTCCGACTCTATCCGACATCAGAAAAGAGCTCAACTCTCTTTTACATCTTGACAGACTCGATCTACTCATTTCTCCGACATCTTCAAAGGAGTCTCTCTATCTTCGCAAATAGAAAACATACATCATAGGATCCATGCCACCTGAGCAGTCCTTTTTTTTTTTTACAAAACTCCAACATCTGAGTTGTACATCATAGTCTTCCTTGAGTCCTGGGTATTAGAGATCATGGGACTATTGAACACTTAATCGTGGATTTTAGAGATGAGCGAATCGAACTTGGCGAAGTGGAATTCGTTTCGAATATTAGGAAAATTTCGATTCACGCCGAATCCGAAAATTAGCAGACTTCGGATGCGCGAATCTAAATTTTTCCAAAAATGGCGGCGACGGAGCGGGGATCTCTGGGAAGGCGCGCAGACAAGGCGCGCTGACCCACAATGCATTCATTCATGACATGTGATCGCATTAGCCAATCAGCAGCCAGCCAGCCAGCACTGTGTAATGGTGGAGCTATAAATTGCGGCCATCTTACAATTCTCCATTTGCCTCTGGTCATTCAAGAGAGACAGACCTCTCTGTATTAGGGACAGAGTTAGGGCCACAGATACTTTAGGGACACAGAATCGTTACTTAGGGACACAGAACCGTTACTTAGGGACACAGAACTGTTACTTAGGGACACAGAACCGTTACTTAGGGACACACAATCGTTACTTAGGGACACAGAACCGTTACTTAGGGACACAGAACCGTTACTTAGGGACACAGAACCGTTACTTAGGGACACAGAACCGTTACTTAGGGACACACAATCGCTACTTAGGGACACAGAACCGTTACTTAGGGACACAGAACCGTTACTTAGAGACACAGAACCGTTACTTAGGGACACAGAATTGTTACTCAGGGACAGACACAGAATTGTTACTCAGGGACAGACACAGAATTGTTACTCAGGGACAGACACAGAATTGTTACTGAGGGACACAGAATTGTTACTGAGGGACACAGAATTGTTACTGAGGGACACAGAATTGTTACTGAGGGACACAGAATTGTTACTCAGGGACAGACACAGAATTGTTACTCAGGGACAGACACAGAATTGTTACTCAGGGACAGACACAGAATTGTTACTGAGGGACACAGAATTGTTACTGAGGGACACAGAATTGTTACTGAGGGACACAGAATTGTTACTGAGGGACACAAAATTGTTACTCAGGGACAGACACAGAATTGTTACTCAGGGACAGACACAGAATTGTTACTCAGGGACAGACACAGAATTGTTACTGAGGGACACAGAATTGTTACTGAGGGACACAGAATTGTTACTCAGGGACAGACACAGAATTGTTACTCAGGGACAGACACAGAATTGTTACTCAGTGACAGACACAGAATTGTTACTCAGGGACAGACACAGAATTGTTACTGAGGGACACAGAATTGTTACTGAGGGACACAGAATTGTTACTCAGGGACACAGAATCGTTGAATTAAAGAGTATGTCAGACAACATGCAGAGGAGTGGCAGAGGAGGCAATGTTTTAGGAGCGAGCAGACATGGCAGCAGAGGAAGGGGTCGAGGCAGCACTAGTCGCAGCCAGAGGCCAGTGCTCCCGGTGTCATCCAGCGGTCGTGTCTCCACCGACAACCCTGCCGTCATCGATTGGTTGGCTCGGTCGTCTTCCTCTTCCCAGGTCACCTCTGACACCTACAGCCAACGGTCGGTGGGTACGTCAGACACAACCGTTAGTTGGCATGGCCCGGGAGCAAGCCCACTGAAATCACGTGTCCTCTACCTGCCCCTGTCCTTTGGTGTTCCCTCACCAAGCGAAGTATCTCATGCTGTGGGCTCAGCCCCACTGTACAGTGAGGAAGAGCTAACAGAGGGCGGTCAGGAACGGGGGGAGACATCCGCCTCTTCAGCAGCCAGGCGAAGAAGTACTGGCGAGGAGAGTGGCTCGGTAGCCGGTCTAGAGACAGGTCTGTCTCCTGACCCACACGCAGCCGAGGGGGCTAGTAGTGAGGCGGAGACCCTAATTGATGATGATGAGGCTGATCGCACTTGGCAGCCTCGTCGTCATCAGGCTATTGCTTCCGCATCATCAGGAGAAGAGGGTGCCAGCTTGGCAGCGAGCAAAACAGTCGGTGGGTTGCCCAGGAGGCAGCAGGGTCGCAGCAGTGTCAGTGGAGGCAAACGGCCACGGAGTAGAGCACCAGCTCCACTGCTGGTGGGTTCCATTTTGTCATAGGGTGCTGGCAGATTACGGGCCTCCCATTGCTGCTGTCAGGCCCGTAATCTGCCATGGGCCCCAGTACCGCCTCCTCATGCTGCTGCCAGGTCCAGAGTGTCTCATGGGTCCCTGTACGGCCTCCCATTGCTGCTGTCTCCATCGCCACACTCTGCCATGTGCCACTTTCAGGTCTCCTCACACTGCTGGTGCTGTCCATTTTGTCATAGGGTGCTGGCAGATTACGGGCCTCCCATTGCTGCTGCCAGGCCTGTAATCTGCCATGGGCCCCTGTACCGCCTCCTCATGCTGCTGCTAGGTCCAGAGTGTCTCATGGGTCCCTGTACGGCCTCCCATTGCTGCTGTCTCCATCGCCACACTCTGCCATGTGCCACTTTCAGGTCTCCTCACACTGCTGGTGGGTTCCATTTTGTCATAGGGTGCTGGCAGATTACGGGCCTCCCATTGCTGCTGCCAGGCCTGTAATCTGCCATGGGCCCCAGTACCGCCTCCTCATGCTGCTGCCAGGTCCAGAGTGTCTCATGGGTCCCTGTACGGCCTCCCATTGCTGCTGTCTCCATCGCCACACTCTGCCATGTGCCACTTTCAGGTCTCCTCACACTGCTGGTGCTGTCCATTTTGTCATAGGGTGCTGGCAGATTACGGGCCTCCCATTGCTGCTGCCAGGCCCGTAATCTGCCATGGGCCCCTGTACCGCCTCCTCATGCTGCTGCCAGGTCCAGAGTGTCTCATGGGTCCCTGTACGGCCTCCCATTGCTGCTGTCTCCATCGCCACACTCTGCCATGTGCCACTTTCAGGTCTCCTCACACTGCTGGTGTGTTCCATTTTGTCATAGGGTGCTGGCAGATTACAGGCCTCCCATTGCTGCTGCCAGGCCCGTAATCTGCCATGGGCCCCCGTACCGCCTCCTCATGCTGCTGCCAGGTCCAGAGTCTCTCATGGGTCCCTGTACGGCCTCCCATTGCTGCTGTCTCCATCGCCACACTCTGCCATGTGCCACTTTCAGGTCTCCTCACACTGCTGGTGTGTTCCATTTTGTCATAGGGTGCTGGCAGATTACGGGCCTCCCATTGCTGCTGCCAAGCCCGTAATCTGCCATGGGCCCCCGTACCGCCTCCTCATGTTGCTGCCAGGTCCAGAGTCTCTCATGGGTCCCTGTACGGCCTCCCATTGCTGCTGTCTCCATCGCCACACTCTGCCATGTGCCACTTTCAGGTCTCCTCACACTGCTGGTGGGTTCCATTTTGTCATAGGGTGCTGGCAGATTACGGGCCTCCCATTGCTGCTGCCAGGCCCGTAATCTGCCATGGGCCCCTGTACCGCCTCCTCATGCTGCTGCCAGGTCCAGAGTGTCTCATGGGTCCCTGTATGGCCTCCCATTGCTGCTGTCTCCATCGCCACACTCTGCCATGTGCCACTTTCAGGTCTCCTCACACTGCTGGTGCTGTCCATTTTGTCATAGGGTGCTGGCAGATTACGGGCCTCCCATTGATGCTGCCAGGCCCGTAATCTGCCATGGGCCCCTGTACCGCCTCCTCATGCTGCTGCCAGGTCCAGAGTGTCTCATGGGTCCCTGTACGGCCTCCCATTGCTGCTGTCTCCATCGCCACACTCTGCCATGTGCCACTTTCAGGTCTCCTCACACTGCTGGTGTGTTCCATTTTGTCATAGGGTGCTGGCAGATTACGGGCCTCCCATTGCTGCTGCCAGGCCCATAATCTGCCATGGGCCCCCGTACCGCCTCCTCATGCTGCTGCCAGGTCCAGAGTCTCTCATGGGTCCCTGTACGGCCTCCCATTGCTGCTGTCTCCATCGCCACACTCTGCCATGTGCCACTTTCAGGTCTCCTCACACTGCTGGTGTGTTCCATTTTGTCATAGGGTGCTGGCAGATTACGGGCCTCCCATTGCTGCTGCCAAGCCCGTAATCTGCCATGGGCCCCCGTACCGCCTCCTCATGCTGCTGCCAGGTCCAGAGTCTCTCATGGGTCCCTGTACGGCCTCCCATTGCTGCTGTCTCCATCGCCACACTCTGCCATGTGCCACTTTCAGGTCTCCTCACACTGCTGGTGCTGTCCATTTTGTCATAGGGTGCTGGCAGATTACGGGCCTCCCATTGCTGCTGCCAGGCCCGTAATCTGCCATGGGCCCCTGTACCGCCTCCTCATGCTGCTGCCAGGTCCAGAGTGTCTTGTGGGTCCCTGTATGGCCTCCCATTGCTGCTGTCTCCATCGCCACACTCTGCCATGTGCCACTTTCAGGTCTCCTCACACTGCTGGTGCTGTCCATTTTGTCATAGGGTGCTGGCAGATTACGGGCCTCCCATTGATGCTGCCAGGCCCGTAATCTGCCATGGGCCCCTGTACCGCCTCCTCATGCTGCTGCCAGGTCCAGAGTGTCTCATGGGTCCCTGTACGGCCTCCCATTGCTGCTGTCTCCATCGCCACACTCTGCCATGTGCCACTTTCAGGTCTCCTCACACTGCTGGTGTGTTCCATTTTGTCATAGGGTGCTGGCAGATTACGGGCCTCCCATTGCTGCTGCCAGGCCCATAATCTGCCATGGGCCCCCGTACCGCCTCCTCATGCTGCTGCCAGGTCCAGAGTCTCTCATGGGTCCCTGTACGGCCTCCCATTGCTGCTGTCTCCATCGCCACACTCTGCCATGTGCCACTTTCAGGTCTCCTCACACTGCTGGTGTGTTCCATTTTGTCATAGGGTGCTGGCAGATTACGGGCCTCCCATTGCTGCTGCCAAGCCCGTAATCTGCCATGGGCCCCCGTACCGCCTCCTCATGCTGCTGCCAGGTCCAGAGTCTCTCATGGGTCCCTGTACGGCCTCCCATTGCTGCTGTCTCCATCGCCACACTCTGCCATGTGCCACTTTCAGGTCTCCTCACACTGCTGGTGCTGTCCATTTTGTCATAGGGTGCTGGCAGATTACGGGCCTCCCATTGCTGCTGCCAGGCCCGTAATCTGCCATGGGCCCCTGTACCGCCTCCTCATGCTGCTGCCAGGCCCGTAATCTGTCATGGGTCCCTGTACGGCCTCCCATTGCTGCTGTCTCCATCGCCACACTCTGCCATGTGCCACTTTCAGGTCTCCTCACACTGCTGGTGTGTTCCATTTTGTCATAGGGTGCTGGCAGATTACGAGCCTCCCATTGCTGCTGCCAGGCCCGTAATCTGCCATGGGCCCCCGTACCGACTCCTCATGCTGTGACGTTGCAACAAGGTGTAATTCAACCCTACATATGTTAGACCGCCTTTACGAACAGCGAAAGGCCATCACCGATTTCCTGATGTTACAAGCGGATAAAGGTACTCCCCTGTGTAACTTAGATGTCAGCCATTGGCAGCTCATGCGTGACACCAGCCGCTTGCTCAGACTCTTTGAGGAGGCCACGCTATTCGTGAGTCGGCAGGACTATGGGATGAACGACGTCATTCCTCTGTTGCACGTCCTGGAACAAATGCTGTTAACAATGGCTGGTCAGGGTGCGGTAGACGTGGCGCACAGATCTCAACGCCACATGACCCCTGTGGGGGCAGGACAGGAATGTGGTGGTTTATGTAAGGATATATTATACTTATAAAGGGCGTGTCCCTTTCCCTTAGATGAAATATTACAGTGCCTCCAGCCGTTAAAATACGGCAAATATTTAGTGAACCAATAATTTGGACACCTTGATAATTTGATCACCACTTATTATTATACCTTGAATTCTTTTAGCCAATATGATTTCGTACCATACACACAAAATTTGCCTTATAATAGATAAATATAAAAATTTATTTATGTACAAAAATTATATATATATTAACACAAAACGCAAAAGACTGGTGATAAATGAATATTGGTACACACAATCAAAAATATACCCTACCAATGTAAGACACAATAATAAGGTTTCTAACTAATTACATCAATATCACAATTTTTAAATAATCTGATTATTAATTAAATTTATTAATAATTAATAATTTCGAGTATCTCAAAGGTTATATTCTCACAAGCCGTGGCCATAGGATTGCAAGAAGCTAGCCCTTGATATATTATACTCTGATTATTAATATTCAATAAATTATGAAATATAAAAAAATTATAATTTGACACCACACAATTTCGAAACAGGAAAACAGGATCTCTCTACATATATCTAACTACCCAATATTGTTGTGATACACTAAGGTAATTCTATGATTCCACACAACAGAGAAAATAGGTAATACAAAATCAAATAAACATCTCACCACACCCGGCATTCAGACTAGGAAACTCTCCCGTGGATTTAGCTGGCAGTGGAACGCCTTCAAAATGATGACCACAGGGGAAATTTAGATAGAGTTCAATAGTGTGGGAGAATGTAGGAAGTTATAAGGACAGAGGTTTAGAAATTTAGTAAAGTTTTAGGAAGTTTGAAAGGATGGAAGAGGGGTTATAGAGAGGTCTCTTCAGATGTCTTCAGAATCAGGTCTTTCTTCAGTCAGGTTTTCTTTTGATGAGGTCTTTTCTTTTGATGAGTTTTTTTTCTTTTGATGAGTTTTTTTTTTCTTAAAGGTGCACGGGCTTTTATATCCACTAATCCATTGTTCTAAGATACCTTCCCACTAGGCTTCTTGATTGGCTAGTTGAGAAATGTGTGTACATAAGCTATTTCTCACCTGCCCGCCAGATGGCGGTCATGTATCATAGAACAATTTGAGTATTTGAGATGACTCATACCTCGGGTGGATTTTTAAGGTAATTTCATGGATTAAATATACGGCTTTTTCCAGATATAGAAGTGATCATACCTATAATATTCTAAATAGGGACCATGGAATATAGGTGTATATTCAGTTATTCCTTCTGGAAATACCATCCTGTCTGTTTCCTGATAAGACATATCTAATGCTAGTTTATAATACATCTTACTTTCCATCATCTCAATACTCAAGTTAGTGATATACTGTATAGTTCCCATTGCTGAATATTTGGTGGTGTGTAAAACCTATCCTTTATAACATCTCATTTATAATATGTTTTTGTAGTATATCTTTGTAGTTAGATACATTCAATTTTTAGACTTAAATGTCCTGAATTTAACTTCTTTGTTTTAGAACCAACATTTTCTATGTGTAGGGAAAAACTCTCTGTTTGCCTGGCTCTTGTATTGGAGTCACAGTAAACAACTATTAATACTTTCACCCTTGGTGGACAATAGCATATTGTGATAGTTTCAGAGGTCTGTTGGTTTATCACACTCTACAAGGTTTGGGTAAGCTCTCAGACAATCAGTTTGGTTCCTCTATTGTCATGTCCAGACCTTGTATATGTTTACCCACTATTGAAGTCTGAATAATGGTGTTTGACCACCTGTAGAACTTCAAAATAGTATATTGTCTCTGGGAGGGAAAACAATTCTTTCACCCAGCGTTTACATTTCTCTAGCTAGATGGTCATTCGACTTTCCAGCCAAGACAAATTAACCCCTTAACATCCGGCTATATTGAGCTGCTTGTCATATAATATTATGTCTTGATAAAGTCATATTTTTGAGACAAAAGGTCCACAACAAATCCCCCTTTGTTTGGGGTACAGGCACGTGTATAGGGGTGTCTGTGTCGCAAAACATGAATGGGACTTTTGGCTAGGGTGATTGTTCGTCTTCTCCGGTGAAGTGAATGAAATACAAAAAAAAAAATTTTTTTAATAATAAAATGGCAGCGGTAATGCTGGTTGGTCCTCAACTTGACTCGGCGTCTTTAGATGGACACTTCTGATGACGATCCTGGTCTTGTGATGAGGCCGGCCTGGCCTGGCACATCCACCTTGGGGTCCATGGGTCCTCCGCACGACAGGTCTCGTAGACGGTCTCCTAGGCGGGTCTTTTCCTCTGGACTGGCCCTTGGTGGCCTGGGACATCAGGTTATCATCTCCGGATCGATCTCTGGCATCTGGTCTTTCCCACAGGAAATTATAGCTTCCTTCTAGGGTCTGGTCATTGACACCTCCGATCGCCGGTCTGGTCATTGTCTGGGCCTTCCTTTCTAAATTATTAAAATGAACAGTTTAAGTATTGGATATACATAAAATTATATTACTGGATCCTGTAAGGCAAAGGATGAATTATATGTTCAAAGGAAATTTAAGAATGATCTCAATATCTCCAGATAGGAACTGGTGGGTTAGTCTTCCAACAACTGCAATTGAGACTTCGGATGGCAAGCACGTAATTGATTGATGTGCACCCATCTATCACTGATTTCACCATACCGGGTAACCTGCAATTTATATGCGACCGGAGAGATTTTATCAATGATAGAGAACGGACCTTTCCAAGATGGAAGGAATTTCCGTTCCTTGATCTGGTCTCTTGCAAAGTTGTATAGATAGACCTTGTCACCAATCTCATATTCCTTCTTGGAGGTTTTGAGATCATAGTATGTCTTAGCACTAGTTGCAGCTCTTTCCAAATTTCGCTGGGCAAAGGCAAAAGCATATTGCAGATGTTTACGTAAATCCTCTATGTACTGGTGTGTGGTGGTGGCATTGATCAAATTTTGATCTGTAGTGTGATACAATAAGTGCTGGGGCAGTACCATCCGTCTACCTGTCATCAGTTCAAAAGATGACATTTTTGTAACTGTATTCGGAGTAGCCCTCAACGCCATCAGGACCAGCGGGAGTTTGACATCCCAATCTTTGCCTGTTTCCTTAACAAATTTCTTAAGGATGTTAACGATGGTCTGATTGTATCGTTCTACTCCACCACTAGAGGCTTGCCGATAGGCGATATGCAATTTCCTTTTAACCCCCAAAATTTTCCACAATTTGGCCATCACTTCGCTAGTGAAGTGCGATCCTCTATCAGACTCTATCCTCTGTGGTAGACCAAAACGTGAAAATACATGATTTATTAGCAATGCAGCACATGTCTCGGAGCTATTATTTGGTGCTGGTATACATTCGACATACTTGGTGAATAAACATGTAACTGTTAACATATACCGATTTCCTCGTGAAGATTTTGTTACGGGCCCAATAAAATCCATCTGAAGGTCTGACCAAGGCATACATATCCCCCTCTTCTGGAGAGGTGCTCTGTGAGTTGGCTTGGTAGGTTGAAATTGGGGACATATTAGGCAACCTTGGCCGTACTCCTTCACATCACGTAACATATGAGGCCAGTAGGCATAATCCCGCAGGATCTCATACGTGATCTTCTCTCCACGATGACCGGAAGTGGGAGCATCATGGGCATGCTGTAGCATCAAACCTCTAAATTTAAGTGGGACGACCCATTGTTGTACGCCACCCTTTGAGGTTCGTATCAACAATCCCTGGTATAAAGAGAATTGGGATTTGGATTTCATTAAGATACGTAAATCCTCCTTTCCACTACATACTTCCTTATTTATGGGATTTTGGTTGGGATCTTCTATATGACTATAAAACAAGCCAATTATTGGGTCTTCTTTTTGGGCAGTAATTAAATCCTCACTAGGAGAATCGTGACTCCACTGTAATGCATTCGGATCACCAGCTGTTCTGGCCTGTTGCCTGGTGACAGCTTCAACCTGTACGGTACCTAAAAATTGATCAATGTCTAACAGTTCACCGGTGATTGCCCCTTCCTTGGCTAAAGAATCGGCCAGATTGTTCCCTTCTTTTTCGGCACCTAGAACCTTGGAGTGGCCTTTGGTCTTCTTGAAGTGCAGGGTGATATCATTGGACCTTACCAGTTCATCGATGTGACAAAAGAGCTTACCATGTTTCACGGGTTTGTGATTACTCTTGTTCATGTTGTTTCGCTTCCACCTAGGGAAATACTCCACAAAACTATTCCTGACATAATTGGAATCGGTTATGATGGCACACTCTTTAATGTTGAACTCTATAGCCATCTCAACTGCTCTAAGAATTGCAGTAAGTTCAGCAACCTGACTGCTGTTTGGTCCAAGTTTGTATCCCACAGAAATTGGGATGACACCTTGGCCCTGATTCACTATTGGGCGTGGGCGCATATTTATGGGCTTAAGCCCAATTTTCATGGGCGTCCGTCATTTTTTACCCTGCAACCTAATTCACTATTGAGCAGAGCCCATAAGCAGATGCCCAATCTAATTCACAAAAAGACACACGCCCGAAATCAGACTCACAAAACAGACTTGCTAAGAAGCAAGTCTAAAACCATGAAAAATCACTGCAGAGACATGTTCACTTAGAAATTTGCTTTGCCAAATATCAGGACTTCACTTTAAACAATATCTGCTATTTCCAAAAAAATTAAAAATGTGTTAAAAATCGTTTTTTTCAAGGAAATCAACACAGTAAAAATCTAGAAGCCCGTGCAGTGTCTTTGGCAGATACAACTGAGCATGTGCAGAACACATTTTAGACTTCTGCCATGGGCGTTTGCTTTTTAGCCACTGACTAATAGTGAATCTGATTGTGGATTCCTCTGAGAGCCGGCACTCGCTCGCGACTATTGTGTTTAATAAACAGCACTCGGCATATCTTCATGTAATCTAACTAGATTTCCTTAGTTCTAGTGATTCTATTTTTGTTTCTTATCCTTTATAATTATTTCTGTAATGATTTTACTTATTTCAAAGGTCTAGATAATATTTATTTTGACAGCTGAATGTAAAAATAAAGGTCCACAATAAAAAAAAAAAAAAAAAAAACAGCGTGGGTCCTCCCTCTCATCCATACCAAGCCCTTCAGGTCTGGTATGGATATTAAGGGGGAACTCCACGCTGAAATTTAAAAAAAAAAACAGCGTGGGTCCCCCTCAATATCCATACCAGACCCTTATCCGAGCATGCAGCCCGGCAGGTCAGGAAAGGGGGGGGACGAGCGAGCGCCCCCCCCCCCTCCTGAACCATACCAGGCCACATGCCCTCAACATGGGGGGGTGCTTTGAGGCAGGGGGGCTCCCCCCCCCAAAGCACCTTGTCCCCATGTTGATGAGGACAAGGGCCTCTTCCCCACAACCCTGGCCGGTGGTTGTGGGGGTCTGCGGGCGGGGGGCTTATCAGAATCTGGAAGCCCCCTTTAACAAGGGGGCCCCCAGATCCCGGCCCCCCCCCTACGTGAACGAGTCTGCGGTAGATGCTCCCGCAGACTCCTTCACAAAAAAAAAAAGTGTGGTGTAAAAAAAACACAGTACAGGGTCTTTGACAAGTCCTTTATTAAAACAATGTCCCCCGAAGTAGATCCAACGTCAATCACGGCGGCGGCGGCAGGGACCCGAAAAAAGAAAAAAAAAAAAGGTTCCGCTCCCGTCGGAGGCTTCCAGCCATGTGAAGAAGAGGCTAGCTGACAGTTCTTATATAGCTATGGGGCGGGGCCAGCCGGGGACATCATCCGAGTGACCCGCCCCATGTCACATGCTTGCTGTTCCCGGCTGGCCCCGCCCCATAGCTATATAAGAAATGTCAGACTGTCTCCTGCATTCAGCTAGTTAGCCTCAGCGGAGAGACAGGGTGACAGGGAGATAGGTAAGGGGCGGGGATGATGTGCCCGGCTGGCCCCGCCCCATACCTATATAAGAACTGTCAGCTAGCCTCTTCTTCACAAGGCTGGGAGCCTCCGACGGGAGCGGAACCTTTTTTTTTTTTCTTTTTTCGGGTCCCTGCCGCCGCCGCCGTGATTGACGTTGGATCTACTTCGGGGGACATTGTTTTAATAAAGGACTTGTCAAAGACCCTGTACTGTGTTTTTTTTACACCACACTTAGTTTTTTTGTGAAGGAGTCTGCGGGACCATGTACCGCAGACTCGTTCACGTAGGGGGGGGGGGCGGGATCTGGGGGCCAGATTCTGATAAGCCCCCCGCCCGCAGACCCCCACAACCACCGGCCAGGGTTGTGGGGAAGAGGCCCTTGTCCTCATCAACATGGGGACAAGGTGCTTTGGGGGGGGGGAGCCCCCCCTGCCTCAAAGCACCCCCCCATGTTGAGGGCATGTGGCCTGGTATGGTTCAGGAGGGGGGGGGGCGCTCGCTCGTCCCCCCCCTTTCCTGACCTGCCGGGCTGCATGCTCGGATAAGGGTCTGGTATGGATATTGAGGGGGACCCACGCTGTTTTTTTTTTAAATTTCAGCGTGGAGTTCCCCCTTAATACCCATACCAGACCTGAAGGGCTTGGTATGGATGAGAGGGGGGACCCACGCTGTTTTTTTTATTATTTATTTAATTCACGGAAATAATTTAAAATTCAGCTGTCAGTGGGAAACCCCGATGACAGCTGAAACATTCCTTCTGTCCCTGCAGAGAGCTCCGCTATTATATTTGACATTAAAAAGTATAGAGACTGCAACATTGTATCCATTTGTATCCATTCCGGATATAGATGTTTTTATTCGGATACAAATAGATACAATGTTGCAACCTTTATACTTTTTAATGTCAAATATAATAGCGCAGCTCTCTGCAGGGACAGAAGTAATTACTTCGCTATTATATTTGCAGGCCGTAGACGGGGCGAAAATCGAACAATTTTTTTGCCATTGGTGGTAACGTCGGCCCATTGAACAACCGATTTTTTTTTTTAAAACGGTCAGTTTTCGCCCCATCTAAGGCCTGCATTTTTCTTTTTCTTATTCTTTTTTTTTATTCTTTTTCTTGCAGGTCATGGCTCATGTGCAGATTATTTATCTGTTAAAAGATCAGCCAATTTGCCGATCATTGCAGCTAAAATCGGCCGATCTGCAAAATCGGCCAATTTTTATCCAAATTTACCAATTAAAAAAAGTTGCAAAATCCCCAAAAATGGCTGACCAATTAACCCACTAACGGGCTGAAAATCAGCTGATTTTTTTTGCGGACGATTTTAGACCCATGTAAAGCAGGCCATAGATGGGTCTAAAATCGGCCGATTTTTCTGCCGAAAAGAAAATCGAACGATTTTCGGGCCGTTAGTGGGTTAATTGGTCAGCTGTTTTTCGGGATTTTGGCACATTTTTTTTATCAGTAAATTTGGAACAAAAAATTTTCAACTTTACTGGTAAACAAAATATGCTAAAATCCCAAAAAATGGCTGACCAATTATCCCAATAACGGAAGAGGCCCTTGTCCCCATTAACATGGGGACAAGGTGCTTTGGGGGGGAGCCCCCCTTCCCCAAAGCACCCCCCCATGTTGAGGGCAGGTGGCCTGGTATAGTTCAGGAGGGGGGGCGCTCGCTCGTCCCCCCCCCTTTCCTGACCTGCCGGGCTGCATGCTCGGATAAGGGTCTGGTATGGATTTTGGGGGGATCCCCAAGCTGTTTTTTTTTATTTCAGCGTGGAGTTCCCCCTTAATATCCATACCAGATCCGAAGGGCTTGGTATGGATGGGAGGGGGGACCCCACGCTTTTTTTTTTTTTTTTTACATTCAGCTGTCAGTGGGGAACCCCGCTGACAGTTGAAACATTAAAACATGGCTGTCGCTCCTACAATCCCGCATGAGTTATGTTATCAACTCATGCAGCATTTTAGTAGCGAAAACCAATGCAGCGCTCATGTTTCAGCTGTCGGCGGAGTTCCCCACTGACAGTTGATGTAAAAGTATTGCAGGGAATTATAAACAATTTGTAAAAAACCCGGCGTGGGGTCCCCCCTCCCATCCATACTAAGCCCTTCGGGTCTCGTATGGATGTTAAGGGGTAACTCCACGCTGAAATTAAATAAAAAACAGCATGGGGTACCCCCCAAAATCCATAACAGATACTTATCTGAGCATGCAGCCCAGCAGGTCAGGAAAGGGGGGGGGGACAAGTGAGCGCCTCCCCCCCTCCTGAACCATACCAGGCCACATGCCCATACCAAATTATTCAAACATTTGTAAACAGACCAATTAACTGAAATGGTTTGGCATTTGTACCCCAAATATGACGTTCCCTGAGGCATTGGTACACCGAGGTACGCCTGTATTAGTATTGCAATCCTTTGTATTGGGATACATAGAACCATCATACATGTGAATTGGCAACATAGCACAACATTTGTGTCACATTGGAGATATCTGGTAGTTACACTGAACTTGCCCAGGGACCTAAGATTGATTCACAGCACAGAAATACAGGCTGGATTAGCAATGTAGCTCCGTGGATTAGTGGTTAGCACTACTGCCTCACAACTCTCGGGTTGTCGGTTTGAATCCCAACCACGGCAAGGAAGTAGTATGATCTCCGTGTGTGGCTGTCTTCAAATAGATGTTCTGGCAACATCTTTGCTTTCTGTCTAAGTGATCCCTAAAATGTGAATTAGAATGAGGCCTTGTCTGTTGAAACACCTTCAAAGCTGCACCTTATGTGAATGTCATACAATGGGGTAAGATAAGAGCCTGGAGCACTAATAGATTTGATAATGATGGTTTACACTCAACCCACTTTTGTGAAGGATTTGGCAAGCAAAGAGCTGACAGAGAGAGAGAAGAGCGAGCCAGTGAGATGAAGAAGAGTGAGCGAGAAAAACATACTGAAGAGTGATAAAGAGAGACATACAGAAGAGTGAGCGAGAGAGAAGAGCGAGCCAGTGAGACAAAGAAGAGTGAGCGAGAGAGAAAAGACTTGGTTGGTGAATCCACACATCAAACTTGTCACAAATACTGGTATGGATTTTTCCACCAAATGCAAAGCAGACCGCACGCCTTCAAAGATTTATTTCCTTTGTTAATTCTCCTGCTTCGTTCACACTATATGCAAATGAAAATTACTGTTTAAGTTGCCAATTTTACTGTGTTTTCTAGAGAATTACTAACTAGTTGTGTTTTCAATTGTGTGTAGCATTGCGATTTCTATTTGAGTCTAGATGTTAAATTGCTAATAAATGGCCAAAATCTTCAAATACCTTTGAACTCTCACTGCAACAAATGGCGTACGTTAATACACTCACATTCACATTCATTATATCCAATATCAGGTACCATGTCAATTCACAAATCGCACCTGAAATTGCACACCCTGGATGCGACTTGTCATGCGATTGGCATGGCCAGCAACTTGCCCTTTGCATGGCAAATTGCACACAATGTTACTGGGGGCTAACACCACTGTCACATCTAATCCGATGCGGCAATTGCCCAACTTACAGTGAAGTTGCACGAGTTCACAATCCAATTGGATGTGAACAGAGCCTACAGTGGCCAATAGGGTGCGACTTGGTCTACGATTTGCAAGTCGCCTGTCATGCCAATTGCATGGCAATCGCAAACAATGTTACTGGGGGCTACCCGGTCACATTAAAGCAGATTTCTAAGTGGTGTTATTGACACCACAGTCACATCATGTGACTTGCATAGAAGTTGCATGATTTCAAAGTTAGGGTACATGGTGATTTCAAGTGCAATTTGCAAGACAATCGACACCGATCTCTCAGCAAATTGCATGAAAAGTAGTGTATTCATTACTCTATTATTACTTGCGGCTCCAACCAAGTTTGAACCACAACAATATGAACGCTCCAATAGCGTGCTCATTGAGTGGGACATGGCATGTGATTTGCACAACATGCAAGTTGTAAATCGTCTGCAAAGTCGCACCCTATTGTCTGCTATTAGAGTGACCACATGGGTGCGTTTCAAACACTGATTTCTATAGTAGTACATGTACTACTTTAGTGGCAATTTGCATAGAGATCTGTGTCAGATGTCTTGAAAATTGCATTAAAATGGTCAACTTTACTGTAAGTCGCAGGATTTGTAAATCAGCTTTGCCCAGAGTGTAATGTTTGGTGATGTTTGATTTCTGGAGTGTTTTGCCAATTGATGGGAAATTCACCATACTAGTCAAATCGATTTGTCATTTTCAGTATTGCATACAAGATGTGGTCATGTGACTGTCTTACCTCATGCGAGAATCTGGAGGGAATTGTGACCATAGTAGCAATAACGGTTCCAATTGGGGTTCCCTTTCACATCCCTGCTCAATGTTCTGTTGTATGCTGCACACGTACATTTCACTGTATATATCTTTCTGATTTGTGGGGCCTGTATACCAAGGGTTAATGCAGGTAGGAAGGGGATTCATCAGGTGCAAACACTTTCACTGACAGTGGTGGGTGTGGCCTTCATTGGGGGTGGGGCCTGTATACCAAGGGTTAATGCAGGTAGGAAGGGGATTCATCAGGTGCAAACACTTTCACTGACAGTGGTGGGTGTGGCCTTCATTGGGGGTGGGGCCTGAATACCAAGGGTTAATGCAGGTAGGAAGGGGATTCATCAGGTGAAAACACTTTCACTGACCAAATTAAGGTCAGTGGTGGGTGTGGCTTCATTGGGGGTGGGGCCTTGTTTGGCGCTCCAAATACAACCTAGTTTATATAAAGACGTGCAGTATTGAGTGATTTGGCCTGTTACTAGGCCGGGGGGTTTGTGACTAAGTCCTTGCTTGTAGTGGTTTGGGGGGGGGAGATTTTGTGCTGAATTGCCCCAGACACCACTCAGGCTGTGTTTGGGGGGGAAGAGATTTTGTGCTGAATTGCCCCAGACACCACTCAGGCTGTGTTTGGAAGTGGGCTGGAAATGTTTGCATATTTTCGGCATTGTAAAGTGTTTGTGTGTTATTGTACAATGATTGTGTTTTTTTTCTCTTCGCATTGAAAGCCTCACACATGTCAATCGTTTTGTTTAAAATCTGCTCTTGTTTTAATTTTGCTTGCTTATTTAGACTCCAATGCATTTTTCTGACAAACCTGCTGACAAATGTATGTGTCGGGGATCTATAGAGATGGGAGGGGATTTGTAGAGGTGGGAGGGGATTTGTAGAGGTGGGAGGGTTTTTTTTTCACATGCTTTGTTTTCTTGATATTTTGATCTGTAGACTTTTTTTTGTGAATGGATCTTTATACTAAGTGATTGTGTAAGTAAACCTTATGTGCACGAAAATGTTACTTGATTCATCTTCCCCTTTGTTTCCTGCTATAACCTGAGCACACACAGTTCACTAGAAGTATCTTTAGATTGTAAGCTCTTATGACCAGGAGTGTTTTATTTTTGCCACATCAATCCTATTTTTGTGACTCACCAAGATATTGACTGTACCTACTTGTTCCTGCTGACCAAATAAATGAAGATATATTTGATCAATAAATGTTTCACCGATGTTTCTGTGTTTATTTTATGTTCAATATATGAACAACCTTAATAGTTACTTTGTATACTTATATAATCTGCTCAAATGTAGCTTGTAAGAGCGTGAATATGCAAGTGGGTGCAAACTGGCTTTTTCAAAACCAAAAAAAAAAAACCCACTTGCACCACAATATTGTTATGTACTAATGAATATGTCACATTCACTGTGCAGCCAGCTACAGGTTTTCTACAATTCGATTTACAGTAATAAAATAGTCCACACTTTGTTGATTTTTGGCCTTTGGCAACAAATATTAGCCAAGGTTAAAAAAAACAAATCAATAAGAAACACACATTTGCGAAAGCTATCATAGCCGCACATAAAAATGCGCGATTGCAAACAAATAAGCACCAAACAGGTGTCCGCATGGAGCATGAACGGCTATCCTGGAAGTCCGTCATCACGTGCGCGCGCACCCGGAAGTGGTTGTGGGGAGTGTAAGTGGATGACAAGTGGTTGGAGGTTTTGTGTTGGTTGAAAATTTTGATAACCTTATTGGCATTTGGACATGGCGAGAGCACAGTTCTCAACTGAGGAGATGATCCTTATATGTACAGTAAGTGTGGCCATTGCAAACATGTTTATAACATGTGAGGGACAGGTAATTGCAATTTTGTGGGTGGGGCCTAGCAGAATCTCACTTGGTGCACATGCTACTTATCTGTACATTAGCTCCTGGGTATTGATGGGTCAATGATATTAACCACTTGCCTACTGGGTACTCCTACCCCCTTCCTGTCCTGGCCAATTTTCATCTTTCTGCACTGTTACCCTTTGAATGACAATTGTGCGGTCATGCCACATTGTACCCATCTTAAATTTATATCAGTTTTTTCAGACAAATAGAGCTTTCTTTGGGTGGTATTGACTTGCTGCTGTGTGTTTTACTTTTTGCTCGATAAACCACAAAATAGCTCATAATGAATAAAAGTCTGTTTATATTATAACATTTGGTAAACTGGTAATTTAGCAACACTGATGTGCATTGATGAGGCAGCACTGGTGGGTGGCACTGCTGGCCACAGGTGGGCATAACTGTTGGGTGGCACTGGTGGGCACTGATCATCGGGGCCGACCCCTGCTTTGATAACTGCTGGTTCTCGGCAGTACTTTCCACACATTCTGATAGCGTGATGAAAGTGCAGCCAAGACCCGACAAATGCATTTCCCGGTGATCAGCGTGTCATTGGACATGGCTGATCACATGGTAAAAAGCCGCTGTGATTGGCCTTTACCACATCACGTGATCAGCTGTGTCCTTAGGACACAGCAATCACGGAGAGCGCGTTCTGCCAGGATGTCATATGACGCCCTCCCAGAGCTGCCTGGATGCAGTGTAGCGTTATTCGGCTATCTGCGGTCGCCCAATAGGTAACCAGCTAGGCCTTCATGGCTAATCTTTGATATCTGGACATGTATACTGCGTATAATGCATTACATTCTACAATGTGTTGGTGTACACGGTATTACAGTGTGCAATGTGTTGCTGGATTCTGCATGACAGTGGACAGCGTATCACAGTGTGCAATGCGTAGCTCCATCCTGCATGACAGTGTACAGTGCATTACAGTCTACAATGTGTGGGTGTACACGGTATCACAGTGTGCAATGCGTAGCTCCATCCTGCATGACAGTGTACAGTGCATTACAGTCTACAATGTGTGGGTGTACACGGTATCACAGTGTGCAATGCGTAGCTCCATCCTGCATGACAGTGTACAGTGCATTACAGTCTACAATGTGTGGGTGTACACGGTATCACAGTGTGCAATGCGTAGCTCCATCCTGCATGACAGTGTACAGTGCATTACAGTCTACAATGTGTGGGTGTACACGGTATTACAGTGTATTACAGTGTGCAATGCGTTGTACACTGCAGTGTGCACTAAAGCATGTTACACTCATGCACTGTACACACTAAAGCATGTTACACTCATGCACTGTACACACTAACGCATTTGACATTTTTAGTGTGCAATGCGTTAGTGTGCAATGCCTTGGACAGTACAATACATGTGCATACCCTGAAAAAGGGTCCTGCACATTTTTGGCCCGGATGCGGTGCAATTTGAGGTGTGCAAAATGTTTGTCTCTAATTGCAACGCACACAAATTGCATGTGATTTGCCCAGGAGTGCGGTGCTAGACCACAATGCATGTATGTGAAGCCACAATAAAAGGATGTGGATTTTGTCTACTTTTACTTGCGCATGTTAACATTATGGAAGTGCGTTATTCTTCTGTTTAACATGCTATAGACATGGAACATGCATTTGGATGGAGTGTTTTTGTATGTGCATTTTGGAAGTATTCTAAACACACATTGACCCTAGGGCCACACCATATCTTATGCAGGCCATAGATGGGTCGAAAATTGGCCGATTTTTCGGCCGAAAATAAAATCGGCCGATTTTCGGATCGTTAGTGGGCTATTTGTTCGGCCGTTTTTCGGTATTTTGGCAGATTTTTTTTTCGGTAAAGTTGGAAAAAAAAACGGCCGAATTTGCCGATCGGCCGATTTTCGCGGCAATGATGGGCAAATTGGCCGATTTTTTACTGATAAAAAATCTGCACATGAGCAGTGACCTGCAAGAGGAAGACAAAAAGAAGAAAAAGAAGAAGAGGATGAAGAAGAGGATGATGATGAAGAGGATGATGATGATGAAGAAGAGGATGATGAAGATGATGAAGAGGATGAAGATGATGCAGAAGAGGATGAAGAAGAAGAGGATGATGATGATGAAGAAGAAGAAGAAGAGGATGATGATGATGAAGAAGAAGATGATGATGATGATGATGATGAAGATGAAGAAGAGGATGATGATGATGATGAAGAAGAGGATGATGATGAAGAGGATGATGAAGAAGATGATGATGATGATGAAGAAGAAGAGGATGATGATGATGATGAAGAAGAAGAAGAGGATGATGATGATGAAGAAGAAGAAGAAGAGGATGATGAAGAAGAAGAAGAAGAAGAGGATGATGATGATGATGAAGAGGATGATGATGAAGAAGAAGAGGATGATGATGAAGAGGAGGATGATGATGAAGAATAAGAAGATGATGAAGAAGAGGATGATGATGAAGAGGATGATGATGATGAAGAAGAAGATGATGAAGAAGAGGATGATGATGAAGAAGAAGAAGAAGATGAAGAAGAAGAAGAAGAAGATGATGATGATGATGAAGAAGAAGAATAAGAGGATGATGATGAAGAAGAAGAATAAGAGGATGATGATGAAGAAGAAGAAGAAGAGGATGATGATGATCAAGATGATGAAGAAGAAGAGGATGAAGAAGAAGAGGATGAAGATGATGAAGAAGAAGAGGATGAAGAAGAAGAGGATGATGATGAAAAAGAAGAAGAGGATGATGATGAAGAAGAAGAAGAGGATGATGATGAAGAAGAAGAAGAAGAAGAGGATGATGATGAAGAGGATGATGATGATGAAGAATAAGAAGATGATGAAGAGGATGATGATGAAGAGGATGATGATGATGATGAAGAAGAAGATGATGAAGAAGAGGATGATGATGAAGAGGATGATGAAGAGGATGATGATGAAGAAGAAGAAGAAGATGAAGAAGAAGAAGATGATGATGAAGAAGAAGAGGATGATGATGAAGAAGAATAAGAGGATGATGATGAAGAAGAAGAAGAAGAGGATGATGATGATCAAGATGATGAAGAAGAAGAGGATGAAGAAGAAGAGGATGAAGATGATGAAGAAGAGGATGAAGAAGAAGAGGATGATGATGAAAAAGAAGAAGAGGATGATGATGAAGAAGAAGAAGAGGATGATGATGAAGAAGAAGAGGATGATGATGATGATGAAGAAGAAGAGGATGATGATGAAGAAGAAGAAGAAGAAGAGGATGATGATGAAGAAGAAGAAGAGGATGATGATGAAGAAGAAGAAGAAGAAGGATGAAAAATGAGAGGAATTCCAGTATGGCAAAAAGTGTCCCTGCAGAGAGCTCCGCTATTTCTTTGACAGTTCCTTGACATTTACAGCGGTTGCAACATTGTATCTATTTGTTTCCGAATAAAAACATCTGTATCCTAAATGGATACAAATAGATACATTGTTGCAACCGCTGTAAATGTCAAGGAACTGTCAAAGAAATAGCGGAGCTCTCTGCAGAGACACTTTTTGCCGGCTGTAGACGGGATGAAAATCGGCCGATTTTTTTTTTACCATTGCTGGTAACGTCGGCCGCTTGAACAACCAATTTTTCATTTTTTAAAAGAAAAATCGGCCGTTTTTCTCCCCGTCTATGGCCTGCATAAGCATTAGTGTGCCTGGGGGAGGGGGGGACCTTTGGCCTTTCCAAACACAGTAGATGCTCCAAGAATGTTTCCTTGAACTCTTGAAATGGTTAAAAAGGAAAGACCCTCTAGATAGCCTGCACTGAGAATTGACTGTCATGATGACGTGTCAATGATTATTTGCTCTCATTTTTCAGGAGTGGTACTGCTTGCGGTTGAAGCTGGTAGAAATCCACCTTCACGTCCTCCACTCACCTTCACTTGTGGCCAGTGGATATTTTGTGGCCCCAGGCAAGAACTGGCATCGAGGACCTGCATAATGACCCTGGCATGCCAGAGGTGGTTTGGAAGCAGCACAGCAATTTGACCATCCTTTTCCTCTATGTTGGTTTTAGGGTGCAGAATTGCTTCTCGTTGGTGAACGGACTGTCGCCGGATATCAGAGTCCCCATATTTTCAAGATATGTTTTAGCCATGTTGGCTTATTTTTATGTTATTTTCCAAGTGTGTCGCACCTAACCGCACAGTAGTGTGGTGCCATGCGTATTTGTGGCTGTGAATGGGGCTGTTTTTAATAGATGTGTGTAGGTGCAACAACGTTTTCATCATGGTACCTGCGCACATCTACATAGGGCATTGCATTTCTTTGCTGTGCTGGAAAATGTGTGTTCTTGCATGCGTTTCTGCACCACCAATGGTGTGAACAAGTCCTAAGGGCTGGTTCACACTATAGAAACAGTCTAGATGTGTTCCTGATGGGGTTTTTTCATGCCCTTTTGGCATGCATGTTTAGTGTGTTCCAGTACATTTTGGATGCGTTTTGGACATGTTTACATTGCATTTTTGTATCCCTTCCACTTATTTTTTTCTATTTTCTTTGTATTCAATGTAGTTAGGGACATGTGCGTTTTAGTACATTCAAGGACGTTTCAATGTGTTCCAGTACAGTTCTGTGCAGAAACAATGCAGCGCTGATGTGAACTATGACATTGACAACCATATAACCTTCTTTCTGTGCGTTTGTGATGCTGAAAAAGCAACTGAAACACATGTAGTGTGAACTGGCCCTAAAGGTTATTAGAGGTCAGGGAACAGGACTGACCAGGAATTGTGAATTCAATCAGACTAGTGGTGAGATACAATCAGCAATTGTATAATAATGTGAGATCTGAGCTGTAGCTGATAGAAAATGAGACACATTCACTTGATCAGTAAATAGATAGTTAAAGAGTGGGGCGGTGATCCATAGATTTGCATATGGGACAGGTGATGATGGGGTGGGGGAGGGGGTCAAGTTGTATAAGGAGACAGATTTAAAAGAGAAAAAAGTTACAATGAAATATACACGGCATGAAACTTGCACATGACCTAATTGGCAGAAGAACAGTACGCAAGTAACATTCATCCACTTTCTAGTCATTAGGCAAAATCATAATTGATTGATCAATATTCCTGCCACAACCCAGAAAATTGATCTCCATTTTTTTGGGATGTTGCCAAGACTGGGATTAGAACCCATGACCCAAGTGCTGTAAGTTCTGAGCTCTAACCACTAAACCACTGTGGGAAACACAGTTTGAGTTATAATGTAGAATAGTTACATTGTTTAAAAATGATAGAGCGAGCGCTGGTCAAATGATATAGACTAGTAAAATGGTATTACACAAGATAAATATAACCACGAACAGTAGTGCATGAACTCGTGAAAGGTCATCCACCCCTGTGACAGTGTACTACACTATTGAGCACCTTTCTGGCTCCTGTGGCTGAGCTAATTCCTCCCCAGGACCATTTGGGCACCCACCCTGATGGATGGATGGATGGAGCTGGATGACTAACCCATAGCTGCCAGCATACCGCTGCACCCCCAGATGTGCGATGTGTATAACCCATGCACATTAATACTTTTGTTCTGGTGAGTGTAGACCAGTCCCAAGGGTGGTTTACCTTTCACGAGTTCATGCACTACTGTCCGTCACGGAGAGAACACACGTGCCATTCATAGGCACTCTCTGAGTTGGTACTCTCACACCAAGGACATTCCATTATTCAGGAATAATTATATGGACTTATTTTAGCACGATTTACCAGTTTACATCATTATTGCAATTCTTTACACTTTTTGGTTTTTACATGCGTTCATTATTGATCACATGCATTTATAGCGCTGCACTTGTCTTTACCATAGAATAGTTACGTGATTAAAGAGAATGAAGATATATAACTATATTGGGAAATTAGAAGTATATCAATTATTTGAGATATAAGTGTGAAAATGTTTAACATTTGAAAATAGAATGTATGACATTCATTAGTAAATGCAATACTTTCCTGATCATTTTGGAGAAACAGCAAAAAAAAAAAATAGCAAAAGAGAATTTTCAGAATGTAATAGTACAGCTGTATTAGAATTTTCTATCAGAAAAACGCCAATGTTAATAAAGCCCGCGCTTGTGCGCCATCTAGCGAATATATCCGGTATTGCACCTAAAAATGTGCCAGACAGGATACCTCATTCACTAATGGCAAAGTAGTCAGTAGATGCTCGTTAATGAGCTTGCTAGACGCTGGTCAGACCACTGATTGATTGACCGGAGTCTGCCTGAATGGTCAGTCTCTGCTATTACACTCACATCTTAGTGAATCAGGGCCTATTTGTCCTGTTTTCATTGTGAACATAAAAAAAATCCCACACTTTGGGTTGTCCCCAGAAAAGTAATAGAAGAGAAATCTTCCAATGGGGACGCTGGTTCTGGTGGTCACCAAGGAACTTCCTTAATTTGGAAGAATTTTCTCTCACTTCCTGTTTGGCTGACACAAGAAGTGAAGGGAAATCTGCACAATGGTGCACAGATGTAAAAAAAAAACTGACAGTGTATTTTTTGTTGCATTCAGTAAAAAACAAAGAAAAATGAACAAATAGGAACACATTTTATTAAAAATAAAGAGTACAGTGTTAAAGTTTATACCTTTGACTGTATTTTGCAAGATGACTTTTCTGCATAGGGGATGTTACCCATTTCTAATCTGTGTACTCTGGAAATATTGAACTGCTCTGTGAGTGTGGAATTGTCTCTATAAATAAAGAATTTGAAAAAAAATAGAGAGTACATACACATTAATTTTTGTTGCATTTAATAAAAAAAAAAAAATGAATAAATAGGAACAATTTTTAATGGTATTTTCATTTTTTTTTTTTTGCATTTAATAAAAATATTTGCACAGTGGCTAAATGGTTAGCACTTCTGCCTAGCAGCACTAGGATCATTGGTTCAAATCCCAACCACAGCATCACCTGCCTGGAGTTTGCATGTTCTCCCTGTGCCTGCATGGGTTTCCTCTGGGACTCCGGTTTCCTCCTACACTCCAAAGACATGCTGGCAAGTTAATTGAATCCTGTCTAAAATTGGCCCTAATATAGTGTATGAATGTAAGTTAAGGACTTGAGATTGTATGTCCCTTGAGGGGTGGGGACTGATGTGAATGTACAATATATATGTAAAGAGCTGCGTAAATTGATGACGCTATATAAGTAATGGAAATAAATAATAAAAAAAGAAAAATGAATAAACTGGAACAAATTTTATAAGAAATAAAAAGAGTACATGCAAAGGTAACGTATACACACACATTCCTGAATATCCATGCATAGACTGGGGACAAGTCCATTTACATATTAAAAGGGAATTCCTGAAGAGTGATAGACTATGGGGACTATTCTGGTGCTAATTCTATTTAAAAGGCAAACTGTATCTGTGTGACTGTAATGAGAGAAATGGTAATGGGTCCAATGGAGAATAGTATACTGTGCTGTCCTGGGTGACCAGGGTGGGAAACAATTGTCCATTTCAGCAATTAACATTTTCATGATTAGATGTTTGGTCAAAAAATCAGAAATCCCTCCAGCAGGTATTAATCTGTATATGAAGGGAAGATTAACAGCTAAAGACTTTATACCCACATGGAAGGAAGATATATTTTAAATATATTCTAAAAATATTCTTCCCAATATTTTGACATATATTTGAAATACCACAATTTTGGCCGTATATATATGCTGCATGTTAAAATGAGTTTTTTATATATTCCAAAATATATTAAAAATATCTTTAAAAATATATATTTTTAAAATGTATTCTTCAGATTTTTTTTAACATATAAAAAAGTAACTTTAACATATATTTTTACATATATTTGTAAATGCATTCCAAAAATGTAGATTAAATGTATTTACAAAGGCATACAGTATATATGTAAATGTATTTTTAAAAATATGTTTCCTATATTTTGTAATACAAATGCATTTCAACATACAATATATATATATTTATTGAAATATCTTTAGAAATATATTGCATATGACCAAAATTGTAGTATTTCAATACATTTTGGAAGAATATTTTTAAAATATATTTAACCACTGGACATCCTGAGGATTTACCCCCCTTCCTGTTTTTGCTGTTCGGCGCTGCACTATTTCAACTGACAATTGCGCGGT
This sequence comes from Staurois parvus, assembly GCF_062004578.1. Classification (NCBI taxonomy): domain Eukaryota; kingdom Metazoa; phylum Chordata; class Amphibia; order Anura; family Ranidae; genus Staurois; species Staurois parvus. The sequence continues at coordinate 5,950,713 of NW_028317987.1, forward strand.
CATGCAATGCTGTACCCAAATGAAATCTACGTCCTTTTTTTCATACAAATAGAGCTTTCTTTCATTGGTATTTGATCACCTGTGCGGTTTTTATTTTTCACACCATAAACAAGAAAAGGCCAAACTTTTTGAAGAAAAAGGATATTTTTTACTTTTGGCTATAAAAAATATATAGTAAACTCAAAGTTCGTTATACATTTAGGCCAAAATGTATTCTGCTCCATGTTTTGGTAAAAAAATCCCAATCAGTGTATATTGATAGTTATAGCGTCTACAAACTATGGGATAGATAATGGAATTTACACAGCTTTACTTTCTGACTGCCCATCACATTTCTTGAGGTGCTAAAATACCAGGATAGTACAAACACCCCCAAATACCAGGACAGTACAAACACCCCCAAATACCAGGACAGTACAAACACCCCCAAATACCAGGACAGTACAAACACCCCCAAATACCAGGACAGTACAAACACCCCCAAATACCAGGACAGTATAAACACCCCCAAATACCAGGACAGTACAAACACCCCCAAATACCAGGATAGTACAAACACCCCCAAATACCAGGATAGTACAAACACCCCCAAATACCAGGACAGTACAAACACCCCCAAATACCAGGACAGTACAAACACCCCCAAATACCAGGACAGGTCAAACACCCCCAAATACCAGGACAGGTCAAACACCCCCAAATACCAGGATAGTACAAACACCCCCAAATACCAGGACAGTACAAACACCCCCAAATACCAGGATAGTACAAACACCCCCAAATACCAGGATAGTACAAACACCCCCAAATGACCCCTTTTCGGAAAGTAGACACCCTAAGCTATCTGCTGAGAGATATATTGAGTTCATGGAAGGTTTTTTTTGTTCCACTACTTTTTGGAAAATGACAAAAATATATATTTTTTTTACACAAAGTTGTCATTTAAGTGATTTATTTCTGGCATGAGCCATGGGCATATGTGGAATTATATATATAGACTTTTTGGGAGCCTAGCCACATACAGGAGCCTGAAATCCAATGACCACTTTGAAAGCCTGAAGGTGCGTAACTTCCTCATTATACTTCCTCACTACCTATCACAGTTTTGGAGGCCCTGAAATGCCAGGATAGCACCAAACCCCCCAACCCCAAATTAACCCTTTTTGGAAAGTAGACACCCCAAGGAATTTAAAAAGAGGCATGGTGAGTATTTTTCAGATCTCATGTTTTTCACAAGGTATTGAAATATTCAAAAAGAAAAGAAATAATATGTTTTTGTTTTTTTTCTTCATTTTATAAAACTTTGTGGCAACAAATGAGATCTGCAAAATACTCACCATGCTTCTTATTAAATTCCTTGGGGTGTCTACTTTCCAAAAAGGGGTAATTTGGGGGGGTTAGGTGATATCCTGGCATTTCAGGGCCTCCGAAACTGTGATAGGTAGTCTGGAAGTGTAATGAGGAAATAAAGCCCTTTAAAAGCCTGAAGGTGCTTATTGGATTTTGGGGTCCTGTACTTGGCTAGACTGCCAAAATGTCTCTCACATGTGGTACCCCCATACTCGGGAGAAGTAGCAGAATGTATTTTGGGGTGTAATTCCACGTATACCCATGGCTTGTGTGAGCAATAAATCATTTAAATGACAATTTTAATTTTTTGTCATTTTCCAAAAACTTAAATTCTATGACTTCATGATCTTCAGTTGAGTGATATGCAGGACCCAACTTCGGTAACTGGATCTTGGTGTGTGGGTATATACCTGGGATAATATTTCAGTTTAGATATATGCCACACTTATTTTTGTAATTTTTTTTGTAATTAAATGAAGCAAGTCTTTCTTTTGAGCCGAGTGCAAAGTTCCAGGAGAGACGACATAGGAAGCCTCTAGGTACTAGAACTATTGTGTGATCATTAGAGAACACATCCAGATGGAGATTAGTGAGAAGTTTGACTCACTATAATTGAGTTTCCTGGAGACCTACAATTGACTTTAATCCAGATATCTCCTGGCTTTCCATAGACAATGGTGCCTGTTTAGATAACACACATCTGCAAGGACTTGTGAGAACCGGAGTCACTAAGGTTTAGTCCACCATTGTCATTGTACGGTATCTTGTGTTTGATCATCTGCGAGGTCCTGTGAGAACCAGAGTCACTAAGGTTCAGTCCCACCATTGTCATTGTACGGTATTTTGTGTTTGATCATCTGCAAGGACTTGTGAGAACCAGAGTCACTAAGGTTCAGTCCCTGTTAGATTTCCAGAGTTATGAAAAAACTCTATTAATATTTCTAGGTTCTTGTAGATGGTTGTGGGAAGAAATCCTTATGGAAGCCAGTTCAGTATGAGCAGTGTGACTTTATTTGATCACACACCAAAAATACAAAGTCAATAAAAAACAGTAAATTCAGATATATGTAGCTTAAAATGAAATAAAAATAAAGAATAAATTGCCTTGGATATTAGGAAATAATGTAGTTCCTTTGCATAGCTTAGATAGAAGTTTTTGGCCTAGTTTAAGAAATGACCATGTGCTATTCTTTTGTTCTTTGTCCAAGCATGTGCTTTGAGTAAGAGTGTGTAAAAAGAATGTCTCTGTGTGTGAGTGAATGAAGTGAAGTGTAGTGTATCTGAGAAGCTTCTGCCTCGTTCTTTGAAAAGCTGCATACTTAAAATGCATGAGAAATTAGGTCCTCCCATTAAGCTTTGTTTCAAATTCACGGGCTTCTAAACTACTCCCAAAATCACTCCCAGTTTGAATAGAAACATGTGTTCCCATTCAAACCACCAAGTCATTATCATGATTGACATGCAGACTATGAAAAAGGTTTCTGAAGTTCTTATGTTACATACAACTGTCTAAATCCATGATTTATGACTACAATTTAAACTCTCAGACTCATTATAAGAATTCACAATATGGTATACATTACATGAGTATTTTAAAAAACAACATGACTTTAAACCTCTACTGATTACCTTTAGCTCAAACACAAATAATTCACATCTGACCACTGAAATGCAAAACCTCACATTCACATCCAATTAAGAGGGTATATTCTGCCAGCATATATTTCAAAAACTACTAAAGACCGAATTAAAGTTTGGATATTAAAAATTAATATTACATTCCCCTCTGAAATTCATATTAATTTATAACAAGCACACATCATTTATATCACAAACACTCAGGTTTTGATTTAGTAATCTCAAATGTATCATTATTTGTAACTGAGTCAGCATAACCAGAAAGTATTTTTCTCTGAAGTATATCTTGTAATAGATTATCTCCTTTCCTAATTTCACTTCTAATTTGCTTATAGAAACTGTTCATTTTACACATCAAACATAATTTAAATATAATACATAATATGATAATAATAAAAATAATTATTACAGGATGTAATAAAATATTTCCTGCTGCAGATGCAATTGAAGTTTTTCCCAACATTGATACAGTACGTTTAAATTTTGACCACCAAGAATGACCTGAAAATTGAGACCATTCATGTTCTATATCTTTTAAACTCCCTTGTTCATGTTTAAATAATATTTCTGCTTTTTGGAGTTCATCTGATAAAGCTATCAGTAAACCTTCATCTTTTTGAATAACATTTGCCCAATCTCTCCATGGGAATTCATCCACTTGAGATATATTGTACTGTATGGGAAGAGCACTTATATTTTTCATAAGCATGTTTGTTAAATTCATTCTCATCCCATTAACACTTATTGCTGAAATATCTCCTTCTATACAGAACAAACCTCGACTTAAGTTTTCTGTATGTGTACAAGAAGAGAAGAAGGATTGAACCCTTTCTGAGTCAGACATAACTTGAAAACAAACTTTCTTTTTATCTACAATTGAGATTAACTCAGAAGTGGTTTTAACCTTTTCTATCCTTGCTGAACATAGAGTATGGTTATGGTAACAAGAATGAAATATACCTTTGTCTTGATTAGGTAGACAAATCACTTTAGACTGAAATTGTAAACATGAAGACAGATCTAATTGTTCTAACTCAAAATTATTATCAGTAAATGCAAAATCTGTATATTGCAGATGATAATATAGTAACTGTGTGTTGCTAACTGGTAATCCCAAGACAGTGATTGGAACCAACATTTGTTCTTTTCCTGCTACAGGAATCATTGAAGAACTATAACATATGTTCTGATAACATCCAATCCACTTATTTACCCACAGATCAGTATGGTTTATGGCATATACATACTCTCTTGGTAAATTTTGTACAATACCTATAGGAGTTATTCCACTTTGAAAAGCTTGAGCTATTATTTTAAAATTTGTGGAATATTCCATCTGAATTTCTAAACATGCTCTGGCTATATGGGAATGCTGTTCACTTGACATTAAATTAAGAGTAATATTCTCTAAGTGTAATATAGATGGACCCATAATATTGGCTGTTTTAATCACCATATTTTCCAATATTTGATTCAAGTTTCTTTGTACTTTAATACTATTGCTTCCCACTAAACCGGCTGTCTCGAGATCAGACTTTAGTGTACTAATGTCCATGCTATTTGTAATACTACCAATAGTACCTATTCCTCCTAAAATACCTTCAACTATACCACGTTTATTCCTGTGAGGATTCCTAATATCAGTACCAAACCATCTTTCAATACCTAATTCCATGTTAACCAGATGTTCTTTACATTGTGGAAACCTTGTTGAGATTTTCCATTCTGAAATGTTAAAGTTCCACACTATAATAACAAACTTTCCTTCTCTCAACAGACGTCTGGTCTGGAAATGGTTAATTTGGAAGGGACTGGCTGGAATAAATTTCTTATCCGTACACTGTGTTCTTTTAGGGGATAGTACAATTACATTTGTATTTACACATTTCTTTGGATAATTTTCTATTGATATGCAGCATTCATATATACCTGTATCATTAATAGATATAGTATTTTGATGATACACAAAGTTATCATTATCCCAGTTCAAATTACCAAAAATACTTTTATGGATAACATCAGTTTTATCATGAAGAAAACTTCCCAAAAATTCACCATTCCTTTTCCAAGTTAATAATGAATTTTGAGGTAGGTGTATTTGTATATTACACATCAAATTCAGATTATCCTTTCCTTCTACAAGTCTTAATGATTGAGGAGATATTTTTATCTCTGGGACAATCAAATCTACCACAGTAACAATTACTTTGACTTTAGTTTGAACCAAAGCTCTTGTCATTTGGAAATCCCATATTTTCACTATGTCCTCTTTTTCATTACCATTTATATTCAAATGTTCAGGATCAAGAAAGTGTGAATAACTTTGTAATTGATACCAAATATCTGTTTTAGAACTTCCTATATTTCCAGTATTTAACATGTCTATGGAAATATCTCCTGACCAAATTGTAGGTTCATTTCCCTTTAAAACTATTAACCAGTATCCCATATCGGATAAATTACATTCAAAGTTACTAGTTTCGTTATTGATCCTATAAAATCCTTGCATTTTAACAAATTTTGATTTAGACTCTATTTTAGCTCTAACTTCAATATCATTATTATGAACGAAATACAATTCCGAACAACAAGTTCTCCCATAACCTATGCACATATATCCTAGCAAGTCTTCAGCTGTATTAATGTTACTGTCTTTAGGAAAAAATCTTTTGTTCCTAATAAGTGTAGTGTCTTTCTTATGTAGGGCTTCAGTCTTGTTAACTTCTGCATTGCTGGAAAAGTTTATGTTGTAGATTACTAATATTGTCATTGTCACTAAGAAAAAGATCAATCCTGTAATAAGTCTTTTCTTTCTACTGCTTTGATTTTCCTTATGTTCTTTTGTTGTAATGTTTATTTTTCTTTGGAATCTGCGATGCTTTGTTTCTTCCGGATTATTGAAATCCATGTCTGCAAAAGAAATGCAGTATCATTATCTCGGTATAAACAATTTGCATTGGTCACTGTGCACCCACATTGTTTGTTGTCTGCGCGCATTTTTTACTGAATTAAGAGGTCTTTGCACTTGTACCATTACTCCTTGAACATCCAAAATATCAAATGGACCTTCCCAATTGCTTTGCCATGGTCCAGTTTTTCTGAAAGTTTTTACCATTACTTGTCCTCCTTTTTCGAACTTAGAAGAATGTGGAGGAACCATTTTTTGCATGCGAGTAGCTGCATGTGGTAAAATAGTGTTCAGATTGTCTTGCAACATCTGTAACCACTTTGTTTTTTCTATTGCCTCTTTTTGCGGCGTTGACAAAAACGGTTCATGGGGAAAAACAATACGCATTTTCCTTCCTGTCATTAACTCAAAAGGAGAATACTGTGTTGCAGAAGATGTTGTACTTCTGACACTCATCAGAACCAATGGTACAGCATCAACCCAAGTATTTCCTCTGTCTAATAACATTTTTGCAATCCTTGATTTGACAGTCCTATCATTCTTTCCACAATACCTGCAGATTGTGGATGATAGGGCACATGAAATCTCTGTTGTATACCCAAGATTTTACACATTGCCTGCATTATTTTACCTGTGAAGTGGGTTCCTCTGTCACTACTGAGGTTTGTTGGCATACCCCAGACTGGAAAAACATGATTAATTAGCATTTTAGCAGTTGTTAATGCATCATCTTTGCGAACAGGCAAGATTTCAATCCATTTTGAAAAAACATCAACTACAACTAAAGCATACCTGTACCCATTTTTACCTGTAGGTAACGGTCCTATATAGTCTAGTTGTAATGTGGACCATGGTCCATCTGCTGGAGGAGTTCTTTGTAATGGAGGTTTTTGACCCTTTGGTCGAGGATTCACTTGAGCACAGATTAGACAAGATTGAACTACACTGTCTACTGTTTCTTCCATTTTGTCCCAGTAAAATTTTTCCTTGAGTATTTCAAGCAATCTTTGTTTACCTATGTGACCTAGGCTTTCGTGATTGTATTTTGTAAATTCTACCTGTAGATGCTGCGGTATAACAGGACGCAGAAACCCGTTTAAGTCATGATACAAAATTCCATATTCACATATAAAGGGAAATTTTGGATCAACCTGAGAAGCAGAAAGAGATGGATCCCTTTTCTGTTCTTCTGCAAAGGAGGGAATCTGTGTGTCTGTCTTCCTAACAACATTAACTGAGACTGGTTCAGACTGAATCACTGGTACTCCGTGTAAAGCTGCTTCCTTTGCTAAGAGATCAGCTGTTCTATTGCCTACACTCATCTCATCATTGTCCTTTCTATGAGATGGAATTTTTACAATTGCATAGGCAATAGGATTTTCCTCTGCTAGCTTAAAAATTGATTCAAGTGTCTCTTTGTGCACTAGAACTTTGTTAGATGCATCTACAAAACCTCTACGTTTCCAAATTGGTAAATAATCTGTCAGGGAACGTACAACATATGAACTGTCACTGTAGATCACTAATGGACTTCTGTTCTCTTCCTTGTCTAATGTCAACACAGTTTTTACTGCTTCAAGTTCTGCCCTTTGAGCTGAAAAATGTCCTGGCAATTTGTGCTGTATGGAATAATTACGCTCTGGATACCAAATTGAATATCCACTGTAATAATTACCTGACATACAGTATCTAGAACCATCAACAAATACAGGTTCATCAATTTTCTCTGCCTCTCTACGGAAAAGAGGAGAGGAAGTTTCTTGGACTTCACATAGACATTCATGTTCTAACCCGTTGTATTCCATCAACTGAGGTAGGACATACTTGGCATTATGTTCAACCTGTATTTGCTTAGGTGATAGAGCCAACAACCATTGAGAAAATCTTTGGTTGGAAACTCCCGGAACATTTTTCTCAAAAAGAAACTTCAAAGTGCTATGTGGAGTTTGTAGAATAATTTTGTTGAATCCTACAATATGCTCTGTTGCTTTTACTGCATAATGTACTCCCACAAGTTGTCTGACACAATCATCAAAACCTTTCTCTACTGGGGTAAGCAGACGTGAGAAGTATCCAAGACTTCTCCAGACTCCTCCCTGTTTCTGAATCAAGACAGCTGAGATTGCAGTTTCTGAAGCATGCACTTGCAAAGCAAATGGTGCTTGCTTATCAACAGTAGCCAAAGCTGGAGCTGTTTGCAAATCATTTTTCAACATCTCAAAAGCTTTTTGCTGTATTTCTGTCCAGGGACCAAATACATTTTCCTCATTGTACTTCAACAAATCATACAATGGTTTGGCTTTTTCTGCAAATGATTCGATAAAATCTCTAGAGAAATTTACCAAACCCAAAAACTGTCTCAGTGCTTTGAATGTTGTTGGTACAGGAAGTGACGCAATAGACTCAATTCTTTCCTGTAAAGGCTGTCTCTTTCCTGGACCAATCAAAACTCCAAGAAATTTTACTTCATTTTTCATGAGCTGAACTTTGCGTGTATTCAGCTTGAGACCTTCATCTTGCAGAAGTGTAAACAATTCTGCTAAGAGAGTCCTGTGTTCAGTTTCAGAATTCGTCATAAGCAAGATATTATCCACATATTGTATTAAACAATCAGGTCTAGAAAAGTTAGACAAAACTTTTGCTAATGCCTGATGTAATATATACTTAGCAGAATGATATCCTTTTGGAAGACGTTTGAGACAATACTGGACATTTCTGTGGACAAATGAAAACTTGTATTGGCAACTCTCAGCCAATTTAATACTAAAAAATCCATTTGCAATGTCAAGAACAGAGAACACTTTCGCATTGGCATTTATTTGTGACATGATGTCTGGAGTTTCTGCCACAATGGGTGTACAACTTGGAGTGTATTTGTTTAGCATTCTTAGATCTATCAATAATCTATATGCACTAGGGTCATCACGCTTTGCCACTACCCACAAAGGATTATTAGTAACTGAATTAGCTTTCCTGATGATACCCTGTTCCAAAAATTCTTGTATGATTACTGATACAGGTTCATCAGATTCTGGCGGCAACTTGTATTGTTTTAATGGGGGATGGTCTTTGCCTTGAATATTAACTTCAATATTTTTGAACAGTCCAGCTTCATTTTTACCTTGACTCCACAGTTTTTTGTGTAGTTGTACTAAATGTTTCAATTCTAGATTATCTCCAGTATCTGGCCATTTATAGTCAGCATCAATTGCTTCTGTCAAACAGATGCTACCGACTTCACAATAATCTGCTGGGTCAATAACCATAGGCTTACGATTAGCAGAGCCCTGCCAAACAATGCCATTGGCTAAATCAAGTATCCACCCTCTTTGAGACAAAACATCAGCACCAATGATGTTCTCTGATCCTTGACAATACCAAAAGTCTATTTCCGTTTGCGAACATCCTGGTATTTCAAAAGACACATTTTTACATTTTTTAGCTTGAACATCACCTTTTCCATTGAAACCTACAACTGTGCATACTGTTGCATTAGATGGAATTGGTATTTTCATGCCTAAAACACTTATTTGGGCTCCTGAATCCAATAAAATTGAAGATTTTTGTCCATTAATTTTAGCTTTTACATAAGGGCGCCCACACTTGTCCAAGAAAATTGGAGCTACATATTCCAGACAATGGAGTTCAACTTCCTTTTCTTTTGTTAGTCATGGTGAAGGTAATAGTGGCTGTCTTGAAGTATTGGATGAATGTGAGTTGTTCACATTTCCTCCATTACTAATTGACATTTCACTAATCTCTCTGATCAGAGGAGCGTAGGGTGAAGATGACTTAACTTCCTGTGAACGAATTGGAGCTGACGGTTCAGGAGAAATAAGTCCATTTTCTTTACCCAAATTTCTCATCTGAATGTCTTTCAAAAACTTCCTACACTGCCATTTCAAATGCCCTGGTTTTGCACAATAGTAACAAGTGAGTGGTCTTTGATTCCCTTGTCTTACTCTGTCATTCCTGCGGGGGGCAGCATTTCCTGTCTTGAATTTATCCTGACTGTCATTCTTAGGATAATTATTCTCAATTAAAGCAATTTTTGGTCTTACATTATTTTGCTTTAATTGTCTCCTAATTTTGTCAATAATATAGGCAGCGTCATCCAAATTATCCTTTTCATTAGCAATCAATAAAGATGCTGGATCAAGGTACTTAAATTTTTTTACAAAATCCTTGACCATAGCAGGGGTCTCATCTTGTAAATTAAAAATCATCCTGTATGCCTTAGAAAATTTGATCCTAAAGTCAAATGGATCATCATTAATAGTAGCTCTTAAGGAGTCTAAAATTTCCAAACTAGGTGTCTCCTCTCCTGTTGTGAACAGTAATAACTGTCGTAGTCTATCAGTAGCATTGCTATGAATTTCCATATCATCCTCATTCATGAAAGGAGTCTTGACTAACCTACGAGCCATAAAACTGGGGATCCACAACCCAAAAATGCGATTTCTTTGCTCATCAGTTAATTGAAACCTATCACAAAAATTCTCAAAAACATCGGAATTATGGAATGAATTTTCTCTCATGTTATATGCTGGTATATCCTTCAATATTTTCATTAACTGATCCTGAATCTGTAACTTCAACTTAGATGCTCTAGCAAGTAATTTCTCTCTCTGTACATTAGTCTCACTGCCTTCCTCATCACCCCTGGGTGAGTCTGGGATATATGAGGCCTGGGCCGTTTCTGATTGTTTTTTCTTAGATACCACAGCTATTTGCTTATGTTTTAATATTGCAACATTTTGAGATTACATTTCTTGCTCAAGATGTTCAATATAGGTACAAAAAGTTTCACAGTTTGCACAATTGGATTCAACAGTATCCTGCATGTCTGTACTCTGTAAGACATTTTTGCTATCTGTCTTAACAACACAAACCACATTTTTCTCTGGCAATTCAAACACCATAGAATTGAAAACTCTAACTAGCTTCATAATGTTACGCAATTTTCTTTTCATCTTATTAAACGTAAATCTAGAGCTATCAATATCAACATTAGCCTGCATACATTGATCATACATAGCTTTCCATAAACCAGTATCAGAAGCATGGCTAGCTAAACCTTGAAATTCCAATTTACTTTCATTAGCTAATGAATCAATAAATTCCATTTTTCTACTCACCGAATGTAGTAAATTTCCTCTTTTGTCCTGGCTCAGGGACTTTTCTGGTCACCACTTGAATCCTCAGATCTCCACAACCAACGTTTTCCGTTCCAGGTTCTGCAATCTTTCCGAAGCTTAATCAATAGAAATAGTTCATCTCAATCCCCTCTGAAGAAGCGAGGATAAATTGAAAAAAACGTGGAAAAATCAAATGGCTGGCACTCGCCAATAATGTTAGATTTCCAGAGTTATGAAAAAACTCTATTAATATTTCTAGGTTCTTGTAGATGGTTGTGGGAAGAAATCCTTATGGAAGCCAGGTCAGTATAAGCAGTGTGACTTTATTTGATCACACACCAAAAATACAAAGTCAATAAAAAACAGTAAATTCAGATATATGTAGCTTAAAATGAAATAAAAATAAAGAATAAATTGCCTTGGATATTAGGAAATAATGTAGTTCCTTTGCATAGCTTAGATAGAAGTTTTCTTGGCCTAGTTTAAGAAATGACCATGTGCTATTCTTTTGTTCTTTGTCCAAGCACGTGCTTTGAGTAAGAGTGTGTGAAAAGAATGTCTCTGTGTGTGAGTGAATGAAGTGAAGTGTAGTGTATCTGGGAAGCTTCTGAACCACGTTCTTTGAAAACTGCATACTTAAAATGCATGAGAAATTAGGTCCTCCCATTAAGCTTTGTTTCAAATTCGCGGGCTTCTAAACTACTCCCAAAATCACTCCCAGTTTGAATAGAAACATGTGTTCCCATTCAAACCACCAAGTCATTATCATGATTGACATACAGACTATGAAAAAGGTTTCTGAAGTTCTTATATTACATACAACTGTCAAAATCCATGATTTATGACTACAATTTAAACTCTCAGACTCATTATAAGAATTCACAATATGGTATACATTACATAGACTAGTTTAAAAGAAAACATGACTTTAAACCTCTACTGATTACCTAGGCTCAGACATAAATAATTCACATCTGACCACTGAAATGCAAAACCTCACATTCACATCCAATTAAGAGGGTATATTCTGCCAGCATATATTTCAAAAACTACTAAAGACCGAATTAAAGTTTGGATATTAAAAATTAATATTACATCATTAGATTTGCTGAGCCGGGGGAATGTTCTCCATCATTACAGAGCATTTCACACTCCATTTATATTCTTCTCCTGATATCAATGGCCAGCCCGGTCCCACACTTCATCCATGTCTTTGGGGGCCTCTGATCTCCTTATCCACTGTTTCTTCCATGATGAAGATCAGCCATGGAGTATATCTGAGGTGTATATCAGGGTGTGCTTCTTCCCCACATGAGAGCTGAGATGTCCAGCAACATTCATCTAGAAGACATTTCCCGCACTCAAGGTACTAATACACCTCTAGGGTTGTGTGGGACCCCTGATGTACAGGAAGACAGGACTTCAGTGAGGAACATTTCCCTCACTCAGGACAGGAAAGTTGCTTTTACCCCGTGTGACATTTCTGATGGATGGAAAGATTGGACTTCTGTGAAAAACATTTTCCGCACTCAGGACAAGGATATGGCTTTTCCCCTGTGTGAGATCTCTGATGTATGTAAAGGTTAGACATATGTGAAAAACATTTCCCGCTCTCAAGACAGGAATAGGGCTTCTCTCCCGTGTGAGATCTCTGATGTTTGTAAAGGTTGTACTTCACTGAAAAACATTTCCCGCACTCAGGACAGCAATATGGCTTCTTATCCGTGTGAGATCTCTGATGTATGCAAAGACTGGACTTCCATGAAAAACGTTTCCCACACTCATGACAAGAATATGGCTTCTCCCCCGTATGAGATCTCTGATGTGAAACAAGCTCTGATTTTTGAAAAAAACCTTTCCCACAATCAGAACAGGAAAATGGCTTCTCCCCTGTGTGCAGTCTTTGATGTGTGCTAAGGTGAACCTTCTGTGAAAATGTTTTCCCGCACTCAGGACAGGAATATGGTTTCTCAGCAGTGTGAAGCCTCTGATGTTTTTTAAGATTAGACTTTTTTGAAAAACATTTCCCGCACTCAATACAGGAATACGGCTTCTCCCCCGTGTGAGATCTCTGATGTGTGTAAAGATTGGACTTGACTGAAAAACATTTCTTGCACTCAGGACAGGAATACGGCTTCTCTCCCGTGTGAGATCTTTGATGCCTATTAAGATAGGATTTACAACGGAAACATTTCCCGCACTCAGTACAGGAGAAGCTCTTCCCTGTTGGAAGGCCGGCCCGGTCCCGCACAGTCTGAGGTTCCTCAGGATACGAGGAATCCGATGGTCCATCTACACTGGGTGGTGCCGGATGGACATTGGAGGGAGCCGGGTTTTCTCCTGGACTATACTGTGTGATGTCCTCATCTTCTACTTTCCAGTCTGGAGACAAAGTGAGACAATCCTCGGAGGTTTTCCTCATCTCCCGGCCATGGACTAAAATACAAAGACAAAGAGGATTACTAGACAGGAGCTGATTGGTTCCCCCAAACCAGGACTCCGCCCACATCAGGAAGCTTGGTCTCTGAGGAGCTTACAATTCCACCCTCAAGGGAACTAGGAAATGGCTCCTCTGATCTCCTACCAGGTCATTTCTTTATTCATGGACCTTAGTCAGAGAGTGAGGAAACAACCAGAACTGTCTTTTATAGGAGGGACAGTGATGAGGGGATTATAGGACGAGGGTCCCCACCCCCTCTATCACTCATCGCCATCTTCCCAACACAAGAAGTACTTCACTTCCTTATTTAGTCCATGATTTAGTCATGAAGAACAGCGGGGCTGAGCCCCACCAGAGGTCAGAGAGTGAGGATGAGGGGAGAACAACCAAGATGAAGACTGGACTGATCCTGAAGACCACCATCATTGGGGTATTGACTCCTCCCTCATTATCACTTTCTGTTTAAGGGTCCAAAGTTGGAGGATGTTATCACATTATTATCACCATGTAAAAGTCTGTGCTCCAATCACATCATCCGATATAAAATGTCCAGCTGGGAGGAAATGGGGGGAACAAAAGAGAATCCATATTATGTGTATATATAGCAGTGGGGGGAGGGGGGAGAGCAGAAGTCAGGACTATGGAATGTACAACATAGAGTATATAGTGCAGGGGTCAGGAATATGTAATGTACAACATAGAGTATATAGTGCAGGGGTCAGGAGTATGTAATGTACAACAGAGTATATAGTGCAGGGGTCAGGAGTATGTAATGTATAACATAGAGTATATAGTGCAGGGGTCAGGACTATGTGATGTACAACATAGAGTATATAGTGCAGGGGTCAGGGGTATGTAATGTACAACAGAGTATATAGTGCAGGGGTCAGGACTATGTGATGTACAACATAGAGTATATAGTACAGGGGTCAGGGGTATGTAATGTACAACATAGAGTATATAGTGCAGGGGTCAGGAGTATGTAATGTACAACATAGAGTATATAGTGCAGGGGTCAGGAGTATGTAATGTACAACATAGAGTATATAGTGCAGGGGTCAGGAGTATGTAATTTACAATATACAGTGTAAGGGTCAGGACTCATAATATTGGTATTCAGTTATCAGTGGAAGCTTAAATGTTTACAGTAGACAAGTTGCAGAGATCCCACACCGCTGCCTCCCATCTCCTGAGACTGCACTCAGTGACTTGGGTCTGAGACTATACAGACATATCCCTCCACCCGGCACAGCCAGCAGACCACAGAGCAAGGAACCCTGGGAGATATATTCTGTCAGAGATATAACTAGATCTGGGAATGGGGAAGGACACCCAAGACACACACCCCAGATGCCTAGGTCTAGTATCGCTTGTGCTGAAAAACATTTTTCTGCCATCTGATCCCCAGAACCTCCATAAATCCAGTCTAGATACATAAATTGTGTCTGCAGCACAGAGAAGGAAGATTATCCGAGAGAAATCCAGGAATACAGGACGGGGAACACAGCTCAGGAAAGTGACCAGGGAATTACAGGCTGATATCACCCAGTCCCCGCCCTACTCTGGTGTCAAGGTCCTACCTTTTCCCAGAGGTTATGTTACTCCATGTGCTGGCATCCATCTTGGATTTCTGCTGAGCATGGTGGGAATCTTTTATGCCTTCAGGTCTCTGAGGTCCATCCCCCAGAGGAGTGTGGCTGAGTACATATAAGTCTGTGATCCTCACATGCTCATTGCACTTGTGTCTTGTGTCTTTGTCTTGCTACAGCTCTGTGTATACTCTCGTGACTCTTCTGGTATCTGACTCGGCTTGTGACTAAGACCATTCTCTGTGTTTTCCTTCGATCTGACCTTCCGTTGCTGAACCCGGCCCGTGACCTGTGATTCTCTGTCTACTGTTCTGTACCATTTTGTCCCGTTGTTGTCGACCCGGCCTGCTTGACTACGCTATTGTCATTCTTACCAGCTACACGCCATTGGCGGTGGCCATTACTGCAGCCGGGGTGTCTCGGGGGCCACGACCTGGTTCCTGGCTGCGTCAAGTCCATCCCCACCATCAGGGGACCTGGTGAAGGGCAGCCTGGGACTTAGACTCCGCGCCCTGAGGGACTTCGGTCTGTTGGTGGTGGTTGTCGTCAGCCAGTGCATTACCCTGCCACTAGGCCTACCTGTCCATTCCACAGCCCTGCCCTGACATTACACAAGTGCCATGAATCCTGACGGTGCAGGTACGCCTTCGCTTCCAATGTTGGTTGCCAGACTGGATCAACAGGATCTCCTGTTGGATCAGTTCGCTCAGGTGTTGCAAACTCTGCTTGTGCGCACCGCGTACCTTACTCCTGGTGCTATTAGGCCAGTTGTCACTCCGGTGGTCGCTCCCGCTGCTGTTCCGCTTGTTACGCCTACCGCCATGGCTGCTGCGGCGCCCAGAGGTATGACTGGTTCAGCCCCACAGCGCTTTGGGGGTGAGCCGAGTCAGTGTTGTGGGTTCCTCAACCAGGTGGGGATTTACTTCGAATTAATACCCCACGCTTTTCCGACTGAGAGGTCAAAGGTGGGTTTCCTAATATCGCTACTCTCAGACAAGGCCTTGGCCTGGGCAAATCCCTTATGGGAGAGGAATGACCCGGTGATTCACGAGTTTTCCGGTTTTGTCGATGCCTTCCGCAGGGTATTCGACGTACCGGCTCGCTCCACCTCGGCTGCCAAGCTGCTCATGTCTATGCATCAGGGTTCACGGACCGTTGCCGAGGCGGGTTGGAACAATGAGGCTCTGGTGGCTGCGTTTTCTCAGGGTCTTTCTGATGCATTGAAGGACGAGATCGCAGCCAAGGAATTGCCTGTGGAGCTGGAAGCACTAATTTCCTTCCTGATCCTGATTGATACCAGGCTCAGGGAGAGGCCTTCACTCAAGGAACACCTGCGGAGGCCTTCCAATCGACTGGCACCTGTGTTTTCTGTCCCACCTGTTCCTCCCTCTCCTCCCACGCCTCCTGGGGATAGATTGTCTGGTGGTGAGCCCATGCAGCTGGGGTTTGCTCGCCTTTCCGAGGGAGAGCGGGCCGCTCGGCGTCGGGAGGGTCGCTGCCTGTACTGTGGCCTTGGTGGGCACTTTTGGCAGTCCTGTCCGGTCCGTCCGGGAAACGCTCGCACCTGAGATCCTGTCGGGGACAGATCTTGGGTGGAGTCTCCTCGTCCCCGGCATTCCGCAGAGATAAACCACTAATCACCGTTGTCCTCTCTTGGGCGGAAGGCTTGGTGACGGCCCAGACGTTAGTAGATTCTGGGGCCGGCGGGTTGTTTATGGACAGCTCGTTTGCTGCCCAGCACTTCATTCCCCTGCAGGCTCGAGTTACCCCATTGGTTCTCGAGGCGATAGATGGCAGGCCCCTGCAACCACCGCAGGTTACCCACGAGACTATGCCAGTTGAAGTAGCGATTGGGGCTGTTCACAGGGAGTTGGCCTGTTTCCAGGTGATTTCTTCTCCACACTATTCGGTGGTTTTGGGGTATCCCTGGCTCCAGACGCATAATCCTACCTTTAATTGGCGAACGGCCGAGATTCTCTCGTGGTCTCCACAGTGTGGGGCTGGGTGCATCCATGGGCCAGTTAAGGTGTTGTGTGCCTCCTCGGACTCTGCGTTGCACACCGATTATGGGGAGTACCTGGACGTGTTTGATAAGGTACGTGCTGGTGCCTTACCTGCTCATCGTCCTTACGACTGCGCCATATCCTTGCAACCCGGTGCCACTCCTCCGTGTGGCAGGGTGTATCCTCTCTCAGTTGCGGAGAATAAGGCCATGGAGGAGTACAGTGCGGATGCGCTTTCCCGGGGGCACATTCGTAAGTCTACTTCCCCAGCAGAAGAAAGGTGGTGAATTGAGGCCTTGCATCGATTATAGGGGTCTCAATCGAATCACTACTAAGAATGCCTACCCGATTCCCTTGATTACTGAGTTGTTCGACTGTCTTAAGGGGACAACAGTCTTTACCAAACTTGACCTTAGGGCGGCGTACAACCTCGTACAGATCAAACAGGGGGATGAGTGGAAGACCGTGTTTAACACCAGAACCGGTCACTACGAATACCTGGTGATGCCCTTCGGGTTGTGTAACGCGCCCGCAGTTTTTCAGGAATTCATAAATGATGTCCTTCGTGACTTGTTGCAGCAGTGCGTGGTAGTTTACTTGGATGACATCCTGGTTTACTCTGCCTCCATGGAGTCCCATATCCAGGATGTCAAGCAGGTGCTGCAACGAATACGTGAGAACAAACTTTTTTGTAAACTTGAGAAGTGCGAATTCCATCGATCCCTTTTTGGGCTACATCATTTCTGCGGAGGGATTCTCCATGGTCCCTCAGAAGGTTGCGGCGGTTCTGCAGTGACCTCGTCCCAATGGTCTTCGGCCCATTCAGCGCTTTTTGGTTTTCGCCAACTACTATCGGAAGTTCATCAGGAACTTCTCCACACTGGCAAAGCCTCTCTCTGACCTAACCAAGAAGGGCAGTAATCCTCACGAGTGGCCATCCGAGGCCATCGTAGCTTTCGAGGCTCTGAAATCAACCTTCGCTTCGGCTCCGATACTGTCTCATCCCAATCCTGGATTGCCCTTCGTCCTTGAGGTTGATGTATCCGAGACGGGAGTAGGCGCTCTCCTGTCTCAGCGTCGGTCTCCCGATGGACCCCTACTTCCCTGTGGGTTCTACTCCAGGAAGCTTTCCTCTGCAGAGTGCAACTACCAGATTGGAGATCGGGAGTTGTTGGCAATCATTCTGGCTCTCAAGGAATGGAGGCACCTGCTCGAGGGCTCCGCGGTTCCGGTCCTCATTCTTACCGATCATAAGAACCTGACTTATCTTTCGGAGGCCAAAAGATTGACACCCCGTCAGGCCAGATGGGCCTTGTTCTTGTCACGGTTCAACTATGTGGTCTCCTATTTGCCTGGTTCCAAGAATGTCAGGGCTGATGCATTATCGCGGCAATACTCTGAGTTGTCCAGGGAGGACTCTGAGCCAACCTCGGTCATACCTCCGGATCAGATCCTGGCTGCCATTCGCACCAGTCTGACTTCTCCCCTTGGGGAGCAGATTTTGGCGTCTCAAACTGACGCTCCTCCCGAGAGACCGGAGGGTAGATGTTTTGTACCCGAGGGGTTGCGCACCCGTCTGCTGCGTACCTACCATAACTCCAAAACTACCGGGCATCCGGGGAGGAACCAGTTGTCTTGGGTCGTCTCTCGGTTGTTCTGGTGGCCAACTCTGCGTGCCGACATCGCCTCTTATGTAGCAGCATGTTCGATCTGTGCCCAGAATAAATCTCCACGGCATCTTCCAATGGGTCTTCTGCAACCCATTCCCAATGGGGAGCGTCCTTGGTCACACCTGGGCATGGACTTTATTGTAGACCTCCCTGTGTCTCGTGGGTCATTCTCATGGTCATCGATCGTTTTTCCAAAATGTGCCATTGTATTCCACTCAGGAGATTACCAACAGCGCAAGAACTGGCCACGGTCTTTTCCAGGGAGATTTTTCACCTGTATGGGTTGCCCAAGGTGATTGTCTCGGACCGCGGGAGTCAGTTCGTGTCCAGATTCTGGCGCAGCTTCTGCTCCCAGTTGGGTATTAGTCTCTCCTTTTCTTCAGCCTACCACCCGCAGTCCAATGGGGCTGCGGAGAGTTCCAATCAGGCCTTAGAACAATTCCTTTGATGTTATATCTTGGACCATCAGGACGATTGGGCCGATCTCCTGCCTTGGGCAGAGTTTGCCAGGAACTCAGCAGTCAACTCCTCCTCCGGGATGTCTCCCTTCATGGCCAACTATGGGTACCAACCCGCGGTATTACCTGAGAGGTTCTCACCACAGGACATTCCGGCTGTGGAGAACCATCTTCATGAGGGCAGATCCAGAGGGCCTTGAGGGACTCGGCTCAGCGTCAGAAGTTCCAGGCTGATCGCAGACGGTTGCCCGCTCCTTCATACTAGGTCGGCGATCGGGTGTGGTTGTCTACTCGTAACCTCAATCTTCAGGTGCCCACACCCAAACTAGCTCCCCGTTTTGTCGGTCCTTTTCGCATTCTCCGAAAGGTGAATCCGGTGGCCTATGCCCTTGCCCTTCCGCCTGGGATGCGGATCTGCAATATCTTTCATGTATCACTGTTGAAACCTCTGATCTGCAATCACTTCACTACCTCTCTGCCTCGACCCTGTCCCATTCGGGTTGACGGTCATGAGGAGTATAAGGTAAGCCGGATCCTGGACTCTCGATTGGTACACGCACGATTACAGTTCCTGGTTCATTGGCGCGGTTATGGTCCCGAGGAGCATTCCTGGGTTCCTTCCGCAGATGTCCATGCTCCTGCCCTCCTCCGCGCTTTTCATACCCGCTTTCCTCAGAAACCTTTTGTTGAGCCGCGGAGAGGGAGGGGCCCTTGAGGAGGAGGTACTGTCAAGGTCCTACCTTTTCCCAGAGGTTATGTTACTCCATGTGCTGGCATCCATCTTGGATTTCTGCTGAGCATGGTGGGAATCTTTTATGCCTTCAGGTCTCTGAGGTCCATCCCCCAGAGGGGTGTGGCTGAGTACATATAAGCCTGTGATCCGCACATGCTCTTTGCACTTGTGTCTTGTGTCTTTGTCTTGCTACAGCTCTGTGTATACTCTCGTGACTCTTCTGGTATCTGACTCGGCTTGTGACTAAGACCATTCTCTGTGTTTTCCTTCGATCTGACCTTCCTGGGACTTAGACTCCGCGCCCTGAGGGACTTCGGTCTGTTGGTGGTGGTTGTCGTCAGCCAGTGCGTTACCCTGCCACTAGGCCTACCTGTCCGTTCCACAGCCCTGCCCTGACATCTGGACCAATCAGTGAGCAGTATGGGTGGAGGAATGGATTTAGTGTTCATGACCCACCTGTGCTGATCTCTGTAGGAGTGTCCTCCTCTATAATTAGCCTCATTATTCCATCCTCCTCCATAGACTGCTGATCATCCCTCACATACGCCTCTTCTTCTGCTTTAACCTCAAATTCTATATCGATTGGATCTCCACTCTAAATCAAGGAAATGATAGAAAATATCATCTGTAAAATTTAAGATTTATGATTGTGACATCACATAAAAAATCCACACTTTGTCTCCACAAGTTCATGTTCTAGATGCTCCATCCCACCAACCTTGTAATAGTGAGGGATGGTGTGACCTTCCTGTGTGGAATTCCGGGAATACAGAGGACGGGGACATCTCTCTGGTGGGTTCCTGTAGCTGGATGACTCCACCATGGTGTCCTGGTACAGATCTTTGTGTTCTTTTAGAAGCTCTGACTCCTCCATCCCCCCATCCTCATCCTCCTCCTCTTTTATCTCTTCTTTAACCTCAACTTTAGGATCTCTCAGGTTTCCACTCTGAATATATAATAAAAATGACATCAATGGTAACAATGCAGATAATGTACAGATCCTAATGATACTAGAAAGAAAATAATAACCAGATATCTTTCTAATCAAACTAATAAGACATATAATATAGACAAATTCATCGGCTGTAATAGGAAATATGTAGTCTATCTATTAGAATGCCCCAAACAGTAAGTGGGTCGTACCACGAGAAGGTTGAGTGACCGTCTCCGGAACACATTTATAATATTAAAAAAGGATATAAGGAGCATTCCCTCTCCTTACATTATAGGTGATATCAGAAGAGAGATCCCTCCTCACTTATGTTCATAGGGATAGATACTATCATCCCGCACTGGAGAGGGACATATAAGACTCGGGCAGTATCCCAACTGGAGACCAAACAAATTTACGAGTTAGGTACCCTGCACCCGGCAGGACTCAATATTGAGTTAGATGTTAATTGTTTTATCGACAATAGTTCATTTCATTTGAACATTCTTTAATGTGTACTTTTAGCATAAATATTTTAATTCTTGTGTATTATTCTTACAATACTGTTATATTCATATCATATGTGATTTCAGTCTTAGTACATTCGTTAACACTCATCGGATCTTTTGCCAAATCCTTCTGATGTCCATTTTTTGTTCTAAAAATTTTTTTTTATATAATTATTTATAATTTTACTATAATGGACACCAGTATATATTTTACTTATTTTATTATTTGAATACAAAAGGTGTTTTAATGGTATCATTATTTGACTTTATTATTTTTTTATTATGATTTCGCTGATATTCTTATACAATTTTTTTTCTTCTTTTACTTATTAATTATTAATATCCTTTATTGATATTAATATACAACAGTTGATCAATAATATTTAATGTAGAGCAATCACTTCCAACACTCATATAAGTGCTATACTTTTGACATCTGAAATGGTTTATCTAATCATATAAAGCATTAACACACCTGCATCACCAATATATTTCAATATATTAGGAGTTTTTATTATATTATACTCTTTTGACATTTAGAATTTAAGGTAATATACCGCATAAGCGAACAAATGTACATACTCTTTTTATCTATATAAAAAAAACCTCTAGTATAATGGCGCATCATCGCACGAGAGTAAACAATTTGTTTAGGCTTCAGCAAAATGGTGCCGGCTTGATACGCATGCGCCATTCTGCCTATTTAAAGCCTTATGTCACGTCATGGCGCCAATGGTATCTTCGTCTGATGATGTGCGTGCGCACGTAACGTGTAAGGAGGAACCAAGTCACGCCGTGATGTCACGCCATCGGAGCATCATGGAGCTCTGGTGGCCATCTTTATTTGGGGACGACACCCAGTACCAGTTCATTACCTCCAGAGAAGGAACCTCCAGTTAACCCTTGTGAGCTGCACCCACCTATCCCTTAAGGGGAACTCTGGACACCCCTGGATCATCAACATTTAAAGTCCCAGGACCCATCCACCTTGAGAGGAAGCCTTTTTCCACAACTGGCTCAGATGACTACCTTGATGACACCAGGATATAAGATATAACACGCACTAATATTGCGCATCTGGTGAGTGCGCATTTCTTCTGTTTTCACGAGCACAAGCACCAATTGAAGCTTTTGGGACTATATGGGCACTATCTAGTCACTGACACAAATTATTTGCCCCATATATTTATAATTGTATATTTTCAGTCACTGATACGAACTATATGTCATATTTATTTATTTAGTGTGAGCTCTGCACTTATATACTTTATGTTCATTTAAAGGTTTTATCTAGTTACCTTTGTGCTAATCTGATAACTAGTCTCCATTTGAATTTTTTTAAGTGCGTTCACATATATTGTTCATTTACATAAAATTTTATTATTTATTGTTTATTTTTACCTCCCTTTTATATGAATCATTATTTTAGCGCTGCACTATTTTATTTATTCTATTGTAAGGTTTATGTTGGTTACCTTGAGTGCTTAGCTGCTGACTGGATAGCACTCGCTTTGTACATTTTTTTCCAATGTACAGATCCTAATGATACTATCAGTGATTGTTCCTCATCTACCTGATGATGGTGAGGGATGGTGTGACCTTCCTGTGTGGAATCCCGGGAATACAGAGGACGGGGACATCTCTCTGGTGGGTTCCTGGTATTAAGTGGCTCCATCATATCCTTGTGTCCTTCTGAAAACTCCTCCATCACTCCATACTCCTCATCCTCCTCTTTATACTCTTCTTTAACATCAATATTATCATCCCCGAGGATTCCACTCTGAAAGATATAATAAAACATTCATTGTAACAAACATGCTGTGTATAAATCACAACTACCAATAATTGTCATCATCTACCTGATGATGGTGAGGGATGGTGTGACCTTCCTGTGTGGAATCCCGGGAATACAGAGGACGGGGACATCTCTCTGGGGGGTTCCCATGACTGGATCCATCTGTAGGAAACACACACACTGACTGAATCCATTGTTTCTATGTGTTTATCAGATGATGGGGGATCTAGGTGGATCCTCCGTACTGCTCTCTCCTTTACAATAAAGTCTCCTCTTACCCGGTGATGTGAGGGGCGGCTGATTGTCCATCATGACGTCCTTGTAGAGATCCTTGTGTCCTTCTAAATACTCCCACTCCTCCATGGAGAAATAAACAGTGACACCCTGACACCTTATAGGAACCTGACACACACAATGATACAGTCACCATCCAGACACATCCCTTGTCTGTTACTGGAGAATGTCCCAGAATTCCCGGCACCGCTCACCTCTCCTGTCAGCAGCTCAGTGATCTCTCTGGTGACTTCTAGAATCTTCTTCTTCTTTCTCTCTTCTATCAGGGAGGGAGGTGGAGGCAATGTGATGTCATATGATCTCCAGACTTCACAGGAGGAAAACTCTACATCTGAACACAAATAGTCACATCAAATGATATTCCCAGAATCCTCCTCACCTCTCCATTCAGGTCTCCATTTTATTAAAGCCCCACTTCAGGCTGAGGTATAAGGAATTCTGACATCATTACATAAAATGAAGGATCAACAGTTCTGCTTTGGTTGTGAGGATGTAAAGGGTCCGCCCACATCCTAAGAGCACTGAAAAAAGAAAAAAGAGCTGGATGGAGGGACATTGGGAGGAGGAGCTGTGAGGTCAGTGTGATGTCATAGCATTCTCTGAATCTGGATGAAAGGACATTGGGAGGAGGAGCTGTGAGATCAGTGTGATGTCATAGGATACTCTGACTCTGGTTGAAGGGACATTGGGGGGGGGGAGCTGTGAGGTCAGTGTGATGTCATAGGATTCTCTGACTCTGGATGGAGGGACATTGGGAGGAGGAGCTGTGAGGTCAGTGTGATGTCATTGGATACTCTGACTCTTGTTAGAAGGACATTGGGAGGAGGAGCTGTGGGGGCGCTCTGTGAGGTTTCTGTACATCTCTCCTGGGTGTGTCCCACCTCTCCAAACATCAAAGATGAACTTTGTCTTTGGGCTTTCCCAGGACACATCATATTTCTCAGATCTCCGTGTACTCCGGAGACTTTACTGATCACATTGTAGGATGAATATCTGAGACTGGGATCATTATGGAGAAATATGCTTTCATCACATTTACTGCAAATTACATTTTTCTCTCTTTCTTCCTATTTGAATCTTATGAAACAAAGACATAGATATTCCAATCCCCCTAAATATCCCCCCATCCCCCGCCACTAACTAAAGTCATAAAATCCATTAGTATAGACTGATGAGGTGAGAAGGTGAAACCTCTCCACAATGAGGAGAATGTTCCGGCCCCGGAAGTGGGGGAATGTTGTGCCCCTGAAGGGGTTAATCTGGGTTCCCACACTATATATGTGTGTATCATCATCTGCTGGAGATAAAAGATGTCACAGTGACTATGGAGGAAGGGGACGGACATGACTATGAAGGAAGAGGACAGACGTGACTATGGAGGAAGAGGACGGACATGACTATGAAGGAAGAGGACAGACGTGACTATGGAGGAAGAGGACGGACGTGACTATGGAGGAAGAGGACGGACGTGACTATGGAGGAAGAGGACGGACGTGACTATGAAGGAAGAGGACAGACGTGACTATGGAGGAAGAGGACGGACGTGACTATGGAGGAAGAGGACGGACGTGACTATGGAGGAAGAGGACGGATGTGACTATGGAGGAAGAGGACGGACATGACGGGGGTTACTGGGTGTAAATAGAACATAATATCTTATTACCTCCTCTGCTGCCACTTCCAGCAACGTCTCCTCTCTACTTCCTGCCTGTACCTGACATCACTTCCTGTCTGTACCTGACATCACTTCCTGTCTGTCTTCCATAGAGACTTCCTGTCTGGGTAGAAGTGAGATCCCCACCTTGTGGAGCTCAGAGGAACTGCAGCCCCGAGAAGCATCTGGTAGTGTGACCCCGGCCTTGTGCTGGGTGTGTCCGGACTGTGGATCCTTATAGAGGGGTCACCTCCACTCCCACCAAGGGGGACAGAAATATATGACTGCCTAGCCCAGCCTTTCTCAGCCAGGGGTCCTCCAAAGGTTTCTAGGGGCTCCTTCAGCAATGAACAATTCCTGTCTCTTAGTAACAAATGGCATCAATGATCTGTAAAATCCATTTCTTGGAATACATCACAGGACACGAAGCATCTTTATAAATCCTTCCTAACACTGTTATGCCCACCTACAGGTGATCGGACATTGGCAAACAATAGACAGGACGTCCCCTTGTAGAGCAGATCTCCGACATAGGAAAGGTTTGTAGCAAGCCATAGCCCATAACAGGAGGGGACGGATCTCTGGGATTCCTGAGGGACTCCAAGAAATGGATTTTACAGGTAAACCAAAAATGATCATTTTCTTTGTCACACATCACAGGACACAGAACATCTTTTACATTCCTTACTAACAGGGATGTCCCACCTAGAACATGAGGGGAGGACAACAAGCCAACAGGTCCCAAAAACAACCAGAAATAGGAAAGAACCTCATGCAGCAGCCTGCAAAAACCAATGTGTCCAAAGGGAAGAGTCCTTAGTGACTCCAACATCCACCTGGTAACATCATAAAGAGTGCACCGAAGACCAGGTAGAGGCTTCACCAACATGATACACTGAAGGTAGGTAGTGTCATCCCTTATAAAGGGGGAACCTGTCCTTTCATACTGGAAATTGGAGCAACAAGCCGACAAATTCAGGGAATAAACGTAGACATGGAAGCTGCGGAATCCTTCTATTCGGTCCTCAGGAGCCACAAAGAGAAATCCTGTTGCCAAATTGCGGCTGTCAACTACAGGTAACCTGATAGACAAACAAATACCCAACGTGATAAAAACCTATTCCCCCAGTTACTGAGCCTGAGGGCAAAGGGAGGTAATACGCTGTCCTGGCTGAGATGAGGGTAAAGGGAGGTAATACGCTGTCCCGGCTGAGATGAGGGTAAAGGGAGGTAATACGCTGTCCCGGCTGAGATGAGGGTAAAGGAAGGTAATACGCTGTCCCGGCTGAGGGTAAAGGAAGGTAATACGCTGTCCCGGCTGAGATGAGGGTAAAGGGAGGTAATACGCTGTCCCGGCTGAGATGAGGGTAAAGGGAGGTAATACGCTGTCCCGGCTGAGATGAGGGTAAAGGAAGGTAATACGCCGTCCCGGCTGAGATGAGGGTAAAGGAAGGTAATACGCTGTCCCGGCTGAGATGAGGGTAAAGGGAGGTAATACGCCGTCCCGGCTGAGATGAGGGTAAAGGAAGGTAATACGCTGTCCCGGCTGAGATGAGGGTAAAGGAAGGTAATACGCCGTCCCGGCTGAGATGAGGGTAAAGGGAGGTAATACGCTGTCCCGGCTGAGATGAGGGTAAAGGAAGGTAATACGCCGTCCCGGGAGAGATGAGGGTAAAGGAAGGTAATACGCTGTCCCAGCTGAGATGAGCGTAAAGGGAGGTAATACGCTGTCCCGGCTGAGATGAGGGTAAAGGAAGGTAATACGCTGTCCCGGCTGAGGGTAAAGGAAGGTAATACGCTGT
Organism: Staurois parvus; assembly: GCF_062004578.1. Lineage (NCBI taxonomy): Eukaryota > Metazoa > Chordata > Amphibia > Anura > Ranidae > Staurois > Staurois parvus. The sequence continues at coordinate 5,977,625 of NW_028317987.1, forward strand.
CCCGGCTGAGATGAGGGTAAAGGGAGGTAATACGCTGTCCCGGCTGAGATGAGGGTAAAGGGAGGTAATACGCTGTCCCGGCTGAGATGAGGGTAAAGGAAGGTAATACGCCGTCCCGGCTGAGATGAGGGTAAAGGAAGGTAATACGCTGTCCCGGCTGAGATGAGGGTAAAGGGAGGTAATACGCCGTCCCGGCTGAGATGAGGGTAAAGGAAGGTAATACGCTGTCCCGGCTGAGATGAGGGTAAAGGAAGGTAATACGCCGTCCCGGCTGAGATGAGGGTAAAGGGAGGTAATACGCTGTCCCGGCTGAGATGAGGGTAAAGGAAGGTAATACGCCGTCCCGGGAGAGATGAGGGTAAAGGAAGGTAATACGCTGTCCCGGCTGAGACGAGGGTAAAGGAAGGTAATACGCTGTCCCGGCTGAGGGTAAAGGAAGGTAATACGCTGTCCCAGCTGAGATGAGCGTAAAGGGAGGTAATACGCTGTCCCGGCTGAGATGAGGGTAAAGGAAGGTAATACGCTGTCCCGGCTGAGATGAGGGTAAAGGAAGGTAATACACTGTCCCGGCTGAGATGAGGGTAAAGGGAGGTAATACACTGTCCTGGCTGAGATGAGGGTAAAGGAAGGTAATACACTGTCCCGGCTGAGATGAGGGTAAAGGGAGGTAATACACTGTCCTGGCTGAGATGGGGGTAAAGGGAGGTAATACGCTGTCCTGGCTGAGATGAGGGTAAAGGAAGGTAATACGCTGTCCCGGCTGAGATGAGGGTAAAGGAAGGTAATACGCCGTCCCGGCTGAGATGAGGGTAAAGGGAGGTAATACGCTGTCCCGGCTGAGATGAGGGTAAAGGAAGGTAATACGCCGTCCCGGGAGAGATGAGGGTAAAGGAAGGTAATACGCTGTCCCGGCTGAGACGAGGGTAAAGGAAGGTAATACGCTGTCCCGGCTGAGATGAGGGTAAAGGAAGGTAATACGCTGTCCTGGCTGAGATGAGGGTAAAGGAAGGTAATACGCTGTCCCAGCTGAGATGAGCGTAAAGGGAGGTAATACGCTGTCCCGGCTGAGATGAGGGTAAAGGAAGGTAATACGCTGTCCCGGCTGAGATGAGGGTAAAGGAAGGTAATACACTGTCCCGGCTGAGATGAGGGTAAAGGGAGGTAATACACTGTCCTGGCTGAGATGGGGGTAAAGGGAGGTAATACGCTGTCCTGGCTGAGATGAGGGTAAAGGAAGGTAATACGCTGTCCCGGCTGAGATGAGGGTAAAGGGAGGTAATACTCTGTCCCGGCTGAGATGAGGGTAAAGGAAGGTAATACGCTGTCCCGGCTGAGATGAGGGTAAAGGGAGGTAATACGCTGTCCCGGCTGAGATGAGGGTAAAGGGAGGTAATACGCCGTCCTGGCTGAGATGAGGGTAAAGGGAGGTAATACGCTGTCCCGGCTGAAATGAAAAGGTTGAAACCCCTTTAGGTTAAAAAAAATAATAAATAAAAAGCTAAGGTAAAAAAGCCATCTTTGTGAAAGAACAAAGGGAACAAAAGGAAGGTCCTGAATGGGCTGAAACAGAGAATTCTGTAAAAAACAGAAAGAGATCCCATAGAAACAATGACAGGCTGACCGGAGGAACAACATACATGACATCTAGTACCAACACATGCAACTAGAAAGTGTAATGCAATCAGCCCCTGAAAGAAGAGACTGCCAAGGCTGAAATCTGACTCTTGATTATACACAAGGCCAGGCACACATTCACCCCCCACCCCAAGAAGGAAACCAAGACACGGACCAAAACAAGGAGGAAACCTCTTAGGTCAGCAAAACACAAAATATGATTGTAAAGATCTGCGGGAAGTCTCCCTAATTTAGAATTCCTAGTCTTCAAAAGAGCAGAAACAACAAAAGGCCTAGATACTTCTGTCTCTCAAAACCCTTTTGGCTGCAATAGTCAATCCAGTATGCCCACTGACACCATAAGGCTGGAAAAATCAGGCTTTGTAACAGCAGGGTGTGACTATCTGGAGATTAAAGGACTTGTGTAAAATCAAAGAAAAAACATGAAGCATGAAGTAAGAAGGGGAAAGGTTCCAAAATTCTAAGGCCTGGTTCACACTGCAATGAACAGCTGCCGGAGGTCTTTACCGCTCAGCCTTTGGGCTGGGTACATTTCCCTTGCCGTACCATCTGGTAGCCTGGTGTATGAGGGATTCCTAGATCACAGGTGATGAGTGAAGACCATATAGTAAGAATCCAAATCCACGGCACCGCTCCCACCCTGCACCTCCTAATGGACCATCCAGGTGATAGCACTTGTACCCCGTCTCTTCTCCAACATGAAATTATGAATAGGAACAAAAAGATGAAGAGCTGCACTCTGCAATTAATAATTGTAATTATCTCCCTCTTAATATTTCTTTCTGCTCATGACGACATAACTCCATACACATGATCTCCTCCTGAAAAACCAAACTCCCAAAATATGTGTCACCCCAATGGGCTCACTCACATAGAGTAGGGTTGGGGCCACTCTATCCTTGTGAACGAGCCCATTGGGGTGACACACAGAATAAAATATGAAGAATGGGCTGATTACGAAGTGTGACTCTTCATCTTCTTGTAGACGGTATAGTCACAGATGAGAACACAGGAGACCAAGTCCATATCTCATGCTTCCTAATTTATAGAAATAATGATGTGGGCTCTAACCCTATCCAATCACCTCTGGGGGGTGTTCCCTCCTCAGCCCTGGGGTTGGTTCTGTCTTCTGAAGGTGCCATGGGCTACATGGAACCACCGTTTCTGGTGTCTGGGTGGCGATGTGATTTCCAACACCATTGCTTCAGCCTGATCACAACATATTCATTCACAGCATGGCTGTCATGAGCAGACCCCATAGAACCATGTTGGGGCCCCTCTGGGATTCTGTACTCCAGAAACATACCATTTTATATAAGAAGGACAATCCTTTGCAGCCAGTGAGGAGCCCAATGTGCACAAATCTCTTCTCCCCACTGGGGTCATATTCAGCACATCAAAATATTTCCTTTGAGGCTCAGTGAGGTGACAGATCATTCATCCGTATCTATGTCTACAGGGATGTCAGATCATTATTGCCATCTAGGTGTTCATTCCTCCAATCTTCACACTCCAGAGCCAACTATTCCGATTTTTATATTGGAACCATTTGTCTTCTACTGACCACTAAATGAAGAGAACACTGTATCTGTAATGGCATAAGGGTAAAGCGAGCGCTCATAGTTCAGCTGCTGGAACACTCTAAGGAATCACTGGACCTTTAAGCAAGAATAATAATATATAGTGCAGCGCTGGTGTATTAATTAAAAAAAGAACATGCTAAAATGAATACAAATAAAATAGTTCATAAAGTCCTTCCACAATTAAGTGACCATAGGTGTATGAAGGTCTTCCTCCTTATAAAGGTGACTGGTATCGGATAGAAAAAATGCGCACTCACCGACCGCACATTTTAAATGCGCCTTTGTGCACTCTTATGCAGATGACCAGCCAGACATGCAGATCCTAAGGACACATGGACCATCCCTCTCAAATACTGACATCGGCCTTGGGTGCAGTACCTCCAGGTATATAGAGCCCTTTCGTTCCAAAAGATAGGCAGGCAGGGGTCCCCCTCCTGGTTCCAGGTACCCCAGAAATGGTAGATGCAGATCGTCGGCGCCTGTAAACCACGTGACAGAGGGGCTCCCGTTGTGCTCTGTCACGTGGTTTACAGGCGCCGACGATCTGCATCTACCATTTCTGGGGTACCTGGAACCAGGAGGGGGACCCCTGCCTGCCTATCTTTTGGAACGAAAGGGCTCTATATACCTGGAGGTACTGCACCCAAGGCCGATGTCAGTATTTGAGAGGGATGGTCCATGTGTCCTTAGGATCTGCATGTCTGGCTGGTCATCTGCATAAGAGTGCACAAAGGCGCATTTAAAATGTGCGGTCGGTGAGTGCGCATTTTTTCTATCCGATACCAGTCACCTTTATAAGGAGGAAGACCTTCATACACCTATGGTCACTTAATTGTGGAAGGACTTTATGAACTATTTTATTTGTATTCATTTTAGCATGTTCTTTTTTTAATTAATACACCAGCGCTGCACTATATATTATTACTGTATCTGTAATACTGAACATTGAATTCCAGGAATATCTGTCATATCATGCCACCTTTACAGGGGATGTTACATCCCAACCATTGCTGGTGTCCTCCATGTCTATGGTCACCTTACAGAGAGTATCTGAGATATGTTCCAGAAGGTCCTACCAACATTCCATACCAGACCCTTATCTGAGCATGCAGGCCAGGCCATGAAACAGGTGGGGAGGGGGTGTATTTCCTGCCTCTTGAACCATACCAGGAGACATGACTTCAACATGGAGGGGTAACTTTCCGGGGGAGTGACAAGGACAAGGGTCTCTTCCTCTTACATATATCTGTATTTATTCACAAAAATGTAAATTGTAAGAAACAAAATTTAAAAAAATGTCCTATGCTGTACATCAATGTCAATCATGAAGTCTGATGCCCTTCAAAAGAAAAAAATCTGATCTAATATGAGGATCGGGGCCATTTCTCAACTGGAGTTCCTTGTATCCATATAACAGATGTGTGACAGGACTAAATCTGCAATTACATTTTACTGCAAAATCAAAGGGGCCAAAATTGTTCTCCCCCGAGCAGTCATATATTTCTGTCCCCCTTGGTGGGAGTGGAGGTGACCCCTCTATAAGGATCTACAGTCCATACACACCCAGCACAAGGCCGGGGTCACACTACCAGACCCTTCTTGGGGCTGCAGTTCCTCTGAGCTCCACAAGGTGGGGATCTCACTTCTACCCAGACAGGAAGTCTCTATGGAAGACAGAAAGGAAGTGATGTCAGGTGCAGACAGGAAGTAGATGGGAGATGTTGATGGAAGTGGCAGCAGAGGAGGTAATAAGATGTTATGTTCTATTTACACCCAATAACCCCCCGTTATGTCCGTCCTCTTCCTCCATAGTCATGTCCGTCCTCTTCCTCCATAGTCACTGTGACGTCTTTTATCTTCAGCAGATGATGATACACACATATATATATAACTATCCTACTAAGTGACATATTGGCATGGATGTCACTCCACTTCCTCAAACTCAATCTTTCCAAAACTGAGCTCTTAGTATTCCCCCCAGCCCGTGCCCCCTCCCCTAACTTCTCCATCAAGATCAATAATACAATCATCAGTCCCTCCCCTCATGCCAGGGTACTAGGTGTAATCCTAGACTCCCATCTGTCCTTTCAGTCCCAAATCCAATCACTGTCCTAATCTTGTAGACTTCACCTCCGCAACATCTCCAAGATACGCCCGTTCCTAACCTCGGAAACCACTAAGCAATTTATTCACTCCCTTGTTATATCTCGCCTTGACTATTGCAACTCCCTCCTCATTGGCTGACCTCATCGCAGGCTATCCCCTCTTCAGTCTATCATGAATGCTGCTGCCAGACTCATCCACCTTACTAACCATTCTGTATCTGCCAATCCCTCCACTGGCCTCCATTCAGTGTCTTCCACCCCTCTCTGCCAATCCCTCCACTGGTCTCCATCCCTCTCTGCCAATCCCTCCACTGGCCTCCATTCATTGTCCTCCACCCCTCTCTGCCAATCCCTCCACTGGCCTCCATTCAGTGTCCTCCTCCCCTCTCTGCCAATTCCTTCACTGGCCTCCATTCAGTGTCCTCCACCCCTCTCTGCCAATCCCTCCACTGGCCTCCATTCAGTGTCCTCCACCCCTCTCTGCCAATCCCTCCACTGGCCTCCATTCTGTGTCCTCCACCCCTCTCTGCCAATCCCTTCACTGGCCTCCATTCAGTGTCCTCCACCCCTCTCTGCCAATCCATCCACTGGCTTCCCATTGCCCAACAGAAAAAATTCAAAACATTAACAATAACATATAAAGCCATTTATAACTCTCTTGTCTCTAAATATCACCCAAACCGTACTCTCTGCTTCTCACAAGACCTTCTACTCTCTAGCTCCCAGTCCATCCCCCACAGTTACTACCTATTGTACCACTAGCCCCTCCCTCCTAGATTGTAAGCTCCCAGGATCAGAGCCCTCCTAAGCCTCTTGTATTGAACTGTATTGTTGCTGTATTGTCTCCCGTTATATTGTAAAACTGTTGGCGCCATAAATCCTGTATAATAATAATAATATATAGTGTGGGAACCCAGATGAACCCCTTCAGGGGGAGGAGTTGATGATAATATATTTGCTCCCAAAGCTGGCCTACATGGTTCAGTTTTATCGTTCAGCCAGCGGGATGACCATAAAAACTGAAGTGATTCCCCCATCCACACATTGGAGGTGGATGGGGGAATCCTCCCCACTGCACTCTTGTATTCTGACAATGGGGGGACTCCTCCGCTCTCAGAATACACAGATCAGCACTGAAGCTATTGGCTGCAGCCGCTGGGGGAGTGGCTTTTATCCGGCAGTGGCCACACATGGATGGAAATGTGAGCGATCCCTGCTGAACCAGCTGAATTTCCATGGATCTATGGTCACCTTCAGTGACTTCCTCCCTTCCCCCTCATCTCCTTCATGATGGAAGTCATGCTGAGATCATCTCCCATTGGCTGAGCAATATTCTCATTTGTCTCTCAGCTCCTTTTTGCTATTCCTCGTCCTGCCTGTTGTTTCCTTGGATTGATTTTCTGTGTAGTGACCCCTCTGGTGTGCACACCGACTACTAGTGTCATGAACTGCCCTATTGCACGTCGAGACTACCCTTACTTGAACCGCCCCGTGGTGTGCCCAGAGTATAGCTACCTGTGATGCCCCTGAGTGCTTGAGCCATCGCTACCCGTTGAGTCTCCGTGAGCCCGATGTCCCTAGAAAGCTGGGTGGGAGCTGTGCTAGGCCAAACTCCACAACTAGAGTCCCGATGAGTCCCCGTGAGCCCAATGTCCCTAAAAAGCTGGGTGGGAGCTGTGCTAGGCCAGATTCCACAGCTAGAGTCCCGTTGAGTCCCCGTGAGCCCGATGTCCCTAGAAAGCTGGGTGGGTGCTGTGCTAGGCCAGATTCCACAGCTGGAATCCCATTGAGTCCCCGTGAGCTGTTGTCCCTAGTACGTTGTGTAGGAGCTGTGTTGAGGCCAAATGCCACAGCCAAGTTCCCGTTGAGTCCCTGTGAGCCCGCTTACCGTGGGTGTCCCTATGAGCCACATGTTGCGGAGTGCCATGAACTGTCCGGATTGAGTGTCTTTCAGAGTTCAGTAAAGTTTTTGTGTGTTCCCCGTCTTCTTTGTGTGTTCTGTCCTGCCTACGCTTCCGTCACAAGGAGCTCTGGAGACAATTGTCTGCTATTTACACTCCGTTCCTCCGCACGTCACCTGATCACATGACAGCTTACTTCCACAGATTCCGGACAGATTTCTGGATGGTAAAGGTCAAAGTTCACTCTTCAGTTTAGGAGAGGTAGGACGCACCCAGGAACAAGGATTTGGTTTGCATGAGAGCCTCATATAGAGGACCCCTCAAATCTCCCCATCCAAATGTCCCTCCATCCGGAGTCAGAGAATCCCATAACATCACACTGACCTCAAAGCTCCTCCCAATGTCCCTCCATCCGGAGTCAGAGAATCCTATGACATCACACTGACCTCACAGCTCCTCCTCCCAATGTCCCTCCATCCAGAGTCAGAGAATCCTATGACATCACACTGACCTCACAGCTCCTCCTCCCAATGTCCCTCCATCCAGAGTCAGAGAATCCTATGACATCACACTGACCTCACAGCTCCTCCTCCCAATGTCCCTCCATCCAGAGTCAGAGAATCCTATGACATCACACTGACCTCACAGCTCCTCCCCCCCAATGTCCCTCCATCCAGAGTCAGATAATCCTATGACATCATACTTACCTCACAGCTCCTCCTCCCAAAGTCCCTCCATCTGGCTTTTTAAGTGTTCTTGCAGGGCGACCACTTCCTGTTATCTCACATATATATTCTTATTATTATAGCCAAATTTACCCCCCTAACTCCTCCCACAGTTGTTACACTATATAGACAGTAATATACCGAACGTGCGGATTGTTCCCGATTGGTGTGCTATTACTTTGTGGAACGTTTTGCCGAACGGTTCACAAAATATCGCCGTATTTGTGGTGAAATTGGTCCCATAGGAATGAATGGCGGAATGTTCAAAACTAGAGTGGGAGCTGAAAATTCAGGACATGATTTTTCACAGTTACTCCAGCCATTCCAACCACACAACAGTTACTCCGCCCACTCCACCCAGTTACTCCACCCCCTCTAGTTGGCAAGAACACTTCACACAATTTCCCCAGAAATTGTAGCTTTTCTAGTTTTTTTATGCTCTTAGGATGTCAGCAGGTACTTGTTATTCTCACTAACACAGTGGAACTGTTTGTCCTGTTATATGTAATGACATCAGAATTGCTTACACCAAGCTTTATCTTGAGTTATGTGGGGGTCCTGTGGGGGGGGAATTATACCTCAGCCTGAAGTGGGGCTTTAATAAAATGGAGACCTGAATGGAGAGGTGAGGAGGATTCTGGGAATATCATTTGATGTGACTATTTGTGTTCAGATGTAGAGTTTTCCTCCTGTGAAGTCTGGAGATCATATGACATCACATTGCCTCCACCTCCCTCCCTGATAGAAGAGAGAAAGAAGAAGAAGATTCTAGAAGTCACCAGAGAGATCACTGAGCTGCTGACAGGAGAGGTGAGCGGTGCCGGGAATTCTGGGACATTCTCCAGTAACAGACAAGGGATGTGTCTGGATGGTGACTGTATCATTGTGTGTGTCAGGTTCCTATAAGGTGTCAGGGTGTCACTGTCTATTTCTCCATGGAGGAGTGGGAGTATTTAGAAGGACACAAGGATCTCTACAAGGACGTCATGATGGACAATCAGCCGCCCCTCACATCACCGGGTAAGAGGAGACTTTATTGTAAAGGAGAGAGCAGTACGGAGGATCCACCTAGATCCCCCATCATCTGATAAACACATAGAAACAATGGATTCAGTCAGTGTGTGTGTTTCCTACAGATGGATCCAGTCATGGGAACCCACCAGAGAGATGTCCCCGTCCTCTGTATTCCCGGGATTCCACACAGGAAGGTCACACCATCCCTCACCATCATCAGGTAGATGATGACAATTATTGGTAGTTGTGATTTATACACAGCATGTTTGTTACAATGAATGTTTTATTATATCTTTCAGAGTGGAATCCTCGGGGATGATAATATTGATGTTAAAGAAGAGTATAAAGAGGAGGATGAGGAGTATGGAGTGATGGAGGAGTTTTCAGAAGGACACAAGGATATGATGGAGCCACCAAATACCAGGAACCCACCAGAGAGATGTCCCCGTCCTCTGTATTCCCGGGATTCCACACAGGAAGGTCACACCATCCCTCACCATCATCAGGTAGATGAGGAACAATCACTGATAGTATCATTAGGATCTGTACATTATCTGCATTGTTACCATTGATGTCATTTTATTATATATTCAGAGTGGAAACCTGAGAGATCCTAAAGTTGAGGTTAAAGAAGAGATAAAGGAGGATGAGGATGGGGTGATGGAGGAGTCAGAGATTGCAGAAGAACACAAAGATCTGTACCAGGACACCATGGTGGAGTCATCCAGCTACAGGAACCCACCAGAGAGATGTCCCCGTCCTCTGTATTCCTGGGATTCCACACAGGAAGATCACACCATCCCTCACTATTACAAGGTTGGTGGGATGGAGCATCTAGAACATGGATTCATAGAGACAATGTGTGGAGTTCTTTTATGTGACTTTATATCTTACAGATGACATTTTCTCTCATTTCCTTGATTTAGAGTGGAGATCCAATCGATATAGAATTTGAGGTGAAAGCAGAAGAAGAAGAGGCGTATGTGAGGGATGATCAGCAGTCTATGGAGGAGGATGGAATAACGGGGACATTTATAGAGGAGGACACTCCTACAGAGATCAGCACAGGTGGGTCATGAACACTAAATCCATTCCTCCACCCATACTGCTCACTGATTGGTCCAGAGTAGGGCGGGGACTGGGTGATATCAGCCTGTAATCCCCTGGTCACTTTCCTGAGCTGTGTTCCCCGTCCTGTATTCCTGGATTTCTCTCGGATAATCTTCCTTCTCTGTGCTGCAGACACAATTTATGTATCTAGACTGGATTTATGGAGGTTCTGGGGTTCAGCTGGCAGAAAAATGTTGATTTTTCCTATAAGCATTGCATAATGTAGGCACCCAGGACATGTGACTGGGGTCTCCTGCCTTGTGCCTGACTCCTCCAGGGGACCTTCTCTGTTATCTGCTGGCTGTGCCGGGTGGAGGGATATGTCTGTAGTGTCTCAGCCCCAAGTCACTGAGTGCAGTCTCAGGAGATGGGAGGCAGCGGTGTGGGACCTACATAGTTACATAGTTAGTCTGGCTGAAAAAAGACATCCATCTAGTTGTACCAATAAAAATAAAAGTAATAATCCGACACCCACAGCTGATCCACCAGAAGGCAAAAACCCAGCAAAGCACGATCCAATCTGCTCCTGCAGGGGAAAAAATTCCTTCCTGACCCCCTGAGAGGCAATCGGATATTCCCTGGATCAACTTTCCCTATAAATGTTACATCCAGTTATATTCTGTGTATCCAAGAAAGAATCCAGGACTTTCCTACAGCAACCCCCCCTTATGTATTATACATGGAGATCATATCCCCCCTTATGTATTATACATGGAGATCATATCCCCCCCTTATGTATTATACATGGAGATCATATCCCCCCTTATGTATTATACATGGAGATCATATCCCCCTTATGTATTATACATGGAGATCATATCCCCCCTTATGTATTATACATGGAGATCATATCCCCCCTTATGTATTATACATGGAGATCATATCCCCCCCTTATGTATTATACATGGAGATCATATCCCCTCTTATGTATTATACATGGAGATCATATCCCCCCTTATGTATTATACATGGAGATCATATCCCCCCTTATGTATTATACATGGAGATCATATCCCCCCTTATGTATTATACATGGAGATCATATCCCCCCTTATGTATTATACATGGAGATCATATCCCCCCCTTATGTATTATACATGGAGATCATATCCCCCCCTTATGTATTATACATGGAGATCATATCCCCCCCTTATGTATTATACATGGAGATCATATCCCCTCTTATGTATTATACATGGAGATCATATCCCCCCCTTATGTATTATACATGGTGATCATATCCCCCCCTTATGTATTATACATGGAGATCATATCCCCCTTATGTATTATACATGGAGATCATATCCCCCCCTTATGTATTATACATGGAGATCATATCCCCCTTATGTATTATACATGGAGATCATATCCCCCCTTATGTATTATACATGGAGATCATATCCCCCCTTATGTATTATACATGGAGATCATATCCCCCCTTATGTATTATACATGGAGATCATATCCCCCCTTATGTATTATACATGGAGATCATATCCCCCCTTATGTATTATACATGGAGCTGATATCCCCCCTTATGTATTATACATGGAGATCATATCCCCCTTATGTATTATACATGGAGATCATATCCCCCCCTTATGTATTATACATGGAGATCATATCCCCCCCTTATGTATTATACATGGAGATCATATCCCCCCCTTATGTATTATACATGGAGATCATATCCCCCCCTTATGTATTATACATGGAGATCATATCCCCCTTATGTATTATACATGGAGATCATATCCCCCTCTTATGTATTATACATGGAGATCATATCCCCCCTTATGTATTATACATGGAGATCATATCCCCCCTTATGTATTATACATGGAGATCATATCCCCCCTTATGTATAATACATGGAGATCATATCCCCCCTTATGTATTATACATGGAGATCATATCCCCCCCTTATGTATTATACATGGAGATCATATCCCCCCCTTATGTATTATACATGGAGATCATATCCCCCCTTATGTATTATACATGGAGATCATGTCCCCCCTTATGTATTATACATGGAGATCATATCCCCCCCTTATGTATTATACATGGAGATCATATCCCCCTTATGTATTATACATGGAGATCATATCCCCCTTATGTATTATATATGGAGATCATATCCCCCCTTATGTATTATACATGGAGATCATATCCCCCCCTTATGTATTATACATGGAGATCATATCCCCCCTTATGTATTATACATGGAGATCATATCCCCCCTTATGTATTATACATGTTGATCATATCCCCCCTTATGTATTATACATGGAGATCATATCACCCTTATGTATTATACATGGAGATCATATCCCCCTTATGTATTATACATGGAGATCATATCCCCCCTTATGTATTATACTTGGTGATCATATCCCCCCTTATGTATTATACATGGAGATCATATCCCCCCTTATGTATTATACATGGAGATCATATCCCCCCTTATGTATTATACATGGAGATCATATCCCCCCTTATGTATTATACATGGAGATCATATCCCCCCCTTATGTATTATACATGGAGATCATATCCCACCTTATGTATTATACATGGAGATCATATCCCCCCTTATGTATTATACATGGAGATCATATCCCCCCCTTATGTATTATACATGGAGATCATATCCCCCCCTTATGTATTATACATGGAGATCATAACCTCCCCTTATGTATTATACATGGAGATCATATCCCCCCCTTATGTATTATACATGGAGATCATATCCCCCCTTATGTATTATACATGGAGATCATATCCCCCCTTATGTATTATACATGGAGATCATATCCCCCCTTATGTATTATACATGAAGATCATATCCCCCCTTATGTATTATACATGGAGATCATATCCCCCCTTATGTATTATACATGGAAATCATATCCCCCCTTATGTATTATACATGGAGATCATATCCCCCCTTATGTATGTATTATACATGGAGATCATACCCCACCTTATGTATTATACATGGAGATCATATCCCCCCCCTTATGTATTATACATGGAGATCATATCCCCCCTTATGTATTATACATGGAGATCATATCCCCCCCTTATGTATTATACATGGTGATCATATCCCCCCTTAATCTCCTCTTCTCAGTAGAGAATACATTCAGTTCCTCTAATCTTTCCTCATAGCTGATCTCCTCCATGCCTTGTATCAGTTTGGTTGCCCTTCTCTGTACTTCCTCCAGTTCCCCAATGTTCTTTTTGTGAATTAGAGCCCAAAACTGAACTGCATATTCCAGATGAGGTATTACTAATGATTTGTACCGGGGGGGGGGGGGTGATATCTCTGTTTCTGGAGTCTCTACCTCTTCTAATACAAGAGAGGATTTTGCTCACTTTAGAACACGCAGCTTTTCATTGCTGCCATTATTAGGCTGGTAATTTACCAGAACCCCAGATCCTTCTCCACCATTGTCCCCCCAAATCCTTCACCATTGTCCCCCCAAATCCTTCTCCACCATTGACCCCCCCAGACCCTTCTCCACCATTGACCCCCCCAGTTGTACCCCCCTAGTATGTATGATGCATGCATATTCTTAGCCCCCCAAGTGCAGAACCTTACATTTATCACCATTAGCCCTCATTGGCCCATAGTCCCCCCAATTACACAGAGCATTGAGGTCGGCTTGTAAGTTGGAGACATCCTGTAAGGACGTTATTCCCCGGCACAGCTTGGTGTCATCTGCAAAGACTGGAATGGGGTTTATAATCTCACACCCCATATTGTTTATATATATTAATAAGTAAGGGTCCCAACACTGAACCCTGGGGTACCCCACTAATAACACTGACCCTGGGGTACACCACTAATAACACTGAACCTTGGGGTACCCCACTAATAACACTGAACCTTGGGGTACCCCACTAATCACACTGAACCTTGGGGTACCCCACTAATAACACTGAACCCTGGGGTACCCCACTAATAATACTGAACCTTGGGGTACCCCACTAATAACACTGAACCTTGGGGTACCCCACTAATCACACTGAACCTTGGGGTACCCCACTAATAACACTGAACCCTGGGGTACCCCACTAATAACACTGAACCCTGGGGTACACCACTAATAACACTGAACCTTGGGGTACCCCACTAATAACACTGAACCCTGGGGTACCCCACTAATAACACTGAACCTTGGGGTACCCCACTAATGACACTGACCCCCTGGGGTACCCCACTAATCACACTGAACCTTGGGGTACCCCACTAATAACACTGAACCTTGGGGTACACCACTAATAACACTGAACCCTTGGGGTACCCCACTAATAACACTGAACCCTGGGGTACCCCACTAATAACACTGAACCTTGGGGTACCCCACTAATGACACTGACCCTTGGGGTACCCCACTAATAACACTGAACCCTGGGGTACCCCACTAATATCACTGAACCTTGGGGTACCCCACTAATATCACTGAACCTTGGGGTACCCCACTAATAACACTGAAGGTTGGGGTACCCCACTAATAACACTGAACCTTGGGGTACCCCACTAATCAAACTGAACCTTGGGGTACCCCACTAATAACACTGAACCTTGGGGTACCCCACTAATAACACTGAACCCTGGGGTACACCACTAATAACACTGAACCTTGGGGTACCCCACTAATAACACTGAACCCTGGGGTACCCCACTAATAACACTGAACCTTGGGGTACCCCACTAATGACACTGACCCCCTGGGGTACCCCACTAATCACACTGAACCTTGGGGTACCCCACTAATAACACTGAACCCTTGGGGTACACCACTAATAACACTGAACCCTTGGGGTACACCACTAATAACACTGAACCCTTGGGGTACCCCACTAATAACACTGAACCCTGGGGTACCCCACTAATGACACTGACCCTTGGGGTACCCCACTAATAACACTGAACCCTGGGGTACCCCACTAATATCACTGAACCTTGGGGTACCCCACTAATAAAACTGAACCTTGGGGTACCCCACTAATAACACTGAAGGTTGGGGTACCCCACTAATAACACTGAACCTTGGGGTACACCACTGACACCCCCAGACCATTCAGAGTATGAATCATTAACCACTACTCTCTGAATACGATCTTTTAGCCAGTTTTCTATCCATTTACATTCAGATTTTTCCATCCCCATAGACTTTACCTTACACATTAGCCGTGTGTGGGTAACTGTGTCCAAGTATACCACGTCCACCACCACCCCTCTGTCCAAGTATACCACGTCCACCGCCACCCCTCTGTCCAAGTGTACCACGTCCACCGCCACCCCTCTGTCCAAGTATACCACGTCCACCGCCACCCCTCTGTCCAAAGATACCACGTCCACCGCCACCCCTCTGTCCAAGTATACCACATCCACAGCCACCCCTCTGTCCAAGGATACCACGTCCACCGCCACCCCTCTCTCCATGTATACCACATCCACCGCCACCCCTCTCTCCAAGTATACCACGTCCACCGCCACCCCTCTGTCCAAGTATACCACATCCAGCGCCACCTCTCTGTCCAAGTATACCACGTCCCCCACCACCGCTCTGTCCAAGTATACCACGTCCACCGCCACCCCTCTGTCCAAGTATACCACGTCCAACGCCACCCTTCTGGCCAAGGATTTGTTAATCTCCAATCTAACCTGTTTCATGATGGTTTAATCCCAGCTCACCTCTACATGTTGTCTACAGTACAAATTTAAGCTTCCACTGATTACAGAATACTAATACTGAGAGTCCTGACCCTTATACTATATAACTTGTACATTACATACTCCTGACCCCTGCACTATATACTCTATGTTGTACGTTCCATACTCCTGACCCCTGCACTATATACTCTATGTTGTACATTACATACTCCTGACCCCTGCACTATATACTCTATGTTGTACATTACGTACTCCTGACCCCTGCACTATATACTCTGTGTTGTACATTACATACTCCTGACCCCTACACTATATACTCTTATGTTGTACATTACGTACTCCTGACTTCTGCACTATATACTCTGTTGTACATTACATACTCCTGACCCCTGCACTATATACTCTATGTTGTACATTACATACTCCTGACCCCTGCACTATATACTCTATGTTGTACATTACGTACTCCTGACCCCTGCACTATATACTCTGTGTTGTACATTACACACTCCTGACCCCTGCACTATATACTCTGTGTTGTACATTACACACTCCTGACCCCTGCACTATATACTCTGTGTTGTACATTACACACTCCTGACCCCTGCACTATATACTCTGTGTTGTACATTACACACTCCTGACCCCTGCACTATATACTCTGTGTTGTACATTACATCCTCCTGACCCCTGCACTATATACTCTATGTTGTACATTACATAGTCCTGACCCCTGCACTATATACTCTATGTTGTACATTACATACTCCTGACCCCTGCACTATATACTCTATGTTGTACATTATATACTCCTGACCCCTGCACTATATACTCTGTTGTACATTACATGCTCCTGACCCCTGCACTATATACTCTATGTTGTACATTATATCCTCCTGACCCCTGCACTATATACTCTGTTGTACATTACATACTCCTGACCCCTGCACTATATACTCTGTTGTACATTACATACTCCTGACCCCTGCACTATATACTCTATGTTGTACATTACCTACTCCTGACCCCTGCACTATATACTCTATGTTGTACATTACATACTCCTGACCCCTGCACTATATACTCTATGTTGTACATTACATACTCCTGACCCCTGCACTATATACTCTGTTGTACATTACATACTCCTGACCCCTGCACTATATACTCTATGTTGTACATTACATCCTCCTGACCCCTGCACTATATACTCTGTTGTACATTACATACTCCTGACCCCTGCACTATATACTCTATGTTGTACATTACATACTCCTGACCCCTGCACTATATACTCTATGTTGTACATTACATACTCCTGACCCCTGCACTATATACTCTGTTGTACATTACATACTCCTGACCCCTGCACTATATACTCCATGTTGTACATTACATACTCCTGACCCCTGCACTATATACTCTATGTTGTACATTACATACTCCTGACCCCTGCACTATATACTCTATGTTGTACATTACATACTCCTGACCCCTGCACTATATACTCTGTTGTACATTACATACTCCTGACCCCTGCACTATATACTCTATGTTGTACATTACATCCTCCTGACCCCTGCACTATATACTCTGTTGTACATTACATACTCCTGACCCCTGCACTATATACTCTATGTTGTACATTACATACTCCTGACCCCTGCACTATATACTCTATGTTGTACATTACATACTCCTGACCCCTGCACTATATACTCTGTTGTACATTACATACTCCTGACCCCTGCACTATATACTCCATGTTGTACATTACATACTCCTGACCCCTGCACTATATACTCTATGTTGTACATTACATACTCCTGACCCCTGCACTATATACTCTATGTTGTACATTACATTCTCCTGACTTCTGCTCTCCCCCCACTGCTATATATACACATAATATGGATTTTCTTTTGTTCCCCCCATTTCCTCCCAGCTGGACATTTTATATCGGATGATGTGATTGGAGCACAGACTTTTACATGGTGATAATAATGTGATAACATCCACCAACTTTGGACCCTTAAACAGAAAGTGATAATGAGGGAGGAGTCAATACCCCAATGATGGTGGTCTTCAGGATCAGTCCAGTCTTCATCTTGGTTGTTCTCCCCCCATCCTCACTCTCTGACCTCTGGTGGGGCTCAGCCCCGCTGTTCTTCATGACTAAATCATGGACTAAATAAGGAAGTGCAGTACTTCTTGTGTTGGGAAGATGGCGATGAGTGATAGAGGGGGTGGGGACCCTCGTCCTATAATCCCCTCATCACTGTCCCTCCTATAAAAGACAGTTCTGGTTGTTTCCTCACTCTCTGACTAAGGTCCATGAATAAAGAAATGACCTGGTAGGAGATCAGAGGAGCCATTTCCTAGTTCCCTTGAGGGTGGAATTGTAAGCTCCTCAGAGACCAAGCTGCCTGATGTGGGCGGAGTCCTGGTTTGGGGGAACCAATCAGCTCCTGTCTAGTAATCCTCTGTCTTTGTATTTTAGTCCATGGCCGGGAGATGAGGAAAATCTCAGAGGATTGTCTCACTTTGTCTCCAGACTGGAAAGTAGAAGATGAGGACATCACACAGTATAGTCCAGGAGAAAACCCGGCTCCCTCCAATGTCCATCCGGCACCACCCAGTGTAGATGGACCATCGGATTCCTCGTATCCTGAGGAACCTCAGACTGTGCGGGACCAGGCCGGCCTTCCAACAGGGAAGAGGTTCTCCTGTACTGAGTGCGGGAAGAGATTCCGTTATAAATCCAGACTTAATAGGCATAAAAGATGTCACACAGGGGAGAAGCCGTATTCCTGTCCTGAGTGCGGGAAATGTTTTTCAAGGAAGTCTACTCTTTACACACATCAGAGATCTCACACGGGGGAGAAGCCGTATTCTTGTCTTGAGTGCTGGAAATGTTTTTCAGAGATGTCTATACTTCATAAACATCAGAGATCTCACATGGGGGAGAAGCCGTATTCCTGTCCTGAGTGCGGGAAATGTTTTTCAAAGAAGTCTAATCTTTACACACATCAGAGATCTCACACGGGAGAGAAGCCATATTCCTGTCCTGAGTGTGGGAAATGTTTTTCAAAGAAGTCTAATCTTTACACACATCAGAGATCTCACACGGGGAAGAAGCCGTATTCTTGTCCTGAGTGTGGGAAATGTTTTTCAGTGAAGTCCAATCTTTACAGACATCAGAGATCTCACACGGGAGAGAAGCCATATTCCTGTCCTGCGTGTGGGAAATGTTTTTCAAGGAAGTCCCATCTTTACACACATCAGAGATCTCACACGGGGGAGAAGCCGTATTCTTGTCTTGAGTGCAGGAAATGTTTTTCAGATAAGTCCATTCTTCAAACACATCAGAGATCTCACACAGGGGAGAAGCCGTATTCTTGTCCTGAGTGCGGGAAATGTTTTTCAAGGAAGTCCCATCTTTACACACATCAGAGATCTCACACGGGGGAGAAGCCGTATTCCTGTCTTGAGTGCAGGAAATGTTTTTCAGATAAGTCCAGTCTTCACAGACATCAGAGACTTCACACGGGGGTGAAGCCACTTTCCTGTCCTGAGTGAGGGAAATGTTCCTCACTGAAGTCCTGTCTTCCTGTACATCAGGGGTCCCACACAACCCTGGAGGTGTATTAGTGCCTTGAGTGCGGGAAATGTCTTCTAGATGAATGTTGCTGGACATCCCAGCTCTCATGTGGGGAAGAAGCACACCCTGATATACACCTCAGATATACTCCATGGCTGATCTTCATCATGGAAGGAACAGTTCATAAGGAGATCAGAGGTCCCCAAAGACATGGATGAAGTGTGGGACCGGGTTGGCCATTGATAGCAGGGTAAGAATAAAAATGGAGGCCTGACCAAGAGCACTGGGCTAACTTTTCATTGGGGTGCAGCCTATATGCTAGCGATGGTTTGCACCTAATTGGAAGGGGGTCTGCTGTGCTGGGGGAGGGGTTTATTGGAAGGCTGGAGGAATATATAAACTAGGATGGAGGGGGGAGGGAGAATTCGATTATAATGAGGAAGACAGATCAGACGGGTCAGTACTTATTGGGGGGTGGAATGGGGAAAGATGGGGGGAGGGCTATGACAGATGGTAAGAAGGTTCCCATGTTACAAATAACCAGTGGAATTGGTACCATTTTTATGAAAATAAAAAATACACAAAATCCATGTGAACAAGGTGTCGGTGAATGGACAAGGTGTCGGTGAATGAACAAGGTGTCAGTGAATGGACAAGGTGTCAGTGAATGAAAGTGTTTGTTCACCAATGCCAGAAGTGTGCCCAGCACAATAGGTGAGTTGGAAGGTTTGGTGCATGAAGAGAACTAGGATTGAATTGGTATTGCTGAATCTTGGCTTCATTCCTCACATGACTGGGCCATTCATATTCCTGGCTAGGTTCTCTTTCGGAGAGACGGGGGAAATAGGAAAGGGGGTGGAGTCTGTCTCTATGTGAGAAGTGATCTCAGAGCGAGTGTGAAAGAGGACCTAGTTGATGGAGAGTGTGATGAGGCTGAAGTATTATGGGTGGAACTGCACATGGGGGGCGGTACTACAAAGGTCATCATTGGAGTTTGTTATAGGCCTCCCAGTGTTAATGAGGAGGTGGAGACTCAGCTCCTCCCACAGACGGAAAGGGCTGGGACAGTGATAATAATGGGGGATGGTAACTACCCGGATAGTGACTGGAGTAATGGGACTGCAGGAACAGTTAAAGGGCAAACATTTTTAAACCTACTACAGGACAATTTTATGGTCCAGTTCATAGAGGCCCCAACTAGGAATGATGCTCTGCTGGACCTGGTCATCTCCAACCATGCTGAGCTTATTACGAATGTCCATATAAAAGAACATCTGGGTAGCTGTGACCATAACATGATTTCATTTATTGTTAGCTGTAAACAGCGAGCACATACGGGAAAAATAAAAATGCTCAACTTTAAGAGAGCTAATTTTCCAAGGCTGAGAGATGCTCTCCAAGACTTAGACTGGGAGGAAATATTGGCATTGATGATAACAACACAGAAATGGGAGTTCTTCAAAAAGACTGTATGTAACCACACTGCAAAATATATCCCATGGGCAACAAGTATAAAAGGCTACAAATCCAACCTATGTGGTTTACAGCCAAAGTTACAAAAGCGATAGATAATAAGAAAAGAGCTTTTATTAAATATAACAATGAAGGAACGTGATCATCGTTTACACATTACAAAGAATAGAACAGAAGATGCAAAAAGGAAATAAAGGCAAAAACTGAAAACAAACAACAGAAAGATATCAGGACGACCCCAAAACATTCCTCCAATCTATGAATAGTAGAAAGGTCCGGTCCCAGCATGTAGGCCCTTTACAGAAACATCTAGAGGGGGGGGGACAAAGAGAAGGACAATGTATGAAATCCCTTCTTCAGCTCTGTGTATACAAAGGAGCATGGGGGGGCTCTTGTCCATAATGGGGCGTGGTATTGACACCCCCCAGATGGTCCACATTGGCACACAATTGATATGATGCAGAAATATTTGTACAGAATAAAGGTGAATAAAGCCCCTGGACCGGATGGCAGACACCCACGGGGCCTTAAAGGATTCAGCTCTGTCATCTCACAGCCATTGTTTCTCATTGTTAGGGCCTCTTTAATGACTGGCATAGTACCACTGGATTGGTGTAAGGCCAATGTGGGGCCAATATTTATAAAGGGGACAAAATCTTTCCCAAGTAATTATAGAGCTGTTAGTGTCACTTCTATAGTTGGGAAGATACTGGAGAGTTTAACCCCTCCCCCTCCTGAGGACTTACCCCCCTTAATGACCACGCCTCTTTTTGCTTTCGGTGCTGCACTAGTTCAACTGATAATTGCGCGGTCATGCAATGCTGCACCCAAATGAAATTTATGTCCTTTTTTTCACACAAATAGAGCTTTCTTTCGGAGGTATTTGATCACCTGTGCGATTTTTATTTTTTGCGCTATAAACAAAAAAAGACCAAAAATTTTGAAAAAAAAAACAATATTTTTTACTTTTGGCTATAAAAATATATAGTAAACTCAAAGTTAGTTATAAATTTAGGCCAAAATGTATTCTGCTCCATGTTTTTGGTAACAAAATCCCAATAAGTGTATATTGATTGCTTTGTGTGATGTTATAGTTTCTACAATCTATGGGAGAGATACTGCAATTTACGACATTGTTTTACTATACAGAACTGCACTAGTTTTACTGACAATTGCGCGGTCATGCAATACGGTACATAAATGAACATGTAACTAAACTCTTCTTTAAACACAGATGAATCTATCCCAATATACAATAAAATAAAAAAATAAATTGTAAAATAAAATAAAAATCCAAAAATATTATATATCAAACTAAATGTCCCAAAATATAAATGTCCAAAATGTCTCTGTAAAGATGTCTTTCCAAATTCCAAAGCAAACTCGTATCATCTTTAATCATCCAGTATGGAAATTCCAAAATTCTTTGTGAACCTCAAAAAAATAATCTTCTGATAGTGTATTACCTTTAAACTGAACATACATGTAAAATAGTGAAAGAACCGTGTATCATGCCAACTGCATAACGTGAGCTCACATGTGAAAAACAATTCCTCTACCAATATATCAATCTCTGAATATGTAAATACACTCGTGACAAGAATCAGAAGAGTGACCATTCCAAGTCCAAACGATGAAACGTGATCACCTCCAAATAGTGAGGATGGAGAATAACCCAAATCTCTAATAGTGAGCTCTACAAACTCAATAATAGTGAACAATAAAGTGCTCTCCTCCAACTGGTGCAACAATGGATCATTCCCCTCTGGAAATAAATCCCAGGCTTTCAGGGGATAGTCGCACTCTCCAGGCTTCCTAATGTTCCTGTTGGCACTCTTCCATATTCCTCATCAGGTGAGATAGGAGACAATCAGCGCTATATATGTCTTGGAAATTCGCTTTAACGAATTTCTCCTTACCGTGAGTACTCGCAGTTGGATGTGCAGAAATCCCCCATAAAGCTGTGCGAATCTCGCTTACCACGACTGCAGCCAAACTACACGATTCCTGCCCATCCAAATACTTTGGTTCTGTTGAATTTGTGGGTGATGGAGCTCCGTTACCCTAGAATGATCACACGACACTCTAAGGCTGGTTGCAATCCACATAAGGGCCGGCTTTAGGCTCAGCTCTCTGTTTTTATTAAGAATACACACATGCCCCCCACATGAATAAAGTCAATCCCTCCCACCGAACAATGCAATGGGGATTGCTTATACAGAGGATGTACATTCCAATTGGAGCATAGCCTTTGCTATTATCTATCACTGGTCCTCCCCCATGAGTCTTCTGAGGTCAGCAGACTTCCTCCCCTTCCCCCCTATGAGCCATCTGAGGTCATATTTCCTGTCCTACTAGCTTCTATTGGTATGCAAAATTCTCTGCACAAGCACTCCCTAAAAATATCAGTCTGTACCTGGATGGGCCCGATACGATCTTTATTAAAACACATCCATCCGAGATACAGTTCAGATTGGTAATGGGTTGTAAGATATGCATAAGCCTACACGTGGAGTTCACACCGCTTGCGCATTGCGTTATGAAGCCCACGTGGTACCATGCTGCTGATATGTGGATACAGGCCCACGGTCTACTGACAGCAGCATTCGCATGGAATGCCGTGGTGGTATACACGCCGGTCTATAAGCGCAGATCTGCCATCTCATCCATTACCAAGCTGAGTACTGTAATACATACATTGTACATGCGCATGGCCCAATTGCAGCCTTCAGAGCTTTAATTAAGCCACACGAGAGACATATGAATAACACGAATATATGACACATTTAGAGTTCGACCAACAATACAAAATTTCCATGACATTCCCTCCTGTTTTATCATATTCTCCTCGTGTCCCTTCTTGATCTTCTTCAGCTTGATGGGTGTAGTCTCAAACTTCAAAGAGTTCCTGTAGTTGTCCCTGAGAATAAAGCTCCACGGGGTACCTGAAATAACAAGACCCGACGCAGACTCGACACAAACAGGCTTGATTGAAGCGATGATCCTCAAGAGCGTTGGAACCTTCACTACAGGAAGGCTATTGCAAAAACCACAAACAGACTTGTGGTATGAATAAAGCTTGTGATCCCACGGTGGTCTGGGGAGATCCAGCAATAGATTCTCAAATTGCCCCTGCAGACGGGGCCACACAAGGCTGGTCTCGACCCAGACAGTTTTCCAAATCGCAGACACAAACAATGATGAGGCTTGAAGCTTGCTTGAAGGTCTTGGAGAATGTGGTCTTCAGAGAGATAAATTAGAGGGAAGCCAGGACGTAATCTGTAGAGAAGGTGGTTGGTTGGTGAGGTCTTCCCCCGATCAGTGGTTGGAGTGGGATCCCCGGAGCGGGCATGGAGATGTGGTCGTCTGCCCGAGCTTGGCTTACACGGTCGATGAGGCAACAGGAACATCTCACCGCGGCATATAAAAGGCAGATGAAAAAGAGAAGCATCAGGATATACACTCCCACTTCCTTCAACCAAGATCCGATGGAGAACAGGAAATCTCCCAATCCTCCCAAACCCTTGAACGGATTCCAACCCTCACTAGCTATAGCTCTAGCTTTTCCCTGTAGTTCACTAACTTTGTCCATATGGGCCTGGACCTTGTCATCGGTGTCTTCTATCCAAGTACAACAATCCTCTCCGATGAACTCACAGAACCCCCCTTTGGCGGCTAAAAGATAATCAAGGGCCATCTTCTCCTGAAGCACTAAAATTCCCATCTGCCGTTGTTCTTGGGCAATTTCTCTGACAGCCTCTACGGTCTCGTTAAACATACTATTCAAAATGACAGAAAAATTGTTCAGGCGCTTCATAAGTTCTATTCCCCATCCTGTCCATGAGGGGAACCAAGCCCATGCCTGGTCGCCCTCAGAGAACAGTTCCCTGCGAACTCTCCCTGCCATCCTTACCTTCTTGTGGACCATCAACTCTTCATGGTCCATCACTACATAGGATGCGGGGACTAGCTTTATGAGGGCACACGAACCTTTCGCGTTCTGGGGGAATGTTCTATAGGCTGCCGAACCACACAGAAAATAGTATGGACCTGTCAGAGCAGAGCAGGAGGAGTTCCTCGTTCGGCCTCTGGCACTGAGCAACAGTTGCACAGACTGGGGGATTGCTCCCTCAGTCTGCACATCACATCCGTCCTTCCAACACACGTGGTCTGGTCGGTCAGTGTGGTTACTCAGAAAGGAAGTCTGGTTAGTCAGATTGACAGTTATACCTCCCTCGCAGGTGGTAGTCCCAACAAACTTGTTACCTGTGCCAAAGCTGATGTTAAAGCACACCTGAGGGCTGCCTAGCTGTCCAGTTACCCATAATGGACTGACGAGGGTCCTACAGGAGCTAGAGCTAATATTGGTGCTGAAACTGATGTTACCTGCTAAAAATGTGTCATTAAGTTCTACCGATAAATGTCTACGTGGGGGCTGACCAGGGGTCCCTTGCTTTTTCATGCCGACGCGGATGTCATATAGGGCATGAACAGCGGCCATTGCGGACATGTGATGACTGGGTGGGGGCTTAGAGCATACCCAACAGTTGGTTTTGTTGGCGGTTCTGGCTAAACGCAGGTGCATTTTAAATAAAAGGTTGGGGTATCTGCCATCTTTTCCTCCGTTCACACACATGTAAGACATACAAACAAAAAGAAAAAGGAAAATGACACCCCTCATTCTCTGGTGTAGCTGAGAAGCTTCTTGCAGTGGCTTGCGTGCACCCAGTTGTCTCGTCCCTCGAGCTTGAGTGAGGTAGGTGTCGTCAGCTGGACTTGGTATGGTCCGGTGAACCGTGGCTCGAGTCCGGTTCTTTGATGTTTCTTTAGGACGACCCAATCACCTGGCTCAATAGAAAGAACACCTGTTATTGTATTTGGATCGGGGAGCGATTCGCGAACCCGATGGTGTATCTTCTGCAGCTCCCGTTGCAGAGATTGCACATAACCTGTAAGCTGTGAATGCAAAGACAACAACTGTTGAGGAAAGTACAACCCTGTTTTGGGAGGTCCCCCAAACAACACCTCGTAGGGTGACAGCCCATGTGGTTGCCGAGGGGCATTCCGGATGGAATAGGGGGCAATGGGGAGACATTCAGGCCAAGGTTTTTGGGTATCGGAAGACGTTCAACCTTACCGCTACTCTCGGGGTGATATGGGGTGTGTCGCCGTTGACTCCAGTTCCACCAAAGAAATACAGTCGTGTCCTTTGGAAGAGAGGTTAATAGTGGACAAAGAAGACATGTTAGCAGAAGAGGTGTTAGTATTGTTAGTCGTGTTGCAAAATTCAGCACTGTCATTGTTGTCCTCCCCCCCCTTCTCATCTTCCGACACAGGAAGAAGAGAAGCTGGGTTAAGAATAGTGCATCGTTTGATAGTGAGGTTAGTAGGGGTTAGGAGGGTTTTCCCCTGAGAGGGGTACCTTGCCTTGGATGTCCTGTTTTCGCAGGACCGTTCTTGCTGCACCGGTGTCAGTGAGGCAAGGGAGGGGATATTTTAATTCCTCTAGAAAAAGATGGATCTGGGCCGACACCGATTTGTCAACTTCCTATGAGAATTCATAGGAGTTACTTACCATGGTGGTCATAGGGGCGGAGGACTCATCAGGAATGAACTGCCACCGACCTTTAGGTAATTGGGGACAGCTCCTCCTCATGTGCCCCGTTTGGTGGCACTGGAAGCACCTGGGTGGGGGCCTATCCTTCCTGTGACCCAGATCCCTTGGTTTTTCGTGTGGGGTCTGGGACATAAGAACTTTGGCCTTGTCTTGTTTTCTTCTATCCATTTCCCTCTCTATTGCCGCAAGAGTGGAAAGGATAGCAGGGATAGACATCTCATTATATTCGGGTCGGGCCAGAACCAGCCTTTCCCGAATTTTAGTATCGATGCCTTCCAAAAATTTGGCCCGCAACAGAATGTGCGTCGCGGTCACCTTTACCCCTTCAGTTGGAGCATCAGGTCCAACTTCCAGATCCGCATCCAGTGCCGTCTGCTTGAGACGGCGCCAGAAGCAGGCGCTTTCCTCATTAGGACCCTGGGTGAGCTTCATCATGTCCGTAGTAGAGGTAGCACCATACATTTCTGGAAGCTTTGCCTTTAGCTGTGTACAGAACTCTTTGCCCCCTGAAGTCATCTCCTCATGCGTGGTTATAGAGCACCCTGCAATCACTGTACTGGCCACTTCCATGCCCACCTTTGCCCGTAGGATCTGTGCACAATCTGACCCGCTCATACCATAGCTGAACTGGTTTTGTCCAAACATTCGAGCAAATCCTCTCGGATTGACTCGATAGTCCGGGAGCTCAGCCAGAATAGTGCGGATCTCTGCCGGGGTGAAGGGGACATGCCAAACTACCCGTTCCCCTAAAGTCCGTTCCCCCCGTGCATTGGGAGGACCTTCAAATTGCTGCACCCTGACTGGATAGGCCTCGGTCCGGGAAGAGTGCAAGGGCTGACCCAGCATCATCGGTGGGCTTAGATTAACCACCTCGCTTACTGCACCTTCAGGTTTGAGGTCCCTCAGATCAGGGTATAGCTGGGGGGCAGGGGTCTGATCAGTGGTTCGTAGCGCTTTGATGCAATCCGCCCTGTTTTTTAACCGGGTGTCTATTCCCCTTGATTCACAGATAGTCTGCAAATCGGTTGTTGAGTAAGCTTCATAGTTGGAAACAGAAGGAGCTGGGGTGAAGCAGGGAGAAGGGAGAGGTAGAGGCAGAGGCTGAGGCATAGAGACAGAAGACACAGAAGGTATGTCAAGAGTGACGTCACTAACAGAAGAGACAGGTGCAGTTATACTTATCTCAGCCACTGTTGGTTGTTGGGGGACCCCAGCAGACCCTGATCCTGCCTGCCTTAGTAGAGTCAGCCCTGAAAGAGCTTCCTCCACCTCTGACACCGGATCTTCCTGTTTTATTCCCTCTGGAGGCCGGGTATACATCACCTGGTTCTTCCGGACAGACACCAGTTTATGTATGCCTTGCTTCCCTAATCGGATTGACCTGTGAAGCCATAGCTGTGCGATCTCTAGTTCTGACGCCTGCATCCGTGGTTCAAATTCAGAGATGAATTTTTCCCACCTCCATGCGTCAAATGTACCTTCCCGGGGAATTTCCCATCTGGTACCCTTCGACCATTTATTCCACCTTTTGAGGGGTTCTGTAGACTTCCCCCCCAAACTCACCTTCATCAGTTGTGCAGCTGTCCTTACCCTGAAGAGGGCTGGTTCCCCCTCTCTCTTCATGGACTGACTACTGCCCATCGTGACTAGTCACTGGTATATATCCCGCGTCCGGGTACCTGTTTACCCCCTGGAGCACTCGGTGGGATCCTACCGAGAGGCCTGATTCCACCACTTTCCCAGCACAGCGTAATTTATGTGATACTTATCGATCACCCGAAGCGCATCAAGTGGCGGTCAGACTGAGAGCACACCTCCCACTCCCACAGCGCAATTTGTGTGATCCTGACCACCCGAAGTGTTTGTGGTGACCAGGACTTCCCTGGACCGCCCACTCGCACAGCGTAATTTATGTGGTTCTCATCACCCACTGTGTTTGGCAGGCCACACCGCACAATGATGAAAGTGGCTTTTCTCTCCCTGCACACAGTAGCTAACACAAGTCAAAACAAAAAGAGGGGTTCTTGGATGTTACTTAGGGGTCACTGGTTGGGCAGAAACCTGCTAACTGACCTTTAGGAAATTTGTGTAAAGAAAAAAACTTTCCTAATACACACAGAAAAACCCTTTTTCAACCTGAAAAACTGTTAAAAAGGACAAAGTGGATCCTTATGAAAAACACGGGACGTTTCACAGTAAAACAATTACACAGAGGTAAACCGAAAAACTGCGCCAAAAGTAACCTTGTTGCTGACGCAAAAATCACTCCTATCAGCACCGCTAAACGATCCACATTATACACGCAATCTTTACTGCAACCACCTAGAACCGTTTACACAAAAAGTCTGCTGGACGTGAAACACGCGACACAGCAGCTTAAAACAAACCCGCTTTACAATAAGGAACTACTTTTAACAGGAAAAACACAAGAAAAACATAATCACTATACAAGAAATCTATGTGCAAAAACCCAGACTACACCGCGCTCATTAAATGTGGAACACGTGAAGGGAAAACTCGCTTAATACACTTTAAATTGGCTGGCAATACGCAAATTTAAAGCTAAAAGCAAACAACTTAAACTGTAAAAAATTTGGATTAAAAACACAATATGGGTCAAATGCATATAGGAAACTTCATGCACATTGCATAGAGATTACTGCACATTTGGTAGCCAACAAAATGGCCACCAAACAAAAGGAGTCCATGTGGTTTAGTCAAGAAAATGACCCCCCACAGAGGAGCACATGGCAGATACTAGAATGACCCCCCACAGAGGAGCACATGGCAGATACTAGAATGACCCCCCACAGAGGAGCACACGGCAGACTCTAGCCTCAAAATTGCCTCTTACATAAAACAGACTTTTAGACAGAACATACACTGGACAATTACACAACAATATGAAGCACACATACAACACAATTTGGGCACAATCACAGAACGGACATAAAACACCAACATATCACACTAACATGCACATGTAACAAAAAGGACCCCCTGCTGCATGCTTGCTGGGAGCAGTGGTACCACAAAACATTGTACAGACCACATAACACAGATCTTACAACAGTTAACAATTAACCTAAGCCTTTCAGCACTGTAATAATTACCTCACGTGGAGGGGGGTAAAGCAATCACCACAGTACCTACAACCCGCAAATACTTACCTAACACTATGCAACAACTTTTACCCACTAAAACATATACCCGTTTAATTTTTGGTTGGAAGATTTTTTAAACTTGACCAAATCCAGCCAACCAAACCCACCCCCCCTGCTGCTCTCAGCAGAGACAAACCCTCGTCTTTTCACCCACAAATCAAGAGTTTAGGACAAAAAACGAGGTCCTTGTTAAGCGGTATTTCTTGTTAGCTAACAGAGAGCGAAATCAGCCACACGAACACGCAAAAAGCGATCCTCTTAATGGCAGAGAGACCTGAAATGTGCCGGCATACTTTTTGCTAGTTCATGATGGCCATTCCCCCCTCGTTCTTGGTTAGCTACGCAAGAATACGCGTTAGTATCCACCAGGCTCGCCAAACTGTCTTGGAAATTCGCTTTAACGAATTTCTCCTTACCGTGAGTACTCGCAGTTGGATGTGCAGAAATCCCCCATAAAGCTGTGCGAATCTCGCTTACCACGACTGCAGCCAAACTACACGATTCCTGCCCATCCAAATACTTTGGTTCTGTTGAATTTGTGGGTGATGGAGCTCCGTTACCCTAGAATGATCACACGACACTCTAAGGCTGGTTGCAATCCACATAAGGGCTGATTTTAGGCTCAGCTCTCTGTTTTATTAAGAATACACACATGCCCCCCACATGAATAAAGTCAATCCCTCCCACCGAACAATACAATGGGGATTGCCTATACAGAGGATGTACATTCCAATTGGAGCATAGCCTTTGCTATTATCTATCACTGGTCCTCCCCCCATGAGTCTTCTGAGGTCAGCAGACTTCCTCCCCTTCCCCCCTATGAGCCATCTGAGGTCATATTTCCTGTCCTACTAGCTTCTATTGGTATGTAAAATTCTCTGCACAAGCACTCCCTAAAAATATCAGTCTGTACCTGGATGGGCCCGATACGATCTTTATTAAAACACATCCATCCGAGATACAGTTCAGATTAGTAATGGGTTGTAAGATATGCATAAGCCTACACGTGGAGTTCACACCGCTTGCGCATTGCGTTATGAAGCCCACGCGGTACCATGCTGCTGATATGTGGATACAGGCCCACGGTCTACTGACAGCAGCATTCGCATGGAATGCCGTGGTGGTATACACGCCGGTCTATAAGCGCAGATCTGCCATCTCATCCACTACCAAGCTGAGTACTGTAATACATACATTGTACATGCGCATGGCCCAATTGCAGCCTTCAGAGCTTTAATTAAGCCACATGAGAGACATATGAATAACACGAATATATGACACATTTAAAGTTCGACCAATAATACAAAATTTCCATGACACAATAAAGTCTCCTCTTACCCGGTGATGTGAGGGGCGGCTGATTGTCCATCATGACGTCCTTGTAGAGGTCCTTGTGTCCTTCTAAATACTCCCACTCCTCCATGGAGAAATAGACAGTGACACCCTGACACCTTATAGGAACCTGACACACACAATGATACAGTCACCATCCAGACACATCCCTTGTCTGTTACTGGAGAATGTCCCAGAATTCCCAGCACCGCTCACCTCTCCTGTCAGCAGCTCCATCATCTTCTTGGTGACTTCTAGAATCTTCTGCATGTTGTGTCTCTCAGGGTTTAGGGAGTCACATGGAGGCACTGTGATGGTCATATGATCACCTGACTTCAGAAGAGGAAATCTCTGTATTGAGGAACCAATAGGAATATCATGTTAGACTCCCAGAATCCTCCTCACCTCTCCGGTCAGGTCTGTTTTATTAATAGATATGAGTAATGTCATGTGACCTCCCAGAATCCTTCTCACCTCTCCGGTCAGGTCTGTGTTTTATTAATAGAAATGAGACTGATGTCATGTGACCTCCCAGAATCCTCCTCACCTCTCCGGTCAGGTCTGTGTTTTATTAATAGAGATACGAGTGATGTCATGTGACCTCCCAGAATCCTCCTCACCTCTCCAGTCAGCTCTGTGTGTTATTAATAGAGATGAGTGATGTCATGTGACCTCCCAGAATCCTCCTCACCTCTCCGGTCAGGTCTGTGTTTTATTAATAGAGATAAGAGTGATGTCATGTGACCTCCCAGAATCCTCCTCACCTCTCCGGTCAGTAGGTAGATGATCTCCAGGGTGAGGTTTAGTATCTTCTCAGTCATGTGACTCTGGTCCTCCTCCATCCTCATTGGTGCCATCATGTGATCTATACAGGTCTCCTTGTAGACGGATAACTTTGGGAAATGAAAGTAAGAATGATTTGGATGGTATTGGTCACACAATAATAGGATGTGGATGTGAGGGGGGAATAGGAGGGTTGCTGGACATTGAAGAACTACTCCCCCCATGGGAAGATATTTAGTTTGGACTGTTTAGTGTTTGATGCATATTTGAGGTCCCGGGACCCTCTTGTCCTGTCAGATCAGAAATCCCCTTTTCTCTGTTGGGTTTGTTTGGTCTCTGAACTGGTTTTGATGAGTATTAGATCTGCAGACAAGGAATGATAAATCTGATCCTTCCTATGACTAGTTTGCTCTGAGGCAGTGCTGTGAGGTCAATGTCGGCTCATCATGATGTCCAGGAAGGGGAACTTGAGGACTTTTGGCCGGAGTTGCTGCCTAATCAGGACAATTGGCAGAAATCCGGCTGCAAGGCTCCAATCTGTGGCAGCCTGCTGACTGACAGGAGTGATGTCACTGTCACTCTCTGCAATAAGAGAAGAGATTGGATTGGGTAGA
This sequence comes from Staurois parvus, assembly GCF_062004578.1. Lineage (NCBI taxonomy): Eukaryota > Metazoa > Chordata > Amphibia > Anura > Ranidae > Staurois > Staurois parvus. The sequence goes on from NW_028317987.1 coordinate 6,009,971, forward strand.
AGGAGGATGGTGCTGGTGGAGTAGAGAGCTGTCAGGAAGGAGCCTATTCTCTTCCCTCCAATGGAAGCATAGTGTGGGTAGAAGGAGGACAGCAGGAGGATCTGAGTATCAAGTATATTGTAGTGTCCAGGACATTGTACAGAGTGGTGGTGGGTTCCTGGGGCTCTGAATTCCAGCACCGGGCACTGCCAGAGCCTGTGTCATGGGAGGTATTGGAGTGTCTCCTGAAGATGTCTAGCACTGACCCCTGACTACCTTTTAGTCAATAATGCACCAACAGACCTCCTCTAAGAACAAGTGCCCACCAAGGGGTGAAGGATTGTCCTTCTGCATTCCATTTGGTATCTTTGAATACATTATTTGACCAGTGAGATGGTAAGAAGGTGAAGGTTGTCTTCCTTTCCTGGTAGGAGTTCTGTAAGGAGGTCTGGAAAGTAAGTGCAGGTAAGAGGACAACCAGAGACCAAGATCCCCCCTCCCTGCCTCAGTGTCCCCCTGAGCCTGACAAACTTCTCTTTCCTCAGAGCCCTGCTCCCCGCCAACCCTATCAAAGACCCAGATTCCTTCAGCTACTCTACCCCCTCAAAACCCTTTAACTTCACTATCCCCTCAGGGGCCCCAAAGTCTCCCATCCTCAGTAACCCCTGAGAGACCCCTCAGCTCCTCTTCTTCCCTCAGACCCCTCAGTATTATCCTCCCCCTGACACCAATGATGGAACATGTTCTTCATGGCCGGCTGGGGAATGTTTCCTTCCTCCTGAGCAGCAATGTAAGGGGCTCTATGCTCCATACTCCTGACCCCGGCACTCCATCATTGTGTTGGCTGCATAGTGTAATGATTGCCCATTGGCTGCCTGTGTAGTGTCATCATTGCCCTTTGTAGGCCATGTATGGTCAGGATGGTCCTTGTCTTGTCTATTTATTGTCAGTGCTGTTTGTTTAGAGGACCATATTACTAGAATTTATCTCCACAATGAGGAGAATGTTCCGGCCCCGGAAGTGGGGGAATGTTCTGCCCCTGAAGGGGGTAATCTGGGTTCCCACACTATATATGTGTGTATCATCATCTGCTGGAGATAAAAGACGTCACAGTGACTATGGAGGAAGAGGATGGACGTGACTATGGAGGAAGAGGACGGACGTGACTATGGAGGAAGAGGACGGACGTGACAATGGAGGAAGAGGACGGACGTGACTATGGAGGAAGAGGACAGACGTGACTATGGAGGCAGAGGACGGACGTGACTATGGAGGAAGAGGACAGACATGACTATGGAGGCAGAGGACGGACACGACTATGGAGGAAGAGGTCGGACGTGACTATGGAGGAAGAGGATGGACAAGACTATGGAGGAAGAGGATGGACATGACGGGGAGGTTACTGGGTGTAAATAGGAAATAACATCTTATTACCTCCTCGTCGACATTGGCTGCCACGTCCACCAATGTCTCTGATCTGCTTCCTCCCCACTCACCTCTCCGAATGTCCTGTCTGTACCTGACATCACTTCCTGTCTGTACCAGACATCACTTCCTGTCTGTACCAGACATCACTTCCTCTCTGTCCCTGACATCACTTCCTCTCTGTCCCTGACATCACTTCCTGTCTGTATTCCATAGAGAAGTCCTGTCTGGGGAGAAATGAGATCACCATCTTGTGGATTTCAGAGGAACTGCAGCCCCAAGAAACATCCCTAATAACCATTCCTGCATTGTATCTACCTTACAGAGATACCAGGGAAGATCAAAAAGAACTAAAAAAAGTAAGAAACAATAAACCTAACTCTTATGCAACCAACTGTTTAAATAATATATTTTACTACAGATAGAAAAGACTTAAAGACACAGAACACAAGATAAAAACAAAATACATAATAAAACAGAGACCTCCAAAACAGATCTTTTTGGGTAAAAAAAATGCAAAAATACATCCTAAAGTATAAGAATATCTATCAATCCACTCATAATGAAGATGTGAGACATAAATGACAAGGATGTAATGGTCACAGAGGAATGGTGGTGGAGATCTCTCAAAGTAAGAACACTTCCTTGAATGGTTCTATAAATAAAGAATGAATCCTGGAGGGAATAAAGCTGTAAAGCAATAAATAATATATAAACTGGGCCATCCACTTCATCCATAAAGACATTGTGATTGAAGATCTTCTAGATCACATAGAAGGAGGACTCATCCATGATTTCATACATTTGTTTGGAAGGATAGAACAATCCTCAGAAGGGAACATGTAGGATGACAGGAAAGGCTCCTGACTGGTGAGATCCTCCAAACATAATGATGACATCCATGAACTGGAGCGAGCTCGTTGGGGTGATAAAGCCAATCTGGAAACACTGTGTAGACGTTCTCCAAGAACTCAGCACACTCCAGGTGTGGAGAAAGTCTCCAGGTGGGTTTAGCCTGTCATTTATCATAGGTAGAAATGTCCACACATGGACTTCCACAGGGGCCCCGAGACTACATATAGAACCTGTACAGTGTTCCCTGTAATGAATTGCTTCCCCCCAGGCCTATAGCAGAATGACAGCTGAGCGGGATCTCTCCCATCCTGGGAGGGCATCATATGAAGTCCTCCAAGTCTAGTGGCTCTGCTGTATCTTGATATGTCACCTGCTGTGTCCACCAGATGACAGATCATTGTACCAAGCCAGCCCAGTACCATGTGATTGCTATGACCAATCACAGTGATCACATGACAGTTGTACACAATGAATGGCTTTCATTCATAGCCATCCATTGTGTACTATTGTGATGATCTCTGTGATTTGTCACTGGCTCACTACCTCTACTGGAAATGTATTCCAAGCATCTACTACTCTTTCAGTAAAATAATACTTTCTGAGATTAGTTGTGAACTTTCCTCCAGTTAGTTGGAGGTCATGTCCTCGTGTTCTTCATTTTGGTTTCATATTAAAAATCCTGCCCTCCTGAACCTTATTCACTCCCTTGTTGTATTTAAAGGTTTCAGTCATGTCTCCCCTTTCCCTTCTCTCCTCCAGACTGGACATGTTACGTTCCTGAAGTCTCTCCTGATATCACTATTTGTATTCCCCGTCTCTGGACTCATTCTATCTTATCAATACCTTTATGTAAGTGAGGTCTCCAGAACTGGACACAGTATTCTACATGAGGTTGCTGGTGACCCCTCTAGTGATAGAAAGATCTATATAGAGGAATCAGGACCTCCTTCCTACTGCTGGTGACCCCTCTAGTGATAGAAAGATCTATATAGAGGAATCGGGACCTCCTTCCTACTGCTGGTGACCCCTCTAGTGATAGATCTATCTAGAGGAATCGGGACCTCCTTCCTCCTGCCAGTGACCCCTCTAGTGATATAAAGATCTATATAGAGGAATCGGGACCTCCTTCCTCCTGCCGGTGACCCCTCTAGTGATATAAAGATCTATATAGAGGAATCAGGACCTCCTTCCTCCTGCCGGTGACCCCTCTAGTGATAGATCTATCTAGAGGAATCGGGACCTCCTTCCTCCTGCCAGTGACCCCTCTAGTGATATAAAGATCTATATAGATGAATCGGGACCTCCTTCCTCCTGACAGTGACCGACCTAGAAATGTAAAGATTTATTTAGAGGAATTAAAACCTCCTTCCTCCTGCCGGTGACCCCTCTAGTGATATAAAGATCTATATAGAGGAATTAAAACCTCCTTCCTCCCACCCGTGACCCCTCTAGCGATATAAAGATCTATATAGAGGAATCGGGACCTCCTTCCTCCTGCCGGTGACCCCTCTAGTGATATAAAGATCTACATAGAGGAATCAGGACCTCCTTCCTCCTGCCGGTGACCCCTCTAGTGATATAAAGATCTATATAGAGGAATCGGGACCTCCTTCCTCCTGCCGGTGACCCCTCTAGTGATATAAAGATTTATATAGGGGAATTGGGACCTCCTTCCTCCTGCTGGGGACCCTTCTAGTGCTATAAAGATCTATATAGAGGAATCGGGACCTCCTTCCTCCTGCTGGTGACCTCTATAGTGATATAAAGATCTAAATAAGTACCCCAAATCCTTTTCTTCTGAAGTGCTGGCAAGCAACATAACCCCCATGTTGTACTTTCTCAAGGGATTCTTTTTCCCTAGGTGCATTATGTTACATTTAGAAACATTGAACTGAAATTTCCACTTTTTTGACCAATCATCCAGCAATGCCAAATCCTGTTCCATGTTACAGACACCTCCAGGGATATCCTCCCTATTACACACCTTTGTGTCATCAGCAAAGAGACATCCCCTTACCCAACAACCCTTTACTTATATCCCTTACATATAGATTACATAGAACAGCTCCCAGTACAGAACCTTGGGGTACATCACTAGTGACTGCTCTCTGTTCCGTGTGAACCCCATTTACAACCACACTCTGGTATCTCTCCTTTAGCCAACTGCACATCCACTGAACCCCCCAAGGGCTAAGTCCTAGCTTGTCCAACTTCTGTATTAGATCATTATGTGGAACTATATCACATGCCTTGCTGGAATCAAGATATTCTAAGTCCACAGCACCACCCTGGTCCAAAACATTGGTAATATAGTCAAAAAGTCCAATCAGATGAGTCTGCCATGATCTGCCCTCAGCAAAGCCATGCTGCTTTGGATCCAGCAAGTTGTGTGTTTCTAGATGATCAATGATCCTTCCTTTCAGGAGTGATTCCATTAACTTGACTACCACCAATGTTAGACTCACTGGCCTGTAATTGCCGGCTTCTACCTTGCTGCCCTTCTTGGATGGAACACACTGTGCACTCCATTACATGAACAACATTGGGAGTTCTGCAATCATCATCTGATCAGGATACACAGGGATATGAGCCAATAGTAGATCAGCAGGTGCCTACAGGTTACCACCCCACAGGGATATGAGCCAATCGTAGATCATCAGGTGCCTACAGGTTACCAGTCCAAAGGGTTATGAGCCAATCATAGATCAGCAGGTGCCTACAGGTTATCACCCCACAGGGATATGAGCCAATCGTAGATCACCAGGTGCCTACAGGATACCACAACACAGGGTTATGAGCCAATCATAGATCACCAGGTTGTCGGAACTGTTCTGGGCTCACAGAATGAAACAGGAAGGCTGAACTTATCATCTCTACATGGACATGCTGGAAGCCATTTTGTTCTGTATATTCTATTTCATGGTTTCTGAACACAGATTCTAAGAGCATTCCAAGGTGGTTACAGCTTATGTTCCCAGGTTATAAATCTGGGGGGAGGTATGGTGGGATCAGACGGCTACAAGATGAAGACTAGACATGACACCAAGTGGTAAGATAAATGGATGAGTCCATGTCTAGATTGAACAAAGGACACAAGAACTGGTCACAATGATTATTTCCCATGATCCTCTGGAAAGAGTGCATATTATACCTTACATTGTATATGGTGTTATTATTATGTGACAGGAATATCTGATCCAAAAATGTCACTTGTATTATTATTAGTATTACATGAAGTGAATGCTTGCTTACTTATGTCATCCAGGTTTATATTACTAGATTCCATTTCCACATACATATATTTATATGAAATGGTTTAACAATGAATACATATTGATATATTGGGGATATTCTGTTTGTAACATGATAAAGTATCAGTTTGAGTTCATTGTATGACAACGTTGTTATGTTACAGAAGATGTGAGATAAGAAGTCTCAGTATAATGACCTCATCTTTTTGTAGGATATTTAGGTAGATTTGTTTTCTTTTCCAGAATCACTTAATTAATACATTACTTGATATATATTACTAGATTTTTTTTCTCCAGAATCACTTAAAGTGGTTGTAAACCCAAATATTTAAAAAATTTACTTTTTGCCATAAATGAATACATTTTAATGTAAACATCCATACAGCTGTGAGTGTACCTCAGAAAAATGCTCCTTTAGCTTGTCTCAGCCCTCCAAAAACTGCTGGTCTGTGGGTGTGGCTTAGGACCAGAGAATAGTAGGCGGAGATGTGATGTCACACAATCCCCCAGTTATACCCCCTCCAGCCTCGGCTCAAGAACAATCACTGGTGCTGATGAGTGCTGAGTTGTGGATCTTGTGAAGGCAGAGACCAGCATGGAGAGAACACCCCCTCCCCCACCCCTTGCAGTGTATTACATGGAGGCTCATACTGGTCTCATCCTCAGCACGGCCTGTCACTCACAGGAGAAGGGGAGTGGTGACACCATATTTCTGCTGGTGTCAGATTTATTCTGCTCAGAAGATCAGGTGGGATGTCTGGAGAAAGGGATTGCTTCAAGATACCAGACTAAGCTGAATGGCTCAGTAAAGGTAAAATCTACCCAACTGCAGGATTAGACGGATTTGTGTTTTTTAGGTTTACAACCACTTTCAGTAATACATTATTAGCAGTGACATGGGTACCAGTCTGTGTGACACCAAACCTGGCAGAAAAGCAGTTCTCTCTAAATGTAGTCATGTCCTTACCAGCCGAGGTTAAAGGTCAACCCTTGTCATGTTCCAGAAGACATGTCAGAGAATTCCTCATCCTATACTGCCCCCTTCAGGTCACTGAAATCAATTAGTAGAGAAAATAGCACCTAGTCTGACGTCATCGTGAGGAGAGATGAGCTTTGCCCGCCTAGGTTTTATTTGGAGGGATAAAAGTAAGAGACGGACAGAGAAGAGGACACACATCACAAAACAAGACCTCACAAGACAGGAGACAAGGGGCAACAGACGGACACAGACACCCCCTGAAGTGAGCACTGAAAGCTGACATCACTGACACCATACAGTCCATATTGGGAACTAGAACTTTCATTTTCCTCAGATAACTTGTACTCCCCTTATATCTCCAGATACATTGTTTAGTCCGATAACGGTTCTGGTGAGCACAGGAGGGGATGTGACGTCATTTTACCTGCAGTATAAATTATTATCATTTCCCTCCTCTGGGGAAGATTGATTTTACATATCCCTGAAGCTGATTCTGGCTTCTAGTCAATGGTTTATCCGGATGTATACAGTATATATATGACAAGGTAGACTACTTCATGTAACATTACATCTTCATCTCAGATTGTAAGCGGATTGGATTGGCCTGTGTATGGGATTCCAGATCAAGTCATGGCAAGGTACACGTTGAGCGTTGAATATCTGGTTGTAGAGAGATCACGGGGGGGATTTGTATATCTGTTGTCACATGTTGCTGAGTTACTGATTTCTTACACGACATTTCCAGACAGTTGGATGTAATTCATTAATATTTGGCAGTAATTGCTGGCTTGTATTTCTCCCCATTATTGTGGATTAGATCATTGTACTGTTATCTTGTATTGTTTATTATTTATCATCACCTATTAGATTTCATCCCCATTTTGTACTGATTTATATTATTAATAAATATATATTTTGCACATTATTGCGTTTTATTTCATCTTCCAATTATCACAAATACAGAACTGGGATGTCGGTTACTTTGTGAGAATTAGTAGGGAATCTCCTTCATTCCAGATCCCGCCTGTTTCCATGAATTGTATAAGGATTATTTCCTCACAGATAAAGTTCTGACAATTTGTACCGTTCTGGTGTTTTTGATCCTCAGAAATGAGATCTGCCGTCATCAGACATGATGGATTTTCAGACATCTATCCCATAGTTTGTAGACTCTATAACTCTCCTACACACTGAATCATAGACACTGATTGGGGTTATTGTACCCAAGAAATGGCGCAGAATACACCTTTGTCTACATTTATAAGGAAAGACCATTTGTAAAAACAAGAAACAAGAAAAATGGTAAAAAGTGTTTAAATACCACCAAAATAAATATCTATTTGTGTGAAAAACAATGACAAAAATATAATTTGGGTACAATGTTGCATGACTGTGTAATTGTCATTCAAAGTGTGAGAGTGCTGATAGTTACCAGTCAGCCTGGGCAGGAAGGGGGGGGGGAAGTGTCCGGTATACAGGAGGTAGAAATATTGATTTTTAAACTGACCTCCAAGTGTTTGTGAAATCTCCCACCACAAAATGTACTCAGCCAATCACAGGGCAGGACTCCATTTTTATTCATCTCCTGCTATCAATGGTCAAACCGGTCCCACACTTCATCCATGTCTTTGGGGACCTCTGATCTCCTTATCAACTGTTTCTTCCATGATGAAGATCAGCCATGGAGTATATCTGAGGAGTATATCAGGGTGTGCTTCTTCCCCACATGAGAGCTGGGATGTCCAGCAACATTCATCTAGAAGACATTTCCCGCACTCAAGGCACTAATACACCTCCAGGGTTGTGTGGGACCCCTGATGTACAGGAAGACAGGACTTCAGTGAGGAATATTTCCCTCACTCAGGACGAGAATACGGCTTTTCTCTGTTTGAGATCTCTGATGTCTGTAAAGATCCGACTTCCGTAAAAAACATTTCCCACACTTAGGACAGAAATGTGGCTTCTCCCCCGTGTGAGATCTCTGATGTGCGTAAAGATTGGACTTCCGTGAAAAACATTTCCCACACTCAGGACAGGAATACGGCTTCTCCCCTGTGTGAGATCTCTGATGTGTGCAAAGACTGGACTTATCTGAAAAACATTTCCAGCACTCAGAACAGGAATATGGCTTCTCCCCTGTGTGAGATCTATTATGCACATTAAGATGGTATTTATAATAGAACCACTTCCCACACTCAGTACAGGAGAAGCTCTTCTCTGTTGGAAGGCCGGCCCGGTCCCGCACAGTCTGAGGTTCCTCAGAATACGAGGAATCCGATGGTCCATCTACACTGGGTGGTGCCGGATGGACATTGGAGGGAGCCGGGTTTTCTCCTGGACTATACTGTGTGATGTCCTCATCTTCTACTTTCCAGTCTGGAGACAAAGTGAGACAATCCTCGGAGGTTTTCCTCATCTCCCGGCCATGGACTAAAATACAAAGACAGGGGATTACTAGACAGGAGCTGATTGGTTCCCCAAACCAGGACTCCGCCCACATCAGGCAGCTTGCTTTCTGAGGAGCTTAAAATTCCACCCTCAAGGGAACTAGGAAATGGCTCCTCTGATCTCCTACCAGGTCATTTCTTTATTCATGGACCTTAGTCAGAGAGTGAGGAAACAACCAGAACTGTCTTTTATAGGAGGGACAGTGATGAGGGGATTATGGGACGAGGGTCCCCACCCCCTCTATCACTCATCACCATCTTCCCAACACAAGAACTACTGCACTTCCTTATTTAGTCCATGATTTAGTCATGAAGAACAGCGGGGCTGAGCCCCCCCAGAGGTCAGAGAGTGAGGATGGGGGGAGAACAACCAAGATGAAGACTGGACTGATCCTGAAGACCACCATCATTGGGGTATTGACTCCTCCCTCATTATCACTTTCTGTTTAAGGGTCCAAAGTTGGAGGATGTTATCACATTATTATCACCATGTAAAAGTCTGTGCTCCAATCACATCATCCGATATAAAATGTCCAGCTGGAAGGAAATGGGGGGAACAAGAGAGAATCCATATTATGTGTATATATAGCAGTGGGGGAGGGGGAGAGCAGAAGTCAGGCGTATGTAATGTACAACATAGAGTATATAGTGCAGGGGTCAGGAGTATGTAATGTACAACATGGAGTATATAGTGCAGGGGTCAGGAGTATGTAATGTACAACATAGAGTATATAGTGCAGGGGTCAGGAGTATGTAATGTACAACATAGAGTATATAGTGCAGGGGTCAGGAGTATGTAATGTACAACATAGAGTATATAGTGCAGGGGTCAGGAGTATGTAATGTACAACAGAGTATATAGTGCAGGGGTCAGGAGTATGTAATGTACAACAGAGTATATAGTGCAGGGGTCAGGAGTATGTAATGTACAACATAGAGTATATAGTGCAGGGGTCAGGAGTATGTAATGTACAACAGATTATATAGTGCAGGGGTCAGGAGTATGTAATGTACAACAGAGTATATAGTGAAGGGGTCAGGAGTATGGAATGTACAACATAGAGTATATAGTGCAGGGGTCAGGAGTATGGAATGTACAACATAGAGTATATAGTGCAGGGGTCAGGACTCATAATATTGGTATTCAGTAATGAGTGGAAGCTTAAATGGTTACTGTAGACAAGTTGCAGAGATCCCACACCGCTGCCTCCCATCTCCTGAGACTGCACTCAGTGACTTGGGGCTGAGACACTACAGACATATCCCTCCACCCGGCACAGCCAGCAGATAACAGAGAAGGTACCCTGGGAGAATTGTTCTGTCAGAGATCTTACTGGACTCATAGACATCTATGGTGAAAATGAACATTTTGCTGCCAGCTGAACCCCAGAACCTCCATAAATCCAGTCTAGATACATAAATTGTGTCTGCAGCACAGAGAAGGAAGATTATCCGAGAGAAATCCAGGAATACAGGACGGGGAACACAGCTCAGGAAAGTGACCAGGGGATTACAGGCTGATATCACCCAGTCCCCGCCCTACTCTGGACCAATCAGTGAGCAGTATGGGTGGAGGAATGGATTTAGTGTTCATGACCCACCTGTGCTGATCTCTGTAGGAGTGTCCTCCTCTATAAATGTCCCCGTTATTCCATCCTCCTCCATAGACTGCTGATCATCCCTCACATACGCCTCTTCTTCTTCTTCTGCTTTCACCTCAAATTCTATATCGATTGGATCTCCACTCTAAATCAAGGAAATGAGAGAAAATATCATCTGTATAATATCAGCTCACATTAAATATTCAAACATCTTCTCTACAAGTCCATGTTCTAGATGCTCCATCCCACCAACCTTGTAATGGTGAGGGATGGTGTGACCTTCCTGTGTGGAATCCCGGGAATACAGAGGACGGGGACATCTCTCTGGTGGGTTCCCATGACTGGATCCATCTGTAGGAAACACACACACTGACTGAATCCATTGTTTCTATGTGTTTATCAGATGATGGGGGATCTAGGTGGATCCTCCGTACTGCTCTCTCCTTTACAATAAAGTCTCCTCTTACCCGGTGATGTGAGGGGCGGCTGATTGTCCATCATGACGTCCTTGTAGAGATCCTTGTGTCCTTCTAAATACTCCCACTCCTCCATGGAGAAATAGACAGTGACACCCTGACACCTTATAGGAACCTGACACACACAATGATACAGTCACCATCCAGACACATCCCTTGTCTGTTACTGGAGAATGTCCCAGAATTCCCGGCACCGCTCACCTCTCCTGTCAGCAGCTCAGTGATCTCTCTGGTGACTTCTAGAATCTTCTTCTTCTTTCTCTCTTCTATCAGGGAGGGAGGTGGAGGCAATGTGATGTCATATGATCTCCAGACTTCACAGGAGGAAAACTCTACATCTGAACACAAATAGTCACATCAAATGATATTCCCAGAATCCTCCTCACCTCTCCATTCAGGTCTCCATTTTATTAAAGCCCCACTTCAGGCTGAGGTATAATTCCCCCCCACAGGACCCCCCACACTACGCAGGGTATAGACTTGTTGCAGCATTCTGATGTCATTACATACAACGCAGGACCAACAGTCCCACTTTACATGTGAGGATACCAAGGGGCCCCCACATCCTAAGAGCATCAGGGAAAAAGACAAGATGAAGGGACATTAGGAGGAGGAGCTGTGAGGTCAGTGTGATGTCATAGGATTCTCTGACTCTGGATGGAGGGACATTGGGAGGAGGAGCTGTGAGGTCATTGTGATGTCATAGGATTCTCTGACTCTGGATGGAGGGACATTGGGAGGAGGAACTGGGAGGTCAGTGTGATGTCATAGGATTCTCTGACTCTGGTTGGAGGGGCATTGGGAGGAGGAACTGTGATGTCAGTGTGATGTCATAGGATTCTCTGACTCTGGATGGAGGGGCATTGGGAGGAGGAGCTGTGAGGTCAGTGTGATGTCATAGGATTCTCTGACTCTGGATGGAGGGATATTGGGAGGAGGAGCTGTGAGGTCAGTGTGATGTCATAGGATTCTCTGACTCTGGATGGAGGAACATTGGGAGAGGAACTGTGAGGTCACTGTGATGTCATAGATAAAATGCACTCCCACGGTAACTAGCTAACTGAAGTGTGGTCCGCCCATGACTGGGGTAAAGAGGGAATGAGGGGACTTTGAGCATATAAGACTGACCGTGATATACCTTCACAGCCTGCACTATCTTTGGTCACCACTAGAGGGAGACTCCACTCCAATCCAGCTGGCTGACCACACACAGGCAAACACAAATCTTACATACAATCTTGTGCAAAGGTTGGGGAGCAATCTAGCAATTGGCACACCTTTCTAGGATTCCTCCAGCTATCCTACAAGCTAGAACCCCATTGTTAATCAGTCTTCCACTGTCCACCCCCCCCCACACCGGACACACAACAAACAGTAGCTTGCCACCACCCAACAGTTTGTCCGCAGACTGGTCTGCTGGGCCACCACACACACACCGATCTCTATCTGGCAGATCTGCTACTTTACAATCTGCATGCTATCTGCCAACACGCAGTGCAATTGCATACAGATTGGCAATGAACTTAGAGCGAGTACATAGACACTACAATACAACAATCTCTCTGGAGATATGAGCCTGAGCTTAGTACACAGAAGTCACTTAATAATTTTCTGATTGAATACAAAAAGACACACAATTGGCTATTGACTATAACATAAAAGGGAATAAAAACAGAAATAAAACCTTACCAAGATTTATCCTGCGACTGGAGGAAGTCAAAGAAAGTCTGCAATTCACCAGTCATATTGAACCGACTCCGTACAAATCACCCCGTCCATATCTCAGGGTCCTCAATTTATTATTAGGACTTTAACCCTTGGCCAATCAACCCTCAGGGGTGTTCCTGTACCAACCCACAGGATGTTCTGTGTTCTGAGGTGCCCAATCTTGAATGGGCAAGAAACGATTTGGATCACTGAGTCAGGAAAATGATTTCTGACACAAGCGCATCAGTCCGATCGCGACAGTACCAATCACTGTTCAGCTGTCGCAATCAGGTGCCATATAACCATTTTGTGCATTTCTCTGGGATTCTACAGAGGCTACAAATACAGTTTTACATGCAGATGTAGCCTACAGTGTGTCCAATCAGAAGGAAGTATTTTCATCTCTCTGCAACTAATATTTTAGCTTTTATGAGAGATTAAATAGATTCCTCTGATCTATTTCCTGCTGACTCTTGTAGCCAAAATGACTAGGATTATTCTATTAGGTTCAAGAAGGTGGCAAAGTCTGGCTACATAGGTGATGTTTTATTGGCATCCAGGTGTCACCTCCAGGTAAGAAGCTGCTCTGTCCTTTCAGATGCTAATTGGTGAACATATGTCTCTGACTGAATACTGAACACTTATCTGTAATAACATAGAATGAAAGTTGTGACGGACAGCAGAAATATTCTTTTTTTGTGTGTTGTCTGAAGTTCCTGGGCCTCACAGGGGGGAGGGGAAATGGGATGTATCTCTATATAGAACAAAGGCAGCATGGCTCTGTGTGGCTGGGGAAAACCAGTCCAGGCCACTTCTTAGCAGGAAGCTGGGGACAATTGCAGGGCCATGTGGACTCGTTGTTGGGAGAGCTGGAACCATGATGGACAGGGCTACTCCTGCCTGAGCCTTAACTAAGAGATGCTTGGAACTGTACTTTGCTTTGTACACTGCTGGCTGGTGAGTCCCTGGATCGCTACCCTGTGACCTGCCCTCTGCTGTGCCTGGACCTCCTGCCTGCCAGAGCTACCTTCTGCTGTGGGCCCTGATTACCTTGCCTGCCTGAATTGCCCTCTGCTGTGCCCGGGCTCTCTTTGCCTCAACTGCCCCTCGGCTGTGTGCTAGAACTACCCGCTGTTGCTGTGTGCTGAGCAGGGTCACCCCTGCTGCTGTCTGCTGTGAACCAGGACATCCCTGTTGGACCCATGAGTTTATGCTCTCCTGTTTTCCCTGAACTGTTCTTGTACTCCCACTCCACCTACCTGTTGGATTACAACTACTACAGAGACTCCCACCACCCCCCTGTTTGGATTATAAACTGCTGTAGAGACTTTAACTTTGCCTTGGGGCAGGACTACAGGTATTGTGGACTCTCTCTCCCCATTGAGTGACTGTTGTCTGTTTTAATAAAGCTTTAAGTGTTTGCTGTCTGCCCTGTGTGTTCTGTCCCGCTTACCCTCCGTCACAAAACTAAATCTACAATTTCAAATTTCTACTGATCACCTCACATCTCAGCTACTGATAACATGATTCTACTCTTACATTTATGTTACAGTGACATCATAGGATTCTCTGACTCTGGATGGAGGGACATTGGGAGGAGGAGCTGTGAGGTCAGTGTGATGTCATAGGATTCTCTGACTCTGGATGGAGGGACTTTGGGAGGAGGAGCTGTGAGGTCAGTGTGATGTCATAGGATTCTCTGACTCTGGATGGAGGGACATTGGGAGGAGGAGCTGTGAGGTCAGTGTGATGTCATAGGATTCTCTGACTCTGGATGGAGGGACATTGGGAGGAGGAGCTGTGAGGTCAGTGTGATGTCATAGGATTCTCTGACTCCGGATGGAGGGACATTGGGAGGAGGAGCTGTGAGGTCAGTGTGATGTCATAGGATTCTCTGACTCCGGATGGAGGGACATTGGGAGGAGGAGCTGTGAGGTCAGTGTGATGTCATAGGATTCTCTGACTCTGGATGGAGGGACATTGGGAGGAGGAGCTGTGAGGTCAGTGTGATGTCATAGGACATATAGACTCTGGATGGAGGGATATTGAGAGGAGGGGCTGTGAGGTCAATGTGATGTCATAGGATTCTCTGACTCTGGATGGAGGGACATTGGGAGGAGGACTGGTGAGGTCAGTGTGATGTCATAGGACATATAGACTCTGGATGGAGGAACATTTGGATGGGGAGGTTTGAGGGGTCCTCTATATGAGGCTCCCATGCAAACCAAATCCTTGTTCCTGGGTGTGTCCTACCTCTCCTAAACTGAAGAGTGAACTTTGACCTTTACCATCCAGAAATCTGTCCGGAATCTGTGGAAGTAAGCTGTCATGTGATCAGGTGACGTGCGGAGGAACGGAGTGTAAATAGCAGACAATTGTCTCCAGAGCCCCTAATGGTGGGGATGGATTTGGCGGCGTGCTGGTGCCAAGTTCCTCCCCCCAGGGTCACTGCAGGTGTGGAGAAAAGCTGTGTAAGAGGATATGGAGGAGAGATGAGGAGGAGATCCAGGAATCAGGAGAAAGGTCAGGGCAGGCAACAGACGAGCGCATCCAAGAGACCAAGCCGGGGTCACTACACAGAAAATCAATCCAAGGAAACAACAGGCAGGACGAGGAATAGCAAGAAGGAGCTGAGAGACAAATGAGAATATTGCTCAGCCAATGGGAGATGATCTCAGCATGACTTCCATCATGAAGGAGATGAGGGGGAGGCGAGGAAGTCACTGAAGGTGACCATAGATCCATGGAAATTCAGCTGGTTCAGCAGGGATCGCTCACATTTCCATCCATGTGTGGCCACTGCCGGATAAAAGCCACTCCCCCAGCGGCTGCAGCCAATAGCTTCAGTGCTGATCTGTGTATTCTGAGAGCGGAGGAGTCCCCCCATTGTCAGAATACAAGAGTGCAGCGGGGAGGATTCCCCCATCCACCTCCAATGTGTGGATGGGGGAATTGCTTCTATATTTTTTTAAATTCTCCATCCCGCTGGCTGAACGATAAAACTGAACCATGTAGGCCAGCTTTGGGAGCAAATATATTATCATCAACTCCTCCCCCTGAAGGGGTTCATCTGGGTTCCCACACTATATATGTGTGTATCATCATCTGCTGGAGATAAAAGACATCACAGTGACTATGGAGGAAGAGGACGGACATGACTATGGAGGAAGAGGACGGACGTGACTATGGAGGAAGAGGACGGACATGACTATGGAGAGAGAGGACAGACATGACGGGGGGTTACTGGGTGTAAATTGGAAATAACATCTTATTACCTCCTCTGTTGCCACTTTCAACAATTTCTCCTCTCTGATTCCTCCCACATGGAACTTCCTGTCTGTACCTGAGATCTCTTCCTGTCTGTACCTGACATCACTTCCTGTCTGTACCTGACATCACTTCCTGTCTGTACCTGACATCACTTCTTGTCTTCCAGAGAGACTTCCTGTCTGTGATCACCACCTTATGGAGGTCAGAGGATCTGCAGCCCTGAGAAAATGTCTGGTAGTGTGGCCCCAACTCATTGGTCATTGGTGCTGAGTGTCCCGGATGATGAGGGACAGTCTGTTATGATCCGCCAGGCGGAGCCTTCCGGCTGCCAACTGATAGACCAACCCAGAGCGTGGGGTCTAAGCCCGGGCTGTGCCTTCACCATGATGGTGGGGATGGACTTGAAACAGTCCCGGGCCAGGTCACGACCTCTGGGCGGGCCCACCAGCGGCTGGGGAGGCCTCCGGGGATGCGTGTAGGTACCGGGAGAGCCAGATATGAGGCGGATGACGGCCCCAGCAGGGTGGCACGGATAGTGGTTCCGTGGGGGGTAAGCGGGGTACCAAATCAGCGGGCAAGGAGTAGTCGGGTCACATGCAGGGTCAGCCAGGTAAATCAGTCCGTAGAATAGTCAGGATATCCGAGTCAAAACGCAGGAGCAGGCAGAGTAGTCAGGACAAGCCGGGTCAAACACAGGGGCAGGCAGCGTAGTCAGGGTCGAAAACAGGGTCACAGAACAGGAGCAGGTATCCAGGATCACATAAGACCTTGCGGCAATGGGTGAGAGTGCAGGGCATCTTTAAATAGTGCACCCTGCACTGTCATTGGCTGGTTGGAACGCGCCCCCGGCTGTCATTGGACGCCTGAGGCGCGCCCTCGACTCTCTACTGCGCATGCGCGGCGTCCTGTCAGCCGCGGCTTGCCGCCAGTGCGCATGCGCGGGGGGACGGCGCCGTGATGCAGGATTCCGGCGCCGTGATCCCTGACACTGCCCCCCCCCAATGGGCACCCTCCGGGAGCCCCACTGATCTCTCCACCGCGGGTGTCCACGAAAAAATTCCCGGATGAGCCGGGGAGCGTGAATGTTCTGGGCGGGTTCCCATGAGTTCTCCTCAGGGCCATAACCCTTCCATTTTATCAGGAACTGGGTCTGGTTCCCCCTCCATCGGCAACTGAGGATAGTCTCCACTTCGTATTCCTCCTGGTCATCTACGGAGATTGCCTCGGGAGGTCTGGACTCACGGTCCGGGAAAGGATCCGGTCTGGATGGCTTCAGGAGAGACACATGGAACACAGGATGTACCCTGAAGGTCTGCGGAAGCTCAAGCTCGTAGGCCACCTTGTTGACTACACGCTTTACTGGAAATGGGCCAATGTACTTGGGTCCCAGCTTCCTCGAAGGATGCAGCATCTTTAAGTTGGTCGTTGACAGCCATACCCGATCCCCTGGTTGAAGCAGTAATTCTCCTCTTCTTTTCCTGTCGAACGCCCTCTTACTGTCCCCTTGGGCTTTGGCGATGGCTTCCTGAATTGTCTTGTTATTGACAGAGAAGAAGTTTAAGACGTCCTGAGATGCCGGTACCGGGTTTTCAGGCATCAGGTCAGGGAGAAATGTGGGATGATACCCGTAATTGGCGAAGAACGGGGATTGCCCCGTTGCAGAGTGACTCGAGTTGTTGTACGCGAATTCTGCGGACGGCAACAACGTCAACCAGTCATCCTGAAGGTAGGACGTGTAACATCGCAGGTATTGTTCCAGCGTTTGGTTGGTCCTCTCGGTTTGGCCGTTGGTCTGTGGATGGTAGGCGGATGAAAGTGACAGCTTGATTCCTAGTGCTTTACACAAGGCGTTCCAGAACCTGGAGGTGAATTGGACTCCCCGATCTGACACTATATCTTCGGGGACCCCATGAAGCCTGACTACTTCCTTAATGAAGATCCGTGCCGTTTCAGGTGCCGATGGGGTTTTCTCCAGGGGTATAAAATGTGCCATCTTTGAGAAGCGGTCCACGACCACCATTATTGCTGTGTAGCCTTGGGATGGTGGGAGTTCGACCACAAAGTCCATGGCAATCATTTGCCAGGCCCGCTTGGGTATTGGTAATGGACGTAACAATCCCCATGCCCGGCTCCTGGAGGGCTTGTTCCTTTGACAGGTGGAGCAGGTCTGGACGTAACGCTCGCAGTCCTTATTCATGTTCGGCCACCAGAACGAGCGCCGTAGTAGTTCCAGAGTTTTCGCAACCCCGAAGTGACCTGCCATTCGATGGTCGTGGCAGTGCCCTAGGACCAGGGTTCGCACCTCTTCTGGGACCATGATCCGGTCTTCCTTCCAAAACAGCCCGCCGTGGTTCAGGAGGGGTGACCCCGACGGAACTGGTAGTCCTGTAGAAGCGTCGAGGAGTCTGGAACGAAGTTCTGTTTGTAGAGCAAGGAAACTTCCGGAAGGTAAGATGGTGTCAGGTGCCACTGTGTCATCGGGGTCCTCAAACATGCGGGACAGAGCGTCTGGTTTTGTGTTCTTAGTACCGGGTCGGTACGTAATATGGAGAGTGAATCGCGAGAAGAAAAGAGCCCATCTTGCCTGGCGAGGTCTCAGTCGTTTCGCTGTTCTTAAATATTCCAGGTTCTTGTGATCTGTGAAGACTAGGATTGGGTGTGTGGCTCCTTCCAGTAAGTACCTCCATTCTTCTAGAGCGGATTTGATGGCCAGGAGCTCCCGATCTCCAATGTCATAGTTACGTTCAGCCGGCGTCAACTTCCTGGAGAAGAACGCCACGGGGTGCAGTAGTTCCTTGGTTCCATTTCTTTGGGACAGAACCGCTCCTACCGCGTTCTCAGAGGCATCCACTTCCAAGACATATGGGAGGGAAGTATCCGGATGGCAGAGGATGGGAGCAGACGTGAATAATTTTTTGAGCTTCTCGAATGCCGTCTGGGCTTCGGAAGTCCACTTAAAACGGACCCCTTGTTTCGTCAGTTGCGTGATCGGGGAGACCAGACCGGAGAAGTTCCTAACAAACTTTCTATAAAAATTGGAAAAGCCGATGAAACGCTGTACCCCCTTTTTGTCGGCGGGTATTGGCCAATCTAAGATCGCCGTGACTTTCTGGGGATCCATCGCGACCCCCGCGGAAGAGAGAACCAGTCCCAAGAACGTGATTTCGCGCTGTTCGAAACAGCACTTTTCTGCCTTGGCGTATAGCCCGTGTTGACGCAACCGTTCTAATACCCGTACTACGTGACCTCGATGAACCTCCAGTGAAGGGGAGAAAATTAGGATGTCATCCAAATAAACTACTACAAAGACATCGAGGAAATCACGAAAAACATCGTTGATGAAATGCTGGAAGGTTGCCGGTGCATTACAGAGCCCGAATGGCATCACTAGATATTCGTAGTGACCGAATCTCGTACGGAAGGCCGTCTTCCACTCATCCCCCTCCCTGATACGGACAAGGTTATAGGCCCCCCGCAGGTCTAGTTTAGTGAATATCATTGCCGATTTTAATCTCTGGAGGAGCTCGGGGACTAACGGTAAGGGATAACGGTTCTTTACCGTTATCTTGTTTAGATCACGGTAGTCTATGCAGGGCCGTAACGATTTGTCCTTCTTCTCTACGAAGAACAGCCCGGCCCCGGCTGGGGATGTGGATGGACGAATAAACCCCTTCCGCAGGTTCTCGTCAATATATTCCCTCAGTACACCCGATTCCGTTTCTGACAAGGGAAAGATCCGGCCGAACGAGATCTCAGATCCGGGTAGGAGGTCTATAGGACAATCGTAAGAATGGTGCGGGGGAAGAACGTCAGCCCCTCGCTTACTGAAAACGTCCAAGAAGTCATGGTAGGCCGGGGGAATAGTCTGGGATAGGTTGGCATCACCGTCCAAGCACAGGAGGAACCGGGGACCTACGGATCCCGTGACCTGGCAGTGATTCAAACAGTAGGGTGACCTAAATTGAATCGTCCCCCTTTCCCAGTCAATCTGGGGGTTATGGGCCCGCAGCCAAGGGAGCCCCAGAATGACTGGAAATAGGGGTGATGCGATGGCATCCAAACGGAGGAACTCCTGGTGATGGTCTGCTATTGTGGTAAAAATGGGTGGTGTCTCCTGGTCCACCACCCCTGATTTTATACTGGAGCCGTCTGCCAAGAAGATGTTGAACCCCCTTTCTTTGGTCTGCAGTGGTATTTTTTGCCGGTGGGCAAAAGTCAGGTCGACAAAGCAACTACAAGCTCCAGAGTCAACGATTGCGGTCACCGATAGTGTTCTTCCCGGGAGCTGCAAAGACACAGGTATGGCCAGGTAATTGGACTGATCATCCCTTCCTGCGGGTAAGGTAAAAGAAAAGGAAGCGGACTTACTCATCTTTGCAGGACAGGAGCGCACCTGGTGACCAGCTTCCCCGCAGTACAGGCATAGGTTCAGCGATCGTCTCCTTTGACGTTCCTCGACCGACAAGTGGGAACGGGCCAGTCCCAGCTGCATGGGTTCCGGGTTTTCCCCCGATTCCGTGCCTCGGGGATGGTTCCCTGGGGTTGGAGCTGTGTCTCTCGGTGGGATCCATGCCACCCTTTGACCCTGGCTGCTCCTTTCCAGCCGACGTTCCCTTAACCTACGGTCAATCTGGATGGCCAACTCAATCAGTCTTTCCAGGGAGTCTGGTAGGCCTACTCGTGCTAGTTCGTCCTTGAGAGACTCAGACAGCCCGATGCGGAACTGGTGACATAAGGCCGCATCGTTCCATCTGGTGTCTCCCATGCATCGCCTAAAGTCGGACGCGTATTCTTCGACTGCCCGGCGGCCTTGCCGCAGAGAGTATAGGGTAGCCTCTGCGGAGGCAGCCCGCTGAGGGTCGTCATACAATACTGCCATGGCCTGAAAGAACTTGGTCACGGAGTCAAGCTGGGGGTCACGCCTCTCCATCAGACGGTGAGCCCAATCCTGGGGCTCATCCTGAAGGAGAGAGACTATAAACCCCACCCTGACGGTCTCGGAGGAGAATGTGCGGGGCTGCAAGTCAAAATATAGTGTGCAAGCATTCCGGAAGGCTCGGAAGCGGCTCCGGTCACCACGGAACCGTTCCGGCAGGGGAACGCGGGGCTCAGGAGCTAAGGGTGTGGCAACCGCTCCGGATGCCGGGGTAGCGGGAGGTTCCACAGACGGGGGACTCTGAGCAGGGGGAGTCTGGGGGGCTAATGTCTCCATGCGGTCTTCCAGTCGGGCGCAGCGACTGTGGAAGTTCTGGAAGGCCTGGGTCAAAGTTGCCAGGTGCTGGCAAATATCCTCTAGGGACGCCGGTCCACCTCCTGGCTCTGTCATGGCCGCAAGGTACTGTTATGATCCGCCAGGCGGAGCCTTCCGGCTGCCAACTGATAGACCAACCCAGAGCGTGGGGTCTAAGCCCGGGCTGTGCCTTCACCAGGGCCCCTGATGGTGGGGATGGACTTGAAACAGTCCCGGGCCAGGTCACGACCTCTGGGCGGGCCCACCAGCGGCTGGGGAGGCCTCCGGGGATGCGTGTAGGTACCGGGAGAGCCAGATATGAGGCGGATGACGGCCCCAGCAGGGTGGCACGGATAGTGGTTCCGTGGGGGGTAAGCGGGGTACCAAATCAGCGGGCAAGGAGTAGTCGGGTCACATGCAGGGTCAGCCAGGTAAATCAGTCCGTAGAATAGTCAGGATATCCGAGTCAAAACGCAGGAGCAGGCAGAGTAGTCAGGACAAGCCGGGTCAAACACAGGGGCAGGCAGCGTAGTCAGGGTCGAAAACAGGGTCACAGAACAGGAGCAGGTATCCAGGATCACATAAGACCTTGCGGCAATGGGTGACAGTGCAGGGCATCTTTAAATAGTGCGCCCTGCACTGTCATTGGCTGGTTGGAACGCGCCCCCGGCTGTCATTGGACGCCTGAGGCGCGCCCTCGACTCTCTACTGCGCATGCGCGGCGTCCTGTCAGCCGCGGCTCGCCGCCAGTGCGCATGCGCGGGGGGACGGCGCCGTGATGCAGGATTCCGGCGCCGTGATCCCTGACACAGTCCCAGGATTTAGTCTCCTGTCCCATCATGTCTCACAGATTCCAGGACTCCATGCAGAGTGGCATTGAGGTGATGACACCTTGAACACTCTCTGGGTTCCATCACGTATCTCCCATATTTCTGTGATAGGAACAAGGGACACCTATTAGTGAAGGTATGAAGACATAGGACACACCCCCTGCCACACCCCCTAAAGGAGAATGATACAAAGAAATGATGAGATAACCCCACAAGTGCTGTTTATACTTCTATTCCTTTATACCGGCTTTAGAAATGTACTAATCCAGAAATGTAGACGTTGGAGGGAAGGTTTAGCCCCGGGAAACACTTCCTGATAGATAAATAGAGCATTTTATATCCAACTATAGAGATCCGAGCAGAATGAGGGACCAAGGAGGAGGAAGGAGGGACAGCCGGGAGCTCTGCCATCACCAGGCACTGCAATGACACCCGACTGCTGGGAGCCGGCATCTCCTTTCTGACAGGGAAAGTGGAACTCCAACATCAGCAGAGAGGCAGCGGGAGGGTGGGATCAGGTAAGTACCACCACTGACCACCAATTCTGGGCTGGGGGTACACTTAGTTCTCACTGACACCAACAATGGGGCTTATTTTATCTCACTGACACCAACAATGGGGCTTATTTTATCTCACTGACACCAACAATGGGGCTTATTTTATCTCACTGACACCAACAATGGAGCTTATTTTATCTCAGTGACACCAACAATGAGCTTATTTTATCTCAGTGACACCAACAATAGGGTTTATTTTATCTCACTGACACCAAGGATGGGGCTTATTTTATCTCACTGACACCAACAATGGAGCTTATTTTATCCCAAGGTTTTATCTTGATGTTGTACCAATGATGGGTGTTAAGGAAATCTTGCCCACGGTGATTGGCTAAGATAATACCAGCAATGATACGGATCTCACAGCCTGCAATACTGCTAACCACCACTTGAGGGAGACACTTCCACATGGGACTGGCTGGACACACACAGGCAGATACAAATCTTTCATACAATCTGAGGTCTGTGGAGCAGACAAGTGATCCCCACACACCTCAGAGGATCCCCTGAGCTATCCTTCCATCCAGAATCCCGGTGTGATCACTTCTTTCATTGACCACCTACCCCCCCCGCACACCCCACACACATGATTGAGGGCTGATTGGCACAACCTGGAGTGTGTGATGTGACTGGTGTGCCGGGCAGTGACACACACACACCTACAGATCCCGGTCTGGCAGATACAATCCTCCCACACCCTGACAATAATCTGGGATGAGGGATGAGCTCCGAGTCTGGACAGAAGTTTGGATGAACACTGGCGGCTCCCACATTCTTCTGAACATCCAAAGTTTATCGCATTTGCTGCAGACCGACATGATGGCTTCTTGCTCTCCCTGGTTGCTAGGGAAGCAACAGCTGCCTGCAACAGCTGCATCCTTAGCAACCACTGACTTCACCCCACCCACTCACTTACATGGTCACATAGGCAAATGGGCAGGGAATAGAGGATGACATCATTGTCTGAATATGGCCATATATGGGCAATGATGTCACAACTATCCCCGCCCCTTCCTTTATATATCTGATGACAGCTCAGGACTCTATCAGTCAGTGAGGACATTGAGGGTCTTTATCACTTTATTTCCTTTTTTTATGAATGAGTAGGGGTGCTGTGTACTATGTACCCCAAACTCACTGATATGGGGGGTCGGTGTCTGGGCATTCCAGATTCTGATGAACCTCCCTGACCACAGATCCCCCACAACCATCAGGCCAGGGGTGTGGGATGAGGCCCTTGTCCTCATCTGTATAGGGACAAGGTGCATTGCCACAGGGGGTCCCCCCTGACAAGGTACCCCATATTGAGAGCACATGGGCTGGTATGGTTCAGGAGGGGGGTGGGGCCACATACTCTTCCCTCTCCCCTTCCTGGTCAGCCAGGCTGCATGCTTGGATTAAGGGTCTGCTATGGATTTTCTGGGGGGGCACACACTTTTTGTATGAGGTACCCCCATAGACTCTTAGACTCAGAGGGTCCGGTATGTATTTGGGGATCTATACGTTTTTTAATTCTTGCTGTAGGAGGGGCTACAGAAAAAGTGAAATTTACAAAGAAAAAAATGCCTTAAATTGCCGTCTTCCTTTTTTCTTTTGAAGCATCACACAGACCCTCACAAGCTGATGGCGGCAGTAGCAGTGCTTGTTTCCTTCAGCCGCCTCCCAGCTGCACAGTAAAAGTGATCCGGGTGGCTGTATAACTACCTGATCACATTTACACTGCAGGTGGTGATGCCCCCATCACAGCTCCCTCTTCCCCCCGCATAGTTCCTGCACTCATTCTGGGATCCTGAGACCACATCCAGTGCCTTCAGGAGGCCAAGATGGAGGAGACTGGTGAACGTCCATTCCCCAATCTCCTCTGCACTGAATGAAGTCCTCCCTGCATGGTTCCAGGACTCCTTCTGGGATCCAGAGACCACATCCAGTGCCTTCAGGAGGCCAAGATGGAAGAAAATGGTGAACGTCCATTCCCCGATCCCCTCTGCACTGAATGAAGCCGGCAGTCCTCAGCTCTGAGTGCTTCCCGTTTCTGAGCCATCATTCCCCGGATGATCCAGCCAAGGAAGCATCTAACTGAGCGCCATCTGTGCATTGGAGGGTAGAGGAGACATTGGAGGTCTAATAGAGCCCCGATGTCTCATAAAGAGGACCTGTCACCTGACCAATCATGTCACAGTGGGGGGTTGTTAACTCCTTGTGATAGCAATACAGCTAAATAGGAAATAAATACACAAGTACAAAAATACAAATGACAATAACATTTATTAAAAAATTAAACGTAACCCCCGTTGTCCTGCAAACACAAAAGTACACAAAGGGTGTGTATGTGTATGTAAAGCGTGATTGCACCACACGTGAGGTATCGCCATGAATGTCGCAGTGAGAGGAATCATTCCACCACCACAGATCACAGTTGTCTCTATACTGATGAGCAGTAAAGGCTTTAAAGTGTCTCCTATGGAGATTTTCATTCTTTGCCATGTCTCAGGCGCACACAATTGTAAGACTTGACTTGTTTGGTATCTATTTACTCAACACAAATGCAGATTTATACATGTATACAAACAGGGAAAACATTGCTCCAGAGATGAAGTGGTTAAAAGAATTGGACATTTTTATTGTTTCACGTTAAGCATTTAAAAAAAAATCCCCGCTCCTGGCTGAATGGAATTTTTTTTAAACTTTTTTTTCCCATTGCAGTGTCCCTCCCCCTCCCCCATGCTATTTTCTCACACCTATTGGCCTATTAGCCTAGAAAATGGGCCTGTTGATTTTGCTCCGATTGATCTGGATGGGATTTGGAATAAGCATGGAAACTTCTCGGAACTCTGCTTGGACTGAACCCCGGGCAGTTGGGCTCATCTCTAGTAGAGAACCAGTGGCCCCAGGCATCCTGACAACCGGCAATGCATTCCTGATCATTCCATTCAGGTGTCAGAAGGGGTTTTCCAGGGTGGCGTGGGGTGTCACTAATAAAATTCATACCAGGCCTTTCAGGTTTAGAATGGATTTCAAAGGTGACACCATAAAAAAAAAATAGAACATGGTCCCCACCAATATCATACCAAATCCTTAAAAAACCCCAATAAAGTATGGGGTCCCCCACAAAATCCATTCTCGACTCATATCCAGGTCTGCAGCCTGCCAGGCCAGGAAAGAGGAGGACATGTATGCACTTCCCCCACCTCCAGAACTATACCAGACCACGTGTCCTCCACATAGGGAGAGTATCTATCCAAGTCCATTCAGTCCAGGTTAGAAAGTTGAACAAGTCCAATGTATGAGCTCATATCGGGGAACACGAGGAATCTGTACAACATAAGTCATCAGGAAATGTATATCTGTCTGCAGCACACCGGGGAGATATTGGAGAACTAATTCATGGTCACCTGGAGACAGGGGTGTATTTACCACAAGGCTAACAAGGCACTTGCCTAGGGCGGCATTTTTCAGGGGGGGTAGCACATCTCCCCAGCAGAAGGGATGAAAGAAGGGACAAGCCACCATGGGAACCAGGTGGGATCTGAGAGAAGCTGCGTGCTGCTTGATGGTGTATGTAGAGCCTGGCTCTCATTCCCGGGGATGTGTGGAGCTGTGAAGATGACTGTCTCTCTATCGCATGGGAATGGTGGGGTACTGGAAGGCTTTCCCGGGTGGGGGGCAGGGGTGTTGTTGGTCAATGTCAGGCTCTCTCCATGGGAGGAAGAAGGGGGGGTTGTTTAGGTCGGTGTCCATGGGGGGCAAATGATTTTGGTGTTGCCTAGGGCAGCACAAAACGTAAATACGCCACTGCCTGGAGATAATCAAAAGGAGAAAGTCTATCCAAACCGTCAGATTGGTCAGAGACTCATTGGTGTCATTCTGGGCATTGCCAGACTAGGTCTTGGTTACAGAGTGAAGGGTGATGCTGCTCATACTATATGGAACCCTCATCTCCATCATGGACATTTTCTTCAGCTTCTTTCTCTTCTTAGTAAATAGAAATCTTCACAATCATATAGAAGAGGTTGGGGTCCAGAGTAGTCATAGAAAGGCCCAGCACCCCAATAGTAGAGGAAGAGGTGGTCTGGTGACATGGAGAAGACTCTGGTCAGTCTCTGGATCTCCATCATTGGAAACATGGTGACAACAAATACTCCAGGATGGTGGAGGAGCTGTTGGTGTCAGTGTGGAAATGGACAGAACACGGGATGATGTCACTGAAAGAACAATACGGCTTCATTCTATGATATGTCCTGGAGAGAACGGGACTGGAAGGTGACCAGATTTTCAACATAAAATCCAGGGACACCCTACTGACCATGTCCACTTTTATTGGAGTTGGGGCAGCTGTGGAGGGGGCGGGGATTATAGCAGCACTCAAAGCACTCTACACCAAATACTGGGTGTGGCTAAAATGTGCTCACAGTGGGAGGGGCTTAAAGAGGTATAGTTTAATAACACTTGAGCCTACCTTTATCTGGGCCAAGAGTGCATGGCTCACAGAGTGTAGAGGCCAAAAGTAAGTAAAGTACATTGTGTCCCTAAACATAAATCCCTCTCCCCCAACCTCCATGACAAAACAACCCCCAGCACCAATCCCCTCCCCCAACCTCCATGACAAACCAATCCCCTCCCCCAATCTCCATGACAAAACAACCCCCAGCACCAATCCCCTCCCCCAAACTCCATGACAAAACAACCCCCAGCACCAATCCCCTCCCCCAACCTCCATGACAAAACAACCCCCAGCACCAATCCCCTCCCCCAACTTCCATGACAAAACCATCCCTAGCACAAATCACCCCTCCCTGAATTGTACTCATCAGACCTTGGCATGGCATTGCTGGTGAGTTCCCCACAGTCCACCATCTGCTGGTAAGTCCCCACAGTCCACCATCTGCTGGTAAGTCCCCACAGTCCACCATCTGCTGGTAAGTCCCCACAGTCCACCATCTGCTGGTGAGTCCCCACAGTCCACCATCTGCTGGTGAGTCCCCACAGTCCACCATCTGCTGGTGAGTTCCCCACAGTCTACCATCTGCTGGTGAGTCCCCACAGTCCACCATCTGCTGGTGAGTTCCCCACAGTCCACCATCTGCTGGTGAGTTCCCCACAGTCCACCATCTGCTGGGGAGTCACCACAGTCCACCATCTGCTGGTGAGTTCCCTCCTCCCATCTCCAGTGGTAGCTCCTATACAGCTGCAGAGGGCGCCATAGACTGGCAGGATGGGGAGGAGTCTGTGACATCAGATGAAGATATCACCTCCCCAGCACCCCCATCCTTCTCTCTGCACAGGCAATCACCAACATGGTCATGTGACACGTCACCCTTCCCCCGCAATAAAACACTGTGCACAGGGCAGCTGCCCCTCCTGCAAGCCCCCCACCCCCTGTCCTGGCCCTGTACCCTGGTGTAGTGTTGACTTACCGGCTCCAGGCCCAGATGTGACCTGCAGGTCCCCACCACAAAGAAGAGCAAGACGACCAATAATCCATCTCCATACCTCCAGCAGCTGAAAGGGGAGTGTGACAGACTGCCCGGCACCCCGACTGGGTATCTCTGCCAGACTCCAGCTTCCTCCACTCTGAACCAGAATACAGCAAATTGACTCCAAACATCAGATAGAACCAATGTTGGAGGAAAACAGGACTGACTTTATTAACAAACAGCATTTCTACAGGAATTGCCACATTACACATCACAGGAGAAAATGACATTCTATACACAAATAAACAACCAAGAAATCAATGGATTCCTTCCCGGCACCGAGCCGTCTGGACTCTGGAGGGGATTAAACAAAGTGAGATCTTCTCACCTAAATCTAATGACAGCAAACAATAGTAGATGCCAGGAAACCTAGAACAGAAAATAACGTTTCTTAACCCCATATATGCTGGAACTAACTCCCAGCACCTAATCCATCACTCCAGGATAACAGTTCCACTTTCGCAGTATGCTGAGGAGTCCCAGAAACAGTCCCTCCAGCCCTGATTACATGGAAAGGGTAGCTGGTATCATTCATGGCCAGTCAGGTACCCAGGGAAGTGATGGAACCCCCGGGCCCATAGTCAGTGGGAAGGAGGATGGCCCCCAGGCCCCTCCAGAAGCTCAACTCACAGTGGTTTCTGTGAAAGGGAGGGACAGGTTAGAACATTTCCCGCACTCAAGGCTCTAATATACCTCAAGGGTTGTGTGGGATCCCTGAAGTACAAAAAGACAGGACGTCAGTGAGGAACATTTTCCTCACTCTGGACAGGAAAGTGGCTTCTCACTGTGTGAGACTTCTGATGCCTGGAAACACTGGACTTGTCTGAAAAACATTTACCACACTCAGGGCAGGAATATGGCCTCTCCCCCATGTGATATCTCTGATGTGTGTAAAGATGGGATTTCCGTGAAAAACATATCCCGCACTCAGGACAGGAATATGGCTTCTCCCCCATGTGAGATCTTTGATGTGTATAAAGACTGGACGTCTGTGAAAAAATTTCCCGCACTCAGGACAGGGATATGGCCTCTCCCCTGTGTGTGAAATTTGATGTGTATAAAGATGGGACTTCTGAGAAAAACATTTCCCACACTTAAGACAGGAATATGGATGTGCAATCTATGATGTCGGTTAAGATGGGACTTCTGTGAAAAACATTTCCCACACTCAGGACAAGAATGTGTCTTCTGCCCCATGTGTGATCTCTGATGTGAGTAAAGGCTGGACATATATGAAAAACATTTCCCGCACTCAGAACAGGAATATGGCTTCTCCCCTGTGTGCAATCTCTGATCACTGTAAAAACTGGACTTGTCTGAAAAACATTTCTCGCAATTAGGACAGGAATATGGATTTTGCCCCGTATGCAGTCTCTGATGTCTGTAAAGACTGGACTTTAATGAAAAATATTTCCCACATTCAGGCAGGAATATGGTTTTTCCCCTGTGTGAGATCTTTTATGCACAATAGGATCTGATTTAAAATGGAAACCCTTCCCGCACTCAGTACAGAAGAATCTCTTCCCTGTTAGAAGGCCGGCCCGGTCCCGCACAGTCTGAGGTTCCTCAGGATACGAGGAATCCGATGGTCCATCTACACTGGGTGGTGCCGGATGGACATTGGAGGGAGCCGGGTTTTCTCCTGGACTATACTGTGTGATGTCCTCATCTTCTACTTTCCAGTCTGGAGACAAAGTGAGACAATCCTCGGAGGTTTTCCTCATCTCCCGGCCATGGACTAAAATACAAAGACAAAGAGGATTACTAGACAGGAGCTGATTGGTTCCCCCAAACCAGGACTCCGCCCACATCAGGCAGCTTGGTCTCTGAGGAGCTTACAATTCCACCCTCAAGGGAACTAGGAAATGGCTCCTCTGATCTCCTACCAGGTCATTTCTTTATTCATGGACCTTAGTCAGAGAATGAAGAAACAATGAAAACTGATACATAAATTGTGTCTGCAGCACAAAGACAGTCATAGGACTCTCTGACTCCAGATGGAGGGACATTGGGAGGAGGAGCTGTGAGGTCAGTGTGATGTCATAGGATTCTGTGATCCTTGATGGAAGGACATTGGGAGGAGGAGCTGTGAGGTCAGTGTGATGTCATAGGATTCTCTTACTCTGGATGGAGGGACATTGGGAGGAGGAGCTGTGAGGTCAGTGTGATGTCATAGGATTCTCTGACTCTGGATGGAGGGACATTGGGAGGAGGAACTGTGAGGTCAGTGTGATGTCATAGGATTCTCTGATCCTTGATGGAAGGACATTGGGAGGAGGAGCTGTGAGGTCAGTGTGATGTCATAGGATTCTCTTACTCTGGATGGAGGGACATTGGGAGGAGGAGCTGTGAGGTCAGTGTGATGTCATAGGATTCTCTGACTCTGGATGGAGGGACATTGGGGGGAGGAGCTGTGAGGTCAGTGTGATGTCATAGGACTCTCTGACTCCAGATGGAGGGACATTGGGAGGAGGAGCTGTGAGGTCAGTGTGATGTCATAGGATTCTCTGATCCTTGATGGAAGGACATTGGGAGGAGGAGCTGTGAGGTCAGTGTGATGTCATAGGATTCTCTGACTCTGGATGGAGGGACATTGGGGGAGGAGCTGTGAGGTCAGTGTGATGTCATAGGATTCTCTGACTCTGGATGGAGGGACATTGGGGGAGGAGCTGTGAGGTCAGTGTGATATCATAGGACATATAGACTCTGGATGGAGGGACATTTGGATGGGGAGATTTGAGGGGTCCTCTATATGAGGCTCCCATATAAACCAAATCCTTGTTCCTGGGTGCGTCCTACCTCTCCTAAACTGAAGAGTGACCTTTGACCTTTACCATCCAGAAATCTGTCCGGAATCTGTGGAAGTAAGCTGTCATGTGATCAGGTGATGTGCGGAGGAACGGAGTGTAAATAGCAGACAATTGTCTCCAGAGCCCCTAATGGTGGGGATGGATTTGGCGGCGTGCTGGTGCCAAGTTTCCTCCCCCCAGGGTCACTGCAGGTGTGGAGAAAAGCTGTGTAAGAGGATATGGAGGAGAGATGAGGAGGAGATCCAGGAATCAGGAGAAAGGTCAGGGCAAGCAACAGACGAGCGCATCCAAGAGACCAAGCCGGGGTCACTACACAGAAAATCAATCCAAGGAAACAACAGGCAGGACGAGGAATAGCAAGAAGGAGCTGAGAGACAAATGAGAATTTTGCTCAGCCAATGGGAGATGATCTCAGCATGACTTCCATCATGAAGGAGATGAGGGGGAGGGGAGGAAGTCACTGAAGGTGACCATAGATCCATGGAAATTCAGCTGGTTTAGCAGGGATCGCTCACATTGCATTTCCTCTGAGCTCCACAAGGTGGTGATCTCACTTATACCCAAAACGGAAGTCTCTATGGAAGACAGGAAGTGATGTCATGTACAGACAGATATAGAGAGGAAGTTCCATGTGGTAGGAAGTATAGAGGAGACATTGCTGGAAGTGGCAGCAGAGGAGGTAAAAAGATGTTATTTTCTATTTACAC
This sequence comes from Staurois parvus, assembly GCF_062004578.1. NCBI lineage: Eukaryota > Metazoa > Chordata > Amphibia > Anura > Ranidae > Staurois > Staurois parvus. The sequence continues at coordinate 6,041,569 of NW_028317987.1, forward strand.
CCAGTAACCCCTGTCATGTCCATCCTTAGTCACTGTGAGTTATCAATCATGGTGAGTAGTCGCTGGAAACGGATCGTGTTGGTGGTCAGCATGTGTTTTTTCATTGGGCATTGTTCATTATTATCCGCTTCCATACCGGGCACTTTTACCCCCTTCCTGCCCAGGCCAGTTTTCAGGTTTCAGCGCTCTCACACTTTGAATGACAATTGCGCGGTCATACAACATTGTACCCAAACTAAAATGTTATCATTTTCTTCACACAGCTAAAGCTTTCTTTTGGTGGTATTTAATCACCGCCGGGGGTTTTATTTTTTGCTAAATTAACAAAAAAAGACCAAACATTTTGAAAAAAACACGTTTTTCTTTGTTTCTGTTATAAAAGTTTTGCAAATAAATAATTGTTCTTCATAAATTTAGGCCGAGATGTATTCTGCTACATGTCTTTGGTGAAAATAACCCAAATTAGGATGTATTCTTTAGTCTGTAATGAAGTTATAGAGTTCACAAACTATGGTATAGATCTGAATATTGATCAATCCTGAAGTACTGACGGCCAATCTCATTTCTTAAGGTCCAAGAATGTCAGAACGGTAAAGATATCCCCAAATGTCAGCACAGTACAGATATCCCCCAAATGTCAGAACAGTACAGATATCCCCCCAAATGTCAGAACGGTACAGATATCCCCCCAAATGTCAGGACGGTACAGATATCCCCCAAATGTCAGAACGGTACAGATATCCCCCAAATGTCAGGACGGTACAGCTATCCCCCAAATGTCAGGACGGGACAGCTATCCCCCAAATGTCAGGACGGGACAGCTATCCCCCCAAATGTCAGGACAGCTATCCCCCCAAATGTCAGGACAGCTATCCCCCCAAATGTCAGGACAGCTATCCCCCCAAATGTCAGGACAGCTATCCCCCCAAATGTCAGGACAGCTATCCCCCCAAATGTCAGGACAGCTATCCCCCAAATGTCAGGACGGTACAGATATCCCCCAAATGTCAGGACGGTACAGATATCCCCCCAAATGTCAGGACGGTACAGATATCCCCCCAAATGTCAGGACGGTACAGATATCCCCCCAAATGTCAGGACGGTACAGATATCCCCCAAATGTCAGGACGGTATAGATATCCCCCAAATGTCAGAACGGTACAGATATCCCCCCAAATGTCAGAACGGTAAGATATCCCCAAATGTCAGAACAGTACAGATATCCCCAAAATGACCCCTTTTTTCAAAGTAGACAGTCCCAACGTATTTCATAAGCGACATGGCAAGTTTTTTGAAGTTGTAATTTTTTTGTCATAATTTTTGGAAATGAAGGAATAAAAAAAAATTATTAATTTTATTAATATTAAAATTATTAAGTCTGTGTTTCCCTGTGTCGGTCCACACACCTCTGGTCATTCCCGGAGCCCTGACAGTTGTGTGTCTGGTGTGGGGGTGTGTATACAGTAGGAACAGTGATTAACACTGGGGTTCTATCTTGTAGGATAGCTGGAGGAATCCTAGAGGAGTGTGCTAATTGCTAGACTGCTCCCCCACCCTTAGAGTGCACCAGATTGTATGTAAGATTCATATCTGTCTGTGTGTGATCAGCCAGCTAGATTGGAGTGGAGACTCCCTCTAGTGGTGGTCAGAGGTAGTGCGGGCTGTGAAAGTGTATCACCGTCAGTCTTATATGCTCAAAGTAAGTCCCCCTCACTCCCTCTTTACCCCAGTCACGGCCCACGCTTTGGTTAGTCACCATTGGCATGCCTTATCCGTGACATTTACATTGGGGAAATCTTTTTTTATTAATAAAGGACTAGTCATGTGGTGTGGACAACGTCCTTCTTCTTCTTTTTTTTCTTTTTTTTTTTTTTTTACTATTTACAATATTTCTTTCAGAATGAGTAACCCGGGGTATACGTACCCTTACACATTCATGTGGGGGAGGTAGCTGAGAGGCCTCTTATTTGAAGGGGGATTCCAGATTCCAATAAGTACACCACCAAGAGACCCCCCTGGGTCAGGGTTGTGTGGAAGAGGTCCTTTGCAAGATATACTCCCCATGTTGAAGGCACATGGCTGGCATGGTTTAGGGGAGGGGTGTGTGCTCTGGGGAGGACCCCCAGCCTTCTTTATTGTGTGGGCTTCCCCCATTTATATCTATACCAGACTCCCATCCAGGATAAGGGTCTGCTATGTATTTTAGGAACAACCCCACACAATCTTGTTGTTTTTTTTTTTTTTTTTTTGTTTCTGTTCCCTATTACCATGTATACCAGATCATCATCTTGGACAAGGGTCCGGTATGGATAAAAGAATCCCAGGCCGCTCTATTTACAAACTAGACTGAACCGGATACATTTGGCTCCTCAATACCTCTCACTGTCACCAGCTCCAATGTACTGACATCATGGCTGCTCTCAGACCCCCCCACCGGGTATAGGGGCCCCTGTGATGTCTGCAGCTTCTGACTCTGTATTTATCCTGTTGGAGCTTCATACAAACATATCTGTCTCCAGTCAAAGGACAAGAGATGAGCCTTTTCTCTTCTATTAACCGTCTCCTGCCCTCCATATCAGGAAATGACGGACAGGTGGAGGTTCTCTCATTCTGGAGGATGTCATATGATGTCCTTCCACTCTAACAGCAGTGCTGGGACACAGCGGATCACCGATCAGTGGAAAGAGCCGATGACTGTCATGTGATCAGCTGTGTCCAATCACAGATGATTGCATGTAAATAAGGAAATGCCGGTCACGTTGACCGCTCGTGAGGAGAGGAGAGTTGGTAATCACCAATGCCACCTGTCAGTGCCCATCAATGCCACATATCAGTGCCAATCTGAGCTGCCTTTCAGTGCCAACTATTAGTGCCGCCTGTCAGTGCCACCTATCAGTGCCCATCAATGCCACCTAACAGTCCAAGTCAGTGCCGCCTATCAGTGACATATATAAGTGCTGCCTTTCAGTGCGCACCAGTGATGCCTGTCAATGCCCAACAGTGCCACCTATCAGTGCCCACCAGTTCAGCCTATCAGTGCCCATCATTGCAGCCTCATTAGTGCACATCAGTGAAGGAGAAAAATTGCTCATTTACAAAATTTTATAGCAGAAGCTGAGAAAAAAACTTATTTTTTCAACATTTTCAGTTGTTTTTGATTTGTTTAGCAAAAAATAAAAAAAAAACCCAGAGGTGATTAAATACCACCAAAAGAAAGCTCTATCTGTCTCAAAAAATGACAAATTTTATATGGGTACAGTGTTGCATGACCGCGCAATTGTCATTCAAAGTGCGACAGTACTGAAAACTGGCCTGGGCAGGAAGGGGGGTGAAAGTGCCCGGTAGGCAAGTGGTTTAAAAAATATTATGGGGGCTTCTACAGGCTTGCAGGAAACACAACAAACACGAAGTAAGCCGATCTACATGTTCCATCTCCCACTGAGAGCAGCCCGTCTATTACCCCCTTATATCCCCCCCCTAATATTATACAACCAATACAGTCCAGATAATTCACCGCTATCCATCTACAGAGAAAACCACATGACCCCACCAATGAGGATGGAGGAGGACCGGAGTCACATGACTGAGAAGATACTAAAGCTCACCCTGGAGATCATCTACCTGCTGACCGGAGAGGTGAGGAGGATTCTGGGAGGTCACATGACATCACTCTTATCTCTATTAATAAAACACAGACCTGACCGGAGAGGTGCGGAGGATTCTGGGAGGTCACATGACATCACTCTTATCTCTATTAATAAAACACAGACCTGACCGGAGAGGTGAGGAGGATTCTGGGAGGTCACATGACATCACTCTCATCTCTATTAATAAACACAGACCTGACCGGAGAGGTGAGGAGGATTCTGGGAGGTCACATGACATCACTCTCATCTCTATTAATAAAACACAGACCTGACCGGAGAGGTGAGGAGGATTCTGGGATTCTAACATGATATTCCTATTGGTTCCTCAATACAGAGATTTCCTCTTCTGAAGTCAGGTGATCATATGACCATCACAGTGCCTCCATGTGACTCCCTAAACCCTGAGAGACACAACATGCAGAAGATTCTAGAAGTCACCAAGAAGATGATGGAGCTGCTGACAGGAGAGGTGAGCGGTGCCGGGAATTCTGGGACATTCTCCAGTAACAGACAAGGGATGTGTCTGGATGGTGACTGTATCATTGTGTGTGTCAGGTTCCTATAAGGTGTCAGGGTGTCACTGTCTATTTCTCCATGGAGGAGTGGGAGTATTTAGAAGGACACAAGGATCTCTACAAGGACGTCATGATGGACAATCAGCCGCCCCTCACATCACCGGGTAAGAGGAGACTTTATTGTAAAGGAGAGAGCAGTACGGAGGATCCACCTAGATCCCCCATCATCTGATAAACACATAGAAACAATGGATTCAGTCAGTGTGTGTGTTTCCTACAGATGGATCCAGTCATGGGAACCCACCAGAGAGATGTCCCCGTCCTCTGTATTCCCGGGATTCCACACAGGAAGGTCACACCATCCCTCACCATCATCAGGTAGATGAGGAACAATCACTGATAGTATCATTAGGATCTGTACATTATCTGCATTGTTACCATTGATGTCATTTTTATTATATATTCAGAGTGGAAACCTGAGAGATCCTGAAGCTGAAGGTAACACAGAAGAAGAGGCGTATGTGAGGGATGATCAGCAGTCTATGGAGGAGGATGGAATAACGGGGACATTTATAGAGGAGGACACTCCTACAGAGATCAGCACAGGTGGGTCATGAACACTAAATCCATTCCTCCACCCATACTGCTCACTGATTGGTCCAGAGTAGGGCGGGGACTGGGTGATATCAGCCTGTAATCCCCTGGTCACTTTCCTGAGCTGTGTTCCCCGTCCTGTATTCCTGGATTTCTCTCGGATAATCTTCCTTCTCTCTGCTGCAGACACAATTTATGTATCTAGACTGGATTTATGGAGGTTCTGGGGTTCAGCTGGCAGTAAAATGTTGGTGTTCACAATAGGTGTGGATTGACCTGGGACATGTGTATTGGGTCTTCTACCCCTTATCCTGGGGCTGACAGGATCTCTGACAGAACATTTCTCCCAGGGTTGCTTGCTCTGTGGTCTGCTGGCTGTGCCGGGTGGAGGGATATGTCTGTAGTATCTCAGCCCCAAGTCACTGAGTGCAGTCTCAGGAGATGGGAGGCAGCGGTGTGGGATCTCTGCAACTTGTCTACAGTAAACATTTAATCTTCCACTGATTACTGAATACAATAATATGAGTCCTGACCCTTACACTATAAATATACTAAAGAAAAAATGCTGCACCTACATCTTTATCAATAAGTGCTAAAAGTGCAAATTTCATGCAAATATACTACAGTATATTGCCAAAAGTATTTTCTACGCCCTCCCAATCATGTGATTCAGGTGTTCCAATCCCCTCCCAATCATGTGATTCAGCTGTTCCAATCCCCTCCCAATCATGTGATTCAGCTGTTCCAATCCCCTCCATGGACACAGGTGTATACAATCATCCCCTAGGCATGCAGACGGCTTCTACAAACATTTGTGAAAGAATGGGTCGCTCTCAGGAGCTCAGTGACTCCAAGCGTGGTCCACCTGTGCAATAAGTCCATCCGTGACATTTCCTGGCTACTTAATATTCCACTCTCAACTGTTATAACAAAGTGGAAGCAACTGGGAACAACAGCAATTCAGCCACCAAGTGGTAGGCCACGTCACATGACAGAGCATGGTCTTAAGCACACAGTGCGCAGAAGTCTCCGACTGTCTGCAGAGTCAATAGCTAAAGACCTCCAAACTTGGTGTGGCCTTCACATGAGCCCAACAACAGTGTGTAGAGAGCTTCATGGAATGGGTTTCCATGGCTGAGCAGCTGCATCCAAACCTTCCATCACCAAGTGCAATGGAAAGCATCAGATTCCGTGGTGTAAAGCACGCCGCCACTGGACTCTAGAGCAGTGGAGATGTGTTCTCTGGAGGGACCAACCACGCTTCTGTGTCTGGCAATCCAATGGATGTGTCTGGGTTTGGTGGTTGCCAGGAGAACGGTACTTGCCTGACTGCATTGGGCCAAGTGTAAAATTTGTTGGAGGGGGATTATGGTGTGGAGTTGTTTTTTAGGGGTTGGGCTTGGCCCCCTAGTGCCAGTGAAGGGAACTTTTAAGGCAACATTTTGGACAATTTCATGCCCCCAACTTTGTGAGAAGAGTTTGGGGATGGCTCCTTCCTGTTCAAACATGACTGCACACCAGTGCATGAAGCAAGGTCCATAAAGACATGGAGGAGCCGGTTTGGGGTGGAGGAACTTGACTGGCCTCGACAGAGTCCTGACCTCAACCCCATAGAACATCTTTGGGATGAATTAGAGCGGAGACTGTGAGCCAGGCCTCCTCCCCCGACATCAGTGCCTGAGCTGACAAATGTGCTTCTGGAAGAATGGTCCAACCTTCCCATAGACACCCTCCTAAACCTTGTGGACGGCCTTCTCAGAAGAGTAGAAGCTGTTATAGCTGCAAAGGGCGGGGCCAACTCAATATTGAACCCTACGGACTAAGACTGGGGGGCCATTAAAGGTCATGTGTGTGGAATGGCAGGCCGCCCAATACTTGGGGCAATATAGTGTATCATAGGTAGAAATGCCCACACATGGACTTCCTCAGTGACCCCTAAGACTACGTATGTAACTTTTATCAGGTCTCCAGGTGGATTTAGTCTGTAATATATCATAGGTAGACTCATCTCTTCAGGGAAGTCTATCACACCTCCAACTAACAACTAAACTTTTAATTCTTCCATCAGCTCATCCCCCAGACTTATTACCTTTTGTACCACTTACCCCACCCAGTTAAATTGTCTGTCTCTGTATATAGTGGTGTCTAATTGTGACTTCCATAGATGTCGGAAATAATGTTTAATATTTATATATTTTAACTAGTTTTAATAGTATATAACTTATCACATTGTATGGTATATGTCTGCACTATTCATTAATTAGAGGCACAGGATAATACACTCCTAACTTTTTGACTCTTACACTATATAATTTATATTGTACATTACATCCTCCTGACCCCTGCACTATATGCTCTATGTTGTACATTACATACTCCTGACCCCTGCACTATATACTCTATGTAGTACATTACATACTCCTGACCCCTGCACTATATTCTCTATGTTGTACATTACATACTCCTGACCCCTGCACTATATACTCTGTTGTACATTACATACTCCTGACCCCTGCACTATATACTCTGTTGTACATTACATACTCCTGACCCCTGCACTATATACTCTGTTGTATATTACATCCTCCTGACCCCTGCACTATATACTCTGTTGTACATTACATCCTCCTGACCCCTGCACTATATACTCTATGTTGTACATTACATACTCCTGACCCCTGCACTATATTCTCTATGTTGTAAATTACATACTCCTGACCCCTGCACTATATACTCTATGTTGTACATTACATACTCCTGACCCCTGCACTATATACTCTATGTTGTACATTACATACTCCTGACCCCTGCACTATATACTCTATGTTGTACATTACATACTCCTGTCCCCTGCACTATATACTCTTGTATGTTGCATCATTCTGATATAATATAGTTCAAACCTTAGGCATCCTATATAAGTTGTACATTACATCGGCCTTACTTCTGTTCCCCCCCATTTCCTCCCAGCTGGACATATCGAAAGATGTGATTGGAGCACAGACTTTTACATGGTGATAATAATGTGATAACATCCTCCAACTTTGGACCCTTAAACAGAAAGTGATAATGAGGGAGGAGTCAATACCCCAATGATGGTGGTCTTCAGGATCAGTCCAGTCTTCATCTTGGTTGTTCTCCCCCCATCCTCACTCTCTGACCTCTGGTGGGGCTCAGCCCCGCTGTTCTTCATGACTAAATCATAGACTAAATCAGGAAGTGCAGTACTTCTTGTGTTGGGAAGATGGCGATGAGTGATAGAGGGGGTGGGGATCCTCGTCCTATAATCCCCTCATCACTGTCCCTCCTATAAAAGACAGTTCTGGTTGTTTCCTCACTCTCTGACTAAGGTCCATGAATAAAGAAATGACCTGGTAGGAGATCAGAGGAGCCATTTCCTAGTTCCCTTGAGGGTGGAATTGTAAGCTCCTCAGAGACCAAGCTGCCTGATGTGGGCGGAGTCCTGGTTTGGGGGAACCAATCAGCTCCTGTCTAGTAATCCTCTTTGTCTTTGTATTTTAGTCCATGGCCGGGAGATGAGGAAAACCTCCGAGGATTGTCTCACTTTGTCTCCAGACTGGAAAGTAGAAGATGAGGACATCACACAGTATAGTCCAGGAGAAAACCCGGCTCCCTCCAATGTCCATCCGGCACCACCCAGTGTAGATGGACCATCAGAACCTCAGACTGTGCGGGACCGGGCCGGCCTTCCAATAGGGAAGAGCTTCTCCTGTACTGAGTGCGGGAAATGTTCCTGTTATAAATCCCATCTTAATGTACATAAAATATCTCACACAGGGAAGAAGCTGTTTTCCTGTCCTGAGTGCGAGAAATGTTTTTCATGCAAGTCTCATCTTTCCATACATCAGAGATCTCACACGGGGGAGAAGCCGTTTTCCTGTCCTGAGTGCGGGAAATCTTTTTCTGATAAGTCCAATCTTTACACACATCAGAGATGTCACACAGGAGAGAAGCCATATTCCTGTCCTGAGTGTGGGAAATGTTTTTCACGGAAGTCCCATCTTTACACACATCAGAGATCTCACAAAGGAGAGAAGCCATATACCTGTTCTGAGTGTGGGAAATGTTTTTCACAGAAGTCCAGTCTTTACAGACATCAGAGATCTCACACGGGGGAGAAGCCATATTCCTGTCCTGAGTGTGGGAAATCTTTTTCAGTTAAGGCCAGACTTTACAGACATCAAAGAACTCACACAGGGGAGAAGCCATATTCCTGTCCTGAGTGTGGGAAATGTTTTTCACGGAATTCACATCTTTCCAGACATCAGCGATCTCACACAGGGAGAAGCCACTTTCCTGTCCTGAGTGAGGGAAATGTTCCTCACTGAAGTCCTGTCTTCCTGTACATCAGTGGTCCCACACAACCCTGGAGGTGTATTAGTGCCTTGAGTGCGGGAAATGTCTTCTAGATGAATGTTGCTGGACATCCCAGCTCTGATGTGGGGAAGAAGCACACCCTGATATACACCTCAGATATACTCCATGGCTGATCTTCATCATGGAAGGAACAGTTGATAAGGAGATCAGAGGTCCCCAAAGACATGGATGAAGTGTGGGACCAGGTTGGCCATTGATGGCAGGAGAAGAATAAAAATGGAGTCCTGCCCTGTGATTGGCTGAGTACATTTTGTGGTGGGAGATTTTACAAACACTTAGAGGTCTGTTTAAATAAATATTTCTACCTCCTGTATACCGGACACTTCCACCCCCTTCCTGCCCAGGCTGACTGGTAACTATCAGCGCTCTCACACTTTGAATGACAGTTACACAGTCATGCAACATTGTACCCAAATTATAATTTTGTAATTTTTTTTCACACAAATTGATATTTATTTTGGTGGTATTTAAACACCACTTTTTACCATTTTTGCTTGTTTCTTGTTTTTACAAATAAATCGTCTTTCCTTATAAATGTAGACAAAGGTGTATTCTGCGCCATTTCTTGGGTACAATAACCCCAATCAGTGTCTATGATTCAGTGTGTAGGAGAGTTATAGAGTCTACAAACTATGGGAGAGATGTCTGAAAATCCATCATGTCTGATGACGGCAGATCTCATTTCTGAGGATCAAAAACACCAGAACGGTACAAATTGTCAGAACTTTATCTGTGAGGAAATAATCCGTATACAATTCATGGAAACAGGCGGGATCTGGAATGAAGGAGATTCCCTACTAATTCTCACAAAGTAACCGACATCCCAGTTCTGTATTTGTGATAATTGGAAGACGAAATAAAAAGCAATAATGTGCAAAAATATATATTTATTAATAATATAAATCAGTACAAAATGGGGATGAAATATAATAGGTGATGATAAATAATAAACAATACAAGATAACAGTACAATGATCTAATCCACAATAATGGGGAGAAATACAAGCCAGCAATTACTGCCAAATATTAATGAATTACATCCAACTGTCTGGAAATGTCGTGTAAGAAATCAGTAACTCAGCAACATGTGACAACAGATATACAAATCCCCCCCGTGATCTCTCTACACCCAGATATTCAACGCTCAACGTGTACCTTGCCATGACTTGATCTGGAATCCCATACACAGGCCAATCCAATCCGCTTACAATCTGAGATGAAGATGTAATGTTACATGAAGTAGTCTACCTTGTCATATATATACTGTATACATCTGGATAAACCATTTTGAGTCTAGACCTACTAGCCAGGCACAATCCTTACTCTCCACCAGTTGCCCCACCCAACCTTGCCCAGGTCCACCTCCAACCCCATCCCATCCCCCAACCCTGTCCCTAGCCCTGCCCCCAACCACACCCCTTTAAAGCTTATGAAATTACATTTTTCTTTAGAATAAAGAGTCCAAAATATAAAAAACTGCAATTATAACTTTATTATGTCAATTTAAACATCACAGCAATAGCTTAATAGCAATCGGGTGCAATCAAAATATCAAGTTTTACAGCTTTAAACCTGCAGTGAACATTTTGTATTTGTTTTGTTTATCTCCTGCATCTTTAGTAACTGCAGTAAAGTCTCTTTTAAAGGATGTAAGTTTAGTTTATAGAAGTATAACATAAGAAAAAGTGCTTATTTTGATGCCAAAAAACATGGAATAATAATTACTGTAAACATGTTGTATTTTTTATCTCCAGCAGAGACCTTAGAGAAGTGCGGCATTAAGAAAAAAGAAAAAAGTGCCTCTTTTGATGGCCAAAAAACATAAATAACAATAGTAAACATTTTGCATTTTTTATCTCCAGCATCTTATTAAAAGAGAGCTTAGAGAAGTAGTGCATTAAGAAAAAACAAAGAAGTGCTTATTTAGATGCCAAAAAACATGGCATAACAATAGTAACCATTGTAACATAGAGCAGCCATGGTTTGTGTTGTACAGCAGGACCAAGACTTGTGTAATACCCTTTTTCTGATGCAAAATACCACTTTAATGGCTGTGTGCGGATTGCAATCTATTTCATGAAGAAAAAACACACCAAAAAAAGATTTTTTGGGGATGCCAAAAAGCAGTAGGAAGCCAGTTTCACATCAAGATTTTCTATGGTTTTCGTTGTACAGCAGGACCAAGACTTGTGTAATACCCTTTTTCTGATGCAAAATACCACTTCAATGGCTGTGTGCGGATTGCATTCTATTCAATTAAGAAAAAAAAACACCAAAAAATGATTTTTTTGGGATGCCAAAAAGCAGTAGGAAGCCAGTTTCACATCAAGATTTGCTATGGTTTTCGTTGTACAGCAGGACCAAGACTTGTGTAATATTCTTTTTCTGATGCAAAATACCACTTCAATGGCTGTGTGTGAATTGCATTCTATTGAATTAAGAAAATAAAACACCAAAAAATGATTTTTTGGATGCCAAAAAGCAGTAGGAAGCCAGTTTCACATCAAGATTTGCTATGGTTTTCATTGTACAGCAGGACCAAGACTTGTGTAACGTCCCCTTTCTGATACAAAATACCACTTCAATGGCTGTGTGTGGATTGTAATCTTTTAGTGGTGGTCCATTAACAGCAATCATCAGAAGATCATCCAAAGTCTCCCGTGTCAGTGATGAACGATAGACCGTCTTTATTCTGATTTGGTAGCTATAGCCACGTTCACATGAGGCGGTTGTTGGGGGAAGTACGGCACAGAAATTGAACAGAGGGAGTATGCTGCTGAATCTTTCTTTCTGCTGATTCAGTCTTTTCAGAGTCTCATTAAAAGAGTCCATTTTGAATGGAGAGTTTGAGGTCAGCCCATTCTGCTTCTAACAGCTCAATTTTGTCTTCAAACTGATTATCAAAAACATGTTTTGCAATTCTGTGCCACTCAGTCCATCCAAAGTTGGGGATGTGAGCTTTGTCTGGCCAAGACACGCTGTTCAATATATGGACAGATTGTACAATATCTGAGGAGAACGAGGAAAGCCTCAAAATGAAATCTCTTTCTGCTTTGGCCAATACAGATTGGCGTATAGACTGAAATTCTGTCACCAGCTTGAAGGTTGGTCAGCTGCAGTCCATGTCGTTTTCCATCTTCTGTAAACTTACTAAGAAATTCAAGTTCATTTTTTCCTTTCCCATCAGAAAGATCCTGAAGAGTTTTAACTGCTTGTTCTAGTTTGTTTTTTACCTGACAGATCATAAATTCCTTGTTCTGAAGACTCTCTGACAAAGGTTTCAGCTTGCTAGAAAAATCGAACAGGAAATGCAAAAGTTTCACAAACGTCATCTGTTTCAGGTCTTTCAGGATGCCTTTAACTTTAGCAGATTCACACGATCCCTCAGATGATATCTGCTCAGAATGGCTCCCTACTGTCTTCCAGTGTTGCAGAAAAGCACACAAGGCCTCAACTTTGCTGCATAACCAGCGCACTGTGTGTACATCTTTCATTTTCAAGATTTCCTCAAAGTGTCTGCGAGATCTTTACTGGTTGGCAACCCTTCTTGATCCACGTTACAAGGGTCAAGGTGCAGAGCTCATCCAGTCTTCCCAGAGGGAGCAGAGGATGAAACATCCTGAGGACACCTTGAAATTGTGTAACACCTTTCCAGACACTGGGAGGTCACCATTTCCTGGACAACGTGTTTCTGAGGCTTCATTCTGTCAAAGGAAGAGCGGTGGAGAAGGCGGCCAGCTGACCGATTAAACAGTTCTTTAGTCCTCAGCACCCAGGGCTGTTAGGTTTAAGCACCCATCGGCAGGGTCTGCATCATATGGTGCAGGATTATCTAGGGGCAAGAACAGACTTGGAGACCTTTCCAACTGAGCATCCACTGGGTTACTGGGTCTTGAGGATGGATCACTGGCCAGAACTTGCTCAATATGCCATCAAGCTACTGGCCTGTCCTGCACCCAGCGTGCTTTCCGAACAGACATTCAGTGCTGCTGGAGGTTTTGTGATGGATAAAAGAGTGCGTCTGTCCACAGACTCCGCTGACCAGCTGACATTTATCAACATGAATCAATCCTGGATAATTTTTCTATAATTTTTAACAGTTCTCAACTGCAGGGCCCATGACTGCACCCAGCAATAGTAACTGTGAGGGGACACAGTGTTCAGGCACCATCAACACTGAAGGCCACATTGTTCTACACCTATATGAGAGATGCATTACATATAATTTGAATTTTTAGAGCCGGGTCCAATCCTGCACTTGTCAAGAATAACTCTGAAGGGTTATGGTGTCAGTCCTGCTGCAGCAGGTTCTATACATTGTACAGATGTGCAACTTTGCAGGTAGTTTAAGGGACCCCCAGGCATGATATTTAAATGAATATTTTTTTTTTTTTACTTTAAGCCAGTGCTTCTCAAATAGTGGGGCGCGCCCCCCAGGGGGGGCGCGAGGCTCCATCAAGGGGGGTGCGTACAGGGGTGGGCAGAGGGCTGCTGTCTCTTACCTGGCTCCCACGATGATCCATCCAGGAAGCGCTGCTCCTTCCGTCACTCCGGCCACTCCCTCACTCCTGCCGCTCGGCTCCGCCTCCTCACCGGTGATTGGCCGCCAGAACTGTAGCTCAGGAAAGGTACACAGGCGGCCAATCATGGGCGAGGAGGCGGAGCTGAGCGGACCCGCGAAAATCGAGTGAGGGAAAAGCCGGTAAGTGTGCAGTGCAGAGGTGCTGCTGCAACCACATATGCTGGCTGCAGCAGCACCATACTGCAACAGGGGTCAGCAAGTGTCATTGGTGTCAGTGGGAGGAATAGTGCCGCATCATTGGTGTCACTGATACTAATGATGGGGCATTATTCCTCCCACTGACACCAACGATGGGGCACTATTCCTCCCACTGATACTAATGATGGGGCATTATTCCTCCCACTGACACCAATGATGGGGCACTATTCCTCCCACTGACACCAACGATGGGGCACTATTCCTCCCACTGATACTAATGATGGGGCATTATTCCTCCCACTGACACCAATGATGGGGCACTATTCCTCCCACTGACACCAATGATGGGGCACTATTCCACTGACACCAATGATGGGGCACTATTCCTCCCACTGACACCAATGATGGGGCACTATTCCTCCCACTGACACCAATGATGGGGCACTATTCCTCCCACTGATACCAATGATGGGGCACTATTCCTCCCACTGACACCAATGATGGGGCACTATTCCTCCCACTGACACCAATGATGGGGCATTATTCCTCCCACTGACACCAATGATGGGGCACTATTCCTCCCACTGATACTAATGATGGGGCACTATTCCTCCCACTGACACCAATGATGGGGCACTATTCCTCCCACTGACACTAATGATGGGGCACTATTCCTCCCACTGACACCAATGATGGGGCACTATTCCTACTTATAACAATTTTATAGACAAATGATACTATTTACAGTCGCGCGGGGGGGCGCAAAATGTTTTCTTCTTCCTAGGGGGGGCATGACAGAAAATAATTGAGAAGCACTGCTTTAAGCAATGAAAAATAACTGCCCCTTTAAAAACTGTACTATTAGAATTTATTTTCCACTGATTCATGCCCATCAGGGCAGCACCCGAGTCCCCATACCACTTTTATTGCTGACACCTAGCATATAATCCTTCTAAATGGGCACTTTTGAATTTTCAAGTTTGAGTCCCATAGGTTCGATGTTGGCGGCAAACGTTTGGTCTGTTCGAATGTTCTACCATGAACTGAATCGGGGGGTGTTCAGCCCATCACTAGTGATACACTAGAAGTGCAGAGAGAGAGCACACAGGGCAGATCACACAAAACCCAACATATGGGGGTATATTGGGGAATGTGAGGGCACAGTATGGATAACAAGACACAGCACAACAAAATAG
This sequence comes from Staurois parvus, assembly GCF_062004578.1. Lineage (NCBI taxonomy): Eukaryota > Metazoa > Chordata > Amphibia > Anura > Ranidae > Staurois > Staurois parvus. The sequence goes on from NW_028317987.1 coordinate 6,056,639, forward strand.
TCCACCAGGTAGCAATGTAATACCACATAGATAGTCCATGTAGGATGGCCAAGCAAAATGGAGAACCAGTACACCAGGCCACCGGACGGTATGGCAAGGGGAATGTACCCAGCCCACAGGGTGAATACAGCGTAGCAGTGGTTAAGTCCAGCACACTAGGCAGGGATCTAGGCGGACCAGGGTAGGATGTAGCAAGGGTCAAATCCAGCTGATACAGCAGGGATCCGGGCAGACAAGTGGTTGAGTCCAGCACAGGGCAGGGATCTGGGCAGACAAGTGGTTGAGTCCAGCACAGGGCAGGGATCTGGGCAGACATGTGGTTGAGTCCAGCACAGGGCAGGGATCTGGGCAGACAAGTGGTTGAGTCCAGCACATGGCAGGGATCTGGGCAGACAAGTGGTTGAGTCCAGCACAGGGCAGGGATCTGGGCAGACATGTGGTTGAGTCCAGCACAGGGCAGGGATCTGGGCAGACAAGTGGTTGAGTCCAGCACAGGGCAGGGATCTGGGCAGACAAGTGGTTGAGTCCAGCACAGGGCAGGGATCTGGGCAGACATGTGGTTGAGTCCAGCACAGGGCAGGGATCTGGGCAGACAAGTGGTTTAGTCCAGCACAGGGCAGGGATCTGGGCAGACAAGTGGTTGAGTCCAGCACAGGGCAGGGATCTGGGCAGACAAGTGGTTGAGTCCAGCACAGGGCAGGGATCTGGGCAGACATGTGGTTGAGTCCAGCACAGGGCAGGGATCTGGGCAGACAAGTGGTTGAGTCCAGCACAGGGCAGGGATCTGGACAGACATGTGGTTGAGTCCAGCACAGGGCAGGGATCTGGGCAGACAAGTGGTTGAGTCCAGCACAGGGCATGGATCTGGACAGACAAGTGGTTTAGTCCAGCACAGGGCAGGGATCTGGGCAGACAAGTGGTTGAGTCCAGCACAGGGCAGGGATCTGGGCAGACATGTGGTTGAGTCCAGCACAGGGCAGGGATCTGGGCAGGCAAGTTGTTGAGTCCAGCACAGGGCAGGGATCTGGGCAGACAAGTGGTTTAGTCCAGCACAGGGCAGGGATCTGGGCAGACAAGTGGTTTAGTCCAGCACAGGGCTGGGATCTGGGCAGACATGTGGTTGAGTCCAGCACAGGACAGAGATCTGGACAGACAAGGGGCTAAGTCAGCACAGTATAGGGAACTGGACAGAAAAGTGGGGTGATTCAAGCACAGGGCAGAGACCAGGGCAGCATGGTATGGCACATCAAGGGTATAGACTGGCAAACTGCAGCAATCGGATCCAGCAGCCACTTAGTCCAGAGTCCAGGCACTATGAGGGATGAGCAGCAATAGACACAACATAGGTTCAGGGACTCACCAGTCAACAGAAGTCCAGGCAGCTTGGCAGGGAACAGGAGGTCTGGTGGGCAGAGGTTCTTCATATGCACATCATGGGTCCTCAGAAGGCTGTGTGTCCTGGCCCCAGCATCTGGGCCACACAGACAGACGCTGTCAGAAGATCAGAGAGTAGAGCAGAGTCCCAGTGTCCAGGAAGCTATCTGTCTCAGCAATTCTGTGCACCAGGTAACCTCTTTCTAGGAAGACATGCAGCCCTCAGTCCTGTGTGTCCATCACAGAAGTAATCTCAGAAACGTCTGACCCTTTCTGCCAGCATAGGGTTATTATATTGTCCTTTGAGTTCAGCCAAGCCTTAAGCATCCAAACCTGCTGCTGGCCCATCTGGCTTTATCCAGCTACAGGACACAATGCTGTCTGTGCTTCAACAAACAACACACAAAAAAATATATATTTCTTCCCTCCGCTACAACCCCTGCCCCTTCCAAACATGTACCAGCAAGAGGCCTCAACATGCCTCTGCAAGGTACATGTCCCAGTTCAGCAGCAAAACTACAAAAGTATCCATGGGATGGCTTTTCATCTGAGGGCCACATGGTTATTAATGCTCTTTCCAGCAGGACATCACTTTGGGGTATGGAAGCGGTTGGCTTAGGGACACACTTGAAGTGCTGGGAGGATAATTTGATCCACTAACATTATCTCTACAGAGAGACTCTGGCTGCGGACAAACCGGTCACTGCCAGGCCAGCTGCCCTGTTAGAAAAAGACTCTCAGGTCCACCTCTCCCAAGCTGGTGCACTATGTGGATATGTACCAAGCTTCTGAAGAAATTCCACTCGAATCCCAGCCCTCTGGTCACCCTTGGACCACCCATGCTACAGATGTGGATAACCCAGGCATCTCCAGGCTAGATGCCCAAGGAACTTCACCCTCCCCAGAATCAAAACACCTGCCCTGATCCCAGTGTATTTCTGGTGCCAGAAGGAAAGAGCCTTTCACCATCTTAAAGTGAATTGATGCTTCCAACAACAACTGGTGCCCTTCTAGTTTATGGAGTCCAGCCACTTACCCCAAGATAAGGCAGCAGCAGTTACAGGAGCTCTGCATAGATGTACAAAAAGTCGTTGGTTTCTGTGATACAGGCGCTTTCCTGACCATCATTGATCCCTGTGAGGTGAATTCTACAGGGAATTACTTCTGTTGGGGTAATGGCAGGACTTTCTTTTGACATTCTCCAAGGGAATGACCTGTGAGAATTTAATAGTCTGTTTCTAAGGAGTGTGACCCAGAGCTCTAGGAGTAGAACACAAGTCTGGGACAGGCGTGATGCAAGATGCAAATTCATCACGGATCTACCCTATTAACTATGTAAAGGCTCAGGTCAATCCCACCAACACCCCAAGATTTAGGGGAGGACCTCTTGGTTTGGAAAACAGGTGGACACATAAAGGAAGAGCACCCCAGACTTGATGCTGTAGATGGAGACAGCGAGGTCACATGCAGGCTAATTGTCCCAAGAGTTGTAGGTAGAGGTCCAACTTTACAGTCACGGCTGGAAAACATCTCACAGCCGTCCTTCCGGGATGTCCGGAGTGCACTCCACTAGGTAAATGATAAGCTGACTTTGGCGTGCATGTGCGATAGCCCATCGGAGGCCCATCTCCATGACTACTCCAGCATGCTGTCGCCTCACTGCGGATGTGCGATAGCCCGTCGGAGGCCCATCTCCATGACTACTCCAGCATGCCGTCGCCTCACTGCGCATGTGCGATAGCCCGTCGGAGGCCCATCGCCATGACTACTCCAGCCTGCCATCGGCTCACTGCGCATGTGCGATAGCCCGTCGGAGGCCCATCTCCATGACTACTCCAGCCTGCCGCCGCCTCACTGCGCATGTGCGATAGCCCGTCGGAGGCCCATCTCCATGACTACTCCAGCGTGCCATCGCCTCATTGCACATGCGCCCCCACAGCCACGCACCTTTTGGCGTGCATTCCAATTCACCTCCAGAAGCTATATTTGGCAATGGCAGCACTTGATCTCCCTCTGCTGCCAGTATAGTAACACTACTCATGAATACTCCATACATCTAAAGACAAAGATCTGCCCAATGACCCCACTGACAGCCCACACAAAGCAAGGACATTCTGGCTGCCATTGAAATGTATGTGTATACCTACTTTGTGTTCACATCTATCTCCATGGAAAGAAGCCAACAATTGAGGAACCAGCAGGCTTTATCCAAAGGAATTATGTATTCAGTTCATTCATTTTTCCTTTTTATACATTGTGCTGATCCAACAATATTATCCCCATGAACCCCAATGCAGCATTCCCAATATGTCATTATTTATTATATGGGGATATATATATATACACAGACTATATGACCTCCTCATGTATATATTACACTGCCCTGCGTTTCTTACAGCTTTAATGCCGGTGAATGTTTCTAATGTCTCTTACTATACCTCCTGATGTGTAATGTATTGTTGCTTGTGTGAGCATGTTGTGATGTCACCTTTGTCCCGCCTCCTTTCCCGGGACTGCCCAACCCAAGTGGGAGGGTCCAACCTCTGTCCCAGGGTATATATAGAAGAGGATTGTCATTGCCAAGTCAGCTCTGATGAAGAAGGGACTCGAAACGCGTCAGCCTGACTCTGAGAAACTTCCCTCGTGTTTAGACTCGCGCTGGTCTCTGATTGGTCAAGTCTCATCAAGGACTTTACACGCTTGTTATACTTCTCTGTTTGTGAGGATATTTTCACATCCAATAAAATCACATTTTACTGAGGTAATGCACAAGGTTGGTGTGCTTTTTGTTTCGCTTTTCAGTATTGGTGGGGCTTCCCCAGCCTTGTTTAGAGCCGCACAACCTTTGATGCTTTGGTGGGGAAGTTCTTCAAGTTCCGGGTCCATCTATCCACCCTTGTTCTGGGCCATAGAGGGCAGGAGGGGTTGTTTTGTGTTTACACCCGCAGTACCATTACTCCAGTCACTTTCCGGGTTGTTACCACCCCCCATTATTATCACTGTCCCAGCCCTTTCCATCTGTGGGAGGAGCTGAGTCTCCACCTCCTCATTAACACTGGGAGGCCTATAACAAACTCCAATGATGACCTTTGTAGTACCGCCCCCCATGTGCAGTTCCACCCGTAATCCTTCAGCCTCATCACACTCTCCATCAACTAGGTCCTCTTTCACACTCGCTCTGAGATCACTTCTCACATAGAGACAGACTCCACCCCCTTTCCTATTTCCCCCGTCTCTCCGAAAGAGAACCTAGCCAGGAATATGAATGGCCCAGTCATGTGAGGAATGAAGCCAAGATTCAGCAATACCAATTCAATCCTAGTTCTCTTCATGCACCAAACCTTCTTACTCACCTATTGTGCTGGGCACACTTCTGGCATTGGGGAACAAACACTTTCATTCTCTGACACCTTGTTCATTCACCGACACCTTGTTCATTCACTGACACCTTGTCCATTCACTTACACCTTGTACATTCACCGACACCTCCTTCATTCACTGACACCTTGTCCATTCACTGACACCTCCTTCATTCACTGACGCCTTGTTCATTCACCGACGCCTTGTTCACTCACCGACACCTTGTCCATTCACTTACACCTTGTCCATTCACTTACACCTTTGTACATTCACCGACACTTCACTCACTGACACCTTGTTCACACGGATTTTGAGCATTTTTTATTTTCATACAAATGGTACCAATTCCACTGGTTGTAACACCAACAAGTACTGACCTGTCTGATCTGTCTACCCCGTTAAAACTGAATTCTCCCTCCCCCCTCCATCCTAGTTTATATACTCCTCCAGCCTTCCCATAAACCCCTCCCCCAGCACAGCAGACCCCCTTCCATTTATATGCAGACCATCTCTAGCATATACAGTGAAGGAAATGTGTATTTGCTCCCAGGCTAATGTTGAATGTTCGCCCCTCACACAGAAATGATCGGTCTAACAATGGAATGTTCGCCCCTCACACAGAAATGATCGGTCTAACAATGGAATGTTCGGTGTAACACTGAGAGACAGAATACAACAACAAATTCAGCAGAAATGCGTCTAACAAATGATGACTGATCTGCCTGTTCATGAGGGAAAGAAGGATTTGATCCCCTTCACAAAACATGACTTAGTACTTGGTGGCCAATCCCTTGTTGGCAATCAGGTCATATGTTTCCGGGAGTTGGCCCCCAGGTTCGCACACATCTCAGGAGGGATTTTGGCCCACTCCTCTTGGCAGATCCTCTCCAAGTCATTAAGGTTTGGTGGCTGACATTTGGCAACTCAAAATTCCAGCTCCCTCCACAGATTTTCAATCGGATGAAGGTGTGGAGACTGGCTAGGCCACTCCAGGACCTTAATGTGCTTCTTCTTGAGCCGCTCCTTTGTTGCCTTGGCCATGTGTTTTGGGTCATTGTCATGCTGGAACACCCATCCACCACCCATTTTCAATGCCCTGGCTGAGGGAAGAAGGTTCTCACCCAAGATTTGATGGTACATTGCCCCGTCCATCGTCCCTTTGATGCGGTGCAGTTGTTCTGTCCCGTTAGCAGAAAAACACCCCCAAAGCAGAATGTTTTCACCACCATGTTTCACAGTTGGGATGGTGTTCTTGGGGTCATAGGCAGCATTCCTCCTCCTCCAAACACGGCGAGTCGAGTTGATGACAAAGAGCTGGATTTTGGTCTCCTCTGACCACAACACTTCCCACCAGTCCTCCTCTGCATCATTCAGATGTTCAGTGGCAGACTTCAGACGGGCTGGACATGTGCTTTCTTGAGCAGAGGGACCTTGCGGGCACTGCAGGATTTCAGTCCTTGGCGTAGTGTGTTACCAATTGTTTTCTTGGTGAATGTGGTCCCAGCTGCCTGGAGATCATTGACAAGATCCTCACGTGCAGTTCTGGGATGATTCCTCACTGTTCTCATGATCATTGACACTCCACGAGGTGAGATCTTGCATGGTGCACCAGACCTAGGGAGACTGACACTTGTTTTGTGTTTCTTCCATTTGTGAATGATTGCACCAACTGTTGTCACCTTCTCACCAAGCTGCTTGGCCATAGTTTGGTAGCCCAGTCCAGCCTTGTGTAGGTCTACAATCTTGTCCCTGACATCCTTGGACAGCTCTTTGGTCTTTGCCATGGTGGAGAGTTTGGAATCTGATGGTTTGATTGCTCCTGTGGACAGGTGTCTTTTATACAGGTAACACAATGAGATTAGCAGCACTCCCTTTAAGAGACTGCTTCTAATCTCAGCTTGTTACCTGTATGAGAGACACCTGGGAGCCAGAAATCCTGCTGAATGATAGGGGATCAAATCCTTCTTTCCCTCATGAACATGCAGATCAGTCATCATTTGTTAGACGCATTTCTGCTGAATTTGTTGTTGTATTCTGTCTCTCAGTGTTACACCGAACATTCCATTGTTAGACCGATCATTTCTGTGTGAGGGGCGAACATTCACCATCAGGGGGGAGCAATTACGCATTTCCTTCACTGTAGGCTACACCCCAATGAAAAGTCAGCCCAGTGCTCTATATCAGGACTCCATTTTTATTCTTCTCCTGCCATCAATAGCCAACCCGGTCCCACACTTCATCCATGTCTTTGGGGACCTCTGATCTCCTTATGAACTGTTTCTTCCATGATGAAGATCAGCCATGGAGTATATCTGAGGTGTATATCAGGGTGTGCTTCTTCCCCACATGAGAGCTGGGATGTCCAGCAACATTCATCTAGAAGACATTTCCCGCACTCAAGGCACTAATACACCTCCAGGGTTGTGTGGGATCCATGATGTACAAGAAGAAAGGACTTCAGTGAGGAACATTTCCCTCACTCAGGACAGGAAAGTGGCTTCTCCCCTGTGTGAGATCTCTGATGTCTGCAAGATGGGACTTCTGTGAAAAACATTTCCCGCATTCAGGACAGGAATACGGCTTCTCCCCAGTGTGAGATCTCTGATGTGTGTGAAGCCTGACCTTGTATAAAAAACATTTCTCGCACTCTGGACAGGAATACAGCTTCTCCCCTGTGTGAAATCTCTGATGACTGCGAAGATCAGTCTTCTGTGAAAAACATTTCCCGCACTCAGGACAGGAATACAGCTTCTCCCTCCTGTGAGATCTCTTGTGTCTATGAAGACTGGACATATCTGAAAACCATTTCCGGCACTCAGGACAGGAATACGGCTTCTCCCCCGTGTGAGTTCTCTGATGTATATGAAGATTGTACTTTTTTGAAAAACATTTCCCGCACTCAGGACAGAAAAATGGCTTCTCCCCCGTGTGTGATCTCTGATGTAAATGAAGTTTGGCTGTATCTGAAAAACATTTCCCGCACTCAGGACAGGAATTTGGCTTCTCCCCTGTGTGAGATCTCTGATGCATGTAAAGATTGGACTTCCTTGAAAAACATTTCCCACACTCAAAACATGAATACGGCTTCTCCCCCATGTGCAATCTCTGATGATTGTAAAGATAGGACTTCTGTGAAAAACATTTCCCACACTCAGGACAGGAATACGGCTTCTCCCCCGTGTGAGATCTCTGATGTGTGTTAAGACTGGGCTTACTTGGAAAACATTTCCCGCACTCAGGACAGGAATACGGCTTCTCCCCCGTGTGAGATCTCTGATGTGTGTGAAGACTGAACTTCCTTGAAAAACATTTCCCACACTCAGGACAGGAATACGGCTTCTCCCCTGTGTGAGATCTTTGATGTTTGGAAAGACTGGACTTATCTAAAAAACATTTCCCGCACTCAGGACAGGAATACGGCTTCTCTCCCGTGTGAGATCTTTTATGCACATTAAGATGGGATTTATAACGGAAACATTTCGCGCACTCTGTACAGGAGAACCTCTTCCCTGTTGGAGGGCCGGCCCGGTCACGCACAGTCTGAGGTTCCTCAGGATACGAGGAATCCGATGGTCCATCTACACTATGTGGTGCCGGATGGACATTGGAGGGAGCCGGGTTTTCTCCTGGACTATACTGTGTGATGTCCTCATCTTCTACTTTCCAGTCTGGAGACAAAGTGAGACAATCCTCTGAGGTTTTCCTCATCTCCCGGCCATGGACTAAAATACAAAGACAAAGAGGATTACTAGACAGGAGCTGATTGGTTCCCCCAAACCAGGACTCCGCCCACATCAGACAGCTTGGTCTCTGAGGAACTTACAATTCCACCCTTAGGGGAACTAGGAAATGGCTCCTCTGATCTCCTACCAGGTCATTTCTTTATTCATGGACCTTAGTCAGAGAGTGAGGAAACAACCAGAACTGTCTTTTATAGGAGGGACAGTGATGAGGGGATTATAGGACGAGGGTCCCCACCCCCTCTATCACTCATCGCCATCTTCCCAACACAAGAAGTACTGCACTTCCTTATTTAGTCCATGATTTAGTCATGAAGAACAGCGGGGCTGAGCCCCACCAGAGGTCAGAGAGTGAGGATGGGGGGAGAACAACCAAGATGAAGACTGGACTGATCCTGAAGACCACCATCATTGGGGTATTGACTCCTCCCTCATTATCACTTTCTGTTTAAGGGTCCAAAGTTGGAGGATGTTATCACATTATTATCACCATGTAAAAGTCTGTGCTCCAATCACATCATCCGATATAAAATGTCCAGCTGGGAGGAAATGGGGGTAACAAAAGAGAATCCATATTATGTGTATATATAGCAGTGGGGGGAGGGGGGAGAGCAAAAGTCAGGAATATGTAATGTACAACATAGAGTATATAGTGCAGGGGTCAGGAGTATGTAATGTACAACATAGAGTATATAGTGCAGGGGTCAGGAGTATGTAATGTACAACACAGAGTATATAGTGCAGGGGTCAGGAGTATGGAATGTACAACATAGAGTATATAGTGCAGGGGTCAGGAGGAGGTAATGTACAACAGAATATATAAAGCAGGGGTCAGGAGTATGGAATGTACAACATAGAGTATATAGTGCAGGGGTCAGGAGTATGGAATGTACAACATAGAGTATATAGTGCAGGGGTCAGGGGTATGTAATGTACAACATAGAGTATATAGTGCAGGGGTCAGGAGTATGTAATGTACAACATAAGAGTATATAGTGCAGGGGTCAGGAGTATGTAATGTACAACATAGAGTATATAGTGCAGGGGACAGGAGTATGTAATGTACAAACTAGAGTGTAAAGTGCAGGGGTCAGGAGTATGTAATATACAACATAGAGTATATAGTGCAGGGGTCAGGAGTATGTAATGTACAACATAGAGTATATAGTGCAGGGGTCAGGAGTATGTAATGTACAACATAGAGTATATAGTGCAGGGATCAGGAGTATATAATGTACAACATAGAGTATATAGTGCAGGGGTCAGGAGTATGTAATGTACAACATAGAGTATATAGTGCAGGGGTCAGGAGTATGTAATGTACAACATAGAGTATATAGTGCAGGGGTCAGGAGTATGTAATATACAACATAGAGTATATAGTGCAGGGGTCAGGAGTATGTAATGTACAACATAGAGTATATAGTGCAGGGATCAGGAGTATATAATGTACAACATAGAGTATATAGTGCAGGGGTCAGGAGTATGTAATGTACAACATAGAGTATATAGTGCAGGGGTCAGGAGTATGTAATGTACAACATAGAGTATATAGTGCAGGGGTCAGGAGTATGTAATGTACAACATGGAGTATATAGAGCAGGGGTCAGGAGGATGTAATGTACAACATACAGTGGATATAAAACATCTGCACACTCCTGTGAAAATGTCGGGTTTCTGTGATGTAAAAAAAATTAGATAAAGATAAATAATTTCAGAACTTTTTCCACCTTTAATGTGACCTATAAACTGTACAACTCAGTTGAACAAACTGAAATCGTTTAGGGGGAATTAAGAATAAAAAATGAAATTAGTCTGGTTGCATAAGTGTACACATCCTTACACTAATCCTTTGTTGAAGCCCCTTTTGATGTGATTCCAGCACTCAGTCGTTTTGGGGAGGAGTCTATCAGCACGGCACATCCTGACTTGGCAATATTTGCCCGCTCTTCCTTGCAAAAACACTCCAAATCTGTCAGATTGCGTGTCATCTCCTGCGCACAGCCCTCTTCAGATCACCCCACAGATTGTCCATCGGATTCAGGTCTGGGCTCTGGCTGGGCCATTCCAAATCTTCCATCTTCTTCTGGTGAAGCCATTCCTTTGTGGATTTGGATGGATGCTTTGGGTGGTCGTCATGCTGAAAGGTGAAGCTCCTCTTTGTTCAGCTTTCTAGCAGAAGCCGGAAGGTTTTGTGCCGATATTGACTGGTATTTGGACCTGTTCATAATTCCCTCTACCTTGGCTAAGGCCCCAGTTCCAGCTGAAGAAAAACAGCCCCAAAGCATGATGCTGCCACCACCATGCTTCACAGTGGGTATGGTGTTCTTCTGGTGATGTGCAGTGTTGTTTTTGTGCCAAACATATCTTTTGGAATTATGGCCAAAAAGTTCAACCTTGGTTTCATCAGACCAGAACACATCTCCCCACATGCTTCTGGGAGACTTCAGATGTGTTTTTGTAGAATGTAGCCGGGCTTGGATGGTTTTCTTCCTAAGAAAGGGCTTCCATCTTCCACTCTACCCCATAGACCAGACATATGAAGAACACGGAGATTGTTGTCACATGGACCACACAGCCAGGACTTGCCACATATTCCTGCAGCTCCTTTCATGTTGCTGTAGGCCTCTTGGCCGCCTCCCAGACCTGTGTTCTTCTCATCTTTTCATCCAATTTGGAGGGACGTCCAGTTCTTGGTGATGTCACTGTTGGCGAGGTCACTGTTGGCGAGGTCACTGTTGGCGATGTCACTGTTGGTGATGTCACTGTTGGCGATGTCACTGTTGGCGATGTCACTGTTGGCGATGACACTGTTGGCGATGTCACTGTTGGCGATGTCACTGTTGGCGATGTCACTGTTGGCGATGTCACTGTTGATGATGTCACTGTTGGCGATGTCACTGTTGGCGATGTCACTGTTGGCGATGTCACTGTTGGTGATGTCACTGTTGGCGATGTCACTGTTGGGGATGTCACTGTTGGCGAGGTCACTGTTGGCGATGTCACTGTTGGCGATGTCACTGTTGGCGAGGTCACTGTTGGTGATGTCACTGTTGGCGATGTCACTGTTGGCGAGGTCACTGTTGGCGAGGTCACTGTTGGTGATGTCACTGTTGGCGATGTCACTGCTACGCCATATTTTCTCCATTTGATGATGACTGTCTTCACTGTGTTCCATGGTCTCCTAGATTGTAAGCTCCAAGGAGCAGGGCCCTTGAACCCCTCATGTTCTGTTACTGTCCTGTCTCATGTACCATCCCCCACTATAATGTACAGTGCTGAGCAAACCTTTTAGCGCTATATAAATACTGTATAATAATAATAATGGTACATCTAATGTCTTGGGAATTCTTTTGTTCCCTTCTCCTGACTGATACCTTTTAACAAAGAGATCCCTATGATGCTTTGGAAGCTCTCTGCAGACCATGGCTTTTGCTGTAGGATGCGACTAAGAAAATGTCAGAAAAGACCGACTAGAACAGCTGAACTTTATTTGGGGTTAATCAGAGGCACTTTAAATGATGGCGGGTGTGTACTGACTCCTATTTACCATGATTGTGAATGTGATTGCTTCATTCTGAACACAGCTACATCCCCAGTTATAAGAGGGTGTGCACACTTATGCAACCACATTATTTTAGTATTTTTTGTTTTTTACCCCCTAAAAGATATCAGTTTGTTTTTCAATTCAGTTCTTTATAGCATGCATTAAAGGTGGAAAAGTACTGAAATTATTTATCCTTGTCTAATTTTTTACATCACAGAAACCTGACATTTTAAGGGGTGTATATCCACTGTAGAGTATATAGTGCACAGGTCAGGAGTATGTAATGTACAACATAGAGTATATAGTGCAGGGGTCAGGAGTATGTAATGTACAACAGAGTATATAGTGCAGGGGTCAGGGGTATGTAATGTACAACATAGAGTATATAGTGCAGGGGTCAGGAGTATGTAATGTACAACATAGAGTATATAGTGCAGGGGTCAGGAGGAGGTAATGTACAACATAGAGTATATAGTGCAGGGGTCAGGAGTATGTAATGTACAATATACAGTATATAGTGCAGGGGTCAGGAGTATGTAATGTACAACATAGAGCATATAGTGCAGGGGTCAGGAGTATGTAATGTATAACATAGAGTATATAGTGCAGGGGTCAGGACTATGTAATGTACAACATAGAGTATATAGTGCAGGGGTCAGGAGTATGTAATGTACAACAGAGTATATAGTGCAGGGGTCAGGACTATGTAATGTACAACATAGAGTATATAGTGCAGGGGTCAGGAGTATGTAATGTATAACATAGAGTATATAGTGCAGGGGTCAGGAGTATGTAATGTACAACAGAGTATATAGTGCAGGGGTCAGGGGTATGTAATGTACAACATAGAGTATATAGTGCAGGGGTCAGGAGGAGGTAATGTACAACATAGAGTATATAGTGCAGGGGTCAGGAGTATGTAATGTATAACATAGAGTATATAGTGCAGGGGTCAGGAGTATGTAATGTACAACAGAGTATATAGTGCAGGGGTCAGGGGTATGTAATGTACAACATAGAGTATATAGTGCAGGGGTCAGGAGGAGGTAATGTACAACATAGAGTATATAGTGCAGGGGCCAGGAGTATGTAATGTACAACATAGAGTATATAGTGCAGGGGTCAGGAGGAGGTAATGTACAACATAGAGTATATAGTGCAGGGGTCAGGGGTATGTAATGTACAATATACAGTATATAGTGCAGGGGTCAGGAGTATGTAATGTACAACATAGAGTATATAGTGCAGGGGTCAGGAGTATGTAATGTACAACATAGAGTATATAGTGCAGGGGTCAGGGGTATGTAATGTACAACATAGAGTATATAGTGCAGGGGTCAGGACTATGTAATGTACAACATAGAGTATATAGTGCAGGGGTCAGGAGTATGTAATGTATAACATAGAGTATATAGTGCAGGGGTCAGGACTATGTAATGTACAACATAGAGTATATAGTGCAGGGGTCAGGAGTATGTAATGTATAACATAGAGTATATAGTGCAGGGGTCAGGACTATGTAATGTACAACATAGAGTATATAGTGCAGGGGTCAGGAGTATGTAATGTACAACATAGAGTATATAGTGCAGGGGTCAGGAGTATGTAATGTACAACATAGATTATATAGTGCAGGGGTCAGGAGTATGTAATGTACAACATAGAGTATATAGTGCAGGGGTCAGGAGTATGTAATGTACAACATAGAGTATATAGTGCAGGGGTCAGGACTATGTAATGTACAACATAGAGTATATAGTGCAGGGGTCAGGAGTATGTAATGTACAACAGAGTATATAGTGCAGGGGTCAGGAGTATGTAATGTACAACATAGAGTATATAGTGCAGGGGTCAGGAGTATGTAATGTGCAACCTAGAGTATATAGTGCAGGGGTCAGGAGTATGGAATGTACAACATAGAGTATATAGTGCAGGGGTCAGGAGTATGTAATGTACAACATAGAGTATATAGTGCAGGGGTCAGGAGGATGTAATGTACAACAGAGTATATAGTGCAGGGTTCAGGAGTATGTAATGTACAACATAGAGTATATAGTGCAGGGGTCAGGTGTATGTAATGTACAACATAGAGTATATAGTGCAGGGGTCAGGAGTATGTAAAATACAATATAAATTATATAGTGTAATGGTCAGGACTCATAATATTGGTATTCAGTAATTTAAGGTCCTTAAAGGGTTGCTTGCCTCCATCTCCTGAGACTGCACTCAGTGACTTGGGTCTGAGACACTACAGACATATCCCTCCACCCGGCACAGCCAGCAGATAACAGAGAAGGTCCCCTGGAGGAGTCAGGCACAAGGCAGGAGACCCCAGTCACATGTCCTGGGTGCCTACATTATGCAATGCTTATAGTAAAAATCAACATTTTGCTGCCAGCTGAACCCCAGAACCTCCATAAATCCAGTCTAGAGACATAAATTGTGTCTGCAGCACAGAGAAGGAAGATTATCCGAGAGAAATCCAGGAATACAGGACGGGGAACACAGCTCAGGAAAGTGACCAGGGGATTACAGGCTGATATCACCCAGTCCCCGCCCTACTCTGGACCAATCAGTGAGCAGTATGGGTGGAGGAATGGATTTAGTGTTCATGACCCACCTGTGCTGATCTCTGTAGGAGTGTCCTCCTCTATAAATGTCCCCGTTATTCCATCCTCCTCCATAGACTGCTGATCATCCCTCACATACGCCTCTTCTTCTTCTGCTTTCACCTCAAATTCTATATCGATTGGATCTCCACTCTAAATCAAGGAAATGAGAGAAAATATCATCTGTAAAATGTAAGATTTATGATTGTGACATCACACACAAAATCCACACATTGTCTCCCTTCACAGAAGCAGATCACATGTGATATGTGGGTACATTTCCCCTAAATACCGCATGCCATCCTGAAACTGTCCATTTCCTATCCCGTGTTGCGGTATTGACCACAAACACTGAACACGCTCAGTAAATACCGCATGAACAGGCGTTACATTCACAGAAGGAAATAAAGAATGAAATACATGCGGTCATTAATTAGTGGTGGAGACATGCGGCATTCAGGAAATGTGTACTGCTTGGTAAAGAGTGGGCGGCCGCTGGCATCCTTAACAACCAGTAAACAACATGGTTGTTAGGGAGCAAACGGCCGCTGCATCCTAACCAACCGATAAATAATAATAAAAAAAAAATTACCGGCAACAAAATATTAAGAAAATGTTGTAGAGTCCCCCCCCTGGGGTCTAGTATGGATTTTGAGGGGGACTCCTTGCCAAAAGTAAAGAAATACATACCAGACCCCTATCTGAGCATGCTGCTGGCAGGTCAGGAAAGGGGGGGATGAGCAAGCGACCCCCCTCCTGAAACATACCAGGCCACGTGCCCTTAACATGGAGTGGATGCTCTGGGGAGGGGGGGGGCTTTGCTACCTCAGAGCACCTTGTCCATGTTGATGGAGATAAGGGACTCTTCCCCACAACCCAGGCTAGTGGCAGAGGACTTACAACATTTAGCAAGGGAGCCCTCAGATCCCTCACCCCATGTGAATGAGTATGGGGTACATGGTGCCCCTAGTTATTCACCTCTAAAAAGTATTCTGTTAAATAGACAGCAGGCAGTTTTTGACAAGTCCTTTATTAAAAAAAGCAAAACTAAAGCAAAATGTCCCCCCGGTGTAGATCCATCATCAATCACGATGCTCGCTGTCACCGCTGACTCGGAAAGAAAAGCTCCGCTCCCAATGAAGACTCCCATCTGTCTGACAGCTCTGCTGCCTCCTGCCACTAAATATACTAAGGGACGGTGCCACTCGGTGATGTCACTGACCGGGGCATGATGTATTGGTGACGTCACTGACCGGGGCATGTTGTATTGGTGACATCACTGACCGGGGCATGTTGTATTGGTGATGTCACTGACCGGGGCATGTTGTATTGGTGATGTCACTGACCGGGGCATGTTGTATTGGTGATGTCACAAGAAGGCAATGACAGCGAGTATCGTGATTGGATCATCGATGGATCTACATCAGGGGATATTGTTCTTTATTTTTGTTTTTTCAAAAATTACTTCCAGTGTTTTCTTAAACTACTTTTTTTGGTGAATGAATAGGGGTACTATGTACTCTATACTCATTCACATTGTGGGGGGCTGGGATCGGGGGGCCTTCTTGTTAAAGGTGACTTCTAGATTCCAATAAGCCCCCCACAACCACTGCCCAGGGTTGTGGGGAAGGAACCCTTATCACCATCGACATGGGGACAAGGTGCTTTTGGGAGGATAGAGCGTCCCTGCCCTGAAGCACCCACCCCATGTTGAGGATATGTGGCCTGGTATGGTTCAGGAGGAAGGTGGGCACTCACTAAGGGTCTGCTATTGATTTTGGAGGGGAACCCACGCCTTTATTTTTATTATTTTGGCATCGGGTTCCCCTCAAAATTCATACCAGACCTGTCACAGCTATCAGCGGGGAACTTGGTGGCCGTCCGCTCCTTGTTTACTGGTTGTTGGGGACACTGGCGGCTGCCCTCTCCTTAACAACAAGCTATTTACAAGTGTTGCTATGGACACCAGTGGTAAATTACCCGCAGGCTTCACTACTAAAAAACAGAATGCAGCATCTTACTACATACTGGGATACGGGAAGATACCGCTTTGTGATTGGAGCCCATAGTCTCTACAAGTCCATGTTCTAGATTCTCCATCCCACCAACCTTGTAATAGTGAGGGATGGTGTGACCTTCCTGTGTGGAATCCCGGGAATACAGAGGACGGGGACATCTCTCTGGTGGGTTCCTGGTATTAGGTGGCTCCATCATATCCTTGTGTCCTTCTGAAAACTCCTCCATCACTCCATACTCCTCATCCTCCTCTTTATACTCTTCTTTAACATCAATATTATCATCCCCGAGGATTCCACTCTGAAAGATATAATAAAACATTCATTGTAACAAACATGCTGTGTATAAATCACAACTACCAATAATTGTCATCATCTACCTGATGATGGTGAGGGATGGTGTGACCTTCCTGTGTGGAATCCCGGGAATACAGAGGACGGGGACATCTCTCTGGTGGGTTCCCATGACTGGATCCATCTGTAGGAAACACACACACTGACTGAATCCATTGTTTCTATGTGTTTATCAGATGATGGGGGATCTAGGTGGATCCTCCGTACTGCTCTCTCCTTTACAATAAAGTCTCCTCTTACCCGGTGATGTGAGGGGCGGCTGATTGTCCATCATGACGTCCTTGTAGAGATCCTTGTGTCCTTCTAAATACTCCCACTCCTCCATGGAGAAATAGACAGTGACACCCTGACACCTTATAGGAACCTGACACACACAATGATACAGTCACCATCCAGACACATCCCTTGTCTGTTACTGGAGAATGTCCCAGAATTCCCGGCACCGCTCACCTCTCCTGTCAGCAGCTCCATCATCTTCTTGGTGACTTCTAGAATCTTCTGCATGTTGTGTCTCTCAGGGTTTAGGGAGTCACATGGAGGCACTGTGATGGTCATATGATCACCTGACTTCAGAAGAGGAAATCTCTGTATTGAGGAACCAATAGGAATATCATGTTAGACTCCCAGAATCCTCCTCACCTCTCCGGTCAGGTCTGTGTTTTATTAATATAGATAAGAGTGATGTCATGTGACCTCCCAGAATCCTCCTCACCTCTCCGGTCAGGTCTGTGTGTTATTAATAAAGATGAGAGTGATGTCATGTGACCTCCCAGAATCCTCCTCACCTCTCCGGTCAGGTCTGTGTTTTATTAATAGAGATCAGAGTGATGTCATGTGACCTCCCAGAATCCTCCTCACCTCTCCGGTCAGGTCTGTGTTTTATTAATAGAGATCAGAGTGATGTCATGTGACCTCCCAGAATCCTCCTCACCTCTCCGGTCAGGTCTGTGTTTTATTAATAGAGATAAGAGTGATGTCATGTGACCTCCCAGAATCCTCCTCACCTCTCCGGTCAGCAGGTAGATGATCTCCAGGGTGAGGTTTAGTATCTTCTCAGTCATGTGACTCCGGTCCTCCTCCATCCTCATTGGTGCCATCATGTGATCTATACAGGTCTCCTTGTAGACGGATAACTTTGGGAAATGAAAGTAAGAATGATTTGGATGGTATTGGTCACACAATAATAGGATGTGGATGTGAGGGGGGAATAGGAGAGTTGCTGGACATTGAAGAACTACTCCCCCCATGGGAACACATTTTGTTTGGACTGTTTAGTGTTTACTACAATTTTGAGGTCCGGGGCCCCTTTTCTCTGTTGGGTTTGTTTGGTCTCTGAACTGGTTTTGATGAGTATTAGATCTGCAGACAAGGAATGATAAATCTGATCCTTCCTATGACTAGTTTGCTCTGAGGCAGTGCTGTGAGGTCAATGTCGGCTCATCATGCAGGGATGGTCACTTTACATCACCCGACGCCCGGGACATGTAGTTCTGGGGGCCGGGCAAGTATTGTTTTTAATCTTTATCCCTGCTGAGGGCAAGCCGCAGGGCTCTCCTTTCAGGTGCCAGCCTCTGCCACCACGTGTGTGTGAACCTCTCCTGTACCTACTATGCTTCCCCGGCTCTGCTTGCCCATCTGTGGGCCCGGGTCAGCGGGTGTCGGAGGGTAGAGGGGATGGAGGAGAGCGGACATGTTCACTCCCTTCTTGTCCTGACCCAGAAGTGACGTTATGACAGATTTCCCCCACACTTGAGGCCGGCAAAGAATGTAATGCGGTGCGATGTGCTCTACATTACATCCAATGGAGTACAGGGGAACATTGGGGGTCTTTTAGACCCTGGATGTCTCAATAAAGAGAACCTGTCATCAAAAGTCATCTCATAGAGGACTTTGTTCCCTTAAGTAAAAATGTTTTTTTAAATGCAAAGAATTAAAGTTACACCCAAGTACATAACTCCTCCCCTTAAAACATGTTGAGGCCTCCCACCCCTACATATATGCACACCCAAACGTAAGAGCACACGCTGGAGGGCCTACACGTGATAACATTGATTGTGATACACGTTACATATCGCCGGTCACACCAGAATGAGAGGATAATTCTAGGAGCAGACCTCCTCCGTACTCTATACTGATGACCTGGAAGGGGCTATAAATGTGTCCCCTATAGATAATACCGGGACTAAAGGTTGTCACCATTTCAGCACACACAACTTAAGGTTTGACATGTTGGATATCTATTTACTCGCTGCAACCTCGGCTTTTATATTTTTACACATAAATGGGTCATTTATTGCTTTTTTGTGCCCTGAAATCAGCTTAAGTGTATTTTTTTGTGAAATTTGGCATTTCCTAGACTTTGTGATAATATTTTGTGACATAAAAATTAGAACTGCCACTATTTAAGTCTCTACTTTTAGAAAACCTAAATTTTGGGGGTTTTGTGTCATCTTCAGGATAAAATGATTTTTTAAATGTGCAAGAAATGTAAAAACGGCTCTGGGAGTGAAAGGGAGAAAGCATAAGCCGGACACTCCCCTTTCCTGAGGAGCAGCCAATCGGTTCTTATTACACTGCAAGGTCTCTTCCCTCCCTACTAATCCCCGGGTGCAGTGCTGGAGACAGGCGGGGGAGGGGAGGAGGAGATAAACAGCGCAATGTTACACATATTAAATGTTTTAGTCGCTATAAAGCCCCATTTATTTTTTAAACCCCCAGATATTCCTAAAAGAGCCTCAGATTTATATACATTTTCTGTTACAAAGGAATGTTTCCTTCCTCCTGAGCAGCAATGTAAGGGGCTCTATGCTCCATACTCCTGACCCCGGCACTCCATCATTGTGTTGGCTGCATAGTGTAATGATTGCCCATTGGCTGCCTGTGTAGTGTCATCATTGCCCTTTGTAGGCCATGTATGGTCAGGATGGTCCTTGTCTTGTCTATTTATTGTCAGTGCTGTTTGTTTAGAGGACCATATTACTAGAATTTATCTCCACAATGAGGAGAATGTTCCGGCCCCGGAAGTGGGGGAATGTTCTGCCCCTGAAGGGGTTCATCTGGGTTCCCACACTATAGATGTGTGTATCATCATCTGCTGGAGATAAAAGACGTCACAGTGACTATGGAGGAAGAGGACGGACGTGACTATGGAGGAATAGGACGGACATGACTATGGAGGAAGAGGATGAACGTGACTATGGAGGAAGAGGACGAACGTAACTATGGAGGAAGAGGACAGACATGACTATGGAGGAAGAGGACGGACGTGACTGTGGAGGAAGAGGACGGATGGACGTGACTATGGAGGAAGAGGACGGACATGACTATGGAGGAAGAGGACGGACATGATGATGGAGGAAGAGGATGGACGTGACTATGGAGGAAGAGGACGGACATGACTATGGAGGAAGAGGACGGACATGATGATGGAGGAAGAGGATGGACGTGACTATGGAGGAAGAGGACGGATGTGACTATGGAGGAAGAGGACGGACATGACGGGGGGTTACTGGGTGTAAATAGGAAATAACATCTTATTATCTCCTCTGCTGTCACGGCCAGTAATGTCTCCTCTCTGCTTCCTCTGGACTCACCTCTCCGAATGCCCTGTCTTTACCTGACATCACTTCCTATCTGTACCTGACATCACTTCCTGTCTGTACCTGACATCACTTCCTTTCTGTATTCCATAGAGAAGTCCTGTCTGGAGAGAAATGAGATCACCATCTTGTGGAGTTCATAGTAACTGCAGCCCGAGAAACGTCCCCTAATAACATTCCTGCATTGTATCTACCTTACAGAGATACCAGGGAAGATCAAAAAGAACTAAAAAAAGTAAGAAACAATAAACCTAACTCTTATGCAACCAACTGTTTAAAAATTATATTTTACTACAGATAGAAAAGTCTTAAAGACACAGAACACAAGATAAAAATAAAGGTATACATAATACAACAGAGACCTCCAAAACAGATCTTTTTTGGTAAAAAAAAATGCAGAAATACATCCTAAAGTATAATAATATGTATCAATCCACTCATAATGAAGATGTTAGACATAAATGACAAGGATGTAATGGTCACAGAGGAATGGTGGTGGAGATCTCTCACAGTAAAAACACTTCCTTGAATGGTTCTATAAATAAAGAATGAATCCTGGAGGGAATAAAGCTGTAAAGCAATAAATAATATATAAACTGGGCCATCCACTTCATCCATAAAGACATTGTGATTGAAGATCTTCTAGATCACATAGAAGGAGGACTCATCCATGATTTTATACATTTGTTTGGAAGGATAGAACAATCCTCAGAAGGGAACATGTAGGATGACAGGAAAGGCTCCTGACTGGTGAGATCCTCCAAACATAATGATGACATCCATGAACTGGAGCGAGCTCGTTGGGGTGATAAAGCCAATCTGGAAACACTGTGTAGACATTCTCCAAGAACTCAGCACACTCCAGGTGTGGAGAAAGTCTCCAGGTGGGGTCAGCCTGTCATTTATCATAGGTAGGAATGTCCTCACATGGACTTCCACAGGGACCCCGAGACTACATATAGAACCTGTACAGTGTCCCCTGTAATGAACTGCTTCCCACCAGGCCTATAGCAGAATGACAGCTGAGCGGGATCTCTCCCATCCTGGGTGGACATCAAGTCCTCCAAATCTAGTGGCTCTGCTGTATCTTGATATGTCACCTGCTGTGTCCACCAGATGACAGATCATTGTACCAGGCCAGCCCAGTACCATGTGGTTGCTGTGACCAATCACAGTGATCACATGACAGTTGTATACAATGAATGTCTTTCATTCATAGCCATTCATTGTGTACTATTGTGATGATCTCTGTGATTTGTCACTGGCTCACTACCTCTACTGGAAATGTATTCCAAGCATCAACTACTCTTTCAGTAAAATAATACTTTCTGAGATTAGTTGTGAACTTTCCTCCAGTTAGTTGGAGGTCATGTCCCGTGTTCTTCATTTTGGTTTCATATTGAAAATCCTGCCCTCCTGAACCTTATTCACTCCTTTGTTGTATTTAAAGGTTTCAGTCATGTCTCCCCTTTCCCTTCTCTCCTCCAGACTGGACATGTTACGTTCCTGAAGTCTCTCCTGATATCACTATTTTTATTCCCCGTCTCTGGACTCGTCTCTTATCAATACCTTTATGTAAGTGGAATCGAGGAATCGGGACCTCCTTCCTCCTGCCGGTGACCCCTCTAGTGATATAAAGATCTATATAGAGGAATCGGGACCTCCTTCCTCCTGCCGGTGACCCATCTAGGGATATAAAGATCTATATAGAGGAATCGGGTCCTCCTTCCTCCTGCCGGAGACCCCTCTAGTGATATAAAGATCTATATAGAGGAATCGGGACCTCCTTCCTCCCACCGGTGACCCCTCTAGTGATATAAAGATCCATATAAAGGAATCAGGACCTCCTTCCTCCCGCTGGTGACCCCTCTAGTGATATAAAGATCCATATAGAGGAATCAGGACCTCCTTCTGTGATGATTGTGTGCAATAGAGGCATGGATGTTGAACATGACAGCCATCTTGTTAGGTCTCCGGCATGTTCTCTCCTGTCCTCCCTCCTCCCTTTGTCCATGGAATAAGGACGTTGTTGGTGACGAAACACGTAGGGTGTGGCCTACTGGATGCCGACGTCTGAGACAGTCTCTGAATTTGAAAGGAGGTGATCCATGGTGAACGGAGTTACGTTCATGTACAGCTGCCTAAATCTATGCTTGTAACACTGGTGTCGGTGCAGACACCTCACTTGTGAGTTTTATTCATTCATTAAAAATGTGTTCTATGTGTGAAACTTGCTGCACAATGATCTTTTTCTCTTACCTTTAAACATGGTCCCAATGGTATGGAGGTATATGAAAGAAAGATGAGTTTTATTCCTGGAAATTACCTATATCCTTGAACGGTGGCCATTTATCTGAGGAGAGTTTGTTTATTTGCTCAGCATTGCATCCAGGAACTGGACTGCTATATATTGTCCCAGAGCAAACAGTGCTTGTTGTAGTTCAATTATTTGTTCAGCATTGAGCTCTGGTGAGTGATTCCATTTTCTGGTGGTGGCTTCAACACAGTGTGGACATTATTTGAAGACTTTTTTGAATATTTAATGATTTATGAACATTTTTTTATAATTTTTTATATTTTTCACATTAATTTGTATTTATTTAGCGCATTCCTTATATTTAAATGCATAGCTACAAGCTGAACGGAGGCCAACAGGATCTCTTATCCTAAATAAAACACAGATAGATCATCTCCAGGGCTGTACACCTCTAATTAGTCTGGTTCCAGGGGGTCTGCTGGAAAATCACTTCCCTCTGCTGGATCATAAAACAATAACTCAGTCAGTCATGACCTGTTAGGCCATTAGAGCAGAGCGTGCCATAAAACATACATTCCACAACAGTCATTTTTCATACAATTCATACACTTCAGCAGGAACTGGGCACATTAATATGAAGTATATATTCGGATGGATCACTTTAATATGAGTCACACAAGACCTTACATCACTATATTAGTGCCTACAAGAGAGAAGAAGCCGTCTCTTCCCTCCTGGGTGACAAGGGTGCGCTATGTTTGGTATCTTTGTGTTTGGAATATAATTCTGAATATTAATCTGCCAGTTGCAAGGATGCTGCCTGTACCTATTGGAGGTTATTGACCTTAGTATGACATTGGAAGGGATTTGGTCATAACCTTGGTTACCGCCTAACACCCATCCCCAAACTGCATGATTGGTCATTTGTTCTCAGGAGACATACCTTTAATATGATAGAAAAAGACTGACAGCCTGGAGAAGACAGCTCTCATGTAACATCAATCAGGAACCATCTGACAGACCTGAGAGCCAAGGCAATCCTTTTGTTCGGACAATTGGACCTGCTAAACCAAGGACATTGCAAGTATCCTGCCTTCAGAACTCCTTTCTTTTATTTATCTGCTGTTTTATTGTTCTCTTTATATCTTTGTTACATCTTTTTCTGTAAATATTTTAATTGCACCATTTTGCTGAGACGTAGAAAGGGAAATGAGCGCTAATAGGCTGCAGGAGATCTGCTGAGACATAGAAAGGGAAATGGGTGCTAATAGGCTGCAGGAGATCCGCTGAGACATAGAGAGGGAAATGGGTGCTAATAGGCTGCAGGAGATCTGCTGAGACATAGAGAGGGAAATCAGTGCTAATAGGCTGCAGGAGATCCGCTGAGACATAGAGAGGGAAATGGGTGCTAATAGGCTGCAGGAGATCTGCTGAGACATAGAGAGGGAAATGGGAGCTAATAGGCTGCAGGAGATCTGCTGAGATATAGAATGGGAAATGGGTGCTAATAGGCTGCATGAGATCTGCTGAGACATAGAAAGGGAAATGGACACTAATAGGCTGCAGGAGATCTGCTGAGACATAGAAAGGGAAATGGGAGCTAATAGGCTGCAGGAAATCTGCTGAGACGTAGAGAGGGAAATGGGAGCTAATAGGCTGCAGATGATCTGCTGAGACATAGAAAGGGAAATGGGTGCTAATAGGCTGCAGGAGATCCGCTGAGACATAGAGAGGGAAATGGGAGCTAATAGGCTGCAGGAGATCTGCTGAGACATAGAGAGGGAAATGGGAGCTAATAGGCTGCAGGAGATCTGCTGAGACCTGGAGAGGGAAATGGGAGCTAATAGGCTGCAGAGGATCTTCTGAGAAAATGAAAAATGAAATGTGTATGAAATGGATGGATGTGCAGACACTCCCAGAAGATGATGTCATTATGAGTGGATTGATATATATTTTTGCATTGTCTCCCCCAGAAGGATCAGGTTTGGCGGGATCGCTCTCATTAGCTATACATTTGTATTTTGTGTTCTGTGTTTGTAAGACTTTTCTATATGTAATAAGAGATGTTTGTTGAACAGTTGGTTACATAAGAGTTACATTTATTTCTTCTTCCTTTATTCAGTAATGTTTCATCTCCCGTAGTATCCCTGTAAGGTACATATTATACAGGAAGGGGGATTATGGGATGGATCTCGGGGCTGCAGTTCCTCTGAGCTCCACAAGGTGCTGATCTTACTTCTATGCAGACAGGAAGTCTCTATGGAATACAGACAGGCAGTGATGTCAGGTACAGACAGGAAGTGATGTCAGGCACAGTCAGGAAGTACCAGATGAGAGGTGAGGCGGGAAGAAGTGTAGAGGAGACGTTGGTGGAAGTGGCAGCAGAGGAGGTAATAAGATGTAATTTCCTATTTACAACAAATGTATATAAATCTGAGGCTCTTTTAGGAATGTTGGGGGCATTAAAAAATAAAAGGTGTTTTATAGCAACTTAAATGTGTAATATGTGTAACATTGCGCTGTTTATCTCCTCCTCCCCTCCCCCGCTTGTCTCCAGCACTGAACCCGGGACTAGCAGGGAGGGGAGAGACCTTGCAGTGTAATGAGAACCGATTGGCTGCACCTCAGGAAAGGGGCGTGTCCGGCTTATCCTTTCTCCCTTTCACTCCCAGAGCCCTTTTTGCACACATTTGAAAAATAATTTTAGGCCTGAAGATGACAGAAAACCCCCAAAATATCGATTTTCTGAAAGTAGAGACTTTAGAGAATAAAGTAGTGGCAGTTATAATATTTTACGTCACAAAATATTATCACAAAGTCTAGGAAATGCCAAATTTCAGTAAAGATACACTTAAGTTAATTTCAGGGCACAAAAAAAGCTCTCATTCTGGTGTGATCGGCGATATGTAACGTGTGTCACAATCAATGTTATCACGTGTAGGCGATCCAGCGTGTGCTCTTACGTTTGGGCGTGCATATATGTGGGGGTGGGAGGGGCCTTACATTTTTCTGAGGGGAGGAGTTATGTACTTGGGTGTAACTTTAATTCTTTACAATTAAAAAAAAAACATTTTTAATTAAGGGGACAAAAAGTCCTCTATGAGATGACTTTTGATGAGAGTACCAGGCGTCGGGCGATGTAAAGTGACCATCCCTGCATGATGAGCCGACATTGACCTCACAGCACTGCCTCAGAGCAAACTAGTCATAGGAAGGATCAGATTTATCATTCCTTGTCTGCAGATCTAATACTCATCAAAACCAGTTCAGAGACCAAACAAACTCAACAGAGAAAAGGGGCCCCGGACCTCAAAATTGTAGTAAACACTAAACAGCCCAAACTAAATGTCTTCCCATGGGGGGAGTAGTTCTTCAATGTCCAGCAACCCTCCTATTCCCCCCTCACATCCACATCCTATTATTGTGTGACCAATACCATCCAAATCATTCTTACTTTCATTTCCCAAAGTTATCCGTCTACAAGGAGACCTGTATAGATCACATGACCCCACCAATGAGGATGGAGGAGGACCGGAGTCACATGACTGAGAAGATACTAAACCTCACCCTGGAGATCATCTACCTGCTGACTGGAGAGGTGAGGAGGATTCTGGGAGGTCACATGACATCACTCTTATCTCTAGTAATAAAATGCAGACCTGACTGGAGAGGTGAGGAGGATTCTGGGAAGTCACATGACATCACTCTAATCTCTATTAATAAAACACAGACCTGACCGGAGAGGTGAGGAGGATTCTGGGAGGTCACATGACGTCACTCTTATCTCTATTAATAAAACGCAGACCTGACCGGAGAGGTGAGGAGGATTCTGGGATTCTAACATGATATTCCTATTGCTTCCCCAATACAGAGATTTCCTCTTCTGAAGTCAGGTGATCATATGACCATCACAGTGCCTCCATGTGACTCCCTAAACCCTGAGAGACACAACATGCAGAAGATTCTAGAAGTCACCAAGAAGATGATGGAGGTGCTGACAGGAGAGGTGAGCGGTGCCGGGAATTCTGGGACATTCTCCAGTAACAGACAAGGGATGTGTCTGGATGGTGACTGTATCATTGTGTGTGTCAGGTTCCTATAAGGTGTCAGGGTGTCACTGTCTATTTCTCCATGGAGGAGTGGGAGTATTTAGAAGGACACAAGGATCTCTACAAGGACGTCATGATGGACAATCAGCCGCCCCTCACATCACCGGGTAAGAGGAGACTTTATTGTAAAGGAGAGAGCAGTACGGAGGATCCACCTAGATCCCCCATCATCTGATAAACACATAGAAACAATGGATTCAGTCTCAGGAGATGGGAGGCAGTGGTGTTGGACCTCTGCAGCTTGTCTCATGTGGACATCTAGGCACCACTGCTTGCTGAATACCAATATTATGAGTCCTGACCCTTACATTGTATAATTTATATTGTACATTACATACTCCTGACCCCTGCACTATATACTCTGTGTTGTACATTACATACTCCTGACCCCTGCACTATATACTCTATGTTGTACATTACACACTCCTGACCCCTGCACTATATACTCTATGTTGTACATTACACACTCCTGACCCCTGCACTATATACTTTGTGTTGTACATTACATCCTCCTGACCCCTGCACTATATACTCTATGTTGTACATTACATACTCCTGACCCCTGCACTATATACTCTATGTTATACATTACATACTCCTGACCCCTGCACTATATACTCTATGTTGTACATTACATACTCCTGACCCCTGCACTATATACTCTGCTGTACATTACATACTCCTGACCCCTGCACTATATACTCTGTTGTACATTACATACTCTTGACCCCTGCACTATATACTCTATGTTGTACATTACATACTCCTGACCCCTGCACTATATACTCTGTTGTACATTACATACTCCTGACCCCTGCACTATATATTCTATGTTGTACATTACATACTCCTGACCCCTGCACTATATACTCTATGTTGTACATTACATACTCCTGACCCCTGCACTATATACTCTATGTTGTACATTACATACTCCTGACCCCTGCACTATATACTCTATGTCGTATATTCCATACTCCTGACTTCTGCTCTCCCCCCTCCCCCCACTGCTATATATACACATAATATGGATTCTCTTTTGTTCCCCCCATTTCCTCCCAGCTGGACATTTTATATCGGATGATGTGATTGGAGCACAGACTTTTACATGGTGATAATAATGTGATAACATCCTCCAACTTTGGACCCTTAAACAGAAAGTGATAATGAGGGAGGAGTCAATACCCCAATGATGGTGGTCTTCAGGATCAGTCCAGTCTTCATCTTGGTTGTTCTCCCCCCATCCTCACTCTCTGACCTCTGGTGGGGCTCAGCCCCGCTGTTCTTCATGACTAAATCATGGAGTAAATAAGGAAGTGCAGTACTTCTTGTGTTGGGAAGATGGCGATGAGTGATAGAGGGGGTGGGGACCCTCGTCCTATAATCCCCTCATCACTGTCCCTCCTATAAAAGACAGTTCTGGTTGTTTCCTCACTCTCTGACTAAGGTCCATGAATAAAGAAATGACCTGGTAGGAGATCAGAGGAGCCATTTCCTAGTTCCCTGGAGGGTGGAATTGTAAGCTCCTCCGAGACCAAGCCGCCTGATGTGGGCGGAGTCCTGGTTTCGGGAAACCAATCAGCTCCTGTCTCGTAATCCTCTTTGTCTTTGTATTTTAGTCCATGGCCGGGAGATGAGGAAAACCTCCGAGGATTGTCTCACTTTGTCTCCAGACTGGAAAGTAGAAGATGAGGACATCACACAGTATAGTCCAGGAGAAAACCCGGCTCCCTCCAATGTCCATCCGGCACCACCCAGTGTAGATGGACCATCGGATTCCTCGTATCCTGAGGAACCTCAGACTGTGCGGGACCGGGCCGACCTTCACACAGGGAAGAGCTTTTCCTGTACTGAGTGTGGGAAGGGTTTCAAATCTACATCTGGTCTTAATGTGCATAAAAGATCTCACACGGGAGAAGCCGTATTCCTGTCCTGAGTGCGGGAAATTTTTTTCAGTGAAGTCCAATCTTTACAGCCATCAGAGATCTCACACTGGGGAGAAGCAGTATTCCTGTCCTGAGTGCGGTAAATGTTTTGTAAAAAAATCAGATCTTGTTACACATCAAAGATGTCACACGGGGGAAAAGCCGTATTCCTGTCCTGAGTGTGGGAAATGTTTTTCAGTGAAGTCCCATCTTTACAGCCATCAGAGGTTACACACAGGAGAAAAGCCATTTTCCTGTCCTGAGTGTGGGAAATGTTTTTTACATAAATCAGAACTAATCAGACATCAAAGATTTCACACGGGGGAAAAACCGTATTCCTGCCCTGAGTGCGGGAAATATTTTTCAGTGAAGTCCAATCTTTCCATACATCAGAGTTCACACATGAGGGACAAGCCGTACACCTGTCCTGAGTGTGGGAAATGTTTTTCACACAAGTCCATTCTTCACAGACATCAGAGATCTCACATGGTGGAGAAGCCCCTTTCCTGTCCTGAGTGCGGGAAATGTTTTTTACATAAATCAGATCTTCACAGACATCAGAGATCTCACACGGGGGAGAAGCCTCATTGCTGTCCTGAGTGCGGGAAATGTTTTTCAGCGAAGTATAATCTTTACAGCCATCAGAGATCTCACACGGGGGAGAAGCCGTATTCATGTTCTGAGTGTGGGAAATGTTTTGTACATAATTCGGGACTTGTCAAACATCAAAAATTTCACACGGGGAAAATGGTTGGATGATTGATTGTCACATTCATCCAACAAATTTTCTATAATTATCCCCCTTCTATTTCATGGTCAGGCATGGCTTCATACTAAACCCTGAGATCATACTCAGACACGGATGAGTACAGTCCACACTGAAGGATATACGTTATTAACCCAACACCATTATACCAACCATTGATTTAACATTGAAATTGCAGCTAGGGGGAGCTCTAATGTCACCCCAGCAGAGGGATCCCATCTAGCCCACATTAACCCTCTCACTGCCAGAGCTGTTTCTGCATGATTTTGCACACATGGGAAAATGCAGATTTTGGTCCTGAAGATGAGATAAACCCCCAAACATCTATTCTGTGACATCAGAGGCCCTGGAGAATAAAATGGTGGTGATTGTTAAGGTGTTCCCCGTACACAGATTCCCCTTCATATCCGCCTTTATTTCCTCCTTTCCCCCATTTTCTATGTTGGGATCTTTTCTACAATACTTTGTTATAATAATGGAACACGTTGTGTATTGTATTGTACACCAATAATAATGACTCCGCCCCCACATTCCAGACAAGGGATCTTCCTGACCAATCGGATTCCTTCCTTTACTATTTCCTGATTTTTATGCTTCAATCTTTTTAAAAGTGAAATTGTAATAAAAATGTATTGAATGAAAAACAAAATCCTGTGTGTGTGTGCAATGATGACAAAGCTGTGTATCCAGAAACGGCTGGTCGGTGACACTTCCATATACAGCCCAATGAAGTGACAAGGAAGCCCTAGAACCCTTTGGAGGAACCCTGGCTGAGAAAGGCTGGACTAGGCAGTCACATATCTCTGCCCCCCTTGCAGGGTTCCCAACCCTCCGGGACTTTTATTACTGACACAACATGAACATTTACTGACGGAGGACATGTTTTTCCTGACATGCTGAAAAATGACAGAACTCCTGTTAGGATGTCAGACGATGGATATTGAATCCATATAACAGGACATGTGATCACTGACAATCCCCAGAACAAGCCATCTGCCTGGTTTACACCTAATAATTCAATCCATGGTGACCACAAATCAGCCCAACGCAGACACATGAAAACCAAGTTCTGCTCGGCATGCCATGGAGAGTAATGGGCACGGTCAGATGGGAGGGGCTTAGAAAAGGATGATGTCACAGACCCGCCTCCTGATCACCTACCTCTAAATGAAGAAAGCAGCTGATTGGGTGAGTACACATTGCTGTGACCTCCATGCTTAGCTTCACAGTGCGGCAATGTTACCTTCACATGCCGAGTCTCACAGGTGGCACCGCCTGTCATACCATTGTGCTGAAATGTCATTGCAGCAACTCAGAATGGTCCTCAGTAGTCTGTATGGCCCCCATGTGCTTGTATTCATGCCTGACAACATCGGGGGAGGCTTCTAATGAGATGATGGATGGTGTCCTGGGGGATTTCCTCCCAGATCTAGATCAGAGCATCACTGAGCTCCTAAACAGTCTGAGGTGCAACCTGGTGGCATTGGATGGACTGTACCATGACATCCCAGAGGGGTTCTACTGGAATTAAGTCATGTAAGCGTGGGGGCCATTCAACGGTATCAATTCCTTCATCCTCCAGGAACTGCCTGCATACTATCCCCACATAAGGCCAGGCATTGTGGTGCACCAGGAGGAACCCAGGACACACTGCACCAGGAGGAACCCAGGACCCCCTGCACCAGGAGGAACCCAGGACCCACTGCACCAGGAGGAACCCAGGACCCCCTGCACCAGGAGGAACCCAGGACCCACTGCACCAGGAGGAATCCTGGACCCACTGCACCAGAGTAGGGTCTGACAGTGGGTCCAAGGATTTCATCCCGATACCTAATGGCAGTCAGGGTGCTATTGTCTAGCCTGTAGAGGTCTGTGCGTCCCTCCATGGATATGTCTCCTCAGGCCATCACTGACCCACCACCAGAATGGTCATGCTGAACCATGTCACAGGCAGCAGAACGTTCTCCACGGCTTCTCCAGACCCTTTCATGTCTGTCACATGTGCTCAGGGGGAACCTGCTCTCATCTGTGAAAAGCACAGGGCGCCAGTGGTGAACCTGCCAATTCTTGTGTTCAATGGTAATTGCCAATCAAGCTCTATGGTGCCGGGCAGTGAGCACAGGGCCCACTATAGGATGTCGGCCCTCAGGCCACCCTCATGAAGTCTTTCTGATTGTTTGGTCAGAGACATTCACACCA
Source organism: Staurois parvus (assembly GCF_062004578.1). Classification (NCBI taxonomy): domain Eukaryota; kingdom Metazoa; phylum Chordata; class Amphibia; order Anura; family Ranidae; genus Staurois; species Staurois parvus. The sequence goes on from NW_028317987.1 coordinate 6,088,493, forward strand.
GTGGCCTGCTGGAGGTCATTTTATGAGGCTCTGGCAGTGCTCACCCTGTTTTTCCTTGCACAAAGGAGCAGATACCGGTCCTGCTGATGGGTTAAGGACCTTCTATGGCCCTGTCCAGCTCTCCTAGAGGAACTGCCTGTCTCCTGGAATCTCCTCCATGCTCTTGAGACTGTGATGGGAGACACAGCAAACCTTCTGGCAATGGCACGTATTGATGTGCCATCCTGGAGGAGTTGGAGTGTCTGTGCAACCTCTGTAGGGTCCAGGTATGGCCTCATGCTACCAGTAGTGATACTGACCCTAGTCAAAAGAAAAACTAGTGAAAAACAGTAAAGATGAGTAGGGAAAAATATGTCAGTGGCCACCTGTAAAACCATTACTGTTTTGGGGGTCATCTCATTGTTGCCCATCTAGTGCACCTGCTGGTAATTTCATTAACACCAAAGTGGCTGAAACTGATGAACAACCCCCTCTGCTACTTACCTGACCAGATCAATATCCCAGGAGTTTCATTGACTTGATGCTACTGATTACAAAGTCTTCCTTTAATTTTTTTGAGCCGTGTATATCCCAGGGGTGGGGGAACAGGGGATAAAAAGAGGAGTCTGTCTGTATATCTAGGGGGAGATCACAGCGGAGAAAAAGAGGGGTCCAAATGTATTTCTGGGGGTGATCACAGGGATAGAGGGGTCTGTCTGTATATCTAGAGGGAGATCACAGCGGAGAAAAAGAGGGGTCCAAATGTATTTCTGGGGGTGATCACAGAAATAGAGGCGTCTGTCTGTATATCTAGGGGGACATCACAGCGGAGAAAAAGAGGGGTCCAAATGTATTTCTGGAGGTGATCACAGGGATAGAGAGGTCCACATAAAATGAATGAACAATCATCACCAGGCAGAGTATCAGCTCAGTCTTCTGGTGCTAATAGCCGGTCCTTTATTGGGTATATATGGACAAATGAGAGGTTCCCCAGTATATAGGAAGGACAGATTACCTGTGGGAGGTCAGATCACATTTCTAGCTGGAGCTTCCCGGGCTGATGGCCTCCCTACAATACAAGGAGCCAATCAGGTCATATGCTGACAGAAGCCTACTGACATGAGGAGAGAGCAGAGTGATGAGATGAGTTCATTACTGTGCTGCTTCTCCTTTCAGTGTCCAATCACAGGTTGTAGCAAGCCCAGGATGACAACACCGAGCCCAGAAAATGGCTATCGTCAGTTCAAGTGGTAAAACAACAATATGCAGCATAAAACAGTAAAACACCAAATAACCCAGACACAAGGTCAAGGACTGGAAGAGTCTCCACCAAAGCATAGCAGTGGGGAGAGTCTTCCAATTAGGAAGAGCACATAGACGCATCCCGACACCATGGGGTCTGTAACAGACATGTATAAGAAAGGTTCCTAACCCCAGAGAAATAGAATACCTGACATATATCCAATCTAGTCAGTAAACAGGTAAAAAGCAATAAAATAAAAACACATAATATTCCTTTACCAGTCAAGAAAGAAAACTCACTTTTCTTCGGGGGATTCACCACATTTTTACTATGCGGTCACACAACCTTGGGGCTCTCTATATACAAACTTTGGTTGGGTTGGTAAATATTTTGATAAATATAGTTAAAAATGTGGAGAATCCTCCTAAGAAAAGTGAGTTTTCTTTCTTCACGGGTAAAGGATTTTTCCCATGCAAAAAATGCTATGGATGTACAAGAATTAAAGGGATTAAACGGAAAATAATTAATTTTAAAGCAACAAGTACAAATAAAGATGATTTCATGAGAGATTGTATTACATACAAGACAGAAGGGGGAGTTTATGTGCTGGAATGTGGCTGTGGATACAATACGTTGGACGCACAAAAAGACCTTTATGGGAGAGGATTAGGGAACATGTTCAGAATATCGCTAAAGGATTCAAAAACCATAATGTATCCAGACATTTTACTACTGTGCATAATAAAGATCCTTTAATAAAGAGTCTAGATGTGAAATTGTTATTAAATGGCCAAAAAGTTCAACAAGAACTACCTTTGAACTCTCGCTGCAACAAATGGTGTACGTTACTCCCCTCACATTCACATTCATTATATCCAATATCAGGTACGATGGCAAGTCACAAATCACACCTGAAATTGCACACCCTGGATGTGACTTGTCATGTGATTGGCATGGCCAGCAGCTTGCCCTTTGCATGGCAAATTGCATACAATGTTACTGGGGGCCAACACCACTGTCACATCTAATCCGATGCGGCAATTGCCCAACTTACAGTGAAGTTGCACGAGTTCACAATCCAATTGGATGTGAACAGAGCCTACAGTGGCCAATAGGGTGCGACTTGGTCTACGATTTGCAAGTCGCCTGTCATGCCAATTGCATGGCAATCGCAAACAATGTTACTGGGGGCTACCCGGTCACATTAAAGCAGATTTCTAAGTGGTATTATTGACACCACAGTCACATCATGTGACTTACATTGACGTCACATGATTTCCAAGTCGGGGTACATGGTGATTTCAAGTGCAATTTGCAAGAAATCTGACACAGATCTTGATCCCTTGAAAGTATGTGTACATGTAACTAAACTCTTCTTTAAACATAGATGAATCCATCCCAATATACAATAAAATAATACAGAAATAACATTTGCAAAAAAATAAATTGTAAAATAAAATAAAAACCCCAAAAAATTATATATCCAACTAAATGTTCCAAAAAATAAATGTCCAAAATGTCTCTGTAAAGATGTCTTTTCAAATTCCAAAGCAAACTCGTATCATCTTTAATCATCCAGTATGGAAATTCCAAAATTCTTTGTGAACCTCAAAAAAATAAACTTCTGATAGTGTATTACCTTTATACTGAACATACATGTAAAATAGTGAAAATGTTTGTGTATTTGGTAGATTTTATATTAACTGTTAGTGTTTTTTAGGGGTTGATTTTAATTATTTTATTTATATATTATATTTTATTTAATGTATTTTATTATCTATCATATTTATCATCATTTTTATGAGATAGTTTGGGGGATATGGATTAGTCTGTGTGTGAGTAGATGTAGAATGTATTGATCTGGGAATGCATAGATTGACCAGTAGAGGGAGTCATTACCATAGGGGGTATAAGATTGTCATTGTATTGAATATCGGTCTGTTATATATTTATATATTATATAAGAAGGGTGTATATACATTGCTGCTATTTAGTTGGATTCACAGTATATGTTGATCCTTTTTAGCATTTTAATTACATGGGGATTTAGATCAGGTATGGGGGCGTGTACCTGTTAGGGGGAGTGGGGGGGTCATTAAGATGGAGTTTATGTTACAGTATAGGTACACAGTTATATGGTTCTAGTATAGATGCTGTGTGATTGCAGTGTTTGTATAGGGATTGCAGTGTTCGTATAGGGATTGCAGTGCTCGTATAGGGATTGCAGTGTTCGTATAGGGAATGCAGTGCTCGTATAGGGATTGCAGTGTTCGTATAGGGATTGCAGTGTTCGTATAGGGATTGCAGTGTTCGTATAGGGATTGCAGTGTTCGTATAGGGAGTGCAGTGTTCGTATAGGGATTGCAGTGCTCATATAGGGATTGCAGTGCTCGTATAGCGATTGCAGTGCTCGTACAGGGATTGCAGTGTTCGTATAGGGATTGCAGTGTTCGTATAGGGATTGCAGTTCTCGTATAGGGATTGCAGTGTTCGTATAGGGATTGCAGTGTTCATATAGGGAGTGCAGTGCTCGTATAGGGATTGCAGTGTTCGTATAGGGATTGCAGTGCTCATATAGGGATTGCAGTGCTCGTATAGCGATTGCAGTGCTCGTACAGGGATTGCAGTGTTCGTATAGGGATTGCAGTGTTCGTATAGGGATTGCAGTTCTCGTATAGGGATTGCAGTGTTCGTACAGGATTGCAGTGCTCGTATAGGGATTGTAGTGTTTGCATAGGGAGTGCAGTGTTCGTATAGGGATTGAAGTGCTTGTATAGCAATTGCAGTGCTCGTATAGGGATTGCAGTGCTCGTATAGAGATTGCAGTGCTCGTATAGGGATTGCAGTGTTCGTACAGGGATTGCAGTGTTCGTACAGGGATTGCAGTTCTCGTATAGGGATTGCAGTGCTCGTACAGGATTGCAGTGCTCGTATAGGGATTGTAGTGCTCGTATAGGGATTGTAGTGCTCATATAGGGATTGTAGTGCTCGTATAGGGATTGCAGTGTTCGTATAGGGATTGCAGTGCTCGTATAGGGATTGCAGTTTTCCTATAGGGATTGTAGTGCTCGTATAGGGATTGTAGTGCTCGTATAGGGATTGCAGTTTTTGTATAGGGATTGCAGTGTTCGTATAGGGATTACAGTGCTCGTATAGCGATTGCAGTGCTCGTATAGGGATTGCAGTGTTCATACAGGGATTGCAGTGTTCTTATAGGGACTGCAGTGTTTGTACAGGGATTGCAGTGTTCGTATAGGGATTGCAGTATTTGTACAGGGATTGCAGTGTTTGTACAGGGATTGCAGTGTTCGTACAGGATTGCAGTGTTTGTATACGGATTGCAGTGTTTGTAAAGGGATTGCAGTTCTCGTATAGGGATTTCAGTGCTCGTATAGGGATTGCAGTGCTCGTATAGGGATTGCAGTGCTCGTACAGGGATTGCAGTGTTCATATAGGGAGTGCAGTGCTCGTATAGGGATTGCAGTGTTCCTATAGGGATTGCAGTACTCGTATAGGGATTGCAGTGCTCGTATAGCGATTGCAGTGTTCGTATAGGGATCGCAGTGTTCGTACAGGGATTGCAGTGTTCGTACAGGGATTGCAGTGTTCGTATAGGGATTGCAGTGCTCGTATAGCGATTGCAGTGTTCGTATAGGGATTGCAGTGTTCCTATAGGGATTGCAGTGTTCGTACAGGGATTGCAGTGTTCGTATAGGGATTGCAGTGCTCGTATAGCGATTGCAGTGTTCGTATAGGGATTGCAGTGCTCGTATAGGGATTGCAGTGCTCGTATAGCGATTGCAGTGCTCGTACAGGGATTGCAGTGTTCGTATAGGGATTGCAGTGTTCGTATAGGGATTGCAGTTCTCGTATAGGGATTGCAGTGTTCGTACAGGATTGCAGTGCTCGTATAGGGATTGTAGTGTTTGTATAGGGAGTGCAGTGTTCGTATAGGGATTGCAGTGTTCCTATAGGGATTGCAGTGTTCGTACAGGGATTGCAGTGTTCGTATAGGGATTGAAGTGCTTGTATAGCGATTGCAGTGCTCGTATAGGGATTGCAGTGCTCGTATAGAGATTGCAGTGCTCGTATAGGGATTGCAGTGTTCGTACAGGGATTGCAGTGTTCGTACAGGGATTGCAGTTCTCGTATAGGGATTGCAGTGCTCGTACAGGATTGCAGTGCTCGTATAGGGATTGTAGTGCTCGTATAGGGATTGTAGTGCTCGTATAGGGATTGCAGTGTTCGTATAGGGATTGCAGTGCTCGTATAGGGATTGCAGTTTTCCTATAGGGATTGTAGTGCTCGTATAGGGATTGCAGTTTTTGTATAGGGATTGCAGTGTTCGTATAGGGATTACAGTGCTCGTATAGCGATTGCAGTGCTCGTATAGGGATTGCAGTGTTCATACAGGGATTGCAGTGTTCTTATAGGGACTGCAGTGTTTGTACAGGGATTGCAGTGTTCGTATAGGGATTGCAGTATTTGTACAGGGATTGCAGTGTTTGTACAGGGATTGCAGTGTTCGTACAGGATTGCAGTGTTTGTATACGGATTGCAGTGTTTGTAAAGGGATTGCAGTTCTCGTATAGGGATTTCAGTGCTCGTATAGGGATTGCAGTGCTCGTATAGGGATTGCAGTGCTCGTACAGGGATTGCAGTGTTCATATAGGGAGTGCAGTGCTCGTATAGGGATTGCAGTGTTCCTATAGGGATTGCAGTACTCGTATAGGGATTGCAGTGCTCGTATAGCGATTGCAGTGTTCGTATAGGGATCGCAGTGTTCGTACAGGGATCGCAGTGTTCGTACAGGGATTGCAGTGTTCGTATAGGGATTGCAGTGCTCGTATAGCGATTGCAGTGTTCGTATAGGGATTGCAGTGCTCGTATAGGGATTGCAGTGTTCCTATAGGGATTGCAGTGTTCGTACAGGGATTGCAGTGTTCGTATAGGGATTGCAGTGCTCGTATAGCGATTTTAGTGTTCGTATAGGGATTGCAGTGCTCGTATAGGGATTGCAGTGCTCGTATAGCGATTGCAGTGCTCGTACAGGGATTGCAGTGTTCGTATAGGGATTGCAGTGTTCGTATAGGGATTGCAGTTCTCGTATAGGGATTGCAGTGTTCGTACAGGATTGCAGTGCTCGTATAGGGATTGTAGTGTTTGTATAGGGAGTGCAGTGTTCGTATAGGGATTGCAGTGTTCCTATAGGGATTGCAGTGTTCGTATAGGGATTGAAGTGCTTGTATAGCGATTGCAGTGCTCGTATAGGGATTGCAGTGCTCGTATAGAGATTGCAGTGCTCGTATAGGGATTGCAGTGTTCGTACAGGGATTGCAGTGTTCGTACAGGGATTGCAGTTCTCGTATAGGGATTGCAGTGCTCGTACAGGATTGCAGTGCTCGTATAGGGATTGTAGTGCTCGTATAGGGATTGTAGTGCTCGTATAGGGATTGCAGTGTTCGTATAGGGATTGCAGTGCTCGTATAGGGATTGCAGTTTTCCTATAGGGATTGTAGTGCTCGTATAGGGATTGCAGTGTTCGTATAGGGATTGCAGTGCTCGTATAGGGATTGCAGTTTTCCTATAGGGATTGTAGTGCTCGTATAGGGATTGCAGTTTTTGTATAGGGATTGCAGTGTTCGTATAGGGATTACAGTGCTCGTATAGCGATTGCAGTGCTCGTATAGGGATTGCAGTGTTCATACAGGGATTGCAGTGTTCTTATAGGGACTGCAGTGTTTGTACAGGGATTGCAGTGTTCGTATAGGGATTGCAGTATTTGTACAGGGATTGCAGTGTTCTTATAGGGACTGCAGTGTTTGTACAGGGATTGCAGTGTTCGTATAGGGATTGCAGTGTTTGTACAGGGATTGCAGTGTTCGTACAGGATTGCAGTGTTTGTATACGGATTGCAGTGTTTGTAAAGGGATTGCAGTTCTCGTATAGGGATTGCAGTGCTCGTATAGGGATTGCAGTGCTCGTATAGGGATTGCAGTGCTCGTACAGGGATTGCAGTGTTCGTATAGGGATTGCAGTGTTTGTATAGGGATTGCAGTGCTTGTACAGGGATTGCAGTGTTTGTATAGGGATTGCAGTGTTTGTATAGGGATTGCAGTTCTCGTATAGGGATTGCAGTGTTCGTATAGGGATTGCAGTGTTCGTACAGGGATTGCAGTGTTCGTATAGGGATTGCAGTTCTCGTATAGGGATTGCAGTGTTCGTATAGGGATTGCAGTGTTCGTACAGAGATTGCAGTGTTCGTATAGGGATTGCAGTGCTCGTACAGGGATTGCAGTGTTTGTATAGGGATTGCAGTGTTTGTATAGGGATTGCAGTGCTTGTATAGGGAATGGGAATAAAGATATACATGCCACCATTTTTCCATATAGTAAGATGGTGGATTCGATTTCCTGCCCTTGATGTGGGACAGAATATAAGGAACCACCTCTCAGACATCTTGATCCCTTGTGAAAAAGTCCAGGAAGTGATGAAACATGTCAGGACACGTAACGTCTCATGCACTCACGCAAAACCGGAAGTGTGGTGGTGGCCATTTTGGAAGTGGGAACATGCGGTTCTCTATACATAGGACTACACCTGAGCTGTTCTGAATGCTGGAAGCTGATATTCTTCAATTGTAATGTAAGATATTCAATAAATATTGACTTCTGTTACTATATAGCGCTGATTGTCTCCTATCTCACCTGATGAGGAATATGGAAGAGTGCCAACAGGAACATTAGGAAGCCTGGAGAGTGCGACTATCCCCTGAAAGCCTGGGATTTATTTCCAGAGGGGAATGATCCATTGTTGCCCCAGTTGGAGGAGAGCACTTTATTGTTCACTATTATTGAGTTTGTAGAGCTCACTATTAGAGATTTGGGTTCTTCTCCATCCTCACTATTTGGAGGTGATCACGTTTCATCGTTTGGACTTGGAATGGTCACTCTTCTGATTCTTGTCACGAGTGTATTTACATATTCAGAGATTGATATATTGGTAGAGGAATTGTTTTTTCACGTGTGAGCTCACGGTATGCAGTTGGCATGATACACGGTTCTTTCACTATTTTACATGTATGTTCAGTATAAAGGTAATACACTATCAGAAGTTTATTTTTTTGAGGTTCACAAAGAATTTTGGGATTTCCATACTGGATGATTAAAGATGATACGAGTTTGCTTTGGAATTTGGAAAGACATCTTTACAGAGACATTTTGGACATTTATTTTTTGGGACATTTAGTTTGATATATAATTTTTTGGGATTTTTATTTTACAATTTATTTTTTTATTTTATTGTATATTGGGATAGATTCATCAATGTTTAAAGAAGAGTTTAGTTACATGTTCATTTATGTACCGTATTGCATGACCGCGCAATTGTCAGTAAAACTAGTGCAGTTCTGTATAGTAAAAAATGGTGTAAATTCCATTATCTCTCCCATAGTTTGTAGACGCTATAACTATCACACAAAGCAATCAATATACACTTATTGGGAATTTTTTACCAAAAACATGGAGCAGAATACATTTTGGCCTAAATTTATAACTAACTTTGAGTTTACTATATATTTTTTATAGCCAAAAGTAAAAAATATTGTTTTTTTTTTCAAAATTTTTGGTCTTTTTTTGTTTATAGCGCAAAAAATAAAAAACGCACAGGTGATCAAATACCTCCGAAAGAAAGCTCTATTTGTGTGAAAAAAAGGACATAAATTTCGTTTGGGTGCAGCATTGCATGACCGCGCAATTATCAGTTGAACTAGTGCAGCGCCGAAAGCAAAAAGAGGCGTGGTCATTAAGGGGGGTAAACCTCAGGAGGGGGAGGGGTTAAACTCTCCAGTATCTTCCCAACTATAGAAGTTACACTAACAGCTCTATAATTACTTGGGAAAGATTTTGTCCCCTTTATAAATATTGGCCCCACATTGGCCTTACACCAATCCAGTGGTACTATGCCAGTCATTAAAGAGACCCTAACAATGAGAAACAATGGCTGTGAGATGACAGAGCTGAATCCTTTAAGGCCCCGTGGGTGTCTGCCATCCGGTCCAGGGGCTTTATTCACCTTTATTCTGTACAAATATTTCTGGATCATATCAATTGTGAGCCAATGTGGATCATCTGGGGGGTGTCAGTACCACCCCCCATTATGGACAAGAGCCCCCCCATGCTCCTTTGTATACACAGAGCTGAAGAAGGGATTTCATACATTGTCCTTCTCTTTGTCCCCCCCCTCTAGATGGTTCTGTAAAGGGCCTACATGCTGGGACCGGACCTTTCTACTATTCATAGATTGGAGGAATGTTTTGGGGTCGTCCTGATATCTTTCTGTCATTTGTTTTCAGTTTTTGCGCCTTTATTTCCTTTTTGCATCTTCTGTTCTATTCTTTGTAATGTGTAAACGATGATCGCGTTCCTTCATTGTTATATTTAATAAAAGCTCTTTTCTTATTATCTATCGCTTTTGTAACTTTGGCCGTAAGCCACATAGGTTGGATTTGTAGCCTTTTATACTTGTTGCCCATGGGAATATATTCTGCAGTGTGGTCACATACAGGCTTTTTGAAGAACTCCCATTTCTGTGTTGTGTTCATCGATGTCAATATTCCCTCCCAGTCTAAGTCTTGGAGAGCAGCTCTCAGCCTTGGAAAATTAGCTCTCTTAAAGTTGAGCATTTTTATTTTTCCCGTATGTGCTTGCTATTTACAGCTAACAATAAATGAAATCATGTTATGGTCACTGCTACCCAGATGTTCTTTTATATGGACATTCGTAATAAACTCTGCATGGTTGGAGATGACCAGGTCCAGCAGAGCATCATTCCTAGTTGGGGCCTCTATGAACTGGACCATAAAATTGTCCTGTAGTAGGTTTATAAATTTTTACCCTTTAACTGTGCTTGCAGTCCCATTCCGGGTAGTTACCATCCCCCATTATTATCACTGTCCCAGCCCTTTCCATCTGTGGAAGGAGCTGAGTCTCCACCTCCTCATTAACACTGGGAGGCCTATAACAAACTCCAATGATGACCTTTGTAGTACCGCCCCCCATGTGCAGTTCCACCCAGGGGCGGACTGACCATTTGGAAACTCGTGCACTACCCGAGGGCCTGGGGTCAGTAGGGGGCCCCATGAGATGCCCCTGGTACCTTTTTCATGGGCTATTTTGAGTTTGGGCAAGGACACAGGGGCCCCATGATCCCCTATTGCCCGGGGGCCCCATGAGTTGTCAGTCTGCCCCTGGTTCCACCCATAATACTTCAGCCTCATCACACTCTCCATCAACTAGGTCCTCTTTCACACTCGCTCTGAGATCACTTCTCACATAGAGACAGACACCACCACCTTTCCTATTTCCCCTGTCTCTCTGAAAGAGAACCTAGCCAGGAATATGAATGGCCCAGTCATGTGAGGAATGAAGCCAAGATTCAGCAATACCAATTCAATCCTAGTTCTCTTCATGCACCAAACCTTCCAACTCACCTATTGTGCTGGGCACACTTCTGGCATTGGTGAACAAACACTTTCATTCACTGACACCTTGTTCATTCACCGACACCTTGTTCATTCACCGACACCTTGTTCATTCATGGACACCTTGTTTATTCATGGACACCTTGTTTATTCACGGACACCTTGTTCACATGGATTTTTTGTATTTTTTATTTGCATACAAATGGTACCAATTGCACTGGTTGTTTGTAACATGGGAAACTTCTTATCATCTACCATAGCCTTCCCCGCATCTTTCCCCATTCCACCCCCCAATAAGTACTGACCCGTCTGATCTGTCTACCCCGTTATAATACCTGATGTACAGGAAAACAGGACTTCAGTGAGGAACATTTCCTTCACTCAGGACAGGAAAGTGGATTCTCCCCCGTGTGAGATCTTTGATGTATGTAAAGACTGGACTTCTGTGAAAAACATTTCCCGCACTCAGGACAAGAATACGGCTTCTCCCCAGTGTGAGATCTCTGATGTCTGTTAAAATGGGACTTAACTGAAAAACATTTCCCACACTCAGGACAGGAATACGGCTTCTCTCCCGTGTGAGATCTCTGATGTGTGGAAAGACTGGACTTCACTGAAAAACATTTCCCACACTCAGGACAGGAATACGGCTTCTCTCCTGTGTGAGATCTTTGATGTGTGTAAAGACTGGCCTTCACTGAAAAACATTTCCCACACTCAGGACAGGAATGTGGCTTCTCCCCCGTGTGAGATCTCTGATGATTATCAAGTTTGGACTTCTGTGAAAAACATTTCCCACACTCAGGACAAGAATACGGCTTCTCCCCCGTGTGAGATCTCTGATGTCTGTTAAAATGGGACTTAACTGAAAAACATTTCCCACACTCAGGACAGGAATACGGCTTCTCTCCCATGTGAGATCTCTGATGTGTGGAAAGACTGGACTTCACTGAAAAACATTTCCCACACTCAGGACAAGAATACGGCTTCTCCCCTGTGTGAGATCTTTGATGTGTGTAAAGATGGGACTTCACTGAAAAACATTTCCCACAATCAGGACAGGAATGTGGCTTCTCCCCCGTGTGAGATCTCTGATGTGTGTAAAGACTGGACTTCACTGAAAAACATTTCCCACACTCAAGACAGGAATATGGCTTCTCCCCTGTGTGAGATCTTTGATGTGTGTAAAGATGGGACTTCACTGAAAAACATTTCCCACACTCAGGACAGGAATATGGCTTCTCCCCTGTGTGAGATCTCTGATGTTTGTAAAGATGGAACTTCGATAAAAAACATTTCCCGCACTCAGTACAAGAAAATGGCTTCTCCCCCGTGTGAGATAGCTGATGTATGTAAAAATAGGACTTCTGTGAAAAACATTTCCCGCACTCAGGACAGGAATATGGCTTCTCCCCAGTGTGAGATCTTTGATGTGTATAAAGATGGGACGTCACTGAAAAACATTTCCCACACTGAGAACAGCAATACGGCTTCTCCCCCGTATGAGATCTCTGATGTTTGTAAAGATGGGACCTCACTGAAAAACATTTCCCGCACACAGAACAGGAATGTGGCTTCTCTCCTGTGTGAAATCTTTTATGCCCATTCAGACCAGATTTAGACTGGAAACCTTTCCCGCACTCAGGACAGGAGAACCTCTTCTCTGTTGGAAGGCCGGCCCGGTCCCGCACAGTCTGAGGTTCCTCAGGATACGAGGAATCCGATGGTCCATCTACACTGGGTGGTGCCGGATGGACATTGAAGGGAGCCGGGTTTTCTCCTGGACTATACTCTGTGATGTCCTCATCTTCTACTTTCCAGTCTGGAGACAAAGTGAGACAATCCTCGGAGGTTTTCCTCATCTCCCGGCCATGGACTAAAATACAAAGACAAAGAGGATTACTAGGCAGGAGCTGATTGGTTTCCCCAAACCAGGACTGGCTGAGCATCACCAGAGGTCAGAGAGTGAGGATGGGGGAGAACAACTATGTCCAGCTGGGAGGAAATGGGTGTAACAAAAGAGAATCCATGTTATGTGTATATATAGCAGTGGGGGGAGGGGGGAGAGCAGAAGTCAGGAGTATGGAATGTACAACAGAGTATATAGTGCAGGGGTCAGGAGTATGTAATGTACAACATAGAGTATATAGTGCAGGGGTCAGGAGTATGTAATGTACAACATAGAGTATATAGTGCAGGGGTCAGGAGTATGTAATGTACAACATAGAGTATATAGTGCAGGGGTCAGGAATATGTAATGTACAACATAGAGTATATAGTGCAGGGGTCAGGAGTATGTAATGTACAACACAGAGTATATAGTGCAGGGGTCAGGAGTATGTAATGTACAACAGAGTATATAGTGCAGGGGTCAGGAGTATGTAATGTACAACAGAGTATATAGTGCAGGGGTCAGGAGTATGTAATGTACAACATAGAGTATATAGTGCAGGGGTCAGGAGTATGTAATGTACAACATAGAGTATATAGTGCAGGGGTCAGGAGTATGTAATGTACAACAGAGTATATAGTGCAGGGGTCAGGAGTATGTAATGTACAACATAGAGTATATAGTGCAGGGGTCAGGAGTATGTAATGTACAACATAGAGTATATAGTGCAGGGGTCAGGAGTATGTAATGTACAACAGAGTATATAGTGCAGGGGTCAGGAGGATGTAATGTACAATATAAATTATACAGTGCAGGGTCAGGACTCATAATATCGGTATTCAGTAATCAGTGGAAGATTAAATGTTTCCTGTAGACAAGTTGCAGAGATCCCACACCGCTGCCTCCCATCTCCTGAGACTGCACTCAGTGACTTGGGGCTGAGACACTACAGACATATCCCTCTACCCGGCACAGCCAGCAGACTACAGAGCAAGTAACCCTGGGAGAAATGATCGGTCAGGAATCTTACTAGACCCGGCCATGGGGAGGAGAACCAAATCCCATGTCCCAGGAGCCTAGGTCTAGTAATGCTGCCAGCTGAACCCCAGAACCTCCATAAATCCAGTCTAGATACATAAATTGTGTCTGCAGCACAGAGAAGGAAGATTATCCGAGAGAAATCCAGGAATACAGGACGGGGAACACAGCTCAGGAAAGTGACCAGGGGATTACAGGCTGATATCACCCAGTCCCCGCCCTACTGTGGACCAATCAGTGAGCAGTATGGGTGGAGGAATGGATTTAGTGTTCATGACCCACCTGTGCTGATCTCTGTAGGAGTGTCCTCCTCTATAAATGTCCCCGTTATTCCATCCTCCTCCATAGACTGCTGATCATCCCTCACATACGCCTCTTCTTCTTCTGCTTTCACCTCAAATTCTATATCGATTGGATCTCCACTCTAAATCAAGGAAATGAGAGAAAATATCATCTGTAAAATGTAAGATTTATGATTGTGACATCACACACAAAATCCACACATTGTCTCCCTTCACAGAAGCAGATCACATGTGATATGTGGGTACATTTCCCCTAAATACCGCATGCCATCCTGAAACTGTCCATTTCCTATCCCGTGTTGCGGTATTGACCACAAACACTGAACACGCTCAGTAAATACCGCATGAACAGGCGTTACATTCACAGAAGGAAATAAAGAATGAAATGCATGCGGTCATTAATTAGTGGTGGAGACATGCGGCATTCAGGAAATGTGTACTGCTTGGGAAAGAGCGGGCGGCCGCTGGCATCCTTAACAACCAGTAAACAACATGGTTGTTAGGGAGCGAGCGGCCGCTGCATCCTAACCAACCAATAAATCTAAAAAAAAGAATTACCGGCAATGAAATATTAAGAAAATGGCGTGGGGTCCCCCCCTTTGGGGGGTCTAGTATGGATTTTGAGGGGGACCCCTTGCCAAAATGAAAGAAATACATACCAGACCCCTATCTGAGCATGCAGCCCAGCAGGTCAGGAATGGGGGGGATGAGCAAGCGACCCCTCCTGAAACATACCAGGCCATGTGCCCTTAACATGCAGTGGATGCTCTGGGGCAGGGAGGGCTTTGCTCCCCCAGAGCACCTTGTCCATGTTGATGGGGACAAGCGATTTTTCCCCACAACTCAGGCTAGTGGCTGTGGGGGTTTGCAGGAAGAGGACTTACAAAATGTAACAAGGGGGCCCTCAGATCCCTCACCCCATGTGAAAGAGTATGGGGTACATGGTACCCCTAATTATTCACCCCCAAAAAGTATTCTGTTAAAAATACAGCAGGCAGTTTTTGACAAGTCCTTTATTAAAAAAGCAAAACTAAAGCAAAATGTCCCCCCGGTGTAGATCCATCATCAGTCACGATGATCGCTGTCAACGCTTACTCGGAAAGAAAAGCTCCGCTCCCAATGAAGACTCCCCTCTGTCTGACAGCTCTGCTGCCTCCTGCCACTAAATATACTAAGGGGCGGTGCAACTCGGTGACGTCACTGACCGGGGCATGTTGTATTGGTGACGTCACTGACCGAGCCATGTTGTATTGGTGATGTCACTGACTGGGGCATGTTGTATTGGTGATGTCACTGACCAGGGCATGTTGTATTGGTGACGTCATTGACCGGGGCATGTTGTATTGGTGATGTCACTGACCGGGGCATGTTGTATTGGTGATGTCACTGACCGGGGCATGTTGTATTGGTGATGTCACTGACCGGGGCATGATGTATTGGTGACGTCACTGACCGGGGCATGTTGTATTGGTGATGTCACTGACCGGGGCATGTTGTATTGGTGACGTCACTGACCGGGGCATGTTGTATTGGTGACATCACTGACCAGGGCATGTTGTATTGGTGATGTCACAAGAGGGCAAGGCCACCCAGTGATGTCACAGGTCCTTAGTTTATTTAGAAATGGGAGGCGGCGGAGCTGTCAGATGGCAGGAGGGGAGCTTTTTTTTTTCTTCCAGTCAGCGATGACAGCGAGTATTGTGATTGGATCATCGATGGATCTACATCAGGGGGACATTTTTCTTTATTTTTGTTTTGTGAAAAATTACTTCCAATGTTTTCTTAAACTACATTTTTTTTTTGGTGAATGAATAGGGGTACTATGTACTCTATACTCATTCACATAGTGGGGGGGCCTGGATCTGGGGGCCTCCTTGTTAAAGGTGGCTTCTAGATTCCAATAAGCCCCACACCCACTGCCCAGGGTTGTGGGGAAGGAACCCTTGTCCCCATCGACATGGGGACAAGGTGTTTTTGGGGAAGCAGAGAGCACCTGCCCTGAAGCACCCACCCCATGTTGAGGGTATGTGGCCTGATATGGTTCAGGAGGAAGGTGGGCACTCACTAAGGGTCTGGTATTGATTTTGGAGGGGACCCCAGGCTATTATTTTTATAATTTTGGCATCGGGTTCCCCTCAAAATTCATACCAGACCTGTCACAGCCATCAGCGGAGAACCTGTCGGCCATCCGCTCCTTGTTTACTGGTTGTTGGGGACACTGGCGGCTGCCTTTTCCTTAACAACAAGCTATTTACAAGTGTTGCTATGGACACCAGTGGTAAATTCCCCGCAGGATTCACTACTAAAAAACAGAATGCAGCATCTTACTACATACTGGGATACAGGAAGATACCGCTTTGTGATTGGAGCCCATAGTCTCTACAAGTCCATGTTCTAGATTCTCCATCCACCAACCTTGTAATGGTGAGGGATGGTGTGACCTTCCTGTGTGGAATCCCGGGAATACAGAGGACGGGGACATCTCTCTGGTGGGTTCCTGGTATTAGGTGGCTCCATCATATCCTTGTGTCCTTCTGAAAACTCCTCCATCACTCCATACTCCTCATCCTCCTCTTTATACTCTTCTTTAACATCAATATTATCATCCCCGAGGATTCCACTCTGAAAGATATAATAAAACATTCATTGTAACAAACATGCTGTGTATAAATCACAACTACCAATAATTGTCATCATCTACCTGATGATGGTGAGGGATGGTGTGACCTTCCTGTGTGGAATCCCGGGAATACAGAGGACGGGGACATCTCTCTGGTGGGTTCCTGTAGCTGGATGACTCCTCCATGGTGTCCTGGTACAGATCTTTGTGTTCTTTTAGAAGTTCTGACTCCTCCATCCCCCCATCCTCACCCTCCTCCTCTTTTATCTCTTCTTTAACCTCAACTTTAGGATCTCTCAGGTTTCCACTCTGAATATATAATAAAAATGACATCAATGGTAACAATGCAGATAATGTACAGATCCTAATGATACTATCAGTGATTGTTCCTCATGTACCTGATGATGGTGAGGGATGGTGTGACCTTCCTGTGTGGAATCCCGGGAATACAGAGGACGGGGACATCTCTCTGGTGGGTTCCCATGACTGGATCCATCTGTAGGAAACACACACACTGACTGAATCCATTGTTTCTATGTGTTTATCAGATGATGGGGGATCTAGGTGGATCCTCCGTACTGCTCTCTCCTTTACAATAAAGTCTCCTCTTACCCGGTGATGTGAGGGGCGGCTGATTGTCCATCATGACGTCCTTGTAGAGATCCTTGTGTCCTTCTAAATACTCCCACTCCTCCATGGAGAAATAGACAGTGACACCCTGACACCTTATAGGAACCTGACACACACAATGATACAGTCACCATCCAGACACATCCCTTGTCTGTTACTGGAGAATGTCCCAGAATTCCCGGCACCGCTCACCTCTCCTGTCAGCAGCTCAGTGATCTCTCTGGTGACTTCTAGAATCTTCTTCTTCTTTCTCTCTTCTATCAGGGAGGGAGGTGGAGGCAATGTGATGTCATATGATCTCCAGACTTCACAGGAGGAAAACTCTACATCTGAACACAAATAGTCACATCAAATGATATTCCCAGAATCCTCCTCACCTCTCCATTCAGGTCTCCATTTTATTAAAGCCCCACTTCAGGCTGAGGTATAATTCCCCCACAGGACCCCCACACTACGCAGGGTATAGGCTTGTTCTGACTATTGAGAATACCAAGGGACACCCACATTCTAAGAGCATCAGAAAAAAAAGCCAGCCGGAGGGACATTTTGAGGAGAAGCTGTGAGATCAGTGTGATGTCATAGGATTCTCTGACTGTGGATGGAGGGACATTGGGAGGAGGAGCTGTGAGGTCAGTGTGATGTCATAGGATTCTCTGACTCTGGTTGGAAGGACATTGGGAGAACTGTGTGGTCAGTATGATGCAGGGGTGGACTGACAATTCATGGGGCCCCCGGGCAATAGGGGATCATGGGGCCCCTGTGTCCTTGCCCAAACTCAAAAAAGCCTATGAAAAAGGTACAATGGGCATCTCATGGGGCCCCCAACTGACCCTGGGCCCTTGGGCAGTGCACGAGTTTCCGAATGGTCAGTCCACCCCTGGTATGATGTCATAGGATTCTCTGACTCTGGTTGGAGGGACATTGGGAGGAGGAGCTGTGAGGTCAGTGCGATGTCAAAGGATTCTCTGACTCTGGATGGAGGGACATTGGGGGGAGGAGCTGTGAGGTCGGTGTGATGTCATAGGATTCTATGACTCTGGATGGAGGGACATTGGGAGGAGGTGCTGTGAGGTCAGTGTGATGTCATAGGACATATAGACTCTGGATGGAGGGACATTTGGATGGGGAGATTTGAGGGGTCCTCTATATGAGACTCCCATATAAACCAAATCCCTGTTCCTGGGTGCGTCCTACCTCTCCTAAACTGAAGAGTGACCTTTGACCTTTACCATCCAGAAATCTGTCCGGAATCTGTGGAAGTAAGCTGTCATGTGATCAGGTGACGTTCGGAGGAACGGAGTGTAAATAGCAGACAATTGTCTCCAGAGCCCCTAATGGTGGGGATGGATTTGGCGGCGTGCTGGTGCCAAGTTTCCTCCCCCCAGGGTCACTGCAGGTGTGCAGAAAAGCTGTGTAAGAGGATATGGAGGAGAGATGAGGAGGAGATCCAGGAATCAGGAGAAAGGTCAGGGCAAGCAACAGACGAGCGCATCCAAGAGACCAAGCCGGGGTCACTACACAGAAAATCAATCCAAGGAAACAACAGGCAGGACGAGGAATAGCAAGAAGGAGCTGAGAGACAAATGAGAATATTGCTCAGCCAATGGGAGATGATCTCAGCATGACTTCCATCATGAAGGAGATGAGGGGGAGGGGAGGAAGTCACTGAAGGTGACCATAGATCCATGGAAATTCAGCTGGTTCAGCAGGGATCGCTCACATTTCCATCCATGTGTGGCCACTGCCGGATAAAAGACACTCCCCCAGCGGCTGCAGCCAATAGCTTCAGGGCTGATCTGTGTATTCTGAGAGCGGAGGAGTCCCCCCATTGTCAAAATACAAGAGTGCAGCGGGGAGGATTCCCCCATCCACCTCCAATGTGTGGATGGGGGAATCACTTCAGTTTTTATGGTCATCCTGCTGGCTGAACAATAAAACTGAACCATGTAGGCCAGCTTTGGGAGCAAGATATATTATCATCAACTCCTCCCCCTGAAGGGGTTAATCTATGTATTACCTCCTCTGCCGCCAGATTCAGATTCTCCTCTGCTTCCTCCTGACTCACCTTTCCCTAGAACGTCCTGAGTGTACCTGACATCACTTCCTGTCTGTACCTGACATCACTTCCAACTGTCTTCCATAGAGACTTCCTGTCTGGGTAGAAGTGAGATCCCCACCTTGTAGAGCTCAGAGGAACTGCAGCCCTGAGAAGCGTCTGGTAGTGTGACCCCGGCCTTGTGCTGGGTGTGTATGGACTGTAGATCCTTATAGAGGGGTCACCTCCACTCCCACCAAGGGGGACAGAAATATATGACTCCTCGGGGGAGGGGTTTTGGCCCCTTTGATTTTGCAGTAACATTGATTGCAGATTTAGTCCTGTAGGACATCTGGTATATGGATACAAAGCCCCCCAGCTGGGAGTAAAGGGTGGAAATGGCTGGTGACCCCCAGATTTGGGCAATGATGTCATCACTATAAATGGATAAAACCCGCGCTATGTGTAACAACTCCAAACCTACAAAAACCTTCTAGCGGACTGCTGCTGTAACAAAGGGAAGGATTCCCTGTCATCTAGAAGAGCATTATGTGTCACAGCGCTGTCCTATTGTGTGTGCACAGAAATCATCACAAATACACTACAAATATGTGGAGACATTCAGAGATAAAGAGCTCGGGGCTCCAAATCCTATTCTCTGCACATCCACTGCTTCCACTTTACACCCACTTCATTGGTCTTATGGGGTTTATCAATAAATGAAGGAAACTGAACCGTGTGCAAATCCATCCACAACATAAAGTGCTTTGTGCTCAAGATGCTGCTCCCTGCAGATCCACTGCTTCCACTTTACACCCACTTCATTCATCAGATTTGCTGCTATAGGAAATCATTTAAAATGATCATAAAAACAATTCTGCAGCTAATTGGCCACTAGGATTACTTTTACATGAAAGCCGCCCACCAGCTAATAAACCAGCACTAGAATGATGCCTGTAGCTGCAAGCATCCTCCCGGTATAACCACTCCAAGTCCAGTGACGTTCCAGTACATTGCTGGTCCATGTTGGACATATATGTACCAGCAGAGAACACGGACATACGATGAATCGGGTCTGCGGACCAATATGACTGCAATTCATTCTTTTCTGTAATGTCGATGTTGAGGGTTCGGCCCAAAAAAGTTTTAATTTCATAAACGGTGATAGAGTTCCATGTGAATTGTGTGACAAGAGCTGAATTTGGGGGGCGCCATGTATTGTGGTGTATAAATTGCCTTGGCCCACAATTGGTACAAATCTTCTGTGAAGAACAGTGGAGGGGCTGAACACTAGTGCTGGCAGTGACCGGGCCGATCCGGCTAACACTGAGTATTGGGGACACTATACAAAGCCGGCACTAGTATAGTTCTGTTCATGATCAATATATTGATCCGTACAAACACTATACTAGTAATGGCGGTGATCAGCGACCTATAGCGTGAGTGCGACAGTGTGCGGCCAATCTAACGCCAGCTGACCCTGGCTGGGAGGGGCTTACTGACCCTGACACTATGTGATGTCACTAGTGGCAGGAATACAGAGATCAGTGAAACATTCTATATACTGACACTGTACTAATGGCACTGGCTGGGTGACGGGGCCATCAAAGGGTTAAATGTGCTAATCTAACATGTGTGTACAATGTAGTGGTGCTTTTACTCGGTGCCGTGTTCTCTCTTCTCTCCCTGGACTGACCGGGGGGGCAGTGGGGGGGTGCAGGCGCATTGACACCACAAAACAGGAAGCGATGCAGATTACGCCACTTTGCCAAGAGCTGCTGCTCGCCCACAAAATGCGGGTAAGTGGTTGGCAAGTAGTTAAAAAAAATTTAAAAAAATAACATTTAAAACAAAATTCTCAATATGGTATTTAACTTTTTTTTTTTTAAATACTTTTATCAGAATAGTAGGATGTTACCATAGTAACCATTGTACTACTGTGGGGGGAGGGGGGTGATCAGGGATTTTTTTTTCACACTTTTCTTTGCGGGAGAAATAACGGTCATTTCTCCTGCAATGCAAAGCTTGCTGTCAGAACTGAATTCATTCAACTGTCATCAGTGAGTTAGATTTTTGACAGCTCAAGATAATGATCTGTGATTGGCTGGAGCTGGTCACATGGTACAGGATGCTGTGATTGGCCCCATGTATCATGTGACAGCTGTGGGCCAATCACAGCTCGCTAGGAGGAGAAGCAGAGCTGTTATGAATGAGATTGATTCATAATAACTGCTTACATTGGGATTACCTAGAGATCACATGATCACCGGGTCACAATCACTGGGATCTTCATTCTGCTGTATCTGCCAGACACAGCAGTCGGGGGTGGGGAGCGCTGTGTGCCAGCTCAGGTGTGTGGTGTGCCTCCTGTGTTAGTACAGCCAGAGTGACGTACAAGTACATTGCTTTGCCTGTAGCTGCCGCCTGGCCACAGTACATTGCGGGTGGGAAGCGGGTAATCTAGGACTAAGGATTCCAAGCTCACTCCTTGGGCCATGATATCATCCAGGCAAGAAATGTAAGTTCTGTGTTCCAATTATGAGGTGACAACAGCATAGAGTGCTTTCAGGATAATGGACAAAGGTAGACAAGCATTGCATGCTGTTGTTGTGTGAAGCAAGTCTGTCTCCTTTTTTATTACAGATAATACATTTTGTTTGGCTTTTTCTACATTGTTCCCCGATCCTGACATTCGTGGCCTCCTGGGCTGGATGTGCCGCTGGATCCAGGCCCTGGAGCAAGTCCTGGAGGTGGAACCAGACGAGGACCAGCCCAGCCTTGGAGCCTATTTCAGGCAGCAATTTTAGTTAAAATGTTTTATGATGTTTTATAGTTTTCTATTGATTGTTGGTAATAAATGTTCTATTTCTCTTGGACAGAGCCCTGTGTTGTGGTCTTCTTCAGCCTTTGCAGGTCGGCAATCTTCTTCATTGCAGTTGGAGCTGATCTGCATGTCCCTAAAGCATTGCAGGACTCTGCTAGCTCCAGCTGCACTGGACAATCTTGCTTACCTGGAATGTTTGGTAATGTCCAAACGAAGTGTTTTCTGGCAAGTCCAGCTTTAGGACTGTAGCAGATAGGATTGCATGTTTCCGAGAGGTAAACCAGCTCCTTCAATCCTAAGCTGGGATACATAAAGATTGAAGTTGTCTGCTTGCTGTCTGCAGCTACTCCCAATCTTGGTTTGCTTCCTCTTGTGAAATGCTGCAACAGTTTACACAGAACACTCCATTCACGTTACATTGTTCACGTTTGGAGTAGCTCTTCATTCCATCCAGGGACTTCTACATAGCTTGGTGGGGTGTAGTTGTGCAGACTGCCAAAAGGGGGGTGCAGCCAAGTAGACAATGTGTGGGGGATCCTGTGGCCCAACTCTGTCAAGATGTCTCCCATCACCTCATCTCTAGTTGGGATTGGCATTACACAAAAGTCACATGACTTGAAAGCTGCTCTTGGATGGACTATCAGTTATGGATGAGACCAGTTACATGCAATGTCCCCAGAAAAGAAGGGGCCCTAATGGGCAAATTGTCTATCTGCTCCACACATACCACTTGGATCCAACTTGTTCCTCATTCACATGTCAGTGTTTTGGCAACAAGAGGTGGGGAGGGAATGAAGTGAGGAACAAGTGTCCACTGGGCACATAAATTCCATAGGCACACACGTCTAGAATCAGGCAGCTAAAGATCCTATGCTCCCCAACCAATCTCAGGACAAGATGTTACACGGGGTGTAAAGCAAACTTAGTCTGGGTCCAGTTAGTCCAGCATAATGATAGTCCAAACAACAGAAGGCCTTCTTCTTATTCTCCCAACTTTTCTGTGTCTCTAGCATTCCTTGGCAGGTTACTGTGTGTAAGTTGTGTCCTGGTGTCACGCCTGGTGTCCTGGATATTACACACTTCTTGTATAGTGTGTGTCAATGAAGTAGCACAGGGAACATATTTGGACAGCAGTGTCAGTCTCTGGGGGGGTGAGTGTTCCATGCAGGAGTCTTGGCCAAAATCAGCACCCCAAAAAGACAAAAGCTAGCCGACACTTAGAAAACAAGCTGCAATATTGTGTGTTCCCATATTGGGGAACGTTAGCCTTGCCCACAGAGTCCACTGATAATTCTAAGCTCCCTTGGGGCAGCCAAATGGTTAGCAGATAATGGCCAACCGCTACATGTGCCAGAGAACTTGTGTGATGGGGAACAGAGAAAACTATTTGCAGGACAGACCACCAGGTGAAAACAGCAGAAAGGCCAAAGAGTCTAACCCCCAATGCCTCTGGAAGGGTCACCTTTTAGTTTTCTTTCTGAAGTGCTGCTTTTTTAGTGTTTGCTATTTGGAATTATTGGTAGCCATACTCAGAAAAGCGCCTGTGTTGGATTCCCTACATGACCAAGCCACCATTATTACCCCAAATGCATTTCTGACAATTTGAAAGACACGTTCTGCTACTTTCCAAATAATATTTATTACAAAAAATACATACAAAATGAATGGGGAGGAGGAGGCTGCTGCAGAGGGGGTGGGTGTGAGGGTTGGGGAGGTACAGTGTGTGGGGGGGCTTGGAAAGAGTGGTGGGGAGGGAGTGCTGGGGGAGAGGTTGAATGGGGGCAATGGAAGACAGGAAGAATGTGGGGAGGAGCATTTGAGGGCCGAGGAGAGTGGGCAGGACGTGGAAGGTAAGGATGGAAATGGGATTGAGAGGAGGGGCATGTAGAAACAAGGGGAGGGGATGTGAAAGTGGGGGTGTGGTCAAGGGGAGTGTGAGGAAGGTGTAGAAGAGGGATCCATGGGGAAGGAGGCATACTGGTCTTCCGGTGAGGTTTCTTGAGGGGACTGCTCCAGAGTGGGTAGATCCAGAATTGGCACCTCCAAGGCTTGTTCCCCTGCTACTTCCCCGGCACTTTCTACAGGGGAACTCTGTGGCAACCTTGGCATTGGCCCCAAACTACTACTGCACAGGGGTTGGGAGCCTCTGGCCGAAGGCGCATTTTGTTCAGCCCCTGCTTGACATAAGGCCCGGATATCATGACTAAGGTCCTGCAATGCTGCAGTCTGATCCCTGACCGCGGTGACAAGTCCAAGCAGGGCTTCATGTTGGAGCACCAGTAACCTTTCTATATTACTGGATGCATTAGAAAGCCTCCTTTGCTCCCATAATCTCTCCATGTTGAACAGCCTTTCCCCAAGCTTGAGAAGGCGGCTGGGTCCAGGTAGACGGGGTGCCGATCCAGCTGCATCCAATGTTGGCTGCAAGGAGAAACAAACAAAAAATGAAAGAGTGTTTAACACACAGCACAAGGGTACAGTAGGACAGGGGGCTCGTCTGACACCAAACACTAGCTCATGTTCTTGTCCCACCCCTAGGACCAGGTATTGGTGAATGCCTTTCCCTGACACATTACACTGGATGAACATTTGACTGAAATGAATGGTTTGGCATCTTTACCCAGACTGATACCTTCCTGCTGATTTGTCACATGCACATCACTCCCTCCAGCTCCTGACTAAGCAATGATCCAAAAAAAGTAAGTTACACATCACGTTGCCAAATCCTGCCCAGCCAGGAACGGAGTTATACTCTAAATGGGTGACTCATTAGGGAGAACATCTTTAGCATCTCTTACCGGAGGTTCAGGCAACTCAGGTGGAGGTGACGGCATTTCACACAAGTTTGGAGTGCCTGAACTTCCCTGCACCACAAAAAAAACAATGCATGACATTTCCCACATACACATGTAACATATATTTGTACATCCCCACCCCATTACAGCAGTTCCCGTACCCCAACATCAGATGCAGATTCCTCTCCCACTCCAACAGCTGGGGCCTCCAGGAGCAAAAGATGATCTGCAAATAGAGTTCAAGATGCTGATTAGTAACAGATACTAGTTAGGCTGTATGTATGATGTGACATTTGTGACCAAGGTTTGAGGGATTGCTCATTGGTATGTTCTTCACTCCAGTTTATCCAGACAAATAGGACACTGGCAGCCACAGCCCAGGAGACTGGTAGGGAGTAGAAAGAGCCATGGTAAGGCTCAGGAGCAGGGGCCACAAGAATGAGGGGCCACCTTTCCTGCCAAACAAGGAGGCAGATGTGTTAGGATGGCTCCATTATGCCCATAGGCTACTGCATCCATTTTGACCATGGACTTCAAACATTAAAGCAAAATATATAACATTTGTCGTTAAGGCAACATTCCAAAAAGGATTCAATAGGTTATAGAAGGGTCACCCAGGGGGGAAAATGGGTCAAATCAAATATAAACATTCCCCAAAATATTTCCAAAGCCAGAGAAATGCATGTAAATGCACCCAAAAGAATTGTTGATATAACTGTTGATCTGAAGAGACCAAGAGCAATGCATCCAAAACTCCTTTAATCACTTTTAAACCGCAGGTCTCCTGCAAACTCAATGTGAAAAAGAAAATAATGAACTCATGTGGCAGTCTCAGAGTATCTGTAAACATTAAACAGCCTTTCCAGATGATTGGAAGCTGAGCTACAAAGGGCGGGGCCAACTCAATATTGAACCCTACGGACTAAGACCGGGATGCCATTCAAGTTCATATGTGTGGAAAGGAAGTCATCCCAGCAGTGTTGGCAATATAGTGTATTTGTCAATGAACTATAGATTAGTCTTTATTTAGCTTTTTGGGCTTTAGATGACTTAAATTCCAAGATTCCCGGTGGATAGGTCTGGCAAAGGAACACTGTAGATCTTCCTGCTAGTCATGTGATGTGCCAAAATGAAGCAGTCTAATTATTGGCCCCAAGTTTACATAAGAGGCCCAAAGCATTAGTTAGATTCCATTTTTTTTTTTTTGGGGGGGGGGAGCACTTTAAAATGATTTGCCCCTGGGGATTCCTTTTTCAAGAATTAGAAAATTGACATTTTTGTGTGATTTTATTTGGGATCTGGCTGGGTTTTTGGACTTCGGGAAAATGGCCCCAAGAATACTCAGTCTTGGTATGTATTTGATTTGGCCTCTACATTTTGAGCAATGGGAAAATGGTTGCCGTCACTTGGAACTTGACGATTGGGTGAGTAGCTACATTTCTTGATGTTGACCTCAAGTTTTACTATGCTGAAGTCCCAGATCACATGCTTCTGGTAGATCCCTACCTGCCATATCTGCTACTGGTTCCTGGCTTGCTCACTTCCTGGTGAGATGATCCTGAGAACTGCGACCTGGTGCTAACACCAGCCAAATCCATCTCCACCATTAGGAGCTCTGGTGATACCAGTTAGTACTTAGACCCCGCACCTCAGGTGAGCCTGCGTCATTCCCAGGGGGACCTGCCTGTGTACCTATCCTGCTGGTTTCAGGTAAGCCTTACACTGCTGGTCTTTGATCCTGACCCCTGATCATGACAACGGAAATAGATCGTATCCATAGAGCTCTGGTCTTTGATCCTGACCCCTGATCGTGACAACGGAAATAGATCGTATCCATAGAGCTCTGGTCTTTGATCCTGACCCCTGATCGTGACAACGGAAATAGATCGTATCCATAGAGCTCTGGTCTTTGATCCTGACCCCTGATCGTGACAACGGAAATAGATCGTATCCATAGAGCTCTGGTCTTTGATCCTGACCCCTGATCGTGACAACGGAAATAGATCGTATCCATAGAGCTCTGGTCTTTGATCCTGACCCCTGATCGTGACAACGGAAATAGATCGTATCCATAGAGCTCTGGTCTTTGAGCCTGACCCCTGATCGTGACAACGGAAATAGATCGTATCCATAGAGCTCTGGTCCCTGTAAAACTGGATGGGCCTTCTCAAGACATAATCATTAAATCCCATTTTTTTTAAATTAAGGAGGCGGTGATGCGATACGCCAGGGAACATCCAGATTTGGAAATCCATGGGCACAAGATTCAAGTCTTTGCAGATATTTCTCAAGCTACTATCCTGAAACGGAGGAAGTTCAAGCTGTTGCTTTCATCTTTAATTCAAAGGGACATTCGTTATCAATGGAAATATCCATTTTGCTTACAATTTACTTACAATGGCAAATCCTACGCCTTTTCTACATTTTCTGAAGGAGAGAAACTTGTTGAATCTGGGCTTTATTTACCTTAGCCCCTCCCCACAGAACCAGCCCAGGGTTGACGGCCCTCCTCCCCCGCTTTCACCTCTGTGGTCCCCCTCTTCAAGGAAGAAGAAACCTGCTACTCCATGTTAGGTCCCTTGAGGACCCTGCTGGCTACTAGCTGATTTCTATCGGGCGGGGACCTCTACATGGTCTTGTTATGGGACATTGGCCTCCGCCCTTGTTCTTCTTTGAATTGTTATTCCAAATATTATGTTTTTAATTTTATTGCTTTTTACCTGTTTACTGGCTAGATTGGATATATGTCAGGTATTCTATTTCTCTGGGGTTAGGAACCTTTCTTATACATGTCTGTTACAGACCCCATGGTGCTGGGAAGCGTCTATGTGCTCCTCCTAATTGGAAGACTCTCCCCACTGCTATGCTTTGGTGGAGACTCTTCCATTCCTTGACCTTGTGTCTGGGTTATTTGGTGTTTTACTGTTTTATGCTGCATATCGTTGTTTTACCACTTAAACTGACGATAGCCATTTTCTGGGCTCGGGGTCTTTTGTCTCTCCCCTATTTCTTCCTTATTTCCATCACTTTTTTAATTGTTTTTCTTTGAGGGTCATCTCGGGAATTTTTATTTGGTCCTGGATTCTCGATCTCCCCTACGGGGATGTATGGGTCTCCCCATCGCTGTCTTTATTTTTCTATGTCCACCTTAAGACCAAATAGTGTTGTTGTTCCCTTACTCTCCCATAATGTGCAGGTTTGGGATCCCCTCTAAGCATCTCAAGGTTTTTTCTCATTATAAGTCCCTGGGAGCTGATATAGTTGCTCTGCAGGAAACCCATTTTGTCTCCTCTTTCACACCACGTTATATTCATAGAGATTTCCCTGTGTGCTTTTTTGCTAATGCATCTGGGAAAAAATGAAGGGTAGCGCTCTGTTTGGCCCGGCGGTTCTCCTTTACTGAATCTAAAGTGATACGAGACAAGGAAGGGCGATATCTATTGGTTAAAGGCCACTTGGGGGGAAACTTAGTGACTTTCCTGATTTACTACGCCCCTAATGTGAATCAATTAGCCTTTTTTCGATCCCTGTTTCAATCTTTAGCTCCAGAACTGGAAGGCGATGTCATTTTAGTGGGGGATTCAGATTTGGCTTTAGATCAAACGCTTGATAAATCACGTGCAACCAAACTTGTGTCTCCCGAAACAAAGTCGCAAATTTGCTCAACCTTTATATGGCTATAATTTGGTGGATACATGGAGAGAGGCCAATCCTACTTCTAGAGACTACTCTCATTTCTCTAGAGCTCACAACCATAAAGCTTCTATCAGAGGTTTTTGTATCCAACGAGCCTATAGACTATAGCAATCTCGTGAAGAGTTGATCTCTGCCAAAACTAAGGAATACGAGGCTTTACTGGCCCAACATAAAATGACTCCAACCCCGGACTTGTTACTTAAGGTACAACAGGCTCGTTTGGAGCTTAATCTTTGTCTCCCCACAAAAACGGAAAAACAGCTACGATGGAGGAATCATAAATTCTTCACATGGCGAGACAAACAGGAGTGTTGAGAGAGACTTGGAGTGCTGCCCAGGGGCGGACTGACCATTTGGAAACGTGTGCACTTCCCGAGGGCCCGGGGTCAGTAAGGGGCCCCATGAGATGCCCCTGGTACCTTTTTCATAGGCTTTTTTGAGTTTGGGCAAGGACACAGAGGCCCCATGATCCCCTATTGCCCAGGGGGCCCCATGAGTTGTCAGTCCACACCTGGTTCTGCCCATGTGCTGAGAGCTGCCAAGTAGCCAGAGATGAACTGGGCTAAACTTGGGGATGATGGAGTCATGAGATGTTTGCCTAAGGATTGGAACCCCGTCTGTAACATACTGGAGTGAGAGTCCAGGGAGTGACTACAACACTGGAGTGACAGTCCGGGGAGTGACTACAGCACTGGAGTGAGAGTCCAGGGAGTGACTACAACACTGGAGTGACAGTCCGGGGAGTGACTACAGCACTGGAGTGAGAGTCCAGGGAGCGACTACAACACTGGAGTGACAGTCCGGGGAGCGACTACAACACTGGAGTGACAGTCCGGGGAGCGACTACAACACTGGAGTGAGAGTCCGGGGAGCGACTACAACACTGGAGTGACAGTCCGGGGAGCGACTACAACACTGGAGTGAGAGTCCGGGGAGCGACTACAACACTGGAGTGACAGTCCGGGGAGCGACTACAACACTGGAGTGAGAGTCCGGGGAGCGACTACAACACTGGAGTGACAGTCCGGGGAGCGACTACAACACTGGAGTGAGAGTCCGGGGAGCGACTACAACACTGGAGTGACAGTCCGGGGAGCGACTACAACACTGGAGTGAGAGTCCGGGGAGCGACTACAACACTGGAGTGAGAGTCCGGGGAGCGACTACAACACTGGAGTGAGAGTCCGGGGAGCGACTACAACACTGGAGTGAGAGTCCGGGGAGCGACTACAACACTGGAGTGAGAGTCCGGGGAGCGACTACAACACTGGAGTGAGAGTCCGGGGAGCGACTACAACACTGGAGTGAGAGTCCGGGGAGCGACTACAACACTGGAGTGAGAGTCCGGGGAGCGACTACAACACTGGAGTGACAGTCCGGGGAGCGACTACAACACTGGAGTGAGAGTCCGGGGAGCGACTACAACACTGGAGTGAGAGTCCGGGGAGCGACTACAACACTGGAGTGACAGTCCGGGGAGCGACTACAACACTGGAGTGAGAGTCCGGGGAGCGACTACAACACTGGAGTGACAGTCCGGGGAGCGACTACAACACTGGAGTGAGAGTCCGGGGAGCGACTACAACACTGGAGTGACAGTCCGGGGAGCGACTACAACACTGGAGTGACAGTCCGGGGAGCGACTACAACACTGGAGTGACAGTCCGGGGAGCGACTACAACACTGGAGTGACAGTCCGGGGAGAGACTACAACACTGGAGTGACAGTCCGGGGAGCGACTACAACACTGGAGTGACAGTCCGGGGAGCGACTACAACACTGGAGTGACAGTCCAGGGAGCGACTACAACACTGGAGTGAGAGTCCGGGGAGCGACTACAACACTGGAGTGACAGTCCAGGGAGCGACTACAACACTGGAGTGAGAGTCCGGGGAGCGACTACAACACTGGAGTGACAGTCCAGGGAGCGACTACAACACTGGAGTGACAGTCCAGGGAGCGACTACAACACTGGAGTGACAGTCCGGGGAGCGACTACAACACTGGAGTGACAGTCCAGGGTGTACTCTTTAAAGGCTTATTACTCTAATGAGGGTAATTGTATGCATTTCAGCTATTTAGAAGTGTTCACAATTTATATAATTTTATTTATTTCCTTTATTTTATTTATTTTAATTGTATTTATTTCATGTTTTGTTTTATGAGTGTACACTGATTGTTCACATATATATATTTATAGTGTACACGGAGTGATTTCATGATTCACGTGTTACTC
The DNA here is from genome assembly GCF_062004578.1 of Staurois parvus. Lineage (NCBI taxonomy): Eukaryota > Metazoa > Chordata > Amphibia > Anura > Ranidae > Staurois > Staurois parvus. The sequence continues at coordinate 6,119,263 of NW_028317987.1, forward strand.
ACGATTTGAATCTTGTTTTTATTTTGTGCATATTTTGTTAATTATATATTATTGTTGGTAAAGTTATACCAGATGATATTGAAGGTAATACACTATTTCGTTTTTCCGTTTTTTTGAGGTACACATCTTATCTGGATTTATGGGGAGGTTGAAGTTGGACACGGAGGATTCATTTATTTGGACTTTAATTTATTTGGACTATAATTTTGGATTTTAAACATTGACTGGCACAAATAAGATTTTTGTATAATGTCTGATAGTTACTAGATTTTGGATCCGCATGTTTAACCTTATGTACAGGGTGATGGGGGTTAATGTTGGTAGGGCCCCGGAATCGGCCCTCTTCCATAAATTTCCACTTACAGTACCAAAAGAAGACCCTTAACCACTTGCCAACTGCATATAGGCAAATGATGGCTTCATTGTGGCCGGCTAGTTCTGGGAGTGTCATATGACGTCCTCCCACAACACGCCCTCCCGTGTACCCCCGGAGGCGTGCACTCTGTGATCTCCATGATCGCTGTGTCCTACGGACACAGCTGATCATGTGATGCGATAAAAGGCCAATCACAGCAACCTTTTACCACATGATCAGCTGTGTCCAATGACACAGCAGATCACCAGGAAATGAAGTTGCCAGTTATCGGCTGCACTTTCCTCACACTGTCACAGCATGAGGAAAGTACTGCTGATAACTAGCAATTGTACCCTCCCCTCTCCTTCCCTTCCCTCCCCTCCCCTCTCCTCTCTCCCCTGCGCTCCCCTCCTTTCCCCTCCCCTCTCCCCTCCCCTCCCCTCCCCTCTCCTCTCTCCTCTCCTCCCCTCCCCTCTCCTCTCTCCTCTCCTCTCCCATCCCATCCCCTCCCCTCCCCCATCCCCTCCCCTCTCCCTTCTCCTCTCCCCTTCCCTCTCCCTTCTCCTCTCCCCTTCCCTCTCCTCTCCCCTTCCCTCTCCTCCTCCTCCCCCTCCTCTCTTCTCCTCTCCTCTCCTCCTCCCCTCTTCTCTCCTCTCCTCCTCCCCTCTCCCTCTTCTCTCCCCTCCCCTGTCCCTTCTCCTCCCCTCTCCTCCTCCTCCTCCTCCCCTCTCCCTCTCCTCTCCCCTCTCCTCCTCCTCCTCCTCTCCTCCTCCTCTCCTCTTCTATCCTCCTCTCCCCTCCCCTCTCTTCTCCTCCTCCTCTCCTCTCATTACTGTTACCCTCTTTTCTTCCTTTCTGCTGTCTCTTTTATTTCCCATGTTCTGGTGCTAGTTGAGTTCCATGTTGTATGTGTTGTGCACTATGTGTGGTGTGTATGATGAATGCTCTGTGTGATCCATATGTCTCCTATTATTGCTTCCCCTGTACAAGGTGGACTTAATGCTGGGAATGTTCTATGTGACGTCTCCAGTCATTATTGCACACATTTCCTGCTTCCCTGCGGGATGTCTGTTGTTTATTCATCCGCCTGTTTGTTGGGGAGATTTCATACCTTATTTTATAACATGACACTTGTCTGTTACATTTTCTGTAACTTGAAACATTTCAATAAAAATATTGGAAAATAAATAGTTGGTTGCATAAGAGCTAGATTTATTTTTTCTCAGTTATTTTTTAGTTATTTTTGATCTTTCATGGAAACCACAGGAATGGTTATTTTAATGTTTCTTGAGGCTGCAGTTCCTCTGAACGCCACAAGGTGGTGATCTCACTTCTATCCAGAAAGAAAGTTATTATAGAACACAGACAGGAAGTGATGTCAGGCAGAGACAGGAAGTGATGTCAGGTAAAGACAGGAAGTCATCTGCAATAAAGACAGGAAGTTTCATACCATAAGAAGCAGCGAGGAGACAGTGGTCAAAGTAGCAGCAGAGGAGGTAATAAGATGTTATTTTCTATTTACACCCAGTAACTCCCCATCATGTCTGTCCTCTTCCTCCATAGTCACGTCCGTCCTCTTCCTCCATAGTCACGTCCGTCCTCTTCCTCCATAGTCACGTCCGTCCTCTTCCTCCATAGTCACGTCCGTCCTCTTCCTCCATAGTCACGTCCGTCCTCTTCCTCCATAGTCACTGTGACGTCTTTTATCTCCAGCAGATGATGATACACACATATATAGTGTGGGAACCCAGATGAACCCCTTCAGGGGCAGAACATTCCCCCACTTCCAGGGCCGGAACATTCTCCTCATTGTGGAGATAAATTCTAGTAATATGGTCCTCTAAACAAACAGCACTGACAATAAATAGACAAGACAAGGACCATCCTGACCATACATGGCCTACAAAGGGCAATGATGACACTACACAGGCAGCCAATGGGCAATCATTACACTATGCAGCCAACACAATGATGGAGTGCCGGGGTCAGGAGTATGGAGCATAGAGCCCCTTACATTGCTGGGCAGGAGGAAGAAAACATTCCCCAGCCGGCCATGAAGAATATGTTCCATCATTGGTGTCAGAGGGAGGGAAATACTGAGGGGTCTGAGGGAAGTAGTGGAGCTGAGGGGTCTCTCAGGGATTACTGAGGATGAGAGACTTTGGGGGCCCTTAGGGGGCAGTGGAGTTCAAGGGTTTTGAGGGGGTAGAGTAGCTGAAGGGATCTGGGTCCTTGATAGGGTTGGCGGGGAGCAGAGCTCTGAGGAAAGGGAAGTTTGTCAGGCTCAGGGGGACACTGAGGTAGGGAGGGGGGCTCTTGGTCTCTGATTGTCCTCTTACCTGCACTTACTTTCTAGACCTCCTTACAGAACTCCTACCAGGAAAGGAAGACAACCTTCACCTTCTTACCATCTCACTGGTCAAATAATGTATTCCAAGATACCAAATGGAATGCAGAAGGACAATCCTTCACCCCTTGGTGGGCACTTGTTCTTTGAGGAGGTCTGTTGGTGCATTTTTTACTAAAAGCTAGTCAGGGGTCAGTGCTGAACATCTTCAGGAGACACTCCAATACCTCCCATGACACAGGCTCTGGCAGTGCCCGGTGCTGGAATTCAGAGCCCCAGGAACCCACCACCACTCTGTACAATGTCCTGGATATTACAGTATACTTGGGAACCAAACCGCTCCCCCCTGCTGTCCTCCTTCTACCCACACTAGGCTGTCATTGGAGGGAAGAGATTAGGGCTCTTTCCTCACAGCTCTATACTCAACCAGCACCATCCTCCTGCTATCCCATCCAATCCCTTCTCTTACTGCAGAGAGTGACAGTGACATCACTCCTGTCAGTCAGCAGGCTGCCACAGATTGGAGCCTTGCAGCCGGAGTTCTGCCAATTGTCCTGATTATCCAGCAACTCCGGCCAAAAGTCATCAAGTTCCCCTTCCTGGACCTCATGATGACCCAACATTGACCTCACAGCACTGCCTCAAAGCAAACAAGTCATAGGAAGGATCGTATTTATCATTCCTTGTCTGCAGATCTAAAACTCATCAAAACCAGTTCAGAGACCAAACAAACCCAACAGAGAAAAGGAGATTTCTGATCTGGCAGACCAAGAGGGTCCTGGGACCTCCAAAATGTAGCAAATGCTAAACAGTACAGACTACTGTCTTCCCATGGGGGGAGTAGTTCTTCAATGTCCAGCAACCCTCCTATTCCCCCCCTCACATCCACATCCTATTATTGTGTGACCAATACCATCCAAATCATTCTTACTTTCATTTCCCAAAGTTATCCGTCTACAAGGAGACCTGTATAGATCACATGATGGCACCAATGAGGATGGAGGAGGACCGGAGTCACATGACTGAGAAGATACTAAACCTCACCCTGGAGATCATCTACCTGCTGACCGGAGAGGTGAGGATTCTGGGAGGTCACATGACATCACTCTTATCTCTATTAATAAAACACAGACCTGACCGGAGAGGTGAGGAGGATTCTGGGAGGTCACATGACATCACTCTCATCTCTATTAATAAAACACAGACCTGACCGGAGAGGTGAGGAGGATTCTGGGACGTCACATGACATCATTCTCATCTCTATTAATAAAACACAGACCTGATCGGAGAGGTGAGGAGGATTCTGGGAGGTCACATGACATCACTCTCATCTCTATTAATAAAACAGACCTGACCGGAGAGATGAGGATTCTGGGAGGTCACATGACATCACTCAACTTTTTTAATAAAACACAGACCTGACCGGAGAGGTGGGGAGGATTCTGGGAGGTCACATGACATCACTCACATTTCTATTAATAAAACACAGACCTGACCGGAGAGGTGAGGAGGATTCTGGGAAGTCACATGACATCACTCTCATCTCTATTAATAAAACACAGACCTGACCGGAGAGATGAGGATTCTAGGAGGTCACATGACATCACTTTGATCTGTATTAAAAAAAACACAGACATGACTGGAGAGGTGAGGAGGATTCTGGGAGGTCACATGACAGCACTCTTATGTCTATTAATAATACACAGTGTGACGATTGCGATATCAAATCCCTGCCCCTCTCACCAGACTCGTGACCAAAGGACTAGCCAATCTAAAACCGCGATGTCAGGTGCGTAACAATGCCACGCCCAGCTGCACCCTGCACATTGATTTTCCAGCTAACTGGACCACAAATCTATGTACCGGCATCTTGAGCACGATAGTTACTGGGTCAGGTTAATTACGCAATTAACCCTTCACATTGCCACCACCTACTTTTTGTACAGAGAAAGAGGAAACTCGGCAATATCAGCAATAACACTAGGGTGGTTGAAATATTCATCTGTATACCACTTTCACTGCAGACAGGTTATACAGAGGGTTAAACACACACAGTAGCGCTCGTCAGCGGCAGGAATTCTTAAGTTGCATTAAAGAGCTTTAGAAACAGTTCAACACTTTCAGAAAGTAAGTTTTATTACTAAAAGGTCAAAAGGGTGCAATAAAAAGATTTACAGAAAAAAGATGTAACCAATATATATATAAATATATAGAGAGCAATAACACCGCAAAGAGATAACAGAAGTTTAGGTAGATAAGTACTAGCCAAAAAGCCTTGGGTTATGCAGTTTCAAGTCTCATGAGCCAATTTCTTGGCTCTACTGCTAGTCTCGATGTTAAAAGCAGGAGAATCTTCTCTTCTCTCATCCACACTCCAAGCATAACAGCCTTTTTCTAGCAAATCCCAGCAGGGTGTCTCTTTGGAGTAGTAACCAATGGTCTCCTTTTGGGGAGGGGTGTTGGGTGGAGACCTAAGTTACAAGCAGAATCTCTCCTAGCTTATATTTTGGCTCATAACTTTTCCTAGGTACATTTGCCGGCCTGGTCACTAGTATATTAATACTCAGCCGCATCTGCGGAATGGTTAGAGATGAAACATGAAATATGCACTTAAATGGTTCAAGAGATATACTTTTCTGCTTTTCTCTGTAGGTCAGCTAAGGGGTGTCACATACCAGGAGAATGGCCCCAATCTGAGCCTTCCGCATATAGGCTCCATGTTTAGGTAGTTATGTCTTACGTGAAGATATCAACTTATATGAAAAGTGAGTTTTTAAAAGTAAGTCTGTGTTTACAACCCCTTGGAAGGTCTTTTGAAGTTCAGTGACCCTTCTCATCACTCAGGCCACATGTCACCCCACAGCACGGGAGGGGGAAGAGAGATCTACAAGATGTAGGGGGTAGCCTGCTTTGGGAGTTAGAAATGGTATAACATAGAAAATTCTTAACAAAACGGAGGGCCGCCTCAGTCTCTGTGTGCACGTTTCCTACACACAGACCTGACCGGAGAGGTGAGGAGGATTCTGGGAGGTCACATGACATCACACAGACCTGACCGGAGAGGTGAGGAGGATTCTGGGAGTCTAACATGATATTCCTATTGGTCCCTCAATACAGAGATTTCCGCTTCTGAAGTCAGGTGATCATATAACCATCACAGTGCCTCCATGTGACTCCCTAAACCCTGAGAGACACAACATGCAGAAGATTCTAGAAGTCACCAAGAAGATGATGGAGCTGCTGACAGGAGAGGTGAGCGGTGCCGGGAATTCTGGGACATTCTCCAGTAACAGACAAGGGATGTGTCTGGATGGTGACTGTATCATTGTGTGTGTCAGGTTCCTATAAGGTGTCAGGGTGTCACTGTCTATTTCTCCATGGAGGAGTGGGAGTATTTAGAAGGACACAAGGATCTCTACAAGGACGTCATGATGGACAATCAGCCGCCCCTCACATCACCGGGTAAGAGGAGACTTTATTGTAAAGGAGAGAGCAGTACGGAGGATCCACCTAGATCCCCCATCATCTGATAAACACATAGAAACAATGGATTCAGTCAGTGTGTGTGTTTCCTACAGATGGATCCAGTCATGGGAACCCACCAGAGAGATGTCTCCGTCCTCTGTATTCCCGGGATTCCACACAGGAAGGTCACACCATCCCTCACCATCATCAGGTAGATGAGGAACAATCACTGATAGTATCATTAGGATCTGTACATTATCTGCATTGTTACCATTGATGTCATTTTTATTATATATTCAGAGTGGAAACCTGAGAGAATTTGAGGTTGAAGAAGAAGAGGCGTATGTGAGGGATGATCAGCAGTCTATGGAGGAGGATGGAATAACGGGGACATTTATAGAGGAGGACACTCCTACAGAGATCAGCACAGGTGGGTCATGAACACTAAATCCATTCCTCCACCCATACTGCTCACTGATTGGTCCAGAGTAGGGCGGGGACTGGGTGATATCAGCCTGTAATCCCCTGGTCACTTTCCTGAGCTGTGTTCCCCGTCCTGTATTCCTGGATTTCTCTCGGATAATCTTCCTTCTCTGTGCTGCAGACACAATTTATGTATCTAGACTGGATTTATGGAGGTTCTGGGGTTCAGCTGGCAGAAAAATGTTAATTTCACCATAGATTTTGAGTTATCTGGGACCTGCTCTGTGGGTCCTCTTCCTCATGCCCTGGTGAAATCTCTGATAGAGCAATTCTCCCAGGGTTCCTTGCTCTGTGGTCTGCTGGCTGTGCCGGGTGGAGGGATATGTCTGTAGTGTCTCAGACCCAAGTCACTGAGTGCAGTCTCAGGAGATGGGAGGCAGCGGTGTGGGATCTCTGCAACTTGTCTACAGTAGACATTTAAAGTGGTTGTAATCCCTCCATATACTCAGTGCAGTGACTGGCCTCAGGTGATACACAGAGATAAAACAAATCCTACATATGTTGCACCTTTTTATCTGCAGCAATCTCTTCTCAACAACTGTTCAAAGCCCAGAATGTATACAGCTTGTCTGAGAAGTCAGAAAAAAAGAGACAGAGAGATAAAGTCACATTCTGCAGAGTTCAGTGAGGTGAGCTCTAAAGGTGATTGGAGGGAAGGTACACACAGCACACAGGAACAGAGCTGAGGCTGTCAATCACAGGCTGTGTGCTGGAGCTTCTCCCCTTTCACATTTTTTCTCTTGGTGTCAGGAAGACTTGTCAGAAGTGATTCATGCTGATCGCAGAGGAAGGAGATAGCAGACAGAAATGGCTCTTATTGCTCTGGAGTGAGACAAGTACACACTGTAGAGGGATATGCTTTGTTCATATTCCATGTCTGAGGGTTACAACCCCTGTAAGTGATCTCTGATTACTAAACACCAATTTGATGTGATCCTTACACTATTTATTAGTGTGGCCCCCTTGTCCTGAATAGAGGTACTATGTGGGTTTAGTTTGTGGCTGGGCTGTACTTGGCTCAGGCTGATTGTATAGTTCTTCACTTGGTTTCTCCCTAAGTTTAGGTTGTCTTGTGATGTCTCACTGTGGCCAGTAGATGTCACTGCTATCACTGGACATAGGATGAGGTGGCGGCTGCATTCCTTTTCTTTGGCTTTTTTCCCTGTTTTCTCCTGGTGATCTGGCCAGTAACACACCTTCTGTATTAGAGCGCCCCCGCTGTGGAGGCAGCAGCATGGTCAGTCTGGGGGGAGGGGAGTGTTAGATGTATTAGCAGATTTAAAACAGTAACTAATTGAAGCCAAACTCCAGCTCACACTTCATAATCAGTTTCATCAAACAGTTTTTTTCTTTTGGGATAAAAGTTTTACATGAATAAATAAAAGCTGATCATTGTAAGCCCCCTGTCAGTGGTAAATGGTCTGCCTCATCCCTGGAACTGATACATTCTGCTGCAGAGTTTTATAAAACAGATTTACTGGCTAGATCACCAGATGAATATAGAAGAAAACGAATACTGTTTAGTCCTAACTTTTGTATCCTGTATGATAAGTTGTACATTACATACAGTGAAGGAAATGTGTATTTGCTCCCCGGCTGATGGTGAATGTTCGCCCCGCACACAGAAATGATCGGTCTAACAATGGAATGTTCGCCCCGCACACAGAAATGATCGGTCTAACAATGGAATGTTCGCCCCTCACACAGAAATTATCGGTCTAACAATGGAATGTTCGCCCCTCACACAGAAATGATCGGTCTAACAATGGAATGTTCAGTGTAACACTGAGAGACAGAATACAACAACAAATTCAGCAGAAATGCGTCTAACAAATGATGACGGATCTGCATGTTCATGAGGGAAAGAAGGATTTGATCCCCTATCATTCAGCAGGATTTCTGGCTCCCAGGTGTCTTTCATACAGCTAATAAGCTGAGATTAGAAGCAGTCTCTTAAAGGGAGTGCTGCTAATCTCATTGTGTTACCTGTATAAAGACACCTGTCCACAGGAGCAATCAGACCATCAGATTCCAAACTCTCCACCATGGCAAAGACCAAAGAGCTGTCCAAGGATGTCAGGGACAAGATGGTAGACCTACACAAGGCTGGACTGGGCTACCAAACTATGGCCAAGCAGCTTGGTGAGAAGGTGACAACAGTTGGTGCAATCATTCACAAATGGAAGAAACACAAAACAAGTGTCAGTCTCCCTAGGTCTGGTGCACCATGCAAGATCTCACCTCGTGGGGTGTCAATGATCATGAGAACAGTGAGGAATCATCCCAGAACTACACGTGAGGATCTTGTCAATGATCTCCAGGCAGCTGGGACCACAGTCACCAAGAAAACAATTGGTAACACACTACGCTGACAAGGACTGAAATCCTGCAGTGCCCGCAAGGTCCCTCTGCTCAAGAAAGCCCATGTCCAGGCCCGTCTGAAGTCTGCCACTGAACATCTGAATGATGCAGAGGAGGACTGGTGGGAAGTGTTGTGGTCAGAGGAGACCAAAATCCAGCTCTTTGGCATCAACTCAACTCATTGTTTGGAGGAGGAGGAATGCTGCCTATGACCCCAAGAACACCATCCCAACTGTGAAACATGGTGGTGGAAACATTCTGCTTTGGGACAGGACAACTGCACCGCATCAAAGGGACGATGGATGGGGCAATGTACAGTCTAATCTTGGGTGAGAACCTTCTTCCCTCAGCCAGGGCATTGAAAATGGGTGGTGGATGGGTGTTCCAGCATGACAATGACCCAAAACACATGGCCAAGGCAACAAAGGAGGGGCTCAAGAAGAAGCACATTAAGGCCCTGGAGTGGCCTAGCCAGTCTCCAGACCTTCATCCGATTGAAAATCTGTGGAGGGAGCTGAAAGTTCGAGTTGTCAAACGTCATACACCAAACCTTAATGACTTGGAGAGGATCTGCCAAGAGGAGTGGGCCAAAATCCCTCCTGAGATGTGTGCGAACCTGGGGCCAACTCCAGGAAACGTCTGACCTCTGTGATTGCCAACAAGGGATTTGCCACCAAGTACTAAGTCATGTTTTGTGAAGGGGATCAAATCCTTCTTTCCCTCATGAACATGCAGATCAGTCATCATTTGTTAGACGCATTTCTGCTGAATTTGTTGTATTCTGTCTCTCGGTGTTACACCGAACATTCAATTGTTAGACCGATCATTTCTGTGTGAGGGGCGAACATTCAACATCAGCAGGGGAGCAAATACACATTTCCTTCACTTTAGGCCTTAATTATTTTCCACCCATTTCCTCCCAGCTGGACATTTTATATCGGATGATGTGATTGGAGCACAGACTTTTACATGGTGATAATAAAGTGATAACATCCTCCAACTTTGGACCCTTAAACAGAAAGTGATAATGAGGGAGGAGTCAATACCCCAATGATGGTGGTCTTCAGGATCAGTCCAGTCTTCATCTTGGTTGTTCTCCCCCCATCCTCACTCTCTGACCTCTGGTGGGGCTCAGCCCCGCTGTTCTTCATGACTAAATCATGGACTAAATAAGGAAGTGCAGTACTTCTTGTGTTGGGAAGATGGCGATGAGTGATAGAGGGGGTGGGGACCCTCATCCTATAATCCCCTCATCACTGTCCCTCCTATAAAAGACAGTTCTGGTTGTTTCCTCACTCTCTGACTAAGGTCCATGAATAAAGAAATGACCTGGTAGGAGATCAGAGGAGCCATTTCCTAGTTCCCTTGAGGGTGGAATTGTAAACTCCTCAGAGACCAAGCTGCCTGATGTGGGCGGAGTCCTGGTTTGGGGGAACCAATCAGCTCCTGTCTAGTAATCCTCTTTGTCTTTGTATTTTAGTCCATGGCCGGGAGATGAGGAAAACCTCCGAGGATTGTCTCACTTTGTCTCCAGACTGTGAAGTAGAAGATGAGGACATCACACAGTATAGTCCAGGAGAAAACCCGGCTCCCTCCAATGTCCATCCGGCACCACCCAGTGTAGATGGACCATCGGATTCCTCGTATCCTGAGGAACCTCAGACTGTGCGGGACCAGGCCGGCCTTCCAATAGGGAAGAGCTTCTCCTGTACTGAGTGCGGGAAATGTTTCTGTTATAAATCCCATCTTAATGTGCATAAAAGAACTCACAGGGGGGAGAAGCCGTATTCCTGTCCTGAGTGCGGGAAATGTTTCCGTTTTAAATGTCGTCTTAATGAGCATAAAACATCTCACACAGGAGAGAAGCCACATTCCTGTCCTGAGTGCGGGAAATGTTTTTCACAGAAGTGCAATCTTTCCAGACATCAGAGATCTCACAAGGGGGAGAAGCCATTTTCTTGTCCTGAGTGTGGGAAAAGTTTTGTAGCAAAATCAGATCTTGTTAAGCATCAAAGATCTCACACAGGGAAAAGACCTTATATCTGTCCTAAGTGTAGAAAATGTTTCTCAGAGAAGTCTGATCTTTACAGACATCAGAGATCTCACACAGGGGAAAAGCCATATTCCTGTGCAGAGTGTGGGAAATGTTTTTCAGACAAGTCCAGTCTTTACAGACATCATAGATCTCACACGGGGGAGAAGCCATATGCCTGTCCTGAGTGCGGGAAATGTTTTTCAATGAGGTTCCATGTTTACAGTCATCAGAGAACTCACACAGGGGAGAAGCCACTTTCCTGTTCTGAGTGCGGGAAATGTTTTTCTGATAAGTCCAGTCTTCGTATTCATCAGAGATTGCACACGGGGGAGAAACCATTTTCCTGTCCTGAATGTGGGAAATGTTTTTCAGAGAAGTCTAATCTTCACGCACATCAAAGATCTCACACGGGGGAGAAGCCATATGCTTGTCCTGAGTGTGGGAAATGTTTTTCACAGAAATCCAATCTTTACACACATCAGAGATCTCACACGGGGGAGAAGCCGTATGCCTGTTGTGAGTGTGGGAAATGTTTTTCAGTGAAGTCCAATCTTTACAAACATCAGAGATGTCACACGGGGGAGAAGCCACTTTCCTGTCCTGAGTGAGGGAAATGTTCCTCACTGTCCTGTCTTCCTGCACATCAGGGGTCCCACACAACCCTGGAGGTGTATTAGTGCCTTGAGTGCGGGAAATGTCTTCTAGATGAATGTTGCTGGACATCCCAGCTCTCATGTGGGGAAGAAGCACACCCTGATATACACCTCAGATATACTCCATGGCTGATCTTCATCATGGAAGAAACAGTTCATAAGGAGATCAGAGGTCCCCAAAGACATGGATGAAGTGTGGGACCGGGTTGGCTATTGATAGCAGCTCAGTGGTTAGCCCTTCTGCCTGGCAGTACTCGGGTCATTAGTTTGAATCCCAACCATGGCACCACCTGCCTGGAGTTTGCATGTTCTCCCTGTGCCTGCATGGGTCTCCTCCAGGTACTCTGGTTTCTTCCCACATGCCAAAGACATGCTGGTAGGTATATTGTCCCCTAGTATGTGTATGTATGAATGTGAGTTAGGGACCTTAGATTGTACGCTCCTCGGGGGCGGGGACTGATGGGAATGAACAATTTATGTATAAATGGACAGTGCTATAGAAGTACCTGTAATAAATATGGAGTCATCGCCTCTCATTGGCTGAGTATATTTATGGTGGAAGCTTTCACAAACACTTAGAGGTTTAGTAAAAAAAAAAAAGTTAGAAGGAATGTGAGTGACATTTGCCCGGCCATGACGAATATTAGGCATACTTTATTTCACACTCTGATTCCTTTGGCTCCATCTAGTGGCCATAATGTGGTATTGTGCCATTAGTGATTGCTGTATTTCAGGAAAAATCCACTATTATGTCCAATATTTAGAGGGCAATGTTATTACCAGGCTGCAGCTAGGGGGAGCTCTAATGTCACCCCAGCAGAGGGATCCCATCTAGTCCACATTAACCCTCTCACTGCCAGAGCTGTTTCTGCATGATTTTGCACACATGGGAAAATGCAGATTTTGGTCCTGAAGATGAGATAAACCCCCAAACATCTATTCTGTGACATCAGAGGCCCTGGAGAATAAAATGGTGGTGATTGTTAAGGTGTTCCCCGTACACAGATTCCCCTTCATATCCGCCTTTATTTCCTCCTTTCCCCCATTTTCTATGTTGAGATCTTTTCTACAATACTTTGTTATAATAATGGAACACGTTGTGTATTGTATTGTACACCAATAATAATGACTCCGCCCCCACATTCCAGACAAGGGATCTTCCTGACCAATCGGATTTCTGCCTTTACTATTTCCTGGTTATTTTTGTAATCTTGTTAAAAGTGAAATTGTAATAAAAATGTATTGAATGAAAACAAAATGGTGTGTGTGTGCAATGATGACAAAGCTGTGTATCCAGAAACGGCTGGTCGGTGACACTTCCATATACAGCCCAATGAAGTGACAAGGAAGCCCTAGAACCCTTTGGAGGAACCCTGGCTGAGAAAGGCTGGACTAGGCAGTCACATATCTCTGCCCCCCTTGCAGGGTTCCCAACCCTCCGTGACTTTTATTCCTGACACAACATGAACATTTGCTGACGGAGGACATGTTTTTCCTGACATCCTGAAAAATGACAGAACTCCTGTTAGGATTATTATTATACAGTATTTATATAGCACCAAAGGGTATGCTCAGCGCTGTACAGTAGCGGGGGGGACAGAACATGAGACAAGACAGTAACAATACACTACACGAGGGGTGTGAGGGCCCTGCTCTTTCCAGCTTACAATCTAGGAGGGAGGAGAAGGTGGTACAGGAGGAGATGGCTGTGGGTGATGGAGTGGCGGGAGGAGTGGAGGAGGTTAGTTGTTAGGTGTGGTCAGGTGTTAGGTGAGGTTGGGGTAGGCTTCCCTGAAGAGATGGGTTTTCAGGGTGCGCCTGAAGGTGAGGAGGGTAGGCGACAGTCTGATGGATTGGGGTTGGGAGTTCCAGAGGATGGGGGATGTCCTGGAGAAGTCCTGCAATCGGGCGTGGGAGGAGGAGACCAGGGAGCTAGAGAGCAAAAGGTCCTGAGAGGAGCGGAGGGCACGGGTAGGGTAGTATCTGGGTATCAGGTCGGTTATGTAGTTTGGGGCGGCGTTGTGAATGGCTTTGTAGGTCAGGGTTAGCAGCTTGAACTTGATGCGTTGGGCAATCGGGAGCCAATGAAGGGATTGGCAGATGGGGGAGGCAGATGTGGAGCGCTTGGTGAGGTGGATGAGTCTCGCCGCTGAGTTTAGGATCGACTGGAGTGGGGATAGCATTCGTTTGGGTGGGCCAGTGAGGAGGGAGTTGCAGTAGTCCAGGCGTGAGATGATGAGGGAGTGTACGAGTTGTTTGGTGGTGTCTGGGGTGAGGAATGTGCGTATCTTGGAGATGTTGCGGAGGTGAAGCCTGCAAGATTTAGATAGCAGTTGGATATGGGGTAGGAAGGAGAGGTGGGAGTCCAGGGTGACACCCAGGACTTTGGCGTGTGGGGTGGGAGAGATGGTGGCGTTGTTAGTGGTGATGGAGAGGATGGGGGGGGGCACAGGGTGGGGGGGAAGACCAGGAGCTCGGTTTTGGATAGGTTAAGTTTGAGGAAGTGGAGCGACATCCAGTCTGATATGTTGTTTAGGAGGTGGGCAATGCGGGCAGAGAATGAGGGGGTGAGGTGGGGGGGTGGAGAGATAAATTTGGGTGTTGTCAGCATAGAGGTGGTAATTGAAGCCGTGGGAGTGAATAAGTTTGCCAAGGGAGAAGGTATAGATGGAGAAGAGGAGGGGCCCGAGGACAGAGCCTTGGGGGACCCCGACAGAGAGGGGGAGGTGGCAGTGTTGTAGGTGACACTGAAGGAGCGTTGGGAAAGGTAGGAGGCGAACCAGGAGAGAGCAGCGTCCTTGATGCCAAGGGAGTGCAGTTTGGCAAGGAGGAGAGGGTGGTCAACAGTGTTGAAGGCCACGGAGAGGTCGAGGAGCAGGGGGATAGAATAGTGGCCATTGGCTTTGGCAATTGTAGGCCAGGTGCTCAAGGAGCTTGGAAGTGAAGGGCAACAAGGAGATGGGTCTAAGGTTGTTAAGGTTGGTGGGGTCAAGGGAGGGTTTTTTGAGTATGGGGATGATGTGTGCATGCTTTAGAGGGGAGGGGACGGTGCCAGTGGAGAGGGAGAGATTGAAGATGTGGGTGAGGGAGCGAATGATGGAGGGGGGTGACTGGAGGAGCTGTGAGGGGATTTGGTCTAGGGGGCAGGTGGTGAGGCGGGCTTCAGGGAAGACCTTAGAGACCTCCTAGGGGGTAGTTGAGCTGAAGGAGCGGAGTGTTGGCGAGGTGATGATGTGTGGGGCATTAGGTATAGTGGGGGGGTAGTGCGGCTATGAGGTCGGGGGAGGGGACGGTTGAAGGAGGGCAGAAGGCTGGATGGAGAGGTGGATTGCGAGTTGACAATGCCCTTACGGATTGCGTCAATCTTGTTTTGGAAGTGATTGGCAATCTCGTGGGCGGTGAGTGAGGTGCTGGGTGGGGGTGGGGGGGATGTAGTGACTTTTGGGGGAATATTTATTAAAAATATGATTTCAATCCAACAGTAACAAGCCCAGCCGTCTGTTAGGGGTTAATCTTTCTTGGTGAGAATTCAAATGACCTTCTCGTGAAATCACACACACAATGAGTGGAAGAGACTTGTTCCAGAGACAATATACTATTTGAATCTCTACAGGTGGTCAAACAAGTGCCAGGAAAGATAATAGTGGGATCTGATGTCGGTGACTCTAAGACTGGCAAAGTATGTTTTCTCAACAATTACCATTGTCTGTTGAAAATGAGGAGATTTCACCTGAAAAAAGTTAATTACAAAGTCAAATACCACCGTTGGACTTCCAAACAGTGAGTCATCACACCTGACCAAAATGACAATGGTGAGACGATACTTGTAGATCTGAGAAGATTAAATAAAACCTTGAAAGTGTGGATTCCCAGAGGAAACTTTATGGACTGTCACAATAGGCTATTGAATTCAGGTTTAACTACAGGCCAGTCTATGTACTTTAAGCACCCAACAATGGATAAGGTTCTCTGTCATATTCCCATGAACTATATTCCCAGCCAAGGAAAGTGTGGGGGATCTCAATGGGATGTTATAAAGGGTTCCACACACAAAAATCTATTCAGCAGAGTTGGGGATTGCATACCACTAAATTAAGTATGAAATGGTGAAAAGTAAGATATTTTGTGAATTGGTATCAGTTGTATGTTTCCATCAGAAAGCAAATGTTTCACACAAGTTTGAATCTCAGGGAAATGAAAAACTGAATGCACATATATCTTTCTATGGTTCCTATCCGAAACATTAGTGGTAAAATCAACTATATTTGGATAAGACGTATATTTAATATCTAAAATTACCTTGGTTTCCACCCGAGGCATGAGTCATCATTAATACTCAAATTGTTTTGTGATCCCTGACTGCCCCCCAGTGGACAGGTGAGAGATATCTTAGGTACATACACTTCTCGACCGGCCAATCAAAAAGCCTGTTGGGAGGGTCTTTTAAAACAATGGTTTGGATGGTATAAACAAGCCATGCACCTCATCTAAAAAAAAACATATACTAAAAGACTCATGCTAAGAAAAATAAGAAAGCTAAAGAAAAACCAATCAACAATCGGAAGGAGATCTGAAAAGCTGAAGAAATCTGACGAGGCTGAAATCTATCCCATCTGAAAAACTTAAAGACCTTTTAACACTATTTCTCAATATTTTCAAACTACTAAAACTTCTACTAGACTCCTAAATCTCTGAACTTCTACCATCCTACACTTTTTCTTAAACACTACCCCCTATTGCACTCACTTGCTCCCTGCGGCCATTCTTCTGCAGGAACTTCAATTGCCAGCTGAATGCACTGGGGAGGCGTCATAATCCAGGTTCTGGGTGTGGTGAGATTGTTAAGAATTAATATTGTATTTTATATTTCCTCTCTTGCATTGGGGTGATAGTAATTGCATTGGGGTGATAGTAATTGCATTGGGTGTTCATATATATATAGAGAGATCCATATTATTACTGCTAAGAATTGTTTGGTGTAATATTGAAATTATAGATATTGCATAATTAATTAATTTTTAATTGGTTATAGTATGATTTATCAGGGAATATTTTCTCACATTTCTATGGCCACGTTTTGGGAGAAATGACCTCTGAAGTACTATAAATTAACACTTATCACTAAATTTGATTTTAATCTTTATTACTATCTAGAAAAATTGTTTGGTGTATAGAATTGGTATAGTATATCTTTGATCGTGTGTACCAGTATCCATTCATCACCAGTCTTTTGCGTTTTGTGTTAAAATATATATAATTTTTGTACATAAATAAATTTATCTATTTATTATAAAGGCAATTTTTGTGTGTATGGTACGAAATCATACTGGCTAAAAGGACTCAAGGTATATTAATAAGTGGTGATCAAATTATTAAGGTGTCCAAATTATTGGTTCATTAAATAATTGCCGTATTTTAACGGCTGTAGGCACTGCGATATTTTGTTTAAGGGAAAAGGACACCGCCCTTCATAAGTAGAATAAATTCTTACATAAACCACCACAGGGAGAGAGCAGGGATTTGAAAGTGGAGAAGAGCCGACGAGGACAGGTGGAGAGGGTGTTGATGAGGGTTATGAAATAGGCTTGCTTGGCAGCGTGGAGGGAGGTGGTGTAGGCGAGGTAGGCAGCTTTATAGAGGGAGAACCCGGGAGGGGATCTGGTTTTGCACCATAAGCACTCCAGGGCGTGACTGCGTTGTTTGAGGCATTTTGTGTGGTCGTTTTGCCAGGGTTGAAGCGGTCGGGGTCTAATGCTACGTGTGGTTAGGGGTGCCAGGGAGTCAAGGGTCAGCTGCTGGGTGGAGATGGGTCGGGTCCAGATTGCGGAGGTTGCGGGTGATGGTTAGATGCTTTGGGGGGGAGTTGAGGGAGGGGGAGATGGAGAATGTGAGGAGGTGGTGGTCAGAGAGGGGGAAGGGGGTGTTAGTGAAGTCATGGGGGGTGCAGAGGTGGGAGAAAACGAGGTCCAGGGTGTTTCCGTTGGAGTGGGTGGAGGACTGAGTGTGCGCGAAGGAGGAGGTTAGAAGGAGGAGTTGGGAAGTAGCCGGGCTGTTGGCGTTGATCGGGATATTAAAGTCACCTAGGATGATGGTCGGTAGCTCGGAGGAGAGGAAGAAGGGAAGCCAGGCGGCGAAGTCCTCTAGGAAGAGGGATGCGGAACAGGAGGCCGATAGATTACCGCAATCCTTAGGGGGGTGGGAGAGAAGAGCCGGATGCAGTGGGCCTCGAAGGAGGAGGATAGGGAGAGGAGATAGGGAGGACCTGGAAGGTGCTCAGCGGTGGTAGGAGCATACCAAACCCTCCGCCTCTGCGTCCACTCAGTCTGGGTGAATAGGTCCAAACGAGGCCTCTGTTGGAGAGGGCAGCAGGGGAGGTGGAGTCAGTGGCTTGGATCCAGGTTTCGGTGACCGCTAGGAGGTTGAGGGAGTGGGAGACAAAGAGGTCGTGGATGGCGGTGAGCTTGTTGCAAACCAAACAGGCATTCAGGAGTGCAACCGAGAGGGGAGGGGTGGATGTGGGGAGGAGGGGGACAGATATGAGATTGAGGGGGTTGTGGTGGTTGGCGTGAGTAGGGGGGTGCCGGGTGTTGGGAATGCAACAGCATGTACTATAATGTACTATATATAGTATTGTGTGTTATTGTCACTTGACCAGTAGATGGCACTATACACTAAAGGTTACTAGTTGTGTATATCTGAAAACTTGTTTGTTCCTCTTCTCTATCATCTCTTCAGGAAGTAATGTGTCTGTAATATGTCTGCTGAGAAATGTGCTCTGTATGTTTGCAACTTAAGCCACACAAGTAAAGTCTGAATTCTGCTATCACTACCAGTGTCTTCTATAACACATAACCAACAGGTTATGGGCCCAGCTCCAGACACTGGAAAAAGGAAAACTACAAGCAAGTAAGTGCTGCATTTGCAATCCTACCAATTCACTGAAAGATGGCAAGTGCTTCAGATATGAAGTTTACAATAGCAAAGCTCAACAATACCAACTACCAGGTATGGAAGTTTAAGCTTGAAATGCTGCTATCCAAAGATGACTTGTGGCCGGTACTAGATACACACAGACCCAATGACAACCCGGAAGAATGGGACAGAAAAAACAGACAAGCAAAAGCAGTCATAAGCCTGTTAGTGGAGGACAATCAACTCATTCATATAAGGAAAGAAAGCACAGCTAAAGGTATGTGGACTGCATTACAAACACTGCATGAATGTGCAAACCTGAACAGTAAACTATATCTGCTGCGCAAACTGTATAAGATGAGGCTGGAAAGAGGGCAGGAAATGGGTGAACATGTAAATGCTATGCTAGAAATTGTGGACCAGCTGGGTGCAATAGGTGAAGAATTAAAAAGCAACCATGTTGTGTCAATACTTCTGTGCAGCATTCCAGAATCATACAGTGCCCTTATAAATGCTCTAGAAACTAGACCGGAAGCTGAACTGACGCTCGAATATGTTAAGGGAAAATTAATTGATGAATACAGCAGAAGAAAGGAAAATTTGCATAGTGAAGAGAACGAGAGACCAGAGGCAGCTCTGAAGGTGCATGAAGGCATAAGACAAAGCAAAGAAACCAGGGTATGTTTTCGCTGCAAAAAGGCCGGTCACCTGAAAAAGAACGGTTCAATCTGGAAAGCTGAGCAGTGAAAGCGGGAGCTACCCACAAGAGAAAGAGCTAAAGCTGTCATAAAAGAAAATGAAAGTGCATCATGGAATGGTACTTTTAAAGTGACTCAGAATAGTACCCCACATGGATGGTACATTGATTCAGGGGCAACAAGTCACATGACAAGCGACGAGACATTCTTCACAGAAATTGATTTTAGTGTAAAAGATAAAGTCTTCCTAGCAAATGGGAAAAGTATTACAGCGGAAGGTAAAGGTCAGGGATTTCTGAACTGTAAAACGCCATCAGGGGGCAAGCAGAGCATCCTTGTAAAGAATGTTCTATATGTTCCAAGCCTAGAAGGAAGCCTCCTATCAGTTAAAACCCTTGCAAGCAATGGACTCACTGTCCAGTTCAGAGGTAATGAATGCACAATTCAAAATGGAAAGCAAATTCTAACAAGAGGAAGATTAAATGAACATCTGTACAAAATCATCACTGAAAGTGAGAAGGCCAATGCGGCAACTCATAACCCACATGACAAGTGCATCCACCTGTGGCATAGAAGATTGGGGCATCGAAACCCAGAAGCTATAAAAGGACTTTGCAAAGAGAGGTCTATCAGAAGACATGAAAATATTGCCTTGCCACATACTCAGCAAGTGCACGTGTTGCATCAAAGCAAAGGCCACCCGAACCCCTCTTCCACAGACCAGTCAGAGTAAAACCATTAAACCCATGGAACTGATACACAGTGATGTGTGCAGACCAATGAAAACCATCACACCTGGCGGGAACAGATATTTACTGACTTTCATCGATGATTATTCCCGGTACACAATAACGTATCTAATGAAGCACAAAAGTGAGACATTAGAAAAACTTCAAGAGTTTGTAGCTATCACAAGCAACAAGTTTCAAAGGAAACCTGGAATAATATGCACTGACAATGGAGGGGAATATATGAATAAAGAGATGGAATCATACCTAAAGAAACAAGGTATTATACACCAAACAACTGTACCATACACTCCTGAGCAAAACGGTGTAGCGGAAAGAAAGAATCGCACTCTTGTAGAAATGGCCAAATGTATGATTACGGACGCTGCCTTACCTAACAAATACTGGGGAGAAGCAATAATGACTGCAACATACCTACAAAACAGGCTCCCATCAAAAGCTATTGAGAGTACACCATATGAAATGTGGAATGGATCAAAACCTAACGTAGGACACATCAGAGTGTTCGGCTGTAAAGCATATGCCCACATTCCAAGTCAGAAACGCTCCAAGTTGGAGAACAAAGCCATAGAAGGCATTCTGGTGGGCTACAGTGAGCAGAGTAAGGGATATAGAATCCTTTGTCCAAAGACCAACAAGGTCACAGTAAGCCGCAGTGTTTATTTTGATGAAAGTGAAGCACCAGATAATACAATTCTTGAAAAATGTGGAGAGGATTTACACACTGAATCGGCAAGAGACACTGACCCATGCGAAGCAGGACAAGAGCAAGAACAAGAAGTGGAACTTACAATCAAGGATCCAATAGAACCCACTGAACAACAAGAAATCAGAAGATCCTCTCGAATGACAAAAGGGATACCACCCCGCAGGTTATCATACGCTGCTAAAACACATCAAACACAGGAGCCAACATCCTGGGAAGACATAGAAACTTTGCTGAGAAGGGAAGCCGATCAGTGGAGAAAAGCAGCTGAAGAAGAAATAAAATCACCTCAAGAAAATAAAACTTGGTCACTAACAGAACTCCCTCCCGGTCGCAAAACCAACGGAAGCAAATGGACTTTTAAAGTGAAATATGATACAGAAGGAAACAAGTGACTGTTGCACTCTCTTCAACTGAAGCGGAATACATAGCAGCAGCACATGCATGTCAAGAAGCCATTTGGATTCGTCAACGTCTACTAGACATGGGACTGAATATGTCACAACCCACACCCATCTTTGAAGACAATCAGGGATGCATAAACCTTACACACTCTGAGAAGATTAACCCAAGAACCAAGCACATTGATGTAAGATATCATCTGCTCAGAGACATGCAAGAACAAGGGGTTATCGACATCCAGTACTGCCCATCAGAGGAGATGACTGCAGACGCACTCACCAAACCTTTGCCAAGGGAACGTCATTGTTTTCTACAAAAGAGACTAAATGTCATATAATTATGCACATGCCGTTGAGAAGGGGTGTTGGGAATGCAACAGCATGTACTATAATGTACTATATACAGTATTCTGTGGTAATATCACTTGACCAGTAGATGGCACTATACACTAAAGGTTACTAGTTGTGTATGTGTAAAACTTGCTGCTTCTTTCTTCTTCTCTATCATCTCTTCAGGAAGTAATGTGTCTGTAATATGTCTGCTGCAATGTGCTCTGTATGTTTGTAACTTAAGCCACACAAGTAAAGCCTGAATTCTGCTATCACTGCAAGTGTCTTCTATAACACATAACCAACAGTACTTTGAGTTCAGACCTGAGCACCAAATGACCGGTCCCGAGGAGCCTGGCTTTATCCAGATACAGATACAATGCTGTCTGAACTACCCACTGAGATCAGCCTCATCTATCCAATGAGGGGAACGGGAACTCATAGATAAGCAGATAAGATGACAGCTTTACACACTGTCAGGGGTGGCTGATTTCACCAAAAAATTATATTTCTGCCCTCAGCGACATTTAGAAAACAAAGCTGCCTGGAACTGTCATTCATTTGGCAATTTAAAGCCTAAGTTTAGTCAAATCTTTCTTCAATGGGATGCATCCCTTGTGCTGATAGTTGCTGGTTTGGTTGACGTTTTCCATCCTTCAATCCCCTCCACCCACACATCAGTAATCTCTCAGGAAAGGCCAATGACAGAACAGGCAGAGTTCAATCCGTACTTTGATCTCCTCCCCATAGCCGGCTTTAGAAGCTGCAGATTAACATTGAATGGAAGTCTTCTAGGATGATTTGGAATGGTCTCTGAGTCACTTTGGGTGGGGGGCCCATGGAACCCAGCTCACTTCGGAGAGGTGGGGAGACCCCTGTCTCAGCTCCCCATAATCCTCTTATGTGTAAGTCACTCTGTGCCTGTTAGGGGTACAGGGTGATCTGTCCTAATATTGTGTAGACATGTATAGGCGGGGTGGGGGTTGTGGATTGTTTGGTGTTATGGGGCTGCATCCCATCGTTCTATTGTTTGTCTGGCTTGGGAGCAAACTATTATGACATGTATGTGTTTATGTGTATTAGTTTAGTGGGGTGTCTCCAGCAGCCCTCCCTCCTGATGGGACTGTCTGCTGGTGTGAAGTTTGAATACCTGTGTGTCTCTTGTTGCTAAGTATAGATTGCCCCTCCCCTGCGTCATTATGCAGGGAGGGGGGACTGTCCCCTGAGTGTATAAAAAAGCCAGTTTGAGTTTCAAATAAAGAGTTCCATGTTTAGACAGACTGGTGTCATCTAGTCTTGTATGGTCGGCTGTGGTGTCTGTGGTCGGTGTTCGGATGGGGAAGCGGTATTCTAACAGAAGTACCCAAGTGCATTCGGGGTTGGTTCCATTACAGTCTCTCCTCCTGGGAGGACGTTATTCATCATCCTACTCATACAACCAGCATTCGAGTTATGATGACCATACACTGATTGAAATGTGACTGATTCACCAGGGACCAACCCAACTCCTCTCTGCCAATCCCTTCATTGGCTGACACTCACCCAACAAATTCAATTCAAAATACTAACTTACAAAGCCATCCACCATCTGGCCTCAGTGACATCACTAACCTGGTCTCAAAATACCAACCAAATTGTTCTCTTCACTCCTCCCAACACATCCTGCTCTCTAGATCCCTTGTCACCTCCTCCCTTGCTCGCCTCCAGGACTTTTCCTGAGTCTCTCCCATCCATTGGAACTCCCTACTCCAATCTGTCTATCTCCTACTCTTGCCCACTTTTAGGCAATTGCTGAAAATCCTTCTCTCCAGAGAAGCCTATCCTGTCCCCACCTAATATCTGTACTTTTATTTTCTCCATCACCCCATCCCCCACAATATTTACCTTGACCCCCCTTGGATTGTAAGCTCTGACAAGCAGAGCCCTCTGATTCCTCCTGTATTGTATTGTGACTGTACTGTCTGCCCTCATGTTGTAAAGTGCTGAGCAAACTGTTGGCGTCATATAAATCCTATATTATAATAATAATACATTCTGCTCAGCGTATGGCTATTCCCTCTCAACAAACATTGACTGTTGACATGATGGAAATCTTTTGACAATCAGCAGCTGCAGCCACCAATCAGTGTATTCCCAGTGGGAGGGATTCCTCCATCCATCTTGTTTGTGTGGAAGGAGAAATCTGAACAAAATACCTAACAGTGTATGGTCAGCTTTAGACGTGTTCTACTCTCCGTATACAAAGAGGAAGTTGGATGCCACCAACGATGGGTTGTGTAAGAAGTGATGGAAGGCAGAGCCGGCTCTGATAGAGGAAGTATGAGAAATCCCCCTCCACCTCCTCCTCTCTTCTTCCTCCATCATCAGACATCATTGGGAGTGAAGTGCAGACCAACTCTTTGTTCACACATGAATATCGATCTTCATACAGTATGAAGAAGGTGGAGCTCCCAGTGCCATGTTTCCAGGTATTTCTGCTGTATTATTCTATATATCCCTGTGTATAACATCCCTCTACTGATATCATGGAGGGACTACAAATCCCAGCATTCTTCCAATGATATCATGGGGACTAACAGTTCCAGCATCCCTCCACTGATATCATAGGTATATACAAGTCCAAGGATCTCTCCATTGATATCACAGACCAGAAGTCTGTATATTGTGTAGCTCCATATAGTGTATAAATGGATAGTGTGTACTATATAGAAGGAAAGATAATCTGTATCATTCTGTAATAAATCTAAATTATGATTCGGCACTTATATTGATGGCAAGCTTGCAAAATATTTGGTTTTTATGATTAGTCATAATTAATATTAATATGTGTAAGTGGTCTTTTTACAAATGGTAGTATTAGTATTCTTCAATTAAACTGAGACTGAAAAAGATATGAATAAGTTACGCTGAACTAGCTAAATCAGTTGAAGGTTGAGTATACTATATTTAGGCATAAAGTATCTGGTAGTTATGTCAAGGTGATTAGAAGTGACTTACTATTACATTACGTATTTTAATAGCATCTGAGTGTATTTAGTATACGTTTCTAACATTGATACATATATAGTTTAGTGATTATACATTGATATGTTCTTAAGCTATACTATTCTTTAAATATATAGCTGAGGGTTCATCAGCATACATATGTTCCTGTCCATCAAACATCATATGTATAGCATCCCCTTCCTTATATGAAATGGCTTTGCTAAGCAGTAATAATTTCCATAGAAGGTATTAAGATCACTAACTATGACGTACATTTGCCTCATAAAAGACCATGAGACAACAGACAAGGGACACACGCTACACGACACTCTTTCATACATAACACACACACACATGGCTGTTCATAAGAACTTTCTGAGATGCTGGAACAGGTGCTGCAAGACAAGAGATCATCATTAACGTCACTTCCGTCTTCTTTCTCGGACTCTGTGTTGGACAAGACAAGATCACGTGAAGGACAGAACAGCCATGACAGATAATGGTGACTTTATCGTTTGTTTGTTATTTCTACAGTAGTTTTATCTACATGGAACTGTTCATGATACGCTTTACATTGTTATTTCTACAGTAGTTGTATCTACATGGAACTGTTCATGATACGCTTTACATTGTTATCTCTACAGTAGTTGTATCTCCATGGAACTGTTCATGATACGCTTTACATTGTTATTTCTACAGTAGTTGTATCTCCATGGAACTGTTCATGATACGCTTTACATTGTTATCTCTACAGTAGTTGTATCTCCATGGAACTGTTCATGATACGCTTTACATTGTTATCTCTACAGTAGTTGTATCTCCATGGAACTGTTCATGATACGCTTTACATTGTTATCTCTACAGTAGTTGTATCTACATGGAACTGTTCATGATACGCTTTACATTGTTATCTCTACAGTAGTTGTATCTCCATGGAACTGTTCATGATACGCTTTACATTGTTATCTCTACAGTAGTTGTATCTACATGGAACTGTTCATGATACGCTTTACATTGTTATTTCTACAGTAGTTGTATCTCCATGGAACTGTTCATGATACGCTTTACATTGTTATCTCTACAGTAGTTGTATCTACATGGAACTGTTCATGATACGCTTTACATTGTTATCTCTACAGTAGTTGTATCTCCATGGAACTGTTCATGATACGCTTTACATTGTTATCTCTACAGTAGTTGTATCTACATGGAACTGTTCATGATACGCTTTACATTGTTATCTCTACAGTAGTTTTATCTACATGGAACTGTTCATAATACGCTTTACATTGTTATTTGACATCATTGTGTGATAGAATAAAATCACACTTTATTTGTTATTTCAATGGCTCTTTCATTCATAATCGCCTCAAAACACTAGAAGAAGTATTATATGTGTCTAAAATCCAACACATTCTATATATCCCTGTGTACAACATCCCTACACTGATATAGTAGCCAGTTAGTCTGGCTGAAAAAATACAAAAGTCCATCCAGTTCAACCATTTAAAAAAAAAAGTTATAATCCTCCACCCACAGTTGATCCAGAGGAAGGCAAAAAAAAACCAGCAAAGCACGATCCAATCTCCTCCTGCAGGGAAAAAATTCCTTCCTGATCCCCCGAGAGGCAATTGGATATTCCCTGGATCAACTTTCCCTATAAATGTTATATCCAGTTATATTCTGTGTATGTAAAATTATATCTCTCTCTGGACTCTCTATACCTCTCCTAATACTAGAGAGGATTTTGCTCGCTTTAGAACCCGCAGTTTGGCGTTGCATGCCAATTATTAAGCTTGTGATCTACTAGAACCCCCAGATCCTTCTCCACCATGGACCCCCCAGATCCTTCTCCACCATTGACCCCCCCCAGTTGTACCCCCCTAGTATGTATGATGCATGCATATTCTTAGCCCCCAAGTGCAGAGCCTTACATTTATCACCATTAGCCCTCATTGGCCCCATAGTCCCCCAATTACACAGAGCATTGAGGTCGGCTTGTAAGTTGGAGACATCCTGTAAGGACGTTATTCCCCGGCACAGCTTGGTGTCATCTGCAAAGACTGGAATGGGGTTTATAATCTCACACCCCATATTGTTTATACATATATTAAAAAGTAAGGGTCCCAACACTGAACCCTGGGGTACCCCACTAATAACACTGAACCCTGGGGTACCCCACTAATAACACTGAACCCTGGGGTACCCCACTAATAACACTGAGCCTTGGGGTACCCCACTAATAACGCTGAACCCTGGGGTACCCCACTAATAACACTGATCCTTGGGGTACCCCACTAATAACACTGATTCATGGGGTACCCCACTAATCACACTGATTCATGGGGTACCCCACTAATCACACTGAACCTTGGGGTACCCCACTAATAACACTGAACCCTGGGGTACACCACTAATAACACTGAACCTTGGGGTACACCACTGACACCCCCAGACCACTCAGAGTATGAATCATTAACTACTACTCTTTGAATCTTTTAGCCAGTTTTCTATCCATTTACATTCGGATTGTTTCAGCCTGTAGACTTTACCTTACACATTAGCCGTGTGTGGGGAACTGTGTCAAATGCTTTTACAAAATTCTAGTATACCACGTCCACCGCCACCCCTCTGTCCAAGTATACCACGGCCACCACCACCCCTCTGTCCAACTATACCACGTCCACCGCCACCCCTTTGTCCAAGTATACCACGTCCAAAGCAACCCCTCTGTCCAAGTATACCACGTCCACCGCCACCCCTCTGTCCAAGTATACCACGTCCACCTCCACCCCTCTGTCCAAGTATACCACATCCACAGCCACCCCTCTGTCCAGTATACTAAGTCCACCACCACCCCTCTGTCCAAGCATACCACGTCCACAGCCACCCCTCTGTCCAGTATACTAAGTCCACCACCACCCCTCTGTCCAAGTATACCACGTCCACAGCCACCCCTCTGTCCAAGTACATCATGTCCACAGCCACCCCTCTGTCCAAGTACATCATGTCCACAGCCACCCCTCTGTCCAAAGTTTTGCTTACCTCCTCATAAAAAGAAATCAGATTTGTGTGACAACTTCTGTCTTTTATGAATCCATGCTGTCTGTGGCTTACAATATTTGTTTCCAGCAAGAACTCCTCTCTGTGGTCTTTTATTAAACTCTCCAGTATATTCCCAACTATAGAAGTTACACTAACAGGTCTATAATTACTTGGGAAAGATTTTGTCCCCTTTATAAATATTGGCCCCACATTGGCCTTACACCAATCCAGTGGTACTATGCCAGTCATTAAAGAGTCCCTAACAATGAGAAACAATGGCTGTGAGATGACAGAGCTGAATTCTTTAAGGCCCCGTGGGTGTCTGCCATCCGGTCCAGGGGCTTTATTCACCTTTATTCTGTACAAATATTTCTGGATCATATCAATTGTGAGCCAATGTGGATCATCTGGGGGGTGTCAGTACCACCCTCCATTATGGACAAGAGCCCCCCCATGCTCCTTTGTATACACGGAGCTGGAGAAGGGATTTCATACATTGGCCTTCTCTTTGTTTCCAGTCATCCACTCTAGATTATTTTGTAAAGGGCCTACATGCTGTCCCCTCCCAGATGGTCTGCCCTCCCGGTTGTTAGGGATAGCAGTGACATCCAGGGCTGCCACCAATGAGCTTGCAACCCCCACATCTTCACCCAACTTGGCAAATCTGTTTGGGTGCACAAACCCAGGGCCAGCCTTCCTTTTCTGTGAGCCCCTACCACTCCCTCTCATTACAGTAACCCATCTTCCTACCTGATAATCCCTATTAGCCCCTCCCCACTCCACATCAATCCCATTAGCTACCCACTCAGAGAGCAGAAGACCCCTTTCAAGGTTGTCAGTTCTGCCCAGTGTTGGAACTTGCCCCTTCAGATCTCTAATGCGAGATTCCAGAAGGGCAACCCGCTCACATCTGTCGCAGTGGTATCCATCCTGAAGCTGTTGCTCCATACATGCGGCACACTGTGCACGGCACAAAACCTTCCATCCTGCTTGTACTCATGTAGCCCTGTTTTGGGGGGGGGGGGTTATGTGAAATGGCCCACACCAAACAAGCTATGGCGCTAACCTGTATATGAGTAGGCAATCCTGAGCCTTCGCTATATGGAAGAGGGGGTTGTGATAATACAAATGGCAGTGCCTCCACCTAGAATAGGGATCCTGCAATTGAGGAGACTCACCCCTTTCTAGGAATGTAACAGGTAGACAACTTAAAGTAACTATACATAGCAGTATTAATGCACCCAGCTTATATTTCTGAAATGAAGACATGTCACCCACCTGTATGAGATTAATGCAAAGTTTATATAAATTACAATTCACCATAAATTGGGAGGTTGCAATTATACCCGGGTATATGTGCATGTAGTATACAGAATACCTCCAACCATGGGTTATAGGCAGTCCGGTTGCAGGGGCCCCTGGAGAGGTGAGAGTCAATAAGATGCACGCTTCCACTTTAGATGCTGTGATGGCGTCCAAGTAACATGCGGATGATTGCACGGCTTGTCTGAAGATCAGCGATGCATCACCTAAAAGGATAAAATGCTCTATCTATCCTCACTCTTAGTCCCTATCCCTAAACTGGGCTGTCACTGCAACCGGGCCTCTATCTGTCTAAGTGGCCGTCGGATGCCTAACCTACCTCTAGCCTAATCTATCCAACGCTCCCTATGCTAATCCTAGCTAAAGGGAGATCCAGACCAATAAGGGTGCTATGGCTTTAAGCAAAGAGGCTGCAAAGATACACTGCAATTAAAAGAAAGTTCACCTGACAGTCTTATGCAGCTGAAAACACGGATCTATATATATATATAGACAACTATAAGGATTCTGCAGTGTAAATAGAATAATGATAATGAACCACAACTCTCTCTCTTACAGAGATATTAGGGTTCCTATACAGAAGTTGAAATATAACAGAGGCAGACCTAATCTGCTTCAGTAACAACTACATAGATAACAGCCTTGTTAATCTGGATCATTACTCACAGAATCCCCATACAGTTCCCCCCAGATACACAGCACATGGCAGGCTGGAACCCTCTGCCTGATACTTCCTGGAAAACAAACTATATAACATCCTGGGGTTTCTTGACCTCCTTGCAGGGGCAGGAAGCACACCCAGGGACTTGTCTGTAATGGGACCTCTATGGTAGTGGCTGTATATGAACATAAACAAACCACAACCAGTGTATAAAATAACAGTTCCCTACACTCTCCCCCTGGTGAAACCTTTACGTCCCGTCAAAGGAAGCTCACATTATATACAATAATGAAATTCAATTTCAAATACACAACGTTGTCCTCTCTCCATTACAATGGTTTGCTAAAGAAAACAACAGATTAGTATAAATACATGCCAGGTGATGCAAATACAGGTAGCATATTGACCAGATTAGATACTGCCCCTACCCAGGCATGGTATAGATGGGGCTGAGGAATGATGCTGGGATCTCCCAAAGTATCATAAGTCAAAACAGGTGGTGGATGTCTAACCCTTCCTCCTCTACGCACTTCCCTATGAGGTAATCCCTGATTTTCAGGTACTGAATGAGGGCTTTGTGTCATGGGAAGAGATGGCACTGATTGTGGAGTAGAACTAGATCCTTGGTTAGGCGTACTCACTGACTCAGGCACAAACTCTGGAGATCTAGGGTTCAGTGACTCTCTTGGAAGAGGAGAAGCTGTTGGGCTCTGAATCTCAGGAACTACAGTCCAGTCACTCTCATTAGAGTCAGGAGGGTCAGTTGTAATGTTAGCCTGAGGTTGTGGGGAGTCCCTTCCCACAGTATCTTCTGAGTCATCATCATCAGTGACTTGAGGAATAGGGAGCAAATGGTTTCGATGCCAAGCTTTTACTCTTCTTCCTTCTGGTCCCTTTATTTTGTACACAGGAATTCCAGGTAATTTGCTCACCACTGTAAAAATCTCATTCCTCCATCGGTCAGCTAATTTATGCTTCCCAGAAGGGCCCAAGTTTCTAAGCAATACCTGGTCACCAGGTTTCAATTCTCTGTGTCTCACACGACGATCAAACCTCCTTTTGTTCCCATCATTTATCTTGGCAGCATTTTCTTCAGCCAAACGATAAGCTGACTTAAGGGTATCTTTCAGACGAGCTACATACTGATAGTGACTTTGATGATCGACACCATCAGTGGAGACCCCTAGCAAGAGGTCTATTGGCAGTCTAGGCTCCCTTCCAAACATTAAGAAATAAGGGGAGAATCCCGTAGTCTCATGTCTTGTGCTATTGTAAGCATGAACCATGGCTTCAACTTTACGACTCCAAGTGCGTTTATCATCAACCTGTAGAGTACCTAACATATCAAGCAACGTTCTGTTAAATCTCTCAGGGAGAGCATCACCTTCAGGGTGATAAGGGGTAGTCCGGCTTTTATGGATGTTGAGCAGTTGAAGTAATTCCTTAACTAGTCTGCTCTCAAAGTTTCTTCCCTGATCCAAATGCAATCTGTGGGGTAAGCCATAGTGGATGAAATACTTCTCCCAAAGCACTCTGGCGACTGTCACTGCCTTTTGATCCTTGGTAGGAAAAGCTTGTGCATACCGGGTGTAGTGATCAGTCACTACCAACACGTTCCCAATTCCTCTTGAATCATTGTCAATGCATAGAAAATCGATACAGACCAAATCCATGGGTCCTGAACTCTGTAAATGTCCCATTGGGGCAGCTCGAACTGGGAGGGTTTTTCGTCTCAGACAACGGAGGCACCTTCTACAAAGGCTAGTCACAGTTTCTCTCATTCTGAGCCAATAAAAGCGGTCCTGAATCAAGCCATAGGTCTTCTCAGGCCCCAAATGACCATGAAGATCATGTAGACTTCTGAAAACCATCTTTCGAAAACAATAAGGGAGAACCAGTTGACGTCTCCCTGGGTGGTCATGATACAGAGTCACACGGTAGAGTAGGCCCTTTTCAATCCTGAATTTATCCCAGTCTCTCAGAAATGAGCTACATTCAGCAGGCAAGGTTTTCTTCAATATCTCTGGATCATTAACACTAACTGCTCTATATAAAGGTCCAATCAAAGGGTCAGCCTTTTGACTCTTAATCATCCGCTGAGGAGATATAGAACAGTTCTCAAATGAGCCAAGGGCTGCTGGGTAAGCAAACATGTCTGGTACAGCATCAGGTCCACTTCCAATGGAGTCTATGAGCCGCATCTCTGAGAAAGCCATGTTATCGTCCACTACTGCAGCCATAGAACATAGTGCTCCAACACCGGGACCAGGGACTTCCTCCCATTCATTGTCTTCAGAGACAGGCGTTAACCCAGGGCGTCTGGATAACGCATCTGCACCAATGTTTTTTGGACCAGGTTTGTATTTCAAGGTGAATTGATAATTTGATAGAGCAGCCAACCAGCGATGTCCAGTGGCATCTAGTTTTGCTGTGGTTAAGACATATGTCAAAGGATTGTTATCCGTTCTTACTTCGAAAGCTGCTCCATAAAGATAATCATGTAACTTATCGACAATAGCCCATTTGAGAGCTAAGAATTCCAACTTGTGAACTGGGTAATTGCGCTCGCTAACTGTGAGGCTTCGGCTGATGAAGGCGACGGGTCGCAACCCAGCTGGATACTCCTGGTGTAGCACTCCACCCAGTCCTTCAAAGCTAGCATCTACATGGAGAACATACGGCTTTCGAGCATTAGCATAGGCCAGAACGGGTGCCTCTGTTAACTTCTTCTTTAACTGAATGAAGGCATCCTCACAGGCTGAAGTCCACTTATCGCCAAAAGGATTTTTGGTGGATTTCTTCTGTTTTTCTTGACCGCTCGAATCAGTCTTCAACAAGTCATGTAGGGACTTGGCCACTTTGGAATATCCTTCTACAAATCTGCGGTAATAACCACAGAATCCAAGGAATGAACGTAACTCTGTGATATTCTGAGGTCGTGGCCAATTCACAACTGCTTCAACTTTGGCAGGATCTGTGGCCACTCCTTCAGCAGAAACAATGTGGCCTACATAGGTAACAGATGAACGGCAGAACTTACACTTGTCTGAAGACAACTTCAGCCCTTCCTCCTTTAGACGATGCAACACTCGCATGAGACGTTCTTCATGTTCCTCCAATGAAGCTCCAAATACAATAATGTCATCGAGGTACACAAGACACTCTCGTGGCACTAAATCACCCAAAACGCGTTCCATTAATCTTTGAAATGTTGCTGGTGCACCCCTTATGCCTTGTGGCATGCGGGTAAACTGATAGAAGCCCAAAGGACATATGAAGGCTGTTTTCTCTTGGTCTTCAGGAGCCATTGGAACCTGATAGTACCCTGACCGCAAATCAAGAACTGTGAACCACTGATTTCCATTCAGAGCTTCCAAAGCCTCTTCTATCCTGGGTAGTGTATACTGATCAGGTATTGTCCTTCGATTCAGGGTTCGATAGTCCACACATAGGCGAATAGATCCACACTTCTTTCTTACCACAACAATAGGTGAAGCATAGGGACTTTTACTATCCGCAATGATCCCCTGATCTTTCATCTGACGTAAGGTCTGTCTGAGCTCATCAACATCCTTTGGAGCTATCCTTCTGGGCCTTTCCCGGAAGGGAGTGGCATCTGTTAGCCTGAAAGTGTGTTGAGCACTTTTGGCACAGCCTACATCCATTTCATCCATAGAAAATACTTCTGGTAATTCTGATAACTGCTGTGTCAATCTGTGAACCCAAAGCTCTGATAAGTTTGGATCAGTCAGATCAAATTCAACAGTAGGAGCGGTACCTTCAACTTGCACTTTGCACACTTCAGCATAGGGGTTAACACCAAACACAGGATAGCAATGGGCTACCTTTTGGTAAGGATCAATTACAATGGGGTAAGGTGAACAGTTTCTCACAGTCACAACCGTAGATAGGTCCACTCTGGCTCTCCAGTCTTTCCTTTCAGGAATCACCTTCCACCCCTCTTTGTTGATCATCTCTTCAGGTGTTTCCATAAGGACGTAACTGCCATCTCCAAGTAGCTCAGGAGCAATGCTGGAAGCAACCCTTAGTATTCTCTCTCCCCCTGGAGGAATTTCCACTGCATGCCTACCGATGTGATACACCACTCCGTGTTGATAGCCAACAGAGAGGACATTACAAAGCTCTTTAAGATCAGAAGACAGTTCAATTTGATCAAAAGAAGCAGTTCGACCTCCTTCAAGAAACGTCTGAAAAGCACAGTGTACTGCTTTACAATTAGTACCTAATATCACAGGAGCGGCATTGGAGTCCCCAGTGTCGGGACACACAAGTGCAGTGATCTCCATGGGAGGAACACCTTTGTCCTCTAAACCAGGTACAGTAACAATTATGCGCAGGCTTCCATCAACAGGGTATGACTTAGAGTTCAACCCCCACAACTTCATCTGTCCAGTAGATTGAAGTGGTGTGTTGCTCAAATGCTTCTGATAGAAGGAACGATAGATAAGGGTAACTTGAGACCCAGTGTCAAACAAAGCTGAAGTTTTAAGTCTGTTGACAGTAACGTTAACAATGGACTTGGAGCCTATGATAGGCTGTTTTGATCCTGACTTTGAATATTTCAGTCGTCCTTTGTGCTTTTGTACAGGGAATGACACACTTTGCACCGTTCCCTCATAATCGTCATGACATTGTCTAGCTGAATGGCCCGTCTGACCACACCTGAAGCACTTTCTAGAGTCTCTCCCTCTGTGTAATGCAACGGGCTTGTTAATGGAAGACTTGGCCCAAGTGAATTCAGGTTGATCATTTTGAACAGGACGAGAAGGCAGGTCCTCTTTAAAAGGTTGTTTCACTTTCTTAGGGGTGCTAAACTGAATGTCAGCTTCCAATTTCTTCACTAACTTCATTAGTCCATGAAGAGGAAGATCATCATCAGATAACTTCACTTTGAGGAGCTGTGCGAGAGGATGATGAGGTAACAACCCCCGTACTAATTGACTAGTGCTCATTGAATTCTCTGCATCAGGATGTATAGCAGTGTGATACACCAGACGTGACAACAGTAACTGCAATCAATTAATAAAAGTGGAAACACTCTCTCCTTCTTTCTGACGGGGCATACGATAGTCAGCAACCATCTGTTCAAGGTCATAGTATGGTTCAAAATGGTCAGACAGTACTTGTATATAGTCTGTTGCACTTACCCCCTCATGGGTATCTCGATACAAGCGGATTAGTTCTGCCGCTGGAGATCGCAGACTTTCCATAACACGCTGACGCTTGCCTTCCTCTGAGCAGGACCATTCTTTCAAGCATTGAAGGGTGTGCTCTTTCTAAACTTCGAAAGCTTCTTCTCCTTGTGGTACAGGAACATTACCAGAGAACACTTTTAGCTTTCTATAATGTGCCGCCTGTAACCCTTGTGCTAGCATCTCAGTCAGTTGATTTAAAGTGCCAACAGCATTCTCACTAGATTGTGAAATATTGACATCTTCCTGATAAGAATAGTTAACTGGCATTTGTTCTTCTTTTACACTGATGTTTTGTGGGACAGAGGGAAGGTACCTCCTTCTAGGAGTAGGTTGAGGGCGCCACTTTTCTTCGTGTTGCTCCTCCATGACTGACTATTAAACCCACATCGATCTCAGCAGTGCCTCCAAATGTAGCCCTGTTTTGGGGGGGTTATGTGAAATGGCCCACACCAAACAAGCTATGGCGCTAACCTGTATATGAGCAGGCAATCCTGAGCCTTCGCTATATGGAAGAGGGGGTTGTGATAATACAAATGGCAGTGCCTCCACCTAGAATAGGGATCCTGCAATTGAGGAGACTCACCCCTTTCTAGGAATGTAACAGGTAGACAACTTAAAGTAACTATACATAGCAGTATTAATGCACCCAGCTTATATTTCTAACATGAAAACATGTCACCCACCTGTATGAGATTAATGCAAAGTTTATATAAAGCAGCCACATAAAACAGGATGCATAAGAATAACATTCAGGAATTACAATTTACCATAAATTGGGAGGTTGCATTTATACCCGGGTATATGTGCATGTAGTATACAGAATACCTCCAACCATGGGTTATAGGCAGTCCGGTTGCAGGGGCCCCTGGAGAGGTGAGAGTCAATAAGATGCACGCTTCCACTTTAGATGCTGTGATGGCATCCAAGTAACACGTTCTATGCGGATGATTGCACTGCTTGTCTGAAGGTCAGCGATGCATCACCTAGAAGGATAAAATGCCCTATCTATCCTCACTCTTAGTCCCTATCCCTAAACTGGGCTGTCACTGCAACCGGGCCTCTATCTGTCTAAGTGGCCGTCAGATGCCTAACCTACCTCTAGCCTAATCTATCCAACGCTCCCTATGCTAATCCTAGCTAAAGGGAGATCCAGACCAATAAGGGTGCTATGGCTTTAAGCAAAGAGGCTGCAAAGATACACTGCAATTAACAGAAAGTTCCCCTGACAGTCTTATGCAGGTGACAACACGGATCTATATATATATATATATAGACAACTATAAGGATTCTGCAGTGTAAATAGAATAATGATAATGAACCACAAATCTCTCTCTTACAGAGATATTAGGGTTCCTATACAGGAGTTGAAATATAACAGAGGCAGACCTAATCTGCTTCAGTAACAACTACATAGATAGCAGCCTTGTTAATCTGGATCATTACTCACAGAATCCCCATACAGTTCCCCCCAGATACATAGCACATGGCAGGCTGGTACCCTCTGCCTGATACTTCCTGGAAAACAACTATATAACATCCTGGGGTTTCTTGACCTCTTTGTAGGGGCAGGAAGCACACCTAGGGACTTGTCTGTAATGGGACCTCTATGGTAGTGGCTGTATATGAATGTAAACAAACCACAACTAGTGTAAAAAATAACAGTTCCCTACACTGCTATAGGAAATCATCTCAAATCCTGTGCAAATCCATGGAGACGGACAATATTGTGTGCTCAGTATAGTGTTCTCTGCAAGTCCACCGCTTCCACTTTGCATCTACTTCAATCCACTTATTTTACTCCAAAAATCCACCAATCAGAGAAAAGTTGATAAGGTGTGAAGGTGCTCCGCCCTCCAAACTGTGTGGGCTGTAGTGTAGCCCCGCCTTCTTCCACCTCTTGTACACGGGATGGTGAGGGCGCCCCCCAGTAGTGCTTCCCCCTCACCACACCAATAGGACTCCCAGCTTTTCAGCTCCCAGAGTCAGAAACATCCTAAACACTCTCCTCATCTCTGATGGTAAAGGAACCGGATCCTCCTCGCTCACTCCTGCAAGTCTGCTGTGGGTTCTGTCAGTCTCCCTCCTAGACTCCGCCTCCAACCGCCATTCCAGCAGGAGCTCCGCCTCTAAATACACACTCAGGGAGGAGAGAAAGGGGAACCCGACATCATGTGACACCTTTTATTACATGGAAATACGAAAATCAACGGGACTTATGCAATCACATTTACTGCAAAATCAAAGGGCCAAAACCCCTCCCCCGAGCAGTCATATATTTCTGTCCTCCTTGGTGGGAGTGGAGGTGACCCCTCTATAAGGATCTACAGTCCATACACACCCAGCACAAGGCCGGGGTCACACTACCAGACGCTTCTCGGGGCTGCAGTTCCTCTGAGCTCCACAAGGTGGGGATCTCACTTCTACCCAGACAGGAAGTCTCTATGGAAGACAGACAGGAAGTGATGTCAGGTACAGACAGGAAGTGATGTCAGGTACAGACAGGAAGTGATGTCAGGTACAGACAGGAAGTTCCATGAATGAGGAAGCAGAGAGTCCACATTCCTGGATCTGGCAGCAGAGGAGGTAATACGTAGATGAACCCCTTCAGGGGGAGGAGTTGATGATAATATATTTGCTCCCAAAGCTGGCCTACATGGTTCAGTTTTATCGTTCAGCCAGTGGGATGACCATAAAAACTGAAGCGATTCCCCCATCCACACATTGGAGGTGGATGGGGGAATCCTCCCCGCTGCACTCTTGTATTCTAACAATGGGGGGACTCCTCCGCTCTCAGAATACACGGATCAGCACTGAAGCTATTGGCTGCAGCCGCTGGGGGAGTGGCTTTTATCCGGCAGTGACCACACATGGATGGAAATGTGAGCGATCCCTGCTGAACCAGCTGAATTTCCATGGATCTATGGTCACCTTCAGTGACTTCCTCCCCTCCCCCCTCATCTCCTTCATGATGGAAGTCATGCTGAGATCATCTCCCATTGGCTGAGCAATATTCTCATTTGTCTCTCAGCTCCTTCTTGCTATTCCTCGTCCTGCCTGTTGTTTCCTTGGATTGATTTTCTGTGTAGTGACCCCGGCTTGGTCTCTTGGATGCGCTCGTCTGTTGCTTGCCCTGACCTTTCTCCTGATTCCTGGATCTCCTCCTCATCTCTCCTCCATATCCTCTTACACAGCTTTTCTCCACACCTGCAGTGACCCTGGGGGGAGGAAACTTGGCACCAGCACGCCGCCAAATCCATCCCCACCATTAGGGGCTCTGGAGACAATTGTCTGCTATTTACACTCCGTTCCTCCGCACGTCACCTGATCTGGATGGTAAAGGTCAAAGTTCACTCTTCAGTTTAGGAGAGGTAGGACACGCCCAGGAACTAGGATTTGGTTTACATGGGAGCCTCATATAGAGGACCCCTCAAATCTCCCCATCCAAATGTCCCTCCATCCAGAGTCTATATGTCCTATGACATCACACTGACCTCACAGCTCCTCCTCCTAATGTCCCTCCATCCAGAGTCAGAGAATCCTATGACATCACACTGACCTCACAGCTGCTCCTCCCAATGTCCCTCTATCCAGAGTCAGAGAATCCTATGACATCACACTGACCTCACAGCTCCTCCTCCCAATGTCCCCTCATCCAGAGTAAGAGAATCCTATGACATCACACTGACCTCACAGCTCCTCCTCCCAATGTCTGTCAGGGATCGCGGCGGCGCACGGGTCTGCGCATGCGCAGAACGCCGATGCTCATTAGCTGGTGGGCACTAGAGCATAGGCAACATCGGCGATCGCAGACACGTGCCTGGCACCAATGATAGCACAGGGCGCACTATTTAAACCAGCCCTGTGCATCCCCAAATTGCCGTATTGTCTTGTTCCTGTGTTCCTGCTCGTTTCTGTCCTGTGATTGCCTTGTTGCCGACCCAACCTGTCCCTGATCCTGTTGACCATCTCCTGCTCTGACCTTTGGCGCGTTCTGACTATTCTCTGCCTGATCCTGATTGTCTGACCTCCTGTTGCTGAACTTGGCCTGTGACCCGTTTATCCTTTTGCCTGCCGCTCTGTACCGTCTGCCTCCGCTGTTACCGATCTGGCCTGTCTGATTACGCTACGCACCTCTTCACATCTGGCTGTCACCTGCCACTGGCA
The DNA here is from genome assembly GCF_062004578.1 of Staurois parvus. Lineage (NCBI taxonomy): Eukaryota > Metazoa > Chordata > Amphibia > Anura > Ranidae > Staurois > Staurois parvus. Next base: position 6,158,152 of record NW_028317987.1, read on the forward strand.
ACTATCTCTACTACAGCTGGTTGTACTTGGGGGTACCGACCTGGACTCAGGCTGCTTCAAGTCCATCCCCACCATCAGGGGCTCTAGTGAAACAGCAGACAAAGGCTTAGACTCTGCGCCCTGAGGAATTCCGGCCTGTGGGTAGCTAGAGGCTACCGCCACCCAGCTCCTGACAATGTCCCTCCATCCAGAGTCAGAGAATCCTATGACATCACACTGACCTCACGGCTGCTCCTCCCAATGTCCCTCCATCCAGAGTCAGAGAATCCTATGACATCACACTGACCTCACGGCTCCTCCTCCCAATGTCCCTCCATCCAGAGTCAGAGAATCCTATGACATCACACTGACCTCACGGCTCCTCCTCCCAATGTCCCTCCATCCAGAGTCAGAGAATCCTATGACATCACACTGACCTCACGGCTGCTCCTCCCAATGTCCCTCCATCCAGAGTCAGAGAATCCTATGACATCACACTGACCTCACAGCTCCTCCTCCCAATGTTCCTCCATCCAGAGTCAGAAAATCCTATGACATCACACTGACCTCACAGCCCCTCCTCCCAATGTCCCTCCATCCAGAGTCAGAGAATCCTATGACATCACACTGACCTCACAGCTCCTCCTCCCAATGTCCCTCCATCCAGAGTCAGAGAATCCTATGACATCACACTGACCTCACAGCTCCTCTTCCCAATGTCCCTCCATCTGATTTTTCTCTGATGCTCTTAGGATGTGGGGGTCCCTTGGTATCCTCACATGTAAAGTGGGACTGTTGGTCCTGCGTTGTATGTAATGACATCAGAATGCTGCAACAAGCCTATACCCTGCGTAGTGTGGGGGTCCTGTGGGGGGGAATTATACCTCAGCCTGAAGTGGGGCTTTAATAAAATGGAGACCTGAATGGAGAGGTGAGGAGGATTCTGGGAATATCATTTGATGTGACTGTTTGTGTTCAGATGTAGAGTTTTCCTCCTGTGAAGTCTGGAGATCATATGACATCACATTGCCTCCACCTCCCTCCCTGATAGAAGAGAGAAAGAAGAAGAAGATTCTAGAAGTCACCAGAGAGATCACTGAGCTGCTGACAGGAGAGGTGAGCGGTGCCGGGAATTCTGGGACATTCTCCAGTAACAGACAAGGGATGTGTCTGGATGGTGACTGTATCATTGTGTGTGTCAGGTTCCTATAAGGTGTCAGCATGTCAGAGGTTCCAGAAAAACACAAGGATTTGTACCAGGACACCATGGTGGAGTCATCCAGCTACAGGAACCCACCAGAGAGATGTCCCCATCCTCTGTATTCCCGGGATTCCACACAGGAAGGTCACACCATCCCTCACCATCATCAGGTAGATGATGACAATTATTGGTAGTTGTGATTTATACACAGCATGTTTGTTACAATGAATGTTTTATTATATCTTTCAGAGTGGAATCCTCGGGGATGATAATATTGATGTTAAAGAAGAGTATGAAGAGGAGGATGAGGAGTATGGAGTGATGGAGGAGTTTTCAGAAGGACACAAGGATATGATGGAGCCACCTAATACCAGGAACCCACCAGAGAGATGTCCCCGTCCTCTGTATTCCCGGGATTCCACACAGGAAGGTCACACCATCCCTCACTATTACAAGGTTGGTGGGATGGAGCATCTAGAACATGGACTTGTGGAGACAATGTGTGGAGTTTTTTATGTGACCTTATATTTTACAGATGATATTTTCTCTCATTTCCTTGATTTAGAGTGGAGATCCAATCGATATAGAATTTGAGGTGAAAGCAGAAGAAGAAGAGGCGTATGTGAGGGATGATCAGCAGTCTATGGAGGAGGATGGAATAACGGGGACATTTATAGAGGAGGACACTCCTACAGAGATCAGCACAGGTGGGTCATGAACACTAAATCCATTCCTTCACCCATACTGCTCACTGATTGGTCCAGAGTAGGGCGGGGACTGGGTGATATCAGCCTGTAATCCCCTGGTCACTTTCCTGAGCTGTGTTCCCCGTCCTGTATTCCTGGATTTCTCTCGGATAATCTTCCTTCTCTGTGCTGCAGACACAATTTATGTATCTAGACTGGATTTATGGAGGTTCTGGGGTTCAGCTGGCAGAAAAATGTTGATTTTTACTCTAAGCATTGCATAATGTAGGCACCCAGGACATGTGACTGGGGTCTCCTGCCTTGTGCCTGACTCTCCCAGGGGACCTTCTCTGTTATCTGCTGGCTGTGCCGGGTGGAGGGATATGTCTGTAGTGTCTCAGACCCAAGTCACTGAGTGCAGTCTCAGGAGATGGGAGGCAGCGGTGTGGGACCTACATAGTTACATAGTTAGTCTGGCTGAAAAAAGACATTCCATCTAGTTGAACCATTAAAAATAAAAGTTATAATCCGACACCCACAGTTGATCCACCAGAAGGAAAAAACCCAGCAAAGCACGATCCAATCTGCTCCTGCAGGGGAAAAAATTCCTTCCTGATCCCCCGAGAGGCAATCGGATATTCCCTGGATCAACGTTCCCTATAAATGTTATATCCAGTTATATTCTGTGTATCCAAGAAAGAATCCAGGACTTTCCTACAGCAACCCCCCCTTATGTATTATACATGGAGAACATATCCCCCCTTATGTATTATACATGGTGATCATATCCCCCCCTTATGTATTATACATGGAGATCATATCCCCCCCTTATGTATTATACATGGAGATCATATCCCCCCTTATGTACTATACATGGAGATCATATCCCCCCCCCCTTATGTATTATACATGGAGATCATATCCCCCCTTATGTATTATACATGGAGATCATATCCCCCCTTATGTATTATACATGGAGATCATATCCCCCCTTATGTATTATACATGGAGATCATATCCCCCCCCCTTATGCATTATACATGGAGATCATATCCCCCTTATGTATTATATATAGAGATCATATCCCCCCTTATGTATTATACATGGAGATCATATCCCCCCTTATGTATTATACATGGAGATCATATCCCCCCTTATGTATTATACATGGAGATCATATCCCCCCTTATGTATTATACATGGAGATCATATCCCCCCTTATGTATTATACATGGAGATCATATCCCCCTTATGTATTATACATGGAGATCATATCCCCCCTTATGTATTATACATGGAGATCGTATCCCCCCTTATGTATTATACATGGAGATCATATCCCCCCTTATGTATTATACATGGAGATCATATCCCCCCTTATGTATTATACATGGTGATCATATCCCCCTTATGTATTATACATGGAGATCATATCCCCCTTATGTATTATACATGGAGATCATATCCCTCTTATGTATTATACATGGAGATCATATCCCCCCTTATGTATTATACATGGAGATCATATCCCCCCTTATGTATTATACATGGAGATCATATCCCCCCTTATGTATTATACATGGAGATCATATCCCCCCTTATGTAATATACATGGAGATCATATCCCCCCTTATGTATTATACATGGAGATCATATCCCCCCCCCTTATGTATTATACATGGAGATCATATCCCCCTTATGTATTATACATGGAGAACATATCCCCCCTTATGTATTATACATGGAGATCATATCCCCCCTTATGTATTATACATGGAGATCATATCCCCCCTTATGTATTATACATGGAGATCATATCCCCCTTATGTATTATACATGGAGATCATATCCCCCTTATGTATATTCTTAGCCCCCCCAAGTGCAGAGCCTTACATTTATCACCATTAGCCCCCATTGGCCCCATAGTCCCCCAATTACACAGAGCATTGAGGTCGGCTTGTAAGTTGGAGACATCCTGTAAGGACGTTATTCCCCGGCACAGCTTGGTGTCATCTGCAAAGACTGGAATGGGATTTATAATCTCACACCCCATATTGTTTATATATATATTAATAAGTAAGGGTCCCAACACTGATCCCTGGGGTACCCCACTAATAACACTGAACCTTGGGGTACCCCACTAATAACACTGAACCCTGGGGTACCCCACTAATAACACTGATCCCTGGGGTACCCCACTAATAACACTGAACCTTGGGGTACCCCACTAAAAACACTGAACCTTGGGGTACCCTACTAATAACACTGAACCTTGGGGTACCCCACTAATAACACTGAGCCTTGGGGTACCCCACTAATAACACTGAACTTTGGGGTACACCACTAATAACACTGAACCTTGAGGTACCCCACTAATAACACTGAACCTTGGGGTACAACACTAACACTGAACCTTGGGGTACCCCACTAATAACACTGAACCTTGAGGTCCCCCACTAATAACATTGAGCCTTGGGGTACACCACTTACTTCCATACCGGGCACTTTTACCCCCTTCCTGCCCAGGCCAATTTTCAGGTGTCAGCGCTCTCACACTTTGAATGACAATTACGCGGTCATACAACACTGTACCCAAACTAAAATTTTATCATTTTCTTCACACAACTAGAGTTTTCTTTTGGTTGTATGTAATCACCGCTGGGGTTTTTATTTTTTGCTAAATTAACAAAAAAATACCAAAAATTTTGAAAAAAACATTTTTTCTTTGTTTCTGTTATAAAAGTTTGCAAATAAATAATTGTTCTTCATAAATTTAGGCCGAGATGTATTCTGCTCCATGTCTTTGGTGAAAATAACCCAAATTAGTATGTATTATTTAGTCTGTAGGAAAGTTATAGAGTTCACAAACTATGGGAGATATCTGAAAATTGATCAATCCTGAAGTACTGACGGCCAATCTAATTTCTTGAGGTCCAAGAATGTCAGAACAGTACAGATATCCCCCAAATGTCAGAACGGTACAGATATCCCCCAAATGTCAGAATGGTACAGATATCCCCCAAATGTCAGGACAGCACATATATACCCCAAATGACAGGACAGTACAGATCTCCCCCAAATGTCAGAACGGTACAGATCTCCCCCAAATGTCAGGACGGTACAGATATCCCCCAAATGTCAGAACGGTACAGATCTCCCCCAAATGTCAGAACGGTACAGATCTCCCCCAAATGTCAGGACGGTACAGATATCCCCCAAATGTCAGGACGGTACAGATATCCCCTAAAAGTCAGGACGGTACAGATATCTCCCAAATATCAGGACGGTACAGATATCCCCCAAATGACAGGACGGTACAGATATCCCCCAAATGACAGGACAGTACAGATATCCCCCAAATGACAGGACGGTACAGATATCCCCCAAATGACAGGACGGTACAGATATCCCCCAAATGTCAGAACGGTACAGATCTCCCCCAAATGTCAGGACGGTACAGATATCCCCCAAATGTCAGGACGGTACAGATATCCCCCAAATGTCAAAACGGTACAGATATCCCCCAAATGTCAGGACGGTACAGATATCCCCCAAATGTCAGAACGGTACAGATATCCCCCAAATGTCAGGACGGTACAGATATCCCCCAAATGTCAGGACGGTACAGATATCCCCCAAATGTCAGGACGGTACAGATATCCCCCAAATGTCAGAACGGTACAGATATCCCCCAAATGTCAGGACGGTACAGATATCCCCCAAATGTCAGAACGGTACAGATATCCCCCAAATGTCAGGACGGTACAGATATCCCCCAAATGTCAGGACTGTACAGATATCCCCCAAATGTCAGGACGGTACAGATATCCCCCAAATGTCAGGACGGTACAGATATCCCCCAAATGTCAGGACGGTACAAATATCCCCCAAATGTCAGGACGGTACAGATATCCCCCAAATGTCAGGACAGTACAGATATCCCCCAAATGTCAGAATGGTACAGATATCCCCCAAATGTCAGGACGGTACAGATATCCCCCAAATGACCCATTTTTGCAAAGTAGACAGATTGATGTATTTCATAAGAACTTGCCATGCGCAAGTTTTTTGAAGTTGTCATTTTTTTGTCATAATTTTTCAGAAATGAAGAAATAAAAAAAAATGATTTTCAGTTTTTTTTTTTTTACATACTGTCACCAGTGCAGTACAGCGTCATCATATAACTGGCATGGCGGTGATCAGGGACACTGACTGGTGACAGCACAGAAAAAAAAATATTTTTTATTTTTATTTTTTTATTACATTTGTTTCTCTTTTTTTTCATATTTCACTATGACCAAAGTAGTTTAATATTACCATAGTAACATTGGACTACTTTGGGAAGTGATAAGTATATATATTTTTTTTAAACAATTTTCTTATAGCAAAGAATTACTTTGCTATAAGCAAGCATTTGCCTGAATGAAATTGATTCATTCAGTGTTTTTTTTTTTGTTCTTAGCTGTGATTTGGCCATGTCTAATCACATGACACAGCTGGGTTGTAATGATTGGCCCAGCTTATGCATGTGATCTCTGTGACCATTCACAGCTAGACACTTGTATACAATGGATGGCATGAAAGGAAGCCATCCGTTGTATACAACTGTCATGTGACCTGCTATGATTGGTCACAGCAGGTCACATGGTACTGGCAACAGGATTGGTACACAGATCTGTCACCGGCCGTGTCCGAGGTACATGGCCAGTGACAGATCGCACCGCTGCGCGGCTCTGCAGGCATGCAAACTGCGCATGCCTGGAAGGACGCCATATGGCTTCCACCTGGAGGGACGAGGTGCTCGCACGGCCACCATCTGGCCATATGCCGGGAGGGAACCGAATAATAACACTGAACCTTGGGTTACCCCACTAATCACACTGAACCTTGGGGTACCCCAATAATCACACTGACCCTTGGGGTACCCCAATAATCACACTGAACCTTGGGGTACTCCACTGTTGACACTGAACCTTGGGGTACCCCACTAATAACACTGAACCTTGGGGTACCCCACTAATAACACTGAACCTCGGGGTACACCACTAATAACACTGAGACTTATTATTATTGTATTATTATACAGGATTTATATAACGCCAACAGTTTGCTCAGCAATTTACAATATAACGGGAGACAATACAGCAACAATACAGATCAATACAAGAGGGTTAGGAGGGCCCTGCTCTTTGGACCTTACAATCTAGGAGGGAGGGGCTAGTGGTACAAAACGTATTAACTGTGGGGGATGGACTGGTTAGAAGATTCCAGTATTAGCTGAGGGCAGGATAGGCTTCCCTGAAGAGAGAGGTTTTCAGAGATCACCTAAAAGTGAGCAGAGTAGGCGATAGTCTGATAAATTGGAGTAGAGAGTTCCAGAGGATGGGGGAAGCTCTGGAGAAGTCCTGGAGACAAGGGAGCTAAGAGTAGGAGGTCTTGCAAGGAGCGGAGAGTACGGTTTGGGTGATATTTAGAGACAAGATCGGTGATATAATTTGGGGCAGAGTTATAAATGGCTTTATACGTTATTGTTAATGTTTAGAATTTTTTCTGTTGGGCAATGGGAAGCCAGTGGAGAGATTGGCAGAGAGGGGTAGAGGACACTGAATGGAGGCCAGTGGAGGGATTGGCAGAGAATGGTGGAGGACACTGAATGGAGGTCAGTGGAGGGATTGGCACAGAGGGGTAGAGGACACTGAATGGAGGCCAGTGGAGGAATTGGCAGAGAATGGTGGAGGACACTGAATGGAGACCAGTGGAGGGATTGGCAGAGAGGGGTGGAGGACACTGAATGGAGGCCAGTGGAGGGATTGGTAGAGAGGGGTGGAAGATACTGAATGGAGGTCAGTGGAGGGATTGGCAGAGAGGGGTGGAGGACACTGAGTGGAGGCCAGTGGAGGGATTGGCAGAGAGGGGTGGAGGACACTGAATGGAGGCCAGTGGAGGGATTGGCAGAGAGGGGTTGTGACATAAATGTACAGATTTGAGTAGATAAGATGTGACCTGTAGCAATATGTAATCGTAACTTTTGTTCATTCCTTGTCATTAAAGAAATATTCAGGGGGCACATGCGCGGCCAGGGACGATGGCGGCCGCACCTTAAGTGAGCTCCGCTCATCCCCGGCCAGTAAAGACTCACCCGACAGTCGCTTCCGCTCCTCTTCAGCTGCGGGTGAGTCATCTGTACTCCGCACCCGGCCCGGCACCTGACAGGAGGCTTGATGGGAAAGATAGAGCGCTGGAGGCCCCCTTCCCACAATCACGTGACCCGCAGCCCTCGCCGCTCCGGAGGTTTCTCTCCAGGCCGCAATCCCCGGTCTCCAGTATGGCCGGGAGCCCAGGGAGGGATCGCGGCCCGCTGGTGGTCGCGGAGGGTACTGCACCCACAGACACTCCAGCCTCTGCCCTGACTCAATCCCTGCTGGAGGACTATGAGCCCCAGCATGCCACTGGGGGTGCTGCGGAGCACTCTGCCTCAGGGAAGCATCCTCCCTCCACCCAGAGATCTCAACAGGCCACCCAGTCACCTTCCCTCACATTGTCAGCGTTGGATGACAAGCTACAAAATTTTTTGCGCAACATTACCGCGTCCATATCTGCTGAGGTTGGAAAGCTGGCCTTGGATCTCAGAGGGGAAATTGCCCAGATTGGAGATCGAACGGACAGATTGGAAAATGAGTTTGAAGATCTGGTACAATACGTCCACGTGCTGGAAATGGATAACGCTTATCTGAAGCACTCCATGTCCCAAATGCAGCTCCAGCAAGAGGATCTGGAAAACAGGGAACGGCGCCAAAATATCCGTATCCGCGGTATGTCCGAGTCTATTGCAGATGCACAGTTGCACCGTCATCTTCTGTCCTTCTTTACCGCGACTGCCCCCTTGGTTCCAGAAGCAGATTGGCGTATGGATAGGGCTCACCGCTCCTTGGGCCCAAAACCAGCTGAAGGCACCAGATCTCGCGACGTTGTTGTTCGCTTTCATTTTTTTCAAAGCAAAGAAGCTCTACTTTCTGCTGTTCGCCACAAATCATCTCTGGAATTTCAGGGGGACAGACTCCAACTCTTCTGCGACCTGTCCCCGATTACACTGGCTAAGCGACGAGACCTGAAACCGATCACCACACACCTTCAACAACACCATGTCCCTTACCACTGGGGGTTTCCCTTTCGGCTGATTGTAACCAGGGACAATACCCAAGTTGTGCTCCGTAATCTTCATGAGGCGGACTCCTTCTTAAAACGCCTGGGACTTCCACGTCTGTCAGAAGATGTGTCCCCACTGCCACCAACTCCGTCTCTTCCATCCGCCACCCCCAACAAGATCTGGACCCCAGTTCGCAGAGGTCGGAAGAGACTTTCCCGTACCCCACAACGTCCGCGTCATCCTCGGTCAACTGATCCACCTGCTTGACGATTCTCTGGGGCACCCTTCTGAATCTGGTGATGAACCTTCCCTCCTGGGTTTTTGGTTCTTTTTCTTTTTGTCTCTACATAATTTTCCCACAGGTTTCCCTTATCTGTCCGGCCAAACTGTTGGGTGTTTTTTTCATTTTTGCTTGTTTTTTCTTTTCTGGCCGGGCTTGACGACCTTTCCGATGTCCTGGTTGTCGTGCTGCTCCCGACTTTGTCTAGCCATAGGCTTAGACGACTTGGGTCACATTGTTGCCCCCGAGTTTATATCCTTGCGGATACTTACTAGTGTTAGTTCTCTGTTTTTTGTTCTTTATACTATTACCTTGCACTGTACTGTGTTATTCTACTGTTTTATGTTTTTTGTTTTTCACTATATTACATCAATGGTATTCCATTCATTTTTCATGCTATTACATGTAAGTCAGTTGTCGTTGTTTCATAATGGCGTTGAGGTTTCTGTCATATAACGTCAAGGGCCTCAACTCCATTCAAAAACGGTGGATGGCTTTGAAGGAATTCCGATCCTCAGGAGCAGACATTATTTTTGTCCAAGAAACCCATTTCAAATCAACTGGCTCCTTTCGTTTTGCCTCGAGATTTTTTTCCCAAGCCTACTCAGCCTTTAATCCTTCTGGGAAGGCCGGGGTGGCAATCCTTATTGGGTCACACTGCTCCCTTCGGGTTGTTTCCTCCAAAGTTGACCGTCAGGGTCGTTTTATTATTTTAGAGTGTATGCATGGCGAGACTCCCCTTGTTCTGTTGAATTTATATGCTCCCAATACAGGTCAACTGCAATTCCTATCCCAAACGCTCACTAATCTAGACTCTATTACTACCACACAGGTGATTGTGATTTTAATCTGACTGTTTCCCCCCATAAAGACAGGAAAGTGCTTTTTGAGTCCACCCCCTCGAAGCGGCAATGCTCCTCTTCAAAATCTTTTTGTAAATTGATTAGGGAGCATCGTCTCTTTGGCGGATTAAACACCCTCTTCATAAACAATTTACATTTTACTCCAACCCTCACCGTAGTTATTCCCGCCTAGATTATTTTTTCATCTCTACCTCTTTGCTCCCACTTCTGGTTTCCTCTGAAATCAATCCCATCACTTGATCTGACCATGCCTCTTTGACCTTAAATCTTTTTTTTCACCCTGCTATGCCCAAACCGTGTCACTGGCGCCTTAATGAGACATTTCTTTCCACAGACCATCTTAGGGATGAATTGTCACGGGGACTCGATTCATACTTTACTCTTAATGTCGGTTCCGTAACTTCTTCCTCATCTCTGTGGGAGGCCCACAAGGCGGTTTTTCATGGACTCTGTATTTCCATGGGTTCTCATTTAAAAAAGTCCTCGGCGAGCGCTAGGGCCTCTTTCATACAACAGCTCTCGTTGGCGGAACGTCGGTTACTGAATAAGCCATCTATTTCAGGGCTTCAGAGGGTAACATCTCTACGTGACCGAATTAAAGCTCTTGACTCCAGTAAGACTGCACAATCCCTCCTTTGGGTTAAACAGAAATTTTATGAATTTTCTAACAAGCCACACCGTATGTTAGTCAACCGTCTCAAAGCTCAGTCCCCTTCTACGATGCCCGACCTTCTAATACAGCCAGATGGAAGCCCTACTTATGATCCTCGGGCCATGGCAACCCTTTTTGGCTCATTCTATGGGAAATTTTATAACTGTTTGACCCCGGACCCTTACCCTTCTCTCACACAACCATCGTTTGACAATTTTTTTGACCCTTTGTCACTTCCGAGAGTATCATCCTCACATTGACGCTCTTAATGAGGACATTACGCTAGAGGAATTATTGGATACAATTAAACACCTCCCTTCCCGTAAAGCCCCGGGGACCGGACGGACTGCCTTACCCCTACTATAAATCTTTTATTGGTATTCTGGCCCCTCATCTCCTCTCCCTTTACTGAGATCTTTTTAAGGGAATCATACCCCAGACTGACTTCTCCCGTGCATATATCTCGGTTATTCCTAAGCCTGATAAGGATCACTCTATCGTAGATAACTATCGCCCTATTGCCCTACTTAATTCCGATTATAAGATTTTTACTAAAATCTTGGCCAATCGACTGTCCGGTATTATTTCCAAGCTCATACACAGAGATCAGGTGGGCTTTGTACCTGCCAGACAGGCTGAAGATAACACCAGGAGATCTATTGATCTTGTTGATCTGGTCAACCGTTCCTCTACCCCTGCTGTGTTATTGAGCTTGGATGCCCAAAAAGCCTTTGACCGTTTAAGCTGGCCTTACATGTTCATGGTTTTGGAGAAATTTGGTTTTAGGGGTTCATTTGTAGCAGCTTTGAAGGCCCTTTATTCATCCCCTTTCTCACAGGTCAGATTAGCTTCCTTTCTCTCACCCCCCTTTCAGATGTCAAATGGCACTCGTCAGGGCTGTCCACTCTCTCCCCTGCTGTTCATTCTCTGCCTGGAGCCATTGGCTATTGCCATCAGGTCGAATCCGGATATCCGGGGCATACAATCCCATTCTCATGAGTACAAATTATCGTTATTTGCAGATGACATCCTCCTCACACTTACGAGTCCCCACACCTCTTTACTGATTTTGCACGAAACTTTGAAACAATTTGGGGCTTTATCAGGCTATAAGGTCAACACGTCCAAAACTGAGGCACTTCCAATACATGTTTCTCCTGTCGTTCTTTCCTCCCTTCAGGCAGCCTTTCCCTACCGGTGGTGCACCCACTCTTTAAAATATTTAGGCACCAACCTTACTTCCTCTTACCAATCTATATACGAGGCCAATTTTCCCCCACTGTTTATAGCAATTTCTCGCTCCCTGAAACACTGAGATGCCTTGCCTATCTCTTTCCTTGGTCGTATTAATGTCTTAAAAATGACCGTGCTACCCAAACATTTATATCTGTTTGCAACCCTCCCCGTACCCGTTCCTATGTCCAAGCTTCACTCCCTTCAGAAATCTTTCTTACATTTTATTTGGCACAACAGGCAGCACAAGATTGCTTGTTCTGTTCTGCTTTCCCCACGTTCTAGGGGAGGCTTGGGAGCACCGGATATAATAACATGCTATCTTGCAACCCACCTTCGCTTTCTCATGTCATGGTCCATTCACTACCCTCCCAATACATGGACTGAGATCGAGTCTTTACAATTGTCCCCAGTTCATCCGTGTTCCCTTCTCTGGTCGACCTTGGCGGTGGATGTCCTTTCTTTTCGCCACTTATTCCTAGGCCCCATGCTTTTTTCATTGACTGTTTGGCAGAAATGTAAGGCTAAATTCACATTGGCCTCTGATTGCTCCCCACTGACAAATATCCTTTGTAACCCTAATCTTCCAGATAATATGGCCATGTCCCGGATGTCTCTCTGGGTAGCATCTAACCTTTTTCAACTACGTCACTTGGTACACCCGGTGACTCGTAAGTTACATTAATTCTCGGATCTCCAGAGGAAAGCCTCTCTACCCTTTCGTCATCTATATATATACCTTCAAATACGCCACTTTTTCTCTACTCTATCACCCTCATTGAGCTTGGGGAAACCTACCCCCTTCGAACGTCTATGTATGGAAGGTCCCCACCAAAGGGGTATTGTCTCTAGCACCTATAAACTTCTTATGGAGGCCCCCCCTTTGTCCAATGACGCTCACCTTTATATGCGTAGGTGGTCTCAATTTATACAACGTGATATTGACTTATTAACGTGGAAGAAAATATGGGATAATGCATCTAAATTCTCTATTTGTGTGATTTTTAAGGAAAATATATACAAGATTATGATGTTGTGGTACAAAACACCGGAAGTTCTTCATGTTTATAATCCGAGTGCTTCTCCTGCCTGCTGGCGCTGTAGTAGAGCTTCTGGCTCTCTTTATCATATTTTTTGGACCTGCAGCTCCATTGCTCCTTTTTGGGAAGAGGTCCGCTCCTTGTTTCAATCGTTGCATGTTTCTCTCCCATTTGACCCACTGCATTTTTTGCTGAGCTTGCCATTCCCGGGTCTACCTAAACTAGCCAGAAAACTTGCTGCACATGTGCTAACCGCGGCCAGGAGAAGTATTCCTATGTGTTGGTTATCCTCTACCCCACCTTCATTGCCAACTTTATATAAACTTATTACCGATGTAAGACAGATGGAGTGTTTGACTGCTTCACATAGTGGTTTGTTTGCTGTATTTGAGATGATTTGGCTCCCGTGGGATACCTTCTCTTCCTCTATGCCAGCCCAAATTGTAAGACCCTGATTTTTCTCGCACTGTTACTATATGACTCCACTGGTCTTGACCAAATGTAATCTTAGCCATCGATGTACCTCTCTGTTTTGCTTGTTTTTTTTTCTCTTTGTTTTCTGTAACACATGATTTACTTGAAAACCAATAAAAATTGTTAATATAAAAAAAAAAGAAATATTCAGCCATAGGTAATCAGACACAGATGGTCACCCATTAGCATCTGAAAAGGGACAGAGCAGCTTCCTCAGGCTGGAAGTGGCTAATATAAGATTTGTCACCTTCTGGGGAAACCTGGAATGAAACAACTGGAGACAGGTTGGTTTCATGACAGCGGGAGACCAGGGCTTTGAAGTATATCAGGAGATCAAAGAAAATGTTTCATCTCTCATAAAAGCTAAAATATTAGTTGCAGAGAGATGAAAATACTTTCTTCTGATGGGGCACTCTGTAGGCTACATCGGCATATAAAAACTAGATTTGTGGCCTATGTAGAACTCCAGAAAAATGCAGGAAATGGTTATGTGGCGCTGGAGTGCGATAGCAGGACAGAGATTGGTACTATGGCGATCGGACTGATGTGCTGGTGTTGGAAATTCAATCCCTGACTTGGTGATTCAAGCTGTTCCTGGTCCGGTTGACTTAGGATAGTTCAGCACGCAGAACATCCTGTGGGCGGGTACAGGAACACCCCTCAGAGTCAACTGGCCAAGAACTAATGTCCAGCCTATGTCCATATTCCCATAAATTGAGGACCCCGAGATATAGACAGGGTGATTCGTATGGAGCTAGTTCTATTTGACTGGCGGATCACGGATTTTCTCTGACTTTCTCCAGTCGTAGGATAAATCTTGGTAAAAGTTTTATTTCTGTTTTTTATTCCCTTTTATTTTATAGTGAATAGTCATTTGTGTGTCTTCTTGTATTTTTTGCATTTTCTTTAACTTTTTATATTTTGTACATATTTTATGCTCCGCCCACTTTCGGGATATTAAATCTTAAAATTAATAAGTGACTTCTGTGTATTTAAGCACGGGCTCATATCTCCGGAGAGATTAGATTGTATTGTATTTTAGTGCCTTTAAACGCTCGGTCAAGCTCATTGCCAATCTGTATGCAATTGCACTGTGTGTGGGCAGGTTGCATGCAGCATGTAAAGGTACCAGATCTGCCAGACGGAGATCTGTTTGTGTGTAGTGGCCCAACAGACCGTTCTGCGGATAAACTGTTGGGTGGTGGCAGGCTACCATTTGTGGTGTGTCTGGTGTGGGGGTGTGTGGACAGTGGAAGGGTGATTAACACCGGGGTTCAAGCTTGTAGGATAGCTGGAAATTTTTTATTAAAAGATCTTGCCACCAGCAACAAAAAACATTTTCTTACAAAAATATAAAGTTGATATATACAAATAAATACAAAACACCATACGACTGGTCTAAACAAAGATCAACTAAATACAGTAATAATTCACAAAACATAATCAAAACTATAACATAAACCGATATACGCCTTTATGGCAAAAAAATAGGAAAGCGTAATATAAAAATGTCAGGGCCTTTATGGCCTATATGAGGAAAATATCTATCAAAATAAACAATTTACAATCAGAGAGAAAAAAAACAACCTTCCTCCCAGAGGCCCAATCGGCCCTTCACACAGGAGTGATGCTTTTATGGCTCGTATCACGAGAGAACATCACCAAGGCCCTTTCGGCCTATCAGGCAAGCAAAGGCCTTTATAGCTCATACCATCAGCACTGGCCCGTATGGAAGTCTACCACTATGCGGATAAGTTTTCAAAAGAAAAATTCTCAAAGGCCCTTTTCGGCCCATGAGGTAGGGGCGGTGCCATCCCATATCACTCATGACGAGGCATTTGGCCTGTCTGAGATATGGGGAGGAAAAATCATAACAGCAGCTTCTATCTATCAGGCTTTGACAAAGACCCTTTGGCCTGTCAGACAAATAAGAGGCCTTTATGCCTCATCCACCTATACACATACTTAGGCCCTTTTGGCCATATCATAATCATAAATGTATTTAACACACAAAACAAAAAATGCAGAACAAAGGCTGAGAAATGCAGGTCTTCAAATGTACGTAGCCTCTCTTCAAAAATTCTTCATCCAAAATGAGTGAGTGAAACACTCAGAGAAGGAAAAGAGAACAGCATCCTCACCCAGAGATCAACAGACCGTGGCTACAGACCTGATATTCCTCCACACCTCTATCCAGGTCCTTCGCCGCAGTCTGTCTTTCTCAAAACCCCAAATTTTCCCAACCTCACCAAGAATGTCATATACCACCACCGAGACAGGAAGGATTTTCTGCCGAATGGAAACCTGACACCGTGCATTCCAAGTGAAATATCGGACCACTAGACAAACTAGAAAAAGAGTATCAAAATCAAAATCCACTTGTCTTTCAAATGCCCCATATACCCACTCTGCATAAGACATGCAGTGCAGGAAGGGGATGTCTAGAGCCCTCCCCACCTCTTTGTATACCTCTATATTGAAAGGGCACTGAAGCAAGAAGTGGTCCATAGTCTCCACTTCACCCCCACACTCCGTCCTCGGACAACCACGGTTGCCCAGAGAACAGCACTTCAAGTTCCCTCTCACATATAGCCTGCCATGGAACGTGAGCCAGGCCTGGTCCCTAAACTTTAGGGGAATTCTTTCCATATTTATCAATCTTAAGCCCTCCCGCAGACTATGGCCTGGGCAATCCTTCAAGGCCAGCGGTACATGAAAATCAGTGGCTACGACCCTCTCCCTGAGAAATTTCCCAGGAAGCGATCTGGCCCCCTCCGCCGTCACACACCACCGCCTAAGTATTTTCAAGCTTGGGGCAACATAAGCCAGGAGCTTACCGTGCTTGACTCTCAGGCTTCTCACTGGCCCGCCACTCTCCCAACAGCTCAGAAAGGGTTTAAACCAAGCCTGAAACAAACCCACCCATGAAGGCGGCTTCTCTTCCAGCATATTACCAAAATTATGTTTTACAAACATAACAGAGAAGAAAACGATCGGGTTGATTATCCCTAGGCCACCCTCCCTCCTGGACCGGTAGGTCACATTCTGCTTCACTAGGTTCAGTCTGTTCCCCCATAATAGCTGGAAGAAACAGCTGTAGACCCTCGTATAGAGAGACTGGCAATAGACAAACGTAACTAACGTACAAAAAAAACGGAATCAGGTAGGTCTTCATCAGATCGACCCTTTCCCTTAAGGAGAGCCGCCACCCCTTCCAGCATCTCACTTTACCCTCGGCATCAGACAACCTGGATTCCCAATTTGATTTACCATAATCATCAGGGCCAAATGTGATGCCTAACACTTTGATCTTTGGCTGGGGCTCTGGGAAGTTATCCGGAAGCGAGAATTTCTCACCTTCCCTACCCATCCAGAAAACTTTTCTCATGATTGATCTTGGATCCTGATGCCTCCGCATACTGTTCCATTTCTGAGACCAACTCCTGCGCCTCTTCAGTCCCCGAGATGAAAACAGACACGTCATCGGCATAGACCCTGACTCTCAAAGGCAGGTCACCAGTAGCACTCACTGGCACCCCACCCAAAGCCCCGCCATCTAGCCTCCTGATGAAGGGGTCAATGGCAAAGGCATAGAGCAAGGGACTCAGCGCGCAACCCAGAGCCAACCTCAAAGGGTCGCCAAACCCAACCATTGATCAACATGAAGCTCTCCGCCCCTCTGTACAATGTTTTCAGCCAGGCAATAAACCTCCCTTCCAGGCCATACCGGTCAAGGAGAGTACTTATGATCTACCTGATCAAAGGCCTTGGCCTGATCCAG
Source organism: Staurois parvus (assembly GCF_062004578.1). Taxonomy (NCBI): domain Eukaryota; kingdom Metazoa; phylum Chordata; class Amphibia; order Anura; family Ranidae; genus Staurois; species Staurois parvus. The sequence continues at coordinate 6,175,488 of NW_028317987.1, forward strand.
CGCCAGCAAATACTTCCCACTGTCATCAGCCCTGCATCGCTCCAGAACCTCTCAGACAGCTAACACCGCTGTGAACGTACTTCTGCCCTGAACCGAGCAGTGCTGACGCTGCGTAAGTAACCCGTCTACCACTGACGACAAGCGCCAGAAAAGGATCTTGGCCAGAATCTTCCTATCGACATTGAGAAGACTGATGGGGCGCCAATTCTCAATCATCGGAGTGTCCTTACCCTTTGACAACAAGATCACAGCCGATTTCCTCATGGAGGGAGGGAGTGAACCCTCATTCAGACAGCTATTAAAGACCTCCACAAGGCGAGGTGCCAAGCCGGACTTAAAAATCTTAAAGAATTGTGCCATCAATCCGTCTGGCCCAGGCGTCTTCTTAATGGCCAGACTATCTATGACTTTGACTACCTCTTCAACTGTGATCTCACCTGTCAAACTTGTGGGCGGAATGTTGTTTTCCAGACCTGGCGTAGACTACAAAAAGCTCAACATCCTTGCCTGGTCGAGGTGCTTCTCCCCCAGGAGATCTTCAAAGAATGCCCTTGAGACCTCCAAGATCCCTGACCTGGATTTCGTCAGAGATCCTGTACTATCTCTCAAACCAGTGACCCTTTTAATCACTATACTTTGCTTGCAGTTCTGGTAAGGGTCAGGCGAATGGTACTTCTCATAATCCCTCTCCAGAACCAAGGAGGCATTCCGGTTTTACTGATACTTGCTCAGGAGAAGCTTAACCTCCGAGATTGCCCCAGAATCTCCACCATCAGAGACAAGGCGATCAAGCCTCCTCCGCAGCTGTTGGTAGGCAACATACTTATCAAATTGTTTTTCCTTACCAAGGGCCTTGAAAAACTTGCCAATCCGCACTTTGGTAAGCTCTCACCACTCTGACTTACTGCTGCAGAAATCCAGGATGGTCTCCTGAGCTTGAAAAAATTCCTCAAAGGATCGTCTCACCCCCTCATTGTCCAGCAGAGTCAAATTCAGTCTCCAGGCACCCCTCCCCTTCGGTGGCGTATCTGAAACATTCAAAGACACAGTCAGCAAAAGGTGGTTGGAAAACTCCACCACCTGACACACAGGTGCCAAGAAGGCGGAGTTCCCCTTTAAAAAAAAAACCTATCTATTCTACTCTCACTTCTACGTCGCCTAAAAGTGAATCCCGTGCTGTCTGGGTTGCTCTTAATTAAGGCATCCTCCAGACCTGCTTCCCTAACTATCGCATTTAAAAAAACGCTGTCATACTCCAGCCTGTCATTGGAGTCCTTCCTGTCCTTAAGCCTAGTGACAGTATTAAAGTCTCCTCCAAAGACAACTTGCCGGGACATAAAAAGAAAAGGCTTAATCCTTGTAAAGAGGCATTTCCTACCCCACGTAGACTGGGGACTAGAGATGAGCGAATTATTCAAAAATTCGATTCGGCTGATTCGCCGAATTTGAGGAAGAAATTCGATTCGATGCGAATTTATTCGCTACGAAGTTAACTTATAAAAAGGGTTTCTAGGCTTCAGAGAGCCTTTAAATTAGTGCAGAACACTGTACCTTTAATTTAAATGCCCTTGGAGATGAGGAAGGAGAAGGAGAAGGATGAGAAGAAGGAGAAGGAGAAGGATGAGAAGAAGGAGAAGGATGAGAAGAAGGAGAAGGATGAGAAGAAGGAGAAGGAGAAGGATGAGAAGAAGGAGAAGGATGAGAAGAAGGAGAAGGATGAGAAGGAGAAGGATGAGAAGAAGGAGAAGGATGAGAAGAAGGAGAAGGATGAGAAGAAGGAGAAGGATGAGAAGAAGGAGAAGGAGGAGAAGAAGGAGAAGGAGGAGAAGGATGAGAAGGAGGAGAAGGATGAGAAGAAGGAGAAGGATGAGAAGAAGGAGAAGGATGAGAAGAAGGATGAGAAGAAGGATGAGAAGAAGGATGAGAAGAAGGAGAAGGATGAGAAGAAGGAGAAGGATGAGAAGAAGGATGAGAAGAAGGAGAAGGATGAGAAGAAGGAGAAGGATGAGAAGAAGAAGGAGAAGGATGAGAAGAAGAAGGAGAAGGATGAGAAGAAGAAGGAGAAGGATGAGAAGAAGGAGAAGGATGAGAAGAAGGAGAAGGATGCGAAGATGGAGAAGGAGAAGGATGAGAAGAAGGAGAAGGATGAGAAGAAGGAGAAGGAGAAGGATGAGAAGAAGGAGAAGGAGAAGGATGAGAAGAAGGAGAAGGAGAAGGATGATAAGAAGGAGAAGGATGAGAAGAAGGAGAAGGAGAAGGATGAGAAGAAGGAGAAGGAGAAGGATGAGAAGAAGGAGAAGGATGAGAAGAAGGAGAAGGATGAGAAGAAGGAGAAGGATGAGAAGAAGGAGAAGGATAAGGATGAGAAGAAGGAGAAGGATGAGAAGAAGGAGAAGGATGAGAAGAAGGATGAGAAGAAGGAGAAGGATGAGAAGAAGGATGAGAAGAAGGACGAGAAGAAGGAGAAGGATGAGAAGAAGGATGAGAAGAAGGAGAAGGATGAGAAGAAGGAGAAGGATGAGAAGAAGGAGAAGGATGAGAAGAAGGATGAGAAGAAGGAGAAGGAGAAGGATGAGAAGAAGGAGAAGGATGAGAAGATGGAGAAGGAGAAGGATGAGAAGAAGGAGAAGAAGGAGAAGGAGAAGGATGAGAAGAAGGAGAAGGATGAGAAGAAGGATAAGGATGAGAAGAAGGATGAGAAGAAGGAGAAGGATGAGAAGAAGGATGAGAAGAAGGAGAAGGATGAGAAGAAGGAGAAGGATGAGAAGAAGGATGAGAAGAAGGAGAAGGATGAGAAGAAGGAGAAGGATGAGAAAAAGGAGAAGGAGAAGGATGAGGAGAAGGAGAAGGATGAGAAAATGGAGAAGGAGAAGGATGAGAAGAAGGAGAAGGATGAGAAGAAGGAGAAGGATGAGAAGAAGGAGAAGGATGAGAAGAAGGAGAAGGAGAAGGATGAGAAGAAGGAGAAGGATGAGAAGAAGGATGAGAAGAAGGAGAAGGATGAGAAGAAGGATGAGAAGAAGGATGAGAAGAAGGAGGATGAGAAGAAGGATGAGAAGAAGGAGAAGGATGAGAAGATGGAGAAGGAGAAGGATGAGAAGATGGAGAAGGAGAAGGATGAGAAGATGGAGAAGGAGAAGGATGAGAAGAAGGAGAAGGATGAGAAGAAGGAGAAGGATGAGAAGAAGGAGAAGGAGAAGGATGAGAAGAAGGAGAAGGAGAAGGATGAGAAGAAGGAGAAGGATGAGAAGAAGGAGAAGGAGAAGGATGAGAAGAAGGAGAAGGAGAAGGATGAGAAGAAGGAGAAGGATGAGAAGAAGGAGAAGGATGAGAAGAAGGATGAGAAGAAGGAGAAGGATGAGAAGGAGAAGGAGAAGGATGAGAAGATGGAGAAGGAGAAGGATGAGAAGATGGAGAAGGAGAAGGATGAGAAGATGGAGAAGGAGAAGGATGAGAAGAAGGAGAAGGAGAAGGATGAGAAGAAGGAGAAGGATGAGAAGAAGGAGAAGGAGAAGGATGAGAAGAAGGAGAAGGAGAAGGATGAGAAGAAGGAGAAGGATGAGAAGAAGAAGGATGAGAAGAAGGAGAAGGATGAGAAGAAGGAGAAGGATGAGAAGAAGGAGAAGGATGAGAAGAAGGAGAAGGAAAAGGATGAGAAGAAGGAGAAGGAGAAGGATGAGAAGAAGGAGAAGGATGATGAGAAGAAGGAGAAGGATGAGAAGAAGGAGAAGGATGAGAAGAAGGAGAAGGATGAGAAGAAGGAGAAGGATGAGAAGAAGAAGAAGGATGAGAAGAAGGAGAAGGATGAGAAGAAGGATGAGAAGAAGGAGAAGGATGAGAAGAAGGATGAGAAGAAGGAGAAGGATGAGAAGAAGGATGAGAAGAAGGAGAAGGATGAGAAGAAGGAGAAGGATGAGAAGGATGAGAAGAAGGAGAAGGATGAGAAGAAGGAGAAGGAGAAGGATGAGAAGAAGGAGAAGGATGAGAAGATGGAGAAGGAGAAGGATGAGAAGAAGGAGAAGGATGAGAAGATGGAGAAGGAGAAGGATGAGAAGAAGGAGAAGGATGAGAAGGAGAAGGATGAGAAGAAGGAGAAGGAGAAGGATGAGAAGAAGGAGAAGGATGAGAAGAAGGATAAGGATGAGAAGCAGGATAAGGATGAGAAGAAGGATGAGAAGAAGGATAAGGATGAGAAGAAGGATGAGAAGAAGGAGAAGGATGAGAAGAAGGAGAAGGATGAGAAGAAGAAGAAGGATGAGAAGAAGGAGAATTCCAAGCCGGCAAAAAGTGTATCTGCAGAGCTCCGCTATTTCTTAGCGGAGCTCTGCAGATACACTTAGCGGAGCTCTGCAGATACACTTTTTGCCGGCTTGGAATTCTTCTTATTTTCATCCTACTTCTTCTTCTTCTTCTTCATCCTCATCCTCATCCTCTTCTTCTTCTTCTGAGGATGAGGATGAAGAAGAAGTAAGATGAAAATAAGAAGAATTCCAAGCCGGCAAAAAGTGTATCTGCAGAGCTCCGCTAAGTGTATCTGCAGAGCTCCGCTATTTCTGACATTCCCTCCATACAGCGGTTGAAACATTGTATCTATTTGTTTCCATTTATGGAAACAAATAGATACAATGTTTCAACCGCTGTATGGAGGGAATGTCACAGAACTGTCAGAAATAGCCTATTTCTGACAGTTCTGTGACATTCACTCCATACAGCGGTTGAAACATTGTATCTATTTGTTTCCATAAATGGAAACAAATAGATACAATGTTTCAACCGCTGTATGGAGTGAACTGTCAGAAACAGCGGAGCTCTGCAGATACACTTAGCGGAGCTCTGCAGATCCTCATCCTCTTCTTCTTCTTCTGAGGATGAGGATGAAGAAGAAGAAGTAGGATGAAAATAAGAAGAACTCCAAGCCGGCAAAAAGTGTATCTGCAGAGCTCCTCTAAGTGTATCTGCAGAATAGAGGAGCTCTGCAGATACACTTTTTGCCGGCTTGGAATTCTTCTTATTTTCATCCTACTTCTTCTTCTTCTTCATCTTCTTCTTCTTCTGAGGATGAGGATGAAGAAGAAGAAGAAGTAGGATGAAAATAAGAAGAATTCCAAGCCGGCAAAAAGTGTATCGGCAGAGCTCCTCTATTCTGCAGATACACTTAGAGGAGCTCTGCAGATACACTTTTTGCCGGCTTGGAATTCTTCTTATTTTCATCCTACTTCTTCTTCTTCTTCTTCATCCTCATCCTCAGAAGAAGAAGAAGAAGAAGAGGATGAAGAGGAAGAAGAAGAAGTAGGATGAAAATAAGAAGAATTCCAAGCCGGCAAAAAGTGTATCTGCAGAGCTCCTCTATTCTGCAGATACACTTAGAGGAGCTCTGCAGATACACTTTTTGCCGGCTTGGAATTCTTCTTATTTTCATCCTACTTCTTCTTCTTCTTCTTCATCCTCATCCTCTTCTTCTTCTTCTGAGGATGAAGAAGAAGAAGAAGTAGGATGAAAATAAGAAGAATTCCAAACCGGCAAAAAGTGTATCTGCAGAGCTCCGCTAAGTGTATCTGCAGAGCTCCTCTATTTCTGACAGTTCTCTGACTTTCACATTTACAGCGGTTGAAACATTGTATCTGTTTCCGAATAAAAACATCTGTATCCTAAATGGAAACAAATAGATACAATGTTTCAACCGCTGTACATGTGAAGGAACTGTCAGAGAACTGTCAGAAATAGCGGAGCTCTCTGCAGGGACACTTTTGCCGGCTGATCGGAAAAAATCCGATTCGCGCACCCGAAGTAGGCTAATATTCGGATTCGACGCGAATCGAATTTTTCCTGAAATTCGAATCGAATTCCACTTCGCCTGGTTCGATTCGCTCATCTCTACTGGGGACCATAGATGTTAATGAGCCTTAGCTCTTGCCCCTTCACAAGGACGTCCATCTTCCAATCTCCACCTCAATGACCTGCCGACACGTTACCATGCCGGAAAAAAGTACTGCAACTCCACTGTAAGGCTCGGCCGCAAGAGATCAGAAGGAGGGACCACACCTCCACTCCCTCTTCGCCAGATGGACATCAGCCAGACTGTGGAGCCTGGTCTCTTGCAAAAACAAAACATCAGCACAAATACTGCTGAGCAAAAATAAGGCCACACTTCTATCACCTACAGACTTTACGTGGCAACATTAATGGTTGCCACATTTATCGGAGCGGGAACTGCCATCAAGGTAATTGAGATGGTCGTTTCTTAGCCTTTTGTCTTCCTCTGCTTTGCAGAGGACCTGACTTTCTTTTGGGTTCCATTTCCAACCCCATCATCCATAGGGGAGAGGGTACCTCAAGAATCCCCTTCCTCCCCGGAGAGGACCCCAAACTTGTTGCCAGATGTAATCTCTACTTCCAAAGAGGAAACAGATTATGCAGGGGACAACCCTACCCTGCTCCTTCCCTTCCCAACCACAGACCACCCCTCCCCCTTGGTCACTTTACCTAACCCACCTTCCTTAGAGACAGATACCAATCCTGCCTCCTTTCCAACCACCTCAGATGCCACTACATCACCACCGGATTTTCGGCAGCATTGTGGGAGAAGTACGGGGGGAGGCATCACTGAAGGCGCTCCAGACACCTTCTTGGCTTCAACGCCTCGGTTTTTCCTAACATGGGGGACAGGAACACTGGGGGCAGGGTAGACAACACTGGAAAAGATATCTGGGGGGACACAGAGACAGTGGGAGACTCTCCAGAGGGAGAGGGTACAGACACATTAGGGGCCACAACAGGCACCGACAGTGCCAAAGAACCTTCGGTGTCAGATTTGTCCAAGGAAGGGGGGGAGGGGTGGTGGCTCCTCACCCCTCTTCTCAGCATCCATCCGGTCCAGCTCCTCCATGAGCCCAAATTGTGGAGTGCCTCTGGGCACTTACTGTATGAGTGCCCAGCTGTTGGCAAAGATTACACCTTATTAAATGACACTCTCTGGCTGTATGCCCCATCCCCTGACACAGAGAACATGTCAGGATTTCACATGTTGCTGCAAGGTGCCCCTTGTTTCCACACCGGTGGCAGACTTTAGGCTGGCCGGCGTAAAAAATGGTCAGCCTGTCTCTTCCCAGGAATGCTGAAGTGGGCACATGCTTGATCTTATTATCCTCCGTATGTAGTCTGACTGTTGCTGCCCACCCACCTGTCCATATCCCCCTGTCATCTGTAATCTTCCTTATGGGGGCCAAGACATCCCCATATTTCCGCAACCAGATAGTAATGTCAGCTGCCGGGATGGATTCATTCCTCACTAAGATGGTTATATTCTTGGTCAACGACTGATGTGACACCACTTTAGGTACTAGCCCCTCCCACCTTGGGGTCTCTTTACACGGGTTCTCAAACTTTATCCAGAATGTTTCTAGACCTGGCCTCTGAAAAGAAATATCATATTCGCCGGACCCCAATGGGGCTATGAAGGCAAATATGTCATGAGCCCTAAAGCCCATCTCCATGATGCAATCCACCACTTCCCTTCTGATTGGGGGCGGGGCTTTCCCTTCCCATCTTATCTGCACAACGTTCCTTCTTTGTGCCGCAGGACCCCCCATGTTTACTACAGGCGGATGCACCACAGCCTGCCCCCTTCTTAGGGCAGCAGAATAATCTGGTACGGGGGGGAGAGGAGGCAGACACCCCCTTCACAACACTTGACACAGAAGGAACATTACTTATGGGAGCAATGCTCTGCACAGCAGCTGACACATTACCCATGAGAGCAATACTCTGCACAGTAGATGACACCTCCCTCTCAGAAGCAATACTCTGCACAGCAACCTGCTCCCCTGCAGCATTACTCGCTCTGCTCCTTTGGCAGCAGCTCACTGGGGATTCGTTCCAGCCATACATACACAGCCTTCTCCCTCCCCCGCTGCTTCACCGGCTTCTGCCGACTACACTCCTCGTCACCAGACTCCTCAGACATGAAGGCAAAGTGCCGGCATGTAATGGAGACTCCAGCTCCATTATGAAGCGTAGCCCCGCTGCACCATCACCGGTATTCTCCTGTGACCCCCCCCCCGCACTCTGGTTGCGGCTGCTGCTGGGCAGGGATAGTTCCCGGCATCTGCTCCACTCCGGCCTCCAGACCCGCCTCCACCACCATTGGCGCGCTACCTCCGGCTGGGGAAAGCCTATCTGATGTCACTGGTGCTCTGGCTGGCTCTGATAGGTCCCTAGACAAGACTTCCTCCATAGGTCGCCCTCTCACCGCCGCCATCGATTGTTCCCTGGCTTGCCTGAAGCGCTCCTCCATGGAGAATTTCTCCATCAGGATCCCGCTGGCTTGCTTCAGGGATGACACGAGGTTGGCCTGCCGACGGACAGCCTGCTCCATGGCGTCCATCTTGGGCCTCATCAGTTGTCTCTCGGTGCTCCACACCCGCTCATACCCGGATCTTATCTTATTCAGCTTCATCTCTTCCTTCTTGATTCTGGCCACATGAGCCATCACTCGCCCACGATATGTAGCATAGTTTTCCCCCTCTTTAGGGGCAGTTCCCCGGGGGGGTCTCCCGCCCGGATCACGGCCGGGCTCGGCCATCCAGCCTTGGGCCTGGCAGTAAAATAAAGGCCTAGTGTCAGGAATGGACTTGCCAGTGGTGGTGGGACTCACCTGCCTTGTGGGCTGCAGTACCAGGGCTGGCCAGCGGGTGCTCTCAGCAACCAGAGGCTCACTCCTGCAATGAGCCTTCACCTGAAGCTGATTACAACAGGTGTATTTAAGGAACGGCCAGGCCTGTGATCAGGGCCTTGGTGTATGTTTCCCATGAGCCCCTGTACCTACATCCTGTCTGCTTCCTGCCTGATCCAGATTCTGCTTCGATCCCTGACTCTGCATGAACTCCGCCTGTCCTGACCTCGGCTATTCCTGACTACTCTTCCGCCTGCCCGACTACGCTTAGTATTGTTTCTATCGTTATCTGTTGGAGGTTTGGGTTGGTTTGTTTGCACTGTGTTGTTGTTTAGTCTTGCACTGCGTCTATGTTTTGTTTAGTCTTAATAAATTGTCTTATTCACACTATACCTGAAGTCTGCATTTCCCTGCGTCAGTCCACACATTTCTGGTCATACCTGGATCCCTAACACCTAGGCTTCAAGTTTGGCTCCTCCAGCAGTTTGTGCAGGAGCCACACCTACTTCCTCCTAATGAGGCCCAGCTGTAGGTAGCTGGAGGGACCATAGAAGGGTGTGCGATTGCTTGGGGTACACCACTCATAACATTGAACCTAAGGGAACCCCACTAACACTGAACCTTGGAGTCCCCTTCTAACCTTGGGGTACCCTGTGACGATCGCAGCATCAGACCCCAGCCCTTCTCACCAAACTCGTGACCGAAGGACTAGCTAATCTAAATCCACGCTGTCACGTGCGTAACAATGCCACGCTCAGCTGCACCCAGCACAAAAAATTCCAGCTAATGGACCACAATCTGTGTACCTGCAGCCTGAGAGCGATTGTTGCTGGTTCAGGTTATTTACGCAATTAACCCTTCACACTGCCACCACCTCCTTTTTGTACAGAGAAAGAGGAAACTCGGCAATATCAGCAATAACACTATGATGTTTGAATAATCGTCTGTATACTGTCACCGCAGACAGAGATATATAGAGGTTTAAACACACACAGTAGTGCTCTTCAGAGACAGGGATTCTTAGTTTGCATTTAAGAGCTTTAGAAACAGTTCAACACTTTCAGAAAGTAAGATTTATTACTAAAAGGTCAGAAGGATGCGATAAAAAATATTTACAGAAAAAGATGTAGCCAATATATATATATATAATATATATATATATATATAAATACAGAGAGCAATAACACAGCAAAGAGATAACAGAAAGAAGCTTGGGGAGGTATAGTACTTGCCAAAAGTCCTGGGTTATGCAGATTCAAGGGTCCTGAGCCAAAAGGGTGCCTTATCTCCCAAAGTTATTTCCGTTGTTAAAAGGGAGGATTCTTCAACTTCAACATGACCTACTCAACTTAACTTTCTGCTGCAAGCATAACAGCCTTTTCTAGGAACTCAGCAGGGTGTTTCTTTCAAGCAGAGAACCAATCGCCTCATGTGGGGAGGGTGTTGCAGGCGGAGACCCAAGCTAGAACCAAAATCCCTCCCAGTTTATATCATGATCCATAACTTACCCTCAGTGCATGTAGCAGCCTAGCCACTAGTAGATGAATATGCAGAATGATCTGCTGAACGTTTAGATATTAAATATGACATACCTGCTTGGGTCGGTTAAGGAGATATCATTTTCTGCTCTCCTGTAGATTCCAACTAGGGGGTGTAAGGTATCAGACAACTTGTACTGAAGTGACCGATCTGAATATATTCCTGGTTTTTATGTAAGTCTTTCATTTCTCCAGATAAAAATTATATGGAAAAGGGGATTTTTAAATGTAAGTGTGTTTTATACCTAGCTGGAATGTCTGAAGCTCAGTGAAGGACTGGTTTATGGTTTTACAATATCTCCGATTGAGAAGCTAACAGACATCCGGGCACCAGCTAGGTTGGGATTTATAACCATGAGCTATCCCACTGTGCCTGTGATCTCTGGCATCATACACACCACATTCCTGAGGGAGGGGGGAATTGGAGGGAAGCTGATTTGGGAATAGAAATGAAAAAAGATGGAGGATCCATAGCAAGATGGATGACCGCGTCCATCTCTGTATGCTCACTTGCTACATACTCCACTAATAACACTGAACCTTGGGGTACCCCACTAACAACACTGAACTTTGGGGTACACCCCTAGACCATTCAGAGTATGAATCATTAACCACTACTCTCTGAATACGATCTTTTAGCCAGTTTTCTATCCATTTACATTCAGATTTTTCCAGCCCATAGACTTTACCTTACACATTAGCCGTGTGTGGGGCACTGTGTTGAAGTATACCACGTCCACCGCCACCCCTCTGTCCAAGTATACCACGTCCACCGCCACCCCTCTGTCCAAGTATACCATGTCCACTGCCACCCCTCTGTCCAAGTATATCACGTCCACTGCCACCCCTCTGTCCAAGTATACCACGTCCACCGCCACCCCTCTGTCCAAGTATACCACGTCCACCGCCACCCCTCTGTCCAAGTATACCACGTCCACTGCCACCCCTCTGTCCAAGTATACCAGGTTCACAGCCACCCCTCTGTCCAAGTATACCACGTCCTTCCAAGTATACCACGTCCACCACCACCCCTCTGTCCAAGTATACCACATCCACCACCACCCCTCTGTCCAAATATACCACATCCACCACCACCCCTCTGACCAAGTATACCACATCCACTGCCACCCCTCTGTCCAAGTATACCAGATCAAATGCCACCCCTCTGTCCAAGTGTACCACGTCCACCGCCACCCCTCTGTACAAGTATACCACGTGCACAGCCACCCCTCTGTCCAAATATACCACGTCTACAGCCACCCCTCTGTCCCAGTATACCACGTCCACAGTGGTAAACACAAAAAGCTTTATTTAACTATGGAAGGCACTCAATCAGGGCAGTTCATGGCACTCTGCAACATGTGGCTTGTAGGGACACTCATGGTAAGCGGGCTCACGGGGACTCAACGGGACCTTGGCTGTGGGGTCTGACCTCAGCACAGCTCCCACACAGCTCTCTAGGGGCAACACCAGGCTCATGAGGACTCAGTGGGACCTTGGCTGTGGGGTCTGACCTCAGCACAGCTTTCACACAGCTCTCTAGGGACATCAGGCTCACGGGGACTCAGTGGGACTTTGGCTTTGGGGCCTGATTTGGGTAGCGATGGCTCAAGAACTCAAGGGGGCAGTCCAGGTAGCTATAATCCAGGCACGCAATAGGGGCGGTTCATGACAAGGGGGGTCTGAGCACACAATAGGGGCGGTTCATGACAAGGGTGGTCTGAGCGCACAATAGGGGCGGTTCATGACAAGGGTGGTCTGAGCGCACAATAGGGGCAGTACATGACAAGGGGGGTCTGAGCGCAAAATAGGGGCGGTTCATGACAAGGGTGGTCTGAGCGCACAATAGGGGCAGTTCATGACAAGGGTGGTCTGAGCGCACAATAGGGGCAGTTCATGACAAGGGTGGTCTGAGCACACAATAGGGGCAGTTCATGACAAGGGTGGTCTGAGCACACAATAGGGGCAGATCATGACAAGGGTGGTCTGAGCACACAATAGGGGCAGTTCATGACAAGGGTGGTCTGAGCACACAATAGGGGCAGTTCATGACAAGGGCGGTCTGAGCACACAATAGGGGCAGTTCATGACAAGGGGGGTCTGAGCACACAATAGGGGCAGTTCATGACGAGGGTGGTCTGAGCACACAATAGGGGCAGATCATGGCTTCTAGGGACACTCACAATAGGCGGCTTGCGGACACTCAGCAGCAGGCGGCTTCCAGGAAGGTAGGCGGCTTGCAGACACTCACGGTTCCGGCAGGGATGTCCTGTCTCACAGCAGGCGACGGCAGGGGGGTGAACCTCCTCAGCACACAGCAGAGCGGATAATCTGGGCCCCAGAGTATTAGGCAGAGTATCATGGGGCCCATAGCAAAGCAGTTCTAGCACACAGCAACAGCGGGTAATCCGGGCCCCAGAATATTAGGCAGAGTATCGTGGGGCCCACAGCAAAGCAGATCTAGCACAGCAGGTAATCTGGGCCCCAGAGTATTAGGCAGAGTATCATGGGGCCCACAGCAAAGCAGTTCTAGCACACAGCAGAGTGGGTAATCCGGGCCCCAGAGTATTAGGCAGAGTATCGTGGGGCCCACAGCAAAGCAGTTCTAGCCCAAAGAATTAGCAGAGTAACAGCGGTTACTCCCAGCCCTGGAGTATTAGCGGGGAGGCAGCGGATACTCCCAGCTCTGAGTATTAGCAGAGGGGCAGCGGGTACTCCCAACCCTGGAGTATTCTGCACAGAGGCAGCGGATAATAGTCCTGACCTTTGGGGGGGTCTCCTGCAGAGTGCTCAGCGGGGATGGCTGCGGAGGTCTGGTGCCCACCCGGACCTCCAGATGGCTTTCGAGTCCAGCAGTTGCAGAGACAGAAGACAGACGACTGGGTCTCACGCTGGCCTGGCAACAGCCAGGATGCTTCCCAGTTGCCCCCGCAATGTCCAGCCCAGCACCACATTGCTGGGGCAACGAGGCATGCCCCCTTGACTCGGCCACGCTCTTGTGAGCACGGCCTTTGTTTCCTGGCAGGCGCAGAGAGCAGGAAAGTCTCGGGCCCGCGCTGTACCTGCCAGGGGGCGTGCATTGACTGGTTGGCAGCCCCACGCCGGAATCTCTCAGCAGGGTGTCACCCCTCCTTGGCTATGCGGCCGTAGAGGTGTGAGGTCCTCTGCAGGGGTCACTTCCCTCCCATCCTGCGTGGCCTGCCTTCAAAGGCTGCATCAAGATGTGAGGAGGTGACCCCCCTCATCCTGTGCAGTCTGTCTTCAAAGGCTGAAACAGGATGAGGAGAGGGACACAGAAAGACACAGGCACTGGGGGGGGGTGGGTTTGGAAGAGGAGCAGGCACTCTTCTGTCCAAGTATACCACATACACAATCACCCCTCTGTCCAAGTATACCACGTCCACAGCCACCCCTCTGTCCAATTATACCACATCCACCGCCGCCCCTGCACTATATACTCTGTTGTACATTACATACTCCTGACCCCTGCAAAATATACTCTATGTTTTGCATTACATACTCCTGACCTCTGCACTAAATACTTTATGTTGTACATTACATACTCCTGACCCCTGCACTATATACTCTATGTTGTACATTCCATACTCCTGACCCCTGCACTATATACTTTATGTTGTACATTACATACTCCTGCACTATATACTCTGTTGTACATTACATACTCTTGACCCCTGCACTATATCATTTGTTGTACATTACATCCTCCTGACCCCCAGAACTATACACTCTATGTTGTACATTACACAGTCCTGACCCCTGCATTATATACTCTGTTGTACATTACATCCTCCTGACCCCTGCACTATATACTCTATGTTGTACATTACATACTCCTCACCCCTGCACTATATACACTGTATGTTGTACATTACATCCTCCTGACCCCTGCACTATATACTCTATGTTGTACATTACATACTCCTGACCCCTGCACTATATACTCTATGTTGTACATTACATCCTCCTGACCCCTGCACTATATACTCTATGTTGTACATTACATCCTCCTGACCCCTGCACTATATACTCTATGTTGTACATTACATACTCCTAACCCCTGCACTATATACTCTATGTTGTACATTACATACTCCTGACCCCTGCTCTATATACTCTGTTGTACATTACATACTCCGGACTCCTGCACTATGTACTCTGTGTTGTACATTACCTACTCTTGACCCCTGCACTATATACTATATGTTGTATATTACATAGTCCTGACCCCTGCACTATATACACTATGTTGTACATTACATACTCCTGACCCCTGCACTATACAATCTACGTTGTACATTACATACTCCTGACCCCTGCACTATATACTCTATGTTGTACATTACATACTCCTGACCCCTGCACTATATACTCTATGTTGTACATTACATACTCCTGACCCCTGCACTATATACTCTATGTTGTACATTACATAGTCCTGACCCCTGCACTATATACTCTATGTTATACATTACATACTCCTGACCCCTGCACTATATACTCTATGTTGTACATTACATACTCCTGACCCCTGCACTATATACTCTATGTTGTACATTACATAGTCCTGACCCCTGCACTATATACTCTATGTTGTACATTACATACTCCTGACTTCTGCTCTCCCCCCTCCCCCCACTGCTATATATACACATAATATGGATTCTCTTTGTTCCCCCATTTCCTCCCAGCTGGACATTTTATATCGGCTGATGTGATTGGAGCACAGACTTTTACATGGTGATAATAATGTGCTAACATCCTCCAACTTTGGACCCTTAAACAGAAAGTGATAATGAGGGAGGAGTCAATACCCCAATGATGGTGGTCTTCAGGATCAGTCCAGTCTTCATCTTGGTTGTTCTCCCCCCATCCTCACTCTCTGACCTCTGGTGGGGCTCAGCCCCGCTGTTCTTCATGACTAAATCATGGACTAAATAAGGAAGTGCAGTACTTCTTGTGTTGGGAAGATGGCGATGAGTGATAGAGGGGGTGGGGACCCTCGTCCTATAATCCCCTCATCACTGTCCCTCCTATAAAAGACAGTTCTGGTTGTTTCCTCACTCTCTGACTAAGGTCCATGAATAAAGAAATGACCTGGTAGGAGATCAGAGGAGCCATTTCCTAGTTCCCTTGAGGGTGGAATTGTAAGCTCCTCAGAGACCAAGCTGCCTGATGTGGGCGGAGTCCTGGTTTAGGGGAACCAGTCAGCTCCTGTCTAGTAATCCTCTTTGTCTTTGTATTTTAGTCCATGGCCGGGAGATGAGGAAAACCTCCGAGGATTCTCTCACTTTGTCTCCAGACTGGAAAGTAGAAGATGAGGACATCACACAGTATAGTCCAGGAGAAAACCCGGCTCCCTCCAATGTCCATCTGGCACCACCCAGTGTAGATGGACCATCAGATTCCTTGTATCCTGAGGAACCTCAGACTGTGCGGGACCGGGCCGGCCATCCAACAGAAAAGAGGTTCTCCTGTACTGAATGTGGGAAGTGTTTCCTTTCTAAATCCAAATTTAATAGACATAAAAGAACTCACACAGGGGAAAAGCCGTATTCCTGTCCTGAGTGCGGGAAATGTTTTTCAAGGAAGTCCCATCTTTACAGACATCAGAGATCTCACACGGGAGAGAAGCCGTATTCCTGTCCTGAGTGCGGGAAAAGTTTTTCAGGGAAGTCCCATCTTTACACACATCAGAGATCTCACACGGGAGAGAAGCCGTATTCCTGTCCTGAGTGTGCGAAAAGTTTTTCACAGAAGTCCCATCTTTACAGACATCAGAGATCTCACACGGGAGAGAAGCCGTATTCCTGTCCTGAGTGTGGGAAATGTTTTTCACAGAAGTCCAATCTTTACACACATCAGAGATCTCACACAGGGGAGAAGCCGTATTCCTGTCCTGAGTGTGGAAAGTGTTTTTCAGATGAGTCCAGTTTTTGCACACATCAGAGATCTCACACAGGGGAAAAGCCATATTCCTGTCCTGAGTGTGGAAAGTGTTTTTCACTTAAGTCCAGTTTTCGCACACATCAGAGATCTCACACGGGGGAAAAGCCATATTCCTGTCCTGAGTGTGGAAAGTGTTTTTCAGATAAGTCCAGTTTTCGCACACATCAGAGATCTCACACGGGGGAAAAGCCATATTCCTGTCCTGAGTGCGGGAAATATTTTTCACAGAAGTTCAATCTTTACACACATCAGAGATCTCACACAGGGGAGAAGCCGTATTCTTGTCCTGAGTGTGGGAAATGTTTTTCACAGAAGTCCAGTCTTAACACACATCAGAGATCTCACACAGGGGAGAAGCCATATTCCTGTCCTGAGTGTGGAAAGTGTTTTTCAGATAAGTCCAGTTTTCGCACACATCAGAGATCTCACACAGGGGAAAAGCCATATTCCTGTCCTGAGTGTGGAAAGTGTTTTTCAGTTAAGTCCAGTTTTCGCACACATCAGAGATCTCACACAGGGGAGAAGCCGTATTCTTGTCCTGAGTGTGGGAAATGTTTTTCACAGAAGTCCAGTCTTAACACACATCAAAGATCTCACAAGGGGTGAAGCTACTTTAATGTCCTGAGTGAGGGAAATGTTCCTCACTGAAGTCCTGTCTTTCTGTACATCTGGGATTATAACGGGGTAGACAGATCAGACCGGGGTCAGTACTTATTGGGGGGTGGAATGGGGAAAGATGGGGGGAGGGCTATGGCAGATGGTAAGAAGGTTCCCATGTTACAACTAGTGGAATTGGTACCATTTGTATGAAAATAAAAAATACATAAAATCCATGTGAACAAGGTGTCAGTGAATGAACAAGGTGTCAGTGAATGAACAAGGTGTTGGTGAATGAACAAGGTGTCAGTGAATGAAAGTGTTTGTTCCCCAATGCCAGAAGTGTGCCCAGCACAATAGGTGAGTTGGAAGGTTTGGTGCATGAAGAGAACTAGGATTGAATTGGTATTGCTGAATCTTGGCTTCATTCCTCACATGACTGGGCCATTCATATTCCTGGCTAGGTTCTCTTTCGGAGAGACGGGGGAAATAGGAAAGGTGGTGGTGTCTGTCTCTATGTGAGAAGTGATCTCAGAGCGAGTGTGAAAGAGGACCTAGTTGATGGAGAGTGTGATGAGGCTGAAGTATTATGGGTGGAGCTGCACATGGGGGGCGGTACTACAAAGGTCATCATTGGAGTTTGTTATAGGCCTCCCAGTGTTAATGAGGAGGTGGAGACTCAGCTCCTCCCACAGATTGCAAGGGCTGGGACAGTGATAATAATGGGGGATGGTAACTACCCGGAAAATGACTGGAGTAATGGTACTACAGGAACAGTTAAAGGGCAAAAATGTATAAACCTACTACAGGACAATTTTATGGTCCAGTTCATAGAGGCCCCAACTAGGAATGATGCTCTGCTGGACCTGGTCATCTCCAACCATGCAGAGCTTATTATGAATGTCCATATAAAAGAACATCTGGGTAGCAGTGACCATAACATGATTTCATTTATTGTTAGCTGTAAACAGCGAGCACATACGGGAAAAATAAAAATGCTCAACCTTAAGAGAGCTAATTTTCCAAGGCTGAGATCTGCTCTCCAAGACTTAGACTGGGGGGGAATATTGGCTTCGATCAACACAACACAGAAATGGGAGTTCTTCAAAAAGACTGTATGTGACCACACTGCAAAATATATTCCCATGGGCAACAAGTATAAAAGGCTACAAATCCAACCTATGTGGCTTACGGCCAAAGTTACAAAAGCGATAGATAACACTGTTCAACAAATTTTTATTTTTTGCCAGTTTTGGAAACAAAAGGATCAATTTCTTAATGAATTTCACATTCTGAGTTCAAATATAACAATGAAATTTGTCAATTGGCTCTAGTTTTTCTGTAAACGGAAAGTTTTCTACTATAGGCGTAATGACTACATAATGCACAATAATTATATAGATAGATGTCTTTCCACAAATATAAAGCAAGTGATATTGACTACATAACAAAGCCTAAATGGCATAATATATTGCATAGGATTACCAAGAAAAATTATAGCCATAAGCTAAGTTGAATCATTTTAATACTTAGGATTCTCACTAGTTTTGTCTTCAGTTTGTGTCGGTTTTGCTTCTCTTGGCTTTTCTCTTGTATTCGAGGAAAGGGCTATCTCTTACAACTGCACGTGACTACACGCTTCAGGTTCTTCCTCACTTGACTCAACCACGAAGGATTCTGGTGCTTTAGGAATTGGTAGCCCCTCTCCATGAGGAACTGGACGTATTGCCGATGGAATATTTGGATAGTGCACAGATAACTTTTTCTTCTTATTTAGCCCTTTTACAATTGGAGGCACCATACAAAAGTAACAATTACTAACATGATCTGTTGGCTCTCTCCAAATCATTGGCACAGCGAAAGGCATAGATGCCTTTTTTCCATTCAACCATTGCTCCAGTGCCGTCCCACAAGAATTGCAGCATATATGTGGTGCCCAGCTCTTGTCCTGGTCTCCTATCTTGCAGCCAAAATACAAGTTGTAGGCTTTCTTAATCATTCCTGTTATCCTCCTTTTTTGTGAGATAAAAGTTATGTCACCGCAGATATAGCAGAAATTATCTGCTTTATTCACACAAGTTCGAGGCATTACTGAGTAGCCTATATAAGCATAAAACGAAATGTAAAGATGCTGTCGGACTACAATCAGCTACAGATACTGCAGCTTTTATGCAGTGAAGTGATGCAATTAAAGGCTAATATTGCATCATCTCAGTATACATGACATTTTCTATTGGTCACCAGTATAAATTGCGCAATATGTAGCTGAAGTTGCATCATCATTTTGAATGGCTTACGTCATTAGATGGGTGAATATATCATGGAAACTAGAGCCAATCAACATTTTTTAGGGTCATTTTCGTTTTCAGCACCCCAAAATTATGTAAGATTAGCTAATTTTATGCCCAAAACTTTTTACCTGTTGAACAGTGTAATAAGAAAAGAGCTTTTATTACATATAAAAATGAGGAATGAGGAATTCAAGAGGGAATGGGAGGAAAGCCTACAATCATGCTCACAGCAAATGATGTCCATATTGGCTCCGGAATATAATAAACAGATGTTATCATTGGAGAAGGATATTGGAGATGCAGAGAGACTGTTATCTGCATTCACAACACATTCATTGTATTCTGATGTGGAGAGGAAACAGGGAAGGCCTAGCAGATTTGTACAAACACATATCAACGAAAAAAGAGAATACATTTTGGTGAGATAAAAAAGTGTTTTTGGAAGGAAAAGCATATAGGTGAACTACCCCTCAATACACAAACCTCCAGAGGAGGCGCTATCACCACAGTACGCAGGATACCTTAGAACATGAACCTCCAGAGGAGGCGCTATCACCACACTACACAGGACACCTTTGAACATGAACCTCCAGAGGAGGCGCTATCACCACACTACACAGGACACCTTAGAACATGAACCTCCAGAGGAGGCGCTATCACCACACTACACAGGACACCTTAGAACATGAACCTCCAGAGGAGGCGCTATCACCACACTACGCAGGACACCTTAGAAGTATGATGAAAAATAAAATACAAAGTGCAGCACTTGAAATAAAACTAGAGGGGTGGAATCAGTCTAAAACATAAGAATAATCCAAAAATCCGCCAATGTAGATAATAGCTGTCAAAAATGGTAGGATTGTGCGCTCACCAGATGCGCATCGAATACACACATATAAAAATTCCTCCTTAGGGACTAATGGTGATGATTAGAGATGAGCGAATCAAACCAGGCGAACCGGAATTCGAGTCGAATTTCAGGAAATATTCGATTCGCGGCGAAACCGAAATTTTGCCTACTTCGGGTGCGCGAATCGAACATTTCCCGATCAGCCGGCAAAAGTGTCCCTGCAGTGAGCTCCGCTATTTCTGACAGTTCTCTGACAGAAGGAACACATGTTTAGCGGTTGAAACATTGTATCTATTAGTTTACATTTAGGATACAGATGTTTCAACCACTGTTCATGTGAAGAAGCTGTGAGAGAACTGTCAGAAATAGAGGAACTCTGCACATACACTTTTTGCCGGCTTGGAATTATTCTTCTTTTCATCCTACTTCTTCTTCTTCTTCATCTTCATCCTCAGAAGAAGAGGATGAGGATGAAGAAGAAGAAGAAGAAGTAGGATGAAAAGAAGAATAATTCCAAGCCGGCAAAAAGTGTATGTGCAGAGTTCCTCTATTTCTGACAGTTCTCTCACAGCTTCTTCACATGTACAGCGGTTGAAACATCTGTATCCTAAATGGAAACTAATAGATACAATTTGTATCTATTAGTTTCCATTTAGGATACAGATGTTTCAACCGCTGTACATGTCATTTATGGAAAAAAATAGATACAATGTTTCAACCGCTGTATGGAAGGACAGTCCCAGAACTGTCATAAATAGTCTATTTCTGACAGTTCTGGGACATTCACTCCATACAGCTGTTTCAACCGCTGTATGGAGGGAATGTCATAGAACTGTCAGAAATAGACTATTAATGACAGTTCTGGGACTGTCCTTCCATACAGCGGTTGAAACATTGTATCTATTTGTTTCCATAAATGGATCCATTTATGGAAACAAATACATACAATGTTTCAACCGCTGCATGGAAGGACAGTCCCAGAACTGTCATTAATAGTCTATTTCTGACAGTTCCATGACATTCCCTCCATACAGCGGTTGAAACAGCTGTATGGAGTGAATGTCCCAGAACTGTCAGAAATAGACAGAAACTGTCACAGAACTGTCCTTCTTCTCATCCTTCTTCTTCTCATCCTTCTTCTCATCCTTCTTCTCATCCTTCTCCTTCTTCTCATCCTTCTCCTTCTTCTCATCCTTCTCCTTCTCCTTCTTCTCATCCTTCTCCTTCTCCTTCTTCTCATCCTTCTCCTTCTTCTCATCCTTCTCCTTCTCCTTCTTCTCATCCTTCTCCTTCTCCTTCTTCTCATCCTTCTCCTTCTCCTTCTTCTCATCCTTCTCCTTCTCCTTCTTCTCATCCTTCTCCTTCTCCTCATCCTTCTCCTTCTCCTTCTTCTCATCCTTCTCCTTCTCCATCTTCTCATCCTTCTCCTTTTCCTTCTTCTCATCCTTCTCCTTCTGCTTCTCCTTCTCCTTCTCCTTCTTCTCATCCTTCTCCTTCTTCTCATCCTTCTCCTTCTTCTCATCCTTCTCCTTCTTCTCATCCTTCTCCTTCTCCTCATCCTTCTCCTTCTTCTCATCCTTCTCCTTCTCCTTCTTCTCATCCTTCTCCTTCTCCTTCTTCTCATCCTTCTCCTTCTCCATCTTCTCATCCTTCTCCTTCTTCTCATCCTTCTCCTTCTTCTCATCCTTCTCCTTCTCCTTCTTCTCATCCTTCTCCTTCTTCTCATCCTTCTCCTTCTTCTCATCCTTCTCCTTCTCCTTCTTCTCATCCTTCTCCTTCTCCTTCTTCTCATCCTTCTCCTTCTTCTCATCCTTCTCCTTCTCCTTCTTCTCATCCTTCTCCTTCTTCTCATCCTTCTCCTTCTCCTTCTCCTTCTCTTTCCTCATCTCCAAGGGCATTTAAATTAAAGGTACAGTGTTCTGCACTAATTTAAAGGCTCTCTGAAGCCTAGAAACCCTTTTTATAAGTCATCTTCGTAGCGAAGAAATTCGCATCGAATCGAATTTCACACTGGAATTCGCCGAATCAGCCGAACCGAATTTTTGAGAAATTCGCTCATCTCTAGTGATGATGTGTGATGGTTATCTGTAGAACATCCGTCTAGGAATGGGCAGCTCTGCGGTCGGTGGAAGATGTCTATAGACCATAAAAAATATGCAGCGCTCATATGCCAGATAATATTATCGCATAAATCAAACAAAGATTCATGGTTGAAATAAAGCATTAAGAGATTAAACTTGTGACTTCTGTGGTGCATCCAAGGTTGAGAAACCAGAAAAAAGTTTGTGACTCTTGTGGTAAAGAACTGAGAATAGCTTGCACTAACCAGATGTCTCAGCACATGGAGCATGGAGTAATTAAGACCTACTCCTGGTACTCTGAAAAGGAAGCCACTGAAGGGGATGATGTCATCTTATCTCTCGCCACTAGATGTCATGTTCCCAGGACAGCAGGACAGAGATCCCAGAGGTGTACATCAGCCAATGGAGGGATTTCTCCAGCACATCAGTCAGCAACCACAGAAAGCCAAGAAGAATCGAGCACCTTCAAAAAGCCCAGGCTCCCTCCATAATAAGAGAGCCACAGGCCAGAAGCTCTGATAGTGTAGTAGGTATTTATTTGTGCAGTAATTTCAAAATGAATAAAAACACACTTACAATATTTCAAAAAGCAGAAACCATAGGGCAGCTATATAATATGTCCAGACAGTTGGGGGGCACCTCCCTGATGCGTTTCGTGTGACATACACGTTTTCAAAGGGGGAAGATGTCTGCTTAGCTCCAGAGGTCTCATTTAGGGTCAGTCACCTGTTTACAGGGATTCCCTTCCTCTGGGTACTTGTTCAGAATGGTACTCC
Source organism: Staurois parvus (assembly GCF_062004578.1). NCBI lineage: Eukaryota > Metazoa > Chordata > Amphibia > Anura > Ranidae > Staurois > Staurois parvus. The sequence goes on from NW_028317987.1 coordinate 6,198,262, forward strand.
TTATAGGCTCTGCAGGCTCCATAAAGAAGCCATAAAGATTGTGCCCATAGTGTAGTAGTATTAAAATCACTTCATTTTATTCAGAAACGGTAATCAAATATAAGGGATGACAGGTACATGGACCATTCCAAAGATGAATGAAACACAAATGATGCAGCGCTACTACCATAAAAATTCTTCACACATAAATGAGTAAGTGAAACAGTGCAAAATTAGTGACACAAATAACATAAACACACAATATTAAATAGTGCCAAAAAACTCATAAATAATCACATGTGACAAGTGTCAATACGAGGTCCTAAAAGGACCAAATAACATAAATGGTGCCCCAAGTAATCCAATAGGATCCAATAGTGCTCCAAATCAAACAAGTCACAACAGGACTCAATGTGCTAAAAAACCTCCCACCGGAACTAAAAATCAGTTCCCACCATATAACACAAAACGCATGTGCATCCCAATAAACACATAACTGATCATGCAAACAAACATAAATAAATGAATAAATATATAAAGTCCTGTGAGGTGTAAAACACCTGACAATATACAAAAAAAATATATAAAGTACACAGCAATTCTTGAAAAAAAAAAAATTATTATTTTTTTTTGTGCTGATAAATGCGCAGAGATATCCAAAAATGGCTGAATTGCCCGCTCACCTCCCTCTTGCGACCCGCACAGGGTCAAAAGGCCTTCAGGATCACTAACACATGGACCCTTAATAGTAGGTAATCCTCCACAGCTCCCCACACTGACCTCCCCTCATGTACAGATTCCAGCACAGCCTCACAGGGCAGCAGATCTCCTCTTCAGGCACATAAGGTGGCTGCAGCCACTGGATCCCTCAGAAAATAGAAGTGAATGCTTGCATAGTGTACAACTATTTATTCACCAAAGTATCACATATCGAATACGCTCACATTTAAAATCATCTTGTACATCACATGTAAATCAAACCTCAGATCAGATGTACTTGCATGGGTGTCCAATGTAAATAAAGAAGGCGTCCGACCGGAAGTGCGTCACGCTTAACACGTGACTTCATCAGGGCAGGTCCTCTGGCCTGTACAGCATGAATGAGGGGGTTGTTTATGTGGCTGCAACCACCTGTTACACTATGGGGACACAGCAGCTGTATGAACACAGGTTGTCATCTGACAGGTGTGAAGGCGTGGGGAAGTGGCCCTGAATGCTCACTGTCTGTGTTCAGGGCTGTACATCTGCACCCATATGCTTGTCAAATTATGACCTGCAGCATTTCCATTGTGTAACATAGGTTACCTGCAAGTGGCGACAGCCACAAAAACCAACCACTGATTCCCACTCCATAGGCCACAGCACCCATGTGAATGAGCCCCAAGATCTCCATTACACACACAGCTTTATTTATGAACTAAGTACAGTTTTATCATTTAGACTTCACAGGAATATAGTTGGGATTATGTCCATTAATAATGTTTTTAGTGTATTTTTACCATAAATATAATTTGGATATTTTCTCTGGCGGTGGGGGGCTGTCAGGTATGCTGTACGGGGCCCCATGATATCTAACAGTGGCCCTGGATGCTTGTGTCTGTGCCACCTGTATAGTTAGGAAGAAGCTTGAACCTCTGCTATGTACCTCAATGGATCTAGGAATTGGACATGTTTTCAACTGAAAATACAACAATTATTAGTATTGTTTCCGCAGCAAATGAGGATCAGCTCCTCGGTGGAGAACAGCGATCTCGCCATGTCCAGATGTGGTCTGGAATTCCACAAAAGAACAATTCACAAAACTAAAACATAGACTTGTAAATGACCACTAAACTCTCCTAATTACACTCCCATCCACTCACACTCCCTACTACCACTTCCGGGTGTGTGCAAACGTCCTGCCGCCAATGTCATGACGTATTTCCGGTATGACAGCTGTTCTAGCGCCTCCAACAGCCGTCTTGGCGTTGATTTGTGCACCATAGCAATTTTACATGCGGCTCCATTGTGTATATGACATTCTCAAATATATGTTTGCAGTTCTATTGTGGATTTGGCATTGGTGAATGTATGCTTGCAGCTATACTGTGTGTATGACATTGGTGACTGTATGTTTGCAGCTATACTGTGTATATGACATTGGTGAATGTATGCTTGCAGCTCTACTGTGTATATGACATTGGTGAATGTATGTTTGCAGCTCTACTGTGTATATGACATTGGTGAATGTATGTTTGCAGCTCTACTGTGTATATGACATTGGTGAATGTATGCTTGCAGCTCTACTGTGTATATGACATTGGTGACTGTATGTTTGCAGCTATACTGTGTATATGACATTGGTGAATGTATGCTTGCAGCTATACTGTGTATATGACATTGGTGAATGTATGCTTGCAGCTATACTGTGTATATGACATTGGTGAATGTATGTTTGCAGCTCTACTGTGTATATGACATTGGTGAATGTATGCTTGCAGCTCTACTGTGTATATGACATTGGTGACTGTATGTTTGCAGCTATACTGTGTATATGACATTGGTGACTGTATGTTTGCAGCTATACTGTGTATATGACATTGGTGAATGTATGCTTGCAGCTATACTGTGTATATGACATTGGTGAATGTATGTTTGCAGCTCTACTGTGTATATGACATTGGTGAATGTATGTTTGCAGCTATACTGTGTATATGACATTGGTGAATATATATTTGCCAGTAAAGGCCCAAAGTCAACATAAATTGGGGGCCCAATTTATTACTGTTAAGAGGATTGTAGAAAAAGAATAGCTATCTGCACATTTAACATGACCTATTTATTGGTACATAACATGGTCTTGTGGTGCAATAGGGGGCTTTTGGTTTGTTAGTTTGGACATACTTGCATATAGCGCTGTCAATTTACGCAGCGCTTTACATGTATGTGGTAAATTCACATCAGTCCCTAACCCTCAAGAGGCGTACTAAGGGCCCTAACTTACATTCATACATATACTAGGGCCAATTTTGACAGGATCCAATTAACCTACCAGCATGTCTTTAGAGTGTGGGAGGAAACACACAGGCACTGGGAGAAAATGCAAACTCCAGGCAGGAGGTGCCATGGTTGGGATTTGAACCAACGACCCTAGTACTGCCAGATGGAAGGGCTAACCATTTAGCCACTGTGCTACATTCAATTAGAACATGAAATAATCCCCTCAAAAAATACTTAGTCCAAATGTTTATTGATCAAATACACATTCCACATTTATTTGGACAGCAACAACAAGTAGGGACATTCAATTTCTTGGTAAAAAAAAAACAAACAAGCAGGATAATAAAGAGCTTACAATCTAAAAAATTATACTTCTAATGAACTGTGCTTTCACAGGTTACGGCAGGAAACAAATGGTTAATATGAATCACTTGGGCTTATCCACAAAACAAGCTGCAGATCGAAATATCAATATAAAAAATACATACGTGCCAAAATAAAACACCTCTCAAAATCTCCCACACATACATTTCTCACCATGTTTGTCTGAAAACTGCATTTCAGTCTAAATAAAACAAACTTGGAAGAGCAGAGCAATGGACATGTGTTAGGATTACAATGCAAAGATAATAAACACAATCATTGTACAATAACACACAAACACACCTTAGAAGGAAGAACATGCAAAACATTTACACCCCACATCAAAACACAGCGTGAGTGTGGCCTGGGGCAATTCACCACAATATCTCTTCCTCCCTCAAACCACCACAGACAAGGACTTGCAAAAATAATGTGCCTATACCAGGCAAAAATCAGCCACAACTGCATCTCTTTATATAAGGTAGGCCACACCCACCACTGTCATTCATTGGGTCAGAGAAAGTGTTTGCACCTGATGAATCCTCTTCCCACCTGTGTTAACCCTTGGTATACAGGCCCCACAAATCAGAGTCAGGAAGAAAACCACAGTCAAGTGTACCTGTGCAGCATACAACAGAACATTGAACAGGGATGTGAAAGGGAACCCTATTGGCAATATTTCTTGGCCCTATGAGCACAATTCACTCCGGATTATCGCATGAGTTAAGGCAGTCACATGACCACATCTCGCATGCAATACTGAAAATGTCAATTCACTTTTGCTAGTATGCGACATTTTCCATAAATCGGAAAAACACTCAGGAAATCAAACATAAAAAGGCCTTACACCGCGATCACATCAAAGCCGATTTAGAAATTGTGCGACGTACAGTGAAGATGCCGATTTCCTTGCGATTTGCAAGACATCTGACACAGATATCTATGCAAATCGTCACAAAAGTAGTACATATACAACTTTAAAAATCAGTGTCGGAAACGCACCCATGTGACTGCTCTAATAGCAGACAATAGGGTGCGACTTGGCATACGATTTGCAAGTCGCATGTCATGCAAATCGCATGCCAAGTCGCATCCAGGGTGCACGATTTCAGGTGCGATTTGGGAATTGAAATTGTACCTGATATCCGATCTAATGAATGTGAATGTGAGTATCCTAACGTAAGCGATTTGCTGCAGCACAATTTCAAAAGTAGTTCTTGTCTAACTTTTTCAGCATTTTGTAGCGATTTCACATATAGACTACAATAGAAACCGCAATGCAAAACACAATTGAAAATGCAATAACTCATTGGTAAATCTACAGAAAACACGGTGAAATTGCCAACAAAAAGCACAATTTTAAATCACATCTAGTGTGAACCAAGCAGGCAATTCAACAAAGGAAATAAATCTTTGAAGGCATGCGGTGTCTGCATGCTCAGATAAGGGTCTGTTATGGATTTTGGGGGGGGGGGAAACTCCATGCCATTATTTTATTAATTTTTTTTTTAATCCTTTTCTCTTTCGCTCACTCTTCTCATGGTTCCCAAAAGGAGGTGGAGTGCAAACCAGCATTATCCAATCAATCATTAGTCCAGGCCCTTATCTCATCCCATCCTTTGACATTCACATAAGGTGCTACTTTAAAGGTGTTTGAACAGACAAGGCCTCATTCTAATTCACATTCTAGGGATCATTTAAACAGAAAGCAAAGATGCTGCCACCAGCACATGTATGTTAGGGTAGTCACACAGAGATCATGTAAATTCATGGCTGTGGTTGGGATTCAAACCAACAACCCTAGCGTTGTGAGACAGTAGTGCTAACCACTAATCCACGGAGCTGTTGAACACTAATCCTGCCTGTATTTCTGTGGTGTGAATCAATCCTAGGTCCCTGGGCAAGGTCAGTGTAACTACCAGATATCTCCAATGTGACACAAATGTTGTGCTATGTTACCAATTCAGATGTATGTTGGTTCTATGTATCCCAATACAAAGGATTGCAATACTAATACAGGCGTACCTCGGTGTACCAACGCCTCGGTTAACATAATTTTTTGTTTACGAATGAAAATCCATTGAAAATAATGCCTCGGTTTACACAATTGTTAATCATTTTTTTTGCAATACAAAGTGTATGTCGGCGCTGATTTTCAAATGCAAATGCCGCCTTTTTTTTTTCTTCACTATAGTTCACAAGCTTAGAAGTCACTTTCCCGAAGCTACAGTAAACTTTGTATCTTTTAATAAACTCAAAGTAAACATTGTTTCCTTTAGGGATATAAATTCCAAGAAAACTTTCTCTTTTATCTGGGGGAAGTGACAGGTGAATTTCTGAGCTATAGTGAAAAAAAAAAAAAAAAGGGAGAATTACATTTAAAAACCAGCACCATAATAAATAAAAAACAGCGTGGGGTCCCCCCTCCCATCCACACCAAGCCCTTCGGGTCTGGTATGGATATTAAGGAGGAACTCCACGCCAAAATTAAATAAAAAACAGCTTGGGGATCCCCCCAAAATCCATACCAGACCCTTATCTGAGCATGCAGCCCGGCAGGTCAGGAAAGGGGGGGGACGAGCGAGCACCCCCCCCTCCTGAACCATACCAGGCCACATGCCCTCAACATGGGGAGGTGCTTTGGGGCAGGGGGGCTCCCCCCCAAAGCACCTTGTCCCCATGTTAATGGGGACAAGGGCCTCTTCCGTTAGTGGGATAATTGGTCGGCCATTTTTCGGGATTTTAGCATATTTTGTTTATCAGTAAAGTTGGAAATTTTTTTTTCCAACTTTACTGATAAAAACAATGTGCCAAAATCCCGAAAAACGGCTGACCAATTAACCCACTAACGGCCCGAAAATCGTTCGATGTTTTGTTCGGCAGAAAAATCGGCCGATTTTAGACCCATCTATGGTCTGCTTTAGATGGGTCTAAAATCGTCCGAAAAAAAAATCGGCTGATTTTCGGGCCGTTAGTGGGTTAATTGGTCAGCCATTTTTGGGGATTTTGCAACTTTTTTTAATTGGTAAATTTGGATAAAAATTGGCCGATTTTGTAGATCAGCCGATTTTAGCTGCAATGATCGGCAAATTGGCTGATCTTTTAACAGATAAAAAATCTACACATAAGCCATGACCTGCAAGAAAAAGAAGAAGAAAATGAAAAAGAAGAATAAAAAAAAAGAATAAGAAAAAGAAGAAAAAAAAATGCAGGCCATAGATGGGGCGAAAACTGACCGTTTAAAAAAAAAAAAATATCGGTTGTTCAATGGGCCGACGTTACCACCAATGGTAAAAAAATTGTTCGATTTTCACCCCGTCTACGGCCGGCAAATATAATAGCAAAGTAATTACTTCTGTAGAAAAAACTGATCACCTGCCCAGGTCTATAACTGGCTTTTTAAACAGTGAACATGGGGGGCTGTCACTACGTGAGAAAATTTCCAAAAAATTAGAACTATCCAGTTCAACTTGCCAGCCTACCCCAATCTAATATCGGCTTTTATTGGCAAGGAACAAGGATATGTACATCTTATCAACAAGGGGGATAAGAAAAGCCAGTTCAAACTGTCAGCCAGTTAGCCAACTATCAAAAACCAAATTAACCTGTCTGGAAACATGCGTTTAAAAACAGGGGTTTAGTTAGCACACATTTGCAAATACATACGTAAGCCACAGAGCCGCGTCACGGCACCCTGAGTATCTGTGGTCCTAACTCTACAAGTCTAAAGAGTCCTCACAATGGAGGCACATGCATTTAAATGGATAGAAGCAAGGGCAGATAAACATGAGGGGAGCCCCACCCTTCATTAAAAAGGTTATGGGAGCGCACCTGACACCCAGCATATTGCACAACGGCAGCATGGGAGCCCAGTGCACCCACTGAACCTACAAAACATACATAGAAAAAACTGATCACCTGCCCAGGTCTATAACTGGCTTTTTAAACAGTGAACATGGGGGGCTGTCACTACGTGAGAAAATTTCCAAAAAATTAGAACTATCCAGTTCAACTTGCCAGCCTACCCCAATCTAATATCGGCTTTTATTGGCAAGGAACAATTACTTCTGCCCCTGCAGAGAGCTGCGCTATTATATTTGACATTAAAAAGTATAAAGCACCCCCCCCAATGTTGAGGGCATTTGGCCTGGTATGGTTCAGAGGGGGGGGCGCTCGCTTGTCCCCCCCCCTTTCCTGACCTGCCGGGCTGCATGCTCGGATAAGGGTCTGGTATGGATATTGAGGGGGACCCACGTTGTTTTTTTTTTAAATTTCAGCGTGGAGTTCCCCCTTAATATCCATACCAGACCTGAAGGGCTTGGTATGGATGAGAGGGGGGACCCACGCTGTTTTTTTTTTTTTTTTTTATTGCGGACCTTTATTTTTACATTCAGCTGTCAAAATAAATATTATCTAGACCTTTGAAATAAGTAAAATCATTACAGAAATAATTATAAAGGATAAGAAACAAAAATAGAATCACTAGAACTAAGGAAATCTAATTAGATTACATGAAGATATGATTAGTGCTGTTTATTAAACACAATAGTCACGACCGAGTGCCGGCTGTCAGAGGACTCCACACACAGGAGACGTGACCGAGTGCCGGCTGTCAGAGGACTCCACACACAGGAGACGCCACCGAGTGCCGGCTGTCAGAGGACTCCACACACAGGAGACGTGACCGAGTGCCGGCTGTCAGAGGACTCCACACACAGGAGACGCGACCGAGTGCCGGCTGTCAGAGGACTCCACACACAGGAGACGCGACCGAGTGCCGGCTGTCAGAGGACTCCACACACAGGAGACGCGACCGAGTGCCGGCTGTCAGAGGACTCCACACACAGGAGACGCGACCGAGTGCCGGCTGTCAGAGGAATCCACACACAGGAGACGCGACCGAGTGCCGGCTGTCAGAGGACTCCACACACAGGAGACGCGACCGAGTGCCGGCTGTCAGAGGACTCCACACACAGGAGACGCGACCGAGTGCCGGCTGTCAGAGGACTCCACACACAGGAGACGCGACCGAGTGCCGGCTGTCAGAGGACTCCACACACAGGAGACGCGACCGAGTGCCGGCTGTCAGAGGACTCCACACACAGGAGACGCGACCGAGTGCCGGCTGTCAGAGGACTCCACACACAGGAGACGTGACCGAGTGCCGGCTGTCAGAGGAATCCACACACAGGAGACGCGACCGAGTTCCGGCTGTCAGAGGACTCCACACACAGGAGACGCGACCGAGTGCCGGCTGTCAGAGGACTCCACACACAGGAGACGCGACCGAGTGCCGGCTGTCAGAGGAATCCACACACAGGAGACGCGACCGAGTGCCGGCTGTCAGAGGACTCCACACACAGGAGACGCCACCGAGTGCCGGCTGTCAGAGGACTCCACACACAGGAGACGTGACCGAGTGTCGGCTGTCAGAGGAATCCACACACAGGAGACGCGACCGAGTGCCGGCTGTCAGAGGACTCCACACACAGGAGACGCCACCGAGTGCCGGCTGTCAGAGGACTCCACACACAGGAGACGTGACCGAGTGTCGGCTGTCAGAGGAATCCACACACAGGAGACGCGACCGAGTGCCGGCTGTCAGAGGACTCCACACACAGGAGACGTGACCGAGTGCCGGCTGTCAGAGGAATCCACACACAGGAGACGCGACCGAGTTCCGGCTGTCAGAGGACTCCACACACAGGAGACGCGACCGAGTGCCGGCTGTCAGAGGACTCCACACACAGGAGACGCGACCGAGTGCCGGCTGTCAGAGGAATCCACACACAGGAGACGCGACCGAGTGCCGGCTGTCAGAGGACTCCACACACAGGAGACGTGACCGAGTGCCGGCTGTCAGAGGAATCCACACACAGGAGACGCGACCGAGTGCCGGCTGTCAGAGGACTCCACACACAGGAGACGCCACCGAGTGCCGGCTGTCAGAGGAATCCACACACAGGAGACGCGACCGAGTTCCGGCTGTCAGAGGACTCCACACACAGGAGACGCGACCGAGTGCCGGCTGTCAGAGGACTCCACACACAGGAGACGTGACCGAGTGTCGGCTGTCAGAGGAATCCACACACAGGAGACGCGACCGAGTGCCGGCTGTCAGAGGAATCCACACACAGGAGACGTGACCGAGTGTCGGCTGTCAGAGGAATCCACACACAGGAGACGCGACCGAGTGCCGGCTGTCAGAGGACTCCACACACAGGAGACGCCACCGAGTGCCGGCTGTCAGAGGACTCCACACACAGGAGACGTGACCGAGTGCCGGCTGTCAGAGGAATCCACACACAGGAGACGCGACCGAGTTCCGGCTGTCAGAGGACTCCACACACAGGAGACGCGACCGAGTGCCGGCTGTCAGAGGACTCCACACACAGGAGACGCGACCGAGTGCCGGCTGTCAGAGGAATCCACACACAGGAGACGCGACCGAGTGCCGGCTGTCAGAGGACTCCACACACAGGAGACGTGACCGAGTGCCGGCTGTCAGAGGAATCCACACACAGGAGACGCGACCGAGTGCCGGCTGTCAGAGGACTCCACACACAGGAGACGCCACCGAGTGCCGGCTGTCAGAGGACTCCACACACAGGAGACGTGACCGAGTGTCGGCTGTCAGAGGAATCCACAGTAAGATTCACTATTAGGCAGTGGCTAAAAAACAAACGCCCATGGTAGAAGTCTAAAATGTGTTCTGCACATGCTCAGTTCTATCTGCCAAAGACACTGCACGGGCGTCTAGATTTTTACTGTGTCGATTTCTTTGAAAAAAATGATTTTTAACACATTCTTAATTTTTTTGGAAATAGCAGATATTGTTTAAAGTGAAGTCCTGATATTTGGCAAAGCAAATTTCGAAGTGAACATGTCTCTGCAGTGATTTTTCATGGTGTTAGACGTGCTTCTTAGCAAGTCTGCTTTGTGAGTCTGATTTGTGAATTAGATTGGGCATCTGCTTATGGGCTCTGGTCAATAGTGAATTAGGTTGCAGGGTAAAAAATAGACGGTCGCCCATGAAAATTGGGCTTAAGCCCATGAATATGCGCCCACGCCCAATAGTGAATCAAGGCCTATTTGTCTTAGACGTAAGAGGCCCAAAATCCCGAGTCCCTGTCAGGTCTGAGCTCCAGCCGGATACAATCACCTTCTCCACTCACATAGTTTGCTTTTGTAAATGAAGTGAGTACAGAATTGAGGAAAGCGAGGACACCCGGCAACAATGGGATTCTGTCCTATCTCCTGCACCCGGGGCAAATGAACAACATGTACCAGCCTTCCCAGCCCCATCAATGTACACTGTGGAGGCATCTTGTATGTAGACTCTGGATTCAACAAACCAGCAGCCTGGCCATTCAGGAACGTACCATTGTTCAGCTCTGGGGGGGAACAAACATCTCTCATGGAAAGGAGCTCTGGGGAGTCAACAGACCAATCTTTCATCTATACATATGTTTCCATCTATCCACATCACTCCATTCTTTTTCTGGACAAAACCATTATAAATATCAGCGACAGATTTACAAATCTAGGATTTTACAATGAGAACACAATGTCACAAGGGATCTATAAAAGATTTTATCCGGACACAAGATCCCATTGTAAGAAAGGAATTCTGAATATGAACAGCGACTGTTATGTGGGATCCCATTTAGAGATGAGCGAAGAAATGAAAAATTTGATTCGACTGATTCGGCGAATTCGTGGACAATATTCGATTCGAGTCGAATAAATTCGCTGTGAATTTAACTTAAAAAAGGGTGTTTCTAGGCTTCAGAGAGACTTAATATTAGTGCAGAACACTGTACCTTTAATTTAAATGCCCTTGGAGTCTGCTGGGGAAGAGAAATAATACTGTCAGTCAGTATGACATGCAGATGAGTGCCGTCGATCTTAGAATCACCGCACACTTCACTCATTTGGCCAGTCACGGGGCCAAAACCAGTGTTTGGAGCCACAGTGTGGCGGTGGAGGCAGCAGCAATGGGAGGCCATACAGCAACCTATGACAAAATGGAAACCAGCAGGAGTGTGAGGAGACCTGAAAGTGGCACATGGCAGAGTGGGAGCAATGGGAGGCGGTACAGGGACCCAGGTCACACTGTGGGCCCAGCAGCAGCAGCGTGACCAGGCGGTACGGGGGCCCATGGCAGATTTGGGGCCTGGTGGCACCTATGGAAGGCCTGTAATCTGCCAGCAACCTATGACAAAATGGAAAACCGCAGGAGTGTGAGGAGACCTCAAAGTGGCACATGGCAGAGTGGGAGCAATGGGAGGCGGTACAGGGACCCAGGTCACACTGTGGGACCAGCATCAGCGTGACCAGGCGGTACGGGGGCCCATGGCCGATTTGACCTCGTTCATCCCATAGTCCTGCCGACTCACGAATAGCTTGGCCTCCTCAAAGGGCCTGAGCAAGCGCAGGTGTCACGCATGAGCTGCCAATGGCTGACATCTAAGTTACACAGGGAGTACCTTTATCCGCTTTTAACATCAGGAAATCGGTGATGGCCTTTCGCTGTTCGTAAAGGCGGTCTAACATATGTAGGGTTGAATTCCACCTTGTTGCAACGTCACAGCATGAGGAGTCGGTACGGGGGCCCAAGGCAGATTACGTGCCTGGCAGCAGCAATGGGAGGCCCGTAATCTGCCAGCACCCTATGTCAAAAAATTGAACACACCAGCAGTGTGAGGAGACCTCAAAGTGGCACATGGCAGAGTGGAAGCAATGGGAGGCCGTACAGGGACCCAGGTCACACTGTGGGCCCAGCAGCAGCGTGACCAGGCGGAATGGGGGCCCATGGCCGATATGGGGCCTGGCGGAACCTATGGAAGGCCTGTAATCTGCCAGCAACCTATGTCAAAATGGAAAAGCACAGGAGTGTGAGGAGACCTCAAAGTGGCACATGGCAGAGTGGAAGCAATGGGAGGCCGTACAGGGACCCAGGTCACACTGTGGGACCAGCAGCAGCGTGACCAGGAGGTACGGGGGCCCATGGCCGATATGGGGCCTGGCGGCACCTATGGAAGGCCGCTAATCTGCCAGCAACCTATGACAAAATGGAAAACCGCAGGAGTGTAAGGAGACCTCAAAGTGGCACATGGCAGAGTGGAAGCAATGGGAGGCCGTACAGGGACCCAGGTCACACTGTGGGACCAGCAGCAGCATGACCAGGAGGTACGGGGGCCCATGGCCGATATGGGGCCTGGCGGCACCTATGGGAGGCCGCTAATCTGCCAGCAACCTATGACAAAATGGACAACCGCAGGAGTGTGAGGACATTTCAAAGTGGCACATGGCAGAGTGGAAGCAATGGGAGGCCGTACAGGGACCCAGGTCACACTGTGGGACCAACAGCAGCGTGACCAGGCGGTACGGGGGCCCATGGCCGATATGGGGCCTGGCGGCACCTATGGAAGGCCGCTAATCTGCCAGCAACCTATGACAAAATGGAAAACCGCAGGAGTGTAAGGAGACCTCAAAGTGGCACATGGCAGAGTGGAAGCAATGGGAGGCCGTACAGGGACCCAGGTCACACTGTGGGACCAGCAGCAGCGTGACCAGGAGGTACGGGGGCCCATGGCCGATATGGGGCCTGGCGTAACCTATGGAAGGCCGCTAATCTGCCAGCACCCTATGACAAAATGGAACCCTGGGCTGGGGCAGGCAGAACCGCCGTATCTTTATCACGTTTTTCCCAGGCCACCGAATGGCGACGCTGCATATGCTGACGCAACGCTGTAGTCCCAACATGGGCCCCCTGGCCACGCTTGACTTTCTGGCCACATAGTCGACATTAGGCTACGTTTACTTCCTCGGGCGGCTTGACGAAAACTTGCCACACCGCCGAGTAGGAAACTTTGCACCCGCTACTCCTCACTGGCTGACTGCTACTTCCTCCGTGCACACCGGCACCACTACTGGCTGTGGTGGTAGGCTGCAGTGGAGCTGGTGCTCTACTCCGTGGCCGTTTGCCTCCACTGACACAGCTGCAACCCTGCTGCCTCCTGGCAGCAGCAATGGGAGGCCGTACAGGGACCCAGGTCACACTGTGGGCCCAGCAGCAGCGTGACCAGGCGGTACGGGGGCCCATGGCCGATATGGGGCCTGGCGGCACCTATGGGAGGCTGCTAATCTGCCAGCAACCTATGACAAAATGGACAACCGCAGGAGTGTGAGGAGATTTCAAAGTGGCACATGGCAGAGTGGAAGCAATGGGAGGCCGTACAGGGACCCAGGTCACACTGTGGGACCAGCAGCAGCGTGACCAGGAGGTACGGGGGCCCATGGCCGATAGGGGGCCTGGCGGCACCAATGGAAGGCCTGTAATCTGCCAGCAACCTATGACAAAATGGAAAACCGCAGTAGTGTAAGGAGACCTCAAAGTGGCACATGGCAGAGTGGAAGCAATGGGAGGCCGTACAGGGACCCAGGTCACACTGTGGGACCAGCAGCAGCGTGACCAGGAGGTACGGGGGCCCCTGGCCGATATGGGGCCTGGCGGCACCTATGGAAGGCCGCTAATCTGCCAGCAACCTATGACAAAATGGAAATCTACAGGAGTGTAAGGAGACCTCAAAGTGGCACATGGCAGAGTGGAAGCAATGGGAGGCCGTACAGGGACCCAGGTCACACTGTGGGCCCAGCAGCAGCGTGACCAGGAGGTACGGGGGCCCCTGGCCGATATGGGGCCTGGCGGCACCTATGGAAGGCCGCTAATCTGCCAGCAACCTATGACAAAATGGAAAACCGCAGGAGTGTAAGGAGACCTCAAAGTGGCACATGGCAGAGTGGAAGCAATGGGAGGCCGTACAGGGACCCAGGTCACACTGTGGGCCCAGCAGCAGCGTGACCAGGAGGTACGGGGGCCCCTGGCCGATATGGGGCCTGGCGGCACCTATGGAAGGCCGCTAATCTGCCAGCAACCTATGACAAAATGGAAAACCGCAGGAGTGTGAGGAGACCTCAAAGTGGCACATGGCAGAGTGGGAGCAATGGGAGGCCGTACAGGGACCCAGGTCACACTGTGGGCTCAGCAGCAGCGTGACCAGGCGGTACGGGGGCCCATGGCCGATATGGGGCCTGGCGGAACCTATGGAAGGCCTGTAATCTGCCAGCAACCTATGTCAAAATGGAAAAGAACAGGAGTGTGAGGAGACCTCAAAGTGGCACATGGCAGAGTGGAAGCAATGGGAGGCCGTACAGGGACCCAGGTCACACTGTGGGCTCAGCAGCAGCGTGACCAGGAGGTACGGGGGCCCCTGGCCGATATGGGGCCTGGTGGCACCTATGGAAGGCCGCTAATCTGCCAGCAACCTATGACAAAATGGAAAACCGCAGGAGTGTAAGGAGACCTCAAAGTGGCACATGGCAGAGTGGAAGCAATGGGAGGCCGTACAGGGACCCAGGTCACACTGTGGGACCAGCAGCAGCGTGACCAGGAGGTACGGGGGCCCATGGCCGATATGGGGCCTGGCGTAACCTATGGAAGGCCGCTAATCTGCCAGCACCCTATGACAAAATGGAACCCTGGGCTGGGGCAGGCAGAACCGCCGTATCTTTATCATGTTTTTCACAGGCCACCGAATGGCGACGCTGCATATGCTGACGCAACGCTGTAGTCCCAACATGGGCCCCCTGGCCACGCTTGACTTTCTGGCCACATAGTCGACATTAGGCTACGTTTACTTCCTCGGGCGGCTTGACGAAAACTTGCCACACCGCCGAGTAGGAAACTTTGCACCCGCTACTCCTCACTGGCTGACTGCTACTTCCTCCGTGCACACCGGCACCACTACTGGCTGTGGTGGTAGGCTGCAGTGGAGCTGCTGCTCTACTCCGTGGCCGTTTGCCTCCACTGACACAGCTGCGACCCTGCTGCCTCCTGGCAGCAGCAATGGGAGGCCGTACAGGGACCCAGGTCACACTGTGGGCCCAGCAGCAGCGTGACCAGGAGGTACGGGGGCCCATGGCCGATATGGGGCCTGGCGGCACCTATGGGAGGCCGCTAATCTGCCAGCAACCTATGACAAAATGGACAACCGCAGGAGTGTGAGGAGATTTCAAAGTGGCACATGGCAGAGTGGAAGCAATGGGAGGCCATACAGGGACCCAGGTCACACTGTGGGCTCAGCAGCAGCGTGACCAGGAGGTACGGGGGCCCATGGCCGATATGGGGCCTGGCGGCACCTATGGAAGGCCGCTAATCTGCCAGCAACCTATGACAAAATGGAAAACCGCAGGAGTGTAAGGAGACCTCAAAGTGGCACATGGCAGAGTGGAAGCAATGGGAGGCCGTACAGGGACCCAGGTCACACTGTGGGCTCAGCAGCAGCGTGACCAGGCGGTACGGGGGCCCATGGCCGATATGGGGCCTGGCGGCACCTATGGGAGGCCGCTAATCTGCCAGCAACCTATGACAAAATGGACAACCGCAGGAGTGTGAGGAGATTTCAAAGTGGCACATGGCAGAGTGGAAGCAATGGGAGGCCATACAGGGACCCAGGTCACACTGTGGGCTCAGCAGCAGCGTGACCAGGAGGTACGGGGGCCCATGGCCGATATGGGGCCTGGCGGCACCTATGGAAGGCCGCTAATCTGCCAGCAACCTATGACAAAATGGAAAACCGCAGGAGTGTAAGGAGACCTCAAAGTGGCACATGGCAGAGTGGAAGCAATGGGAGGCCGTACAGGGACCCAGGTCACACTGTGGGCTCAGCAGCAGCGTGACCAGGCGGTACGGGGGCCCATGGCCGATATGGGGCCTGGCGGCACCAATGGAAGGCCTGTAATCTGCCAGCAACCTATGACAAAATGGACAACCGCAGGAGTGTGAGGAGATTTCAAAGTGGCACATGGCAGAGTGGAAGCAATGGGAGGCCGTACAGGGACCCAGGTCACACTGTGGGACCAGCAGCAGCGTGACCAGGCGGTACGGGGGCCCATGGCCGATATGGGGCCTGGCGGCACCTATGGAAGGCCGCTAATCTGCCAGCAACCTATGACAAAATGGAAAACCGCAGGAGTGTAAGGAGACCTCAAAGTGGCACATGGCAGAGTGGAAGCAATGGGAGGCCGTACAGGGACCCAGGTCACACTGTGGGCTCAGCAGCAGCGTGACCAGGCGGTACGGGGGCCCATGGCCGATATGGGGCCTGGCGGCACCAATGGAAGGCCTGTAATCTGCCAGCAACCTATGACAAAATGGACAACCGCAGGAGTATGAGGAGATTTCAAAGTGGCACATGGCAGAGTGGAAGCAATGGGAGGCCGTACAGGGACCCAGGTCACACTGTGGGACCAGCAGCAGCGTGACCAGGCGGTACGGGGGCCCATGGCCGATATGGGGCCTGGCGGCACCAATGGAAGGCCTGTAATCTGCCAGCAACCTATGACAAAATGGACAACCGCAGGAGTGTGAGGAGATTTCAAAGTGGCACATGGCAGAGTGGAAGCAATGGGAGGCCGTACAGGGACCCAGGTCACACTGTGGGCTCAGCAGCAGCGTGACCAGGAGGTACGGGGGCCCATGGCCGATATGGGGCCTGGCGGCACCTATGGAAGGCCGCTAATCTGCCAGCAACCTATGACAAAATGGAAAACCGCAGGAGTGTAAGGAGACCTCAAAGTGGCACATGGCAGAGTGGAAGCAATGGGAGGCCGTACAGGGACCCAGGTCACACTGTGGGCTCAGCAGCAGCGTGACCAGGCGGAATGGGGGCCCATGGCAGATTTGACCTCGTTCATCCCATAGTCCTGCCGACTCACGAATAGCGTGGCCTCCTCAAAGGGCCTGAGCAAGCGCAGGTGTCACGCATGAGCTGCCAATGGCTGACATCTAAGTTACACAGGGAGTACCTTTATCCGCTTTTAACATCAGGAAATCTGTGATGGCCTTTCGCTGTTCGTAAAGGCGGTCTAACATATGTAGGGTTGAATTACACCTTGTTGCAACGTCACAGCATGAGGAGTCGGTACGGGGGCCCATGGCAGATTAGGGGCCTGGCAGCAGCTATGGGAGGCCCGTAATCTGCCAGCACCCTATGTCAAAAAATTCAACACACCAGCAGTGTGAAGAGACCTGAATGTGGCACATGGCAGAGTGTGGCGATGGAGACATCAGCAATGGGAGGCCGTACAGGGACCCATGAGAGACTCTGGACTTGGCAGCAGCATGAGGAGGCGGTATATAGGGGCCCATGGCAGATTAGGGGCCTGGCAGCAGCTATGGGAGGCCCGTAATCTGCCAGCACCCGATGTCAAAAAATTCAACACACCAGCAGTGTGAAGAGACCTGAATGTGGCACATGGCAGAGTGTGGCGATGGAGACAGCAGCAATGGGAGGCCGTACAGGGACCCATGAGAGACTCTGGACTTGGCAGCAGCATGAGGAGGCGGTATATAGGGGCCCATGGCAGATTAGGGGCCTGGCAGCAGCTATGGGAGGCCCGTAATCTGCCAGCACCCTATGTCAAAAAATTCAACACACCAGCAGTGTGAAGAGACCTGAATGTGGCACATGGCAGAGTGTGGCGATGGAGACAGCAGCAATGGGAGGCCGTACAGGGACCCATGAGAGACTCTGGACTTGGCAGCAGCATGAGGAGGCGGTATATAGGGGCCCATGGCAGATTAGGGGCCTGGCAGCAGCTATGGGAGGCCCGTAATCTGCCAGCACCCTATGTCAAAAAATTCAACACACCAGCAGTGTGAAGAGACCTGAATGTGGCACATGGCAGAGTGTGGCGATGGAGACAGCAGCAATGGGAGGCCGTACAGGGACCCATGAGAGACTCTGGACTTGGCAGCAGCATGAGGAGGCGGTATATAGGGGCCCATGGCAGATTAGGGGCCTGGCAGCAGCTATGGGAGGCCCGTAATTTGCCAGCACCCTATGTCAAAAAATTCAACACACCAGCAGTGTGAAGAGACCTGAATGTGGCACATGGCAGAGTGTGGCGATGGAGACAGCAGCAATGGGAGGCCCGTAATCTGCCAGCACCCTATGACAAAAAATGGAACACACCAGCAGTGTGTGAGGAGACCTGAAAGTGGCACATGGCAGGGGCATGATTCATGGCGGATTTAGTCAGTTGTGTCAGGAACTGGTGGTTTGAAATCCAGACTAATCCACGCCTGATTCATTTTCACAAACATGAGTCTCTCCACACTTTGGGTGGACAGTCGTGTCCTCCGCGGAGTTACAATACCTCCTGCCGCACTAAACACGCGCTCCGATGCCACGCTACTGGCCGGGCATGACAGCCTTTCAAGGGCAAATTCAGCTAGTTGGGGCCAAAGGTCAAGTTTCGTTGCCCAGTAGTCAAGGGGATTGTCTACCTCGGTTGGCAGGGTGCTGTCCAAGTAGGCCCAAGCCTGTTGTTTGAGGTCCTGCTCCAGGTCCACCTGATGCTGCTGCTGCTGCTGCTGCTGCTGCGGCTGGTTAGTAGTTTCCTCTCTGCGCTGGTGAAGAAAGCTACTCATCATCGACTGCAGACTGAGGCAGCCGCTGCTGGTGGAGCTGCCACTGCTCCTACCACCCCACCCCTCCCCTGCTGCCATGGCAGCGGAACACGAGCGCACAGGGCCCACAGTGTCTGAGGATGGACGTTGGCGCAGAAAGGCAGAGACCAACTGACTACATAGGTGGTTTTTATAGTACGTAATTTTGGCCTCCCTCTCAGCAGGTGTGAAAAAGGCCACCATTTTGGAACGGTAGCGAGGGTCCAACAAGGTGGACAGCCAAAAGTCATCCCTCTGTCTGATGGTTATTATTCGTCTGTCGCTACGCAAGCAACCGAGCATGCTATGGGCCATTTGCGCCAAGGAATGCGAGGGACTCCCTGCCTCCATCTCCACAGCATACTGCCACGGTGCGTCTGGGTCCTCTGTCTCCTCCTCCTCCTCCTCTACCAGATGCTCCTGCTCCTCCACTCCTGTCCGCTGAGTGGAAAAACCACCCATTTCACTCAATAATTCCTGAGCACAAATGTCCTCCTCTACCTCCTCCTCTTCTTCCTGTCCTGCCCCATAGGGGTCATGGGGCGTTGAGATCTGTGCGCCACGTCTACCGCACCCTGACCAGCCATTGTTAACAGCATTTGTTCCAGGACGTGCAACAGAGGAATGACGTCGTTCATCCCATAGTCCTGCCGACTCACGAATAGCGTGGCCTCCTCAAAGGGCCTGAGCAAGCGGCAGGTGTCACGCATGAGCTGCCAATGGCTGACATCGAAGTTACACAGGGGAGTACCTTTATCCGCTTGTAACATCAGGAAATCGGTGATGGCCTTTCGCTGCTCGTAAAGGCGGTCTAACATGTGTAGGGTTGAATTCCACCTTGTTGCAACGTCGCAGATCAGGCGATGCTGTGGAATTCTGTTCTGCCGCTGCAGCTCAAGGAGGGTGTGCTTTGCGGTGTAGGAATGGCTGAAATGCATGCAAAGTTTACGTGACATTTTAAGGATGTCTTGCAGTGGGATGGTGGATTTTAGGAACCGCTTGACAACCAGATTGAACACGTGAGCCATGCATGGCGCATGGCACAACCTTCCTTGACGCAGAGCAGACACCATGTTCTTTCCGTTGTCGGTCAACATGGTTCCGATTTTCAGTTTGCGCGGAGACAGCCATCTGTCGATTTCTCTGTTCATTACACTCAGAAGTTCCTCCCCTGTGTGACTACGTTCGCCAAGGCATACCAGGTGCAGCACAGCGTGACACCGTTGCGCCCTGCACATGTGATATGCCGGTCGGGTAATGGGACTTGGCACGGGGGTGGCGGCTGAGGACACGGCGGAAAAAGAGGTGGTAGAGGCGGACATGTTTGCTGGACCAAGGACGTGCAAACGTGGAGGCAAAAGCGTCGTGACCTGTCCAAGTTGCTGGTGCGGCTGTGCCGGCACCACGTTCACCCAGTGGGCCGTAAATGACATGTACTGTCCCTGACCGTAGTTACAGCTCCACACGTCGGCGCTGCCGTGCACTTTGGCAGAGACCGACATGCTCAAAGACTGGCCCACCATCTCTTCTACATGTGAATGCAGGGCTGGCACTGCCTTTTTGGCGAAGAAATGCCGGCTTGGCACTCTCCACCGCGGTGCGGCACAAGCCATCATTTCTCGGAAAGGTGCTGAGTCCACCACTTGGAAAGGGAGGGACTGCAGCACCAGCAACTTGGACAGGAGGACGTTCAGCTTTTGCACCGTCGGGTGCGTGCTCGCAAACTGTTGTCTCTTGGAAACGGATTCCAAGAAAGACTGTTGACGGAATCCGAGAAGGGGAGTAGCAGGAGAAGGAGCATCTGAACGAGCGGAAGATGCCAACGAGCGACAACTCCCCTCAGCAGAGGTGTTGGAGCCTTGACTGGCTGATAGAGGGTGATTGACGACGTCGGGTGACGGAGCAAGTAACGGAGCGGGTGATGGAGCGGGGGCTGGGGCAGGCAGAACCGCCATATCTTTATCACGGTTTTCCCAGGCCACTGAATGGTGACGCTGCATATGCTGACGCAACGCTGTAGTCCCAACATGGGCCCCCTGGCCACGCTTGCATTTCTGGCCACATAGTCGACAGACGGCTACGTTTACTTCCTCGGGCGGCTTGACGAAAAATTGCCACACCACCGAGTAGGAAACTTTGCCCCCGCTACTCCTCACTGGCTGACTGCTACTTCCTCCGTGCGCACCGGCACCACTACTGGCCGTGGTGGTAGGCTGCAGTGGAGCTGGTGCTCTACTCCGTGGACGTTTGGCTCCACTGACACTGATGCGACCCTGCTGCCTCCTGGGCAACCCACCGACTGTTTGGCTCGCTGCCAAGCTGGCACCCTCTTCTCCTGATGATGCGGAAGAAATTGCCTGATGACGACGAGGCAGCCAAGTGCGATCAACCTCCTCATCATCAAGTACGGTCTCCGCCTCACTACTAGCCCCCTCGGCTGCGTCTGGGTCAGGAGACAGACCTGTCTCTAGACCGGCTACCGAGCCACTCTCCTCGCCAGTACTTGTTCGCCTGGCTGCTGAAAAGGCGGATGTCTCCCCCCGTTCCTGACCGCCCTCTGTTAGCTCTTCCTCACTGTACAGTGGGGCTGAGCCCACAGCATGCGATACTTCGCTTGGTGAGGGAACAGCAAAGGACAGGGGCAGGTAGAGGACACGTGATTTCAGTGGGCTTGCTCCCGGGCCATGCCAACTAACGGTTGTGTCTGACGTACCCACCGACCGTTGGCTGTAGGTGTCAGAGGTGACCTGGGAAGAGGAAGACGATCGAGCCAACCAATCGATGACGGCAGGGTTGTCGGTGGAGACACGACCGCTGGATGACACCGGGAGCACTGGCCTCTGGCTGCGAATACTGCTGCCTCGACCCCTTCCTCTGCTGCCACGTCTGCTTGCTCCTAAAACATTGCCTCCTCTGCCACTCCTCTGCATGTTGTCTGACATACTCTTTAATTAAACGATTATGTGTCCCTGAGTAACAATTCGGTGTCCCTGAGTAACAATTCTGTGTCTGTGCGAGTAACAATTCTGTGGCCCTGAGTAACAATTCTGTGTCCCTGAGTAACAATTCTGTGTCTGTGCGAGTAACAATTCTGTGTCTGTGCGAGTAACAATTCTGTGGCCCTAAGTAACAGTTCTGTGGCCCTCAGTAACAATTCTGTGTCCCTGATTAACGTTTCTGTGGCCCCAAGTAACAGTTCTGTGGCCCTCAGTAACAATTCTGTGTCTGTGCGAGTAACAATTCTGTGTCTGTGCGAGTAACAATTCTGTGGCCCTAAGTAACAGTTCTGTGGCCCTCAGTAACAGTTCTGTGTCCCTGAGTAACAATTCTGTGTCTGTGCGAGTAACAATTCTGTGGCCCTAACAGTTCTGTGGCCCTCAGTAACAATTCTGTGTCTGTGCGAGTAACAATTCTGTGGCCCTAAGTAACAGTTCTGTGGCCCTCAGTAACAATTCTGTGTCCCTGATTAACGTTTCTGTGGCCCCAAGTAACGGTTCTGTGGCCCTCAGTAACAATTCTGTGTCCCTGATTAACGTTTCTGTGGCCCCAAGTAACGGTTCTGTGGCCCTCAGTAACAATTCTGTGTCCCTGATTAACGTTTCTGTGGCCCAAAGTAACGGTTCTGTGGCCCTCAGTAACAATTCTGTGTCCCTGATTAACGTTTATGTGGCCCTAAGTAACGGTTCTGTGGCCCTCAGTAACAATTCTGTGTCCCTGATTAACGTTTCTGTGGCCCCAAGTAACGGTTCTGTGGCCCTCAGTAACAATTCTGTGTCTGTGCGAGTAAAAATTCTGTGGCCCTAAGTAACAGTTCTGTGGCCCTCAGTAACAGTTCTGTGTCTGTGCGAGTAACAATTCTGTGTCTGTGCGAGTAACAATTCTGTGGCCCTAAGTAACAGTTCTGTGGCCCTCAGTAACAATTCTGTGTCTGTGCGAGTAACAATTCTGTGGCCCTAAGTAACAGTTCTGTGGCCCTCAGTAACAGTTCTGTGGCCCTGAGTAACAATTCTGTGTCTGTGCGAGTAACAATTCTGTGGCCCTAAGTAACAGTTCTGTGGCCCTGAGTAACAATTCTGTGTCCCTGATTAACGTTTCTGTGGCCCCAAGTAACGGTTCTGTGGCCCTCAGTAACAATTCTGTGTCCCTGATTAACGTTTCTGTGGCCCCAAGTAACGGTTCTGTGGCCCTCAGTAACAATTCTGTGTCCCTGATTAACGTTTATGTGGCCCCAAGTAACGGTTCTGTGGCCCTCAGTAACAATTCTGTGTCCCTGAGTAACAAATCTGTGTCTGTGCGAGTAACAATTCTGTGGCCCTAAGTAACGTTTCTGTGGCCCTCAGTAACAGTTCTGTGTCCCTGAGTAACAATTCTGTGTCTGTGCGAGTAACAATTCTGTGGCCCTAAGTAACAGTTCTGTGGCTCTCAGTAACAATTCTGTGTCTGTGCGAGTAACAATTCTGTGTCTGTGCGAGTAACAATTCTGTGGCCCTAAGTAACAGTTCTGTGGCCCTCAGTAACAGTTCTGTGGCCCTGAGTAACAATTCTGTGTCTGTGCGAGTAACAATTCTGTGGCCCTAAGTAACAGTTCTGTGGCCCTCAGTAACAATTCTGTGTCCCTGATTAACGTTTCTGTGGCCCCAAGTAACGGTTCTGTGGCCCTCAGTAACAATTCTGTGTCCCTGATTAACGTTTCTGTGGCCCCAAGTAACGGTTCTGTGGCCCTCAGTAACAATTCTGTGTCCCTGATTAACGTTTCTGTGGCCCTAAGTAACAGTTCTGTGGCCCTCAGTAACAATTCTGTGTCCCTGATTAACGTTTCTGTGGCCCCAAGTAACGGTTCTGTGGCCCTCAGTAACAATTCTGTGTCCCTGATTAACGTTTCTGTGGCCCCAAGTAACGGTTCTGTGGCCCTCAGTAACAATTCTGTGTCTGTGCGAGTAACAATTCTGTGGCCCTAAGTAACAGTTCTGTGGCCCTCAGTAACAGTTCTGTGTCTGTGCGAGTAACAATTCTGTGTCTGTGCGAGTAACAATTCTGTGGCCCTAAGTAACAGTTCTGTGGCCCTCAGTAACAATTCTGTGTCTATGCGAGTAACAATTCTGTGGCCCTAAGTAACAGTTCTGTGGCCCTCAGTAACAGTTCTGTGGCCCTGAGTAACAATTCTGTGTCTGTGCGAGTAACAATTCTGTGGCCCTAAGTAACAGTTCTGTGGCCCTCAGTAACAATTCTGTGTCCCTGATTAACGTTTCTGTGGCCCCAAGTAACGGTTCTGTGGCCCTCAGTAACAATTCTGTGTCCCTGATTAACGTTTCTGTGGCCCCAAGTAACGGTTCTGTGGCCCTCAGTAACAATTCTGTGTCCCTGATTAACGTTTATGTGGCCCTAAGTAACGGTTCTGTGGCCCTCAGTAACAATTCTGTGTCTGTGCGAGTAACAATTCTGTGGCCCTAAGTAACAGTTCTGTGGCCCTCAGTAACAGTTCTGTGTCTGTGCGAGTAACAATTCTGTGTCTGTGCGAGTAACAATTCTGTGGCCCTCAGTAACAGTTCTGTGGCCCTGAGTAACAATTCTGTGTCTGTGCGAGTAACAATTCTGTGGCCCTAAGTAACAGTTCTGTGGCCCTCAGTAACAGTTCTGTGTCTGTGCAAGTAACAATTCTGTGTCTGTGCGAGTAACAATTCTGTGGCCCTAAGTAACAGTTCTGTGGCCCTCAGTAACAGTTCTGTGGCCCTGAGTAACAATTCTGTGTCTGTGCGAGTAACAATTCTGTGGCCCTAAGTAACAGTTCTGTGGCCCTCAGTAACAA
This sequence comes from Staurois parvus, assembly GCF_062004578.1. Taxonomy (NCBI): domain Eukaryota; kingdom Metazoa; phylum Chordata; class Amphibia; order Anura; family Ranidae; genus Staurois; species Staurois parvus. Next base: position 6,222,906 of record NW_028317987.1, read on the forward strand.
TTCTGTGTCTGTGCGAGTAACAATTCTGTGGCCCTCAGTAACAGTTCTGTGTCTGTGCGAGTAACAATTCTGTGTCTGTGCGAGTAACAATTCTGTGGCCCTCAGTAACAGTTCTGTGGCCCTGAGTAACAATTCTGTGTCTGTGCGAGTAACAATTATGTGGCCCTAAGTAACAGTTCTGTGGCCCTCAGTAACAGTTCTGTGTCTGTGCGAGTAACAATTCTGTGTCTGTGCGAGTAACAATTCTGTGGCCCTCAGTAACAGTTCTGTGGCCCTGAGTAACAATTCTGTGTCTGTGCGAGTAACAATTCTGTGGCCCTAAGTAACAGTTCTGTGGCCCTCAGTAACAATTCTGTGTCTGTGCGAGTAACAATTCTGTGGCCCTAAGTAACAGTTGTGGCCCTCAGTAACAGTTCTGTGTCTGTGCGAGTAACAATTCTGTGTCTGTGCGAGTAACAATTCTGTGGCCCTCAGTAACAGTTCTGTGGCCCTGAGTAACAATTCTGTGTCTGTGCGAGTAACAATTCTGTGGCCCTAAGTAACAGTTCGGTGGCCCTCAGTAACAGTTCTGTGGCCCTGAGTAACAATTCTGTGTCTGTGCGAGTAACAATTCTGTGGCCCTAAGTAACAGTTCTGTGGCCCTCAGTAACAATTCTGTGTCTGTGCGAGTAACAATTCTGTGTCTGTCCGAGTAACAATTCTGTGGCCCTAAGTAAAGTTTCTGTGGCCCTAAGTAACAATTCTCTGGCACTCAGTAACAATTCTGTCTGTCCCTGAGTAACAATTCTCTGGCACTCAGTAACAATTCTGTCTGTCCCTGAGTAACTATTCTGTGGCCTTAATAACGTTTCTGTGGCCCTAAGTAACAATTCTCTGGCACTGAGTAACAATTCTGTCTGTCCCTGAATATGAATTCTGTGGCCCTAACTAGCGTTTCTTTGTCCCTAAATAACGATTCTGTGGCCCTCATTAACAAGTCTGTGTCCCTGAGTAATGGTTCTCTGTCCCTAAGTAACTTTTCTCTGTCCCCAATTATCGTTTCTGTGGCCCTAACTCTGTCCCTGTCCCTAGTACAGAGCGGTCTGCCTCTGTTCAATGACTGCAGGCAAATGAAGAATTCCAAAATGGCCGCTATTTATAGCTCGACCATTACACAGTGCTGGCTGGCTGCTGATTGGCTGATGCGATCACATGTCGTTGAGGAATGCATTATGGGTCAGCGCGCCTTGTCTGCGCGCCTTCCCAGGCATCCCCGCTCCGTCGCCGCACATGTCAGCCGCCATTTTCTGAAAAATTTCGATTCGCGCGTCCGAATTAGGCTATTTTTCGGATTCGGCACGAATCGAAATTTTTCCGATATTCGACTCGAATTCCACTTCGGCTACTTCGATTCGCTCATCTCTAATTAGTACGTTATTATCACCCACAGGACTTGATGTACATTTGCCCGCAGCCCCATAAGACTGACCCCTTGCCCCAACACAGACATCCACATAAACTGTTAAATCAACCAGAGAATGTCTGGGTTCATATGGCAAGGAGAGTGATGAATGTTCCCAATTTCCATCTGTCAGAGATGCTGCCGATCATTTAGCTACGTGTTTGATGGCCATTCCCACCCCAACCTCGGTTTTGTTGGACATTTTCAGAGTAATGACTAATGATACTGATGTAAGAATGGATGATGGACCATCTATGTCATTGTATGAGGACTGTCAGAACTGTCCAGGTCCATATAAAGGCTGGGAATATATGACTGGTATGAAAACGTTGAATGTTCCCCCAGGAGATGTGTTACAATATGACATGTGATTCTGAAGAGATTCCCCGGGGTTGGGATCTCAGATTTCCATATGGCCCACATCACACAACCCGATCTCCTCAGGACAGGATTTTCTGTACGTCTAATAGAACATGTAGTTCAGTACATAACCCAATGAGCTGTCATCATGTTCTATCACAGCCCAGCCACAGTCACAGGTCACACTACCTTTAGGATGGTTGTTTTCTTGTGGAAATCCCACATATTCATATATTACTGGAGGGCCTTGTACTTGGAGCCGTCTGAGTATGATATTGCCTGAGCATCCTAAAGCTATGGAGAAGGATCTAAGATCAAGAAGGAGGACCGAGATTGTATCAGAAGATTGTATATCAGACATTACACTGCTTTCCAAAGCTGAATACACTAGTTTAGTTGGATCTATTGTATGTAGTCTGGATAAAAGTCTGAATCGTACTTCTATGGCTTTGCAGGAACTGTTACTCCACCTCCAAGGAACCCGTAAAGCTGTTCTTCAGAATCCAGTGACTATAGATGATTTACTGCTTAACAATGATCATGGTTGGGAACATTGTGACGGAATGTAAGTGATCATGACACCTCTATACAATCACACATAAAGGCTTTACATGACTTGTCCTCAGGAATTAAACAGGATGTTCCTGGTAATGGGTGGGACGGGGTATTTGGATTGATACCCGGCCTAGGAAGATTGAGACAAATAATGGGTGGTCTGATAATAGCATGTTGTGGCCTAATTGGCGTGTGCTGTTAGTATGAATCCATGCCTGAAGAAGGAAATGAAGGGGTCTGCTCAAAGAAAATTCATTGGACGAATATGATAAAAATTAATATTTAACACATTGATTTCCTATGACCGTCAGCTCCATCTAGTGACCATAATGAAGTATTATTCATGAAATATCTCAATCAGTAAAAGTATCTCAATACTGCATTATGGCCACTAGATGGAGCCAAGAAAATCAGAGTATGAAAAAAAATACGGCCAATATTCATCCCAGCTGGGCGAACGCCGGTCACATTCGTTCAACTAAATTTTTTTTTTTTTTTTTAAATAGACCTCTAAATGTTTGTGAAATCTCCCACCACAAAATGTACTCAGCCAATGAAAGGTCATGACACCATTTTTATTCTTTTTCTGCTATCAATGGCCAACCCGGTCCCACACTTCATCCATGTCTTTGGGGACCTCTGATCTCCTTATCAACTGTTTCTTTCATGATGAAGATCAGCCATGGAGTATATCTGAGGTGTATATCAGGGTGTGCTTCTTCCCCACATGAGAGCTGGGATGTCCAGCAACATTCATCTAGAAGACATTTCCCGCACTCAAGGCACTAATACACCTCCAGGGTTGTGTGGGACCCCTGATGTACAGGAAGACAGGACTTCAATGAGGAACATTTCCCTCACTAAGGACAGGAAAGTGGCTTCTCCGTCGCATGAGATCGCTGATGGCTGGAAAGATTGGACTTCTGTAAAAAACATTTCCCGCACTCGGGACAGGAATACGGCTTCTCTCCCGTGTGAGATCTCTGATGTCTGTAAAGACTGGATTTATCTGAAAAACTTTTCCCACACTCAGGACAAGAATATGGCTTCTCCCCCGTGTGAGATCTTTGATGTATGTAAATATGGGACTTCTGTGAAAATTTTTTCCCGCACTCAAGACAGGAATACGGCTTCTCTCCTGTGTGAGATCTCTGATGTGTGTAAAGATGGGACTTCTGTGAAAAACATTTCCCGCAGTCAGGACAGGAATACGGCTTCTCCCCCGTGTGAGATCTTTTATGCACATTAAGATGGTATGTAGAACAGAACCTCTTCCCACACTCAGTACAGGAGAAGCTCTTCCCTGTTGGAAGGCTGGCCCGGTCCCGCACAGTCTGAGGTTCCTCAGGATACGAGGAATCCGATGGTCCATCTACACTGGGTGGTGCCGGATGGACATTGGAGGGAGCCGGGTTTTCTCCTGGACTATACTGTGTGATGTCCTCATCTTCTACTTTCCAGTCTGGAGACAAAGTGAGAGAATCCTCGGAGGTTTTCCTCATCTCCCGGCCATGGACTAAAATACAAAGACAAAGAGGATTACTAGACAGGAGCTGATTGGTTCCCCCAAACCAGGACTCCACCCACATCAGGCAGCTTGGTCTCTGAGGAGCTTACAATTCCACCCTCAAGGGAACTAGGAAATGGCTCCTCTGATCTCCTACCAGGTCATTTCTTTATTCATGGACCTTAGTCAGAGAGTGAGGAAACAACCAGAACTGTCTTTTATAGGAGGGACAGTGATGAGGGGATTATAGGACGAGGGTCCCCACCCCCTCTATCACTCATTGCCATCTTCCCAACACAAGAAGTACTGCACTTCCTTATTTAGTCCATGATTTAGTCATGAAGAACAGCGGGGCTGAGCCCCACCAGAGGTCAGAGAGTGAGGATGGGGGGAGAACAACCAATATGAAGACAGGACTGATCCTGAAGACCACCATCATTGGGGTATTGACTCCTCCCTCATTATCACTTTCTGTTTAAGGGTCCAAAGTTGGAGGATGTTATCACATTATTATCACCATGTAAAAGTCTGTGCTCCAATCACATCATCCGATATAAAATGTCCAGCTGGGAGGAAATGGGGGAAACAAAAGAGAATCCATATTATGTGTTTATATAGCAGTGGGGGGAGGGGGAGAGCAGAAGTCAGGACTATGTAATGTACAACATAGGGTATATAGTGCAGGGATCAGGAGTATGTAATGTACAACACAGAGTATATAGTGCAGGGGTCAGGAGTATGTAATGTACAACATAGAGTATATAGTGCAGGGGTCAGGAGTATGTAATGTACAACATAGGGTATATAGTGCAGGGGTCAGGAGTATGTAATGTACAACATAGAGTATATAGTGCAGGGGTCAGGAGTATGTAATGTACAACAAAGAGTATATAGTGCAGGGGTCAGGAGTATGTAATGTACAACATAGAGTATATAGTGCAGGGTCAAGAGTATGTAATGTACAACATAGAGTATAGAGTGCACGGGTCAGGAGTATGTAATGTACAACATGGAGTATATAGTGCAGGGGTCAGGAGTATGTAATGCACAACAGAGTATATAGTGCAGGGGTCAGGAGTACGTAATGAACAACATAGAGTATATAGTGCAAGGGTCAGGAGGATGTAATGTACAACATAGAGTACATAGTGCATGGGTCAGGAGTATGTAATGTACAACATAGAGTATATAGTTCAGGGGTCAGGCGTGTGTAATGTGCAACAAAGAGTATATAGTGCAGGGGTCAGGAGTATGTAATGTACAACATAGAGTATATAGTGCAGGGGTCAGGAGTATGTAATGTACAACATAGAGTATATAGTGCAGGGGTCAGGAGTATGTCATGTACAATATAGAGTATATAGTGCAGGGGTCAGGAGTATGTAATGTACAACATACAGTATATAGCGCAGCAAGCAGGAGTATGTAATGTACAACATAGAGTATATAGTGCAGGGGTCAGGAGTATGTAATGTACAACATGGAGTATATAGTGCAGGGGTCAGGAGTATGTAATGTACAACATGGAGTATATAGTGCAAGGGTCAGGAGTATGTAATTTACAATATAAATGATACAGTGTAAGGGTCAGGACTCATAATATTGGTATTCAGTAATCAGTGGAAGCTTAAATGTTTACTGTAGACAAGTTGCAGAGATCCCACACCGCTGCCTCCCATCTCCTGAGACTGCACTCAGTGACTTGGGTCTGAGACTATACAGACATATCCCTCCACCCGGCACAGCCAGCAGACCACAGAGCAAGGAACCCTGGGAGAAATGTTCTGTCAGAGATCTTACTAGACCCGGGCATGGGGAAGGAGACCCAAATCACATGTCCCAGGTGTCTATGTCAAGTAACGCCCATGAATCAGAATTTTCCTGCCAGCTGAACCCCAGAACCTCCATAAATCCAGTCTAGATACATAAATTGTGTCTGCAGCACAGAGAAGGAAGATTATCCGAGAGAAATCCAGGAATACAGGACGGGGAACACAGCTCAGGAAAGTGACCAGGGGATTACAGGCTGATATCACCCAGTCCCCGCCCTACTCTGGACCAATCAGTGAGCAGTATGGGTGGAGGAATGGATTTAGTGTTCATGACCCACCTGTGCTGATCTCTGTAGGAGTGTCCTCCTCTATAAATGTCCCCGTTATTCCATCCTCCTCCATAGACTGCTGATCATCCCTCACATACGCCTCTTCTTCTTCTGCTTCTGCTTTCACCTCAAATTCTATATCGAGTGGATCTCCACTCTAAATCAAGGAAATGAGAGAAAATATCATCTGTAAGATATAAGGTCACATAAAAAAACTCCACACATCATCTCTACAAGTCCATGTTCTAGATTCTCCATCCCACCAACCTTGTAATAGTGAGGGATGGTGTGACCTTCCTGTGTGGAATCCCGGGAATACAGAGGACGGGGACATCTCTCTGGTGGGTTCCTGTAGCTGGATGACTCCACCATGGTGTCCTGGTACAGATCTTTGTGTTCTCTTAGAAGCTCTGACTCCTCCATCCCACCATCCTCATCCTCCTCCTCTTTTATCTCTTCTTTAACCTCAACTTTAGGATCTCTCAGGTTTGCACTCTGAATATATAATAAAAATGACATCAATGGTAACAATGCAGATAATGTACAGATCCTAATGATACTATCAGTGATTGTTCCTCATCTACCTGATGATGGTGAGGGATGGTGTGACCTTCCTGTGTGGAATCCCGGGAATACAGAGGACGGGGACATCTCTCTGGTGGGTTCCCATGACTGGATCCATCTGTAGGAAACACACACACTGACTGAATCCATTGTTTCTATGTGTTTATCAGATGATGGGGGATCTAGGTGGATCCTCCGTACTGCTCTCTCCTTTACAATAAAGTCTCCTCTTACCCGGTGATGTGAGGGGCGGCTGATTGTCCATCATGACGTCCTTGTAGAGATCCTTGTGTCCTTCTAAATACTCCCACTCCTCCATGGAGAAATAGACAGTGACACCCTGACACCTTATAGGAACCTGACACACACAATGATACAGTCACCATCCAGACACATCCCTTGTCTGTTACTGGAGAATGTCCCAGAATTCCCGGCACCGCTCACCTCTCCTGTCAGCAGCTCCATCATCTTCTTGGTGACTTCTAGAATCTTCTGCATGTTGTGTCTCTCAGGGTTTAGGGAGTCACATGGAGGCACTGTGATGGTCATATGATCACCTGACTTCAGAAGAGGAAATCTCTGTATTGAGGAACCAATAGGAATATCATGTTAGACTCCCAGAATCCTCCTCACCTCTCCGGTCAGGTCTGTGTTTTATTAATAGAGATGAGAGTGATGTCATGTGACCTCCCAGAATCCTCCTCACCTCTCCGGTCAGGTCTGTGTTTTATTAATAGAGATGAGAGTGATGTCATGTGACCTCCCAGAATCCTCCTCACCTCTCCGGTCAGCAGGTAGATGATCTCCAGGGTGAGGTTTAGTATCTTCTCAGTCATGTGACTCCGGTCCTCCTCCATCCTCATTGGTGCCATCATGTGATCTATACAGGTCTCCTTGTAGACGGATAACTTTGGGAAATGAAAGTAAGAATGATTTGGATGGTATTGGTCACACAATAATAGGATGTGGATGTGAGGGGGGAATAGGAGGGTTGCTGGACATTGAAGAACTACTCCCCCCATGGGAAGACATTTTGTTTGGACTGTTTAGTGTTTACTACAATTTTGAGGTCCGGGGCCCCTTTTCTCTGTTGGGTTTGTTTGGTCTCTGAACTGGTTTTGATGAGTATTAGATCTGCAGACAAGGAATGATAAATCTGATCCTTCCTATGACTAGTTTGCTCTGAGGCAGTGCTGTGAGGTCAATGTCGGCTCATCATGCAGGGATGGTCACTTTACATCGCCCGACGCCCGGGACATGTAGTTCTGGGGGCCGGGCAAGTTTTGTGTTTAATCTTTATCCCTGCTGAGGGCAAGCCGCAGGGCTCTCCTTTCAGGTGCCAGCCTCTGCCACCCCGTGTGTGTGAACCTTTTCCATACCTACTATGCTTCCCTGGCTCTGCTTGCCCATCTGTGGGCCCGGGTCAGTGGGTCCCGGAGGGTAGAGGGGATGGAGGAGAGCAGACATGTTCACTCCCTTCTTGTCCTGACCCAGAACCGACGTTATGACAGATTTCCCGACCATCGAGGACGGCAAAGAATGTAATGCGGTGCGATGTGCCCTACATTACATCCAATGGAGTACAGGGGAGACACTGGGGGTCTTTTAGACCCTGGATGTCTCAATGAAGGGAACCTCTCATCAAAAGTCATCTCATAGAGGACTTTGTCCCCTTAAGTAAAAATGTTTTTTTAATTGTAAACAATTAAAGTTAAACCCAAGTACATAACTCCTCCCCTTAAAACATGTTGAGGCTCCCCTCCCCCACATATATGCACGCCCAAACGTAAGAGCACACGCTGGAGCGCCTACACGTGATAACATTGATTGTGATACACGTTACATATCGCCGGTCACACCAGAATGAGAGGATAATTCTAGGAGCAGACCTCCTCCGTACTCTATACTGATGACCTAGAAGGGGCTATAAATGTGTCACCTATAGATAATACCGGGACTAAAGGTTGTCACCATTTCAGCACACACAACTTAAGGGTTGACATGTTGGATATCTATTTACTCGCTGCAACCTCGGCTTTTATATTTTTACACATAAATGGGTCATTTATTGCTTTTTTGTGCCCTGAAATTAACTTGGGTGTATTTTTTGCTGAAATTTGGCATTTCCTAGACTTTGTGATAATATTTTGTGACATAAAAAAATAGAACTGCCGCTATTTTCTCTAAAGTCTCTACTTTCAGAAAATCAATATTTTGGGGGATTTGTGTCATCTTTAGGGCTAAAATTATTTTTTAAATGTGCAAAAAATGCAAAAACAGCTCTGGGAGTGAAAGGGAGAAAGGATAAGCCGGACACTCCCTTTTCCTGAGGAGCAGCCAATCGGTTCTCATTACACTGCAAGGTCTCTCCCCTCCCTGCTAGTCCCGGTGCGGTGCTGGAGACAGGCGGGGGAGGGGAGGAGGAGATAAACAGCGCAATGTTACACATATTTCACATTTAAGTTGCTATAAAGCCCCTTTCATTTTTTTTTTGTTTACAAACGATTTTATTTTTCAAAGAGTAGACTGAAATATAACAGTACAGCGTCAAACAATGTGTACAGTATTAACAAGGCACACTTGAATCGTACAATTCAGAAAGACACCATCATATAGAAAGGGTAAAAAAAGAAGAGAAAGGAAAGGAGAATAGATCCTAAGTACATGAGAAATATAAAGGAAAAGTAGACTGAATGATATATGTGTGAACAGGACACGTCAATCAACCTTCACATGGAATGCCACTATTCATGTAGTAAATGTCTCTGAACCTTCCATGATTCCCATTTTCTATCAGACAAGTGCATCTTGTCCAGTAAGTTATAATGAATTCTCTCCATGAGATCACAGCATCTACTCTATGTAACACAGAGGCCAATGGTACAGTGATAGATTCCCAATGTAGGGCGATAGCCCACAAAGTAGAAATACAAATAGTATGTATCAATGTCATAACATTATCAGGAACCCCCGGGATACGAGCTCCCAATAGGAAGACTGTATAGTCAGACGTACCGGAACACCCACCAGTGAAATCACCAACTCAGATATCCTGCACCACACCAAGGATAAAGTTGGGCAAGCCCACAACGTATGTACCAAAGTACCGGTGAGGCCGCAGCCCCGGAAACATAACGGGGACGTTTGTGGGTACAAAACGTGTAGCCTTGACGGGGTATAATACCATCTGGTTAATACCTTGAGGGCCGTCTCACGGGCAGAAACAGATGGAGAGCTCTTACATATGTTATCCACCATGGAATCCCAATCCTCGTCCGAAAAGGTGATACCACTATCCGCTTCCCATCTTTGTCTATATAAAGGAGGTGTGGGAGAGAGACTGACCAGGAATTGGTGATACAGATCAGAGATAAGACCTTTGCCCCCGGGAGAGTCACGGCTCATACGTTCAGAAATCGGAGATGAAGGTGTAAGGCCAAAATGCGAGTTAAAAAATGTCTAATCTGTGGATAACGATGATATTCACGAAGCGGAACATCAAAAAGTACGCACATCATATCAAAGGGAATATAAGATCCTCCACTTTGACAGTCAGACAACCTAATAAAGGATCTATCGTACCACCAACGAAACGCCTGAGGAGAAGAAAATGCTGTACTAAAGTTAGGGTCACCAAAAAACGATACACCCGGGGAAACAGAAGAGACCAGATTTCATTGAAGTTTCCATCGAGACCAAAGTGTCAATGAATGGCCACAACAGAGTTAGAAAAAGTTAACGATCGAGGGAGGATTATGGACCATAAAATACCCGGTAAATAAAATGGGCGTATAGATTGAGATTCAAATCTAACCCCCGGGATCTGGGAGTTAACAGTCGCCCATTGTGATAATTGTGCAAAACACGCTGAAAGGTAATAGAGCCAAAAATTGGGAAGACCGAGGCCCCCCGTCTGTTGTGACCGGTACAAAACTGATGAGGTAAAACGTGGACGTTTATTACACCAAATAAATTGTTAATCAGCCGCTGAAAGCGATCCAGAAACATTTCCGAGACGGAGACTGGAAGTGATGTAAATAGATAAAGTAGTTTAGGCAGAATATTCATTGTGACTGCCGTGACTCTACCCAGGAAGGAGATGGGGTACCCATGACAAACCTTCAGTAGAGTAGAGAGAGGCCACACACATGGGGGGTAATTAGCAGCAAACATATCTGAGTATCTGGGAGTGAGGTTGATACCTAAATAGGAAATCCGATCCGTGGCCCAACGAAATGGAAAAGAGCTACGGAGAGAGGCACTCAGGGAATCAGGAACATTGATGGCATAACCACTGATTTAGTGACATGAACAGACCTGACACTAGAGCAAAGTCGTTCAATACCGCCCATAGATTAGGCAATGATACTAACGGGTTGGTGAGGAAAAGCATGACATCATCAGCATACATACAGATTCTGAAAGGTGAAACCAATAAAGGGTAACCAGAGATGTCTGAATGTGATCTGATTGCAATCACCAAAGGTCCCAACACCAGTGCACACAATAGGGATGACAGAGGACAACCCTGACGGGTACCTCTACCCAATGTAACAAAGTCAGAGTTACAGCCGGGAAGTCTGATCCTTGTTATGGGAGAGTCATAGAGGGCGAGTATACCAGATAAACACTCATCACTGACACCCATTCTCTGCACCCAGGAAAACAAGGCCAAAGGACACCATCGAAGGCCTTATTAGTGTCCAAACTCAGTAACAAAACTTCTCTGGAGTGCAAATTGGCTCCTGACTAATGTGTAATGTAAGGAGAATGTTGTCACTGATAAATCTGTCCGGGATAAAACCTGATTGGTCTGGAGACACCAAAGCCCCTTTCATTCTTTAACCCCCCCGGACATTCCTAAAAGAGCCTCAGATTTATATACATTTTCTGTTACAAAGGAATGTTTCCTTCCTCCTGAGCAGCAATGTAAGGGGCTCTATGCTCCATACTCCTGACCCCGGCACTCCATCATTGTGTTGGCTGCATAGTGTAATGATTGCCCATTGGCTGCCTGTGTAGTGTCATCATTGCCCTTTGTAGGCCATGTATGGTCAGGATGGTCCTTGTCTTGTCTATTTATTGTCAGTGCTGTTTGTTTAGAGGACCATATTACTAGAATTTATCTCCACAATGAGGAGAATGTTCCGGCCCCGGAAGTGGGGGAATGTTCTGCCCCTGAAGGGGTTCATCTGGGTTCCCACACTATATATGTGTGTATCATCATCTGCTGGAGATAAAAGACGTCACAGTGACTATGGAGGAAGAGGACGGACATGACTATGGAGGAAGAGGACGGACGTGACGGTGGAGGAAGAGGACGGACGTGACGGTGGAGGAAGAGGACGGGCGTGACGGTGGAGGAAGAGGACGGGCGTGACGGTGGAGGAAGAGGACGGGCGTGACGGTGGAGGAAGAGGACGGGCGTGACTGTGGAGGAAGAGGACGGGCGTGACTGTGGAGGAAGAGGACGGGCGTGACTGTGGAGGAAAAGGACGGACGTGACTGTGGAGGAAGAGGACCGACGTGACTGTGGAGGAAGAGGACCGACGTGACTGTGGAGGAAGAGGACCGACGTGACTGTGGAGGAAGAGGACCGACGTGACAGGGGTTAAATAGGAAAAAAACATCTTATTACCTCCTCTGCTGTCACGTCCAGCAACGTCTCTGATATGCTTCCTGTCTGTGCCTGACATCACTTCCTGTCTGTACCTGACATCACTTCCTGTCTGCATTCCATATAGACTTCCTGTGTGAGTATAGGTGAGATCCCCACCTTGTGGAGATCAGAGGAACTGCAGCCCCGAGATCCATCCCATAATCCCCCTTCCTGTATAATATGTACCTTACAGGGATACTACGGGAGATGAAACATTACTGAATAAAGGAAGAAGAAATAAATGTAACTCTTATGTAACCAACTGTTCAACAAACATCTCTTATTACATATAGAAAAGTCTTACAAACACAGAACACAAAATACAAATGTATAGCTAATGAGAGCGATCCCGCCAAACCTGATCCTTCTGGGGGGGACAATGCAAAAATATATATCAATCCACTCATAATGACATCATCTTCTGGGAGTGTCTGCACATCCATCCATTTCATACACATTTCATTGTCTCAGCGGATCTCCTGCAGCCTATTAGCTCCCATTTCCCTCTCTACGTCTCAGCGGATCTCCTGCAGCCTATTAGCACCCATTTCCCTTTCTATGTCTCAGTGGATCTCCTGCAGCCTATTAGTGCCCATTTCCCTCTCTATGTCTCAGCGGATCTCCTGCAGCCTATTAGCACCCATTTCCCTCTCTATGTCTCAGCAGATCTCCTACAGCCTATTAGCACCCATTTCCCTCTCTATGTCACACATTACAACAAGCAGTCACAAAGGTAAATGTAAAATAAAAGCAGAGAGGGAGAGAAGGCTGATAAAGCAGCTCATAGATGAGAGGTACATAAGAACATACAATGTCAATACAAAACAGTGACATGGCCATCAATCACAAACGATCGGAGCAGACAGATCGGTGTCATAGGTGTCCCGTGGGTCCTGAACTGCCTCCAGCGCAGGGACAGTAGCAGGGTGTAAAGCAGGTAGGTACTCCAACTTTCTCATTTCTGCTCTGACCTTCATCAGTGCCGGTAACATGGGGGTCATAGAAGACAGCCAATGCATGGGAATGGTTCTCCTGGCTGCCCTCATGTAGGTGGAAAGTTTTCTTGCACATTTAGAGAGACCCGAAAAAGGTAGACCCAACAGAAAGTAAATGGGCTCAAAAGGGACAGGAGCCCGCAGAAGTAACCACAATGGGGTAAGGACCTCCTCCAAAAGGGTGCAATGGACCGGCAATCCCAAAAAATGTGGAAAAGAGTGTCAGTTTCCGTCCCACAACACCAGCAAACAGAGGAAACATTCAGGTTACTATCATGGAGAACCTCAGGGGTCCGATACCAAAACATCGGGGTCTTAGAAGGATTTTCTGTATACATTACACACACAGACGATTTAGAAGAGGCCTCCCAAATCCTACTCCATTGATCCAACCCAATATCACATTGAAGGAAACGGGACCATTTACACATATAAAGGGGAGAACCAATAGAAAAAGGGCGACATCTACAAGCAATGTATACGTAGCGGAAATGATGTCCCGGTGGTGTGGGCCTTGGATGCAGATATGCTCTAAAGGGGTAGGTTGTTCAAGAGTCAGAGAAGAGGCTTTGGAGGCAAAAATGTGTTGTATCTGTAGATAAAATACTGATGGGGTGGAATGCGAGCAGCTTTTTGAATGTCAGGGAAGGCTTTAAGGTTGTGAATTACGGGATTGACCAAATGTTTCAATTGGAATAGATTAACCTCAGCCCAAGGATGGACTCGACCAATGGCCAGACTATCTGGGATACTTGGATTAAAAATGATGTTGGTCAAGGGGGAACACTTAGAGCCTAGGATGAATCTAACCCTACACCTCCTCCATATAGACAACATAAACTGCATGGGTCCTAATATGAGAGGAGAGGTAGTGCGGGCTGTGACAAAATAAGTCCCCCTCATTCCCTCTTTACACCAAGTCACGGCCAGACGTGCACGCCTCTGTTAGCTAGTCTCTGTGGCCGTGTGCATGTGGGTGGGATCCGTGACAACCTCTGATGACTCCTCTGTCATCCAATAAAGCTGATGGACCTCAGATGTCTTCCTTGTCCTACGATGAAGCTGATGGACCTCTGATGTCTCCCCAGTCTTCTGATAAAGTTGATGGACCTCTGATGACTCCCCTGTCCTCCAATAAAGCTGATGGACCTCTGATGTCTCCCTTGTCCTACGATGAAGCTGATGGACCTCTGATGTCTCCCCTGTCCTCTGATGAAGCTGATAGACCTTTGATTTCTCCTCTGTCCTCTGATGAAGCTAATGGACCTCTGATGTCTCCCATCTCCAATGAGGCTGATGGACCTCTGATGTGTGCCTATCCTCTAATGAAGCTGATGGACCTCTGATGACTCCCCTGTCCTCTGATAAAGCTGATGGACCTCTGATGACTCCCCTGTCCTCTGATAAAGCTGATGGACCTCTGATGACTCCCCTGTCCTCTGATAAAGCTGATGGACCTCTGATGACTCCCCTGTCCTCTGATGAAGCTGATGGACCTCTGATGACTCCCCTGTCCTCTGATAAAGCTGATGGACCTCTGATGACTCCCCTGTCCTCTGATGAAGCTGATGGACCTCTGATGACTCCCCTGTCCTCTGATGAACTTCTGATGACTCCCCTGTCCTCTGATGAAGCTGATGGACCTCTGATGTCTCCCTTGTTCTACAATGAAGCTGATGGACTTATGATGTCTCTCCTGTCATCTGATGGACCTCTGATGACTCCCCTGTCATCTGATGAATCTGATGGACCTCTGATGTCTTCCCATCCTCTGATATCCACCAGTCAATGTTCACTGAAGGAAGGGGGATCCAGAAGTGAACATTCACTGAAGGAAGGTGAGATCCATGAACGAATGCTCACTCCAGGAGGGAGAAATCAAGGAGTGAACGTTCACCACGGGAAGTGGAAATCCAGGAGTAAAATGTTCAATGAAGGAAGGGGGAATCCAGGAGAGAATGTTCACTAATCTCCCACCCCTCTAATTGGCATCACCCCCTGTGTCAATCCTAGGTGTGCTAATGGGCCCATGGCAGGGGTGTGTGGGGGGACCTACCTTTACCAGGGTGTGTGGGGAAAACCCCCATTGCTGGGCTATGCAGGGGTACCTACCATTACTTATGTGTATGGAGGAATCCACCATAACCTGGGTGTGTGCGAGAGGGCTCACCATTACTAGGGTGTGTGTTCGGGGGGGCACCATTGCTGGGGTGTGTGGGGGAACCCACCATTACAATGGAGTTTGGGGGAGCCAACCATTACTGGGGTATATGGGGGACCCACCATTTGTCAATAAGATAACACCGTGTTATCATTAGTTCATTTTTAAAGTGGAGTTCCCCTTCATCTTCATACTTCTCCTAATGTTGGATGAGGAACTGGTATGGATATTAAAGGGGAACCCCACACTTATTTAGTTTTGAAGCAGAGTTTTCCTTTATATTGTTAGACCTCACAGTTGAGCTGAACTTTTACTGCCCCCTATATCTGCAGAGGCAGTGGGCAGTGTCTACACATATCCCAGTAGTGATGGTTGTCTTCGCAGTCACAGCAGGAATTATCCCCCAGATGTCACTTTTGATGGGTGTATCTCCTGCTGAATGTGACCCATTGAAGTGAATGAGGCTGTTCTTTGACCCCCCAACAAATGCAGGCAATGCATGTGACTCACAAACTGCACCAAAAACACAAGGCAGGTGCATTTTTGATGTGGTTTGCCATGTTGTCCATTGATTTCAATGGGGAGGTGCATTTTTTTGTGTGGCTTTTATTTTACCACAGCAAACCTGCACTAAAAATGTGACAAGCAGGACTTTGAAAAATGCAGCGGCCCCGCATCGGCTGAGTGTAAAAAGGAATCTGGGAGGGAAATGTAATTTGTTGGCAATTTAAAACTCTTCTCTAGATTTGTAAATGTCAGGGACGTGCGATGATTGACACCCCCTTACCCAGATAATGGGGACTTGTAATCTGACAGATTCACACAGGGATTGTTCATTGCTGAAGGAGCCCCGAGAAACCTTTGGAGGACCCCTGGCTGGGAAAGGCTGGACTAGGCAGTCATATATTTCTGTCCCCCTTGGTGGGAGTGGAGGTGACCCCTCTATAAGTGTAGTGATCCCCCAAAGGGGGTATGTTTGTTCACTCCACCACTCTGCCTCCCAACCCCAAGAACTGTCTCAGCCCCAACTGACACCCCTGACAATAGTGAAGTACAAGGACCAATGAAAAGCACACACGGTATAATAAACACAGAGATCAGCTTTACTGTAAGACCTCTATGGGAAGTAATAAACATGAACAACAGGTATACGTTCGGTGAATCAAGAGAACAGCAAATCCTGAGACCGGAAGCAATATAACTCACTTTTACACTCAGGCTGCTTTCAGGGGATTCCAACCGTGAATAACCCCAAGAGCAGAGGAAACACTTACATGGCGCTCTCAATGTGGGTCTAAACCCCTTTACATAAACTCAGCTCTATGATGTCCAAGCAGGAGGAGAGCAGAAGGATGACTCTCTGTGGTGTCAGACTTCTCCCTTCTAACCCCCGACACCACAAGCCCAATAGGCAAACACTGCGCCCAACTGATGCTTCATAGCTACTTTCCAAGGTAGAGCTATTCCCTCCCACACCATGCAATATAGAGGCCTGAATACGCATGCGCGTGCCCGTATGGCACCAGTAACTTCAGTCTCTTGGTAACAGGATGAATGTTGGGGTCTTCAGCGAGACACTTTCATTGGTGCACTTACACTCCTATGGTAAAGTATCATTGTAATCCCGTGGCAGAATTTGTATAGCAAAGCAAACACTGTGTCTGTATAGCAGGACCATCTACACAACCCAGTGCCTGGTGAGTATGGGAGAAGTGTCATGTCTCTGTGTGCCGTGTTCCTGTCATCTGCCAGGGGGCAAAATCCCTCTCACCAGATCCTGGGACTAAGGCCCAAACCATGGTCCTGGAAATGAGCGGCTCCTGTGGTCACCTCACGATGAGCCCTTCACACTGTCGGTGTAGGCACTGTACTGTAGGCCACATCTCTCAGGTTGGATGTTCCCTGACTGATGCAGATACCTAAACATGGAGTGAACTGACCCTGAGCACTTCTCTGCCAGGTCCAGACTGTCTCCTGCCACATGCAGACTGCCTCCCCTCAGGAAAAACAAGATGGAGTCCTTCACTCTGCTCTCACTAAGCATGCTGGTCTCTGTAGTTCCATCCCTCATATCAGATTATCAGGCCATTTCTGTTCAGGACTGCATATTCCACAATGCTTTGCAGCTGCACCTCCTGCTTGAGAAAGTCCCTGTCATTGGCTCCTTTAATACCTCTTCTGATTGGTTCTGTGTTACAGTCTGAGAGGAGAAGGGAGGGGCTGAAATCCCTGACTGCCTTGTGTGTATCCAGTGCCAGTGTCAGATTTCACAGGAGATGCCAGTCAGCAGGTTACAGCAGTCACAGATAGGAGTCATTTCCTCCCTACACAAGGATCTACAGTCCATACACACCCAGCACAAGGCCGGGGCCACACTACCAGACGCTTCTCGGGGCTGCAGTTCCTCTGAGCTCCACAAGGTGGGGATCTCACTTCTACCCACACAGGAAGTGTCTATGGAAGACAGGAAGTGATGTCAGATACAAACAGGAAGTGATGTCAGGTACAGACAGGAAGTTTTGGGCGAGAGGCGAGTTGGGAGGAAGCTGAGAGGAGACGTTGCTGGAAGTGGCAGCAGAGGAGGTAATAAGATGTTATTTCCTATTTACACCCAGTAACCCCCCGTCATGTCCGTCCTCTTCCTCCATAGTCATGTCAGTCCTCTTCCTCCATAGTCATGTCCATTCTTTTCCTCCATAGTCACTTCCATTCTCTTCCTCCATAGTCATGTCCGTCCTCTTCCTCCATAGTCATGTCTGTCCTCTTCCTCAATAGTCACTGTGACATCTTTTATCCCCAGCAGATGATGATACACACATATATAGTGTGGGAAACCAGATTAACCCCTTCAGGGGCAGAACATTCCCCCACTTCCGGGGCCGGAACATTCTCCTCATTGTGAAGCTGTGTCACCTTTCCCACCAATCACTTTCTTACCTTATCAGTCTATATCAAAGGATTATACCACTTTTATAAGTGGTGGGGGGTGGAGAAGCCTATGACATCACACTGACCTCACAGCTCCTCCTCCCAATGTCCCTCCATCCAGAGTCAGAGAATCCTATGACATCACACTGACCTCACAGCCCCTCCTCCCAATGTCCCTCCATCCAGAGTCAGAGAATCCTATGACATCACACTGACCTCGCAGCTCCTCCCCCCAATCTCCCTCCATCCAGAGTCAGAAACCTATGACATCACACTGACCTCGCAGCTCCTCCTCCCAATGTCCGTCCATCCAGAGACAGAGAATCCTATGACATCACACTGACCTCCCAACTCCTCCTCCCAATGTCCCTCCATCCGGAGTCAGAGAATCCTATGACATAACACTGACCTCACAGCTCCTCCTCCCAATGTCCCTCCATCCAGAGTCAGAGAATCCTATGACATCACACTGACCTCACAGCTCCTCCTCCCAATGTCCCTCCATTTGGCTCCTTTCTTTTTATTCTATGGTATTAGGATGTGGGGGAACCCTTGGCATCCTCATAAGCAAAAAAGAACTGTTGGTCCTGCGTTGTGTATAATGACGTCAGAATTCCTTTTAACCTGTGTGGTGTGGGGGTCCTGTGGGGGGAAATTATACCTCAGCCTGAAGTGGGGCTTTAATAAAATGGAGACCTGAATGGAGAAGTGAGGAGGATTCTGGGAATATCATTTGATGTGTCTCTTTGTGTTCAGTTGTAGAGTTTTCCTCCTGTGAAGTCTGGAGATCATATGACATCACATTGCCTCCACCTCCCTCCCTGATAGAAGAGAGAAAGAAGAAGAAGATTCTAGAAGTCACCAGAGAGATCACTGAGCTGCTGACAGGAGAGGTGAGCGGTGCCGGGAATTCTGGGACATTCTCCAGTAACAGACAAGGGATGTGTCTGGATGGTGACTGTATCATTGTGTGTGTCAGGTTCCTATAAGGTGTCAGGGTGTCACTGTCTATTTCTCCATGGAGGAGTGGGAGTATTTAGAAGGACACAAGGATCTCTACAAGGACGTCATGATGGACAATCAGCCGCCCCTCACATCACCGGGTAAGAGGAGACTTTATTGTAAAGGAGAGAGCAGTACGGAGGATCCACCTAGATCCCCCATCATCTGATAAACACATAGAAACAATGGATTCAGTCAGTGTGTGTGTTTCCTACAGATGGATCCAGTCATGGGAACCCACCAGAGAGATGTCCCCGTCCTCTGTATTCCTGGGATTCCACACAGGAAGGTCACACCATCCCTCACCATCATCAGGTAGATGAGGAACAATCACTGATAGTATCATTAGGATCTGTACATTATCTGCATTGTTACCATTGATGTCATTTTTATTATATATTCAGAGTGGAAACCTGAGAGATCCTAAAGTTGAGGTTAAAGAAGAGATAAAAGAGGAGGAGGATGAGGATGCGGGGATGGAGGAGTCAGAGCTTCTAAAAGAACACAAAGATCTGTACCAGGACACCATGGTGGAGTCATCCAGCTACAGGAACCCACCAGAGAGATGTCCCCGTCCTCTGTATTCCCGGGATTCCACACAGGAAGGTCACACCATCCCTCACCATCATCAGGTAGATGATGACAATTATTGGTAGTTGTGATTTATACACAGCATGTTTGTTACAATGAATGTTTTATTATATCTTTCAGAGTGGAATCCTTGGGGATGATAATATTGATGTTAAAGAAGAGTATAAAGAGGAGGATGAGGAGTATGGAGTGATGGAGGAGTTTTCGGAAGGACACAAGGAGATGATGGAGCCACCTAATACCAGGAACCCACCAGAGAGATGTCCCCGTCCTCTGTATTCCCGGGATTCCACACAGGAAGGTCACACCATCCCTCACTATTACAAGGTTGGTGGGATGGAGCATCTAGAACATGGACTCATAGACAATGTGTAGATTTTTTATGTGACCTTATATTTTACAGATGATATTCTCTCTCATTTCCTTGATTTAGAGTGGAGATCCAATCGATATAGAATTTGAGGTGAAAGCAGAAGAAGAAGAGGCGTATGTGAGGGATGATCAGCAGTCTATGGAGGAGGATGGAATAACGGGGACATTTATAGAGGAGGACACTCCTACAGAGATCAGCACAGGTGGGTCATGAACACTAAATCCATTCCTCCACCCATACTGCTCACTGATTGGTCCAGAGTAGGGCGGGGACTGGGTGATATCAGCCTGTAATCCCCTGGTCACTTTCCTGAGCTGTGTTCCCCGTCCTGTATTCCTGGATTTCTCTCGGATAATCTTCCTTCTCTGTGCTGCAGACACAATTTATGTCTCTAGACTGGATTTATGGAGGTTCTGGGGTTCAGCTGGCAGCAAAATGTGGATTTTTCCTATAAGCATTGCATAATGTAGGCACCCAGGACATGTGACTGGGGTCTCCTGCCTTGTGCCTGACTCTCCCAGGGGACCTTCTCTGTTATCTGCTGGCTGTGCCGGGTGGAGGGATATGTCTGTAGTGTCTCAGACCCAAGTCACTGAGTGCAGTCTCAGGAGATGGGAGGCAGCGGTGTGGGACCTACATAGTTACATAGTTAGTCTGGCTGAAAAAAGACATCCATCTAGTTGTACCATTAAAAATAAAAGTTATAATCCGACACCCACAGCTGATCCACCAGACGGCAAAAACCCAGCAAAGCACGATCCAATCTGCTCCTGCAGGGGAAAAATTCCTTCCTGACCCCCCGAGAGGCAATCAGATATTCCCTGGATCAACTTTCCCTATAAATGTTATATCCAGTTATATTCTGTGTATCCAAGAAAGAATCCAGGACTTTCCTACAGCAATCCCCCCTTATGTATTATACATGGAGATCATATCCCCCCTTATGTATTATACATGGAGATCATATCCCCCCTTATGTATTATACATGGAGATCATATCCCCCCCTTATGTATTATACATGGAGATCATATCCCCCCCTTATGTATTATACATGGAGATCATATCCCCCCCTTATGTATTATACATGGAGATCATATCCCCCCCTTATGTATTATACATTGAGATCTTATGTATTATACATGGAGATCATATCCCCCCTTATGTATTATACATGGAGATCATATCCCCCCTTATGTATTATACATGGAGATCATATCCCCCCTTATGTATTATACATGGAGATCATATCCCCCCTTATGTATTATACATGGAGATCATATCCCCCCTTATGTATTATACATGGAGATCATATCCCCCCTTATGTATTATACATGGAGATCATATCCCCCCTTATGTATTATACATGGAGATCATATCCCTCCTTATGTATCATACATGGAGATCATATCCCCCCTTATGTATTATACATGGAGATCATATCCCCCTTATGTATTATACATGGAGATCATATCCCCCCTTAATCTCCTCTTCTCAGTAGAGAATACATTCAGTTCCTCTAATCTTTCCTCATAGTTGAGCTCCTCCATGCCTCGTATCAGTTTGGTTTCCCTTCTCTGTACTTCCTCCAGTTCCCCAATGTTCTCTTTGTGAATTGGAGCCCAAAACTGAACTGCATATTCCAGATGAGGTCTTACTAATGATTTGTACCCGGGGGGAGGGGGGGTGATATCTCTCTCTTTGGAGTCTATACCTCTCCTAATACAAGAGAGGATTTTTCTCGCTTTAGAACCCGCAGCTTTGTATTGCTGCCATTATTAACCACTTGCCGCCCTGCCACTGTATATATACGTGTGCAGGGCGGCAGTGGAGCGCAAAAGCACGTTTTAAAATGGGCTCCGCGCTCCCAACACTTTTGCGGGTAGGGGGCGCGCGCGCGCTCTCCCGCCGACTCGCGGGTGACACGATTCGATCCAGGAAGGATCAATCATTAGATTTCAGCCAGTGATTTCTGGCTGAAATCACATGATCGGTCCCTGTCCTGTTCTGACATTTACACAGGGCAGGATATGATGTCATTCTTCTCTGCCTGGACACATTCCGTTCCAGACAGAGAAGAAGACACAGTAAAAGTTAGTAAAACAGCACTACACTAACAGAACACATCTAGGACACATTTAACCCCTTGATCGCCCCCCCCAGTTAACCCCTTCACTGCCCTGTCACCAGTGTCACTGATCAGTGAACAGATTTTTACTGATCACTGTATTAGTGTCACTGGTGACTTCCGATAGTGTTAGCGCCCCTCCCAGATAGCGCCAGTTTGCCTGCTAATGCACGGGATTTTTTTTTACCAAAAACATGTAGCAGAATACATTTTGGCTTAAATTTATGACTAACTTTGAGTTTACGATATACAGTTGTGTCCAAAATTATTCAACCCCCACTGAAATTGAGTGTTTTGGCCAGTTTGACATTGCTTTTGATCATTCAGTCATCTTGCTTACATTTACATTAAAGAGGCACTTGTAGGTCAGACAAATATAACATAACAGTTATAATGAAATAACCACAAATGTCTTTTCTGTGCTCACAGCATTATCAGTTTTATTCAACCCCCAAGTGACATTCAATCTTAGTACTTAGTACAGCATCCTTTTACAGTTATAACAGCTTTTAAACGTGAAGCATAGCTTGACACAAGTGTCTTGCAGCGATCTACGGGTATCTTCGCCCATTCTTCATGGGCAAAGGCCTCCAGTTCAGTCACATTCTTAGGCTTGCGCACTGCAACTGCTTTCTTTAAGTCCCACCAGAGGTTCTCAATCGGATTTAAGTCTGGTGACTGCGATGGCCACTCCAAAATGTTCCAGCCTTTCCTCTGCAACCATGCTCTAGTGGACTTGGAGGTATGCTTGGGATCATTGTCCTGTTGAAAGGTCCAACGTCTCCCAAGCCTCAGGTGTGTGACGGACTGCATCACGTTTCCATCCAATATCTCCTGGTACTGAAGAGAATTCATGGTACCTTGCACACGCTGAAGCTTCCCTGTACCTGCAGAAGCAAAACAGCCCCAAAGCATGATTGACCCTCCACCATGCTTCACAGTAGGCAAGGTGTTCTTTTCATCATAGGCCTTGTTCTTCCTCCTCCAAACATAGCGTTGATCCATGGGCCCAAACAGTTCTAATTTTGTTTCATCAGTCCACAGAACACTATCCCACAACTTTTGTGGTTTGTCCACATGGCTTTTGGCATACTGCAGTCGACTCTTCTTATTCTTTGGAGACAGCAAGGGGGTACGCCTGGGAGTTCTGGCACGGAGGCCTTCATTACGCAGTGTGCGTCTTATTGTCTGGGCTGAAACTTCTGTACCCACATCTGACAAATCTTTTCTCAGTTCCTCAGCAGTCACACGGGGACTTCTCTCCACTCTACGCTTCAGGTAGCGCACAGCAGTCGAAGTCAGCATCTTCTTTCTGCCACGACCAGGTAGCGTTTCAACAGTGCCCTTTGCCTTGAATTTGCGAATGATGCTTCCTAAGGTGTCTCTTGGTATGTTTAACATCTTTGCAATCTTCTTATAGCCATTGCCCTTCCTGTGAAGAGAAATCACCTCTTCTCTTGTCTTCCTGGACCATTCTCTTGCCTTCACCATGTTTGTAACCACACCAGTAAATGTCTAGAAGGAGCTGAGTATCACAGTCATTTTAAAGCTGCCTAATTGGTGCTTATTATGCTTGATTGCTGCTCGGTGACATCCACAGGTGTTTTCAATACCTGATGGAAAGCACCTGTATGAACCTCTGTTCTTCAGAGTGGTAGTCTTTAAGGGGTTGAATAATTGTGGCAATGAAGAAACCACATAAGAACCATTTACTACTGTATTACATAAACAATTGATGTCATTTTAGTTGCATTTGGGTAGTTACAACGTCCTTGTAGGATTTGATTCTGAATACAATTCCAAATGTACACTATAGTCCCTAAACCCCTTTACAGCATTGGGGGTTGAATAATTTTGGACACAACTGTATTTTTTATAGCTGAAAGTAGAAAAACGTTTTTTTTTCAAAATTTTCGTGTTTTTTTTGTTTATAGCGCAAAAAATAAAAAGCGCACAGGTTATAAAATACCACCAAAAGAAAGCTCTATTTGTGTGAAAAAAAGGACGTAAATTTTGTTTGGGTACAGCATTGCATGACCGCGCAATTATCATTTGAATTAGTGCAGTGCCAAACAGCAAAAAAAGGCGTGGCCATTAAGGGGGGTAAATCCTTAGGTGCTCAAGTGGTTAAGCTTGTGATCTACTAGAACCCCCAGATCCTTCTCCACCATTGTTCCCCCCCCAGATTTTTCTCCTTTGACCCCCCCAGATCATTCTCTACCATTGATCCCCCCCAGATCATTCTCTACCATTGATCCCCCCCAGATCATTCTCTACCATTGACCCTCCCCAGATCTGTATCCACCATTGACCCCACCAGATCTGTATCCACCATTGACCCCACCAGATCTGTATCCACCATTGACCCCCAAATCATTTTTCACCCTTTACCCCCCCCATCCTTCACCATTGCCCCCCCAGTTGTACCCCCCCTAGTATGTATGGTGCATATTCTTAGCCCCCCCCCCCCAAGTGCAGAACCTTACATTTATCACCATTAGCCCTCATTGGCCCCATAGCCCCCCAATTACACAGAGCATTGAGGTCGGCTTGTAAGTTGGAGACATCCTGTAAGGACGTTATTCCCCGGCACAGCTTGGTGTCATCTGCAAAGACTGGAATGGGATTTATAATCTCACACCCCATATTGTTTATATATATATTAATAAGTAAGGGTCCCAACACTGAACCCTGGGGTACCCCACTAATAACACTGAACCCTGGGGTACCCCACTAATAACACTGAACCTTGGGGTACCCCACTAATAACACTGAACCCTGGGGTACTCCACTAATAACACTGAACCTTGGGGTACCCCACTAATAACACTGAACCCTGGGGTACCCCACTAATAACACTGAATCTTAGGGTACCCCACTAATAACACTGAATCTTAGGGTACCCCACTAATAACATTGAACCTCAGGGTGCCCCACTAACACTGAACCTTGGAGTCCCCCTTCTAACCTTGGAGTAGCCTGTAACAATCGCATCAGACCCCAGCCCTTCTCATTAAAATCGTGACCGAAGGACTGGCCAATCTAAATCCACGCTGTCACATGCATAACAATGCCACGCCCAGCTGCACAAAGATTTTCTAGCTAATGGACCACAATCTGTGTACCTGCAGCCTGAGAGTGATTGTTACTGGGTCAGGTTAATTACACAATTAACCCTTCACACTGCCACCACCTCCTTTTGTACAGAGAAAGAGGAAACTCTGCAATATCAGCTATAACACTATGATGATTGGATAACCGTCTATATACCACGGTCACTGTAGACAGAGATATATAGAGGTTTATATATATAAATACAGAGAGCAATAACACAGCAAAGAGATAACAGAAAGAAATTTGGGGAGGTAGAGTACTTGCCAAAAGTCCTGGGTTAAGCAGATTTAAGGTCCTGAGCCAAAAGGGTGCCTTATCTCCCAAAGTTAGTTCCGATGTTAAAAGGGAGGATTCTTCAACTTCAACCCAACCTACTCAACTTAATTTTCTGCTCCAAGCATAACAGCCTTTCTAGGAACTCAGCAGGGTGTCTCCTTGAAGCAGAGAACCAATCGCCTCATTTGGGGAGGGTGTTGCAGGCGGAGACCCAATGTCAGGAATCAAGGAATGACCAGAAAGGTGCGGACTGACACAGGGAAACGCAGGTTTCAGGTATAGTATAATACAGGTTATTAGCCACCCAGATATATATATATATAAACGCACAGTGAACAAACTAACCTTCCACTAATCTTAGGAGGTGCAGGAACACAGGCGTAGTCAGGGCTGGAGAGGTGGAATGGTCAGGCCGGCCGTAGGGTTCTGTAACGACTGCCTGGTGGTACCTCTAGCGGTCCTCAGGGCAGGATTCCCCAGGGCGCGGAGTCTAAGTCCCAGTCTGCTATTCACCAGGGCCCCTGATGGTGGGGATGGACTTGGAGCAGACAGGAACCAGGTCGCGGCCCCTGAGTACACCTGCTAGTGATAGAGGGATCCGCCAGAGGTATGTGCAGGTACGGCTGGATCCGTGCAGGATGGATGGATGGCAGAGTAGTTAGCGTGGTCAGACGGGCCAAGTCAGCAACGTGCAGGCAGCAAGGTATCAAAGGAGCAGGCAGAGAATGGTCAAGGTCACAAGCCGGGTTCAGTAACTCACGGACAGCGCAGTACAGAGGATCAGGCAGAAGGATAGTCAGGGATGAGCCAGTAGTCAGAACAGGAGACGGTCAACAGGAATCAGGATCAGGCAGGGTCGGCAACACGGTATCTTCTCATAGGAACAGGATACAGGGGCACATGGGGGATACATACATACACCAAGGCAAAGAACACAGGCCTGGTCATGCCTTATATACACCTTTCTGTAATCAGCCCCAGGTGTGGCTGATTGTGAGCTTCTGGCTGCTAAGAGCACCCGCTGGTCAGCTCTGGTACTGCAGCCCACACAGCAGGAGAGTCCCACCACCAGTGCTGAGAGCACCCGCTGGTCAGCTCTGGTACTGCAGCCCACACGGCAGGAGAGTCCCACCACCAGTGCTGAGAGCACCCGCTGGTCAGCTCTGGTACTGCAGCCCACACGGCAGGAGAGTCCCACCACCAGTGCTGAATCCATTCCTGACAGAACCCCCCCCTCAAGGAGCGGCCTCAGGACGCTCCAAACAGTCCTTAGTGGGCAAAATGTTCCACCGCCCGGGTCCGGTAACTGGCTGAATATCCTACTGCCGGAGTAAACCGGCTGGCTGGGTTTTCTGCTGGTAGACTTCTCTTTGTGTAGGAGAATCAAGGAAGGCAGGTCACCGGGCACAGGATTTCCAGGAGCAGGCTGGGTATCAGTTATCGGCCAGTTTAACTGGACATCAGGGGCTGGCATGTTGGGCTGTGTAGCGGGCAGAGGCACGTCAGCGGGCACCGAGTCATCTGGCACGACAGCGGGCACAGAGTCACCAGGCACGTCAGCGGGCACCAAGCCTTCTAGCAGAACCGCGGGTACCGGGTCACCAAGCTCGACAGCAGGCACCAAATTAACTGGCACAACAGTGGGCACTGAATCAACTGGCACGACAGCGGGCACCAAGTCATCAGGTATCAGGTTATGTGGCTCAACAGCGGGCACTGGGTCCTCGGGCATCAGGTCATCTGGCTCGACAGCGGGCACCGAGTCAACTGGCATGACAGCGGGCACCGAGTCATCAGGCATCGAGTCATCTGGCTCGACAGCGGGCACCGAGTCAACTGGCACCAAGTCAACTGGTACGACAGCGGGCACCAAGTCAACTGGCACCGAATCATCAGGCATCAAGTCATCTGGCTCGACAGCGGGCACCGAGTCAACTGGCACCAAGTCAACTGGTACGACAGCGGGCACCGAGTCAACTGGCAGGATGGTACAGTGAGTGGGAGCAGGGTACTGACATGTGGCAGATTGCTGGGTATACTGGGCTGTCACTGGGGGGGCTGTCACTGGGGGTGCTGTCGGGAATGCAGGAAAAGAGCTTTGAGCAGAGGAATGATGAGAAACAGGACTGGTTCGTTGCAAGCTGATTGAGGCTGGGTGTAACAAGTCTGACCATGTCTGCAGTAAGGGTTGGACAACGCTCAGCTTACACAAGGCTTGTCTGATCAAAGTTTGCACTGCGTTTATACACTTCTTTAGCACCTGTGGTGAATATGCTGAATAATGCTCCAAGAAGCAATCCGGATCATCCTCCAACAACCATACCAGTGATATTACTTGACTCGCCCTGAATGGAGGAAGAAATTCATCCCTGCTTTCAGGGGTACTAGATGAAGCCAACTCAATACAAGCCTGAATCAATGGTTGCACCTCAGAGAGCTCTAGGTCCTGACCTACTAGGGAATGAGCGACCCGTATGCACTCTAGCAGCTGATCCCGGGTATACTCGCGCAGAGTCTGATAGGCATATTCCCTGTCATCAAAGACTAGCATAGACAAATATATAACCTCATCAGGATGCATCCTTCACAACAAGTCAAGATGGCTTCCCTGTGCAGCCACTTCTGGTCAGGAAAGGCCTTGGTGTGATGTCAGGAATCAAGGAATGACCAGAAAGGTGTGGACTGACACAGGGAAACGCAGGTTTCAGGTATAGTATAATACAGGTTATTATTAGCCACCCAGATATATATAAACGCACAGTGAGCAAACTAACCTTCCACTAATCTTAGGAGGTGCAGGAACACAGGCGTAGTCAGGGCTGGAGAGGTGGAATGGTCAGGCCGGCCGTAGGGTTCTGTAACGACCATCTGGTGGTACCTCTAGTGGTCCTCAGGGCAGGATTCCCCAGGGCGCAGAGTCTAAGTCCCAGTCTGCTATTCACCAGGGCCCCTGATGGTGGGGATGGACTTGGAGCAGACAGGAACCAGGTCGCGGCCCCTGAGCACACCTGCTAGTGATAGAGGGATCCGCCAGAGGTATGTGCAGGTACGGCTGGATCCGTGCAGGATGGATGGATGGCAGAGTAGTGAGCGTGGTCAGACGGGCCAAGTCAGCAACGTGCGGGCAGCAAGGTATCAAAGGAGCAGGCAGAGAATGGGTCAAGGTCACAAGCCGGGTTCAGTAACTCACGGACAGCGCAGTACAGAGGATCAGGCAGAAGGATGGTCAGGGATGAGCCAGTAGTCAGAACAGGAGACGGTCAACAGGAATCAGGATCAGGCAGGGTCGGCAACAAGGTATCTTCTCACAGGAACTAGGAACAGGATACAGGGGCACATGGGGAGACATACACCAAGGCTCAGAGCACAGGCCTGGTCATGCCTTATATACACCTTTCTGTAATCAGCCCCAGGTTTGGCTGATTGTGAGCTTCTGGCTGCTAAGAGCACCCGCTGGTCAGCTCTGGTACTGCAGCCCACACGGCAGGAGAGTCCCACCACCAGTGCTGAGAGCACCCGCTGGTCAGCTCTGGTACTGCAGCCCACACGGCAGGAGAGTCCCACCACCAGTGCTGAGAGCACCCGCTGGTCAGCTCTGGTACTGCAGCCCACACGGCAGGAGAGTCCCACCACCAGTGCTGAATCCATTCCTGACATGGTGTCAGTGTGTGCTGAGTACCGGGTGTTATCAATTAGCATGTCGAGTACAGGGTGTTATCAATTAGCATGTCGAGTACCGGGTGTTATCAATTAGCATGTCGAGTACAGGGTGTTATCAATTAGCATGTCGAGTACCGGGTGTTATCAATTAGCATGTCGAGTACCGGGTGTTATCAATTAGAATGTCGAGTACGGGGTGTTATCAGTTAGTGTGTGTTGAATATGAGGCATTGTCAGTTAGTGTGTGTCGAGTACCGGGTGTTCTCAATTAGTGTGTGTTGAGTACCAGGTGTTGTCAGTGTGTGTCGAGTACCGGGTGTTGTCAGTTAGTGTGTGTCGAGTACCGGGTATTCTCAATTAGCATGTCGAGTACAGGGTGTTATCAATTAGCATGTCGAGTACGGGGTGTTATCAATTAGAATGTCGAGTACGGGGTGTTATCAATTAGCATGTCGAGTACAGGGTGTTATCAATTAGCATGTCGAGTACGGGGTGTTATCAATTAGCATGTCGAGTACAGGGTGTTATCAATTAGCATGTCGAGTACGGGGTGTTATCAATTAGCATGTCGAGTACCGGGTATTCTCAATTAGCATGTCGAGTACAGGGTGTTATCAATTAGCATGTCGAGTACGGGGTGTTATCAATTAGAATGTCGAGTACGGGGTGTTATCAATTAGCATGTCGAGTACCGGGTGTTATCAATTAGCATGTCGAGTACGGGGTGTTATCAATTAGAATGTCGAGTACGGGGTGTTATCAATTAGAATGTCGAGTACGGGGTGTTATCAATTAGCATGTCGAGTACTGGGTGTTATCAGTTAGTGTGTGTTGAGTATGAGGCGTTGTCAGTTAGTGTGTGTCGAGTACCGGGTGTTCTCAATTAGTGTGTGTCGAGTACCGGGTGTTCTCAATTAGTGTGTGTCGAGTACCGGGTGTTCTCAATTAGTGTGTGTTGAGTACCGGGTGTTGTCAGTGTGTGTCGAGTACCGGGTGTTGTCAGTGTGTGTCGAGTACCGGGTGTTGTCAGTTAGTGTGTGTCGAGTACCGGGTGTTCTCAATTAGCATGTGCAGACTACCTGGTGTTGTCAATTAGCGTGTGTAAGAGAGGTGACCTGTTGTCCTAACTGGAGCCTAATTAGTGTTGTATTTCAGAGGGACAACAGCTCTGTAGAGTTGACTCCGTAGGCTTTGCTTGTCGGAAGTGCAGGAGTGCAGCAGGACAGAAGTGCTGAGTGTGATCAGCAGGAGATGAAAACTGTAGGAGTTTGGAAACAGCCGGCTATCTTTGGTTAGTATTTGTGTTTCAGTTTGAGAAAAATCTTCTTTAAAATGTCTGGTTTAGTTCAGTGCAGTACTTGTTTGGCATTTGTTTTTCGTGGTGCTTTTTGGAAGCTGGGATGTTGTCCCATTTGTATGCAGATTTCTAGCCTACGTGATGACATTGCTTGTCTATATTCATTGGTTGGTGCCCTGCAGTCTGAGATCAGGAGGCCATCTTAGCCAATTTGTTCTGTTGAACTGCCCTGCAAAAAGCCGCCTCTTCCTCAAAGACTGTGCAGGAGAAGGGCGGTGTGGACAACTGTTGGGTCAGGTTCTCTGAGCTAGAAGCAGATCCAAAGGTTGCAAATGTAGAAGATTGTGAGATAGGAAGTAGGACCCTGAGAACAAAAGTGCTTTGCCAAAAGAAACTGTTTTGTCTGAGGTTCCATTCCAGGCAAGTGTTGTGGAAAAGACTCCTAAAAGGAGAAGCCATCTTCTTGTTGGTGATTCAGTTGTAAGAGGTGTTTCTTTAGGAAATCATGCTGAAGTGTCAAAGGAAGTTAGATGTCTACCTGGTGCTACTGTTAGAAGAGATAAAAGGAGTATTTTAAAAATTGTCAAAAAAGCTAGTGAAGAGTGCAACGTTGGTGGTGTCATGTACCTTGGCACAAATTATTGTCCCAGAATGATGTGTGTTCTGTACAGGAATTTCAGTATTTGGGACAGGATCTTCAACAATTAGGGTGTACAGTTATATTTTCAGAGGTCTTACCTGTCCATAATGGACAACAAGAGGAAGTACTTGGCATAGCAGAGTCCAATGTTTAGTGAAAGGATTGGTGCAAAGCTGAAGGTTTTGGTTCTGTTAGTCATGATGCCATCAGGTGGTCTGACATTGAGCTGTACAATAGAGATGGTCTGCATCCCTCACACAAGGGCGCTCAGCTCCTTACTATGGAATTTAGGAGGTTTTTGGACATGCATTTAAACTGAGAAATGGGGGCAGAGATGTCATTGTTGAGGATCATTTCTGTCCCCAGCAGGCTGAAACAAATGTGAGGTTCATGTTGCTCAGGACATAGCATAAGGAGAACATTAATTCAAACAACAAATGAAATACTGGAAACCCTCTGGGTCTGCCTTCCAACCAGAGAGGGATCTTCCCTTAGAATTGGTGTCATATACAGACCCCCAGGACAGACTGAAGATTAGAATGACTTCTTGATTGATGAGATAACTCAAATGGCAATGAAGGGGGAGGTTTTCATTATGGGTGACGTCACCACGCCTGACATTAACTGGAAATCTCAAACTGCTATTACAAGCAGGAGCAGGATGTAATGGAAGAACTGAATGGGGCTCTCTAAAACAGTAAAAAGTCCAACCCAAGGTGATCATATTCTAGACCTAGTACTGACAAATGGGGATCGACTGTCTAATATATAACTCATGCCGGAATGTAGTAACTGAGCGGGATCTCACCACATACTCAGATGCTGGAAGATGCCGCTCAGTATATTGTTCACGTTAAAAGTTTGTGGTTGAACACTCTGTAGGTTTGGATGTTCGATTGTGAACCAAACAGGGGGGTGTTCAGTCTATCTCTATTCAATATCCTTTCCATGAATTTCCTTCCATAGGGCAACATAATCTCAGATCTCTATGCTCCTTTCTGGAGAGCTGGGACCAAGCTTTAATCAGTCCATCACAATGATCATCTTGTCTATTGTTTCTAGAATGTAATGCTTTCAGGGCCAATGTAGAGGCAGATAAATACAAATCTTTAACTGCTTCCAAGCACTCTGGAAAGGTCAATGATTTTAAAATCGCTTTCCTATATTGTTTATCCACCCTGTGCAAATCTTGTTATATCTCCGGACTCTTGTGCCTGGGGCCTCCCTGCCCACTCTGTGCTGTGTGGTTACACCTCAAGTGAATACCCCCAATTGTGGAGAACCCCCCTCCCCCTTACTTCTTATACCTACTCCTTGACTACGGTCTTTCCTCTTTCTCCTTCTTCTATTCCTCCCCCCTCCCCTCCCCCATGCTCCCATTTATTGCAAGTGATCCACCACTATCAACTTGGTGCTTATGTGCAAAAAATGAACAATGTGACTGGATTGAAGTTCCTGCAGTCTGAAGTTCCATGATAGTGAGTGGGCTTTTATATCTTGTTGTGGTCATGTGCTTTATGGACTCCTAGTAATATGGGAGACATCCAAGCCATACATAGATGGCATTGATGGTCCCTGTAAATCCATATATATGGACATTTGTGCATTATTAATTACAGGATAAATCCACTTGGAGACCTGGGGACACTGTACAGGTTCTATATGTAGTCTGGGGGTCCCTGTGGAAGTCCATGTGTGGACATTTCTACCTATGATAAATGACAGGCTAAACCCACCTGGAGACCTGGGGACACTGTACAGGTTCTATATGTAGTCTCGGGGGCCCCTGTGGAAGTCCATGTGTGGACATTTCTACCTATGATAAATGACAGGCTAAACCCACCTGGAGACTTTCTCCACACCTGGAGTGTGCTGAGTTCTTGGAGAACGTCTACACAGTGTTTCCAGATTGGCTTTATCACCCCAACGAGCTCGCTCCAGTTCATGGATGTCATCATTATGTTTGGAGGATCTCACCAGTCAGGAGCCTTTCCTGTCATCCTACATGTTCCCTTCTGAGGATTGTTCTATCCTTCCAAACAAATGTATGAAATCATGGATGAGTCCTCCTTCGATGTGATCTAGAAGATCTTCAATCACAAAGTCTTTATGGATGAAGTGGATGGCCCAGTTTATATATTATTTATTGCTTTACAGCTTTATTCCCTCCAGGATTCATTCTTTATTTATAGAACCATTCAAGGAAGTGTTCTTACTTTGAGAGATCTCCACCACCATTCCTCTGTGACCATTACATCCTTGTCATTTATGTAGATAATATACAGGAATGGCTATTATGAGACATTTTGAGGGCTGCAGTTCCTCTGAACTCCACAAGGTGGGGATCTCATGTAAACCCAGACAGGAAGTCTCTATGGAATACAGACAGGAAGTGATGTCAGGTACAGACAGGAAGTGATGTCAGGTACAGACAGGAAGTGATGTCAGGTACAGACAGGAAGTGATCTGAACAAAGACAGGACATTTCATGTGGCTCAAAGAAGAGTAGACATTGGTGGAAGTGGCAGCAGAGGAGGTAATAAGATTTCCTATTTCCACCCAGTAACCCCCATCATGTCCGTCCTCTTCCTCCATAGTCCTGTCCGTCCTCTTCCTCCACCGTCACGTCCGTCCTCTTCCTCCACAGTCACGTCCGTCCTTTTCCTCCACAGTCACGCCCGTCCTCTTCCTCCACAGTCACGCCCGTCCTCTTCCTCCACAGTCACGCCCGTCCTCTTCCTCCACCGTCACGCCCGTCCTCTTCCTCCACCGTCACGCCCGTCCTCTTCCTCCACCGTCACGCCCGTCCTCTTCCTCCACCGTCACGTCCGTCCTCTTCCTCCACCGTCACGTCCGTCCTCTTCCTCCATAGTCATGTCCGTCCTCTTCCTCCATAGTCACTGTGACGTCTTTTATCTCCAGCAGATGATGATACACACATATATAGTGTGGGAACCCAGATGAACCCCTTCAGGGGCAGAACATTCCCCCACTTCCGGGGCCGGAACATTCTCCTCATTGTGGAGATAAATTCTAGTAATATGGTCCTCTAAACAAACAGCACTGACAATAAATAGACAAGACAAGGACCATCCTGACCATACATGGCCTACAAAGGGCAATGATGACACTACACAGGCAGCCAATGGGCAATCATTACACTATGCAGCCAACACAATGATGGAGTGCCGGGGTCAGGAGTATGGCGCATAGAGCCCCTTACATTGCTGCTCAGGAGGAAGGAAACATTCCAAATGAATGAAGAGTAATCACCACTGAATTGCTATGTTCCCTCTTTTATACATTGTGGAGGGTCTGGTTTGAATATGTCCAAATAAAGGTGATTTATATTTTTGGATGTGCAGCCAAACAGATTTTTCTTCTCTACCCGGAACAAAACATTCCCCAGCCGGCCATGAAGAATATGTTCCATCATTGGTGTCAGAGGGAGGAAACAAATGAGGGGTGTGAGGGATGAAGGGGAGCTGAGAGGACTCTCAGGAGGTACTAAGGATGAGAGACTTTGGGACCCCTGAGGGGGTAGAGTAGATGGTGAAATCTGGGTTGATAGGGTTGGCAGGTAGCATGTCTCTGAGGGAAGAGAAGGTTGTAGGGCTCATGGGGACTCTGAGGTAGGGAGGGGGGCTCTTGGTCTCTGGTTGTCCTCCCACCTGCACTTATTTTCCAGACCTTCTTACAGAACTCCAGCCAGGAAAGGAAAGAAACCTTCACCTTCCTATCATCTAACCGGTCAAATAACATTTTCCAAGATACCAAGTGGATTGAAGAAGGGAAGTCTTTGCCCCTTGGTGGGCACTTGTTCTTAGAGGAGGTCTGTTGGTGAATTATCAACTAAAAGGTAGTCAGGGGTCAGTGCTGAACATCTTCAGGAGACACTCCAACACCTTCCCATGACACAGGCTCTGGCAGTGCCCGGTGCTGGAATTCAGAGCCCCAGGAACCCCCCACCACTCTGTACAATGTCCTGTGTACTACAGTATACTTGCCAATGATGAAAACAAGACCCTACCCCCTGCCATTCTCCTCCTACCCATACTGGGCTACCATTGGAGGAAGGAGACCAGACCCCTCCCTCACAGCTCTCTACTCCACCAGCACCATCCTTCTATTCTATCCAATCCCTTCTCATACTGCAGAGAGTGACAGTGACATCACTCCTGTCAGAAAGCTGTCAGAGATTGGAGCCTTGCAGCCGGAGTTCTGGCAATTATCCTGATTATCCAGCAACTTCAGCCAATAGTCATCAAGTTCCCCTTCCTGGACCTCATGATGACCCAACATTGACCTCACATCACTGCCTCAGAGCAAACAAGTCATAGGAAGGATCGTATTTATCATTCCTTGTCTGCAGATCTAATACTCATCAAAACCAGTTCAGAGACCAAACAAACCCAACAGAGAAAAGGGGATTTCTGATGCAGCAGGACAAGAGGGTCCCGGGACCTCCAAAGTGTAGCAAATACTAAACAGTCCTGACTAAATATCTTCCCATGGGGGGAGTAGTCCTTAAATGTCCAGCAACCCTCCTATTCCCCCCTCACATCCACATCCTATTATTGTGTGACCAATACCATCCAAATCATTCTTACTTTCATTTCCCAAAGTTATCCGTCTACAAGGAGACCTGTATAGATCACATGATGGCACCAATGAGGATGGAGGAGGACCGGAGTCACATGACTGAGAAGATACTAAACCTCACCCTGGAGATCATCTACCTGCTGACCGGAGAGGTGAGGAGGATTCTGGGAGGTCACATGACATCACTCTTATCTCTATTAATAAAACACAGACCTGACCGGAGAGGTGAGGAGGATTCTGGGAGGTCACATGACATCACTCTTATCTCTATTAATAATACACAGACCTGACCGGAGAGGTGAGGAGGATTCTGGGAGTCTAACCTGATATTCCTATTGGTTTTTTTTAATATAGAGATTTCCTCTTCTGAAGTCAGGTGATCATATGACCATCACAGTGCCTCCATGTGACTCCCTAAACCCTGAGAGACACAACATGCAGAAAATTCTAGAAGTCACCAGAGAGATCACTGAGCTGCTGACAGGAGAGGTGAGCGGTGCCGGGAATTCTGGGACATTCTTCAGTAACAGACAAGGGATGTGTCTGGATGGTGACTGTATCATTGTGTGTGTCAGGTTCCTATAAGGTGTCAGGGTGTCACTGTCTATTTCTCCATGGAGGAGTGGGAGTATTTAGAAGGACACAAGGATCTCTACAAGGACGTCATGATGGACAATCAGCCGCCCCTCACATCACCGGGTAAGAGGAGACTTTATTGTAAAGGAGAGAGCAGTACGGAGGATCCACCTAGATCCCCCATCATCTGATAAACACATAGAAACAATGGATTCAGTCAGTGTGTGTGTTTCCTACAGATGGATCCAGTCATGGGAACCCACCAGAGAGATGTCCCCGTCCTCTGTATTCCCGGGATTCCACACAGGAAGGTCACACCATCCCTCACCATTTTAAGGTTGGTGGGACGGAGCATCTAGAACATGGACTTGTAAAGATGATGTGTGGATTTTCATTTGAGTTTATATTTTACAGATGATATTTTCTCTCATTTCCTTGATTTAGAGTGGAGATCCAATCGATATAGAATTTGAGGTGAAAGCAGAAGAAGAAGAGGCGTATGTGAGGGATGATCAGCAGTCTATGGAGGAGGATGGAATAACGGGGACATTTATAGAGGCGGACACTCCTACAGAGATCAGCACAGGTGGGTCATGAACACTAAATCCATTCCTCCACCCATACTGCTCACTGATTGGTCCAGAGTAGGGCGGGGACTGGGTGATATCAGCCTGTAATCCCCTGGTCACTTTCCTGAGCTGTGTTCCCCGTCCTGTATTCCTGGATTTCTCTCGGATAATCTTCCTTCTCTGTGCTGCAGACACAATTTATGTATCTAGACTGGATTTATGGAGGTTCTGGGGTTCAGCTGGCAGCAAAATGTTCATTTTTACTATAGACGTTACTAGACCTAGGCACCTGGGGTGTGTGATTTTGATCTTATTCCTCATGGTGGTGACATAGCAATTCTCCCAGTATTTGTCACCTGTGCCGGGTGGAGGGATATGTCTGTAGTGTCTCAGACCCAAGTCACTGAGTGCAGTCTCAGGAGATGGGAGGCAGCGGTGTGGGATCTCTGCAACTTGTCTACAGGAAACATTTAAGCTTCCACTGATTGCCAATATTATGAGTCCTGACCCTTACACTGTATAATTTATATTGTACATTACATACTCCTGACCCCTGCACTATATACTCTATGTTGTACATTACATACTCCTGACCCCTGCACTATATACTCTATGTTGTACATTATATACTCCTGACCCCTGCACTATATACTCTATGTTGTACATTACATACTCCTGACCCCTGCACTATATACTCTATGTTGTACATTACATCCTCCTGACCCCTGCACTATATACTCTATGTTGTACATTACATCCTCCTGACCCCTGCACTATATACTCTGTGTTGTACATTACATACTCCTGACTTCTGCTCTCCCCCCTCCCCCCACTGCTATATATACACATAATATGGATTCTCTTTTGTTCCCCCCATTTCCTCCCAGCTGGACATTTTATATCGGATGATGTGATTGGAGCACAGACTTTTACATGGTGATAATAATGTGATAACATCCTCCAACTTTGGACCCTTAAACAGAAAGTGATAATGAGGGAGGAGTCAATACCCCAATGATGGTGGTCTTCAGGATCAGTCCAGTCTTCATCTTGGTTGTTCTCCCCCCATCCTCACTCTCTGACCTCTGGTGGGGCTCAGCCCCGCTGTTCTTCATGACTAAATCATGGAGTAAATAAGGAAGTGCAGTACTTCTTGTGTTGGGAAGGTGGCGATGAGTGATAGAGGGGGTGGGGACCCTCGTCCTATAATCCCCTCATCACTGTCCCTCCTATAAAAGACAGTTCTGGTTGTTTCCTCACTCTCTGACTAAGGTCCATGAATAAAGAAATGACCTGGTAGGAGATCAGAGGAGCCATTTCCTAGTTCCCTTGAGGGTGGAATTGTAAGCTCCTCAGAGACCAAGCTGCCTGATGTGGGCGGAGTCCTGGTTTGGGGGAACCAATCAGCTCCTGTCTAGTAATCCTCTTTGTCTTTGTATTTTAGTCCATGGCCGGGAGATGAGGAAAACCTCCGAGGATTGTCTCACTTTGTCTCCAGACTGGAAAGTAGAAGATGAGAACATCACACAGTATAGTCCAGGAGAAAACCCGGCTCCCTCCAATGTCCATCCGGCTCCACCCAGTGTAGATGGACCATCAGATTCCTCGTATCCTGAGGAACCTCAGACTGTGCGGGACCGGGCCGGCCTTCCAACAGGGAAGAGGTTCTCCTGTACTGAGTGCGGGAAAGGTTTCCACTATAAATCCAAACTTAATGTGCATATAAAATCTCACACGGGGGAGAAGCCACATTCCTGTCCTGAGTGCGGGAAAGGTTTTTCAGCTAGGGCCAGTCTGTACAAACATCTGAGATCTCACACGGGGGAGAAGCC
Source organism: Staurois parvus (assembly GCF_062004578.1). Lineage (NCBI taxonomy): Eukaryota > Metazoa > Chordata > Amphibia > Anura > Ranidae > Staurois > Staurois parvus. The sequence goes on from NW_028317987.1 coordinate 6,261,835, forward strand.
ATATTTCTGTTCTGAATGTGGGAAATGTTTTTCACAAAAATACAGTCTTTATAAACATCAGAGATCTCACACAGGGGAAAAGCCATATTCCTGTTCTCAGTGCTGGAAACGTTTTTCACAGAAGTCCGATCTTTCCAGACATCAGAGATCTCACACTGGTGAAAAGCCGTATTCCTGTACTGTGTGCGGGAAATGTTTTACACAGAAGTCTAATCTTTACATACATCAGAGAACTCATACGGGGGAGAAACCGTATGCCTGTCCTGAGTGTGGGAAATGTTTTTCAGACAGGTCCAGTCTTTGTAAACATAAAAGATCTCACACGGGGGAGAAGCCACTTTCCTGTCCTGAGTGCGGGAAATGTTTTTCAGTGAAGTCCAGTCTACACAAACATCAGAGATCTCACACGGGGGAGAAGCCATATTCCTGTCCTGAGTGAAGGAAATGTTTCTCACTGAAGTCCTGTCTTCCGGTACATCAGGGGTCCCACACAACCCTGGAGGTGTATTAGTGCCTTGAGTGCGGGAAATGTCTTCTAGATGAATGTTGCTGGACATCCCAGCTCTCATGTGGGGAAGAAGCACACCCTGATATACACCTCAGATATACTCCATGGCTGATCTTCATCATGGAAGGAACAGTCCATAAGGAGATGAGAGGCCCCCAAAGACATGGATGAAGTGTGGGACCGGGTCGGCCATTGATGGCAGGAGAAGAAGTTTTCAATGTATTTTCCATCAATGGAAGACATTCCAGCAGCTCAGATGTGATCCTAATAACATTGGTTCCCCCATTCACACAGGAGGAATAGACATGAACTCTCACTGAGGGAATTGCTATACAAACATTCTATGAATAGACCCCCAAATGTCAGGAGACGTTTCTATAAAGACGGGAAGTATGGAGCAGAGAAATGAATAGACCTCCCAGCAATGTTATTACCAGGCTGCAGCTAGGGGGAGCTCTAATGTCACCCCAGCAGAGTGATCCCATCTAGCCCACATTAACCCTCTCACTGCCAGAGCTGTTTCTGCATGATTTTGCACACATGGGAAAATGCAGATTTTGGTCCTGAAGATGAGATAAACCCCCAAACATCTATTCTGTGACACCAGAGGCCCTGGAGAATAAAATGGTGGTAGTTCCAGTTTTGTATGTCACATGATTAAGCTCAATGATTTATCAAGATTAAATTTCAGTAAATAAATACAATAAATGTAATATTAGAGAACACAAATGTAAGATTTTACTTTTTTTGTGGGGTAAAATACGAGGTTGTGCCGAGTAAATAGACACCCAACATGTCCATCCTTGGAATGGTGTGTGCTGATGAAATGATGGAAAATGTTGGTGCCCTAAAACCCCCCCGAGGTGATCATTAACCCTTGTGCTGCCATGGATGGGTGTTGTACTGACCTATAGAACTGCTTCCAGCTGGCCAGGTCAGTATGACATATGTCCATGGCTTTCCCCTTCTGCTATAACCTCATGGTCTCCTGAGCTTCCCTCCACTCCACAGACCCTCTGCCTGTCCTCTAGGATGGTTCCCTGCACCTCTAACATCCCCCCTACAGCACCGATCCCCCCACGCAGCACCCATTGCTCGCCCACAGCACAGATCTACCTTTAGCTTCCCTGCTGCTGGCCTCTTCTCCTCTCCCCTCCCCCAGCTTCAGCTGCTGCAGGGGAGCTACGGGGAATCAAAATGTCTAAATATTTCCCCTTGCCGCTCAGACTCCCCCCTTGTCCTTAGACCTCTTACTGATCCTCTGAAGCACCTTCCCTGCAGTGCTGCTGGACGGCTTCCCCTCTACCCCCGCCCATGGCTGTAGCTGCTGCTGGAGTGGGAGATCAGTGTCATGTTCAGGATGGAGAGTGGAGGGTTGGCATGTTATGTTTACCAGCCCCTTCCTGAATGAACACAATGAGTGATCAGTACCGATCACTCCTGTGTTCATTCATCACTGAAGCATAGTAAAGAGTGTTTTCTGTGCTATAGTTTCATGAATGAATAGAAGCCTCTGTACAGTAGACTCCTATTTATTCTTCTACAGTGCAGCTGAGGTTGCATTGAGGACTCTGAGGGTTTCTTTAGTCCTCTGATATCTAACCACCCCCCTCCCCCACAAAAAAATAAATACAATAAAATTATAAAAACAATTAAAATAATAAAAAAGTGGGGCCTCATCCTTACAGGGCACATTACATCATAGGCCCATGTCAGGCCTTGTTCACCCACATGGGTATACAGCGGTGCTCTGTGTATCCCTGTACAAGCAGTCCCATTGATTCCAATTGGCACGCAGCGGCTGCACACACACAGCTGCTGATCTCAATCTGACATCCATGTGGATGCATGTCCCAGAAGTCACACTGTCTGCATTCAGGGCTGTGCACCCTCATGGATGTCAGGGTGGGAGCAGCAGCTGTGTCCTCCATGCAGCCACTGAATCCCCAATGACACCAATGGGACCGCACAGCACGTGTCCATCACCGTGTGGGGAACCGAGGCCTGGCAGGGCATACACTATAGGATTTCCTGTGTGAACGAGGCCTTAGTAGGACTATAGCAGGAATGTTGTACGTTGTGTTGTGTTTATGTCTCTAATAATGATTTTAGTGTATTTTTAGTGAAAATAGAGATTGGATAAACGTTTGCCCAACTATTGCGGGTCTAATATATCTGTAGAACTTTTTATTATTCCACTGGTTCTATGCTTCCAGAAAATGTCTGGTTTGGGGGTCATTTACAAATTCTGGAAATATTAAGTGAAAAATTATAACCTTCAGATTTTTAGACTAAATTGCACATTTACAGTTTTGCAAATATTTGATTTTCACCATTTCCCAAAAAGGCGCAATCTAAAATGTACAAATATTTCTTATTGATTACCGCAGTCCAGTTTTAGATTTAGTGGGAAGTTAGCGGGAATTTTGTGAGTTTTGTTGTTTGTCTCGGCTAACAATGACTTTTATGTATTTTTTTTGTGAAAATATATATATATTTTTATTAACATTTGCACAAATATCACGGGACCTGAAAAATCACTAGCACCTTCTTGTATTCTACTGGTCCTAAGCCAGTGATGGCGAACCTATGGCACGCAGAGCCATCTCAGTGGGCACGCCAGGAGGAAGAGAGGAAGAGGAAGAGAACGCGCTCTCCTGCGCACCTCCGGGGGCGCGCACCGGGCGATCTCCGTGATCGCTGTGTCCTGCGGACACAGCTGATCACGTGACATGGTAAAAGGCCAATCACAGCGGCCTTTTACCACGTGATCAGCCGTGTCCAATGACACGCTGATCACCGGGAAATGCAAATGCCGGTTCTCGGCTGCACTTTTCTCACGCTGTCAGATCGTGAGGAAAGTACTGCCGAAAACCGGCAGTTGTCAGAACAGGGATCGGCACCGATCATCAGGGTCACTGATCATCAGTGCCCTGATGATCGGTGCCCACCTGTGCCACACACAAGTTCCGCCCACTTGTGCCCAGCAATGCGCCCACCTGTGCCCAGCAGTGCGCCCACCTGTGCCCAGCAATGCACCCACGTGTGCCCAGCAGTGCGCCCACCTGTGCCCAGCAATGCACCCACCTGTGCGCAACAGTGCGCCCACCTGTGCCCAGCAATGCACCCACCAGTGCCCACCTGTGCCGCCCACCTGTGCCCACCAGTGCCACCCACCAGTGCCCATCAGTGCAGCCCAGCAGTGCTGCCAGTCAGTGCCACCAGTCAGTGCCCAGCGGTTGTGCCAGTCAGTGCCCAGCAGTGATGTCAGTCAATGCCACCTATCAGTGCTGTCTATCAGTACCCATTATCAGTGTCGCCTATCAGTGCCACCTATCTGTGACACCTCATTAGTGCTGCCCATCAGTGCCACCCATCAATGATGCCCAGCAGTGCCGCTGGTCAGTGCCGTCTGTCAGTGCCTCCAGTTGGTGCTGTCAGTGCCTCTTATCAGTGCCCATCATTTCCTGCATATCAGTGCATCATCAGAGCCTCCTCATCAATGCTCACCAGTGCCGCCTCATCAGTGCTACCTATCTGTGCCGCCTCATCAATGCCCATCAGTGCTGCCTATCAGTGCAGCCTCACCAACGCACATCAAAGAAGAAATATTACCTGTTTGCAAAATTTTAGAATAGAAGCAAAGGAAACCTTTTATGTTTTTAATTTTTTGCTCTTTTTTCATTTATAGTGCAAAAAATAAAACACCCAGTGGTGATTAAATACCACCAAAAAAAGCTCTATTTGTGTGAAAAAATGATAAAAATTGCATATGGTTACAGTGTTGCATGACCGCACAATTGTCTTTGTTAAGTGCAACAGCACTGAAAGCTGAAAATTGTCCTGGGCAGGAAGGGGGTAGAAGTGCCCGGTAGGCAAGTGATTAATTCCAGTGTTGGCACTTTGAAATAAAAAAGTTGGTTTTGTGTTGCAGTTTGGGCATTCGGGCTCAAAAAGGTTCGCCATCACTGTCCTAAGCCTTCATAAAATGTACCCAGTTAGGGACCCCCCCCTTCTTTTTATTCTACCTGCCTTATGCTTTCAGAAAATGTATGATTTAGGGGGGGTCACCTATTTATTCTCCCGCTTCTATGCTTTCAGAAAATTTACGATTTAGGGGGGGTCACGTTTTTATTCTCCCGCTTCTATGCTTTCAGAAAATGTACAGTTTGGGGGGAGGTCACTTTCTTTTTATTCTGCCGGTACTATGCTTTCATAAAATGTAGTTTGTGGGGGGGGGCAAATTCTCTTCATTCTACCAATCCTATGCTTTCAGAAAATGTGTGATTTGGGGTGTCACCTTCTTTTCATTCTACCCGTCCTATGCTTTCATAAAATGTACGGTTTTATACGTTTTGGAAACTGTAAGTGAAAAATTATAATTTTTAAATAAAATTGCTCTTTGACAGTTTTGTGTAGATTTGATTTTCTCAATTTTCAAGGCTGTTTGTAAAAAAAAAAAAAAAAAATGGAAACATTTCAAAAATGGTCTGACCACCTGAGTTTAACCGCTTCCTGCCCACCGTGTAGGGAAATGAGGGATGGGGGGGGAGCTCTCTTGTTCTGGGAGGACATATGACATCCTCCCACTCTATCTGCGCATGCACACCTCCGGGGACACAGTGGATCACTGATCATGGTAAAGAGCCAATGATGTAGGCTCTACCATGTGATCAGCTGTGTCCAATCACACCTGATCACATGTAAACAGGAAATGCTGCTATCGGCAGTCCTCTCCTCTACACTTTTAATTAGGGCAATGATCATCAGTGCAGCTCCATCAGTGCTGCCTTTCAGTGCCCACCTTTGCCTCCAGTCAGTGTACATCAATGCCAAATATCAGTGCCCATCAATGCCAAATATCAGTGCCCATCAGAGCAGCCTTTCAGTGTCCACTAGTGATGCCTGTCAATGTCCATCAGTGCCTCCTCATCAGTGCAGTCTATCAGTACCGATCAGTGCTGCCTATCAGTGCCCATCAGTGCTGCCTTTCAGTGCCCATCACTGATACCTGTCAATGCCCATCAATGCCTCCTCATATGTGCAATCTATCAGTACCCATCAGTGCTGCCTATCAGTGCCAGTTGGTGCTGCCTATCACTGCCAGTCAGTGTCACCTATCACTGCCAGTCAGTGTCACCTATCAGTGCCCATCAGTGCTACCTTTCAGTGCCCATCAATGATGCCTGTCAGTACCCATCAGTGTCACCTATCAGTACCATCTATCAGTGCAGCCTCATAAGCACACATCAGTGAAGTAGAAAAATGACTTATTTACATTTTATAACAGAAACTTTTTTCAAAATTGTGTCATTTTTTAGTTTGTTTAGCAAAAAATAAAAGCCCCCCGGTGGTGATTAAATACCACCAAAAGAAAAGAAAAGAAAGCTCTATCTGTCTCAAAAATGATGAAAAGTTGGTGTCATTCAAAGTGTGAGAGCGCTGAAAGCTGGCCTGGGCAGGAAGGGGTGACAGTGCACGGTAGGCAAGGGGTTAAAAGGGGATCTCAGGGCCCGGCAGAGAAAGGGTTAATGCACAGGTTGGATCTGATCTGCGCAGCCAGAGGTTCTGGTGCTAGAATGAATGGGGGAGGGGGGTGACATCCCTGACATGTTCCATAACAAATCAGAAAGCAGGAAGACTGGACTCCATGGCATTGACTCATCACAGATGGGGGTTGTATAGAGCCATGACCCATTTCAGGAAGACATCACCTAGACCCCAGTGAGTTAGGGTGGGGGGTAGATAGGACCATGATGGTGTCTCATCTGCTTCGTACATATCCATAGAAAGCAGCATCTGTTCTGATCTCTGATGGACTCGATGGTTCAGGAGGATTGTGTGTCAGACATTGTCGGCTGCTTGTCTATAGGGAACAAAGCCCACTTAGACTTTATAAATGAGGAGATTTGGGGATAAATTCAGCCATTTAGATAGAAATTAGATGAGGATTTAGACATCGACATTTAGGAAAGAGATGGGATGGAGATGAGTCCAGGACGGGGTGTCCTTATCAGGTTTGATCATCTTTACTCCCCCCAGGATGAAGGGATTGGGGTTCATGGGCAGTCTTTGGGGATCAGTTTGGGGCCAACAGGGAGGTCTGTTCTGTTTCCTCCAACTCTGCGCTGATGTTATCTCTTTTATAGATTTTATATTTTAGATGAAAACAGAGCCTCAGTCATTCCATAACAAACCTTCTAGTAGCAACAGATCCATGAGGCCAACAATTTCCTGAGAAGAATATGCAGCAACATTGTCACTGGAAGGTGGAAGGAATGAACAGAATCCACACGTTCCTACTAGACTCAAGCTGAGATGATACAAAGAGATCTTCACGTGTGACATTGTTAAAGAAGAGCAGTCAGAAAAATGGGATTATAAAGAGCTGACACTCAGAAAGTCAAATCATACATATGAATAGATATATATATATAGCTCAAAAAAATGAAAGGAAGACTTTTTAATCAGAGTCTACCACCAAGCCAATGAACCTCCTGAGATATTGATCTGGTCAGGTAAGTAGCAGAGGGGGTTGTTCATCAGTTTCAGCTGCTTTCGTGTTAATAAAATGAACAACAGGTACACTAGATGGGCAAAAATGAGACGACCCCCAAAACACATGGTTTTACAGGTGGAGGCTGTCACAATCATGCACACAGAGATGGGCGCGGTCATCCATTCTGCTCCAAACAACTACATTTTGGTATTTCTCTTAAACTCCCAAATCAGTCTCTCTCCTCCGATTTCCCCCCTCCCTCAGGAACGCGTTCAGCGTACCTTGCTAAGGGGCTGTCTATACAATCCTCTTGCCAAATAAGGCTTGGCTTGTCCATCGTGGGAAGAGATTTTGTGTAGGAAAAAGACGCAGTTAGTTCTTGTGAGGAGTCAGACAAGTGAGGACCGTTCGATATAACATCTATCGGACAGAAAGCAAAGGAGAATCCCGCGGCAACAACGAAACCCAATGAGAGACCAGAAACCCCTTTTTTAGCTCATCAGACTTGAAACTGCTTAACCCCAGGAATTTATTTGGCAAGTACTTACTAACCTAAACTTCTTTCTGTTATCTGTTTGCTGTGCTGTATTGCTCTGTATATTTATATATATATATGTTACATCTTCTTCCTGTAAATATTTCTACTGCACCCTTTTGACCTTTTAGTAATAAATCTTACTTTCTGAAAGTGTTGAATTGTTTCTATAGCTCTTAATTGCAATTTACGAGTCCCTGCTGTGGGCGGCACAGTGGCTTAGTGGTTAGCACGTCTGCCTTGCAGTAAATGGGTCATGGGTTTGATTCCTGACCATGGTGCCTCCTGCATGGAGTTTGCATGTTCTCCCTGTGCTTGCGTGGGTTTACTCCGGTTTCCTCCCACACTCCAAAGGCATGCTGGTAGGTGAATTGGATCCTGTCCAAATTGACAGTAATATGTGTATGTATGAATGTAAGTTAGGCACCTTAGATTGTACACCCCTTGAGGGTTAGGGACTGATGTGAATGTTCAATATATATATGTGTAAAGCGTTGTGTAAATTGACAGCACTATATAAGTACCAAAATAAATAAATGAGTGTTTAACCCTCTGTACAATCGGTCTGTAGAGATAGTGGTATACTGTCAATTAACCAATCATCCTAGTGTATTGCTGAGTTTCCTCTTTCTCTGTATAAAAAGGAGGTGGTGGCAGTGTGAAGGGTTAATTGTGTAATTAACCTGACCCAGTAACAAACGCATTCAGGCTGCCGGTAAGTCGATCTGCGGTCCATTAGCTGGAAAATTGTTGTGCTGGGTGTGGCATTGTTACGCATATGACAGCACGGTTTTAGATTGGCTAGTCCTTCGGTCACAAGTTTGGTGAGAGGGGCTGGGGTCTGACGCCGCGATCGTCACTGACATTTTTTCCCTAATCATCTTTTCTGACTGTTTTTCACTAGTTTGGCATTTGGCTAGGGTTGGTGTCACCACTGGTAGCATGAGGCCATACCTGGACCCTACAGAGGTTGCACAGGCAGTCCAACTCCTCCAGGATGGCACATCAATACGTGCCATTGTCAGAAGGTTGGCTGTGTCTCCCAGCACAGTCTCAAGAGCATGGAGGAGATTCCAGGAGACGGACAGTTACTCTAGGAGAGCTGGACAGGGCCATAGAAGGACCATCAGCAGGACCGGTATCAGCTCCTTTGTACAAGGAGGAACAGCACTGCCAGAGCCCTATAAAATGACCTCCAGCAGGTGTGAATGTCTCTGACCAAACAATCAGAAAGAGACTTCATGAGGGTGGACTGAAGGCCCGATGTCCTCTAGTGGGTCCTATGCTCCCTGCTCGGCACCACAGAGCTGGATTGGCATTTGCCATTGAACACCAGAATTGGCAGGTCCACCACTGGCACCCTGTGCTTTTCACAGATGAGAGCAGGTTCACCCTGAGCACATGTGACAGACATGAAATGGTCTGGAGAAGCCGTGGAGAATGTTATGCTGCCTGTAACATGGTTCAGCATAACTGTTTTGGCGGTGGGTCACTGATGGTCTGGGGGGGCATATCCATGGAGGAACGTAAAGACCTCTACAGGCTAGACCAGGGGTGGGCAAACTTTTTGACTTGAGGGCCACAATGGGTTCATATATTGGACCCGGGGGCCGGACCAAGAGTAGATGAATGATGTGTATGTGTCATCCATAGTAAGTATAGTAATATTCCCCCATAGTAAGCATAGTAATTCATCCCCCATAGTAATTCATCCCCCATAGTAATTCATCCCCATATAGTAATTCATCCCCCATAGTAATTCATCCCCCATATAGTAATTCACCCCCCATATAGTAATTCATCCCCCATAGTAATTCATCCCCCATATAGTAATTCATCCCCCATATAGTAATTCATCCCCCATAGTAATTCCTCCCCCATATAGTAATTCATCCCCCATAGTAATTCATCCCCCATATAGTAATTCATCCCCCATACAGTAATTCATCCCCCATAGTAATTCATCCCCCATATAGTAATTCATCCCCCATAGTAATTCCTCCCCCATATAGTAATTCATCCCCCATAGTAATTCATCCCCCATATAGTAATTTATCCCCCATAGTAATTCATCCCCCATATAGTAATTCATCCCCCATATAGTAATTCATCCCCCCTATAGTAATTCATCCATCATATAGTAATTCATCCCCCATAGTAATTCATCCCCCATATAGTAATTCATCCCCCATAGTAATTCATCCCCCATAGTAATTCATCCCCCATATAGTAATTCATTCCCCATATTAATTCATCCCCCATATTAAGTCCCCAAGTCCCCCCTGTGTCAATTCACTTACCTTTGCTCCACGCGTTCCTCTCGCCGTGTTCCAGCGCCGTTCCGGTGTAGCATTAAAATATGTCTCCTATGAGGATCTGTCCCCCTCGACGTATCTGCGCATGTGCCAGTTTCAGGCATTAGCAGCCGATCGGCGATCTCCGGCACATGCGCAGATACATCGAGGGGGACAGATCCTCATAGGAGACAGATTTTCATGCTACACCGGTCTTCAGGGCGGACTGTGAGAGGAGCCTAGCGGGAGCCTAGCTCCGCGGGCCGGATTAAAAGGTCCGCCGGGCCGTATACGGCATGCGGGCCGTAGTTTGCCCATTGCTGTGCTAGACAATAGCACCCTGAATGCTATTAGGCCATTGTCAGACCCTATGCTGGTGCAGTGGGTCCTGAGTTCCTCCTGGTGCAGTGGGTCCTGGGTTCCTCCTGGTGCAGTGGGTCCTGGGTTCCTCCTGGTGCAGTGGGTCCTGGGTTCCTCCTGGTGCAGTGGGTCCTGGGTTCCTCCTGGTGCATCACAATGCCTGGCCTCATGTGGTGAGTGTATGCAGGCAGTTCCTGGAGGATGAAGGAATTGATACCATTGAATGGCCACCAAACCTAAATCCAATAGAACACCTCTGGGATGTCATGTTTTGGTCCGTCCAACTCTGCCAGATTGCACCTCAGACTGTCCAGGAGCTCAGTGGTTCCCTGGTCCAGATCTGGGAGGAAATCCCGCAAGACACCATCCGTCATCTCATTAGGAGCCTCCCCCGACATTGTCACTCAGGCATGCATACAAGCCAGTGGGGGCCATACAAACTACTGAGTATCATTCTGAGTTGCTGCAATTAAATTTCAGCACAATGGACTCGCCTGCTGCATCACTTTTTCACTTTGATTGTCATGGTGTCTGAATTCAGTCCTCTGTAGATCGATCATTTTCATTTCCTTCAAACAATGGGGCGTCCTTACATTGCCCTGTCCATATCAGTCTACATATTCAGCAAGAGACTTTTCCCCATTGAGATCTGATGGGTTTTCAAAGTGTACCTCTCATTTTTTGAGCAGTATATATATATAAAATGTTTTTCATCATCTCAATGGCACGCCCCATTTTAGGGCTGGACGTGTTGGGTATCTATTGACTTGGCACAACCTCATCTTTTATATTTTACTAACAAATTGGTAAAATAATGTATCTGTATTCTCAAAAATTCGAAACTATCACCATTGTATTCTCCAGGGCCTCTGATGTCATGAAATGTCATGAAATAGATGTTTGGGGGTTTAACTAATCTTCAGGCCCAAAGTCTGCGGTTTAATATGTACGCAAAAGAAAAATGCAGAAACAGCTCTGGCAGTGAGAGGGTTAATGTGGGCTAGATGGGATCACTCTGCTGGGGTCACACTGTACACATTAGAGCGCCCCCTAGCTGCAGCCTGGTAATAACATTGCTGGGAGGTCTATTCACTGCTACATACTTCCCACCTTTATAGAAACATATTCTGCAGCACAGTGGCTCAGTGGTTAGCACTTCCTCCTAGCAGCTCTAGTCTCATTGATTTGAATCCCAACCACTTCCCTGTCTGGAGTTTGCATGTTCTCCCTGTGCCTGCGTGGGTTTCCTCTGGGTACTCCGGTTTTCTCCCACACTCCAAAGACATGCTGAAAGGTAATTGGCTCCTGTCTATATTGGCCCCTAGTATGCGTATGTATGAATGTTATGGACCTTACACTGTAGGCTCCTCGGGGGCGGGGACTGATGGGTAATAAATATGTAAATTGATGTCCCTATATAAGTAGCTGTAATCATCTAGGAGTCTGTTCATAAAACAATTGCACAGCAATACACCCGGTGAATGTGCCTGTCATTCCCTCTGTGTGAATGGGATGGGGGGAGTAGGCTCTGTGCTGGGCGGGGTGAATGGTTTCCATGGATATAAAATGGAGATTACCACATTTGGCAATAAGATGGTTGTAATTTCTATGATACTTAGCGCCATCTAAAGGCCAGAAAAGTATGGCATTTATTTATTGACTTTGTAAAATCATCCTTGCCTCCTAGGTGGATGCTGCACCCATCCCCCGCCGGCTCCAAGTGTGAGAACTCAGCGATCACGTGATTGCTGACCATGAGTTCTCACAGCCATTCTGAGCAGAGAGCGGTGACTGTCAGTCACCGCTCTCTGCCCTACCCCCTCCCACACTCACTGGGCTGTGGAGGGGGAGGGTGCGGCTGGTCCAGACTCTGATGTCGGGATCTTTCCCCAGCCTGGACCGGCTGAGTGACGTCAGCTGACAGCGGGCTTCACCTGAAAACGGGTCACAGGAGATCAGAATGAACTGCACTCCTCTGATCCACAGGAGAAGTACAGACAAAAGAGCTTTGCCTGAACTTCTCCTTCAAAGAATATGTTCCTCCAACATGTCCTATTCCTGATCTGTGCTGACTGTCCCATGTCCTGGTATGAAGACGTCTCCTCTTCTCTTTGTATTGCTTCCTTTGTGTGATTCTGCCAGTCCCTCTGGTTTCCTATTAAAAACTGACCGCACTAGGCATGAGAGCTCAGCATGGTCAGTTTTGTAGCTGTGTTGGGAGCTTGGTCTGCTCTCCTCCAATCATCAGACTTGTCCTGACATCCCCCCTCCCTGCACAGCCATTCACTGGGAAGACCAATGAACAGAAGACAAGTGATCACATGAATAGTAGTAAGGAGAATGTCACTTCCTGATATCATTGCTTACTACTAGTGAAATCTATGAATGATTACTGAGATCACATGGTACAGGGCTATTCTCAACAGCCTTGTACCATGTAACAAGCTGTGACCAATCACAGCTCTCACAGTATTTCTCAATGGCTGCAGGAATGCAGTCAGAGAGAAGGCGAAATGATTGATTTTACAGCCTTTATGGGTGTAAAAAAAACAAATAATAATATAAAAAAAATGTAAATTTTTTTTTTGAAAAATTATAATTTTTGGTTATAAACTAATTTGTTTTGTTTTTACTAAAAAGATATCTGAATACATTTTGGACAATATTTACGAAGAAAGATTATTTATTTGCAACATTTTGTAAGATAAACACTTTTTTTTTCAAAGTTTTTGGACATTTTCATTTATATAGCAAAAAAAAATAAAAAATTCCAGCGGTGAATAAATACCACCAAAATAAAGTTTTATGGGTCTCAGAGTGCGGGAGTGTGACCTCAGAGTGCGGGAGTGTGACCTCAGGGTGCGGGAGTGTGACCTCAGAGTGCGGGAGTGTGACCTCAGAGTGCGGGAGTGTGACCTCAGAGTGCGGGAGTGTGACCTCAGAGTGCGGGAGTGTGACCTCAGGGTGCGGGAGTGTGACCTCAGAGTGCGGGAGTGTGACCTCAGAGTGCGGGAGGGAGTATGACCTCAGAGTGCGGGGGTGTGACCTCAGAGTGCGGGGGTGTGACCTCAGAGTGCAGGAGGGAGTATGACCTCAGAGTGCGGGGGTGTGACCTCAGAGTGCGGTGGTGTGACCTCAGAGTGCGGGAGTGTGACCTCAGAGTGCGGGAGTGTGACCTGAGTGCGGGAGTGTGATCTCAGGGTGCGGGAGTGTGACCTCAGAGTGCGGAGTGTGATCTCTGAGTGCGGGAGTGTGATCTCAGGGTGCGGGAGTGTGACCTCAGAGTGCGGGGGTGTGACCTCAGAGTGCGGGAGTGTGACCTGAGTGCGGGAGTGTGATCTCAGGGTGCGGGAATGTGACCTCAGAGTGCAGGAGTGTGACCTCAGGGTGCGGGAGTGTGAACTCAGGGTGCGGGAGTGTGACCTCAGGGTGCGGGAGTGTGACCTCAGGTGCGGGAGTGTGAACTCAGGGTGCGGGAGTGTGACCTCAGGGTGCGGGAGTGTGACCTCAGGGTGCGGGAGTGTAACCTCAGGGTGCGGGAGTGTGACCTCAGGGTGCGGGAGTGTGACCTCAGGGTGCGGGAGTGTGACCTCAGAGTGCGGGAGTGTGACCTCAGAGTGTGGGAGTGTGACCTCAGGGATTAGTATGGAGCCGTGTCTGATGAAGGAAACCAAGGGCTCTATTTATAGAACATTCATTGGACCAATGAGACAATCATTCCTCCAGCTGTGACAACATCTGGCCCTATGTTAAGTAACACAGTGATTTCCTATGATCGCCGGCTCCATCTAGTGGCCACAATGAGGTGATTTTTCTGAAATCTCTCCATCAGTAAAACTAGCCCAATATGATATTATGGCCACTAGATGGAGCCAATGATCATAAGAAATAAAATACGGCCAAAACTCCTCCCAGCTGGAGAATGCCGGTCACATCCGTTCAACATTGTTCTCCATAGACCTCCAAGTGTTTGTGAAATCTCCCACCACAAAATGTACTCAGCCAATCACAGGGCAGGACTCCATTTTTATTCTTCTCCTGCCATCAATAGCCAACCCGGTCCCACACTTCATCCATGTCTTTGGGGACCTCTGATCTCCTTATGAACTGTTTCTTCCATGATGAAGATCAGCCATGAGGTATACAGGTGAAATTGGAAAAATTAGAATAAGGTGCAAAAGTTGATTTATTTCAGTGCAGCAACTTAAAAGGTGAAACTAATATATGACTTCATATTCCAGCAGGACTTGGCTCCGCCCACACTGCCAAAAGCACCAAAACCTGGTTCAATGACCGTGGGATTACTGTGATTGATTGGCCAGCAAACTTGCCTGACCTGAACCCCATAGAGAATCTATGGGGCATTGCCAAGAGAAAGATGAGAGACATGAGACCGAACAATGCAGAAGAGCTGAAGGCCGCTATTGAAGCATCCTTGTCTTCCATAACACCTCAGCAGTGCCACAGGCTGATAGCTTCCATGCCACGCCGCATTGAGGCAGTAATTGCTGCAAAAGGGGCCCCAACCAAGTACTGAGCACATATGCAGCTTCTACTTTTCAGAGGTGCGATATTGTTCTATGTACAATCCGTGTTTTATTGATTGCATGGAATATTCTCAATTTCTGAGATTGTGGATTTGGGGTTTTCATGAGCTGTAAGTCATAATCATCACAATGATGACAAATCACGGCTTGAACTATCTTGCTTTGCATGGAATGAGTCTCATATATTAGTTTCACCTTTTAAGTTGCTGCACTGAAATAAATGAACTTTTGCACCATCTGAGGTGTATATCAGGGTGTGCTTCTTCCCCACATGACAGCTGGGATGTCCAGCAACAGTCATCTAGAAGACATTTCCCGCACACAACGCACTAATACACCTCCAGGGTTGTGTTGGACCCCTGATGTACAGGAAGACAGGACTTCAGAGAGGAACATTTCCCTCACTCAGGATAGGAAAGTGGCTTCTCCCCCGTGTGAGATCTCTGATGTCTGTGAAGACTGAACGTCCGTGAAAAACATTTCCTGCATTCAGGACAGGAATATGGCTTCTCCCCCGTGTGAGATCTCTGATGTTTGTGCAGACTGGACTTCTCTGAAAAACATTTCCCGCACTCAGGACAGGAATATGGTTTCTCCCCTGTGTGAGATCTCTGATGTATGTGAAGACTGAACTTCATTGAAAAACATTTCCCGCACTCAGGACAGGAATATGGCTTCTCCCCTGTGTGAGATCTTTGATGTGTGTGCAGCCTGCACATCTGTGAAAAACATTTCCCACACTCAGGACAGGAATATGGCTTCTTTCCCATGTGAGAGCTCCGATGTTTGTGCAGATTGGACATATCTGAAAAACATTTTCCACACTCGGGACAGGAATACGGCTTCTCCCCCGTGTGAGATCTCTGATGTATATGAAGACTGCACTTCCGCGAAAAACATTTCCCGCACTCAGAACAGGAATATGGCTTCTCCCCCGTGTGAAATCTCTGATGTTTGTGCAGACTGGACTTCTCTGAAAAAAATTTCCCACACTCAGGACAGGAATATGGCTTCTCCCCCGTGTGAGATCTTTGATGTTTATAAAGTTGGTACATCTGTGAAAAACATTTACTGCACTCAGGACAAGAATACGGCTTCTCCCCCGTGTGAAATCTTTTATGCACATTAAGAATGGATTTAAAACAGAAATCCTTCCCGCACTCAGGACAGGAATACGGCTTCTCACCTGTATGAAATCGCTTATGTCTATAAAGACTGGACTTCTGTGAAAAACATTTCCCGCACTCAAGACAGGGATACGGCTTATCCCCCGTGTGAGATCTCTGATGTGTGTAAAGATTGTAATTCCTTGAAAAACATTTCCCGCACACAGGACAGGAATACAGTTTCTCCCCCGGGTGAGATGTTTTATGCACTATAAGATTGGATTTAGAACGGAACCTCTTCCCGCACTCAGGACAAGAATATGGCTTCTCCCCTGTGTGAGATCTCTGATGTGTGTAAAGATTGGACTTCTGTGAAAAACATTTCCCGCACTCAGAACAGGAATATGGCTTCTCCGCTGTGTGAGATCTCTGATGTCTGTAAAGACTGGACTTCACTGAAAAACATTTCCCGCACTCAGAACAGGAATACGGCTTCTCCCCCGTGTGAGATCTCTGATGTATGTCAAGATGGCACTTATGTAAAAAACATTTCCCACACTCTGGACAGGAATACGGCTTCTCCCCCGTGTGGCATCTTTTATGCCTATTAAGTTGGGATTTATATTGGAAACCTTTCCCGCACTCAGTACAGGAGAACCTCTTCCCTGTTAGAAGGCCGGCCCGGTCCCGCACAGTCTGAGGTTCCTCAGGATACGAGGAATCCGATGGTCCATCTACACTGGGTGGTGCCGGATGGACATTGGAGGGAGCCGGGTTTTCTCCTGGACTATACTGTGTGATGTCCTCATCTTCTACTTTCCAGTCTGGAGACAAAGTGAGACAATCCTCGGAGGTTTTCCTCATCTCCCGGCCATGGACTAAAATACAAAGACAAAGAGGATTACCAGACAGGAGCTGATTGGTTCCCCCAAACCAGGACTCCGCCCACATCAGGCAGCTTGGTCTCTGAGGAGCTTACAATTCCACCCTCAAGGGAACTAGGAAATGGCTCCTCTGATCTCCTACCAGGTCATTTCTTTATTCATGGACCTTAGTCAGAGAGTGAGGAAACAACCAGAACTGTCTTTTATAGGAGGGACAGTGATGAGGGGATTATAGGACGAGGGTCCCCACCCCCTCTATCACTCATCGCCATCTTCCCAACACAAGAAGTACTGCACTTCCTTATTTACTCCATGATTTAGTCATGAAGAACAGCGGGGCTGAGCCCCACCAGAGGTCAGAGAGTGAGGATGGGGGGAGAACAACCAAGATGAAGACTGGACTGATCCTGAAGACCACCATCATTGGGGTATTGACTCCTCCCTCATTATCACTTTCTGTTTAAGGGTCCAAAGTTGGAGGATGTTATCACATTATTATCACCATGTAAAAGTCTGTGCTCCAATCACATCATCCGATATAAAATGTCCAGCTGGGAGGAAACGGGTGGAACAAAAGAGAATCCATATTATGTGTATATATAGTAGTGGGGGGAGGGGGGAGAGCAGAAGTCAGGAGTATGTAATGTACAACATAGAGTATATAGTGCAGGGGTCAGGAGTATGTAATGTACAACATAGATTATATAGTGCAGGGGTCAGGAGTATGTAATGTACAACATACAGTATATAGTGCAGGGGTCAGGAGTATGTAATGTACAACATAGTGTATATAGTGCAGGGGTCAGGAGTATGTAATGTACAACATAGAGTATATAGTGCAGGGGTCAGGAGTATGTAATGTACAACAGAGTATATAGTGCAGGGGTCTAAAGTATGGAATATACAACATAGAATATATGGTTCAGGGGTCAGGAGTATTAATGTACAACAGAGTATATAATGCAGGGGTCAGGAGTATGTACTGTACAACACAGAGTATATAGTGCAGGGGTCAGGAGTATGTACTGTACAACACAGAGTATATAGTGCAGGGGTCAGGAGGATGTAATGTATAACAGAGTATATAGTGCAGGGGTCAGGAGTATGTAATGTACAACAGAGTATATAGTGCAGGGGTCAGGAGTATGTAATGTACAACAGAGTATATAGTGCAGGGGTCAGGAGGATGTAATGTACAACAGAGTATATAGTGCAGGGGTGGCTGTGGACGTGGTATAATTGGAGAGAGGGGTGGCGGTGGACGTGGTATACGTGGACAGAGGGGTGATTGTGTACATGGTATACTTGGACAGAGGAGTGCCTGCTCCTCTTCCAAACCCACCCCCCTGGTGCCTGTGTCTTTCTGTGTCCCTCTCCTCATCCTGTTTCAGCCTTTGAAGATAGACTGCAATGGATGAGGGGGGGTCACCTTACCCCCCCGGCCCTTGTCGCCTCCTCACATCTTGATGCAGCCTTTGAAGGCAGGCCACGCAGGATGGGAGGGAAGTGACCCCTGCGGCGAATTTCACGCCTCTACGGCCGCATAGCCAAGGAGGGGTGAAACCCTGCTTAGAGATTCCGGGGTGGGGCTGCCAACAAGTTGACGCGTGCCCCCTGGCAGTTACAGCGCGGGCCCGTGACTTTCCTTTTCTCTGTCCCTGCCAGGAGACAAAGGCCGTGCTCACGAGAGAGTGGCCGAGTCAAGGGGGCATGCCTCGTTGCCCCGGCAATGCGGCACTGGGCCGGATTTTGCCGGGGCAACCGGGAAGCTTCCTGGCTGCTGCCAGGCCAGCGCGGGACCCGGTCGTCTGTCTTCTGTCTCTGTCGTTGCTGGACTCGCAAGCCATCTGGAGGTCTGAGTGGGGACCAGACCTCCACAGCCATCCCCGCTGAGCACTCTGCAGGAGACCCCCCCAAAGGTAAGGACTATTATCCACTGCCTCTCTGCAGAATACTCCAGGGTTGGGAGTACCCACTGTCCTCTGCTAATACTTCAGAGCTGGGAGTATCCGCTGCCACCCCACTAATACTCCAGGGCTGGGAGTACCTGCTGTTACTCTGCTAATTCTCTGGGCTAGAACTGCTTTGCTGTGGGCCCCACAATATTCTGCCTAATACTCTGGGGCCCGGATTACCCGCCATGCTGTGTGCTAGAACTGCTTTGCTGTGGGCCCCACAATATTCTGCCTAATACTCTGGGGCCCAGATTACCCACCATGCTGTGTGCTAGAACTGCTTTGCTGTGGGTCCCACAATATTCTGCCTAATACTCTGGGGCCCAGATTACCCACCGTGCTGTGTGCTAGAACTGCTTTGCTGTGGGTCCCACAATACTCTGTCTAATACTCTGGGGCCCAGATTACCCGCTGTACTAGATCTGCTTTGCTGTGAGCCCCACGATACTCTGCCTAATACTCTGGGGCCCGGATTACCCACCGTGCTGTGTGCTAGAACTGCTTTGCTGTGGGCCCATGATACTCTGCCTAATACTCTGGGGCCCGGATTACCCGCTCTGCTGTGTGCTGAGGTTTGCCCCCCTGCTGTCGCCTGCTGTGAGCCAGAACATCCCTGCCAGAACCATGAGTGTCTGCAAGCCGCCTACCTTCCAAGGAAGCCGACTGCTGCTGAGTGTCCGCAACCTGCCTATCGTGAGTGTCCCTAGAAGCCATGATCTGCCCCTATTGTGTGCTCAGACCCCCCTTGTCATGAACTGCCCGTATTGTGTGCTCAGACCCCCCTTGTCATGGACTGCCCCTATTGTGCGCTCAGACCCCCCTTGTCATGAACTGCCCCTATTGTGTGCTCAGACCGCCCTTGTCATGAACCGCCCCTATTGTGTGCTCAGACCGCCCTTGTCATGAACTGCCCCTATTGTGTGCTCAGACTACACTTGCCATGGACTGCCCCATTGCGTGCCCGGATTATAGCTACCTGGACTGCCCCCCTGAGTTCTTGAGCCATCACTACCTGAATCAGGTCCCACAGCCAAAGTCCCGCGGAGTCCCCGTGAGCCTGATGTCCCTAGAGAGCTGTGCTGAAGTCAGACCCCACAGCCAAGGTCCCACTGACTCCCCGTGAGCCTGCTGTTGTCCCTAAAGAGTTGTGTGAGAGCTGTGCGGAGGTCAGACCCCACAGCCAAGGTCACACAGAGTCCCCGTGAGCCTGGTGTTGCCCCTAGAGAGCTGTGTTGGAGCTGTTCTGAGGTCAGACCCCACAGACAAGGTCAAAGTGAGTCCTAGTGAGCCTGCTGTTGTCCCTAGAGAGCTGTGTGAGAGCTGTGTGGAGGTCAGACCCCACAGCCAAGGTCCCACTGAGTACCCGTGAGCATGGTGTTGCCCCTAGAGAGCTGTGTGGGAGCTGTGCTGAGATAAGACCCCACAGCCAAGGTCCCGTTGAGTCTTCATGAGCCCGCTTACCGTGAGTGTCCCTACCAGCCACATGTTGTGGAGTGCCATGAACTGCCCTGATTGAGTGTCTTCCATAGGTAAATAAAGCTTTTTGTGTTTACCACTGTGGACATAGTACACTTGGACAGAGGAGTGGAGGTGGACTTGGTATGCTTGGACAGAGGGGTGGCTGTGAATGTGGTATACTTGGACAGAGGGGTGGCGGTGGATGTTGTATACTTGGACAGAGGAGTGGCTGTGGATGTGGTAGACTTGGACAGAGGGGTGGCGGTGGATGTGGTATACTTGGACAGAGGGGTGGCGGTGGACGTGGTATACTTGGACAGAGGGGTGGCGGTGGATGTGGTATACTTGGACAGAGGGGTGGTGGTGGACGTGGTATACTTGGACAGAGGGGTGGTGGTGGATGTGGTATACTTGGACAGAGGGGTGGCGGTGGACGTGGTACACTTGGACAGAGGGGTGGTGGTGGACATGGTATACTTGAACAGAGGGGTGGTGGTGGACGTGGTATACTTGGACAGAGGGGTGGCGGTGGACGTGGTATACTTGGACAGAGGGGTGGCGGTGGACGTGGTATACTTGGACAGAGGGGTGACGGTGGACGTGATATACTTGGACAGAGGGGTGGCAGTGGACGTGGTATACTTGGACAGAGGGGTGGCGGTGGACGTGGTATACTTGGACAGAGGGGTGGCGGTGGACGTGGTATACTTGGACAGAGGGGTGGCGGGGGACGTGGTATACTTGGACACAGTTCCCCACACACGGCTAATGTGTAAGGTAAAGTCTATGGGCTGGAAAAATCTGAATGTAAATGGATAGAAAACTGGCTAAAAGATCGTATTCAGAGAGTAGTGGTTAAAGATGTCAGTGGGGTACCCCAAGGTTCAGTGTTATTAGTGGGGTACCCCAGGGTTCAGTGTTATTAGTAGGGTACCCAAAGATTCAGTGTTGTTAGTGGGGTACACCAAGGTTCAGAGTTATTAGTGGGGTATATAGCAAGTGAGCATACAGAGATGGACGCGGTCATCCATCTTGCTTAGGATCCTCCATCTTGTATCATTTCTATTCCCAAATCGGCTTCCCTCCAATTTCCCCCTCCCTCAGGAATGTGGTCTGTATAATACCAGAGATCACAGGCACAGTGGGACAGCTCATGGTTATAAATCCCACCCTAGCTGGTGCCCGGATGTCTGTAAGCTTCTCAATCTGAGATATCGTAAAACCATAAACTAGTCCTTCACTGAGCTTCAAAGACATTCCAGCTAGCTATAAAACAGACTCACATTTAAAAATCCCCTTTTCCGTATAATTTTATATCTGGAGATATGGAAGACTTACATAAAAACCAGGAATATATTCAGATCGGTCACTTTAATACAAGTCGTCTGATACCTTACACCCCTTAGTTGGAATCTACAGGAGAGCAGAAAACGACATCTCCTTAACCGTCCCAAGCAGGTATGTCATATTTAATATCTAGACGTTCAGCAGATCATTCTGCATATTAATCTACTAGTGGCTAGGCTGCTACATGCACCGAGGGTAAGTTATGAATCATGATATAAATTGCGAGAGATTTTGGTTCTAGCTTGGGTCTCCACCTGCAACACCCTCCCCACATGAGGCGATTGGTTCTCTGCTTGAAGGAGACACCCTGCTGAGTTCCTAGAAAGGCTGTTATGCTTGCAGCAGAAAGTTAAGTTGAGTAGTTCGGGTTGAAGTTGAAGAATCCTCCCTTTTAACATCGGAAATAACTTTGGGAGATAAGGCACCCTTTTGGCTCAGGACCCTCGAATCTGCTTAACCCAGGACTTTTGGCAAGTACTCTACCTCCCCAAACTTATTTCTGTTATCTCTTTGCTGTGTTATTGCTCTCTCTATTTTTATATATATATATATATATATATATAGTCTACATCTTTTTCTGTAAATATTTTTATCGCACCCTTTTGACCTTTTAGTAATAAATCTTATTTTCTGAAAGTGTTGAACTGTTTCTAAAGCTCTTTAATGCAAACTAAGAATCCCTGTCTCTGAAGAGCGCTACTGTGTGTGTTTAAACCTCTATATATCTCTGTCTGCGGTGACAGTGGTATACAGACGATTATTCAACATCATAGTGTTATTGCTGATATTGCCGAGTTTCCTCTTTCTCTGTACAAAAAGGAGGTGGTGGCAGTGTGAAGGGTTAATTGTGTAATTAACCTGACCCAGTAACAATCGCTCTCAGGCTGCAGGTACACAGATTGTGGTCCATTAGCTGGACAATCTTTGTGCAGGGTGCAGCTGGGCGTGGCATTGTTACACACGTGTCAGCACGGTTTTAGATTAGCCAGTCCTTCGGTCACGAGTTTGGTGAGAAGGGCTGGGGTCTGACGCTGTGATCGTCACAGGGTACCCAAGGGTTAGAAGTCGGACTCCAAGGTTCAGTGTTAGTGGGGTACCCTGAGGTTCAATGTTATTAGTGGGGGATGCCAAGGTTCAATGTTGTTAGTGGGGTATCCCAAGGTTAAGTGTTATTAGTAGGGTACCCCAAGGTTAAATGTTATTAGTGGGGTTCCCCAAGGTTCAGTGTTATTAGTGGGGTACCCCAGGGTTCAGTGTTATTAGTGGGGTACCCCAAGGCTCGTTCCTAACCTTGGAAACCACTAAGCAACTTATTCACTCCCTGGTTATCTCTCACTTTGACTATTGTAACTCCCTCCTCATTGGCCGACCTCATCGTAGGCTATCCCCTCTTCAGTCTATCATGAATGCTGCTGCCAGACTCATCCACCTTACTAACTGTTCCGTATCTGCCACCCCTCTCTGCCAATCCCTCCACTGGCCTCCATTTAGTGTCCTCCACCCCTCTCTGCCAATCCCTCCACTGGCCTCCATTTAGTGTCCTCCATCCCTCTCTGCCAATCCCTCCACTGACCTCCATTCAGTGTCCTCCACCCCTCTCTGCCAATCCCTCCACTGGCCTCCATTCAGTGTCCTCCATCCCTCTCTGCCAATCCCTCCACTGGCCTCCATCCCTCTCTGACAATCCCTCCACTGGCCTCCATTTGGTATCATCCACCCTTCTCTGCCAATCCCTCCACTGGCCTCCACTCAGTGTCCTCCACCCCTCTCTGCCAATCCCTCCATTGACCTCCACTCAGTGTCCTCCACCCCTCTCTGCCAATCCCTCCACTGGCTTCCATTCAGTGCCCCCCCCCTCTGCCAATCCCTCCACTGGCTTCCATTCAGTGCCCCCCCCCTCTGCCAATCCCTCCACTGGCCTCCACTCAGTGTTCTCCACCCCTATCACGGTTCACCCGCATGCCACGCGCACAGCAACTAGCTAACCGAGGCATGCACGTGCGGCTGTGACTTGGGGTAAGAGGGAATAAGGGGGACTTAACTTTTAATATATCTATGACTATAAGACAGGCAGTGATACTTTCACAGCATGTATTACAACTTGGCCACCACCAGACGGAGCCTCCACTCCAATCCAGCTAGTTGACCACACACTGGCAGATACAAATCTTATATACAATCTGGTGCACTGATTAGAGTTGAGGAGCAGTTTAGCAATCACCCCCTTCTGGGATCGCTCCAGCTATCCTACAAGCCAGAACCCCGGTGTTAATCACTCCTCCACTGTTCACACACCTCCACACCAGACACACAACAAACGGTAGTTTGCCACCAACCAGCAGTTTATCCGCAGAACGGTCTATTGGGACACCACACACAAACAGATCTCCATTTGGCAGATCTGTTACCTTTACAATCTGCATGCAATCTGCCAACATGCAGTGCAATTGCATAGAGATTGGCAATGAGCTTGACCGAGCGTTTAAAGGCACTAAAATACAATACAATCTAATCTCTCCAATCTAATCTCTCCGGAGATATGAGCCCGAGCTTAAGTACCCAGAAGTCACTTATTAATTTTAAGATTTAATATCCCGAAAGTGGGGAGTGCATAAAATATGTACAAAGTATACAAACTTACAGAAAATACAACAAATACAAGAAGACACATAAATGACTATTCACTATAAAATATAAGAGAATAAATAAAAGAAATAAAACTTTTACCGAGATCTATCCTGCGACTGGAGCAAGTCAGAGAAAGTCCACGATCCGCCAGTCAAATAGAACTGGCTCCATACAAATCACCCTGTCCATATCTCAGGGTCCTCAATTTATGGGAATATGGACGTGAGATGGACATTAGTTCTTGGCCAATTGACTCTGGGGGGTATTCCTGTATCCGCCCACACAATGTTCTGGGTGCTGAACTGCCCAAAGTCAACTGGACCAGGAACGGCTTGAATCACTAAGTCAGGGATTGAATTTCCAACACCAACGCATCAGTCCGATCGCGACAGTACCAATCACTACTCCACTATCGCACTTCAGCGCCACCTAACCATTTCCTGCATTTTTCTGAGGTTCTACATAGGCCACAAATATAGTTTTTATATGCCACTGTAGCCTACAGAGTGCCCCATCAGAAGGAAGTATTTTCATCTCTCTGCAACTAATATTTTAGCTTTTATGAGAGATGAAACATTTTCTTTGATCTGATATACTTCAAAGCTCTGGTCTCCCGCTGTCATGAAGCCAACCTGTCTCCAGCCGTTTCATTCCAGGTTTCCCCAGAAGGTGACAAATCTTATTAGCACCCAGGTGCCACTTCCAGCCTGAGGAAGCTGCTCTGTCTCTTTTCAGATGCTAATGGGTTACCATCTGTGTCTGAGAACCTATGGCTGAAATTTCCTTAATGACAAAGAATGAACAAAATTTAAGATTACATATTGCTACAGGTCACATCTTATCTAATCAAATCTGTACATTTATGTCACAACCCCTCTCTGCCAATCCCTCCACTGGCCTCCCTTCAGTGTCCTCCACCCCTCTCTGCCAATCCCTCCACTTTCCTCCATTCAGTGTCCTCCAAACCCTCTCTGCCAATCCCTCTACCGGCCTCCATTTAGTGTCCTCCATCCCTCTCTGTCAATCATTCCACCAGCCTCTATTCAGTGTCCTCCACCCCTCTCTGCCAATCCCTCTACTGGCCTCCATTCAGTGTCCTCCACCCCTCTCTGCCAATCCCTCCACTGGCTTCCCATTGCCCAACGGATACAATTCAAAACATTAACAATAACATATAAAGCCATTTATAACTCTGCCCCAAATTACATCACTGATCTTGTCTCTAAATATCACCCAAACCATACTCTCCGCTCCTCACAAGACCTCCTACTCTCTAGCTCCCTTGTCTCCAGGACTTCTCCAGAGCTTCCCCCATCCTCTGGAACTCTCTACCCCAATTTATCAGACTATCGCCTACTCTGCTCACTTTTAGGTGATCTCTGAAAACCTCTCTCTTCAGGGAAGCCTATCCTGCCCTCAGCTAATAATGGAATCTTCTACTCCTCCTACCAGTCCATCCCCCACAGTTACTACCTTTTGTACCACTAGCCCCTCCCTCCTAGATTGTAAGCTCCCAGAATCAAGGCCTCCTATCCCTCTTGTATTGAACTGTATTGTTGCTGTATTGTCTCCCGTTATATTGTAAAGCGCTGAGCACACTGTTGGCGCCATAAATCCTGTATAATAATAATAATAAGGCTCAGTGTTATTAGTAGGGTTCCCCAAGGTTCAGTGTCAACAGTGGTGTACCCTAAGGTTCAGTGTTATTAGTGGGGTACCCCAAGGTTCAGTGTTATTAGTTGTGTACCCCAAGGCTCAGTGTTATTAGTGAGGTACCCCAAGGTTCAGTGTTATTAGTGGGGTACCCCAAGGTTCAGTGTTATTAGCTGGTTCCCGCCCGGCCTATGGTCAGATGGTGGCCGTGCGAGCACCTCGTCCCTCCGGGTGGAAGCCATATGGCGTCCTTCCAGGCATGCGCAGTTTGCATGCCCACAGAGCCACGCAGCGGCGCGATCTGTCACTGACCATGTACTTCGGACACAGCCAGTGACAGATCTGTGTACCGGTCCTGTTGCCAGTACCATGTGACCTGCTGTGACCAATCAAAGCAGGCCACATGACAATTGTATACACAGGATGGCTTCCTTTCATGCCATCCATTGTATACAAGTGTCTAGCTGTGAATGGTCACAGAGATCACAAGCTAGGCCAATCACAGCCCAGCTTTGTCATGTGATTAGACATGGCCAAATCACAGCTAAGACCAAAAAAAAAAAACCACTGAATGAATCATTTTCATTCAGGCAAATGCTTGCTTATAGCAAAGCAATTCTTTGCTATAAGGAAATTGTGTAAAAAAAAAAAAAGATACTGATCACTTCCCCAAAGTAGTACAATGTTACTATGGTAATATTATACTACTTTGGTCATAGTGAAACATGAACAAAAATCTTAAAAAAACGAGAAAAAAATGTAATAAAAAATAAAAAAAATAAATAAATATATCAATTTTTTTTCTGTGCTGTCACCAGTCAGTTCCCTGATCACCGCCATGCCAGTTATATGATGACGCTGTACTGCTCTGGTGACAGGATGTAACAAAATATACAGAAAATCATTTTATTTCTTCCTTTCTGAAAAATTATGACAAAAAAATTAAAACTTAAAAAACTTGCCATGCCTCATAAAATACCTCAGACTGTCTACTTTGCAAAAATGGGTCATTTGGGGGATATCTGTACTATCCTGACATTTGGGGGATATCTGTACTGTCCTGACATTTGGGGGATATCTGTCCTGACATTTGGGGGATATCTGTACCGTTCTGACATTTGGGGGATATCTGTACCGTCCTGACATTTGGGGGATATCTGTCCTGTCCTGACATTTGGGGGATATCTGTCCTGTCATTTGGGGGATATCTGTACTGTCCTGACATTTGGGGGATATCTGTCCTGTCCTGACATTTGGGGGATATCTGTACCGTTTTGACACATGGGGGATATCTGTACCGTTCTGACATTTGGGGGATATCTGTACCGTTCTGACATTTGGGGGATATCTGTACCGTTCTGACATTTGGGGGATATCTGTACCGTTCTGACATTTGGGGGATATCTGTACCGTCCTGACATTTGGGGGATATCTGTCCTGTCATTTGGGGGATATCTGTCCTGTCATTTGGGGGATATCTGTCCTGTCATTTGGGGGATATCTGTCCCGTCCTGACATTTGTCCTGACATTTGGGGGATATCTGTCCCGTCCTGACATTTGGGGGATATCTGTCCCATCCTGACATTTGGGGGATATCTGTCCCGTCCTGACATTTGGGGGATATCTGTACCGTCCTGACATTTGGGGGATATCTGTACCGTCCTGACATTTGGGGGATATCTGTACCGTCCTGACATTTGGGGGATATCTGTACCGTCCTGACATTTGGGGGATATCTGTCCCATCCTGACATTTGGGGGATATCTGTCCCGTCCTGACATTTGGGGGATATCTGTACCGCCCTGACATTTGGGGGATATCTGTCCTGTCATTTGGGGGATATCTGTCCTGTCATTTGGGGGATATCTGTCCTGACATTTGGGGGATATCTGTCCCGTCCTGACATTTGTCCTGACATTTGGGGGATATCTGTCCCGTCCTGACATTTGGGGGATATCTGCCCGTCCTGACATTTGGGGGATATCTGTACTGTCCTGACATTTGGGGGATATCTGTCCCATCCTGACATTTGGGGGATATCTGTACCGTCCTGACATTTGGGGGATGTCTGTACCGTCCTGACATTTGGGGGATGTCTGTACCGTCCTGACATTTGGGGGATATCTGTACCGTCCTGACATTTGGGGGGATATCTGTACCGTCCTGACATTTGGGGGGATATCTGTACCGTCCTGACATTTGGGGGATATCTGTACCGTCCTGACATTTGGGGGATATCTGTACCGTCCTGACATTTGGGGGATATCTGTACCGTCCTGACATTTGGGGGATATCTGTACCGTCCTGACATTTGGGGGATATCTGTACTGTCCTGACATTTGGGGGATATCTGTACTGTTCTGACATTCTTGGACCTCAATAAATGAGATTGGCTGTCAGTACTTCAGGATTGATCAATATTCAGATCTATACCATAGTTTGTGAACTCTATAACTTCCCTACAGACTAAATCATAAATACTAATTTGGGTTATTTTCACCAAAGACATGGAGCATAATACATCTCGGCCTAAATTTATGAAGAACAATTATTTATTTTCAAACTTTTATAACAAAGATTTCAAAATTTTTGGTCTTTTTTTGTTAATTTACCAAAAAAATAAAAACCCCATCGGTGATTAACACCATCAAAAGAAAGCTCTAGTTGTGTGAAGAAAATTATAAAATGTTAGTTTGGGTACAGTGTTGTATTACCGCGCAATTGACATTCAAATTGTGAGAGTGCTGAAACCTGAAAATTGGCCTGGGCAGGAAGAGGGGTAAAAGTGCCCAGTATGGAAGGGGATAGTGGGGTACCCCAAGGTTCAGTGTTATTAGTGGTGTACCCCAAGGTTCAGTGTTATTAGTGGGGTACCCCAAGGTTCAGTGTTATTAGTGGGGTACCCCAAGGTTCAGTGTTATTAGTGGGGTACCCCAGGGTTCAGTGTTATTAGTGGGGTACCCCAAGGTTCAGTGTTATTAGTGGGGTACCCCAAGGTTCAGTGTTATTAGTGGGGTACCCCAGGGTTCAGTGTTATTAGTGGGGTACCCCAAGGTTCAGTGTTATTAGTGGGGTACCCCAGGGTTCAGTGTTGGGACCCTTACTTATTAATATATATATAAACAATATGGGGTGTGAGATTATAAACCCCATTCCAGTCTTTGCAGATGACACCAAGCTGTGCCGGGGAATAACGTCCTTACAGGATGTCTCCAACTTACAAGCCGATCTCAATGCTCTGTGTAATTGGGGGACTATGGGGCCAATGAGGGCTAATGGTGATAAATGTAAGGTTCTGCACTTGGGGGCTAAGAATATGCATCATACATACTAGGGGGGTACAACTGGGGGGGAAAATGATGGAGAAGGATCTGGGGGGGTGAATGGTAGAGAAGGATCTGGGGGATCAATGGTGGAGAAGTATCTGGGGAGGTCAATGGAGGTGGTGAAGGATCTGGGGAGTAAAATGGTAGAGAACGATCTGGGGGGGTCAATGGTGAAAGATCTGGGGGGGCAATTGTGGAGAAGGATCTGGAGGGGTAGGGGTCAGTGGTGTAGAAGGGTCTGGGGGGATCAATGGTGAACGATGTGGGGGGGTCCATGGTGGAGAAGGATCTGGGGGTTCTAGTAGATCACAAGCTTAATAATGGCAGCAATGCAAAGTTGAGGGTTCTAAGGCGAGCAAAATCCTCTCTTGTATTAGGAGAGGTATAGACTCCAGAGAGAGAGAGAGATATCACCCCCCCTCCCCGGGTACAATTCATTAGTAATACCTCATCTGGAATATGCAGTTCAGTTTTGGGCTCCAATTCACAAAAAGAACATTGGGGAACTGGAGAAAGTACAGAGAAGGGGGAAACCAAACTGATAGGAGGCATGGAGGAGATCAGCTATGAGGAAAGATTAGAGGAACTGAATGTATTCTCTACTGAGAAGAGGAGATTAAGGGGGGATATGATCTCCATGTATAATACATAAGGGGGGATATGATCTCCATGTATAATACATAAGGGGGGATATGATCTCCATGTATAATACATAAGGGGGGGATATGATCACTATGTATAATACATAAGGGGGATATGATCTCCATGTATAATACATAAGGGGGATATGATCTCCATGTATAATACATAAGGGGGGGATATGATCTCCATGTATAATACATAAGGGGGGGATATGATCTCCATGTATAATACATAAGGGGGGGATATGATCTCCATGTATAATACATAAGGGGGGGTATGATCTCCATGTATAATACATAAGGAGGGGAATATGATCTCCATGTATAATACATAAGGGGGGGATATGATTTCCATGTATAATACATAAGGGGGGGATATGATCTCCATGTATAATACATAAGGGGGGATATGATCTCCATGTATAATACATAAGGGGGGATATGATCTCCATGTATAATACATAAGGGGGGATATGATCTCCATGTATAATACATAAGGGGGGATATGATCTCCATGTATAATACATAAGGGGGATATGATCTCCATGTATAATACATAAGGGGGATATGATCTCCATGTATAATACATAAGGGGGATATGATCTCCATGTATAATACATAAGGGGGATATGATCTCCATGTATAATACATAAGGGGGGATATGATCTCCATGTACAATACATAAGGGGGGATATGATCTCCATGTATAATACATAAGGGGGATATGATCTCCATGTATAATACATAAGAGGGATATGATCTCCATGTATAATACATAAGGAGGGGATATGATCTCCATGTATAATACATAAGGGGGGATATGATCTCCATGTATAATAAATAAGGGGGGGATATGATCTCCATGTATAATACATAAGGGGGGATATTATCATCATGTATAATAAATAAGGGGGGATATGATCTCCATGTATAATACATAAGGAGGGGGATATGATCTCCATGTACAATTCATAAGGAGGGGGATATGATCTCCAGGTACAATTCATAAGGAGGGGGATATGATCTCCATGTATAATACATAAGGGGGGATATGATCTCCATGTATAATACATAAGGGGGGATATGATCTCCATGTATAATACATAAGGGGGGGATATGATCTCCATGTATAATACATAAGGGGGATATGATCTCCATGTATAATACATAAGGGGGGATATGATCTCCATGTATAATACATAAGGGGGGGATATGATCTCCATGTATAATACATAAGGGGGGGATATGATCTCCATGTATAATACATAAGGGGGGATATGATCTCCATGTATAATACATAAGGGGGGATAGGATCTCCATGTATAATACATAAGGGGGGATATGATCTCCATGTGTCAGGGCTCCCAGGTATGACCAGAGGTGTGTGACTGAAGCAGGGAAACGCAGACCTCAGATATGTTATAAACAATATAATTTATTAACACTAACAGTACAAACATAAACGCAGTGCAATACTAAACATAATACAGTGCAAACAAACCAAACCAAACCACCCACAGATAACAGTACATACAAGCAAGCGTCGTCAGGCAGGCCGGGTCAATATCAATTGGGCAGGTAGGTACAGGGGGAGCAAGCGGAGAATGGTCGGGGTCACAGGCCAGGTTCAGCAGGTAGCAAGCAGCATAGTACAGAGGGTCAGGCAGAGGGATGGTCCGGGTCACAAGCCAGGGATCAGAACAGGTAGCAAGCAGCGTAGTACAGAGGGTCAGACAGAGGGATGGTCAGGGTCACAAGCCAGGATCAGAGCAGGAGAAGTCAGCAAAGGAACAGAAACAGGATGCAGGACAGATACAGGGCCCAGGACAAACACAACACCAAGGCCGAGTCTGCAAGTCTGGCCATCCCTTAAATACACCAGTATCATCAGTTCCAGGTGTTAGCTGGCTGAAAGGTTGAGTCTCTGATTGCTGGGAGCACCCGCTGGCCAGCCCTGGTACTGCAGATCAAAAGGCAGGTGAGTCCCACCATTGCTGGCCAGTCTATTCCTAACACCATGTATAATACATAAGGGGGGATATGATCTCCATGTATAATATATAAGGGGGGATATGATCTCCATGTATAATACATAAGGGGGGATATGATCTCCATGTATAATACATAAGGGGGGATATGATCTCCATGTATAATACATAAGGGGGATATGATCTCCATGTATAATACATAAGGGGGGATATGATCTCCATGTATAATACATAAGGGGGATATGATCTCCATGTATAATACATAAGGGGGGATATGATCTCCATGTATAA